>NC_087402.1:10000000-11490000 GCF_031307605.1 Tribolium castaneum
TTATCAATAATTTAATTTAAAAACACTGTTATTTTGCCTTACCAACTGCGTAAAGGTCGTTTCTGAGCTAAAACTCATTTTGGAATTTTGAATAAAAATCCACTCTTTTTCAAGTGTGTCAGCAAGTTTTTGGGCTAAACATTAATTTTTACGCATAAAAAAATTATCAAGTTATAGCGAGAATAATCTTAATGTCTTTGAGCGTTTTGAGTTTTGATCCAGACAGATAACTCTAACACAAAACTTCGTCAAAAATAGAATAAAAAATCGTTGCATTATATCTTTCTCAAATATATAAAGATATTTCCTCAAAACTAATCCCACAATTCATAAAATTTGTATTAAAGTTATTGTTTCCTATAAAAGTTAAAAGTTGCCTATGACTGAAACTTAGTTGAGAGCATTGTGATCAATCTCGCCAACTTAAATTCGAAGTCAGAGGCTACTTTAAATAGAAAAATCAATACATACTTGTTGCATTTGATTGATCATAAACATCAAGGGATTAGACGGCGTGGTCTGTTGCATAAACGGCAAATCAGGCGGTAATTGTTGTTGCTATAAAAAAATCGAAAAAAATCCCACTCCAACACGCGCTTCTCTCACCCTCACCTGTTGTTGCATTAGCAACCTCTGTGCGGCCAATTCCTGCTGTTGCAGCGTGAGGGCACTCCAAGGCTCGGCTAAATTCCTCAAAGACACTTGCTGTTTGAACGCCAACTGTGACAAAAACTGATATGGCAACATGTCATCGGGCAATTTTGCTTCGTTTTTCAATACGGGAAATCTTATATTCGATAAGAATGGATTTTCGCCCCCGCACAAATTGATTAATTCGCCCAAAAGAAAATACCTTTCGTCGCACTCGCGCATTACGTGTAATTGGTTACTAAAATAGCCCGCTTTGTACCATTCGGCCATTTCCACGTTTGCAAACGGCCCTTGTCTTGTACCTTGCGGGTCTTGATAGTACCATTTATCTTGAGAGGGCGGAGCGAGATTTGGGGGTGGTTGCACCCCTGCCACGTCAAAGTTTGCCGAGGGTTGTTGGGATTTGGGCGTTTCTTCGTCCACGACTAGTTTCAGGACCAGATCTTCCTGGAGACGATCGAAATCTTCGTCCACTTTGTCTCTGGAATTTTCGGTTAGGTTTGGTTCATGAGACGGATGTTTTCTTACATGTTTGGCGTTATTTGATCTTGGACAGCGTTATTACACGACTGAAATTTATTTTCTTCGAAATTTCGCTCGTCTTTCTCGTCGCTTGCTTTGGATTTATCGTTTTCGGGAGGACTGCTCTCTTTCGGTTTAAAAAGCTCCTCCTTTAATTCTTTACAGCTAGGTTCCTAGGCAAAACAAGAAAACGCGTTTTTGTTTCAAAATGAATTTCAAATATTCATTATCAGACGTTAAATAATTTAATACAGTAAACAGGATATAACAAAAATTGTAATTGCTTGATGGGGTTACGATTTATATAATCTAATCTTACCTCACTTGTCCTTTAATAGACAAGTTTATCACAACATAGATTAACAAAGTCGCAGTTATACATCATCAACGTTTTTTCTAACAAAATTTGTCATTAATGTTTTTATTTACGATATAATACTTTGGTTTTTAACAAATTACGAGATTATGACAAATTAAATTAACAAATAATCCTTAAAATAATATTTTACCATAATGCAAACTCAAAAAATTATGTAATATTTTTTGAAAAAACAATTTCAATATTTATTATCTGTCTCAAAACTATAAAAACGCCAACGTCGCATTTTCTCTCAAAATTAGCTGTTATAAATTATTCATGCATCTCAAAAACATAATAAGTAATGTAATTTAAACTTTCAATTAGAGATCTAATCATTCGTAACTATTTTACAATTTTATCAATGTTATTTAAAGAAATAATTTGGTAAAATACGACGATGGCGTTTTTATAGTTCTGAGACAGTTATTACATATATGTTACATATTAAAGGTACCTTAATAATCACTCAAATATCTAACAATCATTTAAAAAACGAAAAATCATTGACATTTGTCAAAAAATTGTCATGGATCTCATTGATTTATTTGATTTCTAAAAAGGATTTAAAAGATTTAAAAAGTTTAACTTTATAGTTTTGTAACCTAGACTTGTTTATAAAAGTCTATGCTAAATTACTGTGGTTATGTGAGATTGACTTTTAGGTGTTTTTAGTAACATAATTACTAGGAGTTGTAGAAAATCAACCATAATTTTAAACTTTTTTTTAAACTGCAATAAATTTATCTAGAAATTATTTCAAAAACGTTAGCAAAAAAAAACAAACACTCAAAACTTAAGAAAAGTTTTAAATAAAAGCCGTGCAGTTCCTGAACGTACACTCTCTAGTGTAAACTTTTAAAATTTCGGCGGTGTAAGTCGCTCTTTAAATGAGCAAAATTGTTCAAACACTAATGAATTAATTCAAATTACGCTAGGACGTGGACGCAAAGGAAATGAAATTGCTGTACATTCAGTAGTCCTCTTTCAATTTTCTTCTAAATAAGTAATTATAAATTTGACAAGTAAAAAAAAGCATTAAAATTAATTTTTAAAAAATTCCAATATAATTAATGAAGTAATCCAAGGTATCGGTGAGATAAAAATCAAATTACAAACAAGGAAAAGGCACAATACATATAAATAAAAGAATACTATTGTTCTATTAAATACAGGGTGTAACGAAAAGATGGGGACAACAGAGAACCAAAGACTTCCCACAGCTCAAAATAGAGCAATCTAAACTAACTTACCAAGTTGTACTGTTTAAAAGTTAGAGGGCGTCAAAGTTGAAAAATTATTATAGATTTTTATTAGTAACTTCAAAATACAGACTGATCCAAAAATACTGAGTAACAACACATTTGAAAGTATTTGTGCTCTTAATTTGCAACATTGCAACCGAATTCGATTTTTCTTGACAATTATTTAACGTACAACCCCACAAAAATGTTAAACTGTTGTTAACTGGAAGCCTACTTCATTGGTATCCTTAAAAATTTAAGTATTTAAGTCCAGTGTTGCCAACAGACTCAGTATTTCTGGATCAGTCTGTAGAATAAGCAGTTTTGATGAAATTTGAACTAATAATTTGTCATCAAAACCACATGTTTCGGTCCTATTTTTTTTGTTTTTTTTTTCTTATTGTAAAGTATTTACCTATGATATATTCTTGTTATACATTATCTGAATAGTCTATTTCTCTTTTTTTTTTCAAAAAACCTATTATTTCGGAACAATTTTTGTACCTTATAAAATTTTTGTATCGGCCGTGGTTTTGGAATAAAAACATAATTTACACATAGTACATCTTTATAAAACAACATTTTCAATTATATAATCTTTTTCATAAAGTTTATAGTAATGATCCAGACTTTCAAATCTTCCACCTGTACATTTTACAGTGTAGCCAATTCAAATCAAAAAAGAACACTGATTAGAAATTTAACTGATTCCTTTGCACTGCACTTTTGCAGAACAATTTCTTAAAAAAACTAAAACTCAATCAAAATTTTATAGATATTTTAAAAATATTTATGTTTATTTTAAACACATAAACTGTCTTCTAAATAAAAAATTAGTTCGTAATTTTTTAACAAAAACAAAAAAAAAACACACCTCTTTATACTTATCACTGTCCTCCGACCTCGAGAGCGACGTGGTAGATTTGGAAGAGGATAACGACGGGGGATTACCCCGATTCGGAATATGTTGTTGTGAGGTGGACTTTTGCAACATATCCCTCTTATCCCTTTTGCCATCCTAATCGAAAAAAACAAACATTTATAAATGAAAATTTGAAATAAATTTGGCAACATTGAAATCTATTTTCTTAAGTATTGCCAACTTAATTTATAAGCACTTGGATTGGAAACTGACCTGTTCATCGTCTGACCCGTGAAACGCCCCTCTTTCATCAAACGTGCCCCCGCCTTCCGTGGGGTTTTCCGTGGCCCACTCCGGCAGATGGTCCTCGTTGTCCCAAGACCTCCGTAACGGAGCCCCCCTGTTATTCTCATGCCAATTGGCCCGAGCCCCCCTTTCGGGAGGCCCATTCCTTTCCTCCGAGTCCCCCTCCCCTCGCCAGCTCGCCGAGCGGCCCCATTTTTCATGCAAAGCCCTACCAGAGCTGATATTGCGCCAGCCATCATCCTCTTCATTGTTATTCCTGACTCGGCGCCAATTATCGATAAGCGCCGACCTGGAGGCGAATTCTTTGCGGGGGCTCCAGTCGGGCTGTTCCCCGTTGCCCCATCCGCTGTCGTATGACGAAGCCGCGCGGCCGTAGCCCTGATAACCCCCTCTGCCTCTGCTAACGCGCCCCCCGCGCTCTAGCGAGCTGCCTCTGCCCCGCGGTGCCCCACTGATGCTCGTGGGGCGGCTCTGCCAGCCCCTCTGCTCCTCCTCGGTGGTTGGGAGGAGGGCCAGGGGGACCATTGTTTGTTCCGAATATAGCGTTTTAAAAGTGAGGAGGGACGCGGGGGGCTTTGCATTGCGCTCAAACAGTGCGAGCATTTCTTCTCTGCCGTATCTTGAGAGGACATGAAGTGAGGGTTTTTCGAAATTTTTTACTCACCTATACTCTGCCAACTGATACCGCGAGCCACCACTCGGGCCTCCGCCCCCGGTGGTGCCTTCCGATCGAAGGTTGCGGATCCACGCCGGACCAAAATTCATTGAGGAATCGGTCATACTGCAACAGAACGGAGATTTCATAACTGAATAAGCCATATTTTAGACTAAAATGGAGGTGACTATTTATAGCAAAATACCAGATCACCGCTAATCAATGTCGCTGAAGATGTGGGCTCAAACTTCGAAACCCAGCGAATTTATAACTGTATCTGGAAAGCATGAACTCGACACAAAAGCCCCAGGCTAGGTCTAGCTGGCACTTGAAAGTGACAACATTGTCGGGTTTATGCAAGGATTTGCCCCGAAAAAAGCTACTTTCTTTAATCAAAGTTACATCCGTTGTCGGTATTTTTGCATTTCTTTACTCGATAAACTGGCTGTTACCTGATTATAACGTTTTACACTTGATAATATGCTATCAACATAAATGGCTGAAGCAAAATTGTAGGTTAACGCGCATGTGCTCAATTGTCAAACAATAGCAAAACGCAAAAAACCCTACATTTCAAATTTGTTTTGAACCACATTTTTTTAAACAAAAATTAATTAGGAACAAGTCGCCAACCCAACGCTAATGCGCTCAACATTTTATTCGAAAACACACATTCTACTATTTTCAAAAAAACATTGCAAGAATTTTCAATAAACTCATTAAAATAATTGAATGAAAGCGTTTTTGTTTTTTGATTGTATATCTAAACACAGTCTTAACTTCTTTCGGCACTGTTTTTGCTTTAGACTTAAATGATCATTGTTTTTTAATTATTGACGCAATTATTTTTTTGGCAATTTTTAATTATAAGATAACAATTCAAAATTACTTTCCAAGGCAAGGTATCCCAGCTGTTTTATTACAATTAAGCACAGCTTCTATGTGATAACTGATTGATAAGAGAATAAGAGATTATTTTTTATTGCGTTATTATTAATTATTATTGAGTCCTGAAAGTGTTGTTAACTTTTAGTTTGTCTGATTTACTTTTTTCTAGATTATAAAAATGTTTTGTTTAGTAAACACGCAAATGGTTTTTGGGTTTCATTAATTAATTCAATTTGCGCCAAATAATTTAAAACCCACGTTGCGTCTACGGTTACGTGCTGTAAACAAAAAAGTCACGACGGTGATCGTTTCTTGTCGTTTCGTCTTCGTCTCAGTTCGAACCATTAATTTGAAAGGTGTGTTTGTGCTTTTTCCGATTAATTTTTGAATAAAAACCCAACTTACAAAAAAGTACATTTTGTTTAAAGTGAGTAGGAACAAAATGTGTTTATTTTGACTTGTGGGCACAAAATACCATCAACTTCTCTATACTTCCTCCATGTTATTATTACAGAGCCGGCTCTAGAATATTCCACCATAACCATGCCTGAACCTATTGATATTTCCCCAAATCAAGACAAGGGAGTCCTCAAGGAAATCCTTCGGGAGGGTACAAGTGACGAATGCCCTCCACCTGGATCCAAAGTCAGAGTTCACTACACTGGAACTCTAACTGATGGCACAAAATTCGACTCTAGTAGAGACCGGAATGAGCCTTTCGAGTTTGATTTGGGCAAAGGTACGGTTCGTGTTTAAATAAACCAAAGTTAAATGATTATTTTGCACACAGGGAGTGTGATTAAAGCATGGGATATCGGTGTGGCCACTATGAAAAAGGGGGAGCAAGCTATGCTCACATGTGCCCCCGAATACGCCTACGGCAAGTCTGGCAGTCCTCCAACTATTCCACCAGACGCCACGCTGAGATTTGACGTGGGTATTAATTTTTTAACAAGCTTGAGTTAACTGTTTTGTTTAGGTTGAAGTAATTAGCTGGAAATGTGAGGATTTGAGCCCCAAGAAAGACGGGGGCATTGAAAGGGCCCAAATTAAGGCGGGTGAAGGGTACACGTACCCCAACGATGGGGCCACCGTTGAAGGTAAATATATAGTTTACTTGGATTCAATTTTTCTGATTGCCACAATTTTAGTGCATTTGATTGGTAAATACGAAAACAAGGAATTTGATGTTCGTGATGTCACGTTTACGGTTGGGGAAGCCTCAGAACAGAATGTTATTTCCGGTATTGACATTGCCATTGAAAAATTCAAAAAGGGCGAAACTTCAAAACTTGTAATCAAGCCACAATATGCATTTGGAACTGAGGGTTGTTCAGAATTTAACATTCCACCGAACGGAACGGTTGAATACACCGTCACGTTGAAGAACTTTGAAAGAGTTAAAGAAAGTTGGGCTCTGGACACCAAAGAACGTGTGGAACAATCAAAAATTTTCAAGGAGAAAGGAACGAATTATTTTAAAGCTAACAAATTTCAACTAGCCATAAAAATGTACAAAAAAATTATTGAGTATTTGGAATCTCAGAAAGGTGTGTACTACGGATGTCTAAAGGTTAGGGTACGAAACGACGTACAAATAAAACGATCTCGCTTTTGATCTCTCACCAGAGAGAGTCAAGTTGTCGAAGCAATAAATTTGAAAAATGCTTGTATTTGTATAACTGTTAACACATAACAAACAAAAAATACAGGCAGATAGAGCACTAAATTTTCAATAATGTGACAAAAACATGATGCAAAAATTTTACCGTAAACTATATTTAAAAAAAATCAAACTTTTATCAAATCGCACTCTGCTCTATATTTTTCAAAACGCTATGAACACAATAATAGATGCCAGAAATTTGTTAGGAAAAAATTTGTAGAGAATTAAATTTGTCTACAAAAAAGTCCGCTAGACGAATTGGTTGGATTTTAAATTAACTTTGCCGTACCATTTTTTGGGGTTCAGAAAATCTTGCGATTCTGTATCTCGTTTCGTCTCCTGAGTTATAGTCCACTCTAATCATAAATTTAATTTTGTGATTGCTTTCAGATCCGGAACTGGATAAAGAAATAGAGTCGTTAAATTTAGCTGCGCATCTGAATTTGTCGTTATGTTACTTGAAAATTGACGACAATTTCGAGGCTAAAGCCTCGGCTACCGCCGCTTTGAAAATGGATCCAGACAATGTTAAAGCTTTGTTTAGAAGAGGTCAGGCTTTACTAAAACTAGGAGAGCCCAAGCTTGCTTCCGAAGATTTCCAGCAGTGTTTGAAGCTAGATCCAGGGAATACAGCTGCACAGAGTCAGAAAGCCCTTTGTGTGAAAACACTCAAAGAACAGTTAGAGAAGGAGAAGAAGGTTTTTGCTAATATGTTTGACAGATTTGCGAAAGTGGATGCTCAGGTGAAAAACAATTAATTTTGAATTATTGTCCCGCTGGTAATTTGAATAAATGTTTTTAATAAAATGTGGTTTTATTGTGTAGAGGGAAGAAAAAGAGAAAAAGAAAGAGCCGAATGTGATGTCGTCAGTGGGTGAATGGGGTAAGGAAGATCGTGAGCGAGAGCCGAGTGAGTTTGAGAAGGAAAATCCGAATATTTTGTTGCTTAGTGGCAGTGGAGAATTTAAGGACATGTAGTTTTGTTGCCCAATTGAATAAAACCGTTTCAATTGTTGTTTTTGTTTGAAATTGTTTTTGACACTCATAACAATGTTTCAAAAAATCAATTTAGTGGGTGTTTTTTTGTTTGACAAGTCTAAAATCCCGGCTTACGCTTCTTGTCCGTCCACGTAAAAATAGATTTGCGCAGTGTGCAAATAAGGTATTGAAGTTGAAATTTTGCGAGTTGTGGAATTAACGATTTGAATTTTGGCGAAAATTTGGTTTTGACACGTTCTTTGACGTCTGAAGGGTTGTAAGTGACAAAATTCCTCGTAGAAGTCGTTTGGGTTATTTAAATTCGTGTTAATGCGTTTTGTTGGATAAATTTGTTTGAACTAAGCGCCATGCGTGCGTTTTTAGGAACGAAGTGCATCGTTGGGTTGGTAAGATTGTCGCTAATTTTCATTTATTAGTGGAAAATAAAAATGGCGGAGCCTGATCTAAACGTCGACAATTTAATTCAAAGATTATTAGAAGGTAAGAAAGCGATTTAATTATGATTTTCCGCTTAAATGTGTTAGATTAGGAAGTTGGGGATTACTAGAGTACAAGTGCATGGTCGAATGTTGTTGTGACTTTTGACCAGTCAAAATAGACTCTTACTCGGCCAAAATAATTACTTTAAAAGTGCACAAATACTATTGAGGGAGTTATTTAAGACACTGAGTGCTTTTTAACACTTTTTAGTTGAGTTTTGTATAAATAAATAGTTTGAGTGTTTATTTTTGTGCTGCTTTTCGTGTGATGTGGGTACAGGGTATAAAACTCTACGAGAATTACAAGAAAACCAGGATGTTAAGAAGAAATCTAAATTCAAAGATATGTTCATATCTTCCGAACGTAAGGTCACATCTATAATAGCAGTCTAGCTTAGATATTTGTTACTCTCATTACAGTACAGTAAGGTCGTCCGATTTAGTAGATTTTGATGCACACATCTATCAGTTCAGTTTTGCTTGCTCTACACTTTTTTTTACAAATTTACTCATCTAGAGGTATCATGCGGCCTTAACAGAACCACTTGATTTGATTTGCATTGTTTTTGACCAAAAGACACAGAAGGGTATTTTAAAAACTTTGTTCTCAGTACGAGGATGTCGTCCCGGAAAGTCTGTACAAATGTCCGAGGCGGAAGTCCGCGGACTTTGCTTAAAATCCCGAGAAATTTTCCTCCAACAGCCCATACTTTTGGAACTGGAAGCTCCCTTAAAAATCTGCGGTAGGTCCTCCAAACACCCCAAACTTTCAATTTCAAGTTAAGCTTCCAGGGGACATTCATGGCCAATACACAGATCTGCTCCGTCTTTTTGAATATGGGGGCTTTCCTCCTGAAGCCAATTACCTGTTCCTTGGCGACTACGTTGATCGTGGTAAACAATCGCTAGAGACCATCTGCCTGCTTCTGGCCTATAAAATTAAATATCCTGAAAACTTCTTCCTCCTCAGAGGAAACCACGAATGCGCGTCGATTAACCGAATATACGGATTTTACGACGAATGTAAACATTAAACTCGCAAATTTGTGTGTGTTTTTTATAGAAAAAATTACAGGCAAGAGACGGTACAACATCAAGTTGTGGAAAACCTTCACCGATTGCTTCAACTGCTTGCCAATAGCTGCGATAATCGACGAGAAAATTTTCTGCTGTCACGGGGGGCTCAGTCCTGACCTGCAAGGCATGGAGCAGATCCGTCGTATTATGCGCCCGACCGATGTACCTGACACAGGTCAGTACCTTTTTTTATTTATAAAATTGACTTTTTTACTGTTGGGCTTCATTTCTGAAGCGAGTAACTTAAGTTGGCAACACTAAATTATTGGTGTTATTTATAGAAATTTGGGAAAATAAGAGGTTTATGCAAAAACGAGTGACATGTTTTGGTCAAAACCTCATCTCGCTATTGTCTTTTCTTTTAAACTCGGAAACAAAAGTTCTCATTTTAGCGAAACCTCAAAAAATTCATATCTTATTTTATTATAAAAGATATTCTTTTTGAAACAAAAACATTATACAGGCATTTATTTATAGAGAATTTCGAAATGTGGTTAACGCATTTTAGAAAAATTTTAGAAAAAATTTGATATGATTTATTTTGATAAAAAAAATTATTAAAATCGTTTCAAAATATCATTTTTTATAATGAACAAAACAAATCTTTGCTTCTTTTAGCTTTTGCCGGCTTTGCGTTCTGTAAAAAGACTAGTTTGGAACCGAAGTTCGTTCAAAGAAAATAATAATGCTAAAGAATTTTATGCGTGCGTGAAAAATTGGAAGCAATGACGGAATATTAAGCCTATAACTGAAATACAATCCAAAAATTATTTTTCTAAATCTGACAACAAAATATTAATTGTTAAAATTTAATTCAAACTTTCAAGTGTACACTTTTTGATAATATTGTTAAGTGTCTTTTATTTATTTTTGTGAAAATTTTCGTGTTGTAATAAAATTGCTTCTTAGCATTTTTTGTCCCGTCCGTGTATTTCATTATTTTTATTTTTATCTACACTTCCGCTTAATTACCTGTTTTCATGAAAGACTTGTGTTTAAATGAATCCAACACCTATAACATATGTTTTTGTTCTTGCGAAAGTACTCACATATTTTTACTAGCCACATTCGTCTAGAATGTCCGTCCGTAATAAATTAATTATTGCGATTTTGGGAAAATTGACGGCATGTATTTAAATTGTTAATCATGCAACACATTGGTGCTTGGGTGAATGTTTAAATTAATCATCACTTTAATTATCTTTTCTATCTTTTTTAATCATGGAATTAGTGATTCATAACAATCAAAAACAACAGATTGAACTAAAGTTTTCATATTTTTAATTATGGACAATTTTCGTCACAAAATAAGTTTCCTCAAATGAAATGTGTCGATAAATTCCAACTTAAAAGGGTATCACAAAAAAATAGAGATCTTAGTAATAAATCATTTGATTTTTATGTATTTAAAAATATCAAAACTCGACAGTTAAAATTTAAATTCGTTTTATTATAATGTTAAAAAAACGACTATTGGGCACCAGTTGGTAATAGTACTTTAGTTTGGTAGATTTCTTGCTTAAAAACGAAAAAACTCGCAGCCAAAAATGTAAAGTAGGCTTTAGGTCAATTTTGTTGAAATTATTTGAGTTGATTGAGTTGATTCCTGAGTCAAAAATTCTGTCAAGGAAAACAACGATTTCAGCACCCATTTAAAGATAAATAATATAATTTCGGACGATTTCTTGTTATAAAATGAGAAAACTCGCTGAAAAATTTCTATTTTCTGTTGGTACCTTTTTAAGCCTTCTTTTTAATATGAATATTACAAACACTGTTTTAAGACACGTTTCCGATAGCAACGTGTTTTTACTATTCTAAAACACGCTTCTCATAGCAACGTGTTTTAAATTAAAATGTTGTAACGAAAAAAAATTGATAACATTTATACGAAAACGCTTGAAGTTCTCGAGTGTGTTCTCGCTCGACAGCCCCCGAACTTTAAGCTTATGTTTTCGCACTCGTGTTATTAATAACTTTAATTTCTTTAAACTGGCTGGAAACGCAAAATTAAACATTTTTGAAATCAGTTTATTTTATACGGTTTCTTGCTCAAAAATGTTAAAAACTCGCTGTCGAAAACCTGAAGTCGCTTTATTCGCACCACAAACCTTTTGAAACATGACTGAAAATGGCTTATTTTGGATGATTCCTTGCTTACAAATTAGTAAACTTTTATAGAAGACACTGAAAGTTTATTTTGGACAATTTCTTGCTTAAAATCGAAAAAAAGCACGTGTTTATTTCACAAATCGGCTGATATGTGGAACTAATTCAACAGAGAAAGGCCATCATTAAAGTATGCTAGGTTGAACTAATTCTATTAAAAGATGTGCATTATTTGCATATTTGCTTAAAAATGTAAATTTTAAATCACCGACTTAATAATTTTCTTACAATAAACGACCTGTGTGTATGATTTCTGTATTTTATTCATCAAAATAAAGCCAACTTTTTGCATTTTGAAATTAAACCTCCACTTGTTTGCGAAATATAGATTAAGAAGAATTTTCGGTTATATATTTGCAAGTGAACAAATCATTTTTTTGCGTTATTTTATGTTTGATTTAAGCACGAAAAAACCTGAAAAATCGGTGTTTGTTAACACCTTGGTTGTTTGTGCTTCCACTGAAAATGAAAAAGTCTGTGTTGCCAACCTAATTTCGGAGTCATCGGCTGCTGGTATTTTATTCGATTTAATTCAAAAACCAGGTCTGCTGTGCGATTTGCTGTGGTCCGACCCTGATAAAGACGTGCAAGGTTGGGGTGAGAACGACCGCGGAGTGTCATTTACTTTCGGCGCTGATGTCGTTAGTAAATTTTTGAACCGTCACGATCTAGATTTGATCTGTCGCGCCCATCAAGTGGTGGAGGATGGGTACGAATTTTTCGCAAAAAGACAACTAGTCACGCTTTTCTCAGCCCCGAATTATTGCGGCGAGTTTGACAACGCTGGAGGGATGATGAGTGTAGATGAAACGTTAATGTGTTCTTTTCAGGTGAGGATTAGGTTTTTGTGTTTTGGTTCGTTTTGTAATTTTTTGTGTAGATTTTGAAGCCGTCGGAAAAGAAAGCCAAGTATCAATACCAAGGAGTGAACTCAGGACGTCCCTCAACGCCTCAGAGAAACCCAACAACTAAAAAGAAATAAAGTCGAGTAATTGACACCTCTTTTCATTTTTATTCAACTAATGCATTTGTAACGTTTATTCTCTAATACTGCTAGACAGTCAGTCGCATTGTGTTGAAGTATTATTATTTTGTATATTTATTTAGTTTTGTTCATTTTTTTTTAATTAAATTGTGATTATTTTGACTGATTAGGAGTTTTCTTTTTGACTGACTGGTCGTATTTCTATTGTAAATAAATATACGCAATTATTAATTTATTTAGGAACGAGACCAGTGATTGGTGTATTATTTAAAGAAACTATTGTTAAATTATCTTGCTTGCATTTCCATGTGCATCATAAAGTGGCCCAGCCAAAGACTTTGTGATTGGTCATTAAATGTTGTAGAAGAATCATTTTTCTTTGGTTCCTAAATGCTGCAATCGCATCTTGACATTTTGCAATCACCTCTTTGTATAGAAATTGGCATAAACGCGATTTTTTCACTCGTACTATCGTTTATGTTTTATATTTTATTTCGTTCTATTGACAAATCTATTTCACCTAATGTACTTTAAATTTGACAAATAAATCTATATATTACTAGCGACGCCTTTTTATCTTTCAAACCTTTGTCCTTTTTCTCCGATTAACACAATTTAGAATAAGTGGAAATTTTTCTGATCTTCTAAATATGAGTAATGAGTTGCTTTTTATGACAGTTTTTATGAAGAATCAATAAAAACTCGAATTAAATAAGAAAAACTGGAAGCGGAAGAGGTCATAATTTGCAGGAGGCCAGCAAACAGTAATAAAGTGCCCAAAGACTAATTTCTTAAATATTTTATTCAAATATAGGCGTTTACCAAATTTAATTTAGCAGCATTTTTACACAATTTATGAGATACACAAATACGTTTAGAATTTTATCATAAAACAAATAACCTTATCGAAGTGTTACAATAATTACTTACATTATTCATCAAAGCTTAGAGATACTATCACCTTTTTTATCACTATACCTGTAACTGTGACGTGGTTTCAGAAGGCGTAACAATTTATAATTTCACCCTTTATGCTTTTTGCGTTTATTTTTTTCTGTTGTACATAAAAATGAAAAATTATAACTCCAAATTAATGGATTAATGAATTAATGTAGGCGCTCCGAAAAATGGAGGTATTATTCAAGGTCCAAATAAAACAAGATAAAATACAACGAATTTATTGACTTCTAGAGCAGTAATGCGGCGTCGAATCCGATGGAATATTTTATAGGATTACCACTAATGAGAATATGCTTAGCTTGAATTAAGTACCTAAATAAAGTAACGCAAGAAAGTACCGATTCATAGATCTACATATATACATCAGGAAAAACCTTTTAAGGTGTTATCAGAGAGAGAAATATTTTTTAGTCACTCCTATCACTGTTATCTATTGTTTCGAAACATTTTGGTAAATGTTTACTTCTACGAATTTAGTGATTGCGCATTATTTCCTTTATTGCTATTCCTCGTATGTTTCTTTTGCTAGAATTATTTGATTGAAATGATCAAATCGTCTTGCAGTATGAAAAACCAAAATGATCACTTATACCTATTTTTTATTAAATTCTTCTCAGATCACGCATTGTTTGAAAAGCTTTATCAAACTGTGTCAAAGCCCCAGATTCAATTACATTTTTTGTTGACTTAAAACATTAAATATGTACATTGTTAACAGGTGCAAAGCCTCGAAGTTGTCTCAAATAGTTCTTTCCCAGTCTTATTAAGTGACTAATCGGTCCGATAATCCATTGCAAAATTGTCTAAATTAATCGATGAATTACACAAATGCCTCATCGCCGTTGCCTGTATCTTTCTTATCAGTCATAATGATAAAAATGAAACATTAGATGAATCAGATAGTCCGAGCACCTGTAACAGAAAAGATTCGAATTTTCTCTCGTACATGCTTTTTTTCTAAAACTCGAAAATCGGCATCTGCCGTCTACGAAAATGTTGACAAAGTGTGTGTTGGTGATTCTTCTACTAAGTGCATACAACCAAGCTCAAGAAATAAACACCAGCGATGTAGAAATTTTATCAAAAAATGATCCCCAACCACCGCTGGTTAATCAAGTGGACGAAAATCCGAATCAGGGTGGAAACGACGACAGACCGGATCAACCGGAAAACGAAAGAGGTAAGCCAGGGAAAAACATGTAGACAATTGTTACTAACTGTGTTAATATTGTAGAAAAATCAGTCCCTAATAACACCACCAAATTAGATACTTCTGACGATGCGGTTGAAGTTTTTGAATCGCCAGATGTAGTTTTGCGCAAAGGGCCTAACGGAAAATATATGTTTGATTATGGCGACAATTACGGTTAGTTAGCTGCTTTGTTCATGGCTTATCAGCTTATCGGCTTAATCACCGCCATCTTTAGGGCGGTTCTCTTCGCTTTATTTTCGTAAATCCTTCTATACTTTTCTTCAAGTGTATCAGTTTCTTATTATTTTCGTTTTTTTTTTGTCGTTCCGTTTGAATCTCAATTTTTGTTTTTTATCTACAGCTTTTGTCTTGTTCCAATTTACCAAAAATTCTTGATTAATGTTTTTTGCTTTTTTCCCTAAGACATTGAGTTGTTAAAATGGTCAAAAAATTGCTCGTAACACGGTGGAAAAAAATCTCAACATTTTATCGATCATATCTGATAAAAGAATTCGTTGAACAACACGTCGCAATATTTCGATCAAAATTTTATTACACTCGACTTGTTTTATCTTTATTTGTTTAGTGACTAATAATAGGGCGAAAACAGCGAGGAGTGATTTAAGGAATTGATGATTCAATTTTTTGTAGACCCAATGACCTCGCGCTACGCCCCTCAGGAAGACAGTCAGAGAGGTCGCGCCGGGCCCCCTTACGTCATCACGGAAGCCCGCCTTAAAGAAATCCGGGAACACTTCATGTACCCTTACTATGACCGCGGTGGCAATGCTGATAACGAAGGAGATTATCAAAAAGCCATCCAGACATCAACCCCCCAAGTACACAAAAATCTCAACTTCCAGTTGCCCTTCTTCGGCTTTAGATACAACTACACTCGAGTCTCTCTAAACGGTTATCTGGAATTCAGTGACCCGCCCCAAAATTACGAAACCTATCCTTTGGTATTCCCGGTGAAAGACTGGCCGAAAAAGAACGATCCGGCTTTCATTGGGATTTTTTACAGCAAATGCCGGATTGGCAATTTGCGAGTTGAGGATATCGACCAGAGAATGCCCGGCGTTTACTTCCGGCTTGAACGGGATTTGAGGGAACGGAACGACCAGATGGGCGTTGAGATTAGGGAACGCTTGAAGTGGGATATCCGAGAGGGTGTTATTGGGGCTGATAACTTCAACCCTAAACACGCCATTATTGCCACTTGGAAGAACGTTTCTTTTGCTGGAGGGTTCGCCAACGCGCTGTACAAAACCAACACCTTCCAGCTGGTTTTGGCCACTGATGAAGTCTACACCTATGCCATGTTTAATTACTTGAACCTTGACTGGACCAGTCATACTGAAGCCGGTGGTGACACCATCAATGGTGAGGGCGGTATTCCCGCATATGTGGGCTTTAACGCAGGAAACGGTACTCGATCGTACCAATACGTGCCATACAGTCAAAATTCGGTCATTCGAGACCTGACTGGGACTGGTTTCGGTAATGAAAAAAAAGGGCGCCACTATTTCCGAATCGACGAAAACATTTACCTTGGAAGTTGCAATAAGGACATCGACGGTGCTAACTTAGACCTGTTTTTCGCACCAGAAAGCGGAAACATGCTCGGCGGCACCATTGTTAACATCACAGGCCCGTGTTTTAAACCAACCGACCAGATTATTTGCAAATTTGACACTGCTGACGAAGTTTACGGCGTTGTGGTCAGCAGCAATCGGGCGATTTGCATCCAACCGCCACTTTTGGTCGAAGGATATGTCAAGCTTGAGATCGCGATTGGACCCGGAACATACAAATGGAAGGGGAAATATTATGTTGGTAAGTAAAAATTTTAGTTGGTTTGTCGCAAGTTTTGATTTTACAAATAATAGAAACCCCGGCAACTGCCACTCAAAAAATCTTCTTCGACGACATGAGCTACAACGAGAAATCGCCGGCCGAGATTGGCTTCACTTGGGAAAAGCAGAATTTAACAACGAACGAAAACGCCAACATCCGAATTTCGCTTTGGGGGTACCGGGAGACGAGCGTCCGACCTGACTTCCTCTACATTACCGATTTGGCCGAGAATGTGCAAAACACGGGGTCGTACAAGATTATCCCGTCAACGTACAAGAACCGCAACAATGAGAAATTGATTGATATACAATTTGGTTTCATTCAAATCAACTTGACTGAGTCCATTCCGGTGACCAACAAGAACGGACAAGGCGAGGTCAAGATAACCCCTCTGATATGGAGCCGCCCGATACCTTTAGGCTGGTACTTCGGGCCGCAGTGGGAGCGCAAATATGGCACAAACTGGCCCAAGTATCTCTGCGATAATTGGCTCAAAGACGACAGATATTTGAAGAATTTTGCCAGCGAACTGCCGCAGTGTCCGTGCACTTTGCAACAGGCCTTAGCGGACAAGGGGCGCTTTATGCCAGATTTTGACTGCGACAAAGATGCCAATCCCAAGTGCTACTTCCACCGACAAGCCGTGCACTGCGTCAAAACGGGCTCACCCTCGTACGTATTCCTATTTTTGAAAAAATTACGAATTACTTTTTTACGTATTCTTATGTATAGTTAAAAGTGAAAATGTTCAGAAATTGTGACGAATTGAATTTATTTTGAAGTAGGTTCTCTAACGATATGTTTTTAGCGAAATTTATTTATGCAGTCAAAATAATAGACTTCAGTTATAAACAATAATTAATAATCGAATTAAATCCAGATCCACCATAAAACTAATAAAGAAATAATCCAAAGAATTATGAATAAAAACTAGAAACTAAATTTTAAGTCCAACAACATTAAGTTAATAGAACTTAACTAAGTCAAAAGTCAATAAAAAGGATTTCAACTAACTAAAATCTCATAAATAGAAAACTAAAAAAAATTCTCATAAAATCAACAAAAATAGGCAACATCAGTTATGAAATAGTTTGAATTTGATCAATTAAATAATCGCTGAATTATTTGAAGTTGTTAAAGACATATTCGTAAATCTAATAAAACTTATCATAAGTAGATTTGCTGCTAAAGTTTCTATGTCTAATAAAATGAATAATTTTAACAAAAAAAAAGTAATCGGCAAGTCAGAATTTGCCAGAAATACAGTAAACTAAAGAAATCGAACTAAAAATTATAGTTTGCTTGAATTTGCAAAGTCTAATAAACTAGAGGTAATTCAAACAAAAATCTAAGTTCGCTAGAATTTTTAAGTCCAGTAAATCACATAGTGGGGTGTTATTTGATATTTTACCCTTGAAGTTATATGTAGTATTTTCATTTATTACAAATTGTCTCGATCTTATGTAATTAAATACTATCTATTACTTCATAGTTTTTCGCATTTATGAGAATCTAGGGAACTAAAAGTTAAAAACTTAAAATCACTGGTCTGCAAAGAAATCCTTCAAATAAAAATATTACGAATGTGAACAATTAAATGTACTGAAGTACTTTCAATTTTTTGCTATAACGGTTTTTTATTTCTCAAAGTTCAGTATTTGCTGTGTTTTGTTTTTGCATGTACACTCATTTAATCCATTTAAAGCGTATGTATACATATACATAATATAAAAAAACTATTTGAGCTGATAGAAAGATAAAAGAACTGAAAACGACTCGGAAATTATCCGAGATATTTTTTCTATTTATAAAGCTCTGAAATATGCGACGTATTCCTTAAAAACTTCGTTTGGCAGACTCTTACTTAGTTTTCTTTGCCGAAAATCTTAGCGAAGTTCGGATAAGTATAAAAAATATATTATACTTAGAATATATATATTTATTTTTACTTACTTTTTATTTAGAATATATTTACTTTAATTATAAATTATTTATTTTGCCATCTGTTGAGAGCCACTTTGTGGTGTATTAGCAATTAATTTTTTTCTTAAACATAATTGACATAGTGGCGCATGGACGTTTTGAGAATTTTTAAATAGTGTTAAATAAGTTAAAAAATGTTATCAGAAGGAAAAATGTTATTTTTTTGCATACCAGTTCACGTACAAAGTCCGAGAACGTACGGACAAATTTTAAATATTTTGTAAGTCATCATTTTAGGGAGAGAATTTAAATTGATAAACCGTACAATTCATGTCGGTTGAATCACCGGGCGCAAAATTTTTAGAGTCTTTAGCGGGTTGACAGAGCAAAATAACGACGCAAAAACACTTTTATATTAAGCTAAAATTGCAATTTTTGGTCTCTTTTATACGACTGTCCGCACGTGTTTACCCAGTTTTACCTTTATAAGGAATTAAAATCGGTGACTATTTAACATGTCTCAGACAGGCTATGAGCTAGCAGGTGGCGGCTAACAACCGACTCTTCACAAAACCCTCGCCTCTACTGACTGCTCCAATTAAATTGGTAAAAATAAAGACTTGGTTTTATAAAAAAATATACAAAAATAAAGCTCTTCTTTCTTCTTTTCTACAAATTTAACAACACGGAAACTAATTTGTAACGCACTCCATTTTAAAAATTAATACGAACAGCGATACGTTAAATTAAGAAACGATACTGAAGTAATGCGTTTAATTCAGGTTGCAAGGAGCGGAACAGCAATGCTGCTACGACAAAAACCACTACTTGATGTTATCCTACGACCAGAAATGGGGCTCCTACCCGCGCCGTAGCCACAACCTTGGCTACCTCCCTTGGTACGAATCGACCAAAGTCCCGACTTTATCCCAATGGTACAACGACATGATCCCTCGCTTCGTCTGCTGCTTGTGGCAAGAGGAAACCGCCGTTGGTTGTGAAACCCTCCGATTTGAAAGACGTCCAACCCAAGATTGCGTAGCTTACCAAGCCCCGGCTGTTGCCGGTGTTTACGGTGACCCCCACATCCTCACATTCGACGATCTCCCTTACACCTTCAACGGAAAAGGCGAATTTGTTTTGGTCAAGTCGGAAAGTGTGCGAAATCGCTTGGAAATCCAAGCCAGGTTCGAGCAAATGCCCATGAATGCCTATGGCGAAGTAAGGGCCACGCAGTTGACTTCGGTGGTGGCTAGAGGCAATAGTACCACGATTATTGAGATCAGGAGACGGCCACAAGAGGCTAGGTGGAGGTATCGGCTTGATGTGATCGCCGATAGGAGGAGGATTTACTTCGATAGGCCTTCACTCAAATTCCAACACTTCCCCGGAGTTACAGTTTACACCCCGACTTATATTTTCAACCAGTCGGAAGTTATCGTGATGTTTGATTCAGGGGCGGGTCTTGAAGTTGTCGAAAATAACGGGTATTTGACGGCGCGGGTTTACCTCCCGTGGTCATTTATCGTAAGTATGTTTTTTTGTATTATTTAGGTTACTAAAAAATTGTAACAGAACCAAACGCGCGGTCTTTTCGGCAATTGGAGCTTCGATATCATGGACGATTTTACGCTCCCTAACGGTGACAAGAAAGGGGTTGTGACTAATTTGAACGACATGTCGAGCGTTTACACCGACTTTGGTATGAAATGGATGTTGGATGATGTGGGAGATGACCAGAAAGGCGCCGCTCTTTTCTTCCGAGAGCACGGAAAAACTGCCTCATCTTACAACAACAAAACGTTCGTCCCCGAGTTCAGAATGTCCATAGAAGAATTAATCCCCGAAAATCGCTCCGAGTACCGTAGCAGGGCTTACGATTTATGCACTGCAACAAACTACGAGTGCTTGTACGACTATGCCATGACTTACAACAGGGATGTTGCCCACTTTTCGGCCAACTACAAAGCTTCCATTAAGGAACTTAAAGAGACGAATCGCGACAATATTGTGTCTTGTGGCGTCCTGGAAACGCCTCGTTTTGGACGCAAGGACACGTTCCTGTTTGTGCCAGGCACCAAAGTCACTTTTGAGTGCAGCCAGGACTTTATTTTGGTCGGGGATCAGAGACGGGAGTGTTTGTCAACCGGCGAGTGGAACATACCGGAATATGGCTACACCGAGTGTTTACGTAAGTGTGCAAAATAATTGTTACGTTTCTCAATTGGTGATTAGGCCATCAGGAGTATTCGTCGAGAAAGGCGGCCATAACCGGGGGCATAGTACTAGCCGTCATTATACCAATATTACTAATAATCGCGTTTTGCGCGTTCAGTTTGTTCAAACGACTTGCGAACGACAAAAGTTCGTGGCAATACAATGCTGTTAAAAGCTCACGACCGTTGAGTCCGATGTCGGATGATGGGTCTTCGCTCCGTAGTCCCGTTCCGAGTGACCGCTCGAGTACTAGCAGTTTAGGCAAAAAGAGGCGAAGTTATGATAAGGTTTACCGTACTCATGAGCCCTTGGAAGGGTTGCCGGAGACAGAGTTTGAGGAAAAGCCGTGGGACCCCAACGAATTTGAACCCGACAGTAAACCAACAAGCCCGACTTCGATCATTTACACCCAGCCCTTCAGTAAACCTGACTTGGTCAAGTTTCAGTCAAATCCGAACTTGGATCGGTTCACTTACAACTCCGATGATTACACACTGCCGGTGAAAAAGAACCGAATGAGCAGTCAGAGCAGCGTAATAACCGATGTTTAGTCCCTAGCATGTGGAATATGCTGTGCTATTTCATATTCATAACTGTACAATTTTTTAAATAAACTTGTAAAACACAACGTTGAAGAATAGTAAACGGTCTATTTCACATGTTGGGAGAAAACTGTAAGATTGGTATAAATGACGGCTCCTTTCCTATGTGTGGAATGGATCATTTACTATGGCTTTATTTATCCGCCTTCTCTCGCTTAATTATCGATAAGTTTGCAAACATTTTCTCTCTCAGGACAACAAGAATATTCGCAACGCCAGGCTGGTATCGCCTCCGGTATCGTCCTAGCTGTTATTATCCCACTCGTCCTTTTATTCGTTTATATCGCGTATAGATTTTTCGAGAAACGACAACAGGAAAAGGACGAAGAGGAACAAGATGCGTTGAATTACGAGGCCAAGAAAAGGTAGAGTTTAATTAGTCCAAGCTTGTATTAAAAAATTGTTTCAGGGAAGCCCAGGAAATTGCCGCTAGAAAATTAACCGCAGGGGAGCATTTCGACGATGATACGGCCAGTAGCATCGTCAGCGGGGGCAAAGAAACCACAATCGATTGATTTAGTAATGACATGATCCTAGTGTTTGTTATTTTTTAGAATAGCTATTAAGAGTATGAGTTAGGTTTTTAGATTTTAGGCAAGTATCTAGCACGGTCTGTTGTACAAAATATTATTCTCTTTTTATTTGTGTTACGATTTTTAATAAACATTTAGAATAAAAAAGTGGTTTCAATGTACAACAGTCCTATCAATCGTTTCATAAGCACAGAAACAACAGAAATTACGGTAAATACTTGTAATAAAAGTTTAAGTGTTTGGCAGCGAAATCCAATATTTAAAGATTTTTTGGGACACCGACATTTTTTAAAAATGTATTTTCTCCGATGATCTAATTCGCAAAATGCAAGTCATTTTAATTCTAAAAATCGGATTGCATATTTAGGTGTGACTTGTTAGCTACGTCTCAGAGAAAAAGCAACAAAATATTTGATGTTTACAAGCTATTTTTAGCGATAATGAAGTAGCCGGAATTTTGAATGATTAATTCGAATTTCGTGGAAGGAAGGAAATCGATTGGTGATCTAGGGGGTTTCGGCGCATGGTAGCCCTGCTTAGCACTAAATTCAACTTTCATTATTGTCAATTCGGAAAGTTTTTTGTCTGTCAATATTTAAAGTAGCTTTAAAGTAAAGAATAAAGTGAACCAAAAGTGTTTCTTTAATTGTTGGCGATTTTTACGTGGTGTGTGGGTTAAATATTGAGTGGTTTTACTAAAAATTCTCGGTAAAAGTTCCATTCTCTTGAACGTCGAAACTTACCGATCTCATACGACAGTCAGTGTCCTCACAAACAACAAGCTACGGCCAGTAAGTGATTTTCTTGTGATTTTCTAGCATTTATCCGAAGCTACTTTAGTTAGAGTTGTTATATTAGTTAGTTTTTGAATAGTTTTAACTTGGTAAGTAGTTTTTGGCGTAGTTTTACGGTCGTAAAATTCGCGAAAGCGTTGAGTTAGAGGACGGAGGTTTTTTCTTCCCGAACAATGCAATGCGTCATGTATAGTCGATAAATAAGTGGAAATTGGCGTAAATTGCGGCATTTCGGGCTTGAATTCGGCCATGCCCGAGCTGGGTGATTGTCTGGTTTTGGTCATTGCCTTGGGGTTGAGGTCCTTTGTCCGCAACGGCCACCTGCCGTGGTGCGAGACATCCTTGGTATGTGGCAAGGACCTTGAAGATCAGTGCATCCCCCCTTCTGGCGGCGGTCCGGGTCTTTGACCTGGCGTCTTTGTGCAATGGCCAGGTGCTTAATGATTTGTGTTTTGTGCACACAGGCAGCGGAGGCCGTATTGCCTTAGTGATTTCACCTGGTGCGAAGCGAGAGTTTTCGAGGCGCGCCCGATCACCACCACGACGGAGAGCCCCAGGCAGACGGGGCCACAAGCTCGTAATTCGGGGAAGGACGCTGTTCCCCCCGTGAAGCGACGCTGGGTCCCTCCATCGACATTGCGACGTCAAGATGCGCTCACCCCCGAGTCCCGTAACGACCTCGTCTTCCGCAAAGTGCGCGGCATCCTCAACAAGCTCACTCCGGAGAAGTTCCAGAAGCTGAGTGATGACCTCCTCCGCATCGAGCTCTCCTCGAGCGTCATCCTAAAGGCAAGTCCACGCCACAAACATCAACACACCTCGCCACTAAATTTTTTTCGCCAAGGTTACAACAAAATTAAGTTGGTAACATTGACCATCGAATCTGTACCTGAGAGCGACAACAGACTAAGTTCAGTTTTTTCTAAAAATAAATAATAATTAAAAGTAAACATTTCACACACTTTCTATTTGAAATAATCAATACAATCTTGCAAAGTCTAGGGTAATGTTAGAGCGACAAAGTATCAAGTTTTATAAATAAAACTTAGTGACTATTGAAAAATAATTGTAGTTTTTTATTTGTAATGATTTTTTGCACTTTCGTAGCATTTATTTATTTATTTATTTAACCTTGTGTTGCAAGAGAAAAAAGTGAAGATGGAAGCAAATTTAATTTTAAATTATCAGAAGCTGTTTAGTTTCAGTTAAGAAAAACAGAGATAGGAACATATATTTTAAAATTGTAATTATGTCAATTTTAGAAGAAAACTAAGAAAATCTTTAAAGTCTCAATCACTCCTCTAACTTAGAAATGAAGGCAAACTCATGAGTAGCTAAAGCAAAACACAGCTTAAATGGATACCAGAGGATTATCAGGACTATTACAGAAATCTGTCTTATGTTCAAAATGCTGAAGATTTTCCGGAAGACAATTAACCTTCTTACTTAATAAATATAATTAAGTTGTTTAAAAATATTAAAATTTTAACGCATTAAACATTAATGTACCTCTCGGTGTTAATTTATGCTCTTTGCATATTAAAAAAAAAACTTTATATGTTTAGGGCGTATTAATAAAATTTTTCATTAATTATTAATCGAATAAAATTACATATCTCTTTATTATCCTGCTAGATTTACTTACAAGAAAAATTCCATGACAAAATAACCGCTCATAAATGTTAAAATTGTGATATTGGTTTCAAAATAATAATTTTAGTTTTGAATTTTGAGCATTTTGAACTTAGCCTGTTTTCGCTGTCAGGTACAGAAATACCTCAAACGTCGTCGTTTATAGTCAATTGTCATACATATTTTTGAGGGCGAGGGCTGGCAGCCATCACCTGACACAACCACAATTGATAATTTGAATATATGACTATTAAAAAAGATACAAATTTATATAATAACACTTGCCAAAATTAAAACAATGTGCTATTAACAACATGTTTATTCGGTGGTCAAATTAGAACTGATTTACATTTTACAATGCATTATAAAGGAATTAATTCTTAGGTAAGAATTGGTATATCCTGACACTTTATTATTAACGTTTTTTGATCGATGCGCAACACAACGTTAAAATCCTAATCATTATCAATCTCATTCCGATGAGTTAATAAATCAGTTTTATCAAATTTATGACAGAAGTTTTAAGATTTTTTCGTTAAACGTAATTTTTGGGGGCTTAAACAATCTACTAATGTCAATAACTTTCCTGAAAAGTTTTGTCTAATTTTATATTTGTACGGCAGTACGCCCTTCTTTACGATTTTAATAATGAAAAAATGTGAGCTTTAACAATATTTTGTAAACATTCATAAAGTTCTGTAGTGGGGCAGTGACCCGACAAGTTTTACCTTGAGTGTTTGACTATTTACTGTTTCTAAAAAAGTTTTTAGATTTAGTAAATTAAAACATTAGGTTACTAAACGTAAATATTTCTTGACAGAGTTGGATATAATAAGATCCAACGTATACAAACATTTTTCCAGCAGGATGGAAAACTTAGCGAACGAACAGATTAGCAAGAACACTTGTATTAAAATAAGAACAATAATAAGATTATTTTTCCGCAAAAATTAGAAGTGTTAATGATATCTATCGTTTAGAATTATTTATTTATTACATAATTTTGGAAATAAATTAAAATTTTAAAACTGTACCCTAAGTTGGTATAAAAATAAATTCCACATTTCAGAGGTAGTATTTATTATTATTATAATTATAAGTATTTTACAATTTAGTGTTTTTGTTTAGTGTTATTTTCAATCTTGTTATGTATTGACGTTAGAATAATAATTATTATTACATGCAGGAAAATTCCCCACCTAAAAAACGTAGTGATAAATAATTATGACCGACGTTTAGACATTTTTAATAAATTTTATGATTTGAATACATATTGATTTCATATAATTACATATAAAATTACCTTCATTATCATCGTGTTTTATTAGAATTTGGATAAAACAATTTTAAATCAATTTTTTACTTTAAAAATACCAAGCGTCGCAAAATCAACTAGAGTAAAAATCTTTGTTTAAAAACGGCAAAACGTGGGCAAATTATTAAAAAAAACTCGTTTTATAAGACCGTGAAGCACTCACACTTTCAAAAAACTCATGGCTAACGCCACTCGTTTTTGAAACAGAATTTATGCTTTAAGACTTATCTTGTTTTTAATATACTATTAGTTATTTGGCATCACAATTTTTTTGTGTGAGGACAATAATGATTTGGTATTTTTTAAAGGTTGATAACAGTAAAAATTAGACTTTTTTTATTCATTTTAACGTTTCTTACATTATTTTTTCTACGGAATAATTGAGTTTTTATATTAAAGACTTTTGGACTGAATTCGATATTTCTTAGGCTTATTTTTGACGAATTTGACAAAGTAGTAGTTTCTGTGGACAGGATTGATTTTCAGCTCATTTTTTTTTAAAGTGTAATAAGAATCGAAAAACGAGAAAAATACTATTTTCGTTTCAATCCACCGGGTTTCTTTTTAGATACTTTTTTACGAAATTTTGGCTAAATAATAAAACGTGGTTAACTGCTGAAAAATAACGTCATTCCTGACAATCTTCGGTGATTTTAACGTTTTTAAACTTATTGTTCCTGTGCATGGTTTTTATTTTTGCATATTTTTTGTTGTTGATTTTTTTAAAATTTTCGCTAAACATCTTATGTATTATTTGGTCTTTCAAAATCCTTCTGGCTCGGACCTAGCGCAAAGGGGCAAGTTCTTCCTTCATGAGTCATTACTTTCACTTGAGTTACGAAAATGATAATAAACACCTTTTATTTCTGATATTTCAATTTTTTTAATGATCCGTTTATTCAGTTCTTCGATCAATATTAGATTTTCTGGAGAAAATCTTACTTTTACTTACTATCTTACTTTTTATTTTATACAGGAACAACTATTCATTTATTTATGTTAAAGAAGGTTTTCTGATAACGAGTTTGAAAAAGGTGGACTGCGTTATCTACTCATTGAAATTCCTACATTTTTATTTATTCCAACTTTTGGGTAGTTGTTAAGCTTTTTATCTTTTGATTTTTTTGGTTTAGTTTTGGCCGAAGTCATAAATGTGTGTGTTGTGATTGTTACAGGGCGTCATCCTGCTCATCTTTGACAAGGCCCTCGACGAGCCGAAGTACTCGTCTATGTACGCGCAGCTGTGCAAGCGCCTGTCAGAGGAAGCTCCGAATTTCGAGTCCGACGGTAGCACGTGCACCTTCCGCGTCCTTCTGCTCAACAAGTGCAAGTTAGAGTTCGACAACCGCGCGGCGGCTTTGGAATCAATCAGTTCCGGCTTAAACGACGAAGATGAGGAGCGTCGTCAGGTGGCCAAGCGCAAAATGCTTGGCAATATCAAATTCATCGGCGAACTCGGCAAATTGGAAATACTGTCCGAGGGTATCCTCCACCGGTGCATCCAGGAGTTACTGGTGCGCCGCGGCGACGATCCTTCCGAAGACTTGGAGTGTTTGTGTCAAATCATGCGCACATGCGGGCGCATCTTGGACACGGACAAGGGACAGAAACTCATGGAGCAGTACTTCGATCGTATGAAACTACTAGCGGCAAACACGGATTTGCAGCCCAGGATTCGTTTCATGTTGAAAGACACGATCGACTTGAGACACAATGGGTGGGTGCCCAGAAAGGCAACGGTTGTGGAAGGCCCCATGCCCATCAATCAGATCAGACCGGCCGACGACGATCGACCGGGATTCAGAAGGGATCGAAACAATCATGATAGAGACTCTGATAGATCGAACCTCTCGGAATTGTTCCGACATCCGATGAAGACCAGAAGTGGCATCGACGATATGATCATGAGCATGAATTTAACCACTTCATCGCCGAACTTAATACCAACCAACACGTTCGGCACCAACGGATTCGGAAATCAAAGAGACGGAGGATTCCGAGGACACAACAACCAACGCAGCGGCGGTTACAACAACTACAACACCAACCAACGTGGACAGTATAAGCACAACCAGAACAATGCCAATTCGCAATATAACAACCGTTAGTATCACATTGCTTAGAAATAACTATTTTATTTCATTCAACACTCGCAGAAAGCAACAAAGAAATCGCCCCACGTTTCAAGAAGAACTTCATTATGCCAAAAGAAGAAATCGAAGACGTGGAACTCAGACCTACGACCATGCTTTTCAATAAAGCGTCTGTTAAAACAAACAACATGATGAATAGCAGAAGTATAGAGCCGTCGTATACTCAGAGTATGAAACAACCGCCGGTTACTCTACACAAAGAACCATTGCCCATCAAACAAGTAAGCTCTGAGAAGCCAAAACAGTCAAAGAAGGATAAGGTAGGTTTCTGCAAACATTTCTGCCTATTTTTTCACTCATTGAATGCACTTCTTTAATATTATTTATTGATTTAAAAAAAATCTTATATCACGCTCACATTAAGTTTTAAACACGGAGTTTATTCTTGTGGAAATAATTAACTTAATCATCAAAACAACCAAATCATTGTTTGCGTTCTAATTGGCAAAATTTTAAAATATTCGGCTTTGTGAAACATTAAAAAGCTGATGTTTATGGAAGAAGTTTTCAGAATTTTGTGCTGTTTAATATTCTTACTGTTTAGAATTATACAATCCAGAGGAAGGTAAGTTTATAATGAAAACAATTTTGACAGAATTTTCAATCAACTACAAATCAACCTAATTAACGTACAGAAAAAAACCTTCAGATAAATTAATTGGGTGTTTTTTTTTAAATCATTTCTTATTTCGACAAAAATTTTATTGTTAAAATTTCATTTTAATTCATTTTTTACATTCTCCTTTCTTTATCTTGACGAGGCATTTAATGTTTAAGGTGAACTTGAAAATGTAAAAGTGGACACGATTTGTTTTTGAAGGTTGAACTTATTTTTTTAATACAATTTGTTTACACTGATGTTCTGCTAAAGCAGTTTTGAAGCAATGAACGACATTTAATTTCAAACTTTCAAACAGAGCAATCTCTAAATACAATTTGCCAATAATTTTTACAAAAAAAACTATTTTTGAACTTTAACTATTAACTCGACCATATATTTAGATTTTCAAAAAAAAAACTGTGCTAAAACGTGAGATGTTTTCTATAAAGTTAATCAATCTGAAGATTGAACACTTTGAAACTACTGTTTTGACATAGTGGGAAGAATAAAACAAAAAATATTGTGTTGTGACGTCTTCTATTTGTAGTTAAAAATATGAATTACGTAGAGAAAAATAGACCATTCACATTTTTCAAATCTTCATCACATATAATTCAAACAGCAATCTCCAAACACGTTTTGCCAATAATTTTTGCAAAAAGAACTCTTTTTGAACTTTGAATTAACTGTTTACGCAACCATTTACAGAGTGTATACAAATTGGCGCATAAGCTGTTCAGTACGGTATAGCACATGTTCCAACAAACTCTAGAAAATTAACAAAAAAAATTCCTTTTACTCTTAGCGGTATTTAGTATTCGTAGTAAAGTGGAGATTTTTTTATTTTATCTTTAATCGGTGATAGAATCAAGAAAGAGACTAAACTCATGTACTTTTCCTCGGGCGTCAACGAAACCGAAAATTATTTATACTAACCAACATTTTCAAATTTTAAAAATTTTGATTTTTATGTCCAGAGAGTTAAAATGATCTTGCAACATAGTAAAAAAAATCTAGTTACAATAATTTAATTACACTACAACATTTAAAATAAAGGTAGTAAGTACAGTGAAGTAATACTAACAATGGTACCAATTTTACCAAATTGTTCAGTGTTGATAAATTCGTTAATAATGACGATTGATTTTTTATTTCATTATTTAGAGGTTTCCTGAAACGCTTCCTATAACATACCAGAGAACTGATGCACCAATATGTGTACAGCCTGTATTTAAATAAAAAAAAACTTTGTAAAATGTGAGAGTTAATCAAGTTGAAGATTGAACATTTTAGAACTAGACTCTTCAATTACTGTTTCGACATAGCGGAGAGAATGAAATAAAAAATGTTGGTATTTTGACTTTTATTTCTGTTTTAAAATGGGTTAAAAATTTCATTTAAGTCGTATTTTTCAAATTAAAAACATTTAATGTGCATTTTTTCATTTTAACGACTTTGTTACATGATATATCGTAGTGTTTGTTTGTTTGGAATAAATGTAAAATATTATGTTCGAGGTAATTTGCTGTGACGCAAATAGTTTAAATTTTATTGTTCACTCATCATAACAAATATTTTTTGCACTTTGGTCACGGGTTAATCGTTCAGTGCCGGTATTTTTTTTTATTAGTTTGTTTATTTTGACGAACATTAAAATGAGTGGTGTAAAAACTAGGGTCCAACAAAGGATGAAGTTTTGAAGAGGTTTGGCTCGCTTTTGGACGAGTATTGGAAAGGTGACATCGACCTCAAACAAGCCGTCAATTTGTATAAAGAACATAAAGTCCCCGATAAGTTCGCCAAGGATGTAATGTTACACGGTTTGTCGATCGCTGTAGATAAGTCGGGTAGGTCTCAAATCAAAACAATTACGAAGCGAAATTTGATTTATTATCATTTTTCCCAGATGTGGAACAAGAGAAGCTGATCAAATTACTGAGTAATTTGAAAGAAGAGAACGCCGTCAATACTAACACCCTTCAAGACACCTTCAAGTCATTATGTAACATTCTAGACGAACGAGAAAACGAAATCGAGAAAACCACAAACGCTATAGCTTATCTCTTCTCAGTTGCGATTTCTGAACATCTGACTTTGCTATCGGAGGTGGCATCGTTGACTGATAATGGTGCTCATTATCCGCTTTTCCTCGTCGTATTGCAACATTTACACCAGAAACGTGGCAAACCCGAACTCACCGAATTGTTTAATAAGAGCAAAGTTAACCTCTTGACTCAGTTGCCCGAAAGCGACAAGACTAAAGAACGTCTTTCGGAGATTTTGGAAGAGCGCGATTTGACATTTTTATATCCATTGTTGCGCATCCAAGCTGAATTAGCCAGACAGCTAAACGTCGATCCGAATCCACAGTCGTACTACAAATGGATCAAAGAGAATCTAGATCCGGCCAATTTCAACGATCCGGGTTTTATTAACGCACTTATGACCGTTCTTTTGAAGTACATAACGCAAGAAGCGGCCGCAAGTGGTGATGATAAAGCCGTTGCAGAGAAGGAGAAGAGTATGCTGGAGCGTTACCAGCCGATTTTGCACGCGTTTCTAAGAGAGAAGCTTCATCTTCAACTCGTTGCAGTGTACTCTTTGCAGGTGCACTTGTATTCGTTGAACTTCCCGAAAGGGCAACTGCTTAGGTGGTTCATGGCCCTCTACGATTTGGAGATTGTCGATGAGGAGGCCTTCTTGAACTGGAAAGAGGACGTCACTGACGCCTACCCTGGCAAAGGACAAGCCTTGTTCCAGGTTTGTTCATTTTTTTTAACTCAGTTATTATTAAAGTTGGAGTTTTGATGTTTTGTAGACGTTATTTATACTGTAAGGCACATTTCAGGAAAATATTTTTGATTATACAGTGTCTCAATAGAAGTATGACATCGTAGTAGTATTTTTTTTTTGGTAACATTTTAAGCCTTCTCTTTAATGTCTGAATCCTAGATTATAAACACGATTTTAAAACACGCTTCCCATAGCAACGTGGTTTAAATTAAAGTGTTTCAACAAAAAAAAATTGAATACTCGCATACGCTCGTTGCATAACGACAGTTCTTGAACTTTAAGATTGTGTTTTCGCTCTCATATTATTAATAACTGTAATGGCATGCTAATTTTTTTGTGCTTATCCTAGATATTTTTTAGTTTCTTACATGTCCCTAAAGGTTTTTTGAACTCGGTGCAAGAATTACTATTAAAGAGAGTAATTAAAAAAAAACAATTTTGTACCTTAGTAGTGCTTTTTTGTTGACGTTATGACTAGCAGCTACCTGTTTAACAAGGTCTTACAAACTTCTTATTTAAGTTTTATTGATTTGAATTACTACAGTGTTTACAATTTATTTCCAAATATTAAAACGTTTGGAAACAAATTGTAAACACCCTGTAGTAATGCAATCTTTGTTCAACCCGTACCTACTAATAATCTTATAAAAAAAGCAGTGTTCTTATTTTTGATTAATTTTTAAGATGTAAAACCGATTTTGTTTTTTTTATCAGTAATCAGTAATCTCTGAACCGATTTGAAATATCTTTTAGGGACATAAGAAACTAAAAGGTATCTCAATGAGCACAAAAAGTAATAACATGTCATTAAAAAAATATTATTGTGGTATCATACTTTTTTAGGACACTCTGTATAATCAAAAATATTTTCCTAAAATAGGTCCTAGAATGTGAATAAAACAAAATTTGACAAAATGTCAAAAGTCCAACTTTACTAATAACTAGTACAGCTACAGAAGATGGCAGCTGAGCTGAACAGCCTGTACAGTGTTATTCTTCTGAAAGTAAATTTTTACTATATCTTTAAAATGGAACATAATTCAGCGTTTTTGCTGTTAGATGTTAATATTTTGTCTTTGTGTGTGGATTTTTTAGAAGTTTTCTACAATTTTTACAATGTTTTTTCGATAGGTGAATCAGTGGCTCACGTGGCTGCAGGAGGCCGAATCTGAGGAGGAAGAGGGCGAGGATTAGACGCCCGTCGTTTAGGAAAAGTTAAATCTAATTTAAGTTATTAAATACACACAGGGACTCTAGTCCTGTATTTACTTTGTTTTTGGTGTCGACAATGGTTTTGTAGTCGGTAAAATGTCGTTAAGCCTCGATGAAAATAATGTCTTTTTGTTTTTTTCGCGCCGAACAACTTCAAGTTGGAATTGTTTGTTTGTGTGCGTGATGTTTTTTATAACATAATTTTAATTGATTAATTGAATAATAGGAAAAGTGATTTAGATCTGTAAGTTTATATACCTATTGCATGATTGCCACCTAAATTGAATGTGACGTGGTTCTGTACCCGCACTTACCACTCTTGACTGTGTTGATAAATTAATATTTCATGAGCTTTTCAAACTATAATATATACTTTTATAACAATGTGTTCTCTGTTTATGTAATTGAATGTCCTATTATTTTTTTCTCAAGTATTTTGTTATGGAGAAATAGTTAAATTCCCAATACACTTAGATTAGTCAATGTTTCACATAAATTATAAAATCATGTCCTTGTGAATATGATTGTGTTAATAAACTATTCGGTGGTATTTTGCTATCGACGTAAATTTTAAATCTCTATTTCTTCCCCACTCCTTCACATCACTTACAATAAAAATAAGTGCAGTTCTAAATAATTCACAAATAAAAAAGCTCTTGTCTTGATAATTACAAGGGTTTAACTTGCACAACAGAAATCAGAAATAGTTGCCTTGTTATCAGTTTGCAATCACTAAAAGGTAAAAAAAGCAATTTTGCTATTGTTTTAATAAATTGATAAGATTTAAATTTTGAAGAGTCCTTTCTGGGCAAAGCTTTTGGGCGCTGGTGCTGCCACGGTGTTGACAGTTTGAACTAACCTAACCTAAAAATTGCCTTGCTTTCGGAAAATATGTTCAAAAAGTATTTCTTCGCACATTTCTCTTAATATACCGTGCTAAAATCAATTCTTACAGATTTGATGAGAAGGAAAGCATTTCCGGTGTTTTGCAGTTAAAATCTTCAGTTCAGAAAGGGATACGGTCGAAACTTGTAGATTGTTACCCCCATTTGGAAGGTTTTATCGACAATATTTTACCGAAGAAAGATGCTTTACGGATAGTCAAATGGTGCAATTTTGTTTGGCGAAGTAGCGGTTTTTACTAATTTTATTTTTAGCCATGACCATGTAGAAATTATTGTGAATTCAGCTGGCGAGCTTCTTTTTTTCAGGCATAGGGAGGGCCAGTGGATGCCAACATTACGACTACTTCATAAATGTACGTTTTGTCTCATTTTGTAATTTTAAAAGTAATTAAAAGTGTCACAGATCCGTTTTTCCTGCCAATGCTACAAGTTGATAAGGGGGCTATTAGGTTTGTATTAAGTGGGGCCAATATCATGTGTCCCGGTCTCACGTCACCTGGGGCAAAAATGACCGACGTTCCCAAAGATACAGTCGTGGTAAGTAAAATATTGATCAATAAATTAATAATTAATTAAATAAAAATTAGGCCATTATGGCCGAAGGTAAACAACATGCTTTGGCCATTGGCAAAACAACATTATCAACTGACGACATGTAAGTTTTTAATAGTTTTGGTTCAAAGCTGACGAAAATATTTCAGAGCAAAAATTAATAAAGGAATAGGAGTTGAAAACTGCCATTATTTAAACGACGGTTTATGGCAAATGAAACCAGTTAAATAACTTGTTTATGGGGCACGTTTTGTATTTATTGCGTAACAATAAACAATTTTTATAATTAAATCGTGTTTGATTGCGTTGTGTATATTGGGTTGCATAAATACAGGCGCGTAGCAGGAATTGAATTCCTGCTACGTTCGGTACTTTTCGCCTCAATCGATCGTCTTCAAAGCTTGGCTTCAGTGATTCCTGCTGTTGTTTCTTCCCAGCGATAGCGATGCTGGTTTTGATAGTAGGAATCGGTGTTCAGTGCTATACGGTTGTGTGAGTGACATAATACCGGCGTATGTTTATGTTGTGCCATATGATGAATAGAAAATGACATCGACGACTACAATAAGAAAATCCTACGGGAGCAGAAAGATCTTTACCTTTCCTGAAGATTATTCCCTTCGATCCCCTAAACAAAGACCAAGTTCGGCAAATCTTCCCAGGAAGAATGAAGAAGCCGCCAAATTAATTAAATACATTGATGACAACATCATCGGCAAAAACAACGCCTTTTTGGGACCATTCGGGCGCAGAAAAGGTAATTTTAAATCTCGAGTGGGATTTATAGTAAACAAATAAATCCGGCGAAGTGACATTGCCAGGATCGTGGCTTGTTTTAGCTATTAATAAATGAATTTTGCCACAAATGCACTGATCGCCCTTGAATTCTGGTTTTATTGAAGCACGTGATGCGCTCCTGCCAAATAATTAGAATTTTTTCAAAGCCAAAACTTGAAAAATCTCGAAATATTTATTTCCACTCTTTTAATCTTACTCCGGACTTTAACCTCGCATTTTTGGTCGAACCGAAGGCTGAATCGGGAAATTTGAATTTAAAATCGATTTTTGCACAATTCAGCAATGCTTCAATTCAATGGTGTTTTGTTTGCAGAAGTGATTCATAAGCCATGCATAATTACCACAATGGAAGTGTATTATTTTAAAAAATTATTTATTTAATTAGCGGCACTCAACTATGCGTAATTTGTCTACACTTGCGTCAGGTTAAAAATACATTTGCCTAAAATTTGTTTATAGGTAGTACAGGTAACGCGAATTGAAAACACTTTGTGACTAATAAACCGTTTTTTATCGCGCTATTTGAATTCCTAAAATACCTCAGGTTTGCATATCGTGGCCAATATTTATTTATGTTGCGTCTTTACGAAAAAATCGGTTCACTACTTGTCGCGAATTTCCGCGAAGCGAATTCAGGCCAGTGCAAAAATTGGTCAAATAGGCCACCAGATCTGTTCAGACAATTAAATAATTTGTCTCGCGCGTTCGCGGAATCGCTAATTGCCCCATAAAAATAGGCGCGATTTTCCTTTCATCCTGCGTAACTAGACAGTGTGTCGCTGCAATAATAACTCAAGTGGGAGCAATTTGAAGTTGAACGAACCGGAAAGTGCCAAAAAATTGAGTCATTTGACTTAACAATTTGCGAAAATAAGACGCACACAAGAATTAAATTTCTCCCGAAAAGTAGGGCAAGGGATGCTCGTTGTTTTCGGCAATGGGGTGCACGTGCCATCGCATCGATCGCGGGGTGACCTACCCTCACACCATCGTGGTGGGGCCACTGTTATTACGTCGTACAATAACCCCGAAAACTCGTGTCTCTGATCACAAATATATTATTACCCCTTGATCAATTTCATGGAAAATAGGTTGTGGTAGCTGGTTCATCGCCCTTTCTCGAATTATTTTACAAGTTTTCAGTCAGCTTGTATGCAAATATTGTTCTTGGAATCGCGACTGCAATTAATTTATTTTTTAACATGTTTGGCAATTTGTGCTTCTTGAGCCGGTGCCAATTTTGCAACCAAACGCTTTTTATTGTTTGAAGGAAGAGCGATTTGCACACATTTGGCCCAACTAGATAACCACCTGTTTTTTCTTATTTTTCTACGGTGAGGTCGTAGGACTCTAATTGGAACTTGGCTTTTACGAGCGATTTATTTAAAAAATGAACGGTCAGTGGAAATGAGAATGAAACTGTTTTTAACTTGTTGTTTTCGTGGATTTTGGCAAATTGTGCGGTAGTCGAGTGGAAAACTGAGTTCGGATTGTGCAAATTTAAAGAATTAATTACTCTTATTTTCAATGAATGGCATATGGAGTCCAACCAGTTCGCATGGCAAAAAGAAATAAAATGCGCGCTTTCACAGTCACTTGGTCATGGTTAAAAATAGACGCTGAAAAAGGGGCAACTCCATTCAGAATAACACGAAGACTTGACATTATAATTGACCAATCAAAAGTGCGAAAGAAGTGGCGAACAACCCCTTGGAATCGATTAGAGTGTTCAAGGAAAATGCATGTCTAGGAGTTGTTTTGACGTAGCTTTTCAAGGAAACAGTAGTAATGATACGTTAAAAGACCTTTTGTGGAATGATGATGCAGTGGAACGTCTCAGGAAACGGTGCATATTATTAATAGTCCACCTGAGGGTTAATTATAGGGAAAAGGCATTGACCTCGCGTTTTTTGGAACCCTTTGACATTGACTGATTGTTGGAGAGATTACGCGGTTTAATTGTCCTCGAATGACCAACAGGACAAATTTATTAAATGAGTTAATTCACGGAAACAGTCAAGACCAAGCAGAATAGAAAAACAAAGAGAAAACCGACCCTGATGAAACAATCCAGTTAATATAATCGAGATGAATACGCGTCTCAATAACACCAATAACGTCACCAGCTAATAAATTGGTATTTTTTCGAAAAGCGTTGGCAAGACTTGCACACGGAAATCTATGTTTGTCCCATGAAAGCGGAAAATTAATTTTAGAATGCACAGCAATGCAAATGATATCAAAAATAGAATTTTTATTAATGCGACTTCCTTTTCCTCTTCAATCCGAGAATAAGACAATTCGAGAAAGTGGTAAAAATAGAAAGTTCAAACCCGGAAAATCGCAATTACTGAACTTTCTTTGCGATTTTTCAGCCTTGACATTGCATCAATTCATTTCAAATAAATTCGGCGAGGAAAAGAAGCAATTGCCGTCTCATGGCCACCACATGGCCATCAAATTCGCCACGCGTGGACAAACAGTGTCATAAATTAGGCTTTTCCGACCATTATTCCCAACTTTCTACATACGCCAAACTATTAATTTGAATAAAAAGCGGATGACATCATCGTCATAACTGAATAAATCTTTGATAAGGTTGATCAAAACAAGTACAGCTGGAGGGAATGAAAGGCGACCAAATGTCTAGCTAAACCATTACGAAACCGTAATAGGCACAATTTGACATTTACTCGAGGGCCCTCCTTACGCAACCAGTTGCATGATTAACGACTTTTTGCAAATTACCAGCTGGAAAAACAATTTCGTGTACAGATGGCTAAGATCAAAGTTTATCGAGACGATAATACTTTTGTTATTATATTTACATAACAGGACGGCCAGTTCAACGATTGACTGACGCCAAATTGGCTACCGAGCTCAAAAAACAATTTAATAACTCACGACAGATATAAATATTTATAAATTGATTGTTATTCAGCTAAGACGATTTTTTGCTCAAGGATATTAGCATTCAACAAGTGAGTGTTTGGGGAAGACGGCATGTTATCTCATGATAGGCAAAAAATTGAAGGAAATGTCAATTTATATAATGATAACTTTAAAAAAACATCACTGATAACAAAGGGTTACCCGCACCTTGAGATTCAATCGAATGTGCGTCAAAACGTGAAATTTTCGACAACATTGCAAATTTATTAGGGATTGTAATACGCTGTTGGCAATTGAACGGGCACCTGATTCAGTTTCAATTTAAGACTAATCGTATTATTAGAACGTTTATTTCCATTGTGAAGGGTTAGATTGTCCTCGAATCTTCCATTATCCTGCGACGTGTTTACAGCAAAACCGACCACAAGGACTGCTCATTTGTGGTCAAGTAAAATGAATTTATTAATTCATTTGCACACTCTAGACATGTGTGCGCCGATAAGATCGAGCGATACTTTTTGTCTTGCAGGTGAAAAATGGGCTAAGAGAACGGTTTTATTTGTGTTTGTTTTTTCCTTTTCGTATGTTTTCAGCTAATAAATTTGGTAAGCTCATGCATTTTGATGAGAAATTTCTTTTTGATTATATAACGTTTACCCAACCCAAATGTTTAACAATTCATGTATTCAATTAAGTCTTTAGCAGACGCTAATAAAAATCGCACAAGGCCAAAGTGTCTAATTTGCTCGTGTATGAGTTGTGGCAAAAAGTGTCCCACATTAAGCTGTCGTCACGTCCAAATCCAATTGTTCTCAAAATACCAATGATTTCGTAAGGGCTCGTGTCCGATATTTTTCATATCGTATTTATGGCACTTTTTCAAGATCACGAACCATGTTGTCTACTTTTAGAAAATATTGACGCCTTGCCAAGACGGGGAAAGATCACTAATTCAAGGATTAGATTAATTGTAGTGCAATTTGAATTTTGGCCGTTATCCAGCCTTGTTAAGTGCAAAATGATGGCTATAGTCTGTGGCTCAGGTAAAACCGATCCGGTTGTATCAAGTTTCGGGACCAAAATCCAACACGTGCTTAACAATCACTTGGATAAATACTAAAGCTACGTAGATTCGTCATCCACGTGGCTCCCACATTTGGTTTTACACATGGCTTGCATAAAATATGCCAAGTGTTAACAACAGCGCGATAAAATGACGAGTTGCTATAAAATTTCAATAAAATCGCGCTCGGATAAACAACTAACGGTAATTGAAAAAATTAGACGTTGGTCGTAAATTTCGAACCATTCAAGAACCGGCGTTAAGTTAAATGTTTACTCGTGATAAGAGGATCTCATTCACCTTCGCAAGACGAAGGATTTAAGGTCCTGTCGATATGAGCAAGGACTGATATAAATGTGGGTCAGGATTATAACTATGAGAGGGTTAGAATACCAAAGCCTTGCTCTGGAAACACATTGGTGTTGGTTAATTATTACTTTCAATTTCCTGAAATTGTCTGGGGGTAGGTTCAGCGTCCCACTTTACAAGTGTGTCGCTTTTGTTTCAGCGTAATTAAATTTTAATGATTGCTTGGAACAAACAAAATCGTAAAATCGATCTGTAACAACAGTTGATAAGCAGCACCAAGACAAAATTATTTTTACTTCGTTGCTGGATGATAACTATTTTGCATGTTTTGTCGGATTAGATAATCAAGATAATATTGACGTTGGCTTTGTTTTATCACCATCATTGCCCCGATACTGTCTGGTCTATAAATAAAATATTCATAAAATAGCTGTTTTCACACTATTTCCGCCCAAAGTTTATTCAAACAAATATCCAGAGTGTGAAGAGTCCTTGATGTGTTTGCCACGTTTTATGAAACAATGCTGATTTTAGTGCCGATAAGGTTTTCAAGTTTAAGGTCTCGATTAGTTTCGTAGGTGCGTTTGACACACGTTCATGCCTTATCTCCAATTTTTTTCAAATTTTTGTAAACAAAACCATTTATCAAACTAATCTCGTAGTAAACAGAGTAATTCGTGATTTTTGAAATTTCTGCACTTTTTTGCACCGCCGCGACAGCGACTTCCTTCTTTTATTTTATAGGACAACCGTTATATAAATGCAGTTTAATTTTTCCAAGAAAATCGCCGGCCTACTAAACTCCATGTAATTAAATAAATGTTAAGGATCGATTCCTAATTCATCGATCAATTTATTACTGAATTAAACGCTTCATAATTATCGGTCTTCGAAGTTTAGTTGCAGACAACTTTCTAAATATCTTTGCGAATTTATTAGATCAAGGCTTGGTAGTGGGTTCAAGCAGTTTTCGAAATTGTTTGCAACACAATCGGTTGAAGCACCCGAATTTTGGAAGTTTCCTCGCGTTTGTTGTTGGTTTTGAGATAAAAATGTAACGAATACCGCGCTAATGCAGACCGACACGTGTAAAGGTGTGGGTCGTAATTATGGAATTTTTTTCATAACTTCATTTAATCGCTTCTCGATGAACTTACTCAGACCAGCATGTAGAGAATTTAATTAATGAAGCCAAGTATTTTTAACTTGGAAAAAACTTGTAGATTGTAAGACAAGTGTATTGTTTCCAGTCAATATTTTGCAAGTGACAATGAATTTGTTGTTGCCATGTGTGGAGTTTGAACCAAACCGGTTCGAAATTTTTGTTGTTAAAAAATCACAATTTTATCTCTGCATTGTGACAACCGTTTGGGCACCTCATGATTGATAACTTGTAGGAGACAATATTAAAAAATCGCCTTTTAGTGTTGATTACTGACTTATCAGTTTCCATCTGGCGATAACTAGTTTTGTTTTATCTCATTTAGTCAAGTTTGCATATAATTAATTGGTTTACCTTTGCGGAATTTTTAATCGGGTTTTATTAATTTGCATGTTGATTGTCATATGATTTAAAAAGCGACGAGTTAACCTTTGCGTTAAAACTTGAAAAGAATTCAAATCGATGTTAGTCGCATTTGAATGTAATTTGCAACCTATGCACTAGGTATTTTTGTAAACTTCTGCACGGAAGGTTGAATTATATTGCTTCCGGTAATTAATGCAAATCATATTTTTAAAAACATCAAGAGTCGTGGAAAGTTGGGATGATTGACTTTTATTTTGTTGATGTGGTCGAAGTGCCAAGGCTTCTTCTTGACATTGATGCAAATCAGACGGGGTGAAATGGAGTTTGCCATTGGTATTAACAATTCGTGGGCGTATTTACACATTGCTCTTGTAAGCGAAGGTTCAAGTGTTGTTGAATCACAAAACCTATTTACACTTATTTATCAGAAACGTAACAACAAATTATTAAGTTGCGAAATTAATTTCATCCATAATTTACAATGTTATTGTCTTGATAAGTTCTTAAGCTATTTTTCTAGGTCACACTATCATCGAAACGTGCAATATTTTAATTAGTGCACGACTCTTATCATCCATTACCCTCTTGAACCCCTCTTTGCTTCCAAACTAACGCATTTTATTGGTTCCAGCTGTTTATTGCGATTATGCGGCCTCCGGGAGATCCCTTCAATTCATCGAAGAATATATCACACGGGAGGTTCTTCCGAGTTATGGAAATACCCATTCGACTACATCCATTACGTCTCTTCAGTCCACCAATTTTAGGTGAGAGTGGATCGCACAAAATGCAAACATTGGAAGTAAACAAGACTGTTTGAAAACTCGACTCCAGGCAAACTGATCGAATTTCGAGCCGATTTTTCCCGGTTGCGCAGTTATAAACAACATAAAACGAAGGATAATGCGTTTTATTTTTCCCCTTTAGTTTTTATCGTAATGTGCAATGCAAAAATTTCGGCCAACGTCATTCCTGCTTCTTTGCATGTTTTATGGTCAAAACAATGATAACAAAAGTTTTTATCAAGAGGAATTGAATTAATCCTTGACCGACCCGTTTTTATCTACTTTGTCCGAGTTTAAAGGCGCAAAGATGATTTATTGGTTTCTTCACTCGATTTTTATCACTTTTGAGGAAATAACTGTGTTTTTTTGCATAATAATAATTGTAGTTTTCCACGGTTATTTATGTCGATACCACACTTGTTAACAGTGTCTCAATTGAGAAATATTTGTTTCTTTCGCAAAATAGCTTATTGGATCCGTAAACACAAACTGGTATTGCAGGAAAAAGTAATTTGTTTACGGTTTGGGTGCGGTAATGAAAAGCATCGCACCATTGTGTTGGAATTATCTAATCGCCGACTAAAGTTGGAAATTTCGATTATTTTACTTTCGTTCTGTTTAATTGCGCTAATTAGAGCCGGAGTTTAATTTAATAATACGGTGCATTTGCACAGCGAGTAGGATATCCTGATCACATTATTCACTTAGCTTAATCAAATCAGTTTCATGTCGTGTTTTTTCAGACAAGAAGCCCGCGATATAATTAAAAACGCATCGAATGCTTCTGACTCCGATGCGGTTATTTTCACCGGTCACGGTTGCACGGATGCCCTCCAAAAATTAATTAGTGCTTTGGATCTCCGGGAAGCCCCAATCGTGTTCACTGGCTCAAGCGAACACCACGACAACATCCACTTGTGGCAAGAAATCGGGGCAAAGGTGATTGGCAATTCGCCTGGAATTCGTTGAATTGCAACTCTTTGTTGTTAGATGATTCGGATCGCGGAGACCAAAGAGGGGTTCCTGGACCTGGTCGATTTGGAAAACCAGCTGCGGTTCCACCAGAACTACGGCCGCCAGATGATTGGGTGCTTTTCAGTGGCTTCCAATGTGACAGGGATTGTTATTGACGATGTGGCGTGCACTATTTTGCTGCACCAGTACCAAGCGCTCGCCTTCTGGGACTACAACATTGCGGCCCCGTCGATCAACATCGACATGAATCCGGTGGTTCCCGGAGTTGAGGAGAACTCGGCGAATAAGGACGCGATTTATTTCTCCGGACACAAGTTTGTCGGTGGTGTTCAAACTCCCGGTAAATTGTGATTTGTACCGAAACGCTGAATAACCAAATATTTATAGGAATACTTATTGCCAAAAAAACTATTTTTAGACGGCTAAATTCGTGCGAAACAGACGGCTTCTTCACGTCACAGGAATACAATAAAGTAAAAGAAACGCGGCAAATATTTTGACTTGACTAATTTGCATTTTAGAGTTTCGAGATGCAAGAGGAAGGGAGTTGTGCAGCTGTGGTCGAATCAATCCGAGCTGGACTTGTCATGCAATTGAAAGACACCGTCACAGTTGCCAACATTGTGCAAAGACAAGAGAAGATTAACAAGTAAATATTTTTTTGCGTATTAATCGTGTCACGGACGTTTTATTTCCAGACAAATGCTACAACACATTCGGACCATTCCGGAGATCATTCTCCTCGGGAACACTTCACCGAACTTGCGCAGAATTCCAGTTTTTAGTTTCATGGTGCGACACCCCAGAGGCACTTTCCTGCACCATAACTTCGTCGCCGCCGTCCTCAACGACGTGTTCGGGATTCAAGCCCGAGCCGGATGTCCTTGCTCAGGAGTCTACGCCCAGGATTTACTAGGAATTGACCCGTGTCTTGCCGATCAGTACGAAAACATAATCCTGGAAGACCGCAGACTCAGTAGTTTGGATCTGGGAGTCGATAACTCAAACTTGGAGTTACTCAGACCGGGGTTCACCCGAATCAGTCTTCCCTACTTTATCACGGACGCAGAACTGGCTTTTATAATGGAAGCTGTGAAAATGGTAGCGACGGAGGGCTGGAAGTTGCTGCCACAATACGTCGTAGAGCTTGAAAGTGGTCAATGGCGCCACCACACAAACGCAATGCTAAAAGACCGGAAATGGCTATCGTCAATACGATACGTTGACGGTAAAATGACAATGAACGAAAGACGGGTGTCCGGACCCGGCCTCTTCCCCCAAAGCTACCAAGAGTGTTTACAAACTGCCAGAAATTTATTCAACCGAGCTCGCAAAACTGCCAATCGTACTCCTTACACCGACCAAGGGATTAGCTTCGACTCAAGAGGCGAGAAACTCCGCTGGTTTATGTTACAACACGAAGCGCAAAATATCCTTACAAGCAACGCACAAAATATCAAACAGAAAGTCCCTTTCGACCCTGTGACCTACTCGGGCTCCAAGCGGAGCGAAAATAGCGACAAAACCCCCACCCCTCATCCCGTCTCAAATTCGGGTTCGCCCCGCCATTTCAGTCTACCCTCCATTGACGATCCAAGAATCCTCACGTGTTCATCCCCTGTTCCCTACTTTTTGCAAGACGTAAACGGGCTGTACTACCCCCAGACGGTGAACTTCGCCGTTGGGGAGACGGTCAATTCGGCCAACTTGAACCACCTGCAAAACTTTGCAAGGGAGAGGTGTTTGAGTTTAGGCGCCCCTAACATCTCGCCACCTGTTTTGAGTCCCCAGACGCGGGCCAGTTTGGGAATGAGGCATTTTCGGCAAAGGAACTTCAGTTATAGTAGTCAGAACGAGTTACATTCTTTGGAATCGGAAAATAACGTTTCGCCAACTCACAGTTTGAACGTCCTTTCCACTGGTAGCTATGAGGTTGGTCGAGCGTCTCCGGCCCCCGATATCCAGACTTATGTGACCGAGATGACGAAGGAACTAGCCACTAATATCAAGTCGGAGATCCGGGAAGTGATTTCCCGGGTCGAAGACGTGCTGGAAAACACTGACAGTATTGTTTGTTACGAAAGACACGGGAGTGGGAGCGAAGATGGGCGAAGCGACTCAATCTCCGCCAATGAAGTGGCTGAGTATATCGAAAAGGTCTCGATTGAGATGGCTAATGAAGTCAAGTCGGAAATAAGGGACGTTGTTAGTGCCGTTGATGTGTTCATCACGCCTGATTGTCCCGAGAAGTATTCCCGAACGTCCAGTGAGGAAAAAACCGACTTGAGGGAGGTTTACACTCCCGGGTCGAGTAGCGAAACCGTCATCCACTTAATCAGTGCCAATCTGAGTGACGAGGAAACCCAGCCGGAGAAGACTTACAAGAACAAGATTCTAACCTCGACTGTGGCGAGTGTTAGTTCGCAAGACAGCGGTATTAACTTATCATTCCACGAGCAAGAGTACTTAAGTAACGAATTCGCCAAAACGCGGAGCAACTCTGAATCGCTGGCGCGCAAGTCGGAGAGCGAAGTCAAGTTTTCGACTTTGCAAAAACAGAAACAGAAATATATCAGAACGACGAGCGATAGCGGCGCTTTGGAAGCCGCCTCGAAATGGATGTGTTCACCTAAAAGTATTTGGCAACCGACGATGGAAGCCATCCAAGAGTTCGAAATGATCAAAGATGGGGACAACGTCATGGTTTGTTTATCAGGGGGGAAGGATTCGCTCAGTTTGCTACACACCCTTTTGCAATTCCAAAACTATGCGCAAAATAAGGGGATTTTGTTCAGTTTGGGGGCCGTGACGGTCGACCCGGACACGTCAGGGTGCGACCCTTGTATTCTCATTCCGCATTTGAGGAGTCTAGGTGTTCATTATATAATTGACGATAAGAAGAGCGATCCGGGGGATGAATCAGGTTTGTTTGTGCTCGATTGTGCGCCCATTTTTGCTAATTGTGTTTATTTAGAACAACGAGAAGAGGCCAAAGAGAATCTTTATAGCTTTTGTACGTCGAGCGTTCGGCGACGTTTATATTCCGCGGCCAAAAGTTCGGGGTATAACGTCTTGGCCATCGGCCAACACTTGGATGATCTCTGCGAAAACTTCTTCCTCTCGGTGTTTCACACGGGGAGGTTGCGCACGATGAGGGCTCACTATTACATTAAGTACGCAATTTCGTCACATTGAAACAACAAAACTATTTATTTATTTTTCAGGGATCACAAGCTTCGCGTTATTAGGCCATTTGTTTACGTTCGTGAAAAATATTTACGCCAGTTTGTCAGTAACCAGAATTTGCCGGTCTCTGCCAATGTTTGTGGTCCAGATTTGACCAAAGAGCGGCAAAGGATTAAGCAAGTGTTGACGCAGCAGGAAATTCTGTTTCCGAAACTGTTCACGAGTCTGCGGTCGGCCTTGCATCCACTGATTGGCTTCCAGATTAAAGAGTGTGAGGTGAAGTATCGCCGCAGATTGAAGTCGAAGGAAAATGAAGATTGCTCGGAGAATGAGACTGATGAGGAACCGGTCGTGTCGGGGGACTCGAACTGCTAAGTGTTTGAATGAAGAGTTCATATCAAGAATTGAGTCGAGACTCGAATTTTTGATTTTAAATTACTTTTGTACAAATTTTGTGATTGTCGCGGTCTCAGAAATTCATCTCAAGGCGAGACCTTATTATTTTCCAATAATTGGAACAGAATGATATTATCGACTGAGTTACTTTTTATATATTGTATTTAATTTCTACTTAACGTGTTGATTGCATTTTTAGTTAAGTCCAGTGTTTACGTGGTATCGATTGTGCAGTTTCTGTAGGGAGTGTGATTTTCAAAGTATATAATTGTTGCATTCGGATTTAAGATATTTAATAATGTTAACATGAGTGAAATGTATTTTATTTCCTAAAAACTGTAATAAAAACATTAAATTTAATGCGCATTATTAGCCTGATCCACAAAACCAGCAATAAATACAATAAGCGTTAATAGGGTGATACATGGGTAAAAATGCTACAAAAAATATAAATAAAAAGGAACTTGGGGGTTGTTTAGTCGGTGCTTTCGCAGGCCTGTCCGCCGTCGGCGCAACCGCAGTCTGCAACGCCAAAATTAATTATTTTTACCCAATTTTTGGGAAAATACCTTTGCCGTCAGCGGAGCACTTGCAGTCGTCTCCGCATTTGCAGTCTTTGCCGCAGTTGGACTGCCCGTCTCCGCAGGTTTCTGGAAAAGCTCTCAATTACTATCTCGCAACAAGAGTATTGATTTTCTGCTTGGCGTGTGAAAAAAAACCGGGCTTACCTTTGCAGGAATCACAAGGAGAAGGCATTTTGCAAAGCTTTTTGACTCACTAGTTGAAACAACTTTGACACTCGAACTCTAGAATCGGAAAGACGCTCTCTGGATACCGGTATTTATTATAAAGCCAACCTGACCCCACGATCGAACGTTGCTCTGTATGCTTGGGTGGGGATGAGCAATGCGAACAATTTTTAATTGCAAAAATTTCACAAACCGACTGTACCCCAGTGATAAATTTTATCGCTTAGTCAAAGTATAAAAAATTAGAATTTTTGGTGATTTTACGTGTCGCTTTTAATTACATCCTCGAAGGGTTGTTTTTCGAATTTAGGTCAGACAAAGCTCCACTTTCGTAAGAAAAAGTGGGGTAATTTCCCTGTTTACTATCGGATGCAAATCTAGACACGAAAAGGATCTAGGAAGAGTTGCATTTCTTGTAGTTCACCGACCTTGTTGTGGCCCATGTTCAACATCATGCTTCAGTTAGATTTAACAATTACGAAAGAATTGCAAGAATCGTAACACAATTGAGCGTTTTGTCCTCTTTCAGAGCTAATTATTTTAACGAGAATGCGGGAAATCCTGAAGGAACACATCGAAGGAATTCTTCTGATGTGTCACAAATATACAGGGTGACTCAACACAACAAACACACTTTTTGAAAATATTTAATATGTACTTATACGATAATTCACACTGGACGATGATTTTGAAAATCTTAATCAGGAAATGCTGATAAGGAGACCGGTCGCAACATTGAGGAATAAAATGAATAAAAACAGACGCCAGCACAACAGTAACTGAAGGGTCTAGTTCCAAAATGTACAATTTCCAGCTTTATTAGCTTTTCAGGAAAATTTGAAATTTCTGACTTAGTTAACATTATCATGTAGAGATCTTTGATAAGCTCAAAAAATGTGCTGTAGATTGTACAGTTTGATTAAGAATTTAAGAGAAACTAAATGAAATACCTAAGCATTTTCATTATAACCGAATTGTAAATACAGATTTCAAAAGCAGCTTCATCAAAAGTATAGGGTACCCTGGAACGCATGTAGTAACGGGTAAAATATGTCATCGATGATTGTAGAGCAAAAATTGTACAAAACAGTTTCAAAAGTCGATAGGTAGTGTTCTATCTTACTTAGTGCGAAAATTCGACGAAGTAATCCTAGTGTTGGTAGTGTTGGTAAAATTTTGTGTTTTGACTGCACCAATTTTATTTTTATCGACCTACGATTATGTGTGTTTCGGATTGGAACAGAAGTTTTGTGAAAATTGAAATATTATTTAAGTGTACCTACACATTAATTTCTTATTATTTTATTATAAAAAGGCATCAAAAAAATTAAATTTTCTAATAAAGAAAAAGTTATTAACAAAAATCACTAAACATTCATAGTCTACACCTTGGGACAGCAGCTTGCATGTATAGGAGTTTGGAGTCTTTAAACATTTTTTGTAACAGGCATTTGTTCTTAGTATTGTTTCAAGGTATCAAAAAATGTCTTGAGATACAACACTCTCTCTAACAAAGAAAAAAAACGAAAAACAAGATTTATAAAATCACTTGAAGTCAGATTATGTACCAAACGGATTTTGCTCACTTTGAAAATAAGTTTTACACTAGTATTTAATGTGTCTTCGAGTTTGAACATTCTGCTTTAATACCTATGTTTCGGTTGCGAAGTATGTATAATTTGAATTAATGTCTTGAGGGAAATTATACATTTTGGAACTAACTACGATCAGTGGCGTATCAATCAATTTTGGCGCTCAAAACCTAAAAAAAACTTTTCCCCTCGAGCTTATTTTTTCTATTTGGGAAGTTGTGTTTATTTGAATTTTTACTTTATTAATCTTTTTTTTGGACAACCGACATGTTTTACGGATTTTGATGATAAAACGACATTTACCTAAGCATTATTGCTTGTTCTCGGATGACATATGGTACCTATAACAATTTTTTGCTGCTAAACTTAGTGATAATTAATTAATTCATTAATTTTAGTTATAAACAATTGAAGAAAAAATCAGAAGAAAAATTCAGGCGTATATGGATTTTTGTATGACTATTAATTAGGTTTAGAGGTTTAGAGATATATCGTAAAAATATACATTTGGTAAACCCACCTTGTATTTCTTTTTAAAATTTTAGTGTTTGATACATCATTAACTGCTTTTCTTATTGTTTATAAATTTTGATAATGATAATGGTGTGTATCTCAACTATCGTAAAAGTGTCTCTTAAAAATAGTTATTTTTGTGTTTTGCTTCCATTTTGATGCTATAATAGACATATTAACGCACGCAACGTCATTAACTGCGATGTCATTATAGTCATTAGTTGACGGAACATTTTACGAAAATATTTAGTGTTGGCAAATTCCCGACCGTATTTTTGTCAATTTCACAAATTTCAAATAGCGTTCTTGCAAGATTACCTTTATTATCATCCATACTCCCGTTTTTGACAATTTAGATAAAACAAACATTTTAAATTAATTTATCATTTTCAAAACTGAGACATTACCAGTCGTCACAAAAATCCTTAAATTGATCAAAATAACAATTTTTGTTTAAAAACGGCAAAAAGGGGGCAAATTACAAAAAATTATAAAAAACTCGTGGCTAACGCCACTCGTTTTTGAAACTTGACATCGTGCTTTATGAATGGCCTTATGAAACTTGTTTTTTAAATATTTGAAGTAATTAGTGATAAATACATAGTACATACAAAATTAAAAAATTAAAAAGTGTGAGATGTTGTTAAAAACAATAATGATTCTTGTTAACAAATACTATGGCAGTAATTTACTGTCAAAAATAGCATTAAGCTACATTTCTGATGCACAGCGCGTTCAATTTAAGATTAGATAATATAGATCTACGGTAGTCTTTTACTCTTTTTAATCCCGAAAGCAATCTTTTACCAGTGTACAATTAAAAATATATATATATATATATATATTTCAGGTCGCATCTACAGCCTCTGACCTGACCTAACGACCACTAGTAGTGTACAATTAGTCAACGCTTTATAAACGAAGATTTTCAGCAAAATTACAAGATTCGAAAATATGTCTTCATCTTCACCTTCAGTTTTTTAGTGATCATTAAATGAAAGATCTATGTCGATGATTTAAAGTAATTCGTCTTTTAAGTTACGAGTATGATCAACTTGTTCTTTGTAAATTTTAATCGGCTTTGAGCATTTTTTTGATTTCACCCGTGGTCACATCTGACAAAGAGCTCAAAAATCCGAATTCTCTTTAGTCTCTAAATAAAATAATGACCGCGAATTTATTTTGCTCCGACCAGTACATATCTTTGAAGAAAAAAACCCTTTTCTAATATTTTGCGCCTCTTGAAATTTTTGCGTTTCCTAAGTTTCTGCTATAATACGCCACTGACTACAATTTCTGTTGAAAAAATCAAGTTTAAAATAGGCTGAAAAATAACGTTACTTACAAAATAATTTTAGTTTGAAATTCTCTGTTAAAATTCGTACCAGAAGCTCAATTATTTTAATCACCATAAACAAAAATATCTGTTTAGGTAACTAATTGCAGCAAACGTATGACCAAGGAGGTTTTTTATTGATTTTTGTTATGAGGGAGGTCGTGTTCTCTGAAACATTGTCGAGTTGTTATCGTTTTTCCGTTTTCGCGAAATAATTTCTAATTTGTAATTTTATCGGTGACGATTTTAAAATTTTATTAATTGGGTGAACGACGTCGCGTCGAGTTGGAATTTTTCCGGTTGGGTGCATTTCTCCCATTCATGGGCTTATCTTCCTTTCTAATAGAGCAGTTATCTGAAATTTTTGCCCGAGATCAAGGACACTACGCATGACAGATTGCGTTAGGAGAATCTCAGCTTGCAATTAATATTCCCGGGGCAGTACCGAAGCCAAATAGGAACAATGCGATCGTATCTAGACACTATTTCATTGTATCGACATTTCCGTTTTCTTTGGCGTTTCCGGAGGGCAACGAAACTGGTAGCAAAAATTTCACCCGTTTATTGACAAAATTCAACATTTGCATTTACACTCGCATCGGTATTTGACACCATCTGCCGTTTGGATCTTCTGGGCAGTCTCTGGAGTGCATTTGCAGTCACAGGTGCAATTTTTGCAATCGCCGGTGCACTCACACTTGCATATGCATTCGCAGTCGAATTCCCCTTCGTCGGTCTTCAAAATGCACTGCTTGATGACGGTGTGAGTACCGTCAGAACCTGCGAAAATTTAAAAACCGTAGATTGAAAGGAGTAAACTAGGAGTTGTTTAAATACCAATTTTGCAGCATGCAGTGCTCGCCATAGTGTGGGTTAGATAAATAACGTACACCTACTTATCACAAGGAAGTAAATGAATGGATAATGTGTTGCCTGACTCGATTTTTATACGAGTTTGTAAGCCCACGGCACCACACAGATGCTTGTAATGTATGGACCATCGGAAATGTGGTGCCGCGTGCATAAGTCAGTCCGTGCGCATTTTTACACAAGGATTGAAAAATGTTTTTTTCCGCAGTGTTGCAAGAAATAATTTTATTGACATTACTGGCCATTATCATTAGCACCAAGTAAAGGTTTTGCACACCTACGTCTGCGATCTAGCACAAGAAAGTTCTGGAAAGTTGCTGCGAAGATTTTTCGATTTTTGCAGCTTGTGGCTTAATTTTTTTAATTGCAACTGTTTAAATGTGTTAAGACTGAACTAATCATAAACCTAATTACTCATGTTTGGATCTATGCTAATAATTAGCTGGTTACCATTCACCACGAATCGTGAGCAATTATTACTGTACGAAGATTATTTGAAAGGAAAAAACACACAACTAAAATAATTGCTAAAAACGAGATATTCTTATTTAGTATGCAGTTATTTTATTGATATGAAACAAGTAAGTGTGGCAAACCATCAGCCACGTTTTTCACGTGTTTATCGTAAAAACCACTCATTCATTAGTCAATTTCTTCAGCTTTAAACAATGAATCTGCATTCCTTAATGAACAATAAGTGATGAATCAGACTTCAATTAAATATTCTCATTCGTAAACTAGGTTTGATGATGAATACTGATGGCATTGCCATAATTTATTTGCTGAATGATGAGTGAATCAAATTAAATTTCCTCGTCTTTGAATTTAAGTTTATTTTTTTTAGAAAGTTAGCAAAGCCACTAATGATGAGCACGTTTATTATGTTATTTTCTTTGAGTATTTTGCTAGTTTTTAAAGCACTTAATCTATTTGTTTCTTTTTGTTTTTTATCGGTAATAAAATGTTTTAACGGAAATTTTTGGCCTGATAAAGTTATCAATATTTTTAATAATTTTATTGTTGTCTCGCAGTAGATGTTCTCTTCGCGGAGAAATCACTTAGGCGCTTTTGTTCTCATTTTGATTTCGCAAAGATAAGATGCATAATGTGAAGCAATTACTTTAGACAGTTTCACAGTTTTAGCAGCTGTGAGATACGATTTTTTTTAGAATTTCTATTTATTGTGGAAGCCGGATTGTTGATTTATTATAACCAAAAAAACGCCCTAAAATTGTAATAATTTAATCGCAAACATTTGCAGATGTTTAAGTCTTACTGATAATTTTATTTAGCAGAGTTGTGAAAGTACTGACTGCGTGGGTTATAGTCACGCAGAGAAAATCCACGTGTCGGCAAATGTGAAAATAAACTTTTAACCGTTAAATGCAAAAAGTACTATATTTTAAGCCAAATCGGCTAATTCATTTAAATCTTCACGTGGAATAATGAAATAATGTGAATAAAAGGAACATGTGTAATTTGTCTTTCGCTTTATAACGATGAGGTTTTATATAGGCAACACATATTTGTTCTCAATTCTTATGAAGTGCATTAAGGGTTATCTATATATTTGTAAAAATAGTGAGAACCAGTGGTTTTCTTTAAATCACTTTGAATGAGAACTGATCAATAATCTAATTTTATGGACATAACATTTTTAACATTTTATTTAAAATGGTTAGTATACTACAGAAATATAGCAAGAAAAATATTCGGCAACATACAAATATACAAAACAAAAAAATGCCCTATATCATTACTTCATTAGTCATTACTGTTCCAAAAGCTACTAACTAACTAATTTCAATTAAGTTGCCATTTAAAATGCATTGACAAATCCAGTCCAGTTAAGTTAGAATTAAAATTTGATTGCAATTAAAATGTTCTGTAAACTGGCTCTTAGGACCGGTTTATAGAAAGCTTCATTAAAATTTAATCCGTTGTTAAAAGTTAACAACGCAAATACACCAATGAAATTGAATCAATGTGGTCACGTGATCAGTTAATTACGCATTTAATTGCGAATTAAATTAATGACACTTCTATAAACTCTAATACTATTTGTTTATATATTTCTGACTGAATTTTTAGTCATCATAGCATGACAAAAAAAGAAGCCCATTTCCACACGCAGACCGTAGTGACTTTACCCATAAAAATATATTTTTACCATATCTCAAAAACTAATAATAATCATACAGAATTCAGCGTCACTTCTTCCAAAAAATAATAATTAATTAAGTAAAAAGTAAACATTTTTAATTAATTAATTTTAATTATAATTGGGTTACAAAAATTCTGAAAAAATTTACATCCATAAAGAAAAAAATTTAACAGCAAATGCTAATTTCTATGTTTGTTTATGAAATTATCATAGAAAATATTTTTAGCAGACTCACTTTGAATTATCATTGTTTAACCTATTATACGATTCTTTTTAAACTCTCAATTTTTGATAATATATTAAAACGTTGACAGGCTGCACTTATTAAAAAGACAAACAACTGGTAATAAAATTTGTCATTGCAGTTACATGACCAAAAAATTCCATTACAATATTCTGAAATAACTGAACGTTGACACGAAAAATAAAGTTGTTACATTTTTACTAAATGTATAATGCGATTTATTGTATTTTATTTAATTTCCGACAAAGTCAAATTGTTAAAAAACGGTTAAATAGATCATGAACATCATAAACCTTCTGGAATATTTTATCAAAGTTAAAACAATGCGTCATTTTGCATCCAATTTGCACACGGCATCACCGTTATCTATAAAAACCGCGCCAATGATTTTCGATCAGTTTGAGTGAAGAAATTTGAGAAAAAATCAAGTATGAGTGCTTCCGAAGACCTAATTGCTGCAGGTACGTCTCAATAAAAAAATTTCACTATTTAAAAACAAATTGTTTAGAAGCTGCAAAAATGTCACTGGACGATAAGAAATCAAGCATATCTAGCTCCTCTTCTTCGAGCGCTTCGCACTGTCCTTGCTCCCACATGAAGCCTCAGTTTTGTGGTGGCAACCAAATGTTTGGTTGTTACCCTCCACCCCCATTCATGTTCCCCCAATGGGGGGCGTTTTACTGCCCACCCCCTTGTTATTTCAACTGCATGCCGCCAAAATGTTGCCAACATCTTCCCTGCTGTGCCAAGAGCAAAAAAGCCGAAGAATCTAAATGTGACGAAAAGGAATGCGAGTGTTGCAAGGAAGGAAAGTGCGAATGTTGCAAAAGTGGCAAGGAATGTGGAGCGAAAGAGCGGAAAGCCAGCACCAAAAGTGATAAAAGTGACAAAGAGGGAGACGACGAGGAGGAAGGTGGCGATGAGGAAGAAGGAGGAGACGAAGAAGAGGAAGACGAGTGATTTTGATTTGAGTGCAGTTTGTCTACCGTCGTAATTTTGCTGTTGTAAATCGTTCAGTTGTTCAAATAAAGTTCTTGAAGGTCGAGTTTGTAAAAAACATATATTTCAGATCAATGACTAACAAATTTCCAACGTGAATTAGGTACAAGATATTTGGTATTAAATTAATTAGGGATTAAAAGCGCTAAACTAAGGTATCTAACAATTCTTTGGTATGTGAGTAGTAGGGACTACAACTGTCCGGGTTGTGCCTCTGCCTCCTGGTGCTGAACATCAGCGCTTGCAGCATCTCGTGCTCCTGCTCTTCATTAGCAAGGTCCCTGTGAAGATTCTCCAGGTAATGCCGCCGATTAAGCAACATCTCCATCGTTTCCTCGAGAACCACCTCATTATGTTGCATTTCGCAGGCACTTTTAGTCATTTCCGTCCTCAAATTAGTGAGTGCTTTCGCCAAGTCGTCCGTTTTGTGCTTATCGTACTTCTTTAGATTCGCATCTAGCCTAACTAAACTCTCTTCTTCCTTGAGAAGACGTTTGTTCAATTTCGCTATAGACTCGAATAATTCGATTTGTTCCCTGATCGTCGCTTCGCTCACTGTGGAGCTCGTGTCGTCGTCTTTTATGTCTTTGCTGAACTCTTCGGACGAGGGAGAAAACCGCTCAAACGTCTGCTGGAAATTAACGTTATTATTAGAAAGGAAGAGCTAAAGTGGAAATAACTCACTTCCGCTGGTCTCGACTTGGTATTAGACTGCTCGCTGTCGCCTTCAGTCATGACTCCACTGTCGCTGTTTTTGTCAGCGCACAAATTGGCGTCATTTTCGGGGTCTACAGCCTCGGATAAGCCCTTTAGGTACGTCTCCAGGAGGTAGTTGCTGCCGTGTTTGCGCACGCGGGCCTTGTGCGTCTTATCCTCTAAATAGCCGATTTGGTGTTCGCTGTGTCTGCACAGACCGTTTAGAAACTCGCTTAATTAATTACACCTCTCACCTCAACTTCTTTAATTGTCGTCTTATAACTTCTCCTTGAGCTAGAACTAGTTTCAGTAATTCTTCCGTACTTGATGGTTGTTTTTCGTTCTGTAACGCGTGGAGCCTCTTCGGGTGGATAGTCTTCCAAGCGCTGCGGTCTGACCAAGTGCTCGAGTCGGACCGGCAGCGGGTTCTTCGACTTGGTGGCCTGTCATATTTGATGCGTCTGAGTGATATTTTGACCTGGAGAGAAAAATTATTTACGGTTTTTCAGCCCACAATGACTCACTTCAGGCTGTGCTGTTCCCCAAGCATTCCAAATGTCTAAAATGACAGACTGGCGGTCTAAAGGCTGCTCCACGCCTCTCCACCGCTCTGTTATATGGTACTGTTCTGGCAAACCGATGTGGCGGCCCTAATAATTAAACCAAGCCAAATATGATAATATTGGAAAATATTGAATAATTACCCTGCTCTCCTCGTCATGGAGGAGCACCTGGATGACGTCCTGGCACGTGGTCTCGCCGGTGATGCCAGAGACCCATCTCTGCTCGCCTCGCACCCATATGGGCACCTCCTCGCCACTGCTGACACTGTCGTCGTCCGAGTCGCCCAAGACGCGTCTCTTGCCTTCATCCAACCACATCATCGTATCTGAAATAAAGTTATTGCTTAAAATGGGCTAATGAAGCATGAAAGAATTTTTTCTCTAAACGGTGGGAACTTGGTCTGACTACTGAGCACGTAACGTCTCGCCGGAAACACGTCTTTAGCCACACTTGCTGGTAAAGCACCGTCTTAAAATTTCAGACACGGAGCGTAAGATTCTGCTGTGCGGACGAAAAACAAGGAATCACTTTTTTCGAAAATTAGCTAATTGAAGCAAGAGTTAACGTAAAATATTCCGTTTCAGGTTGCGACACGGGACATGTCTGCAATGATAATCCGAAGCTTGGCGCCTTTGTTTTACAGAGCCGTATCGCGAAAATTGTTAATTGGACATTGTTTCATATTAATTGCGAAATTAATTAGGCAGCGTCTCGCATAAACAAGCGACAAGTTTTTTCTAGCATAATAAGTGTAAGACAGTTATGTCAAACGAGCCGTATCACTCAATCTGGCCATTATATTAATACTTACTTTCGTCGACAAAAACTTACTATGCTCTGCCACTTTTACTACAATAAAGACACTTTGCAAGTCATGGTGCAGTGATAGTATCAAAAATAACATCCAGCGTTTATTATCAATTATCATTTGTTTCCTTAAACAAATTAGATAGCGGTAATTTTCGCAAACTTTTGTCTCAAGACCTGTCAACACACTCGTGGGATTTATGGCCAAAGTCGAGGAGGTTTTCCTTGCTGGGGAATTAAGTGATTAATCAAGCGATTGCGCCACGTTAATAAATTAAGTTAAACAAACATGCAAAATGCCAATGTAAACTGTAGTAATTGTCATAATTTCGATTTTTCAGTTGATTTTCAACCGACAGGCAATTTAAGTTTAATTAGCAGTGACATACCTTGATAGATTAATTTATAGTAAAATGACACATTCCGTTATAATTAAAATGGACAGATTGGTAATAATTAACAAGGAAAAAGATAAATATTCTGCTATTTAGCGATCAGTTTTACGTGTTAACGTGTCGAAAGAAAATAATGTATCGGGGCCAGCGCTTGCACAACGCTAGAATTAGTGGCGATCGTGCAAAATGGAGCTCTTCGTTTTGTTCAAGAGCCGTCCGATTGCTCTTAATTAGTGTCTAGTCTGGAACATCTTTTCTTCATCATCGATATGGGAAAAATCGGCGCAATCACTGGCAAAGACTCCGCTGTAGTGTTGTTCCATAAATAATTTATCATTTCGACGTAAGGCAGTGAACGGCCGCTTGCGTGAATATCGCCTATTTTGAGGCATTTAACAAAGCGCAGGTGGTCCCTAGACGTTTCAGGAGGAATAAAGTAGTTCAACGGTAGTGGCCTGTAATCACTCTGTTGAAAAAAATCAAAACAAATAAAGCCAAGCCAGTAATTTGGATGTTATAGAAGCTAAGCTTTTATAACGTGTATTTCGACAAACTCACGTGATGGATCTCCACTTTGGGAACACTGACTCCAAGATGATTATTAGGTTAGTGCGTAAATTCGCTTTGATTTTTTTGGTAATACTGATGGGCGTAGACTGTGTAAATGCGATTTTAATTTAATATTATTAGCTGCTACATGTGAAGTAGCTTTTACAGTAATATCGGACGTGCTTCTATGCCTCTTTTTAATTTCGTGCTCCTCTTGATTTATAATGTGCATTTTAAAAAGGCCGCCTGTATAATATCTTGTATCCAACTCGGATGACTTGTCATGTGTTGGCAATTATTTCCTCAATTTCGTACTACGGGAAACTAATGGAAAAATCGCGCTTTGTCCGACAGTTAAAGCCTTTTAATGTTGTGAAAAATGTCAACGTACTGTTGTAAAAGCATTTCATAGTTCGTCGCGCATAATAAACAACATTATCGAACTTATCTCACTTCCTATAGTGCAACGAAGGCCTGTCAACTTGCTACTAAAACCAACAAATGTCTGTTAACTATCATTTGCTTTCGTAATGACGAGCTTTTTTATTAAGGACGAGATGTAAATTATAAAATGAACGGGGCTTGACAACAGTGGGCAGATTCGAGACTAGTACTCCTATACCGGGCAACAAAAAATTCCTGCAATTGGCAGTTTCTATAAGCTGGTGTTTAACAAGTTCTCGGCCTCCATCTATTAAATAAGGAAGTATCATAAGCGATTTTTACCCAGCGCTTATTCTAATTGGATGACCGCACCGATAAATACTAATCAAAACGACAGTCAAACACAAAAGAGACGGATAAAAGCCTGGGTTTTTGACAAGACAATTTTGTTGTTATTTATTTGGGGACAGCTGTTGAAAAAACATTCATCTAAGTTTGTGCAATGAAATAATTTGAAAACATTTATTTTTCTCACGCGGTAACGGTGAGGCTCGTCTAACTTTTCATTTAAAAGCCAAACCATTGAAGTTTAATATCAGATAATGAAACATTCTCACAAGCATTTAGTTAGAAAGTGTTACATAATAATGCAAGAGTAAAGATAGCTGAAATGGAAGTGAATTCCCCGTTTATCTTATAAGAAAAATTTTTGTTATGGTTATTGGTGCATCGTAATGGTCCTTATCTGCGAGTTAATCTTCAATACCGTATGCTATAAGTTTCGTTTAAAAAATTAATTAAGAGCTTTAATACAGCTATTGGTTTGCAGCAGGATATAGATGTCGTTTCTGGGCTTTTATTAGCAATCCAATTAGTAAAACAGTTTTAGTTTCGCTTGAATAATGCAAGTTTGTTGCATAATCTTGATGACACTCTCTGTGTTTATAAAGGTACAATAGGGCCCAATAATGAATGAAATTACCGTTTGCCAAGACACAAAGCTGCTGATTCATTACCCAGTGCAATAATAACGAGTCTTTGTTCATATGCAACAGGATTACCGTTAAATTTAGGACGACACAGGCAATTTTTTGCAACTAGGGAGGTCTGATGATGTGTCATTAGCCTTCTAAGCAATTGGCATAAAGATCAAGCTTTCAATTACTCGATTTCCATTACATTATGGAATCAATTTGTTATGGAAGGAGTGTCAAAGCTGGCGAATATTTTTCCATTCGAATGCATTGTTTCATCCTTGGTGTGAAACGACAAAGACAAACCTAGAAAGATGTCAATTAAAACTTTCGCGAAGGCTGGTTGGATGAAAAAGGCAGAAACAATGAATAATAAATCAGTAAATCCATCTGGAGAGAAATTTCGAGGCCAGTTTGAAACATATACCCAGTAGCTAAAGACCAGGTGTGTGATCGCGTGCATCATCCCGCGGCAACATTAAAAAACCCACATTAAAATAAACACAACACATATACAAAATACGAAAAAGAATATGTCGAGATGGAGTTTCCTCACGTCAAAGCGCTTCTCGTAAATTAACATAAGAAATGAATGAGAGGCCTTAAGCACTAGAGCGGCCACCAAATAACTGTAATTTATAAAAAAAACATTGGCCACATCAAAAACGCCGTTTCACGATTTCATGAAACCATAAATTGTGGCCGAGCTTTGATTATACACTAACGTACATCAATAGAGAGCGGTTTTGGGAAACAGGCCCGAAATTATTATAAATTCATCTTAACGAGGTTTCGCGAACTTGTCACATTGTTTTTTATTGCCGAGGCTTTATAACAGCATTGGAAAGGACTAATGCACCATTTGATTTTATAACCTATAAACAATGTCGTAAATTGTGCCTTTTTCCACTTGGAGTAATTAATTTCGCTTACTCCATAGCTCGGAGACAGTCCTGAGTGAGTATCGACTTGTAAGGACATAATTATGGATTATTTTTAATCCAGCGTTTTACAATTAAGTTATTAATCAAATCAATCATAAATTGTCTTTGTTAATTACTGTCGGAAAGAACACTTTAAATGGCCGGCGTCAGTTGCATTACGAATATCGAGTTCGTATAATCACATTTATCTCTCTTTTCCCGGCAACTAATTTGCTTGATTTATATCTTCTTTAAACGTTTCGCTCAAATAATTGCTTTCTGCTATTTAATTTGGCCCATTTCTTACGGTTCTTCGCGAACAAAGCGGTCTATTGCCATAAATAATTTAAACTCTTTTTGATTTACTACCTTTTCACCGATTTTATCACGACGCCGACAAACCAAGCCATTAGCCGACCATCTGGCCCAAAGCCACAAGCTCTATTTTGCAAAAGGACAAATTTAGGTCCACATTTGCCTTCGGAGTGCGTTGACTTGAAATTTATCCACAAAAATGTGAGTAAACCATTAGCCACTGTGGCGTACATAATGAGAACATGACACTGACTCAGTGTAATCAGCTTCTTATTACGGAAGAAAAATTGCTCGGAATTAAGCTAATTAAACATGACAATAACTTGCTGCCTTCTGGACAAAGAACAAAGTTACTACGCTTCCTATTCCGATGAAATTGTCTCATAATTTGTCGTATGGGCGAAGTTCCTTTTTAGGAAGCCCATCAATCTCGGAAAATAAGGCAAATGCTCTTTGTAAAACAAAGTAGGTTTCAATGACAAGCATAAAATTTGCAATTTATTTAATTTTTTCATAAATCAGGTTGCGTCATAATTCGTGGGTGAAGGTCGAAGTTCGCGATTTCTGTGATCCGATTCTGTAGCCCTATAAATCCTGCATCTTATTAGCGTGACAATAAAATATTAGGACAACCTCATTATCGATTCTAGTGTGGAAATTGTCGGATTATAACGGTGTCCACGTCCTTTGATGTTGTTGGTTTAGTGAGTCGTTTAATAATTTATTAGTTAGCACCTGAATGAGGAGATTTTTCGGTAGCACTTCGTCACTGAGCAAACGCAAATAAATATTCTATTGAGCAAATATGCAAATCGATACAGAGAAAACGAATATGGCATAGTGTGTGACAAGCAAAGCAAATTACAGGCTGGAAAAAGCGTAACAAGATTTGGTAGTCCAAGGTGAAGCTTTGCAAAGTCGTAATTATTATTAAGTCTTAATTGGACTTGTGATGGCCAACTTGTAATAGACAGCTTTTGCTGTAATAATATGTGTTTATGTACAGACTTAATTTTGTTCCAAATGATTCATTTAGTTCACACAGAATCGGGAAAAAGTCACGTTTTTTGTCACCCATGGGAAAAAATATAATTACAAACGTCCGGTCAAGCCGTTAATTGGACGCTTTTCAGAAGCTTAACCGGTATTATGGCAAAATTACACATTGTTTACCTACAGCAACTCGTTAAGACGTAAAAATTATAACATAATATGTAGCTACATATGTCGGCCTGATTGGTATTGTTATGAGAATCGTTAACCTTTTATTTCTGCCTCTCCTTCGTTCCAGAAGACTGCTCTCATATTAAAGTATGTGGATACAAGCACACGTAAAACTGCGAATAATAATAATCAGCAGATACAAAGATACCACAGCCCTAAAAAATAAAATGTCACAGAAATTATGCGTGTACTTAAGCAAAATTTCACTTTGAAATTTTCAGACGTTAATATCTTTATTCTTGTGGAAGTTTGTTTGAGGGTTGAAAACCCTACCTCTCAAAAGACTTTTTCTACCCATCGAACAGCGTTGGTTTTATCTTCGCATTCCAACTAGGAGCTCAGATATTGATAAAAATTACATATAACAATTGTTAATTATTTATAAATTATTAAGTAAACTAAATATTATTACATTGTCATAAAGACAGAGGTTGCACTTTTCCACACTCAAATTAATAAATCAGCCATTCCAAGAATAATGCAAGCTAACACCGAAATTTTCAAAATAATTTTTATATGTACTATATACACTATGTAATGTATTTTGGGACAAAAGAGTTTTTTTGTTGAGAGGATAATATTTTAAATTGAAGTAATTCATTGGGTTCTAAAATTTACATAGATTGCCTTGTAGGCGATAACATAAAATACTGTGGACAGCTGACTTACTACAACCACTACAACTGTTGTATAATTTTTGAATAGTGTTTTTCTAGTTTCTGGTAGTTTAGAAAATGGAAATCGGTAAGTAAATTGATTAGTAATATCTCTTTTTTATCTTCATAAATTTGGGGTCCCGTCCGTTATGGGTTATGGCAAACATATAAAATAATAATAAATAGTCTTTATTCTGGGCGAAGTTTAGCCGAAGCTACTCCAACTTAACCCACAGGAAAAAATAATTATAATCAAGTTTAAATTATAAAAATAAATGTGATAAACAAAATCAAAATAAGAAAAGAAAATGAAAATGAAAGAAAAATGTAAATATTAATAGTAAAAGAAAAATAATTGATTTTTATTGATATTCTATACGCTGTTTGTCTGCTTATTTAAAAAGAAAAAGTTTTTAATTCCTTTGCGAAAATTGTATAAAGGAAGTGATTTCAAATGCGCATTTAATTTATTGTAAACAGAAACAACGTTATAAGTAAACGAACGTTGAAACATGGCTGAATGAAAATATGGTAAGGACAATAAATTAGGAAATCTTAGACTAGAGTTGTAGATATTAAATTTATATTATTGTGTATTATATAATTTATATTATATTATATTGTAATTTTTTACAAAGACAAGGTGATGTTGAAGATAACAGAATTTTGTGAACAAAAACTGATAAGAAGTATTCGAAAACGTTGTCTAACTTAAGCTAACCAAGTTCACATAGTTTAGAAGAAATGTAACAAGATTTTTTTTGCTTAAACACGAACCTGCAATACGTAATTTGTATTTTTTGGAGTCTGTACTGCGTAACTTTGTCGAGACAGGGATAGTATATAATAAAGCAGTAGTAAATGATTGATAGAACTAGTGAATTACCGAGTTTTTTTCTGAGTTTGAAATTGATTAAACTTATATTAATATATAAAGATGTAAGAGCGACATAACTTTTCTTTACCATATTTGTTACGTGTTCCTTAAATCGAAATAGACACCTAGATTTTTTACCACATGAACCAGCTTCAACTGTTGATTGTTTATTACGATTTTTAGATGTTTTGTTACGTTGCTTCTCACCTTTTTTGAACAGAACAACACAGATTGTCATTTGGAGGTATTTAGTTTTAAATTATGGCTTGTTAAGTAGTAATTTATACTATGTAGATCATTATTAAGCTTAGTGCAAGCGTCATGAACTTGATTTGGCCTGAAAGAGAATAGTAATTAAGTGTCGTCCGCATAACCATGAATACTACAATGTTTGACAGTTTTGAACAGATCTGAAAGATAAATTAGAAATAGCATGGGTTCTAGAACGGAACCTTGTGGGACGCCTGATGTAATATATGTTGCTCTTATTTCTTACGTCGTTAAACAAGACCAATAATTTTCATTTTCTTTGTCTAATTTAGATATTGTTAAAATCTTTAATAAATAAAACCTGTCTGAACAAATTTTTTAGAGTTGTTTTTGTACACAAGATTTATTTTGTTACATCCGTCATGTACCGTACATCATGTGTAAACAAAAATAAATTAATCAGAAGTCGTAACACATTACCTTGTTCTTTGGTTGTGTGTTTCAAAAGTTTTAACAGGTTCCACTTTTACTTCAAAGATAATTGTTGTAATTAGTGTCTTTTAAGTTAGCAGAATTTTATAACAATTGTTTAAAAAAAATGCAAAGTCTTTTTGTGTCCCGTCCGTCATCAATGTCTTTTTCCTGCTCGTATTTCAAATTTTACAAATGTGGCTCTTATTGTAGGTTTCAAACAGTTTGACAAGTACATTTTGTTTGTTTCTACAAATAAAGTGTTATTATTATTATATATATACTACGTTCCTTCTATTTATACTGTTTATAAAAATTGGAAATAAAAACTAAAAATTTGTGCCAAGTGTCCCGTCCGTTAAAATGGAATGGCTGATATTTTACAAAATCTGGTGTTCACTTTGTCAGAAAAACTGATTTGATTTTTTCCAATGAAAAATTTTCTATCTTCTATCTCGTTGCACTAGTAGCTATTAAAATAAAGTCTCAACGCAACTGTAGCAGGCGACCATCGAAGATTGTTAAGTTTTATTTAAAAAAATCTCAACGAAAATTTGAAGTTTTTTTAAGATGTAGAGCTGAATTTTAGTGCATCTAATGCAAGTTATTGAAAAATGGATAACTTGTTTGACGCAGCTATTCCTAGAATATTCAAACCATGATTTTTGCGGTGTATTTTCCTTGCACCTGACCGTACAAAACTCTATAATCCAAGACAGTGGATTCCTGGCGTTGCAAACATTTTATGGTGTTGATATTTTGCTTATTGTCGCAATTATTTACAGTTGAGGGTATTTTTACTAACTGTACAACAAATTAGAATGGTTATCAAAGTAAAAAATGAGAACGAAATTTATTAAAAATTAAAGATGTTATCGGAGACATCACAGGGAGCCATAAACATTAGATTTTTATTACTCAACAGTTGTGTGAAAACGGATTGTGAGACTAATCAATTTGACAAGACTCAAATTACCTCGGTCTTGTAACTGTAATAGATGTAGTTATTGTTTAGTGAGCTCGGTATTTATCATATTATCAGTATTTGCAACTGTTGCAGAAATTAGTTGGTACGTTACAAGTCATTTTCCTGTCGCTACAAGCGCTATTCTTGAAGTATAATTGTGAAAATTTACATTACGTGTGTAGTGAAACTTTCTTTTTACATTAGATGGCTATTTTTCCAGACGTGGGTAATAATTTCGAAAAGTATTACCATATGAAAACGCCGGTGTTGCAAGAGGAATTTTAAATTTCTCACATTCTAGATCGCCGTGATAACTCTAACATCTCTATGCCTCGTGAAACTTAATTATAATTATTATAGGTGTAAAAATCGCCATAAATGTCAATGAAAGGGGATATAAAAAGTGAAATCATCGCTCACGACTAAATTCGTGATCCTTTCCGAAAAAAAAATTGCATGCAAGTGCAAATTACACCCACGCGGCGATTAGCCTATGAGTTATGAGCGATCAGTGTGATAATGCACCTGACATAAACTTATAAAATTTTGCAATATTCTAATCGCAGTTATTACGATAATTGCGACATGACAGTTGAATGTAAATACGTTATGCTGATATTTTTGAAAAGGTTTGCACGCGATATGGTGCACCGATGACGTTACGTTTTGTGAAATCAAAAAGGAACACATCTGATAAAGATCGTAGATTTTCTGTTCCGTGATGCCTTCCGGCGATCGTAGCTACATCGTAGGCGGCCAAGCGCGAGAGGCACGTGCCCGTGAACCAAGAAAAAACCCAAGAGCTGTAAATCTCCATTTCTTTACTTGCAGCAATGTGTTAACGCATTTTTAAAGATGCGTTTTGGCAAATTTCCTTTCATTTTGTGGACGGACTTAATTTTGGCGGACTCTCCGGAGTCCGGACTCCGGACCCAATCGACCGGAAATTCGATTTCAATTAAGCTCGGGTAATTACCCGCGAACTTATTATTACTCAGCAATTTAGAAGATTAGATACTTACCGGTCATTTACGCAAATTATATGCCATTTGATAAAGTATACAAGGCAATTAGGACCAACGAACTTCAACGCGGAAATCAATCTCCAATTGTCACTTTCCATTTCGATTAGCCAAGTGACCTGCTTTAAAAATTGGTTATTGTTCACCGGAAATTTTCAAGTGTCGTGCGTAACGACTTATCAATCATTTCAGGCGGTTTTATGAGTGTGAGAAGCAGTTTTGTGCTTAATTTCTTATTTTTTAGTTTATTGTTGCTCCTTTAATCTTCTACTTTATCTCGTGGTATTCTAGCGAGACGGAAACAATAGAGTTTCGAATTGAGAAAAGAAGTGAAATTTAAATAGCGCAACTGTAATGATTTACTGTAATAACCGGTCATTTTGTTCGTTGTTCGACTGCATTTATAAATTATGAAAAAACTTGCTTGTTTTATTGTTTTTTTTTTGTATTCCAAAAGCCATTTTTTACATTCCTGTTCTTTGTATTTTACAAGTGTCTATAAACTTCATCGCAGATTAATTTTAACACCGTTAGAAGTTAAAAAACCGTTAAGTGTTTAATTTTTGTGTTGTGTTCGATAAAGGGTGCTCAAAAACTGGCGCACCAACTCAACGGTATGTGGTAATTAAAACTAAAAATAGTAAAAAACAACTCATTTTTAATTGCAGAATCTTGATTCATTGTGAGAGGCGTTATGTAAATATGAATGAAAAACAACACAAACGTTTTGGTCCTTTCTCTCAAGTTTAATTTTTAATTTGCTACATGTTTCGACCACTTATCATGTAGCCATCTTCAGGTCTACTTACCAGAAGTTTTTGTATATTCATACGTAAATTAATAAATTTATTTACATCAATTTAGAGTTCACTTTTTATCTACTCGCCAGTTCGTGAAAACTGAAACATTCTGTATTTACAGGGTGTCCGTTTTTCGAGCTCCACTATAGGGGATCTTAATTATTATAAGAGGTCGGTTAAATTAGGGCAAAGTTGCGCATTTCTATGTTAAACAATTCTCTGAAAGAAAATTTGATGTCATTTTTAGTTTTTAATTTAGTGAGAAAATAAAAAAAAATTGAAATATTTGTTTTTATTTTTTAAGCGAAAACAAAAAGAACTAGACGTTTTTTAAGTAGGACATTCTTGAGGCTGTTTTTTCTAAGAAATTTTAATCTCTCATCGCCTTTTTCAAGACGTTCTAGATAACACTCAACTTTGGTTTTTCTTTTGTACGCCATTTTTAAGACTTGTATTTTTGAAAAGTCATATATCACATAATATGATCGAATCTTAAGTGCTTATTAAAATTAAGAAAAAAACGTTTTTGCAAAGAGTGCTTTAAAAAAAAAACGCCAAAAATTTTGATTAACATATTAAATTTTGACATTTCTATTAAATATGCAAGCAACATTTTTATAACTTTGTTTCGTTTTGTTTTGCGAAAAATAAACTTCTAGCTCCAAAATCTAGTTTGTTTAAAAGGTGTTTTTATCAAAGCACTCTTCGCAAAAGTGCTTTTTTATTGACTTTGATCAGCAGATTCGATTATATCATGTGATAAGTAGATGTAATCAGGAATAAAATCACTTCAAAAATACAAAAAGTGAATATGGCTTCCATAAGAAAAACCAAAGTTGATAGTTGTGACTCTGACATCACGAACGCCTTGGAAAATGGGATGACTGATTTAGATTCCTTGTAAAAAAGTGCCTGAAGAATGTTAAAAACATCTAGTTTCTTTGGTTTGTTCAGCATAAAAATGCGTAACTTTGCCATAATTTGACCAATCTCATATCTCTTATAATATAACTGATAGATCTCCATGGTGGAGCTCGAAAACCGAACACCCTGTATGCATGCCCTAAATACTATATTAGTTTAGAGCCTGAAGATGGCTATAGTCAGTCAATCCTAGTTAATATTAACAAGGTAAAATAAAATAAACACTGTTAAAAACTAACTGACAAAACAATAAATTTGGAAATATTACACTACAACTTTAAAATTTGTATAAAATTATTTTAAATCAGATAACCAGATAATATGCAACTTGAGATGAAGGACCAAAACGTTTGTGTTGTTTTTCATTCGCCTCTACATTTTTGAAAAATTTCGTTAAAAGTAGGTGAATATTAGGTTACCTGCTTTCAACAAAAGATTTATGTATTGTATGTTCAAGAACTTATTACAACAATATATTTTGGTCACTAGTAATGTTATTTCTGTCTTTTTTGGGCATTTAATCACTTTTTAGAGCTAATATTTCAGTTTTTTCGTAAGTCTTTGCTAGAAGTGGAAAAGGCCGAAAAAATCACCAATTTAAATCCAAGATTGTTTTATTTTTGGCTTTTTTGGCTTTATCCAGCCACAAAAAGAAATATTTATAAAAAGTTATATAAACCAAACGAAGAATAAAAAAAAATTAGGCCAAATAAATTAAGTTTTTTTCTTTTGAAAAACTTCAATAAACTGTATGAAAAATCACCAACTTTGATCGAAACTGATCCTATTTCAGTCAACTTTGTTCGTTATTGAACCCGAAACTCATTTATTTTGAAAAATCTTGTCATACACCTGAAAATCACAAAAATAAAATGAAACTGATGTTACTTTCTCATTTTCACTCGATATTGTTTTTGAGCGAAATTGTCTTATTAATGAGCTGAAAAACAACACTTTTGGGTTGAAAAAAGAATTACTTCTATTTTTGTCAAACTTTTAAACACCTTTTATTGTTTCTTATCTAAGTAAATCGAACTGAAAAATCGCCTAAAACGTAGGTATAATACACGTAAAATGAACCGTAGAATTTACTGGTACAAAGTTTGAGTTATGAATTTCTTTAATGAAGAACTCTATGTGCCACAGTGACCTGACCACTCGTAGGTAATTATTTCGTCAAAATTGTCAAGAATTAACAAAAAAATCGTGGAGGAATTTAATTAATCCTCAATGTTCCTCATTCATTCGAAATGGATCTAAATAAAATGTTTGTTACATGGCAAATTTTTGTCTTATGTTGAACCTTATTTTATTACAGAGTTGTTTATGATGTGTGCGACAAGTTGCGGTGCTAAAATTTGTCTTTGGAGCACTATAATGAAACGTCTAATTTATATTCCGATTGCAATAGACAATGTCTTTGCACGCCTCCTCCTTCATTATCACCATGTGTGCAGAAAATCCCCGATTTGTTGTTTCACTTGTGCATGCTCAAGAAAAAGATGCCAACATTAAAAAGGGAACAATAATACTTTCGAATAGAGAGGAGGGCTGTAATAACAAATGTCAGCAGTACCAAAGGTGCCATTCACTGATCACGAATTTTCAGTAATGTTTTGTATTTTGTAATCGCTAACCCTGGAATTAAATTAATTACCGCGTTTACTTCTACGCGAGATGCCGTTATTATGTAAAACATCACTGAAAAAAACACTACTTACCAAGCTTGCTATAGCTCTCTCAAACCTGCAACAAAACCCAAGGATTTTTAAAATTTGCGCTGACTTGTTGAAATATGTAAGAAATGCCTCAACGATAAAACATTTTTATGGACTAACTAAAATTCCAAGTGTCGCAGCCAACATGTCATCGGTTTATCACCAGAAGGGGAAAAAAGACGGGCTTACAAATTTATAGCGCTGTTCTCATCACGGGACGTGCTTGTATGCCCGATTCAGTCGGATTTCCGTTAAACTTTTCTAAAAATTTGCTTTTCACTAACAATAGCGCAAACGTCGAACTTGTTACGAAACAATAGTACATTTAATTAGGGAAGGTTCCCACAAATATCTGAAATTCATTAACGAAAGCACGCCGTGCGTTGGACGTCTCTGGTCACAATGAAGACGTTCAAACGAATTATTGCGTTATTCAAATTAGAGTGCGACGATTTGTGCTGCATAATTGGGGGATTTATCGTCATTAGGTTGGACACAAATAATGGCCATTAAACGATCAAGGAAAATAAATAACCGAAATGCTTGAGAGTTTCTTGCCTTTGATTATAACCACTGTCATTATCTTTTTTCCAATTTTCCTCAGCTTTGTGATCCTTCATTACGCTCTTATCTAATGCTTTTTGAGTCCAGGTCGCATATAATTAAACGATTTATATTCATAATTTGCTCATAGTTTCTTATTTCCACAAGACGTGTATTATTCCACTTTTTCTGCATTTACATATTGATATCAATTATGCCCGCTTTGCATTCTTGTTTTGTTACAAATGAATAAAATTTATGGTTTGTAGCGATTCACGAGGTCGTGTCTGATTTTTGCAAAATACCGTTCAGGTGAAAAATTCGAGCCTTCGAGGCGAATTTGAACTTGACACAGATTGACTTAGGAATTTTTTCGCATTGTTAAAGTCAAAAAAACGGTAACAAACACCCGTTTGCAATTAGCAAATTGCTCTAAAAGGCGTTATGGGCGCGCAGTGCCTCCCTTCGTTACGCCACTGCTGACCCAAAGTGTCAGTGAAAGGATACTTTATGGACGTATCAATATAATAATATGATCGTTGCGTACGCATTGATTTTATTGAAACGGTTCTCAGGTGCGGTTTTTAATAATCGTCATAAATCTCCTTCGTCACGATCACTTTACAAATGAGTGGAAAACATTCAATTAGATAGTTGGGGGCGACTTTGGGCCTTGTAAAAACGCACATTAAATCGCTGTAAGTGCTACCGTTGAAATAAATTATCGATTAGAGACTTGATAAATCAATTGCAATGTTGTACGTGTGTGCCATTTATTCGATTTTTGCAATTAACGGAATTAATTGGACAACGAAAACATAATTTCGAGCTTTACTCAACTGGATGGAATGTTCCTTTATCTTTATTGTCGGGGTTGGAATGTTCGATGATTGTTTGATGATCATGGAGAGGTCAAGTGTCTCAAATTTAGGAATAATTAAGTACTTCATCTTGGCATTTGGAGAAAGAGAAAACGGAGGTTTCTAGTTAATTAATTTAGCCGTAAAATTGGTTTTGGTTTTTGCCTAACGAGACAATGCCTCACGATTATAAAAGTGAGTGTTGTTAGACGATCCCAATATCAAAAGAATTTATGAGTCACGTCGAAAGCACTCAACCTGCATTACCATATAATGCGTAATGTTTGTTTTTCTTTCCTTTTTCGGTGACATTTCACTCTTTGTTGTTGGCAACATTTTGCCAACTGGCCTACTAAAGCAATTAAGTATTTAGCCACTTTTACTTCCTGCCATTGGAGAGAAACTCGAACGAATTTTAATTATTTTCCGAGCTTTTTGTAGAAATCCACCTGTTCTAGGGCTGAAGTCACCGAAGCGCGGCCCTCCGTTGCCCAACTGTCGTGGCATAAAAAGGTCGTTACGTTTTGTACACTTGTACAAAGCGACAGGTTTTTTCCCTGAAAACTTTGATTGCACTGTAATTACGGTTAAAAAATATATGCAAGTCGCCCTTGCAACCACTACTTATATTTATATATTTCTGGGAATTAGGCAGCCGATGATTACGTTTGAAGAAGACGGATGCAGGATGACACAAAGGCAGTGTCACATTAAGTTTTTGCCACAAGCGATTCTTTTTAAGAATAGCAATTACGTAATGAACGGCCAACAAATGGTTTTTGAGGCGGAAAGTCCTCCGGCCGTTACTCGGTCATGTTTTGGCGATGGGCTGAGAAAAGAACGACTTATTTATTTAGAAATTTTGAAAAGAAGGAATGCGAAGTGGCGGAATAATGGCACGGCATAGCGGTGATGAATTTTCCGCGAAGTGGATAGCATCATGGGCTTGCGACAGATGGCACAATGGGTTTATGTGCGACAGGTTTGGACACGTTACATCAAGATTTGGAAAAATAAATAAGAAAAAATACGCTCTTGTTGTGTCATTCAATGTTTTAATTTATTGCTAGAACCAGCTTCTCTCAAATCACTGAAAAAATTCTTGTCATTTCTGAAAAAGCTCACCTGATTTTCTTTTGAACATAAGTACAACATGTTGAAAAATAAATTAGAAAAATTTGATTGTTTAACGATTTACGAGCGTAGCGAGTGAATCAAGTTTTCACGAGCTAGAAAACTTACTTTTGTTACGCGTTGAACACGCAGATTTTTTATGTACTTCACGAAAACTATGATTTTAAAAATAATTTAAATTTTAATTAACATAAAACCAGCAATTTATTCCTCAAACATCTTACAAAGTTTACAAACAATATATCAACAAAAAGCTCATAAAAATGCTATGTAATGATGCAATAAATATAAAGTGTTTTATTTGAAAAAATCGAGTATTGCCATTTGTAATTTGTCATTTTTAGAAAATCGCAGTAGGCGATAGAATATTGACTCTGAGTTCATTTTAATTGTACACTTAACATTTATGTTAATAAATTGAATGAATAAAAAAAAGTGTTGCTAACAAGAAAATTTCCACTTTTCTTAATTATTTTGGGTTAAAAAATGTTACCAAATTATATTAAATACACGAAAAATATACTTTTTTTAGTGTTGTTGAGTATTTTTTCACAATTTTGAGTATTTTTTGAAGCCAATACCTCGCAAAACATTGAAAAGGTTGATTGATAAACAGTGTTAGGAATGTGTCTCAAAACTTTGAAAATAATGTGTTTAATTTTGAGGCAACTTTACATGAAGGAAATTATTGCAGGCATTTTTTTACAATTTCTGTCTACTTTGAAAGACATTTGTCCGTAATTTTGAGTGTTTTGTTCTAAAGCCAACACTTCGTTATTAAACCCTGAAAAACTTGATCGTAAATATCAAAACAATTTTGGAAGCATTTTATTTAATTTTGAAGCAATAACAACTCAGGTAGAAGAATTGTTGCAGGCTTTTTGTTATTTGGATAAACACTGTCGTAATTTACAAAAAAAACGAAGTCACAAAGTTATTTTGTAAAAAATTTGTTGCAGAGTTTAGGATACTGGGGCATCTAATATCAAGATTTACAAAATAAAATTAAATGTTTTTTCTAGAGTCAGCATTTCTCAAATCACTAAAAAGGCTTTTCGCTAATTTCTAAGTTCAGTTGATTACAACTGAATTGATTACAATTTCTATTGCCTCGTAAACACATTTAGTAAATTAAAATAGAAAAATACAGTTTTTTGAGTGTTGCTTTACAGAATATTTTTTCGTAACTTTGAATGCTGTAAACTACCAAAAAAATGTATTCGTGATTTCTGAATAATCTCAGGAATATGTCTTAAAATCTTGAGGCAACGAAAAATGCCAGAAATTGTTGCAAGCATTTTTTTAAACCAAGAGTTACCTAAACATGAAAATTTGGAAAAAATAACGATCTTTGAGTATCTTGAAAGGCATTTGATTGTTCGTATTTCTGCGTGATTTACGTTCTTTCTAAAGGTAGCATCTCCCAAAAAAATATTTTTTAGTGTTGCTTTACAGAAATTACTTGGCAGTTCTGGGTGTTTTGTTGTAATGCTTCGTAAAACACTGAAAAAAATTGATTCGTTAATTTCTAAACAATTTGAGAAATGTGTGTCTCAAAACTGTGAAAGCAATGTCTTTGAGGCAACTATACAGATAGAAGAAATTGTTGCAAGCATTTTTTTGTTATTTGGACAAACAAAATAAAAATTTGGAAAAATAAACTAAAAAAAGAACAAGATTTATGTATCTTCAAAGGTATTTGTTCATAATTTTTAGTAATTTACCTTTTTTCTAAAGCCAGTATCTCCCAAAACATTGAAAAACAGTGTCTTAATTTATGAAAAAAAAAACGAAGCCGCAACTATTTTGAGGTAAGATGTTAGAGATATTTTGTAGTCGTTAGGATAACATAACAAAAAATAATAAACAAAAAACAAATTAGAAAATATAACTGCTTGAAAGATATTTCTTTCCATTTTTATGTTTTTTTTCTCAAAAACCTATCAAAGGACACGTCTTAGTTTTTTTTGTTTTTTTTTATATTCGGGCATTGAATATTAACATTTACAAAATAAAATTATTGTTTGTGTTGCTTGAAAGAAGAAAAACTGATTGTTGTTACAATTTCTATTGCCTCGTAAACACAATATTTGGAAAAAACAAATAGAAAAAAAATGCGATTTTTTAAGTGTTGCTTTACAAAATGTGTCTTCATTTCTTCGCGACTTTGAATGTTGAAAAGCCATCACCTTGCAACAGACAAAAAAATGGATTCGTAATTCTTGAATAATCTCTTAAAATTTTGAGGCAACGACAGATGCAATAAATTGTTACAGTATTTTATTGTGATCAAGACTATTCTACATCGAAATTTGGAAAAAAAATTGTGAAGCCTGAAAGACATTTTTCACAAATTTGAGTGGCTCATTTTCTTTCTCAAAGCATAGAAAAATTGTTTCATAATTGGAGATATTTTCTTTTACCGTTTGGAAAAACATAATAGAAAAAGGCAACACAGTGCTTGTAAAAAATTTACTCCCACTTTTAAATATTTATAATTTTCTGCAGCCAACACCTCTTAATAACGGAAAATATTTGTTGCGTAATCTCTGAAAAAATCAGAGATGAGCCTGAAAATGTTGCAACTGCAATAAAATGATTGCAGACATTTTCTTTTGCCATTTCTTACCTCGCGTCTGCAATGCGAGTTGAAAAACGTCCTTATGCATACATTAGTGTTTTATTATCATTAATAACAATATTTATATGCATAAAATGTAATAACGTACTTACAGTGAGTGAAAATCTTTTATGTATAAACGTAATAAAATACGCAACAACATGACATACCGTTACTTTTTTTCACACAACATGTAGAAATTTGTGCAACATTGTTTCCGGCTATTAATTTTTATTCTCATAAGGCTTTCCAAGGAAATTATTTCAATTTTGTTCTTATTTTATCAAATTATCAAAAATTTGCATACCAATTAAAATAAGTATAAACAAACAAAATTATGGAAATTATCGGTTGGGAAATCTAAAACTTTGTGAATTTTTTGGAAATAATGGGCCGCATTTTCCGTTACTTTCATATTTATTTTTGGTGCTAATGAATGCAAAATGTTTGATTTTATTTGGAACGGCACCGATTGTGTAATAAATAATCGTGATGCCACACACACCGATCTTTTGTTCTAATGTAAAACAATGGAGGAAAAGCATTAAAGAGCCGTACCACCATGATCTGGTTAATTAGAGAAGTGTAGGCCACCGGTTTTGTAATACATTGTATCACATTCGAATTTCCCATCGATTTATCGCAAGATAAATGATTGTCTTGGCCCGTTTGTATCGTTTAATATTCCGCATTTATTCATATAGCTCACATAGAATTCCGATCTTTGTATATTTATTGTACGTATATTTAATTGTGTGGGTAGAAAACAGTTACGCAAGCGAGTGCGTCTTGAATTGTTCAATTGCTAAAGCAGCGACTACATGCAATGAATAATCATAAAAGCTGAGGAAATTCGAATTTATATGCAGTTTTGCACCTTCACTGACGTTATAGACTCACTAATAAACCAAGTTTATTAAAATTAGACACTTATGATAATTTTAATAACTTGTATTTGAATTTTTCCACCAAAATTGTTTCTCCTCTAGTCGACAGATGTTTCCCCATATATGTAACATTGTATTTTGCCATAAAGAGGTTTTATGGCCGAGCAGATGACATCTGCGTGATGTACGAATTTTTCCGTGATACGAAAGTAAATTCGATTTTATTGCCCTCCAAAAAGCAGCTGGTTTTCGCCTCAGCTAATTAAATAACTCCCGTAGAGATCTATCGAAAGAAAAATTCGTGATGTGAGACTGACTTATCGTTGATATCTCGAAGCGTTCTCACAGTTTCCTCGCAGATTCTGTTGGAGGCAGACCTTACGCAATTTCTTAATAATGATACAGACCTGCATTATATCAGCTAATTACCGTTTTAATTAATACGTTGCTATCACGCGACTTGCATGACTTAAACGAGTTCTTTTGCATATTATTTAGTTGTTTGATTTGAATTTGATTTAACTCGGTTTCTACAAACCTACTTAATCGACACTTATAAGCTTTACATGACATAGTAACATTAAAAATAAACATTTTCATAAAAATTAATGGTAATAGCTACTGGACTTGCCTCACGTAGGTTTAATTAAGGTGACACTACGCCAATGACCTGCCAGGCCGTTTGTACAACACTTAAAAAATTGCCATTCAAAAACCATAAACACCTAGCGATTATCTCGCTCCGTAACAGCCAAACACTATTAAATCGATTGGTTATTAATTGCCTTATTGCTGTCATTAGTCGCTATTTATTCAGCTTTCCGGAATATTAATTTTGCGAAATCTGAAAAATGTCGTGTTAGTACTAATTGAAATGTTGGTTTCTTTTCCGAGAACGATATCCGGTAATTATTGGCAGTCCTGGGGGCAGAATAGTTGGGTGTTAATGTGTAATCAGCGCTAATTAATTAGCTAGGAATGGATTAATTACAATTGCGTGATTTTGGCGCAAAAACGCAACGTTTGTCCGATTCCCGACCCAATTTAATTGATTTGAGTAATTGAGTAATTTCACCTTCTAAGTAATGATCCGATTAGCATAATTACAGTAGGAATATGCAAATGCGAATTTGTTTTAAAGACATAATTATAATTGATTTTCCTTGCGATTGTCTAGGAATTTTCAGCTCGTGCTAACCACGCTAATAAATAATTTTAAGTTTGGGCGAAATTAATTAATTCGTAAATAATTTGCGAGATTTATGAGCTGTTCGAGCAGTAAATGCCGTCACGTTCCTCAATATTTGTTTCAACACACGAGCATTCCAGGTCATATTGGCTGAGCTGAAATTTTATTGTGTGCTCACTTTTCACTACTAAACGTCTGAAATTCTTCGCGGATAGGTTTATACCGTTCGTGCCAGGTAAATTATGGGGGCTCTCGACTGTCAGACGATAGGAATGATCAAAATTAACAGTTAACTGAAGGTTGTTATTAATTTTGTCATATTGGAAATTGCGCACATTTAACCGCTTGAATCGTAATGACCCACATCCCAAATTTAATTCTGATTAATAGAAGTAACAAAATCTGGTCGTAAAACCAAAGGAATAAATGTCGCGCTCCATCCAAGGAGAGTAACAAAATAAAATCGTTTTTTCGGCAATTTTTGCCAATTATATTGGCCAATAATTATGAAACGAAACGACAGAAAAGACTTAATTATTTAATTTGCGTGTTAAGTGAAGGTTTTCAGTTTTCGTTTTCATTTACTTAATTGGTGTCCTGCAATTTGGCGAGAAACAGGATTTTCGGTGACTGAAAGTTCCAAGGAACTTGACCTAAACTTCGTCTATTTGAGATTTTAATTACGATTAAATTTCAATCATCTTTTGAAGGATTAGTCCTTTCCCAGTTGAGAGCGATTTGAATGCGAGGTCATTGCCAGGAGCGACTCTTCGAAAAAGTGATCTTTTCTCCGTTTTGCGAAAAAGTCCAGTCGGACAATGCAAATTACAGGCGTGATTTGAGTGAATTTTCAGTGTTTTCCCATTTTTATGAGCGTGTTTTACGATTGAGGTTTCAATGTTTTATTGGCACTTTTTGGGCAAATATAATAATCCGTTAGTTTATTTTATTGTGTCGTAAACGTCGGAGGAGTTTTATATCAACACTTGCAATGCTTGGAAGATTAGCTCTTCATTATTGAAAAACCAATCATAAAACTAACTGTACGCGAAATAATATGTTTATTTAGCGATGCATCAACATCTGCTGCTTGGAGATAAAATTCTTTATAAAATTCACTTTCAATGGAAATGGAAACGTTCCGTTGCGGTGACGATTTACTTTAAAATGTTCGATCAACTGTTACTATTTTATTTGTCAGTCAATTTGTTCGAAGAAATGAACCACGTCCAAATTTTGAAAAATCTCTTCCTTTGTGTGGTTTTCCACTTGAACAAACAATTGCAATTATTCGGAATCGATTTTGAATGTCGGGAGGAAATCATAACGATTTTTCGGTCAATTAGCGGAAACGGCGATGAATAAGAGACTTCCTCCCGTCTACATTATGGGAAGTAACACACACGAGAAATAATCACGTTTCTCTATATTGTCAGAGTGCCATTTAATTTCTGTTAGACCGGAAATGACAGTTGCACCATGAACTTGGCAGGTGGATTCGGATACACTTGTTACGCAAGGATAACTAACGGCCACAAAACGAACAATAAATTCATTACAAACTGGTTATCAATCAGTTTTTCTCCGGAGATATCAACGGTGCGTTAGAACAGGTCGCCCGATAGAAGATGCGCCTTTAAATGAATTTCCGTTTCCATTTAGAAAAATCCGTCGAGGCTCGAGGTGTAACATTACCTTGCGTAATTGCATTATACGCAATTTTTTCGAAACAATGCCCGGATTCAGTGAAAGGAACTCAATTAACCATCAAACTAGTCGAGCTTTTTAATTCAATTTACAATCAGTAAGAGTGTGCAAACTTACCGGAAAATTCACAAAGCACACGATTTCATAGGTAAATCCACATGTCAGAGCGCTCAAAAATCGCTAGAACACTCACTACAACAGTCGGGCAAAGACTGGTGGGTGAACCACTGATGACTGAAAGAGCGTTCAATGAAAGCTCTCCCCACCTGAAGACGCTTAGACAGCGTAGAACATCTAATACTACTAATTATGCGTCCTGAAACATTGTATTGTCTTGGTTTTCGACGGAAACTTGCGACAGAACGTTTCCAAATTGCTAGCTGAGTCACCAAAAGAAGAGAAACGAGGGCAAGTACTCCAATGGAGCAAGTTTAGGACTAGTTTTTGCATTCAAATCGGAGACGATTTCAGTCAATTCGGTAGCCAAAAGCTCAATTCCGTGTACAAAAAGCTAATCGGTTCAAGGTTACGGGAAAATTAGACCACTATCATGATTGCGTGTTTCAATGAACAGTGCGCTGCAGTTTTTGCTTGGGCTTAATTTCAGGGTTGAAAAAGTGGTCTGGCGTTTACACGTCTGGGGAGAGAAGTGACTTAATTTTTCAAATTTAATTAGACTCGACTTGGCATTGTGGAGAATAAATAAATTTATTGATATTCTCCCGCAATTTGTTCGCCGATAATTTGCGAACTAGTTAATTGCAACTCATTGGAATAAACAAGTTATTTTATATTCACAACTATTAACAGCATAAATTTCATAAATGTTGGCACAACTGCATTAAATAATGATTACTGATTAGTGATTGCTTGTCTAATAATGTTACTAGAAAAAGTAACAAGCCGTTTTATTTCTTAAGCGACAATTGAAACGGAACAAATTGATTGGTTCATTATCAATTAACATAAAAATACACCCACTAGAGGTTTCAGCTTGATTGAGCTTGTGACAATTTTTGCAATTTTATTTAAGTACAGTTACGTTTGAATTATGGCGCGATTATTGTTTTATTCAAGAGAAAAAGATAAAATATAGGAACATTAAAATGTACTTGATATCCTTATGTTCAATATTTTACAATGTGGATTCAAGCTTTCATTTTATGTAATTTACAACGCCATAAATTTCGAATTTATCAACAAATTAAACTCTTTTAACTGCATTAATATGTCTTTATGGCGAATGATGCATTCTGCAGATGTTAGACTGTTAGGAATAAGTGTGTCAATGCATTCAACAAAGAAAACCTAAAATTCTGTGTTTTACAGAAACTGATTCGGAATAAATTATTGCAGAGAGAAAAACATCGTTGCAATTAATTTACTAAGGAAATAGGGCGTAATATGAATTACTAATCCATGACAAGGATGTGAATTAAAATATTTCGCACCTATTTGATAAAAATTGGCGTTAACCGCTAATATGTCATACCCTGTCAGTGTTGTTATTAATTGATCTCGTTAATTAAATAATTGAATTAATTGAGCGCTTTACAGAACCGTGCATTTTCATGACATTTAAACGGAAGCTGAAAAACACCTCAACCTAGCAAAACATTTATAATTTATCGTGTGGTTGGTATAATCGGAAAGAATTCCGCTTAATTGAATTTTGCAAAATAAAAAATAACGTTGATGCATTCGCTGCACTTTAAGGCAGGGTCATCGGTTAAAATTTACATTTTTATGATGGCTGTTGTTATGAGTTGTTTCTTCTCGAGTCACGACCTCTTTATTTAGGTTTTGCGGCTCATTATTTCATTGAGTTCACTTCCGTATCGGTAACAGATTTGTTCGTGGAAGTTCTATGGTTAAAATTTGCGATTTTGCTGTAGGTCATGGCTAATGAGGCAAAAATGTGAGTTTAAGGTGAAGGCCAATCGCCAGACAAGCTAATAAATAAGGTGGTGATGCAAAATTTTGGATCTATCTCGGTTCTAGTGGGAGTTTATTCAACCCAATTTATGTTATTTATTTATTATTTCGGACTGTTGTAAATATCAAGTTCCGTTGTGTTCCACCCACATGTGACCAAAATACTGTTTTATTACTTTTCTTTGTAAGCACATCTGGGTTTGTGCTTATTATTTATCAACGATCTGAAAATTGTTTTTCCCATGTTTAATAATTATTGAAAAAATATCCTTGATTTATCGCCACTTTGTTTGCAAATGCGGCATTTATTTGATTTTTTTCGAATGTTGAATTGTTAAGACTTGACACATTCTTGGTGAGTGTATTTTGTGCCAGTTAATCATAATATGACATTTATTAAATATTTAAAACGGGTTTCATAACTGCGAGAAAAATTTTAATTAAAACATAACTTGAGAGAACTTCCTATTTGTTTATCATTCAGCTCGTCATGATTGCTGATAATCTAATCATAACGAATCATCTAATAAACATGCATATTTACGGTCCATATTTTCCGTAAATGGCACAGATTTTCTGCTTTTTTCCGTCTTGAAAAGGAAATCATTTTACCGCAATATTATAGTAATGATCTTGCGGTTTATCATGTTTCTTTCATTCCGTCCTACTATTAGCTAAAACTACCATAATAATTTATTTATTGAGTAACATCATGACTTATAATCCTCAATTAAATCTGTAAAAAGCCGGATTATTTGCTCTTTTTCTACTCCTACTTCCTCAAAAAGCTCTTCATTAGCAAATACCTTCTGCGCATCAAATGTCAACATTTAGTCTTCTTAATTACTGGAGTGATGTCATTCGAAATGATTAATTCTGTCGATTAGCTAACCGGATCTTTCACCACCATTTTTCGCCATTCTTAGGCAACTAATAAAACAGTTCCTGACCAAGAAACTAGTTCAAATTATGAAAAATTTTGCGGTTATCATCAAGATAATTAACTTTTAGATGTTAATTACATCCGTCATGTTAAAAACTAAGATAAATGGCATTTGCAAATTACTTAAGGATCCCGAGTCGGAAATGACGAAAATTCCAGTCGGATTTATTTGCTTTTCCAATAAAATTTGCATTCAATAGGTTACAACTGTCATAGCTAAGCAGTGACTTCATCATTTTTCTACCTGTGTTATTGTGAAGGATTTTTTGGGTCCCTTATGTGTGGGCTTGGAGCGAATTTATGCACACTTAATTATCAGTTTCAATTTTAAAATTGAATATTGTCCATTATACTATTTAAACCAAGCGTCTTTTTACAAATGGGGAAGAAAGTGGGTCAATTCCTCTCGTGACATGACTCAATTTTGGTCCAAGAAAGGATCTTTCGACTTAAAATTGCTAAAATCGTAGTTTTAAAATAGATGCTCAAGTTTTGTTTTGTGCAAAAAAATGTAAAAATTTGTAAAAAATAAATGTGATTTTTTTGTAGCAACAATTTTATTTATTTTTATTTTTATTTTTATTTATTATTATTTATTGCTCAAAGTGTTATTAAAGCATTCTTGTTTTAGAATGAGACTAAAAATAATAAAAATTTGTTTAATTTTATTGCTAGAACTAGATATTTTTAATTAATTTATTTTATTATTATTATTATATATAATTATTATTATTATTATTATAATTATTATTATTATTATTATTATTATTATAATTATAATTATTATTATTATTATATAATTATTATTATAAAATAGTAAAAAAATCTAAAAAAATTCACATGCACAAAAGAAAAAGCGCTGATTTCTGTGCGATTATTGTACCTAAGATTAGATTGTACCTAATAAAAATACTGTAAAAAAATTCCAATTAACTTTATATCGCAGAAAATGAACGCCCTAATTAAGCGAAAAATTAAAATACCCTAAAGTAACTAGCGTAACACGTAAAATAAACCATTGAATTTATTTTGAAAAATTTGAAATCAAAATCAAACAGGAAGATTTAAGCATTGAATAAGATACCTTATTCAATGATTTAAGTACAGATATCTAAAGGTTAGGATATGAAACGACGTACAAATAAAACGTTTCCGTCCTCGATAGTTTCATTAATGTCGCCAGAGAGCGCAGTTGTTCCATTACGTCTAAGTTTTCAGAGCCAAAAGTTTGAAAAAAATGGTTGCATTTGTATAACGGTTAACACATAGCAAACAAAAAAATACAAGCTGCTAGAGCATTAGAGCATTAGAGCATTTTTAAGAGTAAGACATATATATATACATATATATATGTATATATATATATATATATATATATATATATATATATATATAATGCAAAAAAATTCTCGTAAACTACATTTTAAAGAAATTCAAACTTTTACCAAGTTGCACTCTACCTACCCCATATTTTTCAAAACGCTACGAATACGGTTACAGGTGCAGAAAAATGTCAGAAAGAAAGTTGAAGAAAATTAATTTTTTTACAAAAATTTACGAGGCCATAACATTATCTTCAATCATTATTGTCCCAAGGTCTTTTAAGGACGCTCAAGCGATGGATTTCCTTTATTTTGCCGATAGTCAAGTATTGGAAAGTTAATTTAAACATAACCCGTTGAAGATAAAAATATACTGTCACGGACCTATTTTGTAGAAAATTTAATTCTCTACAACTTTAAACCTTACACTTTTTTACATTTTCAACTCTTCCCAAAAATGTAAGGTGAAACGCAAATTGATAAATCTAAGCGACAATTTTTTACACACCGTTGTATATTTATCAAAATGCTGAGAATACGGTTGAAGAAATGAATGAAAAAAATGCAAGAAACAAAGTTGTAAAGGATTAAGTTTCCTATAAAAAAAAGTATGCGACAAAATATTTCTATCTTCTACGGTTTAGTAGGTATAAATTAACTTTGCGTCTGTCGGAATTTTTTAAAGAAAATTTAATTTTCTACAAATTTCTTTCTAACATTTTTCTAGTATCTTCAACCCTATTCTCAACGTCTTGAAAATTACGGGACGAAGCGCAAATTTTAAAATTAAAATAATTTTTTTTCTCATATTTCTTAGTCGTTAGTTTTTCTCAGGCTGCTTAGAAAGCAAAGCTCAACATTTCTGCATTTTTTACAAGTACAGTAATATTTGGATAATCCGAACCACCTATAATCCGAACGCACCAACTGTGTAAAATGGTATCCATAATCCGAACTGTTTGAATTCCGTAATCCGAACTAACACTTATTTATTTTAATTCTTGATTTTGTTGTAGGAAGAAACAGAAGCTGTTTGAAATACATTTTTAATTTTGTATTTATAGATTTCTTAATTTTTTTTGTAATGAATTAAAAAAACGTGTTTTTGTCAAAAAAGGCAACATAGTTATTTCAAAAACTAAGCAATTTTAACCAATAACAATTTAACTTAAAAACATCAGTGTTACATAAAAAAATTACAAAAATGTTCGGTGTTCTATTTGAACAAATATAAGTTTGCTAATCTCAAAAACACTCTGTATGCTTGAAGATAAATTTACGTGTGTGAGGGCTTTCGTAAAAAACTGATTAATTTTCTAACATTTAAAGAGCAATAATGGACTTTTTCAAATCGCTGGGACACCCTGTATATGTATTTGCGTGGTTAATTGATTATGTAAAGGATCTGTGAATCGAACTTGTTCGGATTATTAATATCATTTATGATGAATTCTATAATCTGAACGTTTTTATAACAGAATAGTGTCTGCAAACTTTCTGTCCGGATTATCCAAACATTACTCTAATATTACTAATTAGTGTATTGGAAAGATTTAAATTAATTTAAAACGATCTGGCGTCGAGACGTTACAACGCTGGAAGCGCTCTCATTTTCACTCTGCGGTACTATTTTTTTGGATTCAAAAAATCTTGCGATTTTGTATCTCGTTCCGTCTTTTATGTTATAGTCTTCCGTAGATTTAAGTTATTTTCCTGTTTTAGTATAGACAACCAACAAAACCCATTGACTGCTTTTATGCTTTCAGTATTTAAAACCAACTGGAAGACATTTTTTGCAAAGTTTAGAGCCAAAAAAAATTTTTGAATTTGTTCAATTTTATGTAAAACTTTTCTTTTGCCTTTTAAAAGGTTTTTTAAAATTTATAAGCTTTTTGGTAATTAGAAGTGCAGAAAAGGGTCGATAAGAATAAAACAATAAGTTAAATAAATTAACAATAGTATATTTAACATTAAAATGTATAATCAGTTCCATTTCAATGCAGAGCACAATCTGTCTAAACCTTAATCAATATATAAACATGGACTACAGCTACGTCATACAAACATACAATCTTGTTATAATGTATAAAATCCATACATTGGTGTTAATATAATACAAACGATAATCTAGATAAAAATTGTGAAGCTTATTTGGCAGCACTAGTATAATAAAAAATATATCAATTGCTTACATCGTAAGTATTGGTCCAATTATTACAAAATCGATCACAAAAAAACAGAAATAAACACATTTAGGCCAGGGCACCGTTAAATATGAAGTAGCACAACAAATATCCAAAAGCTGTAATAATGAGCAAAAAAATTACTGCCTCCTTCCGCTACTAACAATTCTCTCTCTGCTGTCTTCCCGATTGACTGAATTCCGCCTCGGTGGCGAATTTCCAGTCACCCGACTCTTCCTCGACCTTTTAAACTTTGCCATATCTTCGCCGAAAACATCGCCCGTTCTTAAGGCAGAAATTAAATCGTCGAACTCTCCCTTCGCACTTTCCCCATTTTTCAGACTCAAACTTTTATTAATCGATGAGAGAATTCCCTCCCGACTGTGCTTTCGCTCAAGGGTGAGTTTCTTCAACTCCGCTTCTTGTTTCGCTCGCTTTTCCTCCTCCTCCTGTCGGCGGCGCATGTTTTCGTTGTCTTGGCGGGCTTCAGTGAACGAGGTTAAAAACGCGTCGAAAACGCCGAAGAATTCGTCGGGTTGGGCGTTCGTCGGGTCTTCGCCAAAGAGACGAACTGCGCGCTCAAACCTCGTCTAGAAAAAATAAGTTAAATAATTTCCTCAAATTAAGTAACTAACCTTCATGTCTTGATACTGGTCTTCGACTTCAGCCAGTCGGCACGTGGCCGTAGCTTGGAACTCCCTCATGACAGGAACGAACTTATCGTTAGCTAAAGGACTCTGACTTAGATGAAATTCAATTTCTTTCGCTACGTCCTTCAATCCTAGTCTCAGCTGCGCCATATCCTTGCTAAGTTCGCCTAAGGACACTTTGGCTGCTACTCTAACATGTGGAATATCCTCGTCTAAACGCAGTATATCTTTGAATTTCTTCTCGATTATTTGTACTAGATAATGAAGCAACGTCGTGCCTTTGGCGGCACTTGATTTGGTATCAGCAAGTCTATTTAGTGACGCGAGACGGAAGCCGGAAGCGTTCCCTCTAGCCCCTCGATTCATGTAGTTTCCTAACGCTAAAACTATTTCCAAAAGCCGTCGAAGACGACGGGAGCGGGACACCTCGCGGGAGGCCTCCATTACGCTAGTGATGCGCGGAATGATCTCGTTGAGGGTGACTTGGAACCGTTTCTTGTAGTGCAAGCTGCGGAGTCTTTGTTCGTAGTGAGGCACCTTGGAAATTTCGTATAGGAAGCGGTCGGCGCGGGCCAACGAGTCGATTTCGTCGCTGTGTTCTTCCAAAAGAGCTGCTTCTTCGGAACTTGGCGTGAATTTCAAGAGTTGCTCGACCATGTCGATTGGGAGTTGCTCTTTGCAGTCCATGCTCAAGATGGCTTTAGTGATGTCTTCGTCGGACATTTTGAGTTTCGAGAGCAGGATGGTGCAGTTTTGGGCACGACGGCTGTCTATCACTGATAATACTTTGGTTCGGTTCTTGCCCATCTGGCGCAAATCCTCAATCGAACCGTCGTTCTGCGAAAATTGTTCAAAATACTTCAAATGTGAGAAATAATGCAAGCAAATACATAATAGTTATAAAATTATAAATAGGTCAGGTCAGGTAAAATTACTAATAGGTCAAAGTTTTGCCTTTTTCAGGCATTTTTAAACTAAAAACAGATTTCTTCTACAAGATTTTGATTGAAAAAGAGAAGCCGTAGGAATCACCAAATTAAATCGAAAGTGTTTTTGCTCTTTTCCCATAGTTTAAAATATTTTATTCTTCGACACTGTCAGAATTTCGGATTTTTCTCCTGTGTAAGACAGTTTTGACAATTGTTTGGCATTTCTCAATACGAAACGTCAGATTATTTTTAACAGATTTTAAGCAATTTTAAGCCTTGTTGAGTCTAATTCGAAGAATAAAATGTTGTATTCAACTTGTTTTCGTGTAAATCGGTTCATTTATTTCACCTCGTGGATGGTAAACCTCTCGTTATCACTCGAGGTTTAAAAAACCACTCGTGAAATAAAACGTCCGATTTACACTCAAACTCGTCGAATAAATAACTATTTCAATAAAGAGAGTAAAAAATTTTAATTCAAACGGGCACAAAAATTAACAAGTTACGTTAATGATGGTATTCTTTTTGTATTTTTGTATCTTTTTAAATAGTTAAACACGTTCTTGAGCTAAAAATTACGCTGAAAATGGCACTGTTTGTTACTTATTCGATAATTTTCTAAAAAATCATCAAATTGAGTCAACATTTTTGTTATTTGTTGGGTAATTAAATTTTTTCTTTTATTTTGTTAACAAAATGGTTCTCCTTCACGTTACACGAATGGTTTCCTATTTATTGCCCTGAAGAAGCTCCAAAAAATGTGGCGAAACGTTGCCAATAAATTATATAACCAAATTAAGCTTGTCTGTCTTCCCAATAAATAATTACACCACAATCAAAAGAAGCAGGCGATGAACCGTCAATTTAACGAAATAAAAAAGATTTTTATTATTTTTGCTTTGTAATTTAAGAAACACGTTTTCGAGCTACTCAGTTCTTTTCTCCTACTTTATGGTAACATAGACTGAAGCAAACAACAGTATTTCTTTCAAATTTTGTTAAGAGTAGTCTAAAAAGAGCCCAATTAAGTCAAAAATTACATTACTTTTGCCTTAATCGTTTCCGTATATTTTTTCATTCAAAAAAGTGTGAACACTCAAGCAAGTCTAAAAATGAACAAATTGCTCAAAAGTTTTTTTCTACAATTTACTCATTTAAAAAAATCTGTAAATATTCACAAGTACCTACACAGAAATAAAATAAAAATTTTAATAGTAAACGCTATGTGATTATGAATTATTGAGTTTTCGAAAAAAATATACTTTGAGCAGACTCAATCCACATCAAAATTACAAAATAAAGTCAAAAAAACATGGTTTTTTCATGTTTCCATTGTTTCGATGTAACAACTCCACGAGTTTTTTAAAACTGTTAAAAATTGCTCAATACGGTCAAAAAGTACTTTACCATTTTTAATTTTGCATCTAGGTATATATATATATCAATTTAGTACATTTTTCCTCCTAAACATGTGATTTAGTAAATTAGGTCAAAAAGGGTATATTTTTTTGCATTTTCCTACTTTTAATTACGTTTTCAAACTAAAAAATAGTTTTTCCATAATTTTGTTAAAAGTAGTTCAAAATGCGTCCAATTTGATCCAAAATTATTGCTTTTCTGAATCGTTGTAACACCTCTTTCAACCAAAAAATCGAAAAAACTTCAAATAGCTCTAAAATTCGCCAAATTAGGCTAAAATGATATTCCTATAAGTATTATTTTTTTATTTTTCTAATGTTTAAATGCGTTAAAAACTGTTTTCTTTCGGTATTTGTTAAAAATTGACCAAAAAATCGACAAATTTGATCAAAACCTTTAGTATTTTCTACAGTTTAGATTTTTTTCGGAATTTAAAATACATCGAAAATCGTGTTATTATATGGGGTGTTCAAAAACTGGCACACCAACTCAATGGTACGTGTAGAAGCATGTGTAGATTAGAAGAAAAATCTTGAAAAAATTCATATTTAAAAAATGTAAGCTCCAAACCTTTTTCTAATTTTCATTATTTTTTAATGATTTTCTGTTTTACATTAAATAATCGTTCTCTTAAACAATGACAAATAATCTACCTACTATCGGTCTCTAGCAGTTTTTGAAATCTAAAATAAAATTTATCAGAAAATCAAAATTTGTAGATGTGCCAACACTGGGAACTATTTCCTCGAAAACCCTTTTAAAAATAATTTATTTTTATTGTTGATTTTATTGGGATCATGATTGTTAGACAATGTTGCCACATATCATTTATTAATAAATTTATTATTTATCAGTAACTTCAGCACTGAATTTTTTTACTATTTTTTCATTTCTCAACCACACACCATTGAGTTGGTGCGTTGGTTTTTAAACATGCGGTATGTTATCTATGCCTTGTTGTTCAATTTAGCGCCAGAATTTTTTAATACATGGCCTAGCGACCAACTAACTAAATTATACCCAATGTGATGTTTTCTCACAAACAGATTAACATGTTTTTAATTAGACCAAGAAAGAAGCCAAAAACGTTCAAAATTAAATCGTGACTTCTACAAAAAACTTTTCCAATTTCCGTAAGTTAATTTGTATTTCGTGTTTTCTACTAAACAGTTCTCGCTTATTTTTAGAAATAACAGAAAAATTGTGTTTTCCTCACCGTCACTCCATTCTTCTGATACGCCGAGAATAATTTATCAATACAATCCAACTCCATCGTATTGTACAACTTAGTATCATCCAACTCGCTCCAAATCGTCCCTGCTAGCTTAGTTTCAGGCAATTTCGACCAATTGAATGATTTTAAAGGATTCGCCGGTTGTGGAATATTTTTCTTGACTGTTTCAACCTTGAAGGGTTCCGGCGGCGGCGCCATGGGGGCATTCGGAGGCGGTGGCGGCCCGGGGGCCGGTGGAGGCGGCGGCGGTGCCAATGGCGGCGGCGGCGGTGGACTCTTATACTCCACATCCACCGTCGATTTCAAACCTTGCACTTTCGCATCGTCTGGAATACTCCCCGAGCTGACCAAGCGCTCCAACCGGAATCTCTCACCCCTTTCACATGACACTTGTCTGTCCAAATCTGCAGCTCTATATTCGAGTTCGTTCAAACGTTGTTGGGTTTCAATATGCGCCGCTGTTTCCTTTTCGAGACGTTCTTTAATCCGGGCTAAGCTCGACTCAATATCCTCTTTTTCCTGGGTGCGTTGGTCGAGCTCTTGTTCTTTTTTCGCAAGTTTGTTTGACATGTCTGTGTTCTCGCGTTCGAGTTCCTCGGCTTTTTTCCGCGCTTCGGTCAGTTCTTCTTCTTTTGCGAGGAGGTGGACGATTTCTTTGACGTTGATATCTATGGGGGAAACGTCGGGGTTTTTGACGTCGTTGTCTTGTTGGAGGACGATTTGTTGGACGATGCGGTCGAAGAGGAGCCAGTGTTGGGGGTGGGAGCCGTAGTCCAAGGGGAGCAGGAGACAGTGCTCTAGGAGAGACAGCAGGTGCGGGTAGGCCGCAGTGTGGCTTAATTTACGTCTAATGAGATCAAACATTGCGGTTGCACTTTTGGTATCAACGTGCTCAAGCTCGAACTTCCGAGCTAGCTCCTTCTCGTCTTCGTTTCGCACCATTTCGAAAAAATCCAAGTGGCGGTCCAGCGTCTCATTCTCGTGACTTCGCAATTTATCGATGATTGGCTGAATACCCAGCATGAGAAACTCGTATCGGAGGTGTAACCTAAATTCTAAGTTCTCTTGCCCTTGGCCATAGTTCAGTACAGCATTAACGAATGACATTATAGCGGTTTTCAAATTAACCTCATCGCGGTAGATTCCAGTCGAGCGATCCAAATCGTTGATGATTCCTTGAAACCTTGTCCTTTCGAACGCATATTTTTGGTAATGAAGCATTGCATCTAACACCTTCTTATGCCCACCCGACACCAAACAAACCGCACCCAAAATTTCAAGAGCTGCGATTTTTGTTTTGATATTTTCAGTGCTTAGAGACTGAGCTATGGTGTTGATGCTTGTCGGGTGCGCCAAAACGTGAGCTCGCCCAGTCTACAAACCAAAAATTAAACCTAGAAATTATTAAACCAAACATTCACGAACCGAATTGTTCATCAGAGCTTTAACACAACCAATTATGCTCGTATGAATCGAGCTTTGAGCCGTGAAATAGTCCATACGTTCCAAACAGTCTAAAAGTGCCGACAGGCCATCTAATTCGATAAATTTTATTACAAAACTGTGCGTTGACGTCCGAAGTGCCGTTTTCAAGCCATCGATTTGTTTCGTCCGTGTCCTCACTTCTTCCTCAGTGTTGGCTTCAGGGTATTGCAACTGAAAAAAATTTTGAGCAAGAGTTTTTTATTTTTGGGGACGTACTGTTGCTAAAGTTCGCAGTCTTTCGATGTAGTGTTCAGGTGCGTGCGTTTGGTCCACGGTGTCTTCTCCTCCTTTTCTTGAGCAATATATTTGCCATTTTTTCTGCGATGGCAAACTCAACATGGCAGCCTTATTAGGGGCTGTCAAGTCGAGCTCTTCCTGCAATAAGTTATTATCTATATTACTAAAGCATCTTCATTACCGTTAACGCTTTTGTATAGGATATCATAGTTATGAGGAAATTGCATCTTAGATTCAAATTTGAATAACAAACTAGTGGACGTGAAACCGTTCCATTTTTTTGGTTACGATATGCAGCAGGGCTGAGGTAAAAAATCGCGAGAAAGTCTTGTCCACTTATTTGCATCGTCTTATAATAAATCATTAACTGTCTTGTAATTTACAATCAAACAATGGGATCTAATAAGGCTGAAAGCTGTTTAAGATTTATTGGCGGTAGCCTATGGTCAATCAAATATTGAAATTAACATTCTTGTGCTATACGGTCATAACTTTCACAGCATCTGCACGAAAATCCTTCCTGTTGAGCCTCAAAACAGCGATTTTCGATAATTAATTTCACCGGAAATCTTAGGGAGGTTGATGACTTGAGCAATGAGGAAAAAGGCTTTTGCCGTTAAATCGCAACAGCTGTGTGACGGCAGAACATACCACAAGTTCAGCAAATTTGGCATCCAGTTCTTCCTGCGAGGGCATTGGTTGTGTCGGGGTGATGGCCTGAAGAGTGAGGGTTCCGGTGTTCTCCACCACGCAGTAGGTTATTTCAGGGGGTTCGTCATCCTGAAAACGGTGTTTTATGAAAAATTTCAGCGCTTTCATGAATGACAAATTGTCAAAATATTTTCAACACGCCGGTCAGGTACCCAAGGTGTTGGTAATGTTGTATTCATACAGTGCTTTCCAATATTCTAAATTTAGAAATGGTTTGGACGATTTTGAACTTGCAAAGGTCCGCGTAATTGTATAATTGGAAACGACTAGCACACACCGCCTTTCTCTGTCAAGATCATTGGCATAAATTTGATGCAAAAATGACGAAAATAAAGACTTTGTCCCAATTAATTGTTTTCTCCAAAAATTTGCAATTTACATTTGTTTGTGTTCCCAAACTGTCAAATATACCGAGAGAAATTGGCAATTTTGCGAAATATTAAAAAAGGAGGTGAGCTGGTTTTGTCAACAAAAAAATTTTTCAAGGCTAGTGAACAAAAAGTCCAGAGGCGTTCCCGCAAATTCCCAAGAATCCATCACGATGACGATGATTTGCACCAAAGGTCAGCCAATGATCGAACAATGTGTAGCAAATTAATAAGCCAGACCTTGCAAAAACAATTAAATGTCCAATAAAATTTGAATTATTGTCTGATTCAAGGCCCGTCTCAGGTATTAACAAGTTCAAGATTTACAAACCGACGATAATTCAAGATTAGATCACGAAAAAACCAAGCCGAGAAAGTCTTCGGCTGCATTCTCCTATGATAGATCGTAATAATCTCATCGCTTCGGGTTGTTTACTCCTAAAGACAATAATAAAAATCGGGAATTCTTCGGCATAATCTGAGCGATTTGTGGTTTCACTATTCGTATTTCAGAGATAAAGGATTATATAAATTAGTGTAATTACGAGTGTCAAGGCCAGAATCATCGATTTTTATCGCTTGGGCCATTTTTCCGATTACGAGCGCTGTAATTGGGGTATTCTTCTAGGCGTTTTGGTGTTATTTATCTAGACTTTCTCCGTTTTCAGCCAGGCTTTTACTTCGTTTTAATTTAAGAATCTTACTCATGGTATTTCGCGTGCCGATCTTTGGAAGATTTCTATTTGAAATTGCATCTGATTCGAAAATAAATCTAATTTTGGGTGTGATGTGGCAATTCGAAACAGCCTTGGGCCTAATTGAGGAAGTTACTTTCGAACAATAACCGATTGGCAAATTAGAACTGATCACAACAAAAAATCAAGTCATGTAGCTGTCCAATTAAGAAAACTAATTGCATTGCGAAACATGCTACTAGGGCTTTGGCTAAAAGTGAAATAATTTTAGAGCGTTTTAACTCTTGCTCTTTGACCCCACATTCCTCTCGATTTGAATAATCGCTTCACAATGTAAATCTGTGTGAAGAGATTTTCAATGCTTTCATATTGTATTAATGGTGTCAGTGGATTGGTTTTTCATGAAATGGAAAAGTATGTTTATGGACTAGGATGGCAAATATTTATTTATGGCAACATTTTCTGACATTTTGCATATGGCACGATGTGAACTCCAGTGACATGGGTCAGGAAATTTGTGCACAAGTGCTTACGGCACCAAGCAAGGACGCTGCTAATGACTGTTCTTTATCTAAAGCCAGGAATTTAGGATTGAGATAAGCGACAGCAACTTTACACGAAATTACTATAATAACTCCAAGAATGTAACAACTTAATTATTAAATTATTACATGTTTAGGATTACGAAATATTTTCTATAATCCGGACAATGATCGGATTAATCGTCCGAGTGAAATTACGTTTTTTTCTTTCAACAAATTACTCGCTTGTTCCTCTCATTTTCACTCAGTATTGGACGAAATTTTGCACGCCTCTTTTGAACGCTCGCTAGGCAAAAACACGATGCTCAAGCAATTAGGTGATTTAATATCCTGCATATCCTGAAATGTGATTAACTATAATTAACTCGTTTTATCGAGGAGACTTGTTTATAAATTACACTTGACTCAGGAATCGAGGACAATTTATTCCAAAGCAAAGGAGAAAAAATTGCAAAACACAATACAAATCAATCGAAATTATTAGATAACCTGAATTACTTCTAATTGCATTGTGTCACTTTTAAAATGGCACATTTTCAATTAACTTTCACCATTTTAATGTGGGTATTGATAAAAATAATTGATATAATGATGCTGGTAGGAATATCGAATCTGGGATCGCAAAAAAATCTGTTACATCAAGCCCATATACGGGTGATTTTTTGTATCTGTTTACTGTTTTCCTTTTTGACTGGAGGGTTCAGCCTTACTTTATCGTAATTTACTGAAATATTTCAGTAGTTTCACCTAATCACAAAGACACATTAAGTTCAATAAAAAAGAAAGTAGGTACGTAACAATGAGTTAAAGTTCAATCTCGACGTCACATTTGAATCACGTTCGTACTCTTTATGTCTTTCAGTTTAGTGGATTAAGGAATCTGAATGAAATTCCTGCATATCTTTATAGCTTTTGTATAAAACGTAATAGCTTCACTTTTTGTCTTTCGAAGATAATTTACAATGATCGTAAAAATTTAAATGGATTGTTACATTGTTAATGTATACCGTTTGTTCCGGTTCGTTCGACAAAAGTACTTTATTCCTTTTATGGTCAACTTTATTGTCCAGACATTTTAAACCCCGTTGTAACCCAATTAACTTGACTTGAATGCTTAGTTGTTGTAATTTGATGAAAGCACATTCACAAAAATCGACTGAAAAATATTTCAAGTATCTTTTATGTGAGGTTATGGTGCTTTCAGAGAAAAATACTTCAATTAAATTGGTCGTATTTGCAATTCAATGCGACAAGATTGGCATAAATGTCCTTGTTTTCAACACGTGTGGGTCTCACCCTTCTGTAAAAACTTACAGAACTGTTAATGGTAACGGTATTTAAAGTAAGTGCTCATTTTATATGTATATAGTATTATGATGTAAATATTGGTGTAATTGTAGTTATAAATAACATTATAAATGCATCAGCATTTTTCCCTGTTGGGCAAAAGATTTTGCAAGCTTCGAATCTAATTTATATTTAAATCTCTCGCCGACTCTACTTATTCCGGTAATTTTTCGAATTCCTGATTGAGTGAGAGATTATAAGAAATGACTCGAGTTTTTCAGTTTTATGATCCACACACCGCAGTTTAATCAACGGTTTCAGATCATTAACTCTCGAATAAAATTGCATGGCAGCAGGAAGCTTGAGGAAGTTTGTATTTCCAACGTCTATAAATAATTGGGTTACAAATTGGCGATGGATTTTCCTGCAAAAAGGCAATACTTACTTGAAGACAGCCGCACCAGCCGCGCTTGGATCGCACGGCCGGCATGGCTGGTATGTGGAATCGAGGCAGGGCGTTAGTTATGTTTTCCCAAGCAGGCAGTTTGACCGAACACTTGGGCAACCCCTGAAACAGGAAAGAAAGTCTAACAATCACGAAAACACAGAAACCTACTAAGCGAGACAAGACGCAAATGTGGGAAATCAAAGCAATTAAATTTACACCCTTTAACAGGAAAACGCACTCCAGCGAAAGCGCAATTGTGCTCTATCAGCGGGAAAGTCACTCAAGGATCTGCTTCAAATATTTAAATTTTCGAGCCTCTCATTTCATAGCACTCGATAGAAATCTCCTGTGGGCGTGTAGTTCAGCAATTGAAAACGCATTCCCAACAGTAAGAATCGCAAATCTCGCTGAAAGACTGGTAAATAATTCAAGTGTCAAGCAACACCTGCTTATATCTACTGGTAATTACAAGCCGATCTCTGGAAAAATGCTGCTTTAAATGGCATGTTGAGGCGAATAAGAAGAGAGCGAAACTGGGCGTTAGACCACTAACTCATTGACATGTAATAAATTCCTGCGATGAGGCTTATTAAGCATAATTGTTAATGAGATTATGACATGAATTCTGAACGAACACAAACGTTTTCCATTCCGCTGCTTCCTCCACTTTTCATTTCTAGTGTTGCAATGCTTTCGCAAGAGATAACTTCCGAATTACGACCTTGCCACTGCGCTCGCACAAACTAAACTAGATCTAATTTGATAACATAACGCTAACTCATTCCCAAATTTTCCGACAGGTGCATGAAAAATTGCATTGTTCTACATTTTTCCAAAGCAAATAATTTGAGAGATTTCGTATTTGTTTTCTACCAAATGTTTGGCCAAGAACGAATGGAATCGAGTAATTAAGACACCATTTGCAACACCTCAAGCAATCTTTCTCTTTTCAGTAAAAAGGGTTATTAACAAGCGTATTTTATATAATTATTCTTTAAAAGCGTTGGAAGAATGCTCCTTTTTATGACACGGTGCGTATTATTGAAAGGAAGTTAGTGTTACAATGGAAAAAATAAAGAATCGTTTCAGAAGTAGACACTCAATAGCATTTACAATAAGAAGTAAGAAATCAACATTGGTTTTTTTAGCGCAAAAGAAGAAAAACTTAATTTAAAATTCTGAAGAGGGAAAGTAGGTGTATTGTATGTTATAATAATAATACGCGCATATTGGGTCAAAAAGTAGTTTTATTTTACAAAATTGTCGGAACCAGCCGCAGCTTTGCGACACAATCACTCAAAAGCCAAATTACCTAAGATTCCCACTGTGTCCTAGTAACAAGTGCCTAACCCGCAATTATTTTTTCTTGTTGTGGTTTGAAGGTAAAGTCATGTTAATGGTTGTTTTTCGCAATTATGATGATTTATTTTTGCACACGTTGCCAATAATTGGTCTAATAAACAATTCTCGGAAGCTCGTTATTTGTAGTCAATAATTTTTCGTTGGAATTTAAAGTAAGTAGATCAGGCGGTCGTTTCCTGCAAGGTGTAGCCGAACCGGTGATGAATTACAAATTTTTCAAAAAGCTGAAGTGATTTTCCGCCACTAACCAAACATAGTCAGCGTAATTTATCACGCTTTTCCCTCCAATCGTAAAAATCGGTGCTGAGGTCAAGAATTAGGCCAGCACGTGTAAAAGACACCGTCTTCCGATCGTTTTTAGCTCGTTCAGGCGCAACAAATTGATCGAAACCTATAAACGGATGCATGTAGGACAGTTATGCAGTGTTTTATCGTTTGGGAAATAAGGCCACGAAAGACAAGATTCGATTTTTAATACTCATACTCATTTCATTCATATAAGGAGATACCAGTTTCGGAGGAAAAAAAGGCTGACACGGCGACCTTAAAGACGCTTCACTTCGTAATTTTTAATGATTCAATTAACGGTGCATTTTGTACGCCATTTAAAGTAAACAACTTTTACTCGAGGGCAGTATTTCGCATGCAAATAATGAAAGGTGACATTTGTCATTATTCAGGCGTGATAAAAATTGATAATAACGTCACGTGGACACAATTATTGTAATGCTAATGACGAAATTTTACACTTGGGATAATATCATCACTTCTAACTTATTTATTAGATTATTTTCCTTGATACTTAAACACGTGCTAACTGTACATTTACATGCATTTTAATTATCACGTGGCTGAAATTTTTCACGCTTTTTCAGTCAACCTTCAGCTTCTTATCAGTTTGAAATTAAATCACTTCCTAGTCGCTTGCGCTTGACTTTTATTGGCGGATTATGCTCGAGCTCCTGTCGTTGAAATCTCCGGGAATCTCTCGATTCGTTTGTCGCCCTGAGACATTAATTCATCTCAAAGCAATTTGCCAATAATATCACTAAATTGCCCGTTTTTCTATCATAATTTCAGATTGTGAGTTGCGTTTATACGGTTTCTGTAATGCGATTTAATGCTCTTAGATCAAAATTTAATTAGTGACGTTGATATTTAGGTGACTCTGCCGAACCCTAAGGCACCACATTATTAAAATTACTAGACGTTGTTAGCAAGTTTTTTAGTATGCAGATGGTATTTTCTATTCATTGGCAAGATTTTTTTACCATTTGCATGCAAATAATCGAACATGCAAAACCTTCGCAGATTTTGAAAGTTTGCTTTAGGTGTCGCTTCTTTTATCAACTAGATTGCAAGTGAAGGGCGCATGGGATTCAAAGAAAACCAAAGCAAAAAATCACAAAAACAATTTTTTCAAAATTGAGACTCAGAATCTTATTTTGTGGAGAACTAACGACAAAAGGAAGAAATATTTACTAAACGGACAAAAAATTCAAATTAACAACAGAAAAAAACAAATGGATGACAGTATTTACTTTGAGCAAAATTAATGAAATAACATGAAATTTAGAAACACGTTTGTTTTCAAAAATATAATTTAATACATGATAAAGTAATAACAAAGAAAAAAAATACAAATCAATTGGAAATAAACATGTACAAATATTTGATACTAACTGACTATAGATTTTTTATTTTGTTATCTAATTTTGTTTGCTTTATGAAATGTTAAATAGTCATAAAAAATAATGTGCATTTGGTTTATTTTAGAGCGGAAGAACCTGATAACATAATTGCAAATCACATTGCATAATGCGACATATGGTCCTAAAAGAGTGCACTTACATAATAAATAATTTTTATTGTAAAATCATGACAGGAAAAGTACATTTTAATATAAGTAAAGCAACACAATTTAAAATATTTTTTAAACGTGACTTAGAAAATGTTATTAGCGATGCAAATTTTCATGTAACTTTCATTTCACAAATAAAATTTTAATATTCAGTACAAACACTTGAAGACGTAATATTTACTTAACGCTAGGTAAACATAATTATTGTCAACATTTAGTTTCTGTATCATGTCTTGCGGTATTAAAACAATAAACTACAACAATACTTTTGTTGCACAATAAAATATTCGCGAGGTGTGAAGTCGAAAACATTAAATATCGCGGCCGGAATAATTTAATCGCGATTAAATAAATTCACTAACACTTTTGCTAATTTTTTATTCTAGCCGAGTTAATGAAATAAGGCCATACCATGTGAATTTTATCCATAATTTCGGTGATTTGCTCCTTGCTGCACATTTTGGCGTTTGAACCCACCCAAAAACCACACTGTTCTGTATAAAACTGTAGAAAAAACTAAATAAGTATTTCACGCCGGTTCATTTTTTGAAACTATCGCGCGTTTGACATTTCTTGGAGCGCAGCAGCGCGTTCACTGAACACAACAGGTGAACTACAGCAGAGTTAGTAACACGAGCCATTTACCTGAACAGGTGTACGAAGACCTATGGAAGAAGCCGAAGAATATGACCCACTTGCGATTGTGGCGCCACATCGCGAGAAAGTTTGATTGAATAATTAAAGAAGTAAATTTGGAGATTGATCACGAGCTATTTTTCATCGGAATACTTTCGGTTGTTTCAGGAGGAAATTCCGCAGAAGAAAACAAGAGATTGATGACTCTGTTTTCAACAATACTAAACTACCAAAATTTCTGGATACTACATTAAATATTAATGTTTATTTGAAATAATTTTGAAATACAGTGACAACGTAACGATTATTTAACAAAAATGTTTGTTTACGTCCGGAATTTGCGCAGAGAAAGGCACGGGGGGCCTCCAATATTATAAACAAATTAAATTAACATAATTGCTCGAAACGAGTTTTCTACATAATTTGCTATCATCTAAAAAAATTAACAAAAATTTTTTTGAAAAAAGCTTTTAAAAGATGCACTAAAAAGTAAAAAATTATGTTTTTTTTAACCAGAGGAGAATAATTTTGCTTACAAATTATGACTTTAAAATTTATAAAAGTTTTGGGAACGGTGTTCAATTTAAAAGTGCCGTATTGGTATGTCTTATGACCGTTCCTAAAGCTTTTATGAATTTTAAAATTCTAATTTGTAAGCAAAAATAATCTCATCTGATTAAAAAAACATTATTTTTTACTTTTTGTGCATCTTTTAAATAAACACTTTTTCCAAAAAAAATTTTTTTTATTTTTTTGTTACACTGTGCATCCACCATGACGTCGAAATTACCAACATACCGTCTATTATGTCAGTATAAGTTACGGTATGTAGATACAAATCGAGAACCCCTTTGTAAACATAACCTGAAATTTTAAAATCCCATTTAATTCCCTTAGGGTGTAATTAACTACATAAAATTGCATTGTAACGCAGATTAAGTAAGTATACAAAATTTCAAATTATTGGGACAACTGGAACATTTCAAATTTGGCTCCGAAAATATGAAAACAGACAGACAGACAACAGAGTGAGTTAAATAAAAGCTTTTAAAAATTTTTGTAGCAGACTCGAAGTTCCTAAAAAAACCCAATTATCGGAATGTCACACTCTAATAAAGCAAAACGTAAGAATTGTAAAGTATCGCTAATCATTATATAACACACAAAGAAAATAGTGTAAGTCATATGTTTACATAAATTTTCCGCATCCTGAGTCCCTGTGTAGTGAATTGAAATTGAAAACGACAATAATACTAATTAAAGTAGCGAAAACTGCTTTCGTTCCGGTAATTTTTGCTTAACTTTATCTAAATATGGTAAATACCATTGCGCTGAATCAGGACTGAAGTGTTCCCCATGGCAAATAATCAACAGCTTTCTAAAAAATTTATTAATGTCTTAATTACTAGGTTTACTAATTGCACCCCAAAATTCGCAAATTTGCTTTCCACTGACAGGTGTTTGCGTCAGTCCTAACGAAAAATTTTGATTGTTTTGCCCACGATAATTTTCACTTGGCTAAATATTTTAAACAAGGTCTTTCGTGTTGATGAAGATAGCACTAATTGCTTGCATCAATGGAGAATTTCTCTTGCAGTTCATGGAGAAAAACAGCCAAAGGCTATATTAATTACTGTCCGCAAATATAATTTTTACTTACATATTTGTCACAATTGGTTGATACTTGTAAACCAACTGCAAGTTGTCGTTACAAATGCGGAAATTTTGGAGATAAGATAAGAACAGTTCCGCATTCTCACAATGGTGATCACACCTATTTCACTTTTGAGGTCAGAAGGTCTTATCAGTTTGCCAAATCGGTATTGTTGAAATGGAAATCAAATTAGTGACAATAACTGGTCATTGGGCGTTGTTGAAAATTTTTGTCACAACAACAATTTAGACTTTCACTCGGTCTTGGGGTAATTTCGTGATTTCTTGTGGCAGTTCTAGTGTCCATTAGTTGTCTAAAGCAAGTTACACATATTGCAGCTCGTGACCGCGTTTCTAAACCAAATCAAAATTTCTTATCAATTCAAGCTGTCGTCACAGTATGAATCGTTGACATTTGGCCATTCGTTGCATAAATGCGACTGTTTAACATTTATGCCCTGGAAAAAGCTGCACCTAGAGGCAACAGAATCGCAAATTCTACAAAGAATACCGCTTCATCCTTTCCCGTTCAAGGTGATTGAGTGAAGTGTGTTAAAGTCAATACAATTTGTATTCTGCATTATTCTGATCCAGTTGACAAGCCTCAAGGACCTCGCGTGGAATTTCATGGCGAGGATTCAGGATCAAGAAATGTTTAACGCCAACATAACAGCGTGGTAAAAATACAGCGGAAGTCGCAAAGGGTGTGAACAGGACAGTAACAAGTGCAGAGGCGGGCTTGAAGTTTCCTCATTACTCCAGCAATCTTTCGAACGTGATCAAATTTTAAGTAGGTGCGAAATCTAAAATCGTGTTCTGTTATACTCTTCAGGCGTGAATGGAGATAAGGCAAAAAAGAGCCGAGAAATTACGTCAACCATTGAAACTTTGCTCTACAATATCTACGGCACTGCTTTGTCTAAGCATTTTTTGAGTCTTGTTCATTATTTTAATTTAGCAGCTGGCTTAACAAAAAAAAACTAGGTGTTTAAAAAAATCCCCAACAAACCCCTATCGCCCGTTACAACTTTAATTAAAATTTCCGCCGCGTGTGAAGGCGGCACGTTTGAGGCAATCCTAGCCTAGATCAGGTCTGAGATCTTTGTAGAACACACGTATGCCTACGTGAGCCTGATGATGTTCGGGCCGAGACGTCGAGACTCCATTCGAATGAGGAGGGAATTTTAAACCCTTAACTGTACTCCGTTCTTGATTATTTTAATTACTTTCGGCTCTAGGGGACGATAAGTGTAAATTCTCTTTGATAAATCGATAGGATTTTATGGACATCCCACCCGAGAATTCACATTAAAATTTATAAGGTGTCTGTATATTTTCTCGAAGCATTTCAAAATAAACATTGTGCAATTCATTGCACTCACAAATTGCTTCTTACACACCTAGGATGCCATTTCTCGACGAAAAATTGTGATAAATGAACAATGCTCGTTAAATTTTGCAACATTTTGATTAAAAAAGCTTCGGAAACGTGAGCGAAATTTCGGTTTTATGTAAGCTCCAGTTGAGAAACTGAAAAAAAAACACGCACCATGTGCCTGATCCTGTAACAATAAAAGTTGGCATCAATCTTCAATAAGTGCTATGCACAAGATGGAATTTATGAAGTGTCTTCGAAACGAGCAGGCAGTTAACAACATCTTTAGCGCTTCTTTACTAGTTATGATCGCAAAGATAAACATGTCGTACTTTAATAGCCACGAATAAATTGTACCACTGCCGTCAAAGGCCGTTTTTTACAATTTGTATGAGACAAGATTTTTATGGTAATGAGAAACTTAAAAAATTTGCCTCTTCTATGGTAAATCGTGTACAAACATCGGCAAGATTTATGCTCAAAGAAGACTATAAAAGTATTTGTAGGAACGCTATAAAATTGTAATTTACAAATCTCCCATGGTTATTAGTTATCATTTTTGTAAAAGTTGAAACGTTATTAATGTTTGATTTAGTTCACACCGTAATTTCATAAATAATTTCCTGTTTCGGTGGAAACAATCGTGTAGGTGTGAAAATCAATTGATGGAGAAAAAATAAGAAACTTCCATGTTCTAGGAGTGAACGACAGATAGGCGATTGCACTGTCAGATAATCTAATCAGATTACAGTCTTCCAAGCTTTTAAGTGACTCAATTTTTCAAGAGGCAATTCATGTTCTTTCCGATGTAGTGATTTGTGACTCAATTACGACACTGTTCTCCTTTATTATTTGCTGTTATCTGACCGAAATATGTTTATGGATTGAACGAGTCGATTTTAGAACAGTAGTGCTCCCAATAACTAATTTCGGTTACTCCGCTTTGATAAAATAAACAGTGCTAAATACCACACCAAAGTTATAATTAATTAAAGCGTGTAAATCGATTCGGGAATTAACAACATACCGTAAACTGCCTTGAAGATGTGATCAAGCCCAGTTTTAGAACAGTTGTGTAAGAATTAACACAAATAACTTGCCTAAGTAAGGATTATTTAGAAACAATAAATTGGCTCTCAAAGTCACTCATTAATAATTTAATAATAAGTTACATAAATACCTCAAAAATTGTAACAACGTAACTGGAGTCAACGAATTATTGCGGTAGTGAGATCAGTGGCGTGTGTTTCTCGTCAAGCAATTTTCCGCTTTTTAATACTTACGGTAATTTAAAACCACTATCTTTGAACGTAATGTCTTAGAATTGCTTTATAATATTTCAATAAGCCAACTGAAAAATCTTCTTCATAAATATCACTCCAGAAGTGTTATTATCGCATTATGCATACAAAAGAAACCATAGACAGTCGCTTATTACAAGTAATAAATATGTAATTCCGATCTGTTTAGCACCATTCAATTACAACATAATTACAATAATGGTAATCTGCCAGATTCGCCGATATTTCACCAAGAGAAACGCGAGGGAGATACACATCTTAGTTCAAAATCGTGTCTAACACACGATGATCAATCAAAATGAGCTGTTTTTAATTAAATTAAGAGCACCTCCTCGGTGCAATTAATCATCGGTCATTAGAATGAGGAAATGCAGAGATGAAATACACGACTTTGTGTGCAAATATTGCAACAGTTGGTGATGGACGTGTTGTTGAACTCGCAGTCTTTGGCAGTGGGCCAAACAATGACATTGCACCTCGTCAACCTTGATGGTCACCACACCCACACACGCTGTGGTTTCATTCCGGGAAAACGAAATTGTTATACAAAAGTCGTACGAGGAGTATTCTCCAGGAGTGACGAGTTTTAATTTTTAAAACCGATATTTTTAAGTAAATAGTTTAAGCCAGAAAATGTTTTATTTCAGAAGATTTAACAGTGTTTCAGCCTATTAGGCGATTTTAGGCTATAACTGAAGAAATTTTTCAGGTACTAGTAAATGGTTGTCTCAGGTCTACATTACGCTATTTCAATCAATGCTGAGAGTTAAAATTTGTTTTAAAACTATAAACTTAATTAATTCACAAGATTGTGAAAAAACTGTGCTATCAGCCAATGCTGAGTTAGAATTTCTTTTAAAAACCATAAACTTAATTAATTCACAAGATTGTGAAAAAACTGTTCACAAAATTATAGTTTTGGATGTATTTTAGCCAACTCTAGGCGGTTTAGTATAGTTTTGAACCTAAAATTCAATTACTTTTTCAGAATTTTTTTAAAAATTGAAAACGAAGTCAAATCAAAAATAATTAAAATTAATAATTTATTAATTTATTATTTGATAATAAAATTAATAATTTATTTATATAATAATTTATTAATAAATTAATAATTAAAGATATTTTGCTAAAATTGCTGCAAGCTTTAATAATTCCGAACCACGTTATTTTAAACAATTTTGTTTGTTTTAATTGTTTGTGAAACAGAAACTTCATTCAAGTGATTAATATGCCAAAACTAATGATAAAAGAATGGTCGTTTTTTAACACTTAACTATATCAGTTCCTTTAAGACCACATAACTTTATTCAAATCTGAAATACAATTAGTTAATAAGATTTTTTCAGAAACTGGCAAGTAAATTGCTTGAATTTCAACCAATGCTCAGCGATTTAATAAAAAACTTGCTTAATTCACTAAACTGTTTTTATAAACTCATTGTTGGAATAAACTTATATACCTATTTTAGCTAACCCCAAGAGATTTATTTTGTTTTTGAACTTAAAAGACATTTCATTTTGAAGATTCTGCCAAAGCAAAAAGAACTCTCTTACGTATTTCTGCTAATTTTAGAGTTTATTCTGTAACTGGCTAGTAAATTATTGTAGCAACGTTTTCTTTGTACACCATAAAGTTTTACAATAGATAATGGTGTTTAAGATAAGCAACCCTCACAATAAGATGTTTTGACAAAGGTGATATGAAAATATTTACAATTGCCTGAGTGATTACCTTGAAGGGTCCTAGCGGTTTGGGGTAATCATAATAAAAATTTAATGGTGTACAAAGAAAACGTTGCTACAATAATAAATCGTTGTTTTGTCTCAACTACTCTATTTCAAGCAAATTAGCTGGTTTTATGAACCAGAATATTAAGGTAATCTGCCAAACCTAGCTAGATAATTGTTACCTTAGGTCTGTTTACAATTCTTGAGACAGTATTTCATCTAATTCAAGAGATTTTGCCGAACTGGCCAGACACTCAGGGTTTTAGGTCTATATTACCTATTTTTTTGCATTTTGTGAATGGGTGAAATAATATGAAATTTCTGAGATTTCTTTTACTGCTGATGGATTTGTCCTGAGGCTTAGCTAAATGGATTAGGCGCCAGAGATGTTCGTTTCAGTTATTTACATTTAAAGTTGTTTTTTGCAAATGAAAAGCTAAACAACAAGGTTTCATAAGTAATAAAAAATAGAAAAAATTGTGATCTTCGTTCAATTAAAAAGAAAAATCCTTCGTCACGCCAATGCGGCTTTACACTTTTTTAATTTGTCTGTAACAGTTTCATTAACACTTAAGTGACACACTTTAGAGATTAACTTTAGTTTTATGACTACAATATTCTTGGAATTTCTATAAAATTAATAGCAAGTGATATTACTTTATTAGCACGTCTCGACTGTCAAATAAACAATAATTAGAACAGAAAGATCGACTTTTTACCTTAAAATGACTGGAAGTAGGTAAGCTTAAAATGTTCTTTTAAGAAAAACACAAAATTTCATTTAACTGAAGAAGAGGCTATAAATTGTTTTACTTTTCCTATGAGACAGTAGATAAATAATTAAACTAATTTAAAGTAGTAAATAAATTATTTTTTCGGTACCTTTGTAATTAAATCCATATTAAAAGTTATTTCACATAATTAATACGTCCCATTTGTACTTTTATGGCTACCGTAAATTTAATTTTGTTATAGAAGGTCTCCTGGTGGCAAAAGCAGCGCCGCACCTTTTATTGTCCCCATTCACTTATTATCCACTCTATTTTTTTATTAAATTAATTTAGAAAATTAAATGGAAATGTTACGTGCCGATTGCAATAATTTGATGCAATTTCCGAAATTCCTAGAGTTTATTCAGCCATAAATAATATTGATTCGTATAACAGTTGAACAATCGAGATTTTAATGAACTACTAAAACAAATTTCGAAAAATTGAAAATGCTACGTCATCCGCATGCCCGTGCGCCCGTGCCAAAGACCGGCAGCGAATGCTCGATCAGTTGATTTAATTTGTATGTGCATACGTTAAGTCAACAAGGAATTAAGTAATAAAGTGTCGATAAATATTTTTCCCTGGACTTTTTCAATGGGAGAGTTCTCGAGGCTGCAATAAAACAACAGTTCATTAAGTCCTGGGACTTGCTTACACTTTAGCATTTCTTATGTTTAATGAAGTGCGATGATATCGCATATCTAAAAGGCATTGAACTTGAACTTGGACGTTCCGGGTCTCATTTTCGGAAAAATCAGCGCCTAGACGGGCGTAGGCTTAATGAAGACCGTTCATAAATTACTAAACCTACGCATCATCTCTACTTTTTCAACTCGGAATGGTAAATCACACCGAACTGGTGGTGAAAGTGTCAACTTTTTATTATTATTTTATTACCGTTCCGCGACGTTAATTTTACGTTTCATTAACCAATTAAAAATGGGTTGGGTTCGGATCACAAGTGGAGAAAAACGCTTTCCATATGATGGAGTGAAATTAAAAAGCGAGCATTGACAATGTGTGATAATAAACACAGTAAAAGTCTTTGCATTGAGAGGAACACCTTTTACATGTTCGCTCAACGGTAATTTATTGCAATATTACCGTATTATGAATGCGAACAGACGGTACAGTGGAAAGAGTCATGAAAAAACATATTTGCAACAAAGTTCATTAATTTTGAATATTTTTCAATACAAGTCTAGTCCGGCAACTGGAGAATTACATAATTCCAGCTTTACATTAGTTAGTAATAATTTTTGTTTGTTTACAAAGATGGTCATCCCAACACTGTCACTGCCTGCGAAGAATTTTTCTCTAGGGAGTAGGTCAATGCTAATAATGCATTACTTCTACTTTCACTGATAACGAACTTTTTCGATGAAATTTCGCAATAAGTGTTCAAAAGCAACCGCATTCTTCCGGAAGCTGACCAAAAACACTACTTACACATTCCTCAATGCGGCACCGAATTTATGAATACATCAATAACACTTTCACGACCAAATCGACTCGACTAGAACTTTATCTTTGAATGTAACGTATTTGCGCAAATATAGAATAGTTCGTGACTATTTTTCCATAAACTATGAATCACTAAAATTCTTCATTTTTTGTAAGAATGCGAATTTTATCGGAGATTTCAATGTCAGGTTACAACTGAAAAATTGCAGTTACTTTCACCGATTTGTCCGCACCTGTTTAATAAAACCACAGAATTGTAACGGATCCGGATTTGTTAATCGATGATTTATCATTTTTTAAAATTATGTCAGTCCTAAGCCGTCGTGGCTTTCAACAGGTAGTTAACCTGGGGAAAAGTAGCACTTTTACAGCCAAATTCATGCGTGTATCGTGCGTAATAAACTCGGTAGTAATTAATGATTTATTTTTAATTTTATGACTTTTCCGTTTTTATTGCTAATTGGAAATCACGGCAGGTACCGACACTGTTTCCAAATTCTAAATAATTATGGAATTGTCACGGAACTAATCTTGAACGTTATGGCTCACGGGTCACTGAATAACAACCCACTGGAATTTAAACAAGAAGCTCTCTCCATGTGTGACAATCTGACACAGAAATTGCCATGCAAATGGTGATAAAACACAATTCTCTCCCATTCCTTGCAATTGAACATTGAACCGGAAAATCGATTTTCCGCTAAACCCCCAAGATTTATTCACAAATTCACAAATCTTGATAAGAAACAATGCCATTCGATAACCGTAATACCGAAGAAAACACCTTTCGGGTATTCTGCACGTATCCGACCTTCACTTCAGTTTCGACTCAAGTGCTAGTTTCTCGCTTTTGTAGTTCATTACCGTTTTATTTGCATCTTTTTATTGTTCGGGTTCGGACTAATTGTGCTAAAACGCCAGTCATATTTTATTATTAACCACAAAGTTACATAGAAATTGAAATATTTTATTAACGCCTTTTATCGCTTTAGAAATTTGTACTTGATGCAAGTGAGGTTTTAATAATTTTTATCGAAATTGTGAGTCTTGTAGGAATACGCTCAAATAAAACAAAAAGCAGCCATTCGTGCACTAACACAATTATTTATTCTCACAGCGGGTTCAAAAGTATTTATTTAACGAGACAAATAAGTTGATTTACGACCGCGGCTATTGTTTTATTCAAATTGCTTCAGGAACTCATACAAGACGGAAAATATTTCAGCTCTGTTCAAAAATTCATGACTTTTTCAATCAGTCTAACATTAAAACCAGGAAAAATAATGAAAGGCTCCTGCTGCGTCTATTGTTTGTTTTCAACGGCTTAACCTTTAAACATTTTCTCATTGTCGTGCCCTCCACATTTAATCATAAATAATTGTTTATAATTAAAAAGATAAATAGCAGAATCTGAGAAAAGTCCTACTTCCAGTGTTATCTCTTCTAATTGGTTTTAAACGCAGTTAAGAATGAGTGTGCTACTCAGCGATCTGTTTTGCAATTTATTGGTTAAAGAAGACCGCAGTGCGTCACTTGAACAATAATTTAAATAAGTAGAACAGTCCGACTCGTCACTTAACAATTCGTAATTTCTCCCTTCATTTAAATTCGGTCGTAACATTACAAATATTCATTGGTATAAACCGGATTATGTACGAATCAATGTCACAGTCTGTGTGGGATAGCACCCATTGTGAGCACCTCTCGTCTAGACAATCGAAAGACATTGTTAGTTGCCTCAACAATTCTATCACGGCTTGTAAATCAGATAATTGCTTCGATATGCCATTTGTTTACGATCAAAATTCATTCACTGGAGTCTCGCCACTGATCGATTTTCGAGCGTCTGCTGCGGACAAATTCCCCAGAGGGGAACAAACAATACAACACACCCTTCAGTTCGTCTGGAAGCGACGCATTTCACGGCGGTCTGATTGAAAGTTCGGCCTTAATTGCTTAAATTAAATGAAGGTTGCTTTTGTCCAAGCCCCTTGAAGAATGTTAAAAGCTGTTAAAAGCATCGTAAAAGGCCCAAGTGTGGCTGAACTAGTCTTCCCATGAATCTAAGCTCGAGTTTTATACTCACTTGATGGCAGGAATTAATCCACGCACCACCACAAATATCCACAATTTTCATAGTTTTTAACTACTTGTTATCACGAGTCACCTTGCGTTTTAATTGCGGACAACGCAAAATTCTTATCAGGGCAAAAGTACTAAAATGTGTAGCGTGTGCCTGAACTTGACTTGAAGATGGTAAATTTGTCAAATTTACTGTTATCAGGTCGGTATTTTTGTTTACTTCTAATTTATTTTATGGCCCTTTTAGAATTAACATGCCGGAAAATTTTATACGTTGTTTTGGCTTTCGGATTTATGACACATTCAATGATTAGTTCGGCTTTCAGCATTGCCATAGTTGCGATGTTTGAAGAGGATGGTACTTCGATTAATTTGAATGTGGATGAGAAGCACGAGGTTTTGGGCATTTTTTTCCTAGGATATGTGATTACGAAAATACCAAGTGGAAGATTGGCTGACACATTTGGGGCAAGAAAAGTAGTCGGGTTTAGTACCATCCTGGCTGCTCTTTTAACTCTCGCAACTCCTTTTATTGTACAGTGGGATTATTACGCACTTTTGGGCACAAGACTGATGACTGGGGTGTTAGAAGGGTGCATATTTCCATGTTTACTACCCATCACAGCCAATTGGTACTCCACTACACCGTCTTCGAAATTTTTGTCAAGTATGGAAGCCTCTGCCTTTGGTGTAGGTTTCACTTTTCTAATTGGTGGATACCTTATTGATGTGTGTGGCTGGGCTAGTATTTTTTACTTTGTCGGAAGTGTAACACTGATGTGGGTCGGGGTTTGGTTCTACTTGGTGTACGACAGTCCGAATGAACATCCTAGAATAACTCCCGACGAAAGAATTCAAATTGGGCGAGAGATTGCAAATTTTGAAATAAAAAAGTATAGTTTATTTGAAATTCCATGGAAAGGCATTCTCACTTCTGGCCCAGTCTGGGCTATAGTCATAGCTCAAGTGGCAAATTTTTACCTTTATGCCATTTTAACCAATGAGGTACCAACTTATCTAAGTGAAGTCTTGCAATACGACATTACCGAAGTCGGGTTATTTGCAAGTTTACCGCCTTTAGGCAAATATTTCGTAACGATACTTTTTGGAAACTTAGCCGATTATTCGCTAAGCTCTGGGAAATTGTCAGTTGGTGCAACGAGAAAAATCTTTGAAGCTTTAGGATTGCTGGTTCCCGCCGGTTGTCTGGCAATTCAAGCAATCTTTGGACACAGTTTAGCTGTGTCTTTATTGACTTTAATGAGTGCAAAATTGTTTAATGGAGCTATTGTTGGTGGTCACTTTCCAAGCATAGTAGAAGTTGCTCCAAACTTTTCAGGATTTGTGTCAGGGTGGGTTTTTACTTTTGGCGCAATCGCAGCGTATTCATCGGCGAAAATTACCGCCCTTTTACTTCAAAATGGACACACTTTTGACGAGTGGAAGTACACTTTTTGGATCACGGCCGGAATTTGCCTCATCGGATTCGGCTTTTATTCAATATTTTGTTCAACAAAACCAGCAAAATGGAATTCTTGTTAGAAATGTTGTAATAAATAAAAAATTACCTAAATTCTAAAACTTATTTTAAGAACCAAACAGTCAATATTTCTAGTTGTTTTATTACATTCCGGTGTTAGCCAGAAATGCAATGTCTCCCATCCGTCTTTTGTGTTACAATATTTTGAACATATTGATCTGTGTAGCTGGGCTAGTATTTTTTACTTTGTCGGAAGTGTAGCACTGACATGGGTCGGAGTTTAGTTCTACTTGGTGTATGACAGTCCGAATGAACATCCTAGAATAACTTCCGACGAAAGAATTAAAATTGGGCGAGAGATTGCAAATTTTGAAATAAAAAAGTATAGTTTATTTGAAATTCCATGGAAGGGCATTCTCACTTCTGGCCCAGTCTGGGCAATAGTCATAGCTCAAGTGGCAAATTTTTACCTTTATGCCATTTTAACCAACGAGGTACCAACTTATCTAACTGAAGTCTTGCAATACGACATTGCCGAAGTTGGGTTATTTGCAAGTTTACCGCCTTTAGGCAAATATTTCGTAACGACACTTTTTGGAAACTTAGCCGATTATTCGCTAAACTCTGGAAAATTGTCAGTTGGTACAACTAGAAAAATCTTTGAAGCTTTAGGATTGCTGGTTCCTGCCGGTTGTCTGGCAATTCAAGCAATCTTTGGACACAGTTTAGCTGTGTCTTTATTGACTTTAATGAGTGCAAAATTGTTTAATGGGGCTATTGTTGGTGGTCACCTTCCAAGCTCCAAACTTTTCAGGATTTGTGTCAGGGTGGGTTTTTACTTTTGCCGCAATCGCAGCGTATTCATCGGCGAAAATTACCGCCCTTTTACTTCAAAATGGACACACTTTCGTTGACTGAAAGTACACTTTCTAGATCACGGCCGGAATTTGTCTCATCGGATTCGGTATTTATTCAATATTTTGTTCAACAAAACCAGCAAAATGGAATTTTTGTTAGAAAAGTTGTAATAAATAAAAAATTATCCATACACTAAAACTTATCTTAAGAACCAAACAGTCAATAATTCTAGTTGTTCTATTACATTCCGGTCTTAGCCAGAAACGCAATGTCTCCTATCCGTTGTTTGTGTTACAATATTTTGAATATATTGTTCTGTTTGTCTAGGTTAGTATTTTTTACTTTGTCGGAAGTGTAAGACTGATATGGGTTGGAGTTTGGTTCTACTTGGTGTACGGCAGTCCAAATGAACATCCCAGAATAACTCTCGACGAAAGAATTCAAATTAGGCGAACGATTGCAAATTTTGAAATAAAAAAATATAGTTTATTTGAAATTCCATGGAAAGGCATTCTCACTTCTGGCCCAGTCTGGGCAATAGTCATAGCTCAAGTGGCAAATTTTTACCTTTATGCCATTTTAACCAATGAGGTACCAACTTATCTAAGTGAAGTCTTGCAATACGACATTACCGAAGTCGGGTTATTTGCAAGTTTACCGCCTTTAGGCAAATATTTCGTAACGATACTTTTTGGAAACTTAGCCGATTATTCGCTAAACTCTGGGAAATTGTCAGTTGGTACAACTAGAAAAATCTTTGAAGCTTTAGGATTGCTGGTTCCTGTCGGTTGTCTGGCAATTCAAGCAATCTTTGGACACAGTTTAGCTGTGTCTTTATTGACTTTAATGAGTGCAAAATTGTTTAATGGAGCTATTGTTGGTGGTCACCTTCCAAGCATAGTAGAAGTTGCACCAAACTTTTCAGGATTTGTGTCAGGGTGGGTTTTTACTTTTGCCGCAATCGCAGCGTATTCATCGGCGAAAATTACCGCCCTTTTACTTCAAAATGGACACACTCTCGATGACTGAAAGTACACTTTCTAGATCACGGCCGGAATTTGTCTCATCGGATTCGGTATTTATTCAATATTTTGTTCAACAAAACCAGCAAAATGGAATTTTTGTTAGAAAAGTTGTAATAAATAAAAAATTATCTAGACACTAAAACTTATCTTAAGAACTAAACAGTCAATAATTCTAGTTGCTTTATCACATTCCGGTCTTAGCCAGAAACGCAATGCCTCCCATCCGTGGTTTGTGTTACAATATTTAGAATTAGCTTAATTATCCGAAAAATTCTAGAAATGCTGACCTGCCGCCGAATCTTAACCATAATGTCTGTAAGTGGTTTTATCGTAAACGCGGTCCTGAAAACCGTTTTCAACATTGCAGTGGTCGCAATGACCAAGAAGACCAATCAAACGGCGGAAATTTTTGCCTGGGACGAAAACCAGCGCCAGGAACTCATCGGGATTTTTTTCTGGGGTTTTGCCCTAACTAAAATCCCCAGTGGACGTCTAGCTGAAGTAATCGGCTCGCGAAAAGTTACGGGTTACTCCATGTTGCTAGCCTCAATTCTCACAATTCTCACTCCTTGGATTTCTAAATCAAATTATTACATATTTTTATCTTCTCGCGTTTTGATGGGTTTTCTTGTGGGGGCTAGTTGGCCGGCTGTTATGCCCTTGGCGGCAAGGTGGGTACCACCCCATGAGCAAACAATTTTCATTTCTTGCATCGCCTCCACAGCTGTGGGAGCGGGGATTGCGTTCCAGGTTTCCGGGTTCCTCATTTCTGCACTAGGTTGGAAAAGTGTTTTTTATGTTTTTGGGGGCGTATCAACTTTGTGGTCGCTACTTTGGTTTGGTTTAATTTACGATTCGCCCCAACAACACCCTCGAATTTCACCAGAAGAGAAAGATTTGATCGAGAGCCAGATTAGAGACGTAAAAATCCGAAACGTGAGATTGAGTGAAATTCCCTGGATCAGTATTTTGACGTCTGGCCCCGTGTGGGCCATTGCCGCAGGTCAAATTGCAGTTTTCTTCGGTTATATGACTCTGAGTAACGAAATACCCTCCTACATGGACCAAGTCCTCCACTTGGAGATCAAACAAATAGGGATTTTTGCCGGTTTTCCCTACTTCGGGGCTTACTTTTTGTCCCTAGCCTCAAGTCACTTTGCTGATTATTTGCGCAAAAGTGGGAAATTGTCCACAACAGCTGTTCGAAAAATCTTCGAGGCAGTCGGATTACTAGTTCCGGCCTTTTCGATGCTACTTTTAGTGTTTTGGGGGTATTTGACCCCAGTTGCTGTCACTCTTTTTACAATTTCGATCACAACTTGTGCCATTTCAAGCGCCGGTCATTGCACAAACATGTTGGACGTTTCACCGAACTTCGCAGGGACCATTTGTGGTCTAGTTAACACTTTTTCGTCGTTTACGGCGTACATTTCGACGGAAATGGTCACAGCTTTGCTCAGAAAAGACAACACTTTTAAAGAATGGCGTTTCGTTTTTGCTATTGTTTTCGGAGTTGAGGTGGTTGCTACTGGGGTTTATTTGATTTTTTGCTCGGGGGAAAAACAAAGTTGGGATTCGGTCAAGACGAATGAAGGGAGAGAAGAAATAAGGCCACTAAAGAGGAAAAATTTGAACCAAAATCTTGAATAAATTTTGTTATTAATCACGTTTTGCTTTTATTACGTTGGAAAGAAAGTTTTGCCACTTTTATCTTCAGAGAATCAAAAAGACCTTTAAAGTGCGTTATATGCTAATGAGACAAGTTAAACAGCGTGTTAGGCAAAGGTTTAGCAAAGACAAATCGATTAAGCAAAATTTATGTGAATTCAAAATGCATAGTTTTCCCAAAAAATCGTTCTGAAATTAAAGTCCTAAATTTTGAGTACAGCTGAACTAGAATTATAAAAATTAGCGTAAATTTTAATATTATTGACAAAACAGCAGAGGTAAATTCACTTTTTGGTCCACTACGTTATTCTTCTATTTCAGTTTGTATTTTGTTATTAAATTTTATGAAAAAAAAACTATTTGCCAGGACTGGGAATTCTAATCACTTACACAAATGAACATGTTAGCCACAATTTTGAAAAATTCTCAAGATGCCCATGCTAATAAACTACCATAAGCCACAGAGTGGCTCTCAACCGGTGGATTAATAAAAATTTCTGCAAAAAGTACGCACTTTTTGGAAAAATGATATAAGGGTTTTTAACTCGCCTGATCATGATAAATGACAAATTCACATACCAAATATTGATAAGCTATTCCCTAACACCCTGTATATCCTTGGAAAGCTTATTTTATTGCCTTTAAATTAACGTAGTACATAGGTTTCGATTACTATTCTTGTTGGAACTTAAAGTACTAAGTGCGGTTTAGCCAAAAATCGTAAAAAACCTAAAAATCATCTAATTTTTTACAAATTCATACAGAAACATTATGCAAACAAAACCAAGTCTTAAGTTAGGTGCCACAAATCTGTTGACAAAATCAATCAGATGTTAATATAAAAACTTTCCTGAAGGTAACAATTCTAAGATTTCACCTAAAAGAAGCCCTTTTTTGGTGTCATTCGGAATGTGCATTGGGAACTGTTTTCATCATCCGATAGACCAAGTTTTGAAAAATCACTGCGAAGTCGCTTATGAATATTTTACGATAAATTTGGAACATAAAAACTCAGAATACCTTGTAGGAAATAGTCGAGTTTTACTTAAAACATGAAAATAATGTAAAGGGTGTGCCAAAACGCATAACTCATTTTTTTCAAATGAAACACCATGATATTTTTTGTGTATCAATATTATTTTTGATAAACTGTCTAATGATACAGGGTTTGCATAGCAAATTTAAATGGTTTTTCGAAATTTTTCAAAAAAAATATCTTATTCCAAAAAATTTGTTAGCTCAGAATCTGATAATCAAATGGTAATGTATTTTTTGACATGTACTAATGTGACTAATTACATTAGTAATCTAATTAATACTTGATACATAAATAAACTTCATTCATTAAGAATTATTAATAAAATAAATAATAGTAGTTTATTATACAAGGAAAGAAAAGCACGAGCAGATAATGCCATCTTTTCTTTACATGTATAATACAACATTTTCTCTTATTATTGATATATTAAGAAATTTTTGTTAAATCTTTTTAACGATAGAATAAGAACATTATCAACAGAATAAAAAAAATCACTAGTAGATTAAAAAAAATCACCAAATGGCCACTTTATTCTATTAGTAAGATAAAAAATAACTAAATCAAATAACGCACCATAGTAACTACTTGTAGAATAAAGGTGTACTACTTCTGCTCTATCTATACAATAAGCAACATTATTAATACCTATAAGAGAAAAAATATTTTTTAAATTTTTTAAACACTAAGAAATATTGTAAATTTACTGTACAAACCGCATATCACTAGAAAAATGCTATCGAATAAAAAAGTTATTCAAGTTTTTGCGTTTGGACACACCCTGTACATTATTTCCGTGTTTCAAGAAAAAATCTACTATTTTCTAAAACTCTAACTTATTCTAAATTTTTTAGATGCAAATTTGTTGGAAAATATTTATAAGCGACTTCGCAGTGATTTTTCAAAAATTGATCTTTCTTATAACAAAAAGTTGAATAATTCCGAAACGAAAAGAGATAGATCCATAATAATAAAGTTACATTATTTTTTTACGTAGAATCTAATTTTGCAAAAATATATAAGAGTGTTCTATTTAAAAAATATCACCCTGTATACAACACTCTATTGTATATTGAAAACGGCATGGCAATATTTTAAATAGCAAAAAAGTTATAGACCGATTACACACCCTATGTGTAGATACGAGCCCTAGAAGAAAGTAACATTAACAAAAAAAGTTATGAGAAGAACTTACACGAATTTGTTCCTAATATTCCGACAAATAAGTATTTTTCAAAAAATGAAAAACCTTGACCTTTACTTCCTTCGAAATTCTAATTTGTTTATTCTTCTGCAATCTACGAAAAGTACCGCCAAACACTGCTAATTAGCCCGATAAAGGCGCAAGCAGGGCCACTTGACGCCAACCTTAACCAAACTTGAGTTATTTAATTTGCAAAGATAAAAAATACCAATAAATTTAAAAATTAATTACACCACACTCTAGCTATATAATTGATACAAGAAGAGAAACCACGTCCAGATAAACACGAGTAACAGACCAAAATGTCTTGCTTGAATAAATTATCAGGTGGGTTAATCTAATTTCTTCAGTAGAAAATTCACATTTGTTTTATAGAAATTTTGAATTGCCGGCGCATATTATGCCTCATGGTCTTCAGCTCGTTCGTAATGAACGCAGTTTTGAAAATTAGTTTCAACATAACAATCGTGGCAATGGTCCGAAAGGAGAACGACACAAATCCCGATTTGTTCGACTGGAACGAGGGAGAGAAGCAGAATATTTTGGGCCTGTTCTTTTGGGGCTTCGCCCTCACGAAAATCCCAAGCGGCCGACTGGCTGAAACCATCGGCTCGCGTAAAGTGACGGGTTGGTCGATGGTTCTAGCCTCAATTTTAACAATTTTGACACCGATCATCTGCTATTGGAATTATTACGTCTTGCTGACGTCCCGAGTGATGATGGGGTTTTTGATTGGGGCCAGTTGGCCCGCAATTATGCCTTTGGCCGCCAAATGGATCCCCCCGAAGGAACATTCCGTGTTTATCTCATGCCTGGCATCCAGCGCAATTGGAGTAGCCCTGACTTACCATCTGAGTGGTTTCATTATAGCAGCATATGGGTGGCAAAGTGTGTTTTACCTTGCCGGAGGTGTCTCGCTTTTATGGTCCTTTGCCTGGTTCTACCTCATCTATGACTCACCCCAGCAGCACCCAAGGATTTCGCTGCATGAAAAACACCTGTTGGAGTGCCAAATCGATAAAAGTTCCAAGCCAAAGCGACTACACTTCAGCCAAATTCCCTGGAAGGAGATTGTGACGTCTGGCCCAGTGTGGGCCATCGTGGCGGGCCAAACGGCCACTTTTTTCGGCTTTACGACCCTGTGCACCCAAGGGCCGTCATACATGGACCAAGTGCTCCACGTGAACATTGAACAAAACGGGCTCTTTTCCGGAATGCCCTACTGGGGCGGATACTTCGCAGCCCTCACTTCGGGATACCTGGCCGATGGTTTACGCAAATCGAACCGTTTGTCAACCACAACCATCCGAAAGCTATTCGAAACAGTCTCACTTTTAATCCCAAGCCTTTGCATGCTGAGTCTGGCCCTCTGGGGGGACTCGACAGCCGTCGCTTTGACCGGATTTACCATCAGTTTGACCGTCAACGCGGTTAGTACAGCTGGTCATTGTGCAAATATTTTGGACATTTCGCACAACTATGCCGGGACGATTTGCGGTTTAGTGAACACCGTTTCAGCTTTTAGTGCCTATTTCTCCACCAAACTTGTGGCACAACTGTTGCGGAATGATCACACGTTCCAAGAATGGAGATACCTTTTTGGGATTTTGTTTGGGAGTTATTTCTCCACGACTATTATTTATTTGGTTTTGTGCTCCGGCAATTTGCAGAAGTGGGACGAACACAAGATGCAAGAGAGGAAGACAAAGAATTACGAAAATAATAATGAGCTGCAACTGCTCAGTGAGAAAAGTGTGCCATAAATATAATGTTCAGGTTTTTTGATTTTGACTGATGTATCTACTTATATTAGGTAAACTGAGGCTTTTATATCTACATATTTTATTGTAGCATAAACTCCAAATGTATTAATTGATGTATTCAATAATAAAATCTTATTTAGTTAATTCAATTACCTATTAGAAATTTCTTAAATCCCTCAAAAATGCTAAAATGCTCAACGATAATTAGTTTTAAAAAAAATCGTGTTTTGAGTTGAAAAATTAGTTACTAGTCACATTTTATAGTGAATCTTACGGTGACGAAAAAAAAGCACATATGAAAAATACGGACATGAAAAAAGCTCACAAACATAAAAACCCACAAGAAAAAAATCCACAGAAAAAAAGCTCACACAGAAAAATGCCCACACAAATAAAAACTAACGTAGAAAAAAGCTCACACAAAAAATATACATAGGTATATCAAAAACCCATGGAGAAAGAATAAGCTATCACGTTTCTTCTCTAGTTCCTATTCATTCATAAACTGTTTTTTTTTCATATTCTACTTTCATAACTCATATAAAAAAAATCATTTTGTGGCATCTTTTTCAAACTCACGATAGGCATTAGTGCGGGGAGTTGTAAAAGAGCACCGATACTTTTCTGGTTTAAAAATTATTAAAAAAAAAACACTAGAAATATTTTCATTAGGTATACATAAAAAAAAAATCTTACTTGATTACCTTTTCAACATTACAAGTATCGGATAATTTTGTCTTGTTGACAATAATTTTTGTTGTTCATGATTCTAACATTCAATTATTTAAATTCAGTTAAAATAAAAATTAAAATTTTTTTGAAAGAAATAAGCTAATTTTTATCATTCCGGTTCAGCGGTTCTTTAAATTTGTGACCAAAAAAATTTTTTGGAAAAACATTTTCGATATACAAAAATTTTACTTTCCAATGCGTTTTCCTATTCCCTACCCAACGTCAAATTTTTGCTAAATCTTTCCCTATCATACGGTATACAGTGTTGATATTCATAATTTGCAAGAATATCCATTCAACAAATTATTCCAAAAGGAATGAGAAATGCGGAGAGATTACTCAATCTAAGCTATTAAGCTACACGTCGAAGCTATATCAGCTATATCAGTTTTCCAAAATTTTAAATTTGTAAGTAAAACAAAAGAATTACAACAAATAAAATTGAGATGTCTTTGTCTAAAAAAATTGAATGGTTACGCTTTTGATTATCATAGTTTATTCTTTTCTTGAAGGATTGTAGCAAAAACTAATTATAAAATATTAAAATATTTTTATTTTTACCTAAATAACTATAAACTTATAAATCTATCCATGATTACAGAGATTTTTTTTTCAGTGAGTTATTTTTTCCGTAAGCTTTTTCCTTCTGGGCTATTTTCATGTGAGTTTTTTTCTGGTTGGAATTTTTTCATTGAGGTTTTTTTTTCTAGGTGGACTTTTGTCTTTGTGGGTTTTATTCTGTATAGGCTTTTTTTCTATGTGGGGTTGTTTCCATGTGAAGTTTTTTCTCAGTGCGTTTATTTCTGTATTTCTGTTTTTCGCTGTGAGCTTTTTTCCGTGTGAGCATTTATCTTGTGGGCTTTTTTCTTATGGGCTTATTTCATGGATTCGTTTAATTTCGACGTTTACGTTATAATTTTTTAGTGGAAATAGAATAAAGTGATCGACCGTCCTGATCTACCCAGGACAGGTTTAATTTTTTACAGTTTTGTCTTATTTTTATGCTCATGTCCTAATTTGTCCCGATTTTCATACAGACTGACCCAAAGGTCCTGGTTAACTTAACATTTTTAATTAAACAAAGAATAAGCCAAATAATGAGAAAAACCGTTCACTTTACCTCGATTTCTCGGCACTTTTTTTGGTCTCAAAAAAGCCATATATCCATACACCTAACTCATGCTTTAAAAATAAAAAAAGTCTCGACCATAAATCCTACACTACTTAACATTAAATGAGAAGATCTTTTGTTCGCTGAACAAAATAACTGAATATGACATCAACATGGTACCTAATGAATTTTAATAATTACCATTTAATTTTTAATGTTCATCTCTTTAATGAATTCTGCTCTGTCAAAACATTTTAAAAGCCAAATAATAGTTATAATAATTTTCAGCTTAACATATCTTTTTAGCATTATTTTTGTATTATTCTTTTATACCTTATTCTCTTGGTAGTTTTTATTTCATTCTTTGAATTTGAATTTAGGCTCACTGTCCTAAAAATTATTAAAAATGACGTAGGTATATGTAAATGTATAATTATTAAAAGAGTAATTATGTCGAAACAACGTCACTAAGTTTTAGCTTGTGATAAACTTGATTATAATTTTATTCGATTATAAAAATAATCTATGTTAATTTAACATTTATTTTTACAATATTTGAGTCGTCCAATAAAATACAAGTTCAGAAATCACATTTAGTAGAACATTGGCCCTGCTGGATAACAAATAAAGGTAAGCCACTGTTACTGCAGTTTCGATGACACTGAAAGTAATAAAAATATTGTAAATCTTTTCCTATGTCTCAGCAAGGAGATAAATCAAAACAAATTGTTATCGTTTTGCAAAGAACAGTCGTTTATCTTTGACATAAATTTAGTGCAATTGATGGTAAATAGCCTCAAGGCGCAACTTTATCTTTAAAAAATGTTTTAGCATTAATTTATTGTCGATATATAGTCAAAAAATGTCGATAATTGCATCCAGTAAACAAAATTGACGAAACTCGTCTAATCTGCATTCGCGGCTTTGGCTCTTCCTCCGCATTAACAACCGCAACCGCACGTATCATTTTCGATAAATTATTCCAATTAAAATCATGCCTCCACGATGGCACCGACTTTCAGGTAACTATCACTAGAATTAATCCCAAATTAAACGGTGTGTTAATTTTAGAGATTGCCACTTGTCGTCGCATTTTATTCGCAATGCTAACCAGCGGTTTTATTGTAAATACGTTCGTTAAAGCTATTTTTAACATAGCTATAGTCGCAATGGTCGCCAAAGACCAACCCAACACTTTTGACTGGACTGAAGGCCAGAAACAGGAAATACTCGGGATTTTCTTTTGGGGTTTTGCTATCACGAAATTTCCGAGCGGAAGATTAGCCGAGATAATCGGTTCGCGTAAAGTAACCGGATATTCAATGGCTGTTGCTTCGGTTTTAACCGTCCTGACACCACTTATCGCATCTTTCAACTACTACGCCTTGTTGGTCTCCCGAATTGTGATGGGGTTTGTGATTGGGGCCAGTTGGCCCGCTTTGATGCCTCTGGTCTCGAACTGGATCGGACCAACAGAACATTCAATGTTTATGACGGCGTTAGCTTCGACTTCCATTGGGTTCGGCTTATCGTCTCTTGTAGGTAGGACTGTACACAAGACATAATGGGTGGTGCGAATAAAAATGAAGTAGATGCTAATACTACAGTACGGTGAAGTAAATACTTAAATAGTTCATGGGTGAAGTAAATGCTATTTTTTGAAGTAAATACTTTACTTCTGGGATTAAAAGACTACAGTTCAAAGTAGGTACTTTCTGTTAGTAGCAGATACTTCTCCATAGTAGTACCTACTTCAAAAAATGTGATTCTTGTCGTCATGTTTGTGGCAAATTTAAAATCTTAAAATTGTCCATTGTGGAATTAAATTAACTAGATGCCCCCTGGTGTTGACTTTTGACTTATCAAAAACAGTAATATGCAATTTTTGTAAATTTTGTCCATTAATTTAATTTAATTTAATTGATTTCACAATTAGACTCCAAAGCACTTCAAACAGTATAACAAAAATTTTATATTTTAAGGATACTTCAACGGTATTACCCTCAACAGTAACATTATTTCCGGATTGATTAATTAAAAAAGAAGAAAATAACTTATTAGTTATTTTCTTCTTTTTTAATTGTTTTAAATTTATTTTTCAATTTTTTGTTATACTTGCCAGAAAGATAAAGAAATATACTATCAAAAATAGTAAACATTTAAAAAAATTAAAAATGACGACATTACTCAAAAACCAGTGACGGCTCAAGTATTACAGTGATGTCAAAATGTACCATTTTCAAGAATAAAATCGACCTGCTCGAGAATTTTTTTGAACATTAAATGTGAACATTAATTTTTTTAATTCTGAACATAAGAAATGCTCTGGCATAAAAATGTTACAGTATATATTTCTAGGAAAAATACAATTTTTTTATATTTGTACAGTTCATAACTAAATGCTTACATCTTTTTTAATAAGTTCGTTCATCATAATTTCTTCTATAGTCGATTTTTTTTATAATCAACTGTCAAAAAGCTGCCAGATTGGCATTATCATAAATAGTAATTTGTTTAATTAAGGTTGGTATAATTTTTTATCTAGCAAATTCAATTTACAAATTTTTCAAGTTGTCTCCAATATTAAAACACAGAACAACACATTTAGTTGTTTTAGACCACCTTTAGACTAACAAATTAGTTAGTGATTAACACTAACGTCTAATTTTCAAAAATGTCAAATCTGGTGTTCAAAATGTCAAATGCAGAATACAGTCAGTTTCAAAAGTGTTTGGACACGAACTTTAGGGTGGATATAGTCTGGTTTTTATAAGAATTTTGACACTGACAGTTGATTATATAAAAAAATAAACTATAAGTCTCTACATTTTCCTGTTCCTGTGTGGCCCCATTTTTTCAACAAATAAATAAGAATTAGTCGCGTAGTATGTACTCGAAGAATATACCACAAATACACACAAAATTGAAGTATTAGCAAATACTTCTTTGTCTAGTAAGTATATACTACAATCATGTTCATGGAAGATACTACGGGTTTAGTACCTTCCGCAAAATTCAAAGTAAATACTTTGAACAAAAGTAGGTTCTTCAGAAGAGTAGAATTTATTTGAAGAACTTACTACAACTTTATAGTTTTAGCTCTTACTTCATTTTTATTTATACCACCCATTGATTCTTTGAGCGAGACTGTGATTCTTGTCAGGTAGGGGACAATTTTAAAATCTTAAAAATGTCAAAATTTTACACACAATCCATTCGGTATTTAAATTAACTCGATGCCCTCCGGTGTTGACGATTTACTTATCAAAAACAGTAACCCATTGTTTTCGGATATTTTTATTATTATATTTGTTAAAAAAAACAAAACAAACAATGGCCCCTTATAAAATAAAGCAAAATCGAAAGTATAAAGTCTTTTATGTGTAATTTAATTATCAATAAGTTTTGAACTTTTTTACATTATTTTTTTTTTGTTTGAATTTACTTTAAATATTATGTTATACTTGCCAGAAAGATAGAGAAGTATACTATCAAAAATAGTAATAAAAAATGTCGGTGGCCATTTAAAAAAATTAAAAAAAACATCATTACTCAAAAACCAATGCCGTCAGATATATTACAATGGTTTCAAAATGTACCATTTTTCTGAAACATGAACAAAAATATTAATTTTATGGGTTACTTTAAACTTGCTTTGTATATCCAGACATTTTTAACTTTAAACATAAGGAATGCTTTGGCATAAAAATGTTACAGTATGCATTTGGTAATGTGATAATGTAGGTAATTCTAAGAAAAATACAAAATCTTTGAGTAGACAGACATATTCGTACAGTTCTTAAATCTTACTTAAATATCTTTTTTCTAACTCTGTACAATTTCCTGCTACACTATGGCACCATTTTTCAACAATAAATGAGAATTAGTCGTAGCATGTACTCGAACTTCATAGAAGTGCAGAATATACTACAAACCCACGCAAAATCGAAGTTTTAGCGATACTTCTTGGTCTAGTAAGTACTACAAAAATTTTCATGAAAGATACTACGGGTTTAGTACTTTTTGGAAAATTCAAAATATATACTTCGAGCAAAAGTAGGCTCTTTAGGGAGTAGAATTTACTACGACTTTCTAGTATTAGCATTTATTTCATTTTTATTCATACCACCCAATGGGTAAATACTTCATGGATGAAGTAGATGCTACTTTTTGTTAGTAGCAGATACTTGTCCATAGTAGTACCTACTTCGAACGATGACTGAGATTGATTCTTTAAGCGAGACTGTTATTCAAACAATTTCTCCTTATAAAATAAAGCAAAATCAAAAAGATAAAGTCCTTTATGTGTAATTATCAATTTTTTAATTTTTTTTAGTGCTATTTTCTTATTTGATTTTATTAAATTTATGTTTCAATTTTTTGTTATAAGATAAAAAACGAGAAGATGAAAATGTAAACTATCAAAAACAGTAAACAAGGTGAGTGTTGCTATTTACAAAATTAAAAATGGCGTCGATACTCAAAAACTAATGATTTCTAGGAAAAATACAAAATTTTCAAAATTATTTTTTTTCTTAAATATCTTTTATAAATTCTATCATAATTTCTTCTCTGTTTTTTTCCTGCTACGCTGTGGCCCCATTTTTCAATAATAAATGAGAATTAGTCGCGTAGCATGTACTCGAAGTTCGTGTAACAGCAACTTCATAAAAGTGAAGAATATACTACAAAAATACACGCAAAATCTTAGTCTTGGTCTAGTAGGTACTACAAAAATTTTCAAGTAAGATATACGAGTTTAGTACTTCTCGAAAAGTTCAAAGTAAATATTTCGAGCAATAGTAGGTTCTTCAGCGAGTAGAATTTACTTAAGAATTTGCTATAACTCTGTAGCATTAGCATTTACTTCATTTTATTCATACCACCCACTGAATATCAAGACATGAACAAGATTCTTGTAGGTGGTGTCCTCATTGCGAATTACGGCTGGCCCAGTATTTTTTACACTGCTGGAAGTGTTGCCCTTTTATGGACGATTTTGTGGTTTTATTTTATCTATGATTCGCCACGACAACATCCAAGAATATCGCTAGAGGAAAGGGAAGATATTGAAAGCAAAATCAAAAAAGATTTTGTGAAAATTAAACTAAAGTTCAATGATATCCCCTGGCGCAAAATCTTTGTGTCTGGCCCAGTGTGGGGCATTGCAATTGCCCAAATGGCCAGTTTTTTCACCACAATGACCATAACAACGGAACTACCGTCTTATCTGGACCAAGTTTTGCATTACGACATTTCAGAAAACGGCGTGATGGCGAGTTTGCCAACTTGGGGTCAGCCAAATCAATAAAAATTCCCGTCTTAATAAATAATTTTTAGGGGTTTATGTGACATCGTTAGGAAGTGCGTACATCGCTGACCGCCTTCTGCAAACCAACACTTTGTCGACAACCACGGTGCGAAAAACTTTCGGGACGACTGCCTTCCTCATCCCTAGCATATTCATGGTGATTTTGGCCTTCTACGGGGATGTAGCCACGGTTGTTTTAGTTTCGTTCTGTATCAGTTTGGCCATAAATGCGTTTGCTGTGGCCGGCCACTGTGCGAATATGTTGGACATTTCTCCGAACTTTTCCGGGACTATTTGCGGTCTAGTCAATACTGTTGCAGCAATCACAGTGTATTTTTCAACAAGGATTGTTGGGTTGTTGATACGAAATGGTCACACGTACGAAAATTGGCGACCACTGTTTTGGATTTTGGCCGCGGTTTATGGGTTCGGAGCCGTGAGCTATTTTGTCCTGTGTTCGGGGAAAGTGCAAAGTTGGGACTTGAGGGAGCCCGAGAGGGAACCCCTCAAGAAGGACAACCGCGGGGAGAGCCCCTGAAAGTATTAACTGTGCCGTTTTGTAAATAACACTTTATTTTTTAAAAATCATTGATTTTTAATTACAAAATACATACGTAATTAGATTTATTCTCAGAAAAACTCATCGTCTATAAATTTAACATTGATCTTTACTCATCGATTAAAGGGGCGAAAATACACGTTAAAAAATTTTGAAAGTTATTTACAAGATACATTCTTCTACTAGGGCTGTAGAGGGCAAAGTCTTTTAAAATACTATCAGTGCTTTATTTAATTCGGAAAAATTCCTGAAAACTAAAAAAATTGATGTTCTTTGAACATTAATCGTATTTTTCTTCAGCAATGAGTATTAGAGAAAAAATGAAATATTTTTGGCCCTGTAGTGGACACTTAGGAATAAAGTGGCATTTTTTTTAACTTGAAATTGTCAGTCGTTAATTCGTAAGACTCTTAAAATGAACTTGCGGTACTGACCTATGATATCAACGATCCTTCTTTTATTGCTATCGCTTCAATTCAGTGGCGCACATTCGCAGATGTAGGTTAGTTATAGTCAAGGATAAGGCTGGAAATTTTTATCGGTGTATCGATTATTAAAAAATATCGATACAATTCGGTAATTATTGATTATTCATCAATATTTATTTATTAAAAAATATTTATTAATATCGTTTCAGCACAAGTTATTTTTTAATCTTTATAATAATAATTGCCAGCCCAAAAAATTGATGATGACATCATAGTTCATAAACAAAAACTAACACTAACACTAACAAAAATTTTATGTCTAATATGGCGATTTAAGAAAAAATCGACGAGTTCGAACATTTTTTGCAAATATATTGTTAGGTATTAGCTAAATAAATAAATAAAAATACATAAAATTGTAAAATAGTTATTTTATATCTCTCAAATCACATTAGCTAATATTTTTTGAAGTGCATGAATAATTTATAACAGCTAATTTTGAGAAGAAATGCGACGTTGGTGTTTTTATAGTTTTGAAACAGCTATAACTATAACTTCAAAACTTTATGATCTCTTCGTAAAATTCAATACTTATCGATGTATATCGATAAAAATGTAGGTATTTATAGATAAATGATAGTGCATAATAAATATTACTGTTAAATTTTAAAAAGTTGAAATAGTAAAATACTTGTTTTGTTAAATACATAAGTATATCTCTAAATTATACAAAGAAACCATAAATTATTGTACTCGTAGTTATGTACCTCATGGTTTTGCAAAAAAATGTTCGAACCCGTCGATTTTTTATTTTACATCGCTATCTTTACACATACAAATTTTGTTAGTGACATTATTTGTTTTTAAACTATGATGTCATCCTCAATTTTTTGGGTTGGCAATCCTTAATTGTTCTTATTAGATTTTTCACTTCTCCATTCAACAGTTGTACAAAAAATAAAATCTTGTACATTATTTTTTTTAGATATTATCTTTTTTACTATTTTACGTTTTAGTTCAAAAACAGAATACTATTCCAACATAATTTGTTTAGTAAAAGAAAAGATGTTAACGACGTGTTTGATTGTTCTACAAAAATTGCACAATTAAATTGTGAAGTTGAATCATAACTAAACTAAAATGATATTATTGAAATTTGTCGGAATATCAATAAATATTGATAATTATCGATATTTATCGATTATAATCTCGATTCATTAATAATATCGATATATCGATAATTATCGATTAATAATATCGATATATCTATATTTTTTGATAATTATGTCGATCAAGGATATATCGATACATCGGTAAAAATTCCCAGCCTTACCTCTGGGATCACATACCTCAAAAACTTACTGAACACTTATTCTTATTCAACATATTCTACTGAATTGGAATCCGAAATTAATTTTTCGGTTTTTCCTTATGAAAAATACGTTTTTGTAGAAATTTTTGAAAAACATATCTTCCTTCTGGAGAAATCTAGAAACGTCTTTTTTTTGGAAAAGATTGCTCAATGAATGTAGTTTTAAACGTAAATACACAAGTTTTAGTTTTGAGAAAACAAAACTGAGAGAACTGGAAAACACCACAAAAGAAATACGCGACAATGTCATTTCAAACAGACCGCAGTAACTTTTCAAAATGCAATAACTTGTCGAAATGATTTTTGCACCAAAAACTTATCTAAGCTATTTTCTTCAATTTGTCTTGCTTATGCATAGATCTATCTTTTAAGATAAAAAAAAATTCGCATCTCGAAAATTTTACTACACAAAAAAGAAACGTTACAAGGAAACTCAGTATTCTTTTATCAAAACTAAAACTCGTGTATATTTGTTAGAATCCACATTCATTGAGGAATCTTTCGAAAAAAAAGCTTCTAGTAAAAGAGAAAATACGACGATGTAAACACAAAATTTGTCCAGTTTTATGTTCTTCAAAAATTTCCACAAAAACGTGAAAGCAGTTTCAAACTAGAAATCGAGCTTCAGATTCCAAGTCAGTAGAAATTTTTTCATAACAATGAGTTTAAAAAAACGTATGTCTTCCAACCCGAACAAACAAATAAATTATTAATTATTGCGCCCTACCTCTCCTGGACCTCTCCTGTCCAGTTGACGTAGAGTAGATTAAATATGTGACGGCAAATGTCTTGTGGCAAGTTATGTTAGAAACAGAGACATTCTCTGTTTTTTATCTTGTAATATCTCAAAATTTTATCGAAACCCCAAGCTGAAATAACAACAAATAATCCTGACCTGTCTCATACAAAAATTAATCTTTCTGAGGCCAGCTCTGAGAAGTATCCGAAGTCAATGTCTTATCGCCTAAGTGATAAGCCGCCGATTGATTGCCCGAAGACCGTCCACAAACGCGGAGAATTATTTAAATTGGAAACGAGAGAAGGTTGTAAAGAGTGCGAAAAGCTCACTTCACCTCTGGTAAAAAGCTCCCAATGGTGCACTCTCCCAAGCACTGCACAAATCTGCACTCATTCATTAAAAAATCACAAAACAAGCACTGATCATTTAAGTGCAACAGCCGGTCATCGAGATTGTCACATGTTCACTAACTTTAAACCTCCGACTTGATGCTGTTTAAAGGTACACACACGATACGCATGCACATCTGTGCGTGTATGTTCACTCTTCCCTCGATTCTCAAGCCACCCTTTGCCCCTCCCCAACCCCAGACCGTATGGAAATTTGAATGAACAGTTGGCCCCCGAAAAACACTTTCTTCGCACCATTTCATGCAAATTACCCCCATGGTGGTCGGAAAAACCATTGTGAATTGTGGGTCACTTATTGTTCGATTATCAAATAAAAGAAATTTCGTAATTAAGATTTTTGTCGTGGCTGATGACTCGTCGTCGGTGCTTGAAAGAGCAAGCTTTTGCCAGATCATTTATTTTAATAAGAGCTAATATAGTTTAATTCAAAGAAGCTCCTTTGAAATCGCGGTTAAATACGCTCTTCCTGGTATCGCGGCGAGTTTATTTTCTTCACGAGAGGAATGCCGGGGAAGAAAGAAGGATGATTTTGCGCAAATCTACTATCGAAGCAATTAGTTCTGGCGAACATGTGTGGGAATATCGGGTGTGCCAAAAAGTAAAAAGCATGTGCTTTAGGGTGCCGTAATGAACAGCTGCCTTTTAAGGCCGCATGCCATGGCACGCGCCAGCCAGGGATGTACAAAGTTGAAATTCATAAAATTTGATTCAAAACGCTGTTTTGGGCGAGTGTGTTTTATAATCTGGTCGGGCAATCCCACATGTGAGATAATTCAAATCGTCCCAAATTATGTAAATTACGCATTGTAGTTAAGTCGGTTCCCCGTGGATTTATCCAGCCCTGAATAATATATGAGTTCCCTTCGATTTTAAATTACACCTCGATTGTAGTCGGTATAATATCATGTTTCCTCTAACACAATACTATCTATAATTTGAACGTCGAATCTGGCAGGAGGGTCGGTCTCGAATTTGTTGTTATGGTTAAAAAGTTGCGTAACGTTTCTATTCTTGTCTTGTGAAAATAAACATTCAATTCACTCATTTCGTGGTTACTTTCGGACATAAAAACCAACCAACGAAACGCATCTTGTTGCTATTTTAGATACTTCACTCAACTACTTCTATAATCAGTGGGTGGATTCAATTGTAAATGATGGGGCTTTCGACAAATCGTCATTTAAATTGTTTATGTGCTTTGCTTGCACCTAGTTATTAGCTTTTTCAAGCAAACGTCTGTTGTTTCAATTACGGGGGAAAAAATTAATCAACTGCATCGTGATGGTACTTGGATTAATATTTATTGCTATTTCCAGACAGTGCAATGTTTTTATAATTATCGTCCTCGAGGCGGACAAAAGCAGTAATTAAATCTCGCACAACTATGCCGATGTTCCAGTTAACGGCCTCACAATATTTAAATAAATACACTTTTGCGTAATTTTATCCCGCTTGTCACAACATTAGTGTCTCTGAAACCACAAATCAAACAAACCTTTTATGTGAAACATCTACAACATGCGATAGCTCTCAAGAAGAATTAACATCACTCACTTGGCTTTCAGCACGATGGGGCGTTTTGAAAACAATGATGAATTTGCATTTCCGCGTAAAAATCGTAAATATAGGAATTTGTGCACATTTGCAAAGTAAATAAATTCAAAACAAAAGCGACATTTGCACGTTCAGTGGCAAAACCACGCATGTTTATTTTTAGTTCTTTCTTCCGAATTCCAGCGCACCTAAGTCCGGTCTAAAAATAAACTACAATGGACTCGATTATCACTGCTATTATTTCACTCGGGAAACAGACTTGAACTTGAACATCCAATCTTTGTAATGTAGTAAAATGGATCGTAAATAATTTTCAAACTTTTCCAATTTTCGTAAATGATTTACGAGACGAAACTCATTTTATGGTCCTCTTGACCTTTCTCAGACGTACTAAAAATCCTTGGTAAATGTTTCAAATTGTATCTTCGTTGCTTCCCTCCAACATAACTTCAATACTGGAAGGTCAGTTTATGTCACGTCTCGACTCTTCTCGTCATAAAACGCTTTTTACGACAAAACAGTTATTTCCAAAATTAATATTTTTGGATTTTGCCCGAAATAGACCAGTCATATTTCACCTGATTATTAATGGTTTTGTACGTGTTCTGACGTCTAAATTTAAACCTAGAGACTAGAACCACGAGAGATATACATCATAAATTAACAAACTTATTGATTGTTTGGTACTTGATATCACTATTAATAGACACTTGATTCGATAAGAAAAATTCTGTGAAACTCAATAATAACGTACCTCTGGCTTCCTTCCGGTCGTTTCAGTCAAAACAGTGTGATTGGAGAATTACAAAACTGAAAAACTCGTCCTTATCACAACCTAACTAATCAATTCCGCCACTTTTCAGTAAATTTCCCGACTCCGGTCGTTGCACTACCGCAAACATTTTGGCCGGGTCCGGTACAAATCGTTCATTCCACCACCGTTCAGTCACAATTACCTCATTTTGCGCTTTTGTCCCGTCTTTTGTATCAAATTTCTCACAATGTGCGTTTTTATTTGTTTATTGTGGTTCAGTTAATTAAATTTGAGTATTTGTGCTGAAAAATTGCGTGTAAACTGCAGTGGAATGAGCAAAGTTTGGTTTTCAGCGCAGGCCCGGAGTCCTCCGTGTGATCGCGCACGTCTGAATCGATTTTCCTGAAATGACTGAAACGAGAGATTACATCTCAGTGTTGTGACTGAAACGTTTCGTCTGCAATCTTATCAATTAAGCGGGATTCATTATTGGTGACACAGCCGGTGGTAGTAAATTTTCTTAAGCTTCTTAAACGGTTGCAATGATTTATAACGGAGCTCGATTTAAAATCTGACTAATACAGTCGCGAGAAAGTATGATAAATAAAAGACTGCGCTATAAAGTAATAAATAGGTACATTAGTTTTGATGCTAAAGTAATAATCCAGCTGTCGCTTCCACTTGATTAACATTATTCGAGTTTTTCTCCACAGTCTTTTAACTATAGCGTAAGATAATGACCGAGGAAACGATAAACTCACTTATAACTCCAGGCGCAACAGTTAGCTCAAATCGGAAAAAACTATTTATTTACATTAAAAATTGAAATTATATGTCACCCGAGAAATATTTATAAGATTAATTAACACTTCCGCTTGGTTTATTCAAACGAATAGGTGGCAGCTGGCTATTTGAAACATTTTCAGGAGTATTACCTACATTCTTTACATACTCTCGAGGGCTATTATTAGAGCGATTTATTTCGTCCGTTAACACATTAACAAAAACGATTTTTAACTCACAATGTTACGGCCTGCAGTGGATTGAAAATTCAGTCGTAAACTTTATCACGCCATCTGAAAATTTAATTTCCGGCGACAGGAAACGTCAGATTTTATTGCTAATATCGCACATTTCGATTCTACTACTTCTGGTGACTCTGTAATAATAATATATTTAAAAGGGTAGTAATAAAGCGATCAGTAATAAATTCGATTTTGATCAGTAAAAAATAATAAATGATCAGTATTTAATTCATTTTTGCACAGTAAAAAATTTAAATGACTAGTAAACCACGCAAAGTATTTTATTAAAATTTACCCAGTAAAAAAATCATATATGCACAGTATCTAGTTTCAGTTTGCACAATTTAAATAATAAACTCTCAGTAGCTAGCTTGCAGGCTGGGGCTTCGCCCCAGCAAACTAAAAGGATACAAACCCCTCGAACGATTAAAGTCGAAAATGTAAAACTTGAAACATGGAATTTTACATTTTCTAGTTTTGAGATGCTATAATTTACTGTGCATTTATTATTTTTACTTTGCATCTATCATTTTTACTGTGCAATTATTATTTTTACTGTGCATTTATTATTTTTACTGTGCATTTATTATTTTTACTGTGCATTAACTATTTTTGCTGTGCATTTATTATTTTACTGTGCATTTATTATTTTTACTTTGCATCTATCATTTTTACTGTGCATTTATTATTTTTACAGTGCAATTATTATTTTTTACTGTGCATTTATTATTTTTACTGTGCAATTATTATTGTTACTGTGCATTAACTATTTTTGCTGTGCATTTATTATTTTACTATGCATTTATTATTTTTACTGTGCATTTATTATTTTTACTGTGCATTAACTATTTTTGCTGTGCATTTATTATTTTACTGTGCATTTATTATTTTTACTTTGCATCTATCATTTTTACTGTGCATTTATTATTTTTACAGTGCAATTATTATTTTTTACTGTGCATTTATTATTTTTACTGTGCAATTATTATTTTTACTGTGCAATTATTATTGTTACTGTGCATTAAATATTTTTACTTTGCATCTATCATTTTTACTGTGCATTTATTATTTTTACAGTGCAATTATTATTTTTTACTGTGCATTTATTATTTTTACTGTGCAATTATTATTTTTTACTGTGCATTTATTATTTTTACTGTGCAATTATTATTTTTACTGTGCAATTATTATTGTTACTGTGCATTAAATATTTTTACTTTGCATCTATCATTTTTACTGTGCATTTATTATTTTTACAGTGCAATTATTATTTTTTACTGTGCATTTATTATTTTTACTGTGCAATTATTATTTTTACTGTGCAATTATTATTGTTACTGTGCATTAAATATTTTTACTTTGCATTTATCATTTTTACTGTGCATTTATTATTTTTATTTTGCATTTATCATTTTTACTGTGCATTTATTATTTTTACTGTGCAATTATAATTTTTACTGTGCATTTATTATTTTTACTGTTCAATTATTATTTTTACTGTGCATTTATTATTTTTACTGCGCATTTATTATTTTTACTGCTCATTTACTATTTTTACTGTGAATTTATTATTTTACTGTGCATTTATTACTTTTACTGTGCATTTACTATTTTTACTGTGCATTTACTATTTTTACTGTGCATTTATTATTTTACTGTGCATTTATTATTTTACTGTGCATTTATTATTTTTACTTTGCATCTATCATTTTTACTGTGCATTTATTATTTTTACTGTGCATTTATTATTTTTACTGTGCATTTACTCTATTTACTGTGCATTTAATTTGGACCCATTAAAAAACAAGTTTCATAAGACCAGTCTTAAAGCACGAATCCAGTTTCAAAGAAAGAATGAGAGCTTTAAAGTCTTATGAAACGAGTTTTTTTTTTAATGTTTTTTGTAATTTGCTCCCTTTTTGCCGTTTTTAAACAAAAATTGTTACTTTATTCGATTTAGGAATTTTTGTGACAGTTGGTATATCTCAATTTTGAAAGTAAAAAATTGATTTAAAATTTTTGTTTTATCAAAGTTTTGTCAAAAAAGATTTTGGATGACAATGGAGGTAATTTTGCATGAACGCCCTCTTTTTGCTTCTTGCTCACGTAAAAATTTTCGTAAAATGTTTTGTCAAATAATAACTATTATTATGAGATCGCACTTGTGGACATTGAGTGCTTTAAGATGCCTATTAAAGCGTCAAAATGGCGGCAAATTACAAAAATAATAATTAAAGTATTGCACTTTTGTTAATGCAAAATTGTATCCTTCGCTGGTTGATAACTTGCACGTAATACAATTCCCTCGAGCTTTCATCCTCCCTCAGTCACGTATATTAAACCTCATTTCAGTTACTTATACTCGCATGATTCATGCTCAATTCCAGTCAAGAATGTCGATTTTTCCTAATCGTTTCACGACGGGAAACAATAAACCTGGCACTCGGCTAAAAAATCTTTTTTGTGTTATAATAAATACCTCAGTAAGCACCTCACTTCCTGAAAAAAAGGAACGGGTTTACGACCCTGAAGTGAAAAGTCAGTGACTGCTCGCAAATATTGAGACAGAAACCCTTGAATTTAGGGTTCATTGTTTTAGGGGTTGTGGGAATTTAATCCGCTGACTCATCAGCGCAGGGTGAATCAAATGATTAAACTTGCCAACAATAAATTTTATTAATAAAGATTACAAAGTACATTGTAAATTCTCCTCCAGTTGGTTTCCCAACATTATAGCTTCCATAAAACTTAGTTTATTCTTATCCACGACCCCTATTAGTTTGCGTTCCGACACTCCAATTGTGATTAGTTCCGTTCCTTGGATTTTGGAGGACAATTTATGTTTGAAACCTTCGATTCCCTTATATTCGTACACCTGTAAAACGCTTTGATCTTCCAAGAACACTAGGAACGTTTCGCCGTTTTTAAACTCGAGTGATTGTAGGGACGACGGTTTGTAAGTCGCGACTTTATGAAACATTTTTCCTTCGAACACATCTTCGTAAATCTGGCGGAAAAATGACAGTGAGGAATTTATTAAAGTGTTAAATACCTTAATAAAGTCTAAACTGCCCCTAACACTGGTCTCCTCGTGACTAGCAACAGCCAGTAAACTCCTTTTATTGCTTCTAATCCCGACTTTCATTACAACAAGATCACTGCCTTTACGACCGGGGAAAAACGGATTGAATTCTTCAGTACAGTTACCTCTAATTATTTTTTCAGTCTCGTAGTTGAAATCCTCAACGATGGGGTCTTCACGCTGCAATCTAATTAATTTTCTCCCAGTCCGCAACGCCAAGCCGGTGGCGAAGCCTCTAGGAACGAATGCCAAGTTGTCTGAAAATAAATAATTGCAATATCGCTCCCACAATTGCTTATCTCCACCTTCATCAACTTGCCACTTCCTGTACCTGACCACGGTGTCCAGCTCTGTTAAAACCTTAAATTCGGTGACTTCGTTGCCACTAATCCCGTAAAAAACTCCAGGGACTAGTGACTCTTGCAACAGCTCTTGCTCATCGATGTTGGCAACATGCTGAAAAAATTCTCGGTGTGATTATCTAAACTTGGTTAACTTACCACGAAATGATTGTCGATTACTTGCCAAAGATTGGTCCCTTGAACTTTACAAGTGGAATAGAAAGCCTGGTTACGTACGACTAAATACAATAAATTGTTAACACGGACTGGGATAATCTGTGCAACTAAACCAAAGTGGAGGCTTTGCACAAAACGGAACTTATCACCAAAAGTGAATAAATATGACTCGCAATTTTTCCGCTCACTTATCAACAAAAAGACCCTGTCTCGGTCCTCAAAACTAAAAACTTGCTCGATTTCGTTTTGGAAATTGAGCATTTGTAGATTTTCCAAATAACTGAACTTGTAGATTTGGTTTTGTAGCTGGTCACGCATGTAAGTCAAGTCTTTGCAAATGTTGGTGTAATCGTCAACGAGCGCCTTTTCCATTGCGTATTTGTAGCTGCGTTTTTCCGCAATCTCGCGACTGAACTTGGCAAAGTTGAGGCCGTTTATTGTTCCAGAACCGGTCGTTTCTTCCAACACCAAATCTTGCTCGATGACCCAGTTCTCGGTGATATTTTGGGTGTACGGTGCTGATATTTTAACCCCTTCTGAGTCCCACTCCGTGACGTTAATCCCATTAACTAGACCTTCAACGATTAAATCGTCCCCGATATTGACTTTTGATTTAAAATGATAAACTCCGGTCAATTCCTGGTCCGTGTTTGTTGTGACAATACGCTCGATTTCCATTTCGTTGAGCAAACCCGTTAATTGCAAGTCGTTTTCGATGAAAACATTACCAGCGAATTCAACATCCGAGTCAATTTCTTGCACCGTGTTAAGCAGGACCGTGTTTTCGAACTCTTTTGGTAAATTGTGAAAATTGGTGGAGTTGCCCACAGGCAAGTCTTCGAATAAGTTAATTGTCTTGAAGCACAATTGTGTTAGGTTTTGTTGGGTCTTTAACGGCACTAAAGTGTCGATGTTTACGTCGTTTATAAAATCGGTTCGTAGATTATCGACAATTGTAACGTTTTCAAACGTGAATTTGCCTACGAATTTGCCTGATTTTGTTTCAAATAAGTTGTTACAAACCTTTCATGAGTCCTTGATTTACGAAGATGGCATCAACCACCCAAGAAGTGAGATTAACATTGTTCAAGTCGTGCGTTTTGAGATTATTGTTTACGATCATGTGGTCGATGAAAGTAGGTTTAGTGAATCTGGCAGTGCTCTTTATGGTAGCGTCCTTCGTGATCATTACCATATCGGACACAAATGACGGAAGGTCGATGTTGTTGATTTTTCCAACCACTCGGATATTTTTCTCAAAATTTGCCAGGTTTTTGAAAGTGGTCCGCCCTTGTAGTCTGAAATTGTCGTCGGTGTAAATCATTCCGTCTAAAAATTGCTGGGCCGAATTGATGTGGAGGTTGTGGATGTGGGGCAAGCGGGCGAAAAGAACGTCTCCTGAAAGAAATTTTCACGAATTTTTATCACAATACACGTCCCACCTTTGATGCGAATTTGACTATCGTTGACTTGAAACGAATCTGTTATTGCTTGAACTGAAACATCGTTGAGGGTTCCAACAGTGAGATTTTCACCAAACTGGACGTTTCCCTCTACAGTAAGTGGGCCTGCAATTTCCTGAACTCCATAATTTCTTAAAATGTTGGGCAAAACCACGTTGTTAATTTTTTGAGTTTCTATCAATTTGTGAACTGTGAAACCTTCAGGGAATGTTTTAGCGCCCGAAAAAGTCACATGTGTTTCGTTCTTGTAAACTATATTTGTAACAAATGTAGTGAAATCAACACCACCAAATTTCTCAATTTCGACGGTTTCAAAGGAAACATCATCCTGAAACAAATGTTTTAGTTATAATAGTATACTCTATGGCATAAAAATTGCAGCACCAAGAAGGAATTTGAATTTTTTGACGAAACTTAGCACAAATGGTCGACTATTAGCGAGTAATAAATGATTAAAATTTAAACGATTTTAATCTAGTGGTAAGAGAGTTTTTAACATTTCAGTTCTTTTACCAGCAAGTGTTATTCTTCCAATTTTTTGCTTTTCTGACTATCTTTTTATGTGTTTTTTTTTAAATTCGTTTAGGTTTAAGTGTTCTTAAAGAGCAGTTAGGCCTGGAGACGACAAAACCAAAATTACTAACAATTTAAGCAGTTTTGAAAAAGGCATGATTTTTGGACTACAAATTTTGGACTACAATTGCTAGTCGTTTGGATAGAAATCGAAGTATCATTAAGCAATGTTATGAGTCATAGACTGGAGAAGGCCCAGGACAGCGCGAAAGAGAAAACATTTAAAAAAAAAACAAATGAAGTCCAAAATGGTCGTTTTCAGAGTATAGCTATAATTTAATTACAAGACAAATTTTTGCCCAATGGGTGGGTCTTTTATTACGTCAGACTGTTTACCATTGAAATTGGTTATTTGGACTGTTTCCTGTTGGATGTTCTTTGTATGGTAGGAGTGGGAAAAAACGCATATCTAAGCTCATTCCTCCCATACTTAGGAAATCCAACAAAAAGCAGTCCAAATGACCTAATTCGGTGGTAAACAGTCAGAAGTGAAGTACGACGATTTTCAAACTCAACCATTGCACAGAAATTTTTCATGTACTTGAATTGTTGCCATAATCCGAAGATGACCATTTTGGACTTCATTTGTTTTTTTTAAGTCTGCTTTCTCTTCTGGTTTGTTCTGAACCTTCTCTAATCAATGACTGATAAAATCGCATAATAGTACTTAGATTACTCTTCAAACAAATAACATTTTCGCCAAATAAAAAACCACCTATTCGTTTTCCAAAAATTGTGCTTCTTTAAAGTTTATTTAATTGTCGGTAATTTGTTTTTTGTCGTACTCTAGGCATATTTTCGTTTTCATAACACTTAAAACTTAGTGAATTTCTATTCCTAAAAATTCCTATTCCTTCTTGGAGTTACAATTTTTATGACACTGAGTATAATTTTTAAATCGGCAGTACATTGAAGACCAGGTTGGTCAAATTGTGCTTCGTGATGTCCAAGGCACCGCCAAGACTCATAGTTGATTTGTTATCAATTTTATCAACTTCAAGCGATTTTGTAGACAAGTCTAAAAATGAAATTTCGTGCAAAAATCAAACAATTATTAAACTCACTTGTAATGTCCACCTTTCCGGCGACAATTTTTGAAACTAGCTTCAGTTGTAACGAATCTGAACTAAACTCGCTGCAATCAACGTTATTTAATTTATTGACTGAAATTGAAGTGACGAAAGAATGACCCAATTCGAAGTCAGCCTCCACTGTTTGGTCTTCAGTGAAACTCATCCGATTTTGGTTAAATTCCTCCAAATCAAAACCTTGGATTTTACCCTCAAAATCTCCCTCAACGACGCAATTTTCAACATCAAGTGCGTCAAAAAACCGGTCTTTTCGGCGCACAATTTCAGCCTCAAGTTTATTAACAGTCAATTCATCCTCGAAAATTAGAGTTGAGGAAATGTATTGTTCCCCGTCTAACTTGACCAAGTCCTCATCCAGTTTCGTGATATTGACAGAATCGTAAAAACCTCCAATTTCAACATTACCAAAAGTGACAATCCCATCAAGGACACTCAAATTTAGGACCTGGTCGGTGTTTTTTGTAACAATACTGTCCAAGTTTACGTTTGTGACACTGTTCGAGCTAATTATTAAGTTTTTGCGAACGGTTAAACCCTCAGGGAAGGTTTTTAAGCCTTCAATAAAGGGTTCCTCTTCACTAGAGTACACCACATCGCTCAACATTGACTTGAAATTTTTCCCGTTGAAACTGTCCGATAAAACAATCAACCCTTCAACTTCCAAATTTTTGAAGTGGCATTTGGCCGTCACAAAATCGGTTTTTAGGAGAGTGGGATTTGGGAGGAATTTACTCGCATGTTCGCCTATTATTTCACCGTCAACGTTCAGACTTTCTGTTATTTTCAGGTTTTTGAAAGTTGTAGTTTGTGGTATGCTTTGGTCAGTGGTGCGAGTTATAAATTGTGATGTATTGATGCCATTGATCGTTCCCTCGCAATTGACTTCAGACGTTACCAATTTGTTGAATGTTTTAACCCCTAAATACGAAAAAATTGCACCACAAGTTAACAAAATCGCAAAATTACCGGTAATGTTTGGAAAAATGTTATCAGTAAAAACGTATTCATAAGGGAATTTCAAATTGTTTAAATATTCAATTCTGGCGTCTCCTTCAACGATTACGTCCTGAAAAAAATGGTGTTTTACTAATCGTAAAAATTAAACGTAATTGATTACCCCTTCAATATTTACTAATCCGGGAATATAATTCCTAATATTGCGGAGACATAACTGGCTCAAAAAACTATCAAAATTTTCGCCGTTTACTTGATCAACTGTAACATTCAACGGAATGAAAAGTGACTCAAATTCAAGTTGACCCGACTCGTTAATTTGGGCCTCTGTTGGAATAAAGTGGTCGTTTAATTTTTGAACAGCAGCTTTGTCTGTTTTCACATTTTCGAAAATAATTTCCTCATCAATAGGCGCCTCCAAATTGATAACTTGGTCCTCAAATTTGGCTCCATTTACTTGATCAGTTGTGAGATCTCGCACAATTAAATGATTCTCTAAAACCAAATCGCCATCAATTGTGATATTTTCACTATCGTAAAGAAGTTGATTTGAGTTAATTCCGTTGATATTTTCAAAAAGCAAATCTTCAGTTTCCAGATTTTTGATAAATTTTGGGCCCGAAATGACCCCAATGTTATCTCTCCTGAAACAATAAATTAGACGCGTGTTAACACCGTGTGAACCTATACAAGACAATATCTTCAAGAAGAGTGTTAGCCAATTCTTCGCCTATTTCCCCAACTTGCACTTCTCCAGCTGTTACGTTACTTTTGATTTCAACAACATTGTTAAAAATGACCGAAGTGTAATGCGTCGGACTCGAATCGATTTGTTCTTTCATAATCAAAACATTTGCATTCATTTCATCCAATTTTGCGCTAACTGAATCCAAATCAAACACCTGTTGTGACTTTGCCACCAATTCGTTATATCTTTCTTCTTGAATATTTATCAAATTCTGCAAAACCAATCTATTTAACTGGAAATAACGGCCCGCTGCATACATTTATTTCATTTTTTCGCTTGATTAGATCTTGTAATTGTTGGTCAAGAGGGTTCGGAATTTGCCTAATTTCAGTTTTGATCAAAAACAAATCGCTCGAGCGATTTTTACGCGGAACCACCAGACCCAAATTATTATCAATGTTTATCAAAGCAGAGCCTTCAATGCCACCCTCGTCCGGCAGACAAGATAAACCCAAAACCTCCTCCCCGTAATACAAACAATGGATATCATCATGCTCCTCGAATTTATCCCCATTATAGGCAATCACTTCGACGGCGAAAGATTTATGGCCTCCGTGAAACAGCGAACGTTGAGCAATCAACATAAAATCGTCACCGTAAACGGACAAGTCCATAGGCAACCAGAAATTCACTCCGCTGAAGTGACTATTGGACAGATTCTCCTTCAGGAAACCCCTTTTAACCAATCGGTAAATCCCCGCATTCATGCCGTTGATGGCAAAAAATGATTTATGGCCACAGGTGAAAGAAACAACGCTAGTAATGCCACCACTGGTTAAATTTTTGTAACTAATAAAATGATTATCGCTCGTTTTGTAAATTGATAACTGGTTGAGCGATTTTTGCGGAATTGCCATGAAATAATCAGGGCCTGAAGTGACCACGGCTGAACTTTGTGCAAAATCAGACAACTGTAATTTCTGGCGAAGCCAAAAATTCGGCGAGTCTTTTAGTTCAAATTGATACAAATCGGCGGTGGTTTGTGAAAAATGTTGGTTTATTATCAATATGTGAGTGTCATACTCGATTTCGAAAAAGTTGATGTGACTTATATTTTTGTTAATGGGCCAAACCCAAAAAAGAAAAGGGCCAGGTTCGCCCAATTTATACCAAAACAGTTCGGTTGTTAACGCAATCACAATAACAATTTCCAAATCTTGTAAACTGGAGTTCCAGTTTTGGAAAATTGCAATGTCGGTGATATTTTCCTCAAAATCTGTTACTCAGTTAATGAATTAGTTTTTAAATTTATTAAACTTACTAATTTCTTGCGACTTTTGTTGCAAAAATTCGTTTTTCTCCTTGTTGAGGGTTACAAGGGAAATGAACACGTTTTTATTTGAAAAACCAACAAGGTAACAGATCTGGTCATCACACAGACTTTTCCAGCTTTTTGCAACATAATTAAACTTGAATTGGTCGTCGGCTGTGATGTTTGTAATTGTGAGTTCTAAAAATTTGTGTAATATGAGATCAAAAATCATAAAAAATGTACCTTCACGGTTTTGGTGGTTGGGATCGTATTGATAAGAATGCCACACATGTTCCAAACTCACACAATTAAAAAAATTTGCCAACACTAAAATTACACAGAACAGCGGCATTTTGCACACACACATTTGGAGAGATAAAACAGAAAAGAAGGAGAGATAGTTTATCGGGGGAAGGACGGTTTTTGTGACAGGGGCCGTTCAATAAATCAACTATTTAATTGATCATACCACAGAGACAGCGAAGTGGAATTAAATATTGTTTACAAAAACTTCCAGTTTTAATTACATATTTTCACTTACTACTACTTTGTAAATAACTGGAGTACGTTAAGAACACTTTCCACACCAAACGTGTTTGCTACTATGTACATTCTTAAAATTAATAAATAATTGAGCAAGAGTTCAAGGGACACTAACTGACAAGAACCTCTTCGGGTCACCAATCGTAGGCTGGAACCTCAAATTAACCCTTTTCCCTTTCGTGTCGTCAATGTCCAAAAACGTGTTCCAATCCACCAAATAGTAGAACCCAGTTTTGCGAGTTGTGGTTTCTGGAACCGGTGGTTCGGTCACAGTTTCGGTTTGACCACCGAAAGACTCCTCCAAAGCTGTAAGGGACGGAGTTTCCGCCTCCGGTTTACTCGTAGTTGTAGTCGTACTTTCCTGTCTTTTGATTTCATTCTTGACAAGCCCCACGTCAAAATTGTTCGGGTTTGGCGAGTCTAACTCTTTTTGGTCCAAAGTTTGAGTGCCATTATCCCCGTTGAGGCTACTGACAAGTTCCTTCAAGCCTTCCAAGTCGAATTTCTTCAAGTCTTCTTCAGTCGCAGTCCCGTTCATCTTCTCCAACTGTTTGATCATACCAATGAGACGCTCAAGCTTCTTCAATTCTTCCTCAGTGGCGTACTGGTTATCGGGGTTGAAGACGTGTTGTTTCTCCGACGAGGTTCGAATTTTTCGCCCGTCGCGTTCCTGCGAAATCCCCAAATCGCTGATAACGCCTTTCAAGTGTTCGGGAATCATGTCAAAATTATACTTTTCGTCCGGTTTGTCGCTGCGACTTTCAGCTTTGAGGACTTTGCCTCTTCGGGCGCTTCGCCCCAAGCCGAAGGAGGCTAGAAGGGCGTCCATGTCGTCACGACTCGGCCCATCGTCAGGCAATGGTTTGAACCCGACGTACGATTCCGGCTTGACTTCAGCCTTGTCGGGGAAGTACTGATCATCCCTTGTCGGTTTTTGGGTCGGTTTCGGGTTCGGGTTCGGTAATAACCCGAAACTCATCAAAAGATCGCGCATTTCTGGGCTTAAAGACTCGGCGACCATTTCGGCATTGGGTGCCTCTGTCGTGGTTGTGGTGGTGGTACCATCTGGGAGAACCCCAATTGAGGCTAAAATGTTCTTGATCCGGTTGTGTTCCACTAGATTTTCTTGCGGTTTTAAGGCTGATTCCAGATTCAAGTCTTTCATAACTGTTTTCAAGTGATCCGGGACCATGATTTCTTCAGTGAGTGGTTTTGGCGGAAGTTCCGAAACTTCGTGTTTGACGTTTTCTTCGAAATCGAGATCGGGGAGAGAAACATCGTTTTTCTGGGACAGTTTCGGTGATTCAATTATGCGGATTCCTTGACTGGGGAGGAAATCTTCGGGGTAGCGATGGTTGGGGTGGTAAGTGGTTGGGGTCGTGGTGGTTCGCCTCCTGACAGGGCGCCGCGACTTGGGCTGGTTTGTGGTCACCGGTGTTGGTTTTGGGGCTTCAGTTGTGGCCTCTGGGCGTCTTCTTCGCACTTGGTTTCGCGGAATGGTTGTTGGTTTAGTAACCTTCTCACTGATACTCGCCGAATATTTCTTCTTTTCTTCCAAATGCAGCGGTTTCTTCGCCAAATCGTTATCAGTATCGTTGAATTGAACCGGTGGTCGTCTCCTCGAATGCTTCACTTTGTCCGCCTCCTCCTTGGTTTTAAAAGGCTCAGCTCCGATTATGTGAGTCACGGGTGCTTTGGTATACAGATCTTCCATGTTTTTGTCATTGGTGGGTGTATAGGGCATTACGACCATCACAGCTTTCGGGTCTCGATTCCCGCGCAAAAACTTTTTTTGGTCATCCGAACTTGTGATATTTTCGAGTAGGTCTAAAATTTCGCCACGGGTCAAGCGAGGTAAAGTGGGGTCGGCTTTGAGTATTTCCTCGACCACTTGCACTGTATCATCGAGCTTATTGCGGCTGTTTTGTGGGTCAATGGAGCGACTGAGTGGTTCCTCGCGTTCTAGACTGTTGACTTCTTCCGGTGTTGAAACGTCCAGCTCTGGTAAGTTGAGTTTTTGGGCTGGGTGTGAGTGTACCAGGACGAGCGTTGACCAAAGCAAAATTCGCATCTGGAAATAAATAAATGAGAAAACTTTCTCCCTTTTTTGCAATTTGGTGTCTAGGTCAACCAGTTTATTGAAATTAACCTGGATTTATAATGTTTCTTAATTCGTTTTATTATAAAGTAATTGTTCGATTATAATACTTTCTGTTGTGTTGTTCCGCTCATCACTTTCTCTTTCTGCAAATAGGCGATTTATTTTTACTAATTCCATTGTGGTCGCGATCGAGTGCTAACAGGTCGATGACTAGCTGGAGATGGTGTCTAAATAGCTTGACACACATAATTGGAATATCATTTAAGGTTAACACAAACCTGTAAAATGTTGTAACAGCCGAACTTAAATGGTAAAGTCGTGTCTTATTGCCGTAAATAATTAAACTGACACACTTCCTACTTAAATTGACATAGCGGATCACGCCTATAAACGATATCTAAAACAATGACACTATCATCCATAATTATTCATAGTGCAATGCTACCACAACTTTCAAAAATGTCTTGCCCAACACACAATTGGTAATTGAGCCTTCCTTAAAACACTCAATTCTTCTAGCCTTGAACTTGCTGTGAAAGTTGCAAAGAAATGCCAATTAAGTGTATCTAAATAATTTTTCAGTGTAATTGCAATTCCGTTTAAGTTAACGGTTTGAAGAAAAATTCCTCGTAATTTTCCGTATCACGCAACTAGTTTATAATATACGTATTTACTTTTACAATAAATTCACAATAAAAACATTATGCAATTAGAAGTGAATGTAGCATGACTTGCAATTGAGATATTGTTCTCAATTGGTCAATTATATGCAGTCTTTAGGCCTGTTGTTGACTTTCATATTGAAATTTTTCAGTTTTCAAATATAATGAAGATGAAGGTTCACAACTGCATTGCAAGTGAAAAAGGTGCAGCTTTAATTAATTTGCTGGCATGTTCTTTTGACCTAAAGATTTGTATTCAATGCATTAAAGCAATTAGCGGTGAGATCCATATAAATTGCGGATGTCAATGACACATAATGCGAAAATTATCACCGGCCTAAATTCTAAGAACAAAAACTTGAATTAAACAAAATTTTGTCAATGAAAGTTTTTCTTTTTTAATGCGGAAAGTTATTGTTTTTGTTGCTAGAACAATACGCTATGAAGTAAAAGATGTGCTTATTATATAAGCCAGTTTTTTTAAATTCCTTTTGATGCTTCCTATATTATGCGTGTTTACAAGGCGTATTACTTGAACGATAAGTAATTTTTATAATGAGAGTGACAGTTACGCCGTGTAAAAACAAAAGGATAATTACAGGATACAACAAAAGTTAATTTTTCTCACATTTACGACAATTAAGTGTTATGGAAATCAATGAATATTTTTATGGCAACCGGCTTTGGACACAAATTAATGTAATTATTTTCATCCTCAAAGAGGAGATAATTTTCTAATGAAGTCACTTTAAAGTACCGTTTTACTAACGACTTTAAGTGGTGTTGTTCTACTCTTATTATTTTTGAGGCATTTTACGTAAAGAATGTAAATCCGTGAATTATATAATTTTCCGAGAAACTTTTGTATTTTTCGTTGCCTGAAATTCCGCAACCGGTGACCAAAATTTCACCACGAAATTTCCAGAGTGACTGTGCTAATGAATGGACTTAAACTTAACCCGATTAAGACCTACCATTTTCCACGTATAATATTCCGTCCAACTTTCTTGTACTTTCTACGCGAATTCAAATGAAGATCACGATCATCTCACCAAGCACTGTTTGATTTATTTATTGCATAATATGAGAGAACTTGAACGTCTAAAGACTTTCACAGTCACAATCTATCTGACCTGCAATTTGAGAGTTAAGACGACCAACAAGAACCCCACTTCGACTTCAGGCCGCCCCAGGAGATGCGATCAACGTCTGGCTTGCAGGTGCAATAAAATTACAAAAACTCTAATTTGTTAGAAGATTACTGGAAAAGCGCAAAGTTTCAAAGCCCGACATAAATTATTAACCCCGGTCTGGTGGCGATTTTTCCAACCAGAATTTTCTATTCTTCAGGCTTCACACCTCATTTAGAGTTAGTTTCACTTACGTAACATTTCGAATTGCGTGAAAAATAAATTATTCAAAGTGGCAGTCCCACTTGCAAAATACTGCCACTGCACTGAATAATATTGTTATTCAAAATTCAAACGCAGTACGGATAATTTCATTTCTAGGGGGCATTATCCAAACATGCTGTTAATTAAGTCGTCAAGTTTTTGCCAATAAACGAACGGTACATAAATATCCTTCAAGAATCTATTTCTAGAACAAGAGGGACTTGCATTCATCATATAATTAATACCTGTAAAGTCATTCAACTGGCGCTGCTAACGATTAATTAATTATTAAGCTTATTATTTATTTAACTGGAAACTAAGTTTGGAATAGAACAGCTTGATTTCGAAGTGTCGTTAAGTAAAGATAAATAGATAATACTAATTGTTAAAAAATGAAAGTGAAGTATCTTTCTTCAATTTATAATATTATAATGGTAAACAGTTGTCATTGACATTGATTACATTTAAATTATTATTTTCAACTCACCTGAAACCTGAACTAATAGCACTTTTTCTGTTTCAAATACTTTCAATTTAAAATTTATATTTTAATGGATTGCGTATCTGCGCAAATAATCATTTTGTTACAAATATCTCTATCCATGCAATAATTTTTAGACTATAAAACATAACCTGGTCGTTGGATCTTTAAACTATGCACTAATTTTTACAATTATTTTTGGGTTACAGAACTTTTTTTTAATAAAATAATCAGAATTATAATTTTGATTAATAATTAAATAAATAAATGATAAAAATGACAAAAAAAAATAATTATGAAAATTTGAACGTACCTACCTAAAAATATTTTTAATTTTTTTTTTTAACATTTACAACCGAGCATACAACAGAACTGAATCATTCATTACTATTATTAGTTTTATTCATTACCAAGAATAAAACTTGATAAAAAATATAGTTTTTCTAAACCATATTTATATATTTAAGGCTACTTATTAAACAAAATATAAAAATAACAAGTTAATTACATAAATTTAAAAAAAAATTGTTTTAGGTGAAATGCTCCATTTAATTCTCATTAGGTATATTTTAATAACAATCAGAAACAATTTGTTGGACTTTCTGAATAATTTGAATGAAAGTCATGCAAATGAATTGATCAATTTGATTTCTAATCTAAAATTGTGTTTTCTTATTTCAATACGCTTTATAAATTGTTCAAAAATTACAATTGTCTCATTCGTTTTTGAAGAAAAAATAAAGCGGAGTTTTTTAGCCTCTTTGGTTTTCTTCTTGAATTTATAGATAGATAGGCCTAACTGCACCGGTTTGGCTTCTGTAAGCTAGACTTATTACAGACATAAGTGAAGTTTAAATACATTTAAACGTTTAAACGAAATTAAAATTAGTGAGTACTTGCTTACGCTTTTTTAAGTTTGATTCAATTTTATTAAAAAGAAAGCTTTCGTGCATAAATGACTGAAGCCAGAAAAAGAGCTATTAGCTATTTAAAAACTATAAAAAAGCTTACGTCGCATTTTCTCTCAAAATCAGCTGATATCAATTATTCTTTATACTTTCAATGAGAGATCTAATCATTAACAACTATTTTACAATTTTATCAAGCTTATTTAAGAAAATAAGTTTTTATTGGTTTGAAACAGCTTATATATGTGTAAACTTTCTTGTTTAGATATTAAAATGTACCAATAAAAAGACTATATTTAGGGTGTAGAGGGAGGTGCAAAAGACCAAAAAGAAAAACACACCAAACCATGATTTCAATAAAAAAAGTAAAAACTTTTGTTTTGTTGTTTTGAAAAGCATTGTTCGAAAATTTTTATGTTGAGCTACCATCTAAATTGCAACATTTTTCAAAGGTGAAATTAAAAATTAGATAAATTATTACGAACACTACGAGTATAAGGCAACAGTCCGCTACAAAATTATCTGGAAAAAACAGTGTGACAGAGGACGCCCAAAAGTCCACACCAATTTCAAAGTTACCACGTTAAAAAAAAGCTATTACATATTTAGAATTAAAAAAAAAGAATTCGAGCTAATTGAAGGAATTGTAAGAGTTCAAATTGATGAAAAAATCTTTGAAATTAGATATATTATTGAAAGAGTTGAGTTGAATTGGAAAATCAGTTCAGAGCTGCTATGAACGTATATTTAGTTAATTGATAAATCTTGATTTTGTGTTCAAAAATGTTATTTAATAAAAAAACGATTAAACGATTAAAGTTTCATAATTTACCACGATAATTATGACTTCGAAGATTAAGAACTTCACAATTATGTGGCACTGCAGAATATTGCTCATTTTCTCACTTTACCTCATTTTTATTATCCAATCTAGGTTGTCTTCCACCTTCGTCTCTATTTTTAGCAATATTGCATAAAATTGCTGTTGCAACACTAGCTATTGCATGAATAGTTAATTATGGAAGCTTTAGACAATTTTAAGCTGCTCTTATTTACGGTGCAGCTTATATTTTAAGCCATCCAGGTGCAGTTATGTTTTCATTACGTAGTAATTTTAAAAAATTAAAGATTTCGAGGTTTAAAAAAGCAAAATACTAATTAAACATATCATTATTACTGAACAAATATTTGTTTAGTTTTAATTTTTTAGAGAAAAAAAAATCAGAAACTCAAGAAAATAATTTGTACTCAATTTTTTGTTTGATATTTAAAATTTTATTTATTAAATGGGTATTTTTTAACATTCTGCCGCTCTAAGCTCGAGCCTTGTGCACGTAAAAGAAATTTGAAGAAATAAATCAACACCCACAATTAAATAAAATTGAAATAATACATTTACAATTAAGTTTACACTCGTAAAAAACAAATGCAAGTAAAATATGTTTTTACTTCCTATTACCATCCGTATTTATTAGAAAATACTTTAGTGTAAAATTAATAATGACCGGAAAATAATAATAAATTAAAATGCAAATTTTAGATAGGTATGCTACACTAAGCAAAAATGTCAACACTGTATTGCTGGTTGCAGCCTAGCGTTTTATTTTAATATGATTTTAACTAAACCACACTAAACACTACTTATAAGAGGTTAATAAACAAGTAAACATTTTTTAAAGGACATCAAAATTATGAGAATTTTGCAAAAAATAAAAACCATAAAAAAAAGAAACTCAATAGTGTTTCTCTATTACTTGCTATTGGTGTCTCTGTCAAACGACCTTGAGGTCGTCCTTGTGTTTCTAACCTCAAAATTTTTAAATAAAAACCCACGATTTCACTGAAATGGCCCTTCAAAAGAACAAGAAAGGTTCTTCCCCGTGGTTCCAGTGTGAAAAGTGTCTTATCCATGTCACGAACAAAGACATCGATAAACATTCAAATGATTGCCCCCCAAACTCAAACAGCTACAATTTCATCCAAAACCAAGTCCTTTTCGGAACCCTCGACATCAAAGTGAATGAAGAAGTTAAAGGAGTGGTTGACAAAGACAGTTTAGTGTTTTTAAGTCAAAGTGCAATTCAGTTATGTGGACTTTCAATAGGAGAATGGGGGTTATTGGAATTCGATGATTTGCCACCTGTAGCTAAAGTGGTTTGGCCCACGACTGAGAAAAGTTTAACGGGGGTTTTACTAACGAAACATGGTATTTGCCACACGTTTGAATCAATAGTAATTTTAATTATTATTATGATTGTTTCAGCTATGAAATTGTGCCAAGGGGAGGTGAATCAAAATGTTAAAGTCTCAACAATTCCGGAGCAATTATCCGAAGCTTACAGAGTTACTCTAGTGGCGTTAAATAAACCAAAATCGCTCGAATTTACCCCCGAGTTGACCAACAGGTTGCAAAAAACCTTCGCAGAGAAAATATTTTGTGTAAACAATAGACTCAGTTTAATGTTTTTTGGTAAAGTGTTAATGTTTGAAATCAAATCAATCGAAAGCGAACAACTAGCCGACGATTTTGGGAATTTGACAATAAAAGGAAGTCATTTTTATAAAATTACGACCAAGACTACCTGGACTTTATTCAGGTAACTGTTTAACACAAATTATTATTTTATCAAATGTATAAGTAAAAAATTAGTGATTACAGCGATTTTAAGGAAAAAACACTCAATAACGACCTACTCTCAACTATTGGAGGGTTGGATGACGAAATCGCAGACATAAAAGAGGCAATAAATGCGTGTTTAAGTACAAAAAAATCATACGGCCTCAAACATTGCAAATCGATTCTTTTGTATGGAAATTCCGGGACTGGTAAAACTTTACTAGCTCGAGCTATTTCCCACGAATTTAAGACACACATTATTGAAATAAATGCCTCAGATCTGTACAGCAAATACAGCGGAAATGTTGAAGAAACGATCAAAAATTTGTTCGATGAGGCAATCGAACACGCACCTACTATCATAATTTTGGACGAAATTGATATTTTATGTCCCACAAGAACGCAGAGAATGACCGATTCGGAAAAACGAGTCTCTGCAATGTTACTAAGAATGTTGGATAATTTAAACTCTAGTAGTGTTTTCCTTCTTGCTACGACAAATAAACTGGAATCGATAGATCCAGTGTTTCGCCGTTTTGGTCGCCTTGAACGTGAAATCGAAATCAGTACTCCCAACCCCAAGAACCGGCAAAAAATCCTCTCGAAATTATTATCACAAGTCACTCATAATTTATCAGAGGCGGATTTGGGCGAAATTGCGTTAAATACGCACGGTTTCGTTGGGGCTGATTTGCTCGCGTTGTGCTCCAGGGCCGGACTTATCGCCTCCAAACGCGAGGCTGAAAAAATCACTTTTGATGATTTTAAAGCGGCTTTAAAGCACGTCCGCCCAAGCGCAATGAGAGAAGTTCAAGTGGAAGTGGCAAATGTGCGTTGGGGTGATATTGGGGGGCTTCAGAATCTTAAATTGATACTCAGACAGGCTGTAGAGTGGCCTTTGAGACACCCTGAGAGTTTTCTACGACTAGGGGTGACCCCACCGAAGGGGGTTTTGATGTTCGGGCCCCCCGGATGCTCCAAAACGATGATTGCCAAGGCTTTGGCTACCGAAAGTGGGCTCAATTTTCTATCAATCAAAGGTAGGTACTTATGTAATCATATTGAATTAATTGATTTTTCTCCAAACGTCTGCTGATAAAGTACAGTCACGATCGGAAAGAATGGCCTTATAAACCGAGCTGAGCATAAATCTTCCGAGAAATAATAAAATTCAACATTTTTTCCAAAGTTTACTTTCTCGACATGGATGTTATTTACTTTTTTGGCAACGTGATATTAAAATCATTTAATTAATCAATATAAAGTAGGGAAGGAGTAATTTGATGTTTGGCTTTTGTAACTAAGATAATTTATTTTTTTATAATTAACTACAAAAAGCATTGGTAAAATAGTACATTAAAAAAAAATTTATAAGGGTTGATTTGGTACAGTTGGTAACGGTAAAAAATAATAAATAATAAATAAAGAAGAAATGCTGATTAAATCGATCGTATGTATATTCCACGCAATATCAATGAAATTTTTGAAATCTAAATATCCCTATATTTATTAAAGTACACTGTATTTAATGAGCCATAAACGACTCAAACTGATAGACTTTAATAAACGTAATATAAACGCAAAGTACATATAAAAAATTATAATAAAGTCAGATATATTTTTTACTATTTTTTATTGCAGATAGTTTATAAAATTATTGAAAGCAAAATTTTTTATCGGAAGTATTAATCCATGACAAAAATAAATGGAATTATGTATTTACTACTATTGTGTTACAAAAAGTCACTGTAAAACAGTATTAACGTCGGTCATTTTTTGTATTAAAAAAACTTACTGGAAAATGCCCTTTAAAAATTATTATCGTTTTGAAATAACCAAAGATTAATTTTTATAATTAAAGAATTAAAAAACTGGTTTTAGACAGGACTGGATCTCACACCTAATTTACTTCATAAAAATAAAAAAAATTGTTGGAAGTTAGTGTATTCTTCCTGTCCTTTAGGTACTTCTTCCTAAGTAAGAAAGACATAACATTTTTAAAATAACACTGCTTTGTAAATTTTGATTTTTATTAAATTTATTATAATAAAGAAAGCATGTTAGAGTAAATGTATAACATTACAAAAATTGTCATGCATTATTTATTTTTTTTATCGAATAAAAACAAAATTAAGTCTGTTAAAAAGATATAAATTATTGGAATGTGATTTTATTTTGTAACATTCATTATTGCTCCATTAATCGCAGACACAACTTGCCAAAAAAAAAACACGATAATTATTTTTTATAATCTCGTAATTTTTCTTATCCTCCATTCGCTCGTTAGGTTTTATGGTGCATTTTTGCTTCACTAAAAATTTGCACCAAATATTGGACTTCACGAATAGTTAGTTGGAGTGACGTCGCTGCATTATTGAGGAAAATGAATTAGTAAAAGTACAAAGTTTCAATCACTAGCTTTGATTTCAATCAGCTTAGAGATAATGTAATAGTTTACAATATTCTGTGTTCTTGAGTTCTGATTTTCCGTATAGCAGGGACTAGGCACACTTCTTATGGGAATTTAGGGACCACTCAAATTGGATAATTTTTACATCAATCGATGCATCTCAAAAAGCTGATCAAATCACATCATTGCGCCAAACGTGTAGCTTGATTAGGAACGCCAGAAATCGCGATTGAATATAAATTATTCCTATTGTTGGAGATATTAACTTCTGTCCGCTTAAATCCCTATTTCCATAAAAGTGTCTGTTCCCTATACCTGACCCCCAATCCAGTAATTGTAGTAATACCACAGTGTTGTAAATCTCGAAGATTTACAAGCTCTTTGTACTCACCGAAAATCCGCCCCAATGCTTTTCTTATGGGACAAATCAATTTCCCGCGTTCCTAATTAAGCTACACGTTTGGCGCAATGATATGATTTGTTTAGTTTTTTATGACGCATCGATTGATATAAAAATTACTCAATTTGAGTGGTCCTTAAATTCCCATAAGAAGTGTGCCTAGTCCTTTCTCATATAAATTTTGCACGTGTTTTGCCCTAAACTTTCTATTTGTTTGTATTTTGTATTTTTGCTGTCAAAGCGGACATCAACACTTGTTGCAAAAAACACGCACTTTTTTTTAACCCTATGACCCCCTTTAGCACTTTCGGATATCCTGGGGCAGTTTCCACCGACCATGATCGACTTTTCATCTTTTTTTTTTGTTGGATTTTCTCGAAATGTCAATTGTCACATTGGAAAAGTGCGGGCGCATGCGCAACGTGCGTCATTTCGAGAATTCGTCAATTGAACCTTTTTGACTAATATGAAATAGTTTCAAGTCAACATTCTTTGTTTATTTCCTCTCATTATATCACTTTTGGTGTTTTTCATCTCAACATTACCAAGGGAGGTAGAATTCAAAGAAAAGCTGAAAATGTCAGATGCAACAAAGACAGACTCTTCCTTTTATGAATCAACGTAAGGCACGCTGATGTTTATTGTAAAATTTGTAAGCATTTTGATTGGGCCGTTTGAGGTCGGCCATTAAAATTACGGAGAAAACCAATCATTGCAGTTTTTTGGATTCATTAATAAATTATGTTTTAAAATATGATTGGTCCAGTTAAGGTCGGCCATTATAATAAAGCAGAAACCAATCACTTTGAATTTTTGGACTCATTCATGAATTTATGGGAAAACTTCAAATTATAAGCAGCCAATAAATAAACCTTTTTCTTTTTTAAACGGCTTTTTTTCAGTCAAAATTGTAGCGAAAACATTAGCAGCAGCCCATTTCAATTCAATTGCCACAAGATACACGTTTATGTTGAGAGTTAGAAAGATTTATTGACACTTGTTTTCACATTTACAAAAACTCTAGCAAAAACTGTTATCATATTAGCTGTTTCAAAACTATAAAAACGCCAACGTCGGATTTTACAGAATATTTTTTTTTTTTAATTAGAGTGGTAAAATAGTTATTAATGATTAGATCTCTCATTGGAAGTATAAATTATATTAGGTATTATTTTTTTAAAGTGCATGAATAATTTATAACAGCTAATTTTGACAGAAAATGCCGTTGGCGTTTTGATAGTTTTGAAATAGCCTATTAGCCTATTTGTTTCTATGATTTCATCTCTAAAATTTTTCCAGAGGATTTTTGTTGTGATGCTGTAATGTTTAATGACATTTTTTAAAAATAAATCAAAAATTGAAATTTTGTTAAAATAACTAGGAATAAAATTGTTTAACATGTTCATAAAAAAGTTTTGCACGTGGCGGATTAATTTGGATAAAGATTTAACTCATATCCTAGTACAGTATGGTTAATATAACTTGAATGTTGCTACCCAAAACTTGTTGAGCTTTATTTATCTTTTATCAGGTCTAAGCTAGAATACTGCTCTTACATAGGGTCTACCATCTTTGCTGTTCACAATGAAAATTTTGAAAACGGTAAAATTTCGATCATTCACAAGTTCTATTAAATTTTAATATAAACCATTCTAAAATCAGACTGGACTTAAATAATTTAGCTTTTTTAATCTAGTAAGGAGTCAACCTAAATTTCTTAAGTTGTCTAAATTCATTAATTCCTTCCTACCCTACTCACTGTCAATCTATTTACTTTTTACCTTTCCACTTCTTGTACCAATATTTTTTTAATGTCGCCTAAATATTTTATGACATTACTTTAATTTAGTTGCTGAAGAGTGTGACATTAATGTCTCTCATTTTTTTAGTAAGCAAAATCTCATTTTTTGTGTTTTTTTGCTTTTTACTTGTAATTTGTCTGTTTGTTATTTTACTGTTAAACCTTCGATAACTCGAATTCATTGTGAATGCAGCTCGAAAGTCGCCAAATCCTTTTCGTTATTCGATAATTTAAAGAGTTGACTTGGATCTTGATATCCTAACATTTTTGACGAACCCGGGACTGTAATTTGCTTTTTTAAGTCGATCTTTTTCGTACCATCAACAATTTGTGTCTTGTGTACTAAATGATAAATAATAATAATTTACACTGTACGTGCGGTATGTGTGTCCTGACCTGACCTGACCTTTTACTATTGAAGCTCGACAAATAATTAACTTGTTTTCCGATTGAGATTGAGAATATAATAATGTATCCGTAAATATGGTCTTTAAATATTGTATTTTGTAATCTTGATAAAGTGGTCATTAAATAAAACACGAAACTATATAGGTAGTTGACAGCACAAAAAAATTCGTCAATCAAAAAACAAAAAATGTTTTTTTAATTACGTTGTTTTTGTATTATAATTTTAGGCGTTTGGAGAAAAAAATGTATACCTTATTAAAATAATTGTTAATTAAAATTTCACAGGGCCGGAGTTGTTTAGTAAGTGGGTGGGCGAGTCGGAAAAGGCAGTTCGGGAGGTGTTTCGCAAAGCGCGCCAAGTGGCCCCTTCTGTGATTTTTTTCGACGAAATTGATGCTTTAGGAGGCGAAAGAAGTTCAGGGTCTAGCACTAGTGTGCAAGAGAGGGTTTTGGCCCAGTTATTGACAGAGTTGGACGGGGTTTCGCCTCTAGGTGATGTCACAGTTCTGGCAGCGACAAATAGACCAGACCGTATTGACAAGGCGCTGCTAAGGCCAGGCCGTTTGGACCGGATTGTTTATGTCCCTTTGCCTGATGATGACACGAGACGAGAAATCTTTAAATTAAAACTCGGAAAAATGCCAGTCAGTTTATTGGTGTTTTGCGGGTCCAGTTTTTTATTTTTTTGTAGGTTTGTAACGTGGATGTTGAGGAATTGGTCCGTTTGACACCGGGATACTCGGGGGCTGAGGTGAATGCGGTGTGTCATGAAGCTGCGATGATGGCTTTAGAAGACAGTCTGGACGCGAGATTTGTGGAGAAAAGGCATTTTGAAAAAGCTTTGACGATAGTAAAGCCGAGGACACCGGATAGCTTAATTCAATTGTACCAAGATTATTTAAATAAAAAAATATAAATTTAAAATTGTTTTATTTGCCGCGAACACCGCGCCGGTTTAAATTAAACCAGAGAATCGATTTGCGGTTGAATGTGTATTGTGACGAAAACACAATGGATCAGTTTAGTTAAACGCTCAAGCTGAATAAATGTCTCGGAAAACTTAATTAAAATGAATAATCGGTAATTTAGAAATTTATATTTTTTTGCATTAAAACGTCATCATGCAAATTTTTATGTTGTTTTCGGCCCAATTCTTTTTCATTCAAAGTAATAAAATAGGTCAAGGGAAAAGTAAAGAATAAAAACAACTCACATTTTTTTTAACAACAGTAAAAGTCGACTACTGCATTTTTAAACATTATTTTCGTTCGAAAACAGTGAGTAATCGTACGTCAGAGACAGAAGTGCCATCAAATGTGATTAAATCGTAATTGAGATTATTATTTTTTATCAGCTGAAGTACCATCATATCTGATTAAATCGTAAGCTGATTTCTAGTCACTTAGTTTCGTAATTTCAACGTAAATTAAACAAAATCTGAATTCTTAGGAATGACCACGAAAGTTTATCGATTAGTGCTGCTGTTGGGTGAGAATTCTATCTGACTTGTATTACTGGCTGCAGCTCTTTAAGTGCCATGTTTTACGCTTTTTGTAATAACGTTGTAATGCTTTCATTAAATTTGCATTTATTCAATGGACGCAGTAGCAATATGCATGTTACGTTAAAATAAAAAAAGATAAACAATAACACTTTTTTGTTTTCATCTTATTCATTCATGTCTTGAATTTAATGAAAAACACCTGAAGAGAAAAAATTGATAAAACGAAAAAACAATTTAAAATCCAAACTACATTCTTCTTTATCAACTGAAATAAAAAACTAACAAACATTTTAATTCATTTTAAATACCAGCATTTTCCACCCAATTTGGAGATTTTTTCAATAATTTTTGTCGAAATCTTGCTAATGGCGTTTATAGATGGTAATATTGACTAATATAACAAAAAAACGATCAAAACATGTCATTTTCGATCGAGTTTATCGATTTTTATCTCAATAGTGTGGTTAAATTTTCGAAAAATGCAAGAATTGCTTCATTTTTCAACGAATTTTGAGAATTATCTGCTCGATTATCGGTTAATTTTGACGGAACTGGGTTCTGGTTAAAAAGTGCTCAAACACCCCAAAAGTCAAAATAATATACAGGTTGATTCTTAAATAGACCGACACAATTTTATCACATCTTTCCAAAAAAAAGCAGATACGGTTTGTACCATATTTACGTTTAAATTTCATAGGGGTAGAAATCCTTTAATCTGTGCCACTTACGGCGCTCCTGAGTTTAAATTAGTTGTATTGAAAAAACAAGTTCTCGTTTTTATCATGAGTATCGATAATACACAGTGATCATTGTTGCATTGATCAAGTACATTGTAATCAAATAATTATCACGCTTTCCACTAACTGTGCTAATAGTTCTTACGAACACATCACCAACGTAATACAATTTTTTTACTATTTTTTCCCATCATACCATGGATAGAATTGTGTGGAGCTATTTAAGGACCACGCAGTAGTATAAGTATGTACTAATTTTGGATCCAGTGATTTTTCCGCTGATTTTTTGAGAACTTTTGCGAAATAGTACAAAAGTAGTTTAACTTCTTCAAGGCAAAACTAAATGCTACTTTAAAATTCCTCAAAATAATAGAGTCTTTGGGTAAATAACTACGAGTAAATGAAATTTTTAACTTAGTTTAGTGCACTCATCGTTCAATTTTAATAAAATCTTGCTTAATTTTTTTATTCAGTTCAGGAATCAATTGGTATGTTTTTTGAATTTGTCGAAATATTAGTGTTTCTGATTTTTTAACAAAAAAAAAAAAAGAAAAAAACAAACAATATAACCAATTGTTCTAAAAAACTCACCCCAAAAAAAGTTATAATGTGTTTACCTACTTGAAACAACACAAAGTGATACATTTTGCCTTTGCAAAAAATAACCCTAATAGGTAGGTTGTTGTAAATTAATACGTTAGGTTTCAAAAGTAGGTAAAATGTTCAAATGGTTCTTTTTTGGCGAAAAACAACGCATTACTTATAGTAATGTTATTCAAATAAAATTATTTACAATGACTTTCAACTTAAAAAAGTAGCCAAATCGCTTCAGAATGACTCAAATCGCCTTCATTTTGCCAAAAACGATGTTCTTTATGCTAGTATGCTAGTATCATTGGAGTCAATTGATTTTAAATGCAACTGAATATCCTGCATGTTTGTTTTTGCTCGATACTCGATAGTATTGCTTGGCAATTATTTTCATTAGTACAAAACTGAAAAGCCTGAAATTGTGTTCATTCCCTCTAGGATGTTTCTTTCTCGTCGAATCAATAAACATGGACGATTTCTTCCCTGACATAAACGGTAACTTAACAAAAATCACTTGGGCCCACGCTGTGAACAACAAAACTTATCTTGCTGCATCTCTCAACAGTAAAAAAAGTTCCACCATGTTGCAAAACCAGTAATAAACACTTCCAGGTTCTGCTATAATGATGCTGGAAGCTGACGTCATTTATGGCAAAATCAATGGAAGTGGTGAGTTAATTCCCATCATGGGTCATCCACCTGCAACCCAATCCGACCTCTCCCTCGAGGAATTCCTAACAACGATTTACAATTTTAACAAGGATGAAAATAACCGAAAGGTTCGGAAAGGTGTCAAGCTGGATTTTAAATCAACGGAGGTTTTCACCAAATCTGTCGACTTTATCAAAAAACAATACAATCAGATTGATTATCCCTTGTGGATTAATGCGGATATTATTCGGGGACCTCTCAACTTTGAGACAGTTCCAGTCGACCCGAACATCTTTTTATCGACTGCCAAAGCTTTCGACAAGTCTGTGTTATCACTAGGATGGACGACAACTCGACCAACGATGGGTCTAGCGTATAATAACGCTCAAGTAAATGCGATGATTGAAGTGATAAAAGAAAATGACGTTAAACAAGAGATAACTTTTGCCGTTAGGGCGGGAATTGCGGCTCAAAGCCTCGCCGAAATGAAGCTGCTGAAGGATGAAGTAAATAATTGCACTCTGACCATTTGGTCCAGCGAAGGAGACGAAGTCGACGTTCCAAAACTAAGGGATTTGATATTTGAATACGGGATTAAGCGGGTTTATGTTGACGTGCCTAAGGATTTACGCGACCGCCTGGACTTGGGAAATAAATAATTTTGTAAATTTTCACAATAAAATGACAGATGTAAGTACGTGATTTGGTGATTCAACAAAGGGTGCTTTCCACCCCAATATCGCTTGTAAATACGTGTAATTTGTAAAGCTGCACATCTGGCTACTAATCCAACAAACTTATGAACCTTGACAAGTCTATAAATGGAAATGCGGCTGAGAAATTAATAAACGTTATATTAAAAGTTTGCGGCTTTTGCAAAAACGTGGGTTTTCATTAAAAGGTAAGGAACAAACAAAAGAAAAACCACTTTTCATGTTTTCGCTGGAATAATTACTTTAAAAGCCGGAAAGTTTTATTTTTAATTTATAATTTTCGGGGCATAATGGACGACCCAAGGAAGTCATTAATTTAATTTTGAATAAGGTAGGTATTAAATTGAATTTTTCCAACTCTGAAGAAATACTCACTCATTGTGATGTGATTTATGACTTTATTACCTTGCCTAATACAATAAATCAATTAAATCTGTTATTTTTGGTTAGCGTTTGTGTTAGAAAACCAATACAATACGAAGGTCGTGACAGTTTGTTCAAAAGGAACCTAATTTTAATATTTCAAAATTCAGCGATTCATAAAACGGTGATTGATGATGGTTTGATTTTAATATTCATGGTGTGAGTATACAAAAAAGGGGTCAATAGGACTGAGGCAAATTAAGTAATGTAAACATTTTAGTTATTTTTTGTTAAATTTAAACAAAAAATATACAACTCTTTTATTGTTGACTATGGCGATGAAAGATCTAAATTCTGAACTACAATAATACTAGTGTACAACATTAAGCCTAAGTCTGATACTGAAATCAGGGTCAGTCTATGTAGTCTAGTAGTAAACGAATAACATATTTTTATCCCAAAAACCTTAATACTTTCTTCATAAGATTTTAAATCTTGATGGGAACATTCACCATGTTCATCGCTTAAGCTTCCCAGGTTTTGTTGGGACAATTTAAACACAAACATAGAAAAACTTGTTTGGGCTTAATTTACATTCACCTGATGATATTTTAAAGCAAATAAAATATTTAACAATTTGTTAAATTACATCACAAAAAAGACTGATTCAAAACTTTTGAAAAATTAAAAATGATATAGATTGTCTTTTTTTGCACTGATTGGTGTCACTTTCTTTAATGTAATCAAGAGTAATCGGCTAACATATTTTTTTCACAAAAACCTTGGTATACCTCTTTTCATAAGACTTTAAACCTTGATGAAGACGTTTACCATTTGATCGCTTAAGTTTCCCAAGTTTTATTAGGATAACTTTACCACAAATAAAACAAAAGTTGTTTGGACTTAATCTACATTCACTTGACGATATTTTGAAGCAAATAAAATGTTTATCACAAAAACTGGACATCAGAAACAATTTTTCAAAACTTTTAGTGAATATATTAAAAAAACTAGACGTGGTAGACAAATGTAACATATATTTTAGTTTTCAGTGAGTAAATTGTAAACAAAATGTGTATAGATTATCTCTTGGTAAAAGAATTTTTTTTGAAAGCTAGTGTAATTCGAAAAGCAGTAGTCTTGAACTTGATTTTTTTATCTAATAGAGTAACTGCAAGTGTGTCATTCATTAACACATTTGTAGGTTTTTTCATTGTTTATTAAATATTTGTGTGTTATCTACCTTTCTGTGGTCATTACTCTGAAATCTCGGAAAACTTACGTAATGTTAGTTTAACTAATTACGTTCGAGATTATTAAAAATTACCACAATTAAGTACACCATAAAGATAATGAGTAATTTTTAACAAAACTATTAACAGGTACAAAAGCCTTAAAATATTTTATTCGAATTCCTTTTTTCTTACAATGAAAATCAATTAAATCCTAATTTGATGAACAAAGAAGCATATTTTATGACAGGATGACTCCCATTTATGGAATTTGTCATAAAATGTTACTTCTGGGCCAGGACATTTGGCGTCTTAAAAAGGCCTAAAATCTCTCAAAAAGCACCAATTTTTATGTACCCCAAAAATACCCAAATATTCCAAAAATATTATGAAGTAAATCGATGTTTTCGCCGAAACAAGGCGATTCGAGCCAAAGTTGTGCTAGAGTTTTAGATTTTCACTTTACCACCCCCTTAAGCTTACTGTTGAAACGTCACAGCAAATTTGTAAAATTCTACCCTGTTTTTTCATGTTGTTGGTCTATAGATATTTGGGTACATTTGGGGTGAATAAAAATTAATGCTTTTTGAAGGATTTAGGCCTTTTTGGAAAACAGCTAGATTTGTAAGATTCAACTTTTAAGACGCCAAATGTGCTAATCCAGAAGTAGTTGTTTTTCCTTTTTATTGCTTGCGCCAAATGGCTTGGTCCCGAAATACAAAGCCATTTGGAATGTCTAAAAACAACGGATTTTGTAAGTCTGTTAGAGTGCTCTTGAGATAATTTTGCATGATTTTGGATGGTTTTTAACGGTTTTTTCATGTACCCAATTTTTGGTGGTCTGCAGATATTTGGGTACTTTTGGGGTCCATAAAAATTAGTGCTTTTTGAGAGGTTCTAGGCCTTCTTCGGTTGTTTGATTTTGGACAAACAGCAAAATTTGTAGGATTCTGCCTTGTTTTTTAAGACGCCACATATGCTGATCTAGAGATAAAAAGCCATTTTGGGACAAGGCATTTTGTAAGTTTTTTTAGATCTTTTTCGGAGGTTTACTTTTGAGAAAACACTAAATTTGTAAGATTCTGCGTTGTTTTTCGTATGCCCAATTTTTGGTGGTCTACACATATTTGGGTACTTTTGGGGTGAACAAAAATTAATGCTTTTTGAAGGGTTTTAGGCTTTTTTTGCTGGATTTGTAAAATTCTGTCTTATTTTTTAGAAGTAGCATTTTATGCTCTACTGTCATTAAACTAGACACAAAACTGCATGAAGGACTAACACAACTTCCAAAAGTCATGCTACAGCGGTCTGAAAATGAGATAATTTTACACTACAACGCTCTTACACACAAAACATATTTGGAATAACAAGGAAACACGAAAGTGATACCATAACAACATTATCTGCTTGTTTTTATTTTGCATTTATTAATTATTCGTATTTGATACGTTAATCTTTTTGGTCCAATTAATGTGTTGATGTGTTTTGAAGAGGTTTATTGCATGAGTGACCCTTCCACTGCTACCGCATCATAAAATTTATTTTGAAGCTAATGTTTGGATAATGTTTATTAGAGTGCGTGATTTATGCAAACTCTGCTCGAAATTTCTGACTAATGATAATAGAATATAACGGCTCCTAGGGTGCCCATTTCACGGGAAAAAATCGCATTATTCAAACGAATTTACGACAGTAAATACTAAAAGTAAATGCTACCTTAATATTTGGCTCCGATAAAGAATCTGATTAATTTGATCGGAATTTCCGAATATGTTTTCGTATTAACTTGATACGTGCGTTTTGATGATGTATGCAAACTCGGCTTCGAGTTTCCGAGTAATGATAATAAAACGAAATGACCTGAGGTGCTTATTTTACAAGAAGCGTATTCCAGGAACAGTGTCCGCCGACTTTTAGTGCAAATTGGGTAAATTGCAAGCGCACATAATCGTAAAATATTGTCCAAAGTCTCGATAAGAGCGACGTTTAATAAATTCGCGTATTTAATGGCCCCGGTGCAAATCCGTCCCGATTTTATGGGACCGGATAATAACACCGCAATGCCGTGGTGGTAAAAATCCTCGACAAATTACAATACTTCCATACGTGTTTATGCTTCCTCCTGAAATACGAGATCAGACAGTTCGGGAGATGAATGGACCACAATGAATGCGCTTTAACAAATAAAGAGACACCACAGGCTCAGTCGATCCGTTGGCGCGACTTCGAAAGCACTACGCGTACGGGAATCTCGCACAAACACGCGATTATTTTTTAAAATGCAGAAAATGCAACGGTTGTGTGAGTGTGTATCCGGTCTGACTCTAAATTAAGCAATTTTCGCCGGAAAAATGGCATGTAAGTAGCGATTTGCATACCTGAGGAAGTGGAATCGCCACTATTTTCGAGTCACCTCGACCTTAAAAATGGGTCGTTCAAATGCAAGCGGAATTTCTGATAATTAATTGTAAATTGATCAAAGGGAGGACCGATTGATTTTCATCAATTAACGGAATCAAAGAAATTCAAATTTAGTAATTTAGTATCCGTTCATTCACTTTTTGAGTATCACTCTGTCAACAACTCTGTATACACATTTAAAGAAAATGTTTCGAAATTTGTTGGCTTAGTTCATGTTTTGTTATTTTTGAAAGATGACTACACTTATTATTTTCGATGGTACGGAGTAAAAGCCGAGGTAAAAGCAGTTCAAGGTGTGTTTGGAGCGAGACAAATTTTCAGATTTTTCCGAAATTACATAACATGAGAGAATGTTGCTCAAATCCTAATTCGCTAGCTCAGATCTTGATAACTTACTTTTATTGTAATTTCTGGATTATGACTATGTCTTACGACACTAGCTTCTGAATCAACGATCTATTATTAAACGTGTCACTGCGGAGAGCTTGACCGTTTTTCAGCAATATAAGAAACTATTTTATTACATTCTGGGAGAATAATAATTGCAAATGATTTAATTACAATTTATTATTGTTTAATTGTGTTATTCAACAATTTATTATTTTCATTTCAGTCTTAATTAATTATGTCCACTTTTTTTGCTAATAAATAATGGTGACTTGAATCACATTCGTCGTTTTCTGATCAAATTTTGAGATGAGTTAATGTAGTAAACTTTCCACTTTTGGCCCGCGCTGTGTCACAATAAATAAGTGTTTATGGGAGTTGATCCGAGTTTTTTAAATTAATTAAAGTTGAAAACTGAAACGAATTATTTACGTCGGGGGTCAAAGTTAGCGCCGGCAGTGCAGCGTTGCCTGGGATCAATAAATCTAATTAATTTAGATGGCTTTCATTGAAATATCAAATTTCCGATTGTCGAGAAAAATTTGAATAATCAGACGGTTTGAATACCATTTCCACATTATATAATGTTTGTAAACGTCTAGACAAAATTGTTTCGCAACTCGCGTCTGCATTTTTAAGCATAAAATTCCCAAATAGCAGGCGTATCTCCTCTGCAATTTAAATATCGATGTAGTTTTCGGCGAGGCAATATTTCACGTCAGTTCTTGCCCCAATAAAATTAACCTCTAGGTAAATTCAATATTGAGATAAGGCAAAACGTGTTCAGGTGCAAATTCAAATCGTTCCGAGGCAATTTATATGCGGGATTAAAAGGGTTATCCGATGCCCCTCTAAATTTCACTATAACTAGGAATTATTTATGGACAAATTCGGAACTAATTGAAATGGGAGTGTGTCAGCCGGCTTTAATATTCAAGCGACGTTTTTGAAATAATTGTAGATCAGTCTGCGATTTTAATTATTCAACAGGTATTGTCGGCACTCCCATTAATTGTGTTTGCATATTGATCAGAACTGGAAAAATTTTTGATTCGCTGTCAGGAGTGAGTTATTAATTATAGAGCAACGGCGGTTTCCCTCAGACGTTGTTTGAATATTTGATAAAGCAATAAAACGGCCCAACACAATTTTTGTTTGCACAGCAGAACACACACGCCCAAATTATGTAAGAAACGCTTGCCCAATGTTTTCGGCTTACGGGCAATTTTTAAAAAATGAGCTTCCTCAGGTATATGGCAAACATTGCCTTAATTCAGTCGAAATCCAGGAATTTGTCGTAAATCGTCGGCGCGTCCTTTCCAAACTAACGATAATGTGTAAGAAATAATCACAAAATGTGGATCGCCGATTTGAGAATAGTGCTGGGCTTCTGCATCTGTACGGCTTTGGCCTACCAAGGATCCAAGCAGGATTACATCAAATGGCGGGAGCGGTTCCTTCCGAAGAGGCCGACGACGACGGAGAGTGCAGTGACTAGTGCAAACGATATCCACTACGAAAATCTGAAATTGAGGCACCATTCGCGCTTCCCGAATTTGGACAGAGTTCTGGTCAAGATAGACAATTTGCAGAAGAAGAACGACGTGCAGCCGGTTCATAATAGGATTAGGCACCAGAACGTGTACAAGACCACCACCACGACCACCACCACGACTGACGAAGGCCTTTTCGGCGACGATTATTCCGATCCGGAGTACGAAGATGACAACAACGATGAGCTCAATGACTACGACGAGTGGGTAAGTGGATGCGAACTTACCGCAAAGGCTCATTCATTATTTATCGTCCATTATTCGGGCTCATTTATAATTCAAATCGAATTGTTTCATTCCTCATTCAACTGTCAGCTTGAGTTAATTAATTACGAGTGGCTGAGGTGCGCTATTTCCACCTCGGGAGCACCCCACACTCTTTCCCAAATTTTATGAGAATCTCAGGAACAGAACATGTCTGTCCAAAAGCTGTTTAATAAGCTGCTTATGGAAGTTTAAACAGTCAACTCTTGTAACACTCGGCTTAAAGACGACTCAATCGAATCACTTCAAGAGATTAAAATAGTTTTCATCGAACAATTATTTCAAAAATGAGCTCATAACGATTTCGAATGTGAGTGTGAAGTTGGGCAAGATTCAAAAATACGTTGTTTTGACTGGTCAGGATTTTCCAATAGATAAACACAATAATTTTCTTTAGTGAACAAATACAAGTAACTGACGTCCTCGAGCGGCACATCAAAGCGCATCTTTGTTCTCTCATTTGAAAGAGTTCCAGTAGTCTGCTGCGAATTTCCTCATTCCTGCGTGCGTGGACCTAATAATTGAATAACTTTAGCGTCCCGCAGGCATGACCAATAATTCAAGTCTATTTTTCCATCTCCATGCCTTCAAGGTTCAATTGATGACTTAATCCAAGAAAGAAATAAAATGTGTTTTGTAAGTCGGCTTTTCCGCGAAGGCGAGGAGCTGTCCACGGTGGCCAAAGGCTGTAGGTCAAACACTGATTGTGCTTCGTATGTATAAATAAAAGTGACCGCGCTTTAATCTAAGAAATAATTTACGAGTGTTGATAAAATGCGAGCGTCTTAATTTATTTTGCTATTTATAAAAGTGCATCCAATACCACCCAGTTGTGTCCAGATGCGACGACCACTCCAACTAAAATCATCTCGCGAGAGCTGTAAATATTAATACGATTATAAGATACTCAACCAACTGCTACTGCACAACCTGCAGCGGACGTCTGCTCTTTTTACTTTATCGCGAGATTGAAATTTCGCTCGGGATGGATCATTTAAAAGCGATTTGTTTCACTCAGACTAATCGCGTTTTTAATGAGGAGGCATCAAAAGAAAAACGGGCGAAACTTCTAAATTTAGGCTTAATTATTCAACTAGATCAATTTCCAAGTGGTTTGAAACCGGAAAAAGTAGAAAAAGATTCAATTCAGTTAGGAGATATTTTAATATCCAACAATGTGCAAAGTGATTAGAACCAAATAAAAGTCAGATACGGAAAGCCAGTCTTCTAACTCCTTGTAGTTAATAAATCATTAAAAAATATTTTTAATTAAAATCAAAACATTCCTATTGAAATTCTAAAAAAATAGTCTTCGTATAGGAATGCATGCATTTCATCTTTTAATTACATTCTTAACATAACTTACAACTTACTTTTTGTCAGAATTACAATTTCATTTATTATAATGCGATTATTTTTTTTATAAAAGAAATAATAAAAAGTGTGACGCGCATCCCATTTTAAAAGTGTAAGTGTTAAAGGACGAGAGAAAGCTTGAGCAAATATTTTTGTACCACTTGGAGCCTGATCATCAAACAGTTAATTGCGACAATTTGAGCAACAATCGGACGAACCTCCTCGCGTTTCAAAATCTAGAAAGGTGCATTACTGATACAATCAAGCTGCTACTTGACCGTCCTACACAAAGTGTCGTAAAGCGATCTCAAAGCCGTCCATTACTATTCATTTTAATTTAATGACTTAGATAATTGCTCCACAGGCATTAGATATGAATCTAATTCATGCAAATTATAGTTATACTTCGGTAATAACAGACAAGACCGCACCAACGTGTCAACACACGAAATTTATTAACGAATTTTCAGGATTTTTCAATGAATTCATTGACATTTACAACGAAACTAGATTTGAATAACTCGTCCCAAAGAATTCAAACAATCTTTGAGAAAATAGGATGAGCTTTGCAAAAATTCACAGGGAAATGCAACTGTTTGTGAGTTATTGCCAAGAATAATTAATTGTCGTGGAGGAGAATTGATTGCGACAGCTTGGTATCCACCTGAAGAATTGCTTGTTAAATGTCACAGAAGTGAACAAGCGTCTAACACGTTTTTTATTTTCTTGTTTGACAACTAGCCAGTTTGCGATTAAGGAAACGATTTTTAATTTCGGAGATCAGACACGCGACTCGACGGGCAAATTTTTCAAAAATTCGAAACACTTTGCAATAAAACATAAATCAATGAAATGGCATTACATCATGACGAAACTTTTACCACCTTGTTTACGGCGCTGTAGAGAAAACATAAATATACTTTATGGAAAAACTAAGGAAAACAACTACAGATTAATACATAAATCCGCGTTTTACGATCAATCTGATTTCCATCTATGGCGCGTTTATTTCTTGTGAGTGACTCCAAAATAGGAAAGTATAGTAACCTAAAAAACTTGCAAATGGTTTTGTGTTTGACCATTTATTAAAAATAATTACCCAAATTAACGTTAATCAACAACTACAGTTGCTCACCTCATTCTTTCCAAAGCGACAACTATAATTCTTTAGTATCGTTTTAGCAATATCTTTACCCTAATTAATATGGTTACAAAACTGGGCTATTTTCCGCTGACAACTGACAAAAAAATTAACCTCGTAACGCATCATTTAAAGAATCCATTAACAAGCCTAAAAGCATTAAATGACCACCACGGGGCATTTTCCTATATTTTCTAATTATATTTCCCGGACGTGGCATCACCTAAGCTGTTCAATTAATCACCCTAATATAAATAAATGTGATGGTTAATAGAATTTTACGTAAAATGGACCGTATAATTCTCCTGATCAAACTTTTAATTTTCAAATTACGATTTTTTTATTGAACCTGTGAAATGTTCACTACAGGATGAGTCAATAGTGGGCTGCTTCTAATTTTTTTTAATATGCAACCAATAATACTGATTCCAGATGACCAGATCAGTAATACTTAAAAAAAATGAAAATTATCAAATTTGTTTTTACAGTTTTGCTAAAATTTCATTATGGACTATTATTATTTAAAAGATAAAAAACTAATGTTGATTTAACTAATGTTTTTAAAAATTAAACGAAGTTCTAAGTAGTAAGTGCAATTAGTATTTTTGGTTGCATCTTAGGACACGTCAGAAATAACCCACTAATGACTCACCCTGTATAGTTTCGGACAAAAAATTGCAAAGTTCAAATGTTCAAACTACTAGTGGGATTCACTGCAGTCGTGCCTCTCCAGACTCATTTTTTACGTTCCAAATAAAATTTTATGGTTTAAGTTGACAGATGCAATATAGGGGACCCATATATCTATAAGCAAGTGTATTTTCAGAAATGAAAATCTGAAACGATAAATCAACACGAAATATCGCATGCTATTTTTACCAATACTGGTATTATCATAATAACTGATAAATTGCGGGGTATGGGTACAAATCACCGGCAATAAAAGTAAAAGTCTTGACTTTTTGGAAGCTAATTTAATAGCGGGAAATTACCGCGATTTTTCCTTTGAAAGTTTGTTGCAATGCCAAGATTTGCATAAGCCTGCAGAGTTAATTTAAATGTAAAGTGCAGTTTAATTTACGATGGACACCCGGCTAATGCTTTGATTAATAAGATTACACTTCCTAGAAAGTAAATTTACATTACTTAAATCAATGATCTATTATTACCGAGCATTTTTATGAGGTTAAAAAGGTCGCCTCGGTTAATTCAAGCGTTTATATCTAATAAAATTCGGTATCCGTAAATACAATTCTCGGATATAGGACAGTCGGGCTATTTTTGCATTAGTCGGAATCGCCAAGCGCTTTAATAATTCAGCGACGTTCCAAAGAAAGGCAAGCTTTTACATAATTTAGATTAGGTCGGATCAAATTGCGGTGAAATACGTTTTATTTGGACAATTTAATGGAAACCCTCCTGACTTGTATTAATTTTCCGTCAAGTAGCTTGAAAGTTGTTTGAAAACGCGTCGCACCGAAGAAGAGTCAACAATAGAAAGTAATTTAAATGTGAATAAAATTGATGCTCTTTCTCAAGTAACAACTGCACCTTCCTAATTTTTCAAAGTGGAACAAAAGATTCTTCCTTGCGCAAGCACGCACAATAATTACAGACATCGACAGTGATTGAGGTGGAAAATGTACCGCCTACGAAACCGGCTTTTCCGCTAATAAGAATTTTGATGCACGAGAGCAAGGAAGCAACATATGCTTGGTTTATTTATCTTGAGAGGAATCCACAAATAAACATGATAACGTATGGGTATGTGAACAGTCGTTTTCCGAGGCACTTAATATGTAATTTATGTTTTACTTGCTGTAATTACTAATTGGAGACTTTCACCGGGAAAGGACATCGCCTGGACAATTTCGTCATGTTTTATCACCTCTATGCCGGCTGGAGATAATCTTTACGGACAGAAAACCGATCAGTGACGGAATTTCAAAGGTAATTAGTGCTGAAGGCAACAACGGCAACTCGCTATTTTTACAAAACGAAATCACTCGATCCTCTTTGTCTTTGAGGACGAACATAATCTCATTTTTCCAATTACCCACAACCCTGGATTTTCAAATATAAATCCATTTTTCACATTCACTCGAACGAAAATATTTAAAACATCTCGATTTACAAAATAATTAACAAGATTTTAATTGCCACTTAAGCTAGAGGACAAACACACAAGCAATATTTTTAAATTAATGTACAAGAGGCAAGGGTCTAGCTATTGTCTTACTATTTTTACTTTTATAGAGGTGTTTATGCGCCCTTCCGGTTAAGAAAACAGTTAACACTGGAATAAATTCAAGTACAGAGGGTTTATTTTTCCAAATTCGGAGAAGCGATTAAATTTAACGGCTGTTCTATTTCTGTTCAAATTTTTGATATCACTGAAATCGTAAAAATTTCGGTTAGTGAGGAATTTTCTTTCTTCAATCCGGGTTCGTGACGCGTGTAAAAATGCGTTCGCTTCGTTTGCGTTAAATACCGGGGACATTATCTGAGTCACGTACTTTTCACTTGCAGGTAAGAGATTTCGAGCCAAATAAGGCAAGTTTCAATAATGATAATAAGCCCACGTAGGGTTTCATCAAGCGATTGAATATCTCGGACTGTCAGCAAGTGTAGCAGTTGCACAATCGGCTCGATAAGCGAGGAACTGTCAGAGCAATGAAGGATTAAGTTGGTAATTTCACACGTGGTGCCATCGATGAACACGTGTGAAAAAAGGGAATGTGTGTCAGACAACAGGTGCTTTCGGTGTATTAATAAACCAACGAGTTTTTGATTTATTATTAGCGGAGGAGGTTTCAAGTGGCGTGAAAATTTTTCCGATAATAGTCAAGTGTTGTTGCACAGAAGCCTCTCCTTGTTTTCCGAAGTGTTAGAAAAATAAACACTGTGATTTCATCATGATTATAGTGGAGCCGTTTCAAATCGCTCGTAATGTCGGATTAATTAAATCATCCCAGTTCGGGCGACTCAATTGGTTAAAACGCCCAACTATGACCTGCTCTTGCATATTTATAACGAATAAATACTAATTGAGGAGACGTTAATGTTACAATGATCTCATGCTAAAACAAACAAGCCATTAAGACTGTTTTAATTAAAATGGCAACAATTGTAAACTAATACAATTCGCAACGTATGGCTGCGAACGATGGGAATTAGGCAACGGAAAAAAAGAAAACTTCTTCAACATCCGTTCATCGCCACGCATAAATTTCCAAATGCGTGACAAGCAGCGAAAGTTTTGGTAAAAGTCCAACACTATCAATACCCTTGACACTTCCTCAATCAAAGCTTTATTTCTAAATGAAGTGCTTGGATGCGTGAATCATTCATAATCGGACACTTGAATTCTAATGTCGAAAGAATTTTATCCAGGAAATCACATTTCGGACGAACGAACGGTGGTTAGGATAGTTGACTGAATAAATAAAGCCTAGTTATCGTCCGACTTTGAGAATGTAATATTTTTAACCAGAATTAATTTTTAAATGTCAGTATGTTGGATAAGAGCTTGTAATTGAATTTAGGAAACAGGTCACTGACTTTCGAGATTAAAAGGGTTTATCTTTTAATTAAAATAAAATGATCTGCTCACACTTCAAAAACGCGCTTCTCTGAACTAGTGATAATTATGATAAAGCGAAAATAATTACGCTGATTTATTTGATTCGACGACATGTATCCCAACCTTTTGGAATTTGTTCCAATAACGCGCGAACACTGATCGTATCAAAATTTCAAACGCATTCTTCCTTAACAGGTTACAGAGCGTTTTTATTCTATTTTTATGAAGACATGAAAGCAGTTTAGTTCACAGCTTCCAGGAATATATCAGTGTCAGTTCCAATCCTGATTACGCAAAGCCACTATGTCGCTTATAAATCCATAAAATAACTCAGCGTGTTGGAATATTTGATATATCAGGCAATCTAGTTATAATTTTAAATCCACTTCGAGTATTCCAAGCATGTTTTGTTGTCAGAAACGTAAAGTCTGGCATTGTCAGCGACCACTTGTCTCGAACACAACCCGTCGTGCTAATTACACTTGACGGACATTTTCCTTCGTCAACACCTTTGAGCAAAAATCTGAAGGAAATGGCTCAAGAGTTCAAGACCTGTCTGCGATAACACAATCAATAACGCACTTTCAGATTTATTAAGTAATTTCTATAAATAGCCGAGAAAAGTCTGTGATTTTGCGGCGCTAAAGGCACTATTTTACCAAGCAATAAATTCAAGTGCACCTGAATCGTGCTCACTCGATGAAAATCTTGGCACGAAATACACAATCCGTGAATTCACATTCGGAAAAACGCAGCGCAACATTGAACTGACGGAAATGCCTCACTTCAATTTATGTCATATTAGAAAATTCCGATTAATAAGTACGATTTTATAGGCTTTTAATAGACCTATGATCACACGAGTCAGACGTGACACACTCTTGGAAATGTCAGGTTATTTTTTATCGGAATGAAATTATTATTAATGTGTGGTCAACATGCAAACCGGCGATTAAAATAGTAAATTCTACAATTAATAACAACTAATCAGTTGGAGCTTTATGAAATTAAAAATAAATCTCTCTTTAATGGAATTGACCAACAACAATTTTTATTCTCGAGTCTCGAGCAAACAATACCTGGGCTCCATAAACCCCTTATTAGCCCGATTAGTATCTCATAATTCCAGGATTAGTCGACGTTTTTATAGAGCGGGTCGAAAGAATCCGCAATGAATCTGGTCTGGAGCCGGGAATGTGGTTTGCTGGAGTGATAATAAGCAAGTGCTAGGTCAGTGTTTCATGTAAATATTTGATATTGGCTACCGAAGCGTGTTTCTGAAAAAAACTATTACTGCAGTCATAAAGCAAGCAGGAATGCAGATGCAAGTGGGTTAGTGAGAGTGCAATTTTGCACAGATAATTATTCTTTGTTTGAATATCGTAAATAACTGAAATGGATACGTTGTTGTAAAGATAGGTGCGATACAAAAGTGCACGTGAAATCTGCTTCAATTACAGTAATTATGGCCCCTTCATGGTCAGTTTTAATCACAAAAATCGACCTAGCCCTTCGCCGGTTATTTGTTGTGTGTTGTTTTAATTGACGGTTTAATTAATCGTTAATTGAACGTTTCATTTCTAATTTCTCGCCAGACTGTCTGTCTAGGAAGAATGATTTATTAGTGTCTAAATTATGCACATCGCTGTGAAAGGCGGTGCTAAAAATAACACTTGTTTTGTTGTTCAATTTCTGTTTGTTTACATAATTGATCCATCATCGAACACACTTTACAAATCGTGATATATGCCACCTGCGTGCATTTTTGTGTGAATCCGTTTCTTGATTTAATTAAAGTCTAGGGTGTGCTTTCATAAATAACAGCCTGATTTGCATTTGAGTAAGCATTTCCGCGATCGCTGCACAAGCTGAATAAACAACGGACAAAGGAAAAATTTGCAGATAGGATTTTGATTTAGTTCAGACGAAGTTATCGACTCAATTTGTGTGACAAAAAGGCGAGGAAATTTGCTTGAGTTGAAGCTGACAGACGTCAAAACACTGATTTCTTTTAGAATTCCTCCAAAGCTGATCAAAATTTTATTGTTCTGTCTGTCGTAAATGCAGCTCCAGAAATAGCTGTTCTATTAATGTGTGCAAAAGCAGATTCTTTTGTGTTGTCTTAATGACGTGCCAATGCTCATGTTAGTTTATTAAACATGTACTAATTGGGTACCGTTGTCTGAAGACATTAGCGGAGGAGAAACATTGATTTATACCGACTGTAGCGATGAATAATTTCCTCAGCAGGTGGACGACTATTTGACTAATTTTGGGAACAGTGATGGAATAACTAAAATTTTCATTTATTTTATGTGCCTTTTAACTCGATTTTAAAAATTCAGAGGGTGATTCCAGTAGCGTGCATTGTGTTAAATTGCTGATTCGAGTCAAGTAAATTACCCGGCGGCAATTCTCGGAATAATGAAACTGTCGACTAAATATTTGTCGAATTTTGCACGTCTGCAGCAAGAAAAAACTTAATTCAAACAATCAGTTACCCGTGCCACATTTATCTCCTCACATCAACATGCAAAACACTTGTAGCACGTAAACGTTGTTTACGTTTTTAGATTAGAATTCAAAAGCTCGGAGCTTTTGTCATGTTCGCTCGTAAATTGTGAAATCACGCAATTCTTATTATGCAACTTATCGTACATTCATTTGCAATTGCAACCTTGAAGATGCAGCAAACTGGTTGTTATTTGCGGTCGAAGAAGAGGTGGCCAATTCTTGTTCTTCTCAACAGTCATTAAAAGTGAACGCAGACAGCTTGGGAGCACTTGCGTGACATGAATGAACTTTTTAAATGTGGTAATCGTATCGGATTTGTCCGGGTACTTTTTTCTCACAAGAATTTGATATTTACAAGGGGGCTTTTTCGACCAGCTTCAGATCCGGTCATGACAACAGCGGCTTCGACGAGCGAAGCATAAAGCAAAAATTTTGGTATTTCTAATTTTCAACAGATAACTATTCTCGATACGGAATTTTGTTCATTCCAACCCTCGAAAATAATATTCGGATTTAGCAACATTTTACCCTTGAATGAGTCAGGAACGTTGAATATCTTTGATATTACGATTCCAATCTCGAAAGGTTCCGTTTATTGTTAAAATAGAAATGTACTGCCTATTACAGCTTTGTTTTATTTTTGCACAGTGCAAAAGCTTTAGTCTTTTTCTCTCCAAGTAAAAGTTGGAACGCTCTATAAAAATTCAAAGACCAATTTTTATTGAAAATTAAGTTCAATCGAACTAAATGGGCTGAAAAAATTAAATTTAAAGCCCATTTTTTCTAATTTCTTAATAAAATAAGGATGGTTTTTAATAAATAAAACACTATTTTTGAAATTTATTCCATAAATAAATAAATATGCGTATGGTGGTAATGCCATCACCCAAGTGTCAGAGTTTTCAGGTCGCATCTACAGCCTCTGACCTGACCTAACGGCCACTGTTAGTGATCAGGACCGATGGCTTAACATCTACTGTTTTTGAAAAATAAATAAATGTTTAGTTGGTGGAAATATTCTGCAAAATACAAACTTAGAAATGAGCTTAGAACTTATTTTTGTGATTTTATACATAGATAACAAGTTTCTTAAACAATAAGCCAAATTTTCATTTAACAAAACGGTCGATGTTGCGATACCAGTCAACTGAATAAGACCAATTAAATAAAAGGTTTTTTAATAAAATTTCCAAAAACATTAAACTACTTTTTTTATTAAGAGCGATTTAATTGAAGAATAAGCTCTTGCTGTTTCAATTTTCCTCATTATCGATTTAAGATAGATATTCTAAAAAATATAAATTATAAAATTTTCATTAAGGGCCGGTTGGTAGGAAGCTCTGTTAAAATTTATTTCGTTGTTAAAAGTTAACAACGCGAATGAACCAAATTGGTTAATTAATTGCGAATTAAATTAATGACGCTTCTGTAAACTGGTCTTAAATGTTTAATTTAATCAAAATTATTAATGTTCTTATAATAAGTAATACCTAGAGTAAATACTGTAATGGGAAATTTTTGTAGAAAAAATTATTTAGAGTATTTTTAATAGCAAACGAAATGAAATCTGTGTGATTGTTATTTTTTTAGATTCCTATAGTAAAAATACTTCTAGTAGATTCACCCTATACCTAGACCTGAATTTTAAGTTTAATTTAATTTAATTTTAAGTTAGCAGAACAGGACTAATTAAAAAAAAACAGATTTTTGCATAAATCAATTTTTTTAATGAAAACGATTTTTGCTGAAAATGTTAACATAAAATCTACATTATACGTATTCTTGTAATGTTTCGAATCGATTTACAGTGAAATCTCTCTTAAAGGACACCTCCTACAAGCGGACCCCTCTGACAAACAGACGTTTTTGTTGGTCCCGTTTGTTGCTAATGTATTTTAAATATTGATTCTCTTTTAAGCGCACTCTCCAATAAACGGACGCAGACAATGCAATTCGGGTCCTTGGAGACAGCATCTGTCCTTTAAGCGGACATCATATCATACGCACGTGTGTTCTTAAATCGTTATTATTATATCAATCTGTCAGAAAATTCGGGGAATTACTTAAGCGGGTACATTTCAGTGTAATTCAGATTCAGATTTAGAAGAGGTATTATTTATTGCAATAGTTCTTATTTGCTCATCATTTTGTTCTGTTATACAGCATTATCATGGCAAATAAAACTAAAAAAACATAACATTAACGTTAAAGTAAAAATTAAAAGAAAAAGAACATAAATCCTGGTTTCATTTACGCAACACAAAACGATTATACGAATTTTTAACAAAAAAACCTGAAATCAGAAAAACTCAAGCAGCAAATAAAGTTGAGTTGACCTGGAAGTGGAAACGTTTGTGAAAATCATAGTTTTTTTTTTAACTAAAAGATTGAAAATATTGATCGATTAACTTATAATTGGTTTATAAAACACTTAATAAAAATATTCTGCTTTCTGGATTAATTAACAGCATTAAAACTAAAGAGTTGACCACGATATTGGAAAACCAAATTGTTAAGACATCTGAAGGGTGGCTTAAAAGTTTTGAATTTGTCGATGGTATAAGTACATTTCTTTTCTTTTTTCCAAAAAATAGTTTAAGTACTGTTGTATTAATACCAATAATCATACTGATACCTCTTTAATAAATCCTTTTTAGTTTGTTATACATTGGATATATTAGAATTTGTTGTAAGAATTTTAAGTAAAATGTCGGGGTTTGAATATTCGGGAATGCCGGCTATTGGGGCAATTTCCATGCCCTAATAACAGTATGTGTAGCACAAAGCGGCGTTAAACCCACTAAAAAGCTCGTTGCATTAGACGCACCATTAATACAGTACGTTTTTCAACCCGTGGTGGTCTTCATAATTACGGTAATAACACTAATAACGTTCTTTGAGAGCCGTTTCGCCCTTAGCTATTCCAAATGCGTATTATTGCCACGAACCGGCGACTCCAGTTTTACTTTCTGACGTTGAATAATTTCCACTTGATAGACAAGACACGGTGGCAAATTAATAATTGATAGTGGGAAAGTCTGTCATGTCGAAGATGGAATTCCTTCGCAATTTCAATGCGGCGGAGTTTCCTTGACAATGTGTTCGTTTTGCCAGGGTGTAATTGCCATCATTAGCGGATTTATGAGGCGTGCGTGGCAAAAGAAGGGCGTACTGTTGTCGGCATCGGCTCTCATCCATAACTCAGCGACCTACGCCGATCGTCATCGTAAAATCATGATGAGAATCGTATTGTTTTTATTCGGCTGGAAAGCGATAGCCGGGGAGTGTTCTCGTGGGTGAAATTAGGAAAAAATCCGTCCATATGGGCGCTAATGAGCCCTCCAAACATACCAAGAAAGAGTCAATATTTTCAAGTTCCGTTACATTTCAGGACGACGAGAATTTCGATGATTACGACGACGAAACCTTCGACAGTGACGACCCTTTCGCCGACGAATGGCAAAACGAAGAAGCCACCGAGCCCCCAGCTCCTGTCTCTTCTTTCACCAAATACAAGTGGGACAATTACGGCACTCGCTCAAGGGTTGAAGAAAGCAGACGGCAGCAGCTTGATCTCAAGCCCCATAACGAAGGTATGCTAATTCGCAAATTGATAATATCTCCAAGGGTTATCGCTATGTTAATCGAAATGACTCAATTTCCGTAATGAGAGTTTGTCTGGAGATCATGGTCTTGTTGCAGCCCCCGGTCAGTCAATTAACTCGATTTCCGTCTTTCAACGCTGCCGTCCCTCTAATTTATTACTTATCTGCTTTTCTACCTACATGAGAGCCGGCAGTTCGTGTCAAATTATCGCAAAACAATTGTCGTCCCCTTTGATTGTCATTAAAAAAAGGGTCAGATTCCTCACGCTTCATTATCTCGCCCGCAAATTTTAACCTTTTCGTGTCTCATTACTCGCACAAAAAAGACCTCACAACTCGAAAAGATTCGAGCTTTGTTTCGTTCATAAATCACACATTAAGTGGGATTCAGGTGTGATGAAAAGCAAAGATGATAATCCACATATTTTATGCATTTTACGCTTGAGCTTGTAGAAACTTACCACATGTTTCGGAAGTGATGATAAATTCATGATCTCTCGACTTATTCGAACGAATTCACTGCGAGATCTACGGTTACATAATGTCAGGGTTTATAGTTCAATGCAACGGTTTCAAATATTTACAAGAGGCTTTTTTAATAATTTAGCGATAATAACGCGGCACGTGGACTGCACAGCGATGACTCATGTTTTTCAAAACAGGAAAGAGAAGAAGTGGAGCATATATTTTCTAATTTAGCACATTTTTCGACAAATTATTATAAGTTCAGTTTCAGTTTTCAGTCATCACTAAAGTAGGTTTAAAAAAACTGGATTTAAGTCATACAGTGACCAGCAAAATTATGAAATAACCGAAAATGTTTTGGCTGAAATGCTCGCTCAGTAAAATTTTTCACTTTTTGGTTTTGAGCAAAGACGTCGTTGACATTATTTTTAAAAAGAAACCTTTTTAGCCTTTTCCATAAATCTTTTAATTGTCGAGATGGCGTTTAATAATAAACTCTTTGAAAAAAGATGTTAATTCCTCAAATAAATCTTAACAATGTGGTGTGATGATGATGACCTGTGGACACTTTCTTTTAATATTTAATAATAATAATAATTTCATAATATTTTTTAAATCTTCTAAACCTTGTGGTTTTATGAAGGAAAACGTATACGATTGTCTTTTTTTTACTGAACAAACATTTTTTCGAGACAAAAAAATCATTTAACAAAAAGAAGTTTGTAGGATCTTGTTTAAAACTTACTTACCTACTTCTATGAATTTTTGACAATGTAATGAAATTGTATGTTTGATGTCTTATTTGTAATATTTAGTATTACGATCTTGCTATTTCAACAATTAAAAGATCAAGATTGGTTAAAAAATTAGAAATTTCTATTTAAAAAAAATCATTGTTTAGAAATCAAAAGGTAAAGAATTTTATTTTTAGTTGAGGACAGTGTACTTTTCAAAAATAAAATTGGCCTGTCTCAACATTTTTGATAAAACAAAATATTTTCAATTTTGATAAGCTTATTTCGTAATTTTGTTGTTTGAAGGTGAATCTGTCAGAGTAGTATATCTCAAAACCTAATAGTCACTCAAAAATCGGCGTTTGCTATTAAATACTTTATACATATTTTTCTCTATGTATGTGATTTTTTTCATTACTTTTTGACAATTATTCATTACAATAAAAATGTATTAATTATTCAGACGTATTTAATTTTGTTTATGCGAAAGATTTACAAAAAGGCTCTAACCCAAAAAAAATTAAATAAAAATTGAAAATTCACACAAACGTAATTTTGGGACTAGCGTAAATGTTTTTTAATATTTTTATGCAGAATATATTGTTTAAGAATTACCTACTTAATTATCTCAGAATGACACTAGAAATCATAATATTTCGATTAATTAATATTAAAATATTTTTAATTTTATTGAATAATTTATTTAATTAATTAATATTTAGTATAAAGAACTGTAACAAAATTGCAAATCTGCAAAGAAAGATATACAAAATTAATTAGCTTACACCGATTTCTATGTGGTTATTAGTTTTCAAGATTGTGTACATAATACTTTCCGTAGATTCATCTTGTACAATGTGTTCAGAAATAGTTGTTCATCAAGTCACCTATGGAATCTGAACGTAGTGTGTCACTTAATTTTCGTCAAAATAAAGCAAAAAGGTTTCGAATCTTAAAAAGAAAAATTGCACTACAAAAATTACCGAAATATAAAACAAAAAGTGAGATTAAAGCTAACTCAAAAATTTGACGGAGATGACACTAGACAGAAACTACAATAGTCATTTGGATGAAGCGGCGTATACATAGCATTTGAATTCCATAGTTGATTTGATGAACAACCATTTTTGAACACATGGTGTATCAGAAATACGAGTATTAATTTTACCACATAATAAAACTCATCAAATAAAACAACTTTTCTATATAACGTTTTGCAAAATTCTTATTTATAATTTTCACTGCTTTCCTCCTTTCTTTTGTGCAAACGAGCCGGTCAGTGTTTAATAATTACTTTGTATTCATAGCAACAATTTTCATTGTTTTAAATTGTTTAAATTTTCCGTTTCTATCACAACAAAAATAGTTCAGCTCTTTTATTTTTGTACCCATAGGCGGGTCCACGTTTCAGTACGTTATCTTTACCAAAATTTAAGTAAATTTGCGAATTTTTTATTGAAAAATTACCAATAGAAAAGATGTTTTATTTGCTGAGTTATGTTACCGTGTATTTCTGATACACCCTGTATGTTCCCGTAAAAACCAGAATTCATTTAAAAACCGATCTTTCTAGGAAAAAATAATTTTAACTGTTTTTTAGGCAATTCTATTTTTAGCTAGTGAAAACTATAACTATTTGATAATTTTAGTTTTGACTAAACATAATTAACGTAAAACATACAGTAACTTGTATGTTTGTGAACAATTTATTTTAAACTCAAAACAGGAAACACTGTGAAACAACTGTAGTACTTAAGCACAAAAGGAATCAACAAAAAAGTACCGCTTGTACAAAATAAAAACAACGAATGGTTTTAACTACTCCAATAAAAACTACTTCAAACTAGCTTTCAATGAAAAATTGGTTCGGGATTTTTAGTTATTACTAAAATTATGAGATATTTCTAGTTTTACTAGGTAAAACTAGAATTATCTAAAGAGCATAGTTAAAACTAATTTTTCCTAGGAAGATCATATTTTAACTGAAATCGAGTTTTTACGGTAACATATTCATTGTGTCCAAATCCTTAGATACGAACAAAAATAAATGTTTCTAGTTTGTAAAACAATAATAATTAATAGCATAGACGATAGAGGAATAATTTGTTGAACGAGTTCGAATTATTGATGTCATTTATTACGAATTCTATATGCCGAAATTTTTTGTAATCCGAACGATATCTGCCAAATTTCTGTTTGGATTATCCAAACATTACTTTTCTTATATGATGATAAACCTCCTTTAGTCCTTATGATGGAGGTAATGGGTAATATAGTGTTATGCAAAAACTGCTAGGTATTGAGTAATTATTGATTAACATTTTAATATTAAAAATCTCAAAACCAATAATTTATTTTTTTTTTACTATTTTTATTAGTGCCAAAGAACTACACTTTAAAAAAATAAACAAAACATACGTACGCTATTATTTTATTACTCATTGGGTCGGTTTACAGAAAGCGAAATTAAAATCTAGACCATTTAAAATGCAATGACAAATGTCAAGTTAATCTCAAACTAAAATTTGATTACAATTAAAATGTTCTATAAACTGGCCTTTAATTTATTTTCACTCAACTAGAAATATTTTTGATCCAGACTCTAGTAATCTAGTCCACTTTTTTATCTGTTTGAGCCACTTTACATCGTGCGACCACCAACCGCGCAGCAATTAAAATATTTGGCAATCCATCTAGTGTTGAAACCTCGCTTTTTGTCGATATTTCCGAATTGAGGTCGTTCTCCGTTTCAGGAAGAGCAATAAACGCCGCATTGGAGCACTACGCGAAGGTCCGCCAAGAAGGCCAATGTCGCAAACCATTACCAAAAGTGATCTCAGTCCAAAGCGAACATCCCGATCCTAGCAAAACCTACACTCCTCATTGCACCATCCTGCATCGTTGCGCCGAAGACACAGGATGTTGCGCTAACCACACGACCAGATGTGGGCCCAAAACCCAAGTCCTCGTTCACCTTTACTTTTACGTAAGTATCAAAGGTGATGTGTCCACACTCCGTGTGGGAGGCTTCATGCAGTACTCCCTCAATTGTTCAAGATCGCTCTGTGATTTACTCTTGAAAAATTTCAAGGCGGGGCCAGGTTTTGCATTTAGACGACATTCTTTGGCTTGCACCCTATAAAGTGAGGTCATTTCTACAACAATGTTGGTGCGATTTATGGACGTTATAAATCCGGCTTTTTATTAATTCGTGCAGGATTTGTACGCCTTCATCACAGGTGCATGTAAATCTCGCTCGTAACAAGAAAATGCGGTTTAAGAGCTAATTCTGTCGTAAAGCGACGATTAACAAGTGCGTTCTAAAACCATTGTTATTAAAACTTAATTCGAGGTAATCATTTTTACGGCTACTTAACTAGTCATAGGTGAATAGACTCGGATGCTGCTTGACATTATTTTAATTCGGTTTAAGGAGATAAAATTAAATAAATGCATTCCTCCGATTTCAAAAACTCGTTATCCTCCAACTGCGTTAAAACCATAATCAATCAAAAAATTTCAAACTGATTGATAAACCTAATGAAAAATGAATCAACCGGCCCTCGTTTCGTTTAAACTTTTGAGGAGTCACTTCGTTAAATGAAGCGTGAAATGAGCGTTGACTTAATTAACAGAAATATCTTTTCCATCAAAGATTTTTAATAGAATTTGACTCATCACCTGCTAAGTGGGTTTATTAGTTAAATGAAGCATTCTAATTACCATAATCGAGATTACAAATTAGTGCGTGCATCACAACCCACACAGGAATTCTCTCAGGGATTTCATATTTCGACCTTTGACCGAAATTGCACTGCTTGTCTTTTAACGTCCGTGAAACACAATTTCCGGTGCGGGGATTTCTCAAAGTGCTGGAGGCAGTGGAGGTTCCTCCCTCATGTGGGAGCAGGAGACGTTTTATTTGTAACAATATAAATTCTAATTAACACAGTCTTTGAGTAATTATTATTCTGACAGTAATAGCAGCCGCTACAGGAATTATAATCGTTGCAGTGATTATTCAACGTCCGATTTTTAGTTACGTGGGAATTATTCCAATTTTATCTAATCGTTGCAAGTGTCGGTTTAAATTTTTCTTCGATTTATCCTTGTGTGAGTAATGTTGGTACAATAAACAACTTTTCTTTGCATGGCATAAATTGCATTCGTATGCAGGAATACCGCTGCACACCTCGGAAAAAAGTATAAAAAGCCAAGTCATTTCACAGTCTGGCGATTAGACGCGACGGTGACCATAGGCAATTTTCATGCCTATCTGAAACCCTCTTTGTGTTATTTATTGTTAAAAGTTTGTTTAGTCTCCCGTCTTGAATATTGATAAAATAATAGGACAGCACCTATTTCGAGACGTGAAGTGATCACAAATCGATCGGACGGACGCGATCGCCATGCAGTGAATAGGAAATGCAGTGGTCTCAAGCTGAAACGAATAATAAATAAACCCACTTTCATGAGACAGTCTGAAATGCTGGCTAACGTCTTGAGTGAATTTTAGTGCAATGCTCCCAGATTCGCCATTCGTTTCCGGAAACTATTTATAGTGTTAAATGGGAGAAAACCTGATATGCTTGCAAGTTTATAATTTGAGGACAAACTTTAACGAATTCAGCCCAAGATTCGGGCAATTACAACCCGACACGGACTCGGAAAACAAACACGATTTTACGATTATTTTACAAGCCATTACGCCTGCCTTCCTACTTTGCTTCCACATTAATCACACCGCGGAATGATTTTATGCGATGATTGACGAGGGACGTTTTAATAAACCGAATATCGCAGCCCAAAGCCGCCACAACAAAGCAAGGAGATTTTTAATGTTTAATCCTACTGACTGCGCCAAAGACAAAAGTAAAAAAAATTGTTTTTGTTTGCTTTTTGTGCAACTTGAAAAGTCAGAGATAAGAGTTAAAATTTCTTGTCTGAGATTTGTTTCGCTGTAAAAACTGAGATAAACGTGGAATCACCTACGTGCAAATTAGATTAGCTTCAACTAATTTGTGTAATTCGCACAGCTTCGACTAGACTTTTCCGAAGTTAACGAACTGTTGATTTATCCGGTTCGTAACTTTTTGTGAGTGGAAGATTTATTCCACAGGGAAGTTTTTATGAGAGGAGAGGAGCATGTTTATTGTCTTCCGAGATTAATCAGAAACTGTTTTAATGACTTGGAAACACTTCTCTAATAATAACTTTTCAAGGAACTAATTGGAGATATTAAAAAGTTGATTGAAAAATCCAGGACTCGAGTCCCGGAACATAACTGAAAAATGTTTTTAGAGAAATTACACTATTAAAAAATGTATGAAATATTTGAATCACTTCTTTTACGTCTTGATTCACCTAAGATTAATTTATTTTCTGTTATTTCTAAAATTAATTGAGTGAATTATTCACTTGTAGATTATTTTTCCACAAACATAATTGGCGCAGGCAGTAGGTTTTAGTTTTTTTTGCAAAATTCCTATCTTTTAACCTTTTAACCTTTTAAAAATATTATATCCTTTATTCAGCTCAGATTATTTTTAGAAAAATTACTAAAATATTTTTAAAGTTTATTTGTCAGAAGGTTGCAAGAGTTTAAAAACTTAATCAGCAATTACCGTAGCCCGTAATCACGCATTATTTAACCCACTTGTGGCCAACTCGTGGGCTGTATTTACGATTCATTTTGCAACTTAATAATCCCTAATGAGAGAGTCAATTTGTTACGCAAATCGTTGCATCAAGACGTAATAAATCTCAAACTGATTATAATTAAAATGTTCGTTAAGTCCAAGGCTTGGACGATGCAATTCTTTGTTCACACAAAATCTGAAAAAATGTTTGTTTTGATTAAAGTCGTCGGAGCGTTTTTGTGTCTCGAGATTATCTCCCATCGGCCATAAATCTTCCAATTTTCTCGCAACACAATTTATATTTCCTGTGTTTTATTTCAGGCGAAAACCTTAGGCGTGCCCGGAACCAAAGTAGAAAAGTTGACTTTTTACAATCACACGGAATGTGCTTGTATCGAAAAATCGAAAGGGCCGACAACACTACCCGATGAAAATATTAACTTGACTCACGGACTATCCCTCAAGCAGGGCTCCGAACCGGAAAACATGCGAAAGTAAGAATTTTAATGTTCCATTTCCGGGATCTAGCATTGTGTTGCAGCTGCAAATGCCCGGAGGAGTTCACCCCGAAATTCCGGTACGATTCCAGATGCAGTTGCGATTGCGAGGAGTATAATCAGGACTGCATCAGGATGAAGAAGGGGAAGGAGTACTTCAGTCTCACTGACAGAAGGTGATTTGCCCCCAAATTAAAACCGAGCTAATAACCCTCTTTTAGGTGCATCATCGAGAACCAATGCGGAATTCCGGTTTGCGAGTATGGGGTTTACATGCGCCATATGGGTCGCTGCCAACGAAAACAGGAGAAATTCGATAGTTTTAGCAAAATGACCGTGAAATGAATCGTATTATTAAATTTAGTGTAATTAAAGCAATTTTGCCAGTGATATATTAGTGAATTTATTTGACGGTGACTTTAATTTGTGTGAAATGTGGGTTTCCGCAATTCGGAGCGCACTGAATTGGCGGAAATTTACAAGAATTCGTGTACGGTGCATGTGTTTATTGTATAAGTGTCTTTTTTTTATTGTACCCGAAACCTAGTCTTTAGGTCAAATTAGGTGCTGTATTTAAAAGCTTCGATGATTAATATAACTGTCTCAAGGAATTTGGTTGTTTTATTGCACTAAGAGCGCACCAGGCAACACATTATACACCTCAGCTCCATTTTAAATCAAAGGAAATTGGAGTAATAAAATTAAATAAGAACGATAATTAATGTGTTTATTATACGACAATAATTGCAAGATAATTTATATTTCTGGTTTTTCTAATGTATAAATAAATAACCACGAATATAACTTGTGCCAAGTGTTGAAAATTAATATTGTTGGACATTAAATTTTACAACTAGGAATAACTATTAATACTTTAGGAGTTTACTACAGCAAAATGTTTAAGTAATCATAAAATGTTTAACATTTCTTAACTTATCTTACGGATCTTATTCTTGTATTAAAATCTGAAAGAAAAAGAATTACGAAACGTAAAAATAAGCATAAAACCTTGCTATTTAATGGTTAAAGATTCTGTTTTTTTTTTAAACCACCGTTTGGAGGATTAACATTTACCTTCAACTGTAGAGAGGAGAATGACAAGTGGAAATATCTACACCTGCTAGTATTTAAGAAAAGTCGGAACAGTATAATAAAATTTTCCAAGAATTGAATAATTTAATTAGATAACAATGTAATTTTCGAAAAATCAGACCAGAAATGTGTAATTAAAACAGTTTGTTATAAGTACGTGTCGTAATAATTGCGTGCTGTGATTATTTATGATAATAATATTACACGTATGGAATTTCGAAAAATCAACCCTTATTTTTAATTTTCTACAAAGGACAAGTGTGACATAACGCCTGAACGTCCTTCAGGAAAACAAGCAAGGCGTTAAAACAACCATTTCAGTTACAACACAAAATGCAATAGTAAAATTAGCTGCTGTTTCAATTTGAATTGTATTTTTCCCTCAACAGGAGACAAAACTGAAAACACCTAATTATCTCCACGTGTTAAAAAACGCGTCGGTGTATCATTATCTCAAACATTAATAATTAATAATTGCTGTATTTCAATAATTAGAAGGAATTTTTTAAACAGATTTTGCATCAATTGACATGCTTTATTTACCACAAAGACGCAAAGCTGGTTTATAAAAAATACCCTTGAAGAAATTACTCAAACAACTTCCAAGAATATGCAAATCATTGTGGAGAGGCCCTTACATAAAAATGTACGCAATTTTCAATCGACTTTCATCAAAGATATTTAAATTTTTTAGAATGGCTAGCTCGTAGCGAAAAAATTGAAAAAACCACCACCAAATAAAGAGGGTAAAATAATAAGACCCCAAGTTTAGGTGTACAGATTTCTACAATTACTGAGTGAATTTAATATTGTTTCAAAACTTTTGTTTCGGAATTGTTGATATTGAAATGTTTGTAAACAAACCATTGATTAGATTATTTTTTTATGCCCAAAGTTTTATATTTTTGTACCTTTTTGTATGAAAAACAAAACAAGAAAAATAATTAAGTAAATCTAAAATTTCAAAATAAAGTTTTTTCAAACTGAAATCCACATTTGATTGATTTTGAAGGTTTTTACGTTTCTTAGATACCCAGTCGAGTTTCTAATGTTTTTTGATTAATATGCTGCTTATAAAGTGTGTCACAGAATACGTAAGACTGAAAATTTCATTTCTTGAATCGGATCTTCTGAAGCGTAATAGATCTTCATCGTGCGGGAGATAATTAGCTATTATGTGGCTAATTAATTTGTTAACGGTTCAGTACAATCAAAATTGATAAATATTTATGAGCATTGTCATTATAGCTCTTAAAAAAAACGATTATACCGCGCACCTCGCAACAAGACTTTCTTTGAAACAGGTTCTTCTAGTATTTAAGTACGACCATGCAGAATCACACGGTAATTCTAAAATTTTCGCTGACACTTTTAATTATACAATTAATAAAAATTGCGTCTTCAAACGAAACCAACTCAACCTTGCGACTAGTCCATGTTGTGAGTACAATGCTAGATTTTTTAACTTGAATTCAGTGAATTATTTTGAAGCTTTTTCGCCATGGCGACAGAACCACCGATGCCAGAACTTTGTATCCGAAGGATCCCTTCATCAACGAAACGTATTATCCTTACGGCCTCGGAGAATTAACAAATGTACGTAAATATTATTTCTCCTAATTTGGTGTGAATTGTAATTTTGACCACAGAAAGGTAAACAAAAAGCTTACAAAGTGGGGAAAGCTCTACGCAAAAGATATGGCGCTTTTCTGGGCGAAATTTACTCCCCGGACATCCTGGAAGCTCAAAGTTCCGACACCAATCGAACAAAAACATCACTTCAGCTGGTTTTAACCGGATTGTTTCCTCCTGTTGGCGACCAAATCTGGGAATCTGGTTTAAACTGGCAACCCATACCGTTCAATGTCTTACCTCGAAGACAAGATTCTGTAATAAATTAACGGTAATCGAATTTCTTCCAATGCCACTGTTTTAGATTTTCTTCGGTTTGACTTGTTCCACTTTCAAGCAAAAATTCGCCGAGATTGTCACCGCACCCAAATGGCAAAAGGAGTTCAAAAAACACAAAACAACGTTTGACTACATTGCGGAAAATACCGGGCTTGAGGTTAATAATTATTTCGATGTTTTTCATTTATATCTGTGTCTAACGACTGAGAAAGAGTTCGGCTTCACTCTTCCGGAATGGACGAAAAACGTCTATCCTCAGCCACTCAAAGATTTTGCCATCAAAACGTACGAACTCATGAGTGCCACAAGTGAACTGAGGAGACTGTCTTCGGGTGAGTTTTTCCAACACGTGGCAAAAAATAATTAAGTTTGTAGGAGGTATGTTGAAAAAAATCGTCGACGATTCGAAGGCCAAAATTTCGGGGGAGTTGGTGCCCAAAAATCGCAAAATTTTTCTCTACTCGGGACATGAGGTCAATCTCGCCAATATGTTGCACACTTTGGACGTTTTTGAGCCCCAAATACCACCCTACAGTTCTTACATTTTGTTTGAGCTTCATGTTATTAACCGCGTTCCTGGATTTAAGGTACTTGACTTGAAAAATCGCCAAATAAATAACTGAAAATGGTTTCAGATTTATTACGAAGATTACACTTCTGCGCAACCCCAACCGATCAAACTTCCGGCCTGTGATGAATTTTGCCCTTTGGACCAGTTTATTGACCTACTGTCCGAGTATTTTCCCCGTCAGGACGCGTGTAATGGAAATCACAAATAATTCAGGATGCTAATTTGGATCTTTCCTCGTCTGGAGTCCACATCAGGAAGGACAACAAGTCAAATCCCAAATAAACAACCATCAAAATCAGAACGTGTCTCTCGGTTAACGTCGGCAAACTTTGAAAAAGTGTGTCCGTGTTTGTGTAAATTCTGGAAATAGTTTGCATATTTTCTACAAAGAATTTTGTTGTAATTTTAAATCCCCAATAAATAATCTTGACACTGCTTGACACTTTCAATTTCCCTCTCCATTTTTTCATTAATGAAACTTGAAATATTTAAAATTAAAATTAGGGAACAAAAAAAAAGATTAGAGGTTAATAGCTCGATGGTGGAAATAATTGGCAAAATTAAAAAGCTACAGGTGTTCGGAAAAATCCTCCATGTCCTACTCTAGACTTTGGAACTAAAACGATGTTAAATGGTGACTCTAAAGCGGGAGTTTCTGGTTCAGAAACCCCAAATATGAAGACGAAGAGCGTCCGATTTTCGACTAGATCGAAGATTAATCGCGAAAGTTAGTGTGTGTGGAGTGCAGATGGCTTAACTTGCTTGAAACGCCTACGTCCGATCTCAGAATGTACGTAAAAGTGGTGTACAAGAAGTACTCTTCAAAACAATAACGGTAAAAATTTTCTTTTATCAATTGTTGCAAATATTTACACATAAAATTATTGTTTTAAAATTCCGATTTGAAATAAATAGAAAATTGTTTAGACGCGTTCTTATCACAAAGTCGTGTTAAAATGTGGGTAACAATTTTATCGGAAAAGACGGCGGTATTGGAAAAATTTTTTGTGACCCAAATATTACTCAAATATTTTTTGAAAATTCTGGAACAGCCTGTAGATGATATTTTTTATTGTTGATTTGGTATGATTTTGAAAATAAACAGTGATTTAGTTCCGAGGATCTGAGGTAAAAATTACCATAATAACGGTCAAGAATCCATCCGCACATTACTATGCAAAATTTCTAAATAATTCATTTCCTACAGGAATCCACGTAATTATAACTTCGACAGCAAAATAGCTTTATCAGTTCCAAGTGGAAAATTGCATATCGAAAATCGTAATTTAGGAATTTTAAAAAATTGTTAAATACACTAATAAAATTATACTAACCGTAACGCGGAACCATTATCTAAATCTGATGATAAATATTCTATACCACCTTTATTCACTCGCTTGGCGAAATTCAAAACAGTGAACTACAAATTGCACATTCGAAAAAGTCATTCAAGGTATCAGGCACATAGTAATTAATATTTGCGTTAATTGGCTTCAGTTCCTTTGCAAAATGAAAGACATTTACACGGTCTTGCTGGCACTGCCTTTAATTTTGCACAACTTTGAAATCACTTGTGCTCCAGTTGAAGACGACAGCCTAATTCTGGTCCATGTCGTAAGTGTTTTAAAAATTTGCGGCAAAATTACCCCCAGTTAGATTTTCAGGCATGGGAATCGAACCCCATCCCTTGAAGAAATGTACCCCAAAGACCCCTACCGAAACGAAAAGTACTTCCCGTTTGGGTTAGGACAACTCACTAATGTATATAAGTTTCCCAATTCCAGAAACACAAATAATTGAGCGGTTTCAGGTCGGCAAAAAACGCGAATTCATGATTGGGAAAGCCCTCAGGAACCGATACAATAAATTTTTAGGGCCGTACTACTATCCCGAAATTGTCGAAGCGCGAAGTACCGACTACAACAGGACTAAGATGTCGCTGGAACTCGCCCTTGCAGGGCTGTTTCCGCCAAGAGGCGAAGAAGTTTGGAATTATTGGTTAAACTGGCAGCCGGTTCCCTACAATTACGTCCCTCAAGCCAACGATAACGTATTTATTTTTGGTAAATAACCCTTGGTTTTATTTAATTTGTTTAGGTTTTGCTCGGGACATTGTGCCCAAACTTTGTGAAAAAAACCAAGGAGTACCTACAATCTGGTCGCGAACAGACCGAACTTTCCAAATATCGAGAAGTGTTGGACTACATTTCGGAAAACGCAGGAATCAATGTTACAAGTTTTCTGGACGTGTACAGTTTATATTTCGGGCTGACAACCGAAGTAGGTAAGTGTGAACAAATTGAGATTTTTTTCAAAATTTGTTTAGGCAGAGTGGGGTTTCGAATTACCCGAATGGACCCAAAAAGTTTACCCTGAACCGATTACACAACTGGCCATAAATGAGTACTACACTCAGACAGCAACCACCGAACTCATGCAAATGTCGGCCGGCTATTTCCTGCAAAAAGTAATCCAGGATTCCTATTCCAAAATCAACAATACCAACTCGGACCGGAAAATCTACATGTATGCGGCCCACGAGAACAATATTGCGGACCTTTTGATTTTGCTGGGGGTCTTTGAGCCTCCCCACATACCGAATTATGGGGCCTACGTGCTTTTGGAGCTTCACAGTGTGAATAACAAGTACGGGATTAGGGTGAGTCAAATAATTAAAATAATAATAAACAACATAATAAAATGTTGTTTCAGATATTTTACGAAAATTACCAAGAGACTAGGCCACAACTCTTGAAGGTTCCAAATTGCGACAGTTTTTGCAAAATCGACCAGTTTGCGAGTTTGTACGAAGAATACATGCCTGATCCTGATTTATGTTACAGTGTGTAAAAATAAATAAATTTACCAACCTGCCCACTTGTTTTGTGAGTGTCGATAAGGAAGGATTTGCTCCGTTTGCTTAATTTTGCGGTTGAGACGAAAGTAAACAAATCCAGACAAGATGAACATCATGCTTCAAGATAAAAAACCTAAAGCTAACACAGACAATTAATAAATCGTAAATTATAATACCATTTTTAATACAGATATTGCATGCATAAAACGGGTCTTAATCTTGGCAAATATAGTACACAATAAAATAAAGCCGATTTATTGCCACACTTATATGGTCAATGTACGACTTTTTGATTCAGTGACTTCTGAAATCCCAAAAATGCAGTTTCACTCGTTCCGCGTTTTTTTCTGGTCTTTGTATTTCCTAGCCCAACAATTTGCCTCACAATTGACGGAAAATGTGGCAGACAATGATACGCTAGTATTATTACACGTCGTAAGTCGTTAAATAAAAAATAGTATATTAAAGTATAAGTGGATATTAAGGTCTTTAAGACGCGCGATTTTTCGAGCACGACGGAGTAGCCGGAGTGCTCGAAATAAAGCAAGTGTTTTAAAAACCAGTTATCCACGAATACTTTACGTTATTTTTTATTGGTACACTTTGAAATCATAAATACTGATACTAATATTACAAAAATTAGAAATAATGTAATTATAAGAAAAAATCATTAAAAAGATGCTATGTATACTTTACGTTTCTTGGGTTATTGATATTGACATCGACGTTTGGGAAAGTTGGATTTAAATAAACAAAATAAATTACCAATAAAAAATATTTTAATTTTGCGTTAGGTTTTTAGACATGGTAACAGGACTGCGAACGGTCCGGAAGAATTATATCCCAAGGACCCGTATTTAAACGAGACGTATTTTCCATTCGGGTTAGGCCAACTCACTAATGTAATTTTTGGTGATTTAGGAAATGCAGTTTGAATGATTATTTAAATTTAGGCAGGAAAAGTTGGCCTATATTCAATTGGGAAAGCGTTGCGAAAGCGGTATAATAATTTTTTGGGGCCTTTCTACCACCCTGAACTAGTCGAGGGTTGGAGTACCGATTACAATCGGACGAAAATGTCCCTAGAGTTAGTTTTTGCGGGGTTGTTTCCGCCCCAGAAGGAGGAAATGTGGAACCAGGACCTGCCATGGCACCCCATTCCTTACAATTATTACCAAAGATCCGATGATAAGGTACCTGTAACTCACACAATATTTTTTCTAATAATTATTCAATTTAGGTTTTACTAGGGATGACGTGTCCGCCTTATATGGAATTGTATGACACGGAACTTAAGTCTGAGAAATATCAAAACAAAGTTAGTAAATACAAAGAAATATTTGCCTACATTTCCAACAATACTGGTCTAAATGTGACCACATTTCTCGACGTTTATAATCTCTATTTCGGACTGTCGACAGAGGAGGAATGGGGTTTTGAGTTACCCGAATGGACTAAGCCATTGTGGCCTAAGACAATTGTCGATTTAAGTATTCAGGAATATTTCACAGCGACTGCCACAACAGAGATGAGTCGCATGGCTTGTGGTTATTTTTTGCAAAAACTGATCGCGGATACGAATACAAAAATTCAGACTAACAGTGGTCGAAAAATTTATTTGTATTCAGGCCACGAGAACAACATAGCCGAGTTGTTGCTCCTTCTTGGGATTTTCGAACCGTTACACATCCCTGAATATGGCTCGTATCTCACTTTCGAAGTGCATAAAATTGGCGACGAATTCGGAATTAAAGTATGTGCGTAATTGTGTCCAATTTAATTTTTGATTTCAATGATTTAGATTTATTATGAAAATTATACCGGGGATGGACCCAAGTTGATGAAACTGCCAGCCTGTGAGACTTTTTGTGAAATCTCAAAGTTCCTGTCTTTGATTGACGAATATATGCCGGTTGACGACCCTTGTAGCAAATGACAAAAATTATAGGTGCTTACATTTTTAGCACGTATTGAAATTTGGAGATTATTGTCGTTTTGTAAATAAAATATTTATTATCTGAACCTTGGCTCTTTCAGTTACGTTAAAGAAATGGGTAATAAACTCATTGTTACGTAATAACTATAAAAAATTTACTTGTATTAGTTAAAAAAAGATAAGAATGAAGGAGCGAAAAAAGAAAAAATTTCAACATTTTAATGTTGGTATAATTCGTTTCATTTTCACAATGATGTAAATAGAAATAAAATTGCATTCAAATATGAATAATGTAGTGATTATAACGATGATGTTTATAAATAAATAAATAATTTAAATTTGAACGCAGTAACTCGATTTAAATAATGATGGTGTTAATTTTAATAATATTAGGTACCTATTAGCTGTTTCAAAACTATAAAAACGTCAACGTCGCTTTTTACCGAATTATTTTTTTAAATAAGATTGATAAAATTGTAAAACGGTTATTAATGATTAGATCTCTAACTGAAAGTAAATTACATTAGCTATTATTCTTTTGAAGTGTACGGATAGTTTATTACTTTGCGTTTAAAACAGCTAATATATAAGTATGGGACCGTTTCTGAAGCTTTTAAGAACGGAGACGTTTTTAAAAGACGGTGACTGGTTAAAAAAATAGTATATCATTATACAAGCTGTATCAGAAACGGTGTGTTAATTTTAACAGATGATAGAGCACAACAAATAAAAAGTTTTTTCTATATGTAATTTTTCAATAAAGATTTTGCAAATTTACTTATAATTTGGAGAAGCTTACGTATTTAAACGAGTACGCTCCCATGGGTACAAAAATAAAAATGCCGAGCTATTTTCGATGTGGTAGAAACGGATAAATTAAACAATTTAAAATAACCACCAGAATTGTTGCTACGAACACAAACTAATTATTAAATAGTGACCGGTGAAAATAATAATTAAGAACTTAAAATTAACACACGTATTTCTGATACACCCTGTAGATCAACAGAATAGACTTCAAACGTGTAGTATTTCTATGCATTATCAAAAACAAAATAATATTTTAGTGTTATCTAGGTAAATAATTATTTCAGTTCTTTTAATAATAATAATTGAGACGTAAGTACGCACGGTAATACCAAATTGTAATTGCATAAAAATTGCATAGTTTAAGGAGTAATAACTAAATATCTTTAGGAAAAAAATCGATAAAAATTCCGTACTTACGTAAACAATAATAATCAGTCTATCTTTAATAATTCAGTACGAAATACTTTTAGGATCGTTTAAAAATGTGAATTAAAACATAATGTACGATTAGTCCGTAATGTGAGCATTTGATTGGCTCAGTTTGGCCTTGAATGTTTAATTGCATGAAAACTGTATACTTTCAGAAATAATGAGTATAATGTCAGTAATGAGAGTAATGAATAAATATCCTTACTCAACCAAAAGATCTAATAAAAATTCTAAACTAAAAATTTCTAATTTTTCAATTATTTAGTACAAAGTAATAAATTAAGGGCAAGTTAACAAATTAATTAAATTGTAGGTTTAGATTGTGAATCAGAGCAGTTGATTGGTTCAAACTGGCGTTTTCCGAGTTCGGAGCATTGTAGAGAATCACTTTTTTAAATGCATTTTTTTCAGTGCAAGCTAAAAGCTTCAGTGTTTATTTTAATTTATAGTGAAGATGATTGTGGAGAATAATAATGTAAAACAATTTTAAAAAATTGCTTTTTTTACTCCAAAATGAAGCAATTTTTTCGAAAATTTGTTTTACATTACTATTTTCCCCAATCAACTACATCATAAACAACAATAACCACAAAAAAGCCTGCATTTGAAGAAAACGCATTTGCACTTGAAGTGCACCTTCAAACCAATGTGGGGAAGCACTTTGAACTCTTTGAACTGCATTTTTCCAATGCAGGCTAAAAGTTTCAGTGTTTATTTTTATTTATAGTAATGATAATTGTGGAAAATAACAATGTAAAAAAATCTTAAATTTTTGTAATTTGTCGTTTCATTTTTAGGAAAAGTGAAATGAAGCCAATTTTTCGAAATATTGTTTTACATTATTATTTTCCACAATCAACTACATCATAAACAACAATAAATACTGACATTTTTAGCCTGCATTTGAAGAAAAAGCAATTCATAGTTCACCTCAGTGCATCTTCAAACCAATGTATCTTTGTGGAGAAGCCCCGAATCTTTATTTTGTTTCTATATTTGGACTACTGAAGTAATTATCTAGAACGGCGTTGAAGGACACTCTGAACTCGGAATTCACCAATTTTTAGACACTCTGTATATAAACCGGCCCCAAAACTTACAGGTATGGTAGACAACCAGCAATACACACGATGTGTTTCTTTACTAGCCTATAATAGATGACTTTTTATCATTTTACACATCAATCACTTGCTCAAAAAACTTAAATAAGCACAAAATGTCCCGAATAAAGCCCTTGCGCATCATCAAACCAACAAATTCCAGCAATACCGGTTCTGTTATCTTTTTACACGGCTCAGGTGAGAGGTTACATCACGTTGCAGGTTTTCACCTTGTTTTTACAGGGGACACGGGTAAAGGAATTCTGGATTGGATCAAATTTCTAATCAGGGATTTCTCGCTACCTCACGTTAAATTCATTTTTCCTACAGCCCCCGTGAGGCCTTATACACCATTAGACGGAGCCGTATGACACTCCAGTGTGGAAATAAATGACTCCAATTTGTTTTTCAGTTGAGTAATGTTTGGTTTAATCGCTACGACATCACACCTGAGGTCCCTGAACACGTCGAGACGTTGGAAGACATAAAACATGATATTAAATCATTGATTTCGGAAGAAATTGATGCCGGGATTCCCCTGAACAGGATTGTAATTGGGGGGTTTTCCATGGGGGGCGCTCTGGCCCTACACACTGCCTATAGGTTCACTCCAGGCTTGGCGGGGGTGTTTGCCTTATCGTCGTTTCTTAACAATGAATCGGAAGTTTATAAAAATATTCAAGCTGTGAATACCCCACTTTTTATGTGTCATGGGGACAGAGACGAGCTGGTGCCCCAAGAGTGGGGCGAGGAGACGTTCAATAATCTTACGAAACTGGGAGTGAAAGGGGAATTTGTGCCACTGAACAATACTTTACACGAATTGAAAAAGAATGAACTGGAGAAATTACTGGAGTGGATCAAAAATGTGATACCACCAGAACGAGGGCCTTAATTTTTTATTTATTACATTTAGTAAATATATTTTATTAAAAAAAATGTTCGTAACTACAAAATCCCCAAAGATTTTTCCACCACAGCATGAGGTAGTCCAGCAATTTCAACAAATTCTGGAGTGTTAAACACATCAGTAGAATCCATTTCAATATCACGACCGGTCAGGGACTCATGTAATACGTTGTGTGAGGGCAAGAACGGCAAATGACCCACTTTTTTCACCGCCTTTTGCTCCATTGCAATCCTGAGAGGGGCATGCAAACCTTGTGTATTCCTCAATATTGTCATGTTCATTTTGTCTAGATTTTTTCGATACTGGAACAAAAATTTCAACACTTGACTCACGTAAGGACCTTCTTACATTCAATTCTGACAACATGAGGGGATGAGGCACGTCTAGGCTAGCCCTAACAGAGGACAAACCACCGGTGAATGCCTCAGGGACCCCAAACTTGCCCTCATTGATGCAAAAGTCCTCGGGCTGGCCCGGCTTTGACTTAACAGACGGAAGTGCGAAACTCTGAAACAATTCCTGGTTAGGTGTCCAAATTAACTTTATTTTCTCGCACCATTTTAAACAAATTCAATACAAAATAATGAATAAGCACTGTCAAAAACCTATGTCAAATTGTGCTACATGTAGCGACCACCAGGCGGCGCCCCTGAACCAAATTTAAATAATTTTTGCTTCAAGTAATTAAAACCAAAAACACTGAATAATTCCCATTTATTATGCATTTCAAACTGTTTTTTTTATTTTAAACAATTTTAAAATCATTTTTGTAAAGTCATGACACAATTGGCCCCACTGTTTCAAATTTGAATTAAGGCCGAACAAAAAAACGTGTTGTAAAAAGTTGGTTTGTTTATTATCAATAACTTCACAATTAATAGAAATATGAGTCAAAATCTTCGTCTCCTGGAATATGATGACGGTGATAGTGGTGATAATCCTCATCTTCAGTCTTTAGTGGTTGCTGGAAGAACACATTGTGTTTGCCGCTTTTCAAATAACTTTCTGCGTCCCCACTCCCTTTAATTTTCGGAATGGTCACTAAAACTCCAGTTATGTAATCCTTTTTGTCCTTTTGATCGTCAGCATTTTCCTTTTCTTCGTTCAAAATCATTTTCTTTTTATATTTCTTCTTATCAGTGTCGTAATCCTCACTGTCTTCATATTTCGTATTTTTGTTATTGCGCTGCGTTTGTACGCGATCTTCTGGGTGGTGATGGTGGTGGTAGTGATCGGGGTGGTCGCAGTGATGGTAATTTGGTTTCCTGTTTCGTCCTTTGGTACTTTTTGTGTATTTTGAGGGCTCTCCATTATCTTGTCTGTCGTAACTATCGATGTAATCATGGTGAATTGGTTCCGGTTCTCGATTTCGGGTCCGGAGAGGCCGACTGCGCGTTGTTTCAATATCGAAAGCTTTGGGGAAGTACCGCAACATCCTTTTTATGTCTTTACTTTGAAGGAAAAATGACTGGCACGCAGCTATCACAAGAAGGAGAAGAAAAATCGTCTAAAACAATAATTTGAGCAATAGTTTCAACCCTCAGATACATACCACTCTGTTCATTGTGAAATTCTAATAAAAACTGATGCTTTTCTCCTGATTTGACTACGTTTTATACCGTTTTCAAACGTGCAATTTTGGATTGATCCGAACTGTTGCATAATTGCCGCCAAATAATAAACAGTTCAAACTTTCCATATTTTGAGAATATGATACATATTAGTAAATTGTAGGTTTTAGCTTCCGCGTGAGAAATGCTAATATTTGTTTCACTTTCTTTATCCCAAAATTTAATTTTCGCTCCATTTAACTCGGCGTGTTGCTTTAACCACCACTATTGTCAGGTCACGATTTTCACACCGTAGAGTTATAATTCTAATTACCTTTCTTTAAAACGTGTTAATACCAATGTTAGTAGTGATAAATTAAAATAGAATGTGATGTTTTTGTGTAATTATTATTCAAATTTCACGGTTCGTGCCATTAGACACATTCCGAAATTTGCCAACCTGTCATTGGTTGACAGTTGTCAAATTACCGCCGTATAGTGTGGTTTGTGTGATGAGTTTATTTATTTTTAACAATTAAAATCCAACTTGCCTTTAATTTCTCTGATCAAAAATGCCAATGAATGTGATTACAACCAGAAGTTATTAATCTCATTTTTATTAGTGAAGATATTTTAAAACGATGAAGGGCAAATTAATCTCTTCAATAAACCGAATTTGGGTAGCGCCTTTATTATATTTAATCTATTTAAGAACAATTTATGCGGAGTTAGAACCCAAGGAAGAGAGTCCCGAAGTCAATGGCCTTCCTGTAAGTAACCCCAAAGTGAGGTTATGTCAATAAAATGAATATTTTTATTAGAGCGCAGCCTCGTCTGATGATGGACCCGGAAAGATCATTGCTGTGGAAAATTTCGGCTTCATTCACGCATTCGTTGCCTCTTTTTCTGTTATTCTCGTGTCAGAGATCGGAGATAAAACATTTTTTATAGCTGCTATCATGGCAATGAGGCATCCTAGAACGACTGTTTTCGCAGGGGCTATTTCAGCGCTTGCCTTAATGACAGTCTTGTCAGGTAGGAATTTACACAACTAGGGCAATTAATCAAGATAAACGTGATAAGAAAATAAACAGATAACAGTTTTTTCTCAATGCAAAGTGACCCATGATTTGAAATTAAGTTGGCAACGAGTTATCGCCAACTTAATTTCAAAGTCATAGTTTGGACAAAAATTGAATTGGAAGTTTTTATTAGCTCTGTTTGGATGGCTTGCCAACGTTATTCCCCGAGCCTACACTTTTTACATTAGCACAGCTTTGTTTGCAATTTTCGGGTTGAAGATGTTAAAGGAGGGCTGCGCGATGTCGCCCGGGGAAGGCCAGGAGGAGTTAGAAGAGGTCCAGTCGGACTTGCGCAAAAAAGAGGAGGAGGTGAAGGAATCCCCGGTTTTAAAAATCCTTGAATTTAATTTGTAGTATGAAAAACAAGCAATGTTGCCTGACCCTGAGTCAGGCGCCCCCCGAAAACCAAAAAGCGATAGTATCTTTTCCCTTATTTCGAGGATTTTCTTGCAGTCGTTCACTTTAACGTTTTTAGCCGAATGGGGGGACAGGTCGCAACTTACAACGATTATTTTAGGAGCCCGAGAAGTAATTTTTCATATTTTTTTAATTTTTGGTTAAAAATTTGTTGCAGGATGTTTATGGGGTTATTATTGGGGGGATTGCGGGGCATTCGATTTGTACAGGGTTGGCTGTGTTAGGGGGGCGTATGATTGCGCAAAGAATTTCAGTCAGGACAGGTATTTTCTCAGTTATAAAATTAAAAAAAGTATAACTGTTTTTGTAATTCCAGTGACCATAATTGGTGGTGTTGTGTTTCTCCTGTTTGCCTTTTCTGCCCTATTTTTTGACCCTAATATGGGGGGTTAAAAACGAAACCGTAATTGTTTAAATTTATTTTTTTACCGATTTGAAGAGTGCATTTTACGAATTAATTTATTTTTATACAATGATTATTCAAATAGGGTAGTTTGTCCATCTCCATACTTAATTTATTGCCATAAAAATAAACGAATGTCTAGTATTACCGTACAATAAGTAAGAACAAAAATGTCACTTTATTCAGTTTGTCCTAAAAATTTGTAACTTATAGCTCTGTGATATATGTTTTTATATCTATTGTGTGTGTACATATTATGTACATAATAAAGTAGTTTAGTATGAAATGTGTTTTTTTACTTTTTCCTAACGCAACAAAAAACAAAGTCTATTATAGAGGACTAAAATACAGTGACACCTTTTTAAACCGAACCGTTACAGTAGTGGCTGTTTACTTATTTTAATTAAGAAAAATTCGACAATCCAGAGAGCACTAGTAATTATTGGCGAAGTTGTTTTTCTCTACAGCAAGGATACAAAAATGGATTTATTTAAATAAAGGCAGTAGTGTAACGTAAAGTTAACAAAAAATTAATCGCAACTACGGATACCTGAAGGCTAGGATACGAACCGATGTACAAATAAACGTTCCCGTCCTCGATAGTTCCATTAATGTCGCCAGAGAGCGCAGTTGTTCTATTACCGCCAAAGTTTTCAGAGCAATGAATTTGAAAAAATGGGTGTATTTGTATAACTGTTAACGCACAGTAAACAAATGAAAAAAAAATACAGACAGATAGAGCATTACATTCTCAATAGTAAGACATAAACATAATGTAAAAATTTTATTGTAAACTATGTTTAATAAAAAAATAAACTTTTACGCTCTGCCTCATATTTTTCAAAAGGGTGTGAATATGGTTATAGATGCAAGAGAAGTGTTAGGGAGAAAGTTGTAACAAAATTAAATTTCCTAGAAAAAAGTTTACTTTTTTGTAGAAAATTTAATTTTCTAGAATTTTGTTTCCTACACTTTCTTTGTATCATAAATCGAATTCTCAACGTTTGCAATAATATCAGGTAGAACAGAAATTGATAAATTTAGTGTAAGCGCTAATTTTTTGCGCACCGTCGCATATTTATCAAAACGCTGGGAATACAGTTGAAAATACAAAAAAAGTGTAAGGTACAAAATTATAGTTTCCTGTAAAAAAATTTGCGACACTATTATATCTTCTACAGTTTAAATATAAATTAAATAACTTTCAGTTACTTGACCACCAGTAAAATGAATTGAATCCGTCGCTTTAGGTTCATTGAACGTTTTTAGGGCCTAAAACGTTCACGATAGAGATATGGTCTAGCGAGCTTTCAAAGGAACTTTAATTCTGTGCAACTTTCTTCGTAACATTTTTTTTCTTTAACCGTATTCGCAAAAAAAAAGAGAGACAAAGCGCAAATTTTTTAGTTTTTTCTCATGTTTCTTATGAAAATTAAGAGTGCAATGCTCAACACTTTTGCATTTTTTTCAAGTAATTAGTAAATTGGTTAGAGTTAAATTAATTTAAACCGATTTGCCGCCGAGATGAAATAACGCCCGAAGCGCACTCATGTTTACTCTTTAGAAAACCCTGCGATTTTGTACATCGTTTCGTTATAGTTCTCCGTAATCGGAACCTACAAAAAATTTTTCTTCTATTTAACCGTATATTGCCAGTTGCATTTTACCGTATCGATATTTCTTGTCTTTTTTTTGTAAATTTTTTTAAGACTGCTACTTAAACATTACTGACATGAACTTCAAATCTGAAGATCTTAGGATGGTACAGTCTGGTCTCTGGAGGAAGTTTTACATTCATAATTGTTAAATAAAACAGACTAAAATCGGTGCACTTTCTTAACAACCACTGTGGTGCAAATGACTATGCTTTTACTATAACAACTCTGTTAATTCCAATTTCCAAAAAGCATGCTATTTGCACCAGAATGGACTCTAAGAAACTAAACGGCTTTTACATATTTAAAAAAATCACAAATTGTAGAGAATTAAATTTGTGACAAAATATTTTAACGGTTTAGCTTTAAATTTCTTTAAATTGTTTTTTCGTACATAAAGTCGTACCCTAATCTTATTAACGACAATGATTTGGCTTCCTGGATTTCTTAAAAAAAATTAATTCTCTTATTGTTTCGTACACCTTTTATGTAACTTTAAAACCTAGTTATTTGCAGCGCTTTTTTCTCAATTTTTTAAAATTCAATGCTCAATAATGAGTTTAGGCGGTTTAAGGTGGGAAGCACCGCCGTACCATTTTTTGGAATTTTTTCCTTTTTTGTTGCTTATTTTTGGAAAAAAATGCGCGACTATTTCGAATACTGTATACGTGACAACCCGCAAAAAGCCTGCCGATCCAAAAATATCCTCTATTTGCTTTAGGTAATTTCGGTCTAAAATGAAAACATCAAAGGCAAAAAGTTTACCAAAAAGCCAACTTTTATTGATGATGCTATTAGAGAAAACAAGGAGTCTTGTCCAAGCCATCTGTGTTGGCAGCACCCGTTTGAAGTCTACTTTTGATATCCAAAGGAAAACACAGAATCAGCCCGATTTAAAACTCCTCGTACGATTATTACTAAATAAAATATTTCGTTATTAGAAAGAAACTCTCACTTGCTTGAAACGCTTAAACAATTACCTACGTGTTCCAATTCAATTACTTGCAGAACAAAGTTGGGACAATTTGGAGGAGTGTTGCGTGATCTCAACTGTACTATCACAATTAATACATTAATGTCATAAGGAAACGAGGTCATTCCAACCCCCGAAATTTATACGTCTCGATAAAATCATAATGTTGTTGTTTATTGGACTCGTTTGAGATCTTATTTATTCTCATTTAATTAAAACGAAACAAGATTACCAAATATGAATTAGTCTAATACACCAAGCGTTGCTTTCGCTGAATTTAATCAAAGTTGGAACTACTGGATTCACTTTCCTAATGAATTGGAATCGGAAACGACCCGCACAAAGCGATATTACCTGAGCAAAGTTGAATAAATACTAAATACTAGCCTTGAAAGAAATTGCATTTCAAATAGAACTTGAACGGCAAATGTTGTTTCGAAAAGTTAGGCAGCGCAAGTTCAAAATTAAAGTTAAGGAACTAAGTAGAGCGTCTAGACTAGACATTAAAAAGTTATTTTTTATTAAAGTAGAGCCCGTTTCCAATATAATGCGAACGTCTTGATTCAACGGATAAGTTATTATTCGTCCCGCAGTCTTAATTTAGAAATCCCTGCGACGAATATTAAGCGCAGATTTCCTGTTCTAAGAATTATCATCGGACATTAATTGCACATTTTCAGCCACTTAATATTACAAGTGTGAAAGTAACGATTATGCGATGCATATTTCATATTCAAATTTGGCGATAGCGAGTTAACGAGGTTGCGGTTTCAGTTATCACTAAAAATTAGATTAAAAAATTATAAAATAAAATAAACACAATGATGAGTCAGTCTAACACCTTAAATTGATAAACACTGTAAAACTGACAATGACCCAAAAACTGGGTTAAGTATTTGAGGGAAGATATTTATTTATTATTTATTGCTTCTTTTTTGTTTTCGTTTCCCATGTCTCTTCTAATATGTTAATAAACTAAATTTTATTGTTTTATTTTGTTGACATAGGACTACTCATAACAATTCTATCATGAAATATTTATTTAGGACTACTCTTCAGGGAAAAATGGTGCTGGTGGCTGTGTCCCAAAAAAATCAATACTACTTTTTGGAAGCCCGATTTGTGTATCCAAATTAATTGAAAAGGGTTTATGAACGAAACATTTATTTGCATTTTATAAAAACATGTTTTCAGCACAATTCATTAATAATGTGTTCGTAACAAATATTTACATATTTTGTCATATGCTGGATTGAAAGCTAGTATTTACATGGTCTTCACCCTGTGAACGACAATAGCCGCATATCCCACTTTATGAAAAATTTATAAACGCCTGATAGCTTTCTTCCAGTTTTATTCGAACCCTTAGTTAGAATACCTAATGAAAAACGAACTTATTAGCTTCAGCTTGGAGTTGAGAGGCATCGATTCAACAGGTGTTACATAACACTAATCACCTAATCGCCCCAACGTCTCAATTTTTCTCTCAAAATAACCCATCTATAGTCGCGTCACGTCCATAATTCCGCCTAAAAAAGGCCCATCCTGAAGGACGTTGTTAGTATGTGTGAAAGAAGCCAGACGTCCTGGACTCGAAAGTTTCAGCGAAAATTTCAGGATTGGCTACGCTTGCGCTGCTTTTTCAGGTTGAGTTTATCAACCGCAGATGTTGTCAGGACCGTCAGTTCGTGGATAACAGCATACGCAGGATGCAAGGACTGAAATTTTTTTCAGGATACGAGTCGCGATCTCACTGGCGTTCGCTTTCTACTTTGTGTGCGACGAGTTTCAGTGACTGTGATATTAATTTTTAAGTAGCGGATTTTGAGTTTTTGCAGGAATTCAGCCAAGGTAAGTGGAGCTTTTGATTGTTTTCTTTATTGTGACGGCTCGTTAAGCCCACTTTTGGCATAATCTAAATAACAGATGCTTAGTTATCTATAATTCTTGTGTAACAATGGAGGGTGATAATTAATCATGTCAATTGTTTTGGCCGCAGTTAAAAGGATATTACTTTGTTGTTTGCTTGCTGGAAAAAAGTAAAACTTTATTATGAAAGCTTCATTAATTGTGACCCTGAACTCTTCAAACTTTCTTAACTTGGGCCATCTGACAAGTTTCAACGGAGGAATTTAATAAATATTCCTATTATTTTTTACTCAGGCAGGAAATGGCTTTAACAATATTTTCCCTCTTCAAGGACCTTCCTTGTCAACAAGCGGAGGAAAATAAGAGCAAAACTTTCGTAGATTTGAGTCCGCCGTCAGAGAATATTACCACAAATCTCCTTAATCTATTGCATCTCCATTTGAATAAAGTGCAACAACTTGTGTTGATCGGGCTAAAAGCTTGCTTTTCCGTCAAAGCTCCTTCCGGAGATATTGACCGTTTTGTGATAAGTATGTGGCAACACGTGTACACTTAATTCGTCTGTGATTGATTCCTAATTTATCCACACGTGTCGAAGAAAAAACTTTCCCATCTTGGGTAAAGGTTGTCAATTTATTTTTGTAAACGGCCTCGTTCGATAATATTGTCCCAAATAAGTTTTAGCAATAAAATGAACTGCAGGCTGTAAAACTGCGAAGGTGATAGATATTCGATTTTAAACGAAACAAAATTGGAAACGTATGGACCACTTTATGATGATAGTGTCTTGAAATATTTAAAATAGAGAAGTCATTAAAAGAAATGTGTTTTTCCCGTTTATTGTTGGTAAGAGAACTAATTAATAATTAAATCAGGTAGTGACATCGCTAATTTAAATTGTTGTTTGCGACTTAGCGCGAATATTAATATGATACCGAAACATTTATTACTCATACATAATTAACAGCTAATTCATTCATTGACAAACTTATTATTGGGAAAGTTAGTTAATCAGTTGTTGTGCTATAGCACAAGTTTTGTTTAATCTAATTCTTCAAAACTGACGAAACATTTTGTAATTTATTTTTCCTTTTAACTTCATGTATCTCACCATAAAAAACTTGCCTTATTAATAGTTTGCGTGAGCTTTTATGATATGACGTGTTCCTTCTCTTCGTAAAGTCGGATCCAAAAATATATAAGAAATCCAATAAGATGTGCAAAACACAATACACGGCTTAGCTACAGAAACATCAAAGGTCTTTAGTGAAATTCGATTCAATCAGTGCGAAATAAGGGAAATGCAATGCTGATATTGAAAATAGAACATACTGTAGCTTTTAATTTAATTTGTTTTTAACATTAGTTGGAATTATAAATATTTAAACAATTATTTACATTTCTCTCGAAAAACCGCTCTGGTGATCAAATATTTTCTGCCTTGTATATGTTTTAATTTTTGCCTAAATAAATGTTTATTTTTGTTAAAATTCAAAGCGTGTAATTGCAATTTTGTCCCACTGACAAAAAACGCCTTTGACTTTAAATTTGTTCAAGAAGCTTCAGTTTGCCAAGACTTGGACGTTCATTCATTTGTCGAAAATCTGTAAAATCCGACCCCAAATTTGCGTATAGATTTATAGAAATCCGTATCCCAAACCTGCCGTCCCATTGTTGTCTCACAAGATTCCAATTTATGTATCTGCAGGATTTGAATTGCAGGTGTTACCACAATCCTCCCAGAAATTACCATTTGGGCCAAATTCAAACCCACAAATAATTTGCATTTTTTCATGTTTCATTAAGCGCACTTTTAAAATTCAATTACAAGTTTATATAACTTTTCTTTGCGTCAATCGGTCGAATAAGGAAAGCCTTAACAGCCTTTTGTTCTAAAAAAAAATAATTAACACTGTATTACCAAGTCACGATTTGGCATTTTTCCCGCGGAATGACTTCAAGAATCTTAGAATTTTCAGGAGTTCCTTCTCCTGAAACTTTATTAAACACGATCTATTCTAATTTCTTAATGTCTCGAGTTCGCTTTGCATTGGTTACCTTCGATTTCCAGCAATTAATTTAATTAGGAAGCAACGGCAAGTTCATTCAAAGCAAAAAGTAATGTGCTCAGCATTAATTAATAAGTAATTATGTCTTCCTGATTGCGATAAACGATTTAACGACGTGTTCAACCTAATCAAGCCAGCATGCACTAAAATGATACGCGATTTTATCTCTGTCGGTTGAAAATTTTCAACGCTTTTTTCTTAATTAATTTATTTTGTTTGCAGGGAAGTTTGTTGTCATTCCCAGTTAATTAAATATTTCGTCTCGAATTGCTTTGTCAGGGATTTGGGACGCAAAATTTTAGAGGTGTTAGCCACGATCAAAAGAAATTATCTCGGAATTTTATTAAAATTAATTACCCAAATCTCCCTTACTCCAATTCAGGCTGCTTTATCTTTGTTATTTTCCCCGGTGATGGTTGTAATTTATTAAAATTAAAAATATGGGTCAGGGAAAGTTTTTATTCGAATCTCACGTTGCAAAATTAAAATAATAAAGATTTGTGAATATTGATTTAATAAATCTTGTAACTTTATAAGATTTGGGTGGGTGGAAAACCGTTGACCTTATTTCGTCGACTCGCAAATAGGGAGGAAATCTTGGTGCTCTCTTTTACAACCCTACACTTAATTCACTATGAATAAGTAAATTTTAATCATAGACTGTAATTTCCCAAATTATGGAGTGGAACAAATAAGACATAATTTCGATCCCGTTTTTCAAAAGTTGCCACAAAACATCTTCCAGAAACCACTTTGTCGTCCACAATCACACTACAAACATATGGGGTGGAAACAAATCGCAAGTTTGGACAAGAAAATCGATAAAACTGAGATATTCTCTTACAAACTTGTTGTGCTGAATTATCATCAATAACTGATGAGCCTCGTAATTAGTCAAACTAACTTGCCTATGTAGCCTTTCATCTATTTAATTTTGAGCATACAGAGAGCTTTCAGGAACAAAATATACTCACTCGTATATAAACTGCGGTAAATTTCCTTTGTGTGTATGAAAAGGGAGGGAAAGCCACCACTGCATCTAGCAGTATTAAGTTTAGAGAAAAAATTATACTAAGAATTCAACTAAATTGCTTATACAACTTACAGCAAAGACCTTATGTAATAATTAAATTGTGGAAAAATCGGCCGGGTTATATAACTTTGAAAGCTCTGTCAAAGCTATTAACACAACGTAATAATGAAGTGCGTTTTACGGCTCAAAATATTAAAATAAAAAATAATGTCTTTCTGTCCATTTCGATTTGGGAATGGCTGTTTCAAAGCTTTGGCAAAATATTATTTCAACGTGTTTATTTTCGTCTTTTTTTCGTTCCATAACCGTAAGAATTACAATTAAGATTGCGAAAATGCGTCATTTCAGGCACGTATGTGCTATCGTCTAATAAAGGAGGTGCTAATTATAGAAATGCCAAATTCGGTGCTATTTTATTACTAACGGACTGTTACACAATCTGTACTTATAATTACGTGAAATTATCACAAATTATCAAATTTCTTGGGTAAGTAGGCTTTTATTCAAATCCTGTTCGAGACTTACAAAGAATCGATAAAAGCATCATTTGTCTCAGTTTTATCTTTTTTCGCTCACAATTTTCTTTGCCTCCTAGACGTAGTAAATCTTCATTTTGGTAGGGAATTAACACCTTGTAGTTCAATTCAATTTTACGACACTTTTTATAAAAAGGGAAACAACAAAACAAACTTGTCGTAAATGTGGGATAATAAAGAAATTAATTGGTTTTTAACTGAAGTCTGAACATAACACGATAGGGGAAATATCTAACTGAGTTTTGATGGTCTATAAACTAAGTCATAAATTAATTATGGAAGTGTTCGAGTAGGCGCAAAAATAATATTCGTCCCTAGACTCTTGGAAGCAACAAAATTTCACTTTTGTGCGAGAGTAAATGGAAACTGGATTGGATCGATTCGTATTTTTAGCAGAAAACGCAGTGTGAGATTAGTTAATTAGTTCAATATTCACTTAATTTCTTCTTTGTGTCTGCTTCGAGGCAATAATTTGGCAGTGGCGGCCCGAAGGCTTCAACTTTTGCAATTTTTCTTTAAAAGTTTGTTGTTTATTTTTAATTTTCAAGCAATGCTTGAAGCTTGTTCGTCTTTTGACGGAATTAAGGTCATTTTATTCCGGGAATGACACCGTGAAAATTTGATTCGAGTCGTCTTTTAATCAAATCATAAAAAAATGATTGATGAAGTGCAGCAGAATAGAGCAAAGTTTTTAAAAAATAGAAATAAAGTGTCTCGCCTTCAAAATAACAATTTAACACCTTTTAACCCTCACCTCTTCTTTCCCGAAACTTATAAATCATGAATTCTAAGCTCCTTTTAGGCTCACACTCCGTCGATCGTAATTTATATCACCATTCAGCCGCTTAATCTGACATTTCAGCCAAACTATCGCAATTTATACAAAATAATTAGACCGCTGGCACAGATAAGGCCAACTTTTTGCGATAACGTTTGATTTATAAGCCTTGTATTTGACGAATTTACGAATAAATTAATTTTGTTTGAAATTGACCCGGCGCATCCACCAAATTTGCACTAGCCGCGCCCGCCGTTTTATTCAGAAGATTAAAAAATTAACACGGATGCGAAACGTGAATAATTCTTTTCGGAATAAATGGCAGGGAACGCGTTTCACAATACCGCAAATAAACGGACACGATTCTCGCATCAGTTCGCTCTTTTGGAAAAAAATTTAAATTATTTAGCTTTTTAATTTCGGTTTTTTCCAGATCAATGCAACATGTACGGCCTAATCCTGGAAAATATGTCCGAGTACATAAAGCAAACCTACGGCGAGGAAAAATGGGAAGAGATAAGGCGAGCAGCGGCCGTCGATCAACCCAGTTTCAGTACCCACCAGGTTTATCCTGAAGCTCTGATCCCTCGTCTGTCGAAAAAAGCCGTTCAGGTAAGGCAGTTTTACCACTTCCTACAACTCGTAACCGTTTTCTTAGATATTAAAAGTGAGCGAGAAGGATTTTTTCGAGCAAATGGGTGTGTTTTTCGTCAGTTTCGTCAGTCAGTACGGATACGATCGAGTGCTTTCGGTCCTCGGCCGCCACATGAGGGACTTCCTCAACGGGTTGGATAATCTCCACGAGTATTTAAAATTTTCGTATCCTCGGATGCGGGCGCCGAGCTTCATTTGCGAGAACGAGACGAAGCAAGGACTGACGTTACATTACCGGAGCAAAAGACGGGGGTTTGTTTATTACACGATGGGGCAAATCAAGGAAGTAGCTAGACATTTCTACAATAAAGAAATGAAAATCGAGCTGGTGCGGGAAGAGCTGCTTTTCGACATGGTCCATGTCACTTTCCAGTTAACGTTCGATAACCGGGCTTTCACTCTCGCATCGCTGGCGATGACAAGAGAAGAAAAACACTTACCGATTAGTGCGTCCGTTTTATTCGAGATTTTCCCGTTTTGTATAGTTTTCGGGTATGGCAGCGCTAAATTGACTTTTCATCATCCTAAAGATTTTTTTTAGTTCGGATATGATTGTCCGCAGCATAGGCAACTCGCTCATGGTGATTTTGCCCGACTTAATTGGGAAAAAAATAACGAATTGGTTCGATTTAGTTCGGCCTTTGACAGCGTTCAAGTTTCAAACGGTAGGTAACAGGGATCAATCAATGTTGAATTATTACTAATTTTGCAGATTTTAAATCGTACAAATAATATTTTTGAACTAGTGACGGTCGAACCGATCCTTCATGAGAAACCGCCCGAGAGAGGGAGGCAAGAAATGATACTTAGCGACGAGCTGGATTTGGAGGAAGACAGGAGTTTGAGACTTAAAGGTGAGCAGACTGCGGGTTTGATCTAATTTGATACAATGACTGTGCAGGGCAAATGATTTACATGGACAATTGGAAGATGATGATGTATCTAGGAACCCCAGTGATGCCTGATCTGAATTCGCTAATCAATTCCGGGCTTTATATTAATGATCTCTCCATGCACGATTTTAGCAGGTAATTCGAACAGACATATGCTCCGCCACGTGTTTGACACTATTCACGAAAAAATTAAATCGATTCTAATTTATTGCAGACGATTTAAAGTTTACAAAAGACGCTCCGAGTTTACACAATCTCCTCGATTTTTTAGTCCGGAATAAATGAAATTCGCTTTTTATTTACCCTCACTTCCGACAAAGTTTTTTTACGAAAGAATTATAAGAGAAAATTCTAACCAACTTTTAATCGTTTTACAAGAGCAAAAACTGACTGCGTTTAATTGGGAAAAGCGGGGATACATAATTATGATACTATACATCTGTGATTTATTTTTTAAACTAATGGTTTAGTTAATGCGGAATTTTCTTTGTATAATATTCTCCAACCTTTTTATTTGTGCTAATGACTGATTAGAAGTGACTGATTAATTTCGATACATTTAGTAAGGAAGTTGGTTCGGGATTTTCTTATCAGATTTGCAAAATGACTAAAATTAAAACAATGAGTAATAGCGATTTATTAGCAAATATTTTGTACACGTTTTATTTTGTTTGTATCGTATGTAATGTTTACATATGATAATTTTTCTACACTATTTGTTTGTAGTTATGTCAACGGGTGACTAATATATTATTGTAGCAAAGTTACATGTTAAATCATAGCAATTAATATTGAATTAAACGTTAGTGGTAATACAGAAAAATATGAAAGTGAATAAATGTAAAAATAATAACGCGTCATCTTTTATATGCTTACACTGATAAATCACTTATCTTTGTCAAGATCTTGGCAAATTTTCATTCAAATTTCATGCAGAGGAAGTTTTTGAAGTACTATATGTTTGTTACTTGTGCCGTGGTTCCAGAAAGAGTTAAAAAATATTTTCTTGCCGTTTTTATTATCCGATAGATTTACTTGTCAAAATAAATAAATACTAAACGCCACAAACTGAAAATATTTTTGTTATATTTAATTCAAGTAGGTGAACAAAAGTTATAGTTTTTAAATGAAACATCCTATATCGGGTGTATCAAAAGTTGCGGATAGGCTTTTAAGAGCAGAACACTATTTTCGATAAAAAAATTCACAAAACCTTTTATTTGGCTGAACTTAAAAACTAAAAATTGCAACGCCGTACAAATACACCTATTTTTTTATGTTTAGAAAAATATTAACCAAATGTATTAATACAACTATTTTTGAAAAATTTGATAACAAACCAAGTAAACAGTAAAATAAATCATTAAAGACAACGTTAGCGGTTCTGATTTTCCTATAATTCTACATTAATGTATGCATTTTTTGCAACTTTTACGAGCTACTGCTTTTTATTATGTCATTATCCACTCTCAAGAGCGTATCCGCGACTTTTGACACACCCGATTTATCTTTGCATAACTATATTGTGTATGGAAAAATAAGAGAATAAGGAAAAGTTTAATATTTTTTTTATAAATCAAAAATACCAAATCTCGGAAAATGAATGTAAAGTCGCCTATTTTCCGTATTTTTCGACAGATAAACTTAGAATACCTGGTAGTTTTAGTAAATAGTCGACTTTTTGTTTATACACGCAGATTGTGTATACAAGGTGTGCCAAAACGTAAAAAGTGGAAGATCTTTTTTTCAAATGAAATACCAATTATTTGTTTTTGCGCATCAATAGCAATTTTAATAAGCTTTCTAATGGTATGTGCTTTATATAACAAATTTAAAACATTTTTTGATATTTTTCACAAAATGTATTTTCTTACAAGAAAATTTGTTAGCCTAGAATCTGATGTCAAATGGTAATTTATTTTTTATTTGTACTAATAATGTGACTAATTGCATTAGTAATCTAATTATTACTTGATCAATAAATTTACAATACAAAGCACATATCATTAGAGAGATTATAAAAAATGCTATCGATACGTGTGAACAAATACATAAAGTTCTAATTTTAAAAAAATGAGTTATTGGCATTCCCTGAACATTATCTGCATGCTTTAATCAAAAGTCGACTATTTGCTAAAACTACGAAGTATTCTTAAGTTTTCTATTGTAAATTTGTCGGAAAATATTCACTGGCAACTTCGTAGTGATTTATCAAAAGTTAGTATATTTATACGGAAAAGTTGAATAAGTCTGAAACGGAAGGAAGTAGACCTATAATAATTTATATAAAGTTGCATTACGTTTTATGTAGAATCTAATTATACAAAAATATTTAAGGTGTTCCATTTGAGAAAATAGAACTTTAGTTCACCACCCTGTACCTATACAGCCTGAGTATAATAAAAATATTTTTAATTTGTGAAGTGCAAGTAAATTTAATATTTCAAATGGCAAAAAAATTATAGACCTCGGGGTCGCCTTGTATAAGTCGTTGTAAAATAAATAAATTAAACACCAGACGTGTTTTTTTAGTTATTCATTTTCTCTTTATTTAATGATTAACAAAACTTATTATCTTTCTGCAAAAATTTGATTTTGAGGTACCCAGACCTAATGCCGATATCTACGAATAAAATGTGTAATCACTTTAATTTTATAGCTGCTGTACTTTTTCCTCCCATTGGTCAAATGTCTATGGGAAATTTGGTTATTTATTTATTTATTTATTTACATTTGCATCGCATTACTGATTAGATACCACAATTGCTACATTATCTGTTTTTTAGTTACAAGTAGAGTACATTTTCATATGAGATACATTTATAGCAGCTTCCGTGTTTCCAGTTGGAGTCTTTGAAATAATAGAAACGGGGAATAATCGCGCATATTTAGAGCCATTTTTTGTGTAAAACACGATTAGCGATTCCGTCGCTCGTTTTATCGATTTTGGTAAACTTTTCTTTATTATAATCCTGAGCTTCCACTTGATCGCGCTCCTTGAAGTGTCAAGAATTATCAGTATTTTCCACTTTAATTTATTCAATTAGGGACTTGATGTTGGCTGGAACCCAACAGTCAGTCGAACTGAAATTAGCTCTAGACCAGGAACAACAGAAAAGTAAAAAATTGGAGGAATCGATGCGGAAACTGGACGAGGAAATGAGACGAACTGACGAGTTGCTTTACCAAATGATTCCAAAACAAGTAGCCGATAGATTACGGAAAGGCGAAAATCCGATCGATACATGCGAGGTATTAAAAAATTGCAAGTGGCAGGAACAAAACGACTTTTTATAGATGTTCGACAGCGTTTCAATCCTCTTCTCCGATGTCGTCACATTCACGGAAATTTGCAGCAGGATTACGCCGATGGAAGTTGTCTCAATGCTGAATGGCATGTATTCAATATTCGATACTCTGACTGAGAGAAACCGGGTGTACAAAGTGGAGACAATCGGTGATGCTTACATGGTGGTTTCTGGGGCCCCGGAAAAGGAGGGCAACCACGCGGAACGCGTCTGCGACATGGCCTTGGACATGGTGGACGCCATCACCGACCTGAAAGACCCTTCCACGGGTGGGTGTCCTGTTTTAATTTGATTCGTTTATTTGGTATTCCTCCAGGTCAGCATTTACGGATCCGGGTTGGGGTCCATTCGGGCGCGGTTGTTGCAGGGATAGTAGGGTTGAAAATGCCCCGATATTGCCTGTTTGGCGATAGTGTAAATACCGCCTCTCGGATGGAATCGACAAGTGAGGCAATGATGATCCACATTTCCGAATATACGCGGCAACTGCTACCCCCTGCGTACACCGTACTGGAACGAGGGGAGATCCAAGTGAAGGGAAAAGGTACAAAGTGGTGAATTTTTGCTTTTTACTCCTGGGATGATTCAACAGGTCATATGAAAACGTATTGGTTGAAGGGAAAAGAGTCAAGGACGCCGATAGATCGGCGGGAGAAAGCACCACTGCACCAAGAGATCGATCCTTTGGATAATAGAGAGTTTAAACACCCTAACGTTCACGCGGAGGATAGAAGGAGTGTCGTTTATTCTCCGATCACATTTCAGGATGTGGCACGGAGGAGTATTGCGAGTTCGCCGGTTAAATATTCGCAAAGTACGAGAGGTAAGATTGTTCATATAAAATGCGTCAATAAAAAATTTAAATCCAAAGCCAGACATTCCTAGACGATTTAATAATTCATATAACCACGCCTTTTGCTAAATATTTTCAAATTCAGTTAAATAAATAAGCTGCTTGTTCGCGAAGATAATGGAATAAATCAGTTTCTTTTTACAAGAGTAAAATAAACATAAAAGTGCCGATAACCCCCTACCAATTCTAATCTATGTTTACTCGCGATTGTAAAATCGAAAATTCAAACAGTGTATTAAATTAAATTTTTAACTAGCTATTACTGGATTACTTAAATCATCCATTAGAGAGCAGTTTAAACAAAGGTTGAAGCAATTTTTCATAGCAATATAATGCTCGCAATGATTAGAGTATAATCCTGTTCTAATCTAGAAAGAATAAAGTATTTTGGCAAACTGATAAGAAATAGACTCAAAATTTTGTGCTAATTAAATTGATGATAAACAACGTTTTTCGTAGGAAAAGACCATACAAGTATCAATAAGCAAATATAATGATTGTGAAATAAATAAAATGTTACCTTCTTCAAAGCAGCTTCCTAAATAACTCATTCCTCCGTATTTTTATTTTTACTTTATTTAAACGTAGACAGAGGATGGCAGTCTTCCAAGCATTAATTTGAAAATTATTTTTTATACAATATGTCTCGCGAATTAGTACACATATTTGATGCAATATTTATTCATTTGTTTATTCATTGTAAACAACACATTTCTCTATGCTTTTTTCGACCTCTGAAGTTACGGATCACCCATATTTATTTTAATCATTGAATAAAAATTAGAAATAATCTGACCCGTATTTTTTTTCAAAAACGTTTTGTTATGGAATTCTTAGCCTTTAAAAGTTATTAAAAAAACACATTACATTACAACACATTACAAACGATCAAAAAATGGTTATTTATTTAACGAGTTTTAGTGTAAATCGGACGTTTTATTTCACCAAACCACGAGTGAAAACGAGTGGCTTATCATCCACGAGGTGGAATAAAAGAACTGATTTAAACGAAAACGAGTTGAATCCAATATTTTATTTTTCGATTTAGAACAAAACTGTTAAAAATAATCTGACGTTTCCTATTGAGAAATGCCAAACAGTTGTCTTACACAGGAAAAAACCTGAAATTTTTACTTTTATACATACCTCAAAATCGACAACAATTTTCAATCGGAAACCATTGTGCCTCCAAACTGGCAAATAAATTTTGAAAACGGTAATTTTAAAAAATCTCATTCTCAAAGAAATTTTTCTAAAGGTTGTTTTTTTCTTGCTGTTGCTAGTATTGGGTTCAATTTTTGCATGCATATTTTGAATGATGTTGTGCATGAATAGTGTATTTTTTTCCGATCTGTGTAGTATCTTCCATGTCTCAGATCAGCAGACCAAAAAAACGGATTAAATATCAAATAAAATATGTGTACTTTTGTGGGAAATTGATTTTTGATCATTTTGCTTTTTGTTTGGTACTGCTCCGTGGTCTATTTTTTGAGATATGTACAAAAGTATAAACACATCATTTTGACAGTTCTTGGGGGTCGCCTTAACCCTAGGCCTTAACCAATTTTGATAACATTTAGTATACAGTCGTTGGGCTACAGGGGCTTTCTTGACATAAATTGTATCATAACTTTGTAGCATAATTTAATTTGGCTTTTTTGTTACTAGAGTTTGAAAGCTCATTCCATTTAGAAAGTTTTTCGTTCCTTTTAATTTTTTTTTTGTAAAATGCACCGTTTTCAATTTGTTACAATTTGTTTCATTATGCCTGTCCATTTAAAAAACGAGTAACCATTTCATAACTAAGCTTCATTTCATTTTGAAAAAGTATAGAAGAATACCAAGATTTTAGAATACAATACAGTAATATTTGCGTTTTTGACTAAATTTTAAATTTAGTGGGCTTTAAAATTGTAGTAATACAATACTAAAGCCAAACTAAGTTGTGCTACAAAGTTATTAAACAATGAATTGAGAGGCCCTCGCGGCCCCCTTTAACAATGTTTGACATCCTTACAATTTGCAGCATTAAAATTATATTATCTATAACAACTTAATCTATGGTTAAAATATATATGCTTAAAATCTAGCGAGTGGCTTTGGTTTATTTACAAAACAAAAAATATTGAGGGAACACGATAAGATGAAATAATGAAATACGGTTAAAAATATTGATTGCTAAAATTGCCCAATTCGATTACTTTTAAGTACACTATGTAACAAAAACAGATAAAAATCACATCAAACAATAGTGCAAAAATTGAATCATTGCAAAATTTATTTTTTCTATTATGCTGTTTCAAAACTTTACCAATAGTTGCCAATTTTCAAAATATTTTTTCTATTTTAATAGGTGATCCATTACAACACAAATTTCTCTTCAAAATTTTAACTTGGTAGGTGTATTTGCCGGACTTAATTTCAAAACACATAATTTTAGTCAATGTATATTTGAGCACCACATAAAACTAGATTCGTCTTTTGAAAAACACATCTTTCGATTCCCCATCCAGTAAACAAAAATTAAACTTCTTTATTTTATTTTCTGTTTAATTGTTGTACTAGGTTCTGTTTGATTAGGACCTTGAAATCTTATCAGTTTGCAGTTCTTCCAAGTTAAAAATATATTTTGCTATCACTTTGACTATAAAAATCTTTATCAATCTCAAGTGCATTTTTGAATGCAAGTCCACAAACAAAGTTTTCGCTGGAAAATTTTATCAGATACAATACAACTCATTGATTGTGTGTTTTTACCACAATATTGACATGAAAAGCCCCCCTATAGGTCCGATAAAAATTTACCAGAGAATCTTACAGGCCGACCAACTGAACAATGAAAAAACGTCTTTTGTAGTCTCGTTTGATCAATAAAAATTCTGCGTAAAAATTTTGGTGCTTTTCCGCAGGTCTCCCGCACCGTTTTATGGAGAAAGTGACCAGTGAGTCGTGTGTCAAAGCTGGTACTAATAATCTAACCCGTTTGTTGATTTTCCTAAACCTTAACCCTCGTATTGTCCCGTTTTTGCGCTTGTTGTTCCAATAATTTGCTTTGGTGCAGAGCTGCGTTCGAATTCTGCTGGGGCTGTGTACGGGATGCGCGACCCGGCTGATATTTTCGGGGCCATGGTCCTCGACAATTCTCCAATTAAGGAAGACACGGACAGGCCCTTAAAGACTTTCACCCAGGAAGTAAGTTTAGTGGCTCAGGGATCACCCTTGACCTCTCCACCCTCAATTTTCCTATCAAACCATACAGAGAAGTCCCCGAAGGCTCAATTTGATAAAAAAGATAAAGACAATAACCCGTACGAATTCGGGCGATCGATGTACAACTACGCGAAGAAATTCGAGGGGAGGAAGAATGAAAAGGGGGCGCATTCGGAGATGCCCGTCTCGAAGAGCGACGGCGACCTCCAAGGCAAGAAAACTCTAGTTAATTTATCGAACAGTCATTTGAACAAATCCAACCACCATCACCAGCACCAGTGTTGCTCCGGGTTCGGGGCCGGGAATAGACACAGGTTCCAAAGCAACGCTTGTGTTATCAACTAACGACAATATCTCGATGTAAATGACCAGATCTCTTCATGTTTCAGTAGACTAGGCTTCAAAATTCGATGTGATAGGACACAAAATACTCCTCTTAATACTGTATTTTTTAAAAAAATATTTGTACCTCTCATAATTCGTAGGTTTATGTACATATCGTCAATAAATCACAATTAACAATCAACTTTTTATTCATAAAACTTAAAAAACCTATCGTAAAACTTAACTAAATTCACTTAATTAATCGGACGGATGGTTTGCCACCCTTTCGCCTGAGGACCGAATTTGTAAACCAGACGCTTGCCCGGCACTGGCAACAACACCTGGCTCTTGTAATAATACCTGAAAAATAAAATAAATCTAAAAAAACTTTAACGAAAAAAGAATTACCGCATAGCTCGGCTAAATTTTTCGTAGGTCATGTTATTATTTTTCTTCCTGTTGCCCCACAACCGGGCCACTTTGTCGCTCTGGACGAATTTAAACGTGCCCTCCTCGAAATTCTCCCACTTTATCAGTTGAGGGCAAGTGTTGCTATCACGCAGGAGGTGCAATAAAAATTCCCAAAGTTTCTCCGAGCGTTTGCCTGAAAAATAGGCTCGGTGTGGGTGGTTGAAGCGACAGACAATTCGCAAATATAAATCAAAACTTTATCTAAACCTTGAACTTGTTCCCTTATTTGATTTGTTGCAACAGACATGAGAGAGACTCAGTAAGAAAGCGTCCAATTTTTCTTATCGCAAATTTTTTCTAATAGTGAGATAATTTCGATAAACAACTTAAAAGCTTATTCATGAAATGAGCAAAACAAGTTTAGGTTTTATTATTCAGTCTTATTTCAAATATCCGGTTCGTAAACCCTAAATATATATTTATTCAAATTGCAAGTCTCGTGTTTGCAATTAAGTGAGAAAGCGATGACATAAATGTTTAACTTTTGATATTATTGCGATTGTGAGAGACCACAATAGCCACAATTTGATCAAAACTGCAAAGGTCATGAAAGTGGAAAATTAACTTACCAATTCTATCGGATGTGGGTTTGCATCGGGGTCTTCCTGGTTTTTTATTACTTGGCGATGAATAAATTTGGTTACTTGCAGTGAAAACGGGCACGTTTTCATTATTCGTTTCGGAGAAACAATTATTATTATTCTCGTGATTATCTAAAAAAATATCGTCCCAATTCCTGTTTTTGCCAACTATTATTACAAAATCATGTTATCATCATGCGAAAATAAATGCGGAAGCAATATGACCTGCCGCAATATTTTCCAATTGTTATCAGTTAATTGAATGGATTCGGCTTAGATTGATCAGATAAAAATGATAGATTTTGCAACGTATCAAACTTCAATTAGACTTACATTCCGGGGGGTGGCATCTAATGTAAGTTTCTTTAGCAGTGTAAATCAACTGACCTAAACTATTTGATTTGGACAAAATTTTACAGTTGTCTTCAGACAAATTTCTGAAGATGTAACCGGAAATGCATTGGAATCGTTCAAGATTATCGTTTGAAAATCCAGCAGATTCCGTGGAAACTTCGTTTAATATGAAGTCCAAAACTTCGTCAGTTTGCCACTCATCCATGGGTTTTCGATTCGGTAATTGGAAATGCCTTAACAGATCATCTGAAAGAAATAGTCAAGCAAAATCAAAACCGGGGACTAAGCACATACCGGCCTCGATGTTCTCCATGTAATTGTTAAAATAACTGTCGGAGCTGTCCCGAAATAACTGCGGAAAAAGTTAAACATAAATTTCTCGCCTAATGTCAGTCCTGACATTTATTATCAATTTGACTGTTGCGAAAGAATAGAAAAAAGCCCTCTGCGATTATTATGTACTTAATATCTTCCCCTTTCAAGAAGGAAGCTTTTACTCGAATTATTATTGTTATTATTGATAATATAATGATAACCATCCTCGACCACAGGATGGTGAACCGGAAGAATGTCCATTTTTTTTGATAGAATCTTACACTGAGATATTCAACTTCTGATTGCTGCTTTTTTAAATAAACTTTCCCACCACAAGATAATAATTAACGCATATTTCCTCCCGAATAAAGACGAAATCGCTGGTGATTTTCAAAAATTGAACACATTTTTTATTTTTGAAAAAAATACCTATGTTCGTTTCAGGCAAATATTTATTTTTCTACAAAAGTCGCAGACACGCTCTTGAGCTAGTGGCATTAGTGATCACTAAAAAAATAAATTATTGTTTCTTATTTAAGATGCAGCAGCTTGTAAAAGTTTCAAAAAATGCATAACCTACTTTAGTGTGGAAATGTAGAAAAAGTAGACAAGTTAACTTAGTTTTTGCTGAGATATTTTAATGCTTATTTGATTTACTATCTAATTTTCCAAACAGAATAGTAGGAAAACATTTTCTTTGATTTTTAAAATCTGTTAAAAACACCAGTTCAAAATTGCTGCAACATTTGGTTAAAATTTTTCTAAACGTGTAAAAATAGGTCGGCGCTGCAATTTTTTGTTTTTGGTTTCTGTCTTTATTTACAAAACGACAGGTTTTGTGATTTTTTTTAATCGAAAACAGAATTTTGTATAGCTCTATCAAGCTGCTCTTAAGTGCCTCTCTAAATTACAGCTTTTTAGAAAAACACATGAGAACTAAAATGGGCATATTGTGAAAGTAGCCGTGCGAATGCACAAATTTGAAACTCAGTTTTTAGGAAAAATGATAAATAAAATCTTTTTTTTACAATTGAATGTTGTTCTTAGGTTAAATAATTATCTCATACACCAGATCTTACCTCGTTTTAAATATCTGTAATCAAGTTTCAACGAGTTAAACAGCATAATAATTTTAATGTTTTTATGGAAAACTTTACGTTTAATGGCCTGAAAAAAAAAGTATGATAACTAAATAATATACAAGACCCCTGATAAAATGTATAAAAAAGTTACGTACCATTTTTTTAATAAAATGATAAAAAAATCAGGTTTCTTACATTTAATTGTTGCTAAGGCTTTCAGAAACTTATGGTATTTCATTCTTGCGATTAAATTTTGTGTAGAAGAATAAATCAGTTGAGATTTCAACCCGTTTAAACTCGGTTACAAATATTTAAAATGAAATACAAACTACCTGTGAGTGAATGATTCAACTTAGAAACAATTCCCAATTGTAACCATTTTGTTTATTACATTTCACTAAAATATAATTTCAACTTTTGCGTTCACGTGCTTGTTGGTACAGCTCCGCTTCCGACGTCCTCAGTACTAGGTGGGCAACCTTATCGCGCACCTAAGAAAATCGCAGTTTCTAATTAAATAAAAAAATATTGCATTTTACACGCCTGACTGTACCTCCGAAAGGTATCTCCCTAATTTTTTGGTAATTTTTCATTTGCAGATAAAAATAATTAAAAAAAGTAATTTTCGAGTCAAATTCAAAATTTTATACTAAACCACGCGTATTTACTTCAGATAATTGTTTACGAAATTAGCGAAGAAAAATACCATTCAATTTTTGAATTAAACGCACTTTTACATTTTAACTTTAAAAATTATTTTTATTTATGAGTTGCTACTTGTGGCGTCGTAAATTTAAGTCACAATGTGAACTGTAATTGTAAAAGATTTCGTTGGGATATTTCAATGCTGGCATCAGTTTTATTGCAAGACTGTAAATAAGGGGCTTCAAAAAGGTCAGCTACTGGTAACTGATCCCTTTGTTGGCAAATTATACCATCTTTTTACCAACCAAGTAAAAATTTATAATTTTGATATCAGAGTTCGATAGGCTAGCAGGTAAGGATTCATTTGGTCTAAAAACTTTGTAGTTAAATTAACAGTTAGTGCCCAAAAACTCACAAAACTGCTACGACTTTATTTATTAACAAAAAAATTAAATAAAAATCGAGAATGGTCCTTAGCAATGTTCAGGCTGGTGTGTAAAATTTCATAATTTTTATTTCATTAGAAGTCACGCTTTTCTTGGGTGCGCGATAAGGTTGCCGCACCCGGCAATAAAGCAATAAAGTGAATAAACTTCAATAAAGTTAGGAAAAATTAAGTTTATTTCTTAATTTCATTTCAAATTCAAATTAAGTAGCAAAATACCACATTACGTAACTAATTATTCAAACATACGATGGCTGCTACCTAAATATCAACTTGGATTTTCCCATTTTAATATCATTAAGCGGTATTTCCGAATTTAATAAATATTTTTAAGGCATATGTTCCAAAAATTTGTTGATTTAGTTTTGTTGTGATTAAAAATGAAAATACTTTTACTTCCTTGTTTTCCATTACTTTATACTTATTCCCTTCCAAGCGAAATAGTGAAGATTGACTGAAGTAGTAATTCATGGCAACAATCCAGTTAGGGACAGAAAATGATTAGTCTGCAGTAAAATGCAAATTAGGGTTTTTTCGGGTTTGCTTCGGCTTAGGCCCCATTTCTGTTCTGGGAACATGTGTTTTGAAAGTGTGACGAAGTGAGCAATAAATATTTTTACCCGAAGAAACCCTAATTTGCAATTTAGTGAAGACTAATCATTTTCTGTCTCCAACTTTATTGTTATCATGAAATATTACTTTAGTCAATTTTCACAATTACCTTTGGAAGGGTATACATATTAGCTGTTTCGAAACTATAAAAACGCCAACGTCGCATTTTCTCTCAAAATTAGCTGTTATAAATTATTCATGCACTTCAAAAAAATAATAGCTAATGTAATTTATAGTTTCAATGAGAGATCTAATAATTAATAACTAGTTTACAATTTTTCAAACTTATTTAAAAAAATAATTCGGTAAATTGCGATATTGGCGTTATTATAGTTTTGAAACAGCTAACAAGTTAGTTATCGCCTATTAAACAAAAAATATGATGCACCGGGTTGTAAAATACAATCCGTAACAGTTACGAGTGCAAAAATAATAAACACGAATTTCGACGTCAGAACTCATTTGTGAACGGTTACTGGTCATATGTCGTATTACACTAGTTATCGCAAATGTAATGTTGACTAAGTACACTAAAGTACAAAACTATCAAAATCGGGGATTCCCAGCAAGGGCAAACAAACACAACAACTTATATAAATAACTTATTTAGACTTACCCTAATATCCTCATCTAACATATCGCCAATCATTGTAGACAAATCGGGAGGTTGGTAATTCATGTTCACTTAATGAATGCAAAAAACATTATGATCAACTGTGCTTTTGGCTTTTCTAAATAATAAGGAGTGATACACTAACTTATCGCGTTTTATCTGAGTGACGTACACATGTGCTGTAATTTTTTAAATTTTCATAAATGTATAACGATCACTGATTATCACTAAAAATCGATAAACGGCTCATTCAACTGTGTTTTTTGGAAAAGGAAACGGAAGACTTTAATCTTGTTTATTAAGATGATGGAAAAGGACACATTGAATCTATGGAAAATTAGGGACTTTCGTAATGGTTACACAGGATTTTAGGAACTTGCTAGCACTGAGACACTTTTTCGTCACCTTAATCTCTAGGTCACTACCTAAACTAGATGCGTATTTTGCTCTGGGAAATCCCCTTATCATATTATTGCTCACATCAGGCACGTTCGTTATATTTTTGAATTTTTGACAGAACAAAAGTAGTGGTCACCATTTCTTAATTTTTGAATAAAACACATGAGACAAAAACGAAGTAGTATTACAGGTATTAATCATGGTAATGAAAAACATCTCTTTATAGGCAACCAATAATACAATGTAGGATTTTTTAAATTATGAAATAGAATTTAATAACAAAATTATTTTAAATTTAAAATACTGTGCAACCAAAAATATAACTGTGTACACCTTGTGGTCTATTCTGGTCATTTTGTTGACGATTTCACCGATGAAAAACAAATTTACGACCATTTTAAAGAAAACCACGTTGATGAAAACAGACAAAACACATTATACGACTTTAATTTATAGACACAAATAAATTAACATAATAAAATAAATATTTTATTAGTAATTTAAGAAACATTAACGTTTAATGAATCTCCTTTTGTCTGAGCAAGTCAGTGTATGCCCCCGACATCAGATCCTCCTTCTCAACCCCTAAATCCTCCATAAGTTCCAAAGCAATTTTCTCCCCATCTTCAGGAGTCTGTTCAGGTTTCAAAACCACTTCGAGTTCCATGAAATCACCCAGATTTTCAACAGAATCGATATGAACTCGGGTCTGGCCCACCATAAACAAATACCTAACTTTTTTCACAATTCCTGTTGAACCTAAAGCCCTATCTAACACTTTATGCAAATCTTGGACCCCTTCTGATTTTATTATTGCCTTCTCATAGGAAGATAACTTTGGTCCTTCAACGTCCGGCCTTTCGTAATATATCAATTCCGCATCTCCGCTCTTCAAAATATGATTAAAAATCATAGAAATTTCAAAAATTGAGGCAACTAACCTCAAATTTCCGCAACTTTAGCCGGCCTTTTGCAACTGAATAAAAAGTGTCGTGTTGCTTTATCACTTCACCCGTGGTCTCACTTAGGGCCTTCGCACGCTCAATTAGCTTTGCGAGCTGCCTAACTTTGGCCTTAATTTCAATATTTCGCATTTTGAAATTCAAATTGGAAATTGACAGTTTTTGTGACCGCGACCGCAAACTCAACTCATTACGGTGACGATAGCACTTTGGAAAGAGCTAGCACCATGAAATTTCCAGCGGACCAGTCAAATCACGGATGTGCGTTTTCAGCACTTTGCGACGTTGCCACGTTTCTCACAAATTATAAGAAAATAAATTATTTACTCATTTTCTTTTAAAATTCAAGTGTATTGTTATTAAAAAAAATAAAGTAAATGCAATTTCAAACTTGTATCTTGTAAATAAGATAATTATTCGTTAATTTCTTCTTCAAAAACATTATTTGAAAAAAAAAGTTAATAGAACGACATACTAATTCAAACAGAGGGTTAGATGTCTTCCCAAACTTTTAGAGGGTTGAAATTTTCAAGAAAGGTAGAGTATTTAATGGGCTTTCATGTGGAATGGGTTAAATGCGTCGACAAAAAGAAATAGTACTAGAAAAAAATATTTAATATTATTAATAAAATGTTGACATATTTCAAACTAAGGGTTGGATGTCTTCCCAAACTTTTAGAGGGATGAAATTTTCAGGAAAGGTAGAGTATTTAATGGGCTTTCATGTGGAATGGGTTAAATGCGTCGACAAAAAAAATAGTACTAAAAAAAATATTTAATATTATTAATAAAAGGTTGACATATTTCAAACTAAGGGATGGATGTCTTCCCAAACTTTTAGAGGGATGAAATTTTCAGGAAAGGTAGAGTATTTAATGGGTTTTCATGTGGAATGGGTTAAATGCGTCGACAAAAAGAAATAGTACTAGAAAAAAATATTTAATATTATTAATAAAATGTTGACATATTTCAAACTAAGGGTTGGATGTCTTCCCAAACTTTTAGAGGGATGAAATTTTCAGGAAAGGTAGAGTATTTAATGGGCTTTCATGTGGAATGGGTTAAATGCGTCGACAAAAAAAATAGTACTAAAAAAAATATTTAATATTATTAATAAAAGGTTGACATATTTCAAACTAAGGGATGGATGTCTTCCCAAACTTTTAGAGGGATGAAATTTTCAGGAAAGGTAGAGTATTTAATGGGCTTTCATGTGGAATGGGTTAAATGCGTCGACAAAAAGAAATAGTACTAAAAAAAATATTTAATATTATTAATAAAAGGTTGACATATTTCAAACTAAGGGATGGATGTCTTCCCAAACTTTTAGAGGGATGAAATTTTCAGGAAAGGTAGAGTATTTAATGGGCTTTCATGTGGAATGGGTTAAATGCGTCGACAAAAAGAAATAGTACTAAAAAAATATTTAATATTATTAATAAAAGGTTGACATATTTCAAACTAAGGGATGGATGTCTTCCCAAACTTTTAGAGGGTTGAAATTTTCAGGAAAGGTAGAGTATTTAATGGGCTTTCATGTGGAATGGGTTAAATGCGTCGACAAAAAGAAATAGTACTAAAAAAAATATTTAATATTATTAATAAAATGTTGACATATTTCAAACTAAGGGATGGATGTCTTCCCAAACTTTTAGAGGGATGAAATTTTCAGGAAAGGTAGAGTATTTAATGGGCTTTCATGTGGAATGGGTTAAATGCGTCGACAAAAAGAAATAGTACTAAAAAAATATTTAATATTATTAATAAAAGGTTGACATATTTCAAACTAAGGGATGGATGTCTTCCCAAACTTTTAGAGGGTTGAAATTTTCAGGAAAGGTAGAGTATTTAATGGGCTTTCATGTGGAATGGGTTAAATGCGTCGACAAAAAGAAATAGTACTAAAAAAATATTTAATATTATTAATAAAAGGTTGACATATTTCAAACTAAGGGATGGATGTCTTCCCAAACTTTTAGAGGGTTGAAATTTTCAGGAAAGGTAGAGTATTTAATGGGCTTTCATGTGGAATGGGTTAAATGCGTCGACAAAAAGAAATAGTACTAAAAAAATATTTAATATTATTAATAAAAGGTTGACATATTTCAAACTAAGGGATGGATGTCTTCCCAAACTTTTAGAGGGTTGAAATTTTCAGGAAAGGTAGAGTATTTAATGGGCTTTCATGTGGAATGGGTTAAATGCGTCGACAAAAAGAAATAGTACTAAAAAAAATATTTAATATTATTAATAAAATGTTGACATATTTCAAACTAAGGGTTGGATGTCTTCCCAAACTTTTAGAAGGTTGAAATTTTCAGGAAAGGTAGAGTATTTAATGGGCTTTCATGTGGAATGGGTTAAATGCGTCGACAAAAAGAAATAGTACTAGAAAAAAATATTTAATATTATTAATAAAATGTTGACATATTTCAAACTAAGGGTTGGATGTCTTCCCAAACTTTTACAGGGTTGAAATTTTCTCTTTCTTGGCAGCGATCTTGTGATAAGTATCTGGGTAATAATAATAAAATCACAATTCGTGCATTTTGATAAATTATAAATTTTTGAAGAACTGTTTTTCTCGTAGGTACCTTAAAACGAAAATTAGTTTATTAAAGTCGTGTTAATGAGCCCATCTTTACGAGATAAAAAGGTAAAAATGGTTTACCGATTATTTGGAAAACATTTATCTCGTAGATACCTTAAAACAAAAATTATTAGACAAATTGTTACACCTTTCTAGAGCTGCTGAATTCATCTTTGGAAAAGCTTAATATTTATTTCACAAAATAATGTGATAAATTTATGCAACAAAGCTATCTTTAATAGGTAATTTAAAAGTAATTTATACAGCGTGGTCCAGAACTCACTTCCCAGCGGAAATGTGCTGGTAGAAAAGCAATAGAGATGATAAAAATTCAAAAAAAGTAGGCCATTTATTTTTCATTTAAGTGATACAGAGGTTTCAAACTGACCAATCCCAGAAGCTCGCTTCCAGGTATAGGCAGGCATGTTACAAAGAACGAAAAATAATTCGAGTCCACACTTTTGTTATTCGTTCTACCTATTTTTGGAACAAGGCCTTCCGTGATTGATTACTTTCAAACGTTCTTTTCTGTCAAACGCAGAGAGTTAGTACTTTTTTGTAAAGGAACCTTAATTAGTTTTGTTCGAGTAATATTTACACAGTAAGAAAATACTAAAAATTAATTAATATTTAAGTAATATTAGTTACCTTATTTATGGAATGTCTTTAATAAATATTACTCGGTAAGCTCTCTCGCCGCGACAAGGCACTAATTCTGAGAGAGGAAACTTAAAATTAATTCTTATTTAAAAAAATATAAGCCATATCATGCAAGCACCGAACAAATAACTAAAAAATTGTGTAGTATTTCTAAAATTTCCAAAATTAAAATTACTAAAACAAATACATAATCTCCATTTTGCTCGTCCCCAGTTTTACTATCTGGAAATTTTAAAAATCTTGGATTTTATCTAATAAATAAGAACGAACGCCACTGTTACCTATGCAACATGCACTAATGCCCAAGCCTAGATAAACTAAAAATTACTGTGCTTCAACAATAAAAGCGGAGTAATACCGTATGATAGATTTAATTTCTAATAAACAGTGGCAATAGAAAACAAAAGTTTTAAAACTTTATAGCTTAGCTTCTAGCTAACACTTTTAACATTTGTTCTGTATGAAAATTATGAAATAATGAAGGCTTTACACTCAAATTTTGTAAGTAGTGTTCAGTTGTATCACAGATTCTTGTTATACACAAAAATCATGCTTTTGTGATGTAGTTCACCTCAAATTATGAACCTGCAACGTTGCCATTTTGGCAATAAGGTTTGTCCCCCCGTGTCCCACCGGTATAGGTAAACAAGTCAGTGTTTTCTCTACTACTTGTCACACAGTTTTAATAATTTTTTCAGTACGAACTATTTTCCTTTTGTCTGTTTTTTTCATTTTTGCCTCTCTGTGGTAAAAATAAATAAATAAATATGGGTATGGTGGTAATGTCATCACCCAAGTGTCAGAGTTTTCAGGTCGCATCGACAGCCTCTGACCAGACCTAACGGCCACTAATAGTGAACGGGACCGCGTCTTCTTCAAAAGACGAGTTAGTTGCGATGTTTTTGGCATGACATTATCCAGTCACCCTTCCAAGGAATGACCGGGGACAGTGTTGTTTAATTATGCAACTAACCCTTAGTGGCATTCAATGATAACTCCCTGTTGCAAAATTACGAAAATGCTAACATCGCATTTTACCGATTTTTTTTAATAAGGTTGATAAAATGTATTTTTTAGTTCTATATTTCTATAGTTTTGAAACAGAAAGTACATATTTCAAATCAGTGTAAAACAAGCTCAGCGCCACTTTTTGTGAATTAATGACAAATCTCATACAATTTATTAGACCAAAAATTGAAATTACACCCACGTTGTCATAATTTTTGTTTTCATAGCCACCACTTATTAAAAATTAGGTATAAGACAGGGTGATTCAAAAGTGCAGACACACTCTCGAATGGTGATAAACTGATAAAAGATGTTCAATTAAGCATAAAAATGAAGTCACTTTTTTTTCAAGCAACTTAATTTTTAATTAAAATTTTTTAATTTGTTTTCCTTAGCAACGGTATCGACTTTTGTTTCTTATGACGTTGAGTTTAATTTATTGTCGAATTTGCAAGTTTTTTAATTGTTTCGTACATCATAAGACATTAACTAGTGTTTTTTTTTCAACAGGTATCTGTTGCCAGAGGTGTCGTTTGTACTAACTAAAGTCAAAAAACATGATCTGAAACACCAAAAAATTAAAAGAAAAATTTAACTTTAAAGAACATTATCTTGTGAAAATAGGCTAATAGAATTTTTTGCCATAGGAACCTTCAATTCAGTTTGATGTCCTTTGACCTTTGACAGATGTCCTTTAACAGATTGTACGACACTTTTGAATCACCCGTATTGAATCATATGGTACAAAGAATAAAGAATAAAGAAATAAACTACAGGTTCTGATAATTTTGACAGGCAAAACATGTAAAATTTTCAGAAATATTAGAAGGAGCTAATCTTGGAGGTAGACAGTTTAGCATGATCCAGCGCTTACAGGAGTCGCACTCTACCCAATCTGTTGTCACATTTAAATTTAATTGCCCACAAATCAAACATCTATTTTCCATATCATCTGACATTTCTAATAACAAATTTCTTAAAATGATTCGAAATTCTTCTGGTTCATAACACGAATACAAATCTGGATTTTCCTCTTTTATAAATTTTTCTGCAAATAATAAAACATAAACACCGCAGTCGTAAGCATTTTTTTGAACAGGATGTTTAAAAATATTACATCTCCAATGCGTAAAAGAAAATCGCCTTGGTGCTCTAATTCCTAATAAAAATTTTTTTAAGTATGTTTCAGTTTGATTAAGGTTGCTTATTTTGAGTGGGTTAATGAAACTAAATGTTTTTTTATTAAAGTCTATTATCACAAAGCACCAATGGTTTTGATTTATTAACAAAGGCAACAACCAAATTCCTTCTAGTGTGTGAGTAAGTTTTGGACAAGTGTTTTCAAAAATTGATAATGTTTCATGCGTTGTGATGATACGAACAGTGTCTTTATGTTGATTTTTTGTATATAAAACATGAAGACTTATGTCCATAAGAAAATTTGATAGCCACATTTTTCTAAAATTTTTAAAATTTCCCAAAGTCTCGAAATCTTCAAGGTAAAGTTCTTTCATTGGATGAGCATTAGAATAATATCCTACAACGTAATTGACGCCTGAGTTTCCCAATGTATAATACCTGTCATCTCGAATTAAATTGTTATTATAAAAATCTACGTTTTTAATTTCTTTTACTTTGGAATTGAATTTTGAACGGGAAGGATGAATTTCGTTAATTGGTTTTTCAAAATATGACTTTTTCTTTTCGGATTTAATTTTTTTGTTCCAGTTTTCTTCTGATTCTAATCCTAAATCAATATTTTTTGTTTGTATCCGCTTTTTCTTTATGATAGCACATTGATTTTTATCTATATTAAGTGCACATTCTTTTGATTTACTCAAGACAACTTCTCGAACTACTCGAATAAATCTAGTACTTCGAAGTCTTAGTCCAGTTGGCTTCAAAATATTATTTTTCACCTGACAAAACCAATTTTCCACAGGCGCATTGCTAAATCTTCCAATACTATCACGATCACGTAAATTTGGATAAATATTTGACCAAAGAGGTAAAATTGGTAAATATTTTTTTAAAATGAGATCTAAAATCAGAGGATTGTAGAATATATTGATATTATCTGAATCTATTGCACTATTAATCATTTTCTTATCTTGTTCACATATTTTGAAAAAATGTCTATAAAACTTGCTTTTTTGATAAAGTGTATGGGGAATTTCGGTGTCCTCAGTTTCGGTTTCAGTTTCCTCATCTATGTCTTCTAGATCTTTACTATTATTTAATGTATCAAACATTTTGCTTATTACATTGCTTAATTTCCCATCGAGATCTAAAAATTCTTTTGAAGTAATTAAAACCATCTTTTTGAACCACTTCTCCACTTCAGGTAAAGATGTTTTCATAAAAACAGCTGCTATAGAATGTTTGAAAAATTTTTTTTGAGTTTTATTGCTACCGCAAATCTTGTTAATGTCATTTGTTATTAATTTCATAAAATGAGCGCAACATAATTTTAAAGTGATTTTTGGTCGAACAGTCGTTTCTGATGTTATATAATCGTATACAATATTTAAGTATACACTAATATCATCCATTTTATTCCACTGTGTGGTGATGGCGTTAATAAAAGCGAAACTAAAATCGGTAACCACATAAGAAAAAATGGGCCATTTTAGCTGTTTACTTTTAACAATAAATGATTCAAAAGCCTGTAACCATGAACCAATAGAATAACCATCATGTTCGGAAGTTATCATTTCGAAAACAGGACAAACAAGTTCTTTATCTTTGATGTGTACCACTCCAGCGTAATAATAAACACGTTTTTTCGTCTCAGGGGGAGAATGGACGACACTTCCGGTTGCATCTAAATGTAAAACTATAAACCCATTATTTGTTTGAGACAGTGCATGTTTAATAACTTCTAACTGTTCAATACTAAATAAATACACTGTTAGGGGCTCAAAAACGCGATAAATATACTGGCGGTTTTCTCTCGACATTTTTATAAGATCGAAAAATTCGTCTGTATCTCTATCTAATTTAGAAAGAGTCTGTGACTTGATTTTTTTGTACACATGTTTGGATTTTATATTATCATAATTTCCTGCGCGAATTTGATCCGAGGGAACAAAATTTGTATCCCGAACTCGTGTCATGAATGGAGTCGATGTCTGCAATTTATTTCCTAATAGCTGTCTTTCAAAATTTCTCACAAAAGTTGTCCTTTTTTGGTTATCGTGCCGATAATTTAGTGTATTACTAAAAACGGTTCCAATAATATCATGTTTTTCTGGCGACAATTTAATGATAAACACTTTACAATTTTCATGTGCACAATATGCATAAATTGTAAATTTTTTTCCTTTCTTGTCTGATTGGTGTTTTTTAAAATTAAGAGGACAAATATTATTAACTGTTGCAAATTTCTTCCTCACAGTAATTTGATAGTTAATTAAAGAATTATTAAATTTAATGTCATTAAATTGTTCATAACTTAGTGAAAAAGTGCCTTCTTTAATATTACAATTTTTAAAAGACATTGGTTTTAAACGTTTTATTGATATATCATTTTGTGAATTTTCTGGCAAAAGAGTAAATTTTGATTTATTAGGTTGGTTATATAAATTTTTTATTGAATTTGGAACGTCATTCACTGAAAAATCGGTAATATGGAAATCATTGTAATTATCGAAAGAAGAAAACTGATTGGTGGATTCTGGTGAGTTAATTGAAAAATCATTTTTTTCAGTAGTGTAATGATTATCAAAAAAAACGGGACTATTAGAAATGATTTTGGATTCGACGATTTTTTTATGGAAAAACTGTTTTATGTTTCCTTCGTTCCGCGACAAAATTTTCTTAATACGATTTTTACAATCGTTTAACCTTCGTTTGCTAGGTTTAGAAAGGCGGAACATGTAAATAGAAGATTCATGAATAATCCGATCACTTAAAGGTAGATTTGCGATGTATGTAAGTGATGTATTAGGAGCCAAACTTTTGATAAAATCGGCTAATTCCTTGAAATCAAAATTCTTGGGCATTTTTTAAAGTAGACAACAAAAATAATAATAAAAAACTAAAAACTAAAAATTCTAAAACTAAAAAAACCCAAAAATTCAAAAACTAAAAAATCTAAAAATTCTAAAACTAACGACTATAAATGCTGAAAACAAAACCAATAAACTAAAAACAAAAGAAAAGATTCCGAAAAGCAAAAAGGTTCTTACAAAATTAATTCGCGCAAAAGCTCAGCAAAATACACCTGCTATCACCAAAGCCATGCAATAACTGCAAATTCAGATGAATCGAGAATCGGTATAACTCGTTATAGCAGACAGAGATAAGGTAGCAGACGATTACTCTAAATTCTAAGAAAATACCGCGTAGCCGGGAAGCCGGGATGATTCTAAGTAGACCAATAAAATGTTTTCCAAATAATCGGTATACCCTTTTTACCTTTTTATCTCGTAAAAATCGGCTCATTAACACGACTTCAATAAACTAATTTTCGTTTTAAGGTACCTACGAGAAAAGCAGTTCTTCAAAAATTTATAATTTATCAAAATGCACGAATTGTGATTTTATTATTATTACCCAGATACTTATCACAAGGTCGCTGCCAAGAAAGAGATAAGCATTATAATTATTATAAAAAATAATAATTACAAATACAGAATTTCGGACGAATTGTAATTTGATTGACATAAAAGTGCAAAACTGGCTTCAACTGGCTTTTTTATGTCTTACAAAATTAACTTTCCATTTTTGTCGACGCATTTAACCCATTCCACATGAAAGCCCATTAAATACTCTACCTTTCCTGAAAATTTCATCCCTCTAAAAGTTTGGGAAGACATCCAACCCTTAGTTTGAAATATGTCAACATTTTATTAATAATATTAAATATTTTTTTAGTACTATTTCTTTTTGTCGACGCATTTAACCCATTCCACATGAAAGCCCATTAAATACTCTACCTTTCCTTAAAATTTCATCCCTCTAAAAGTTTGGGAAGACATCCAACCCTTAGTTTGAAATATGTCAACATTTTATTAATAATATTAAATATTTTTTTCTAGTACTATTTCTTTTTGTCGACGCATTTAACCCATTCCACATGAAAGCCCATTAAATACTCTACCTTTCCTGAAAATTTCATCCCTCTAAAAGTTTGGGAAGACATCCAACCCTTAGTTTGAAATATGTCAACATTTTATTAATAATATTAAATATTTTTTTCTAGTACTATTTCTTTTTGTCGACGCATTTAACCCATTCCACATGAAAGCCCATTAAATACTCTACCTTTCCTGAAAATTTCAACCCTCTAAAAGTTTAAGAAGACATCTAACCCTTAGTTTGAAATATGTCAACATTTTATTAATAATATTAAATATTTTTTTTAGTACTATTTCTTTTTGTCGACGCATTTAACCCATTCCACATGAAAGCCCATTAAATACTCTACCTTTCCTGAAAATTTCAACCCTCTAAAAGTTTGGGAAGACATCCAACCCTTAGTTTGAAATATGTCAACATTTTATTAATAATATTAAATATTTTTTTCTAGTACTATTTCTTTTTGTCGACGCATTTAACCCATTCCACATGAAAGCCCATTAAATACCTACCTTTCTTGAAAATTTCAATCCTCTAAAAGTTTGGGAAGACATCTAACCCTCTGTTTGAATTAGTATGTCGTTCTATTAACTTTTTTTTTCAAATAATGTTTTTGAAGAAGAAATTAACGAATAATTATCTTATTTAGGTGGAATCTGCCCCCTAAATAATTGGGTAGCATGCCCTCCTCGTTTTTGTTTTGCCTTTATTAGGCGGTTTCACCTTTTTGTGTCAACTAGTAAACTATCTACATCCCCCATTGCTTTCAAAGATACAACAAGTTTGAAATTGCATTTACTTTATTTTTTTTAATAACAATACACTTGAATTTTAAAAGAAAATGAGTAAATAATTTATTTTCTTATAATTTGTGAGAAACGTAGCAACGTCGCAAAGTGCTGAAAACGCACATCCGTGATTTGACTGGTCCGCTGGAAATTTCATGGTGCTAGCTCTTTCCAAAGTGCTATCGTCACCGTAATACTCAACTCACCGATTATTTTCTAATTAATTTAAAAAATGTCGTGTTGTGACAAAGCTAAAATAATTAAATGGTGTTTTAGTGGCTTTATGCTACACCAAGAAAATAGGCTCACTGAATTTATTGTTTAACAAAACAATTTTGCTCTTTTCGGTCATAAAACAAATCGGGCATAATCACACTCACGTGTCAACTTGTCAAGCTTTTAACCTCAAAAAGTAACCTCACTTTTGACCATGTAAAATATGAGGTTCAGTAATTTATTTTTGATGTATTCGAGACGTGCAGTGTGTGTAAGATCATTAGTGACGCCCTTACGTTATTTTCAAGTAAAGAACCAAAAATGTGACTTGGCTCGACATCAATTATCCACTTGTGCCCCCTTGAAAATGAGGACGTATCGCGATGACAGTTCCTCGGATGAAGACTTGGATTACGGTTACATAAGCACACTGAAACAGGAGGGCTACGTCCGGGATTTGTTGTACAAAAACACCAAAGATATTTTACTCAATCGCATTTATTGTTGTGTCTCAGTTCAAGAGTTGTTTAATGTGATAGAGCGCAATTCGCATTTTTACAGGTGTGAGGACATTACACAGACAGTGTTTGTGTTGTATGATTTAATGCGGATTTTTTGTGACGTTGCTGTTGCAAACAGAAAAAGTTTAACAGAGGCCAAAGACGAGTTTTTAAATAATCTTCTCGCCAATAGTACCTTCCAAAAGTTGCTCCAAATCACTGAGGAGAAAATCCACACTTTTGATAGCAATACGTTGAGTTATTGTCTACTCTATTTGAGAAAGTTGGGCTTGGATGTTGAGATAAAACCAGTCCAATTAATGAATGAAACAATTAGGAAAAAACTTGAGAAAGAGTTTTTGATAGCTCCTGCCTCACGATACTTGGAAACGATTTTTAATGAAGTTAACTTAAGGTCGTACTTTATGGCGCAAGAACTGATCCCTCTAGTCCTTAATGAAATTGGTGAGTGCTATTACTTTTTTATTACTTTCTTTCTAATTCAAACAAATTCGTAATAAAAAAATCGACTCTAGTGCCTTGTAATAAATAATTCCAGATCGTTGTGAGTCTCCAAAGGGCCTCCATGATCTTACTGTAAGTCTCAATAAATTACACAGAGTTGTAACAAACGAAACATTAGATAAGTATAAAGAAAAAGTTGAGAATTTTATTCAAAGTGGATTGTTAACGTCGTCAGACTATAAAGTGGTTCTACAAATTATAGCGTTTTTAAATTACCCCAAATGGAGGGAAAAAAACTCAGTCCTAATCTCCAAATGCATCTTACTGATAAAAAATAATTTAAATGACTTGAATATGGATGAAATTATGATGTTGTATGAGGTAAGTAATTACTCAGCAATTGAAATAAATTATTTCGCCACTTGTAGACGTTTTTTAAAATCCAAGAACCAGGCGAAATCCTCAATAGTCTCCAACGTTGCTCGTCTAAGTTTTTCCACCAACTGGACGAAACCCCGACAGCGCAAAAACTAACACTTTTCTCGATAATAGTTTATTTCGCGTCTCCAAATTTGCGAACCGACTTTCAAAACATATTGAAAAAATATGTAAACGAGTGCAACGATTACGACAATTTGATGATTTTGCGCAAATTATTGTCATACGTGAAAGTCACAGACGAGAGACTTTGTAGTTTGTTTTGGGACAAAGTTTTAAAATTTGTAAACAAAGATTTAGACATAATTAAACTAACCCAGAACTACATTAATTTTAGTAACGACACGGGGAATTACAGACATTTCGAATTCGAAACTACTGTTTTAACATTAATTGGTGATTTAGTTCAAGAGGCGAATTATAAGTTCTTCCCCCAAAAATTATCGAATCTGTTAAGTTTTGTTTTATTGTACGGTGAGGATCACAGTTTGCTTCAGCATTTGGTGGCGAAGTTGGAAGAGAGTTGGGAGCAACTTCAATACATTGATTGTTTGAGGCTCGCTTTCACACTGAAAGTTTTCAATACGGTGGAAAATAAGTACAAGAAATTGCCATACGCGAAGAGGATTAATCGTGTCCTTAACGAATTAATCAATAAATTGGCGGCAGATAGCGTTAACGACTTGTGGAAAAATAACGCGCTTCTCAAAGCTTGTATTTACATGCACAGAGCCGATGCGATTGCTACAAACAGGTTATTTAACAATTTTAAATGTTTCGATCACATTTCGTCGAAAAATATCGAAAATATTTACTATTGTTTCCTTATGGCCAACTCTCTCATACCGGAAGTCTTAGATAATTTAACTGAATATATCGTTACTTACAAAAACCACGTTTTGGGTTTTAATGTCGCACGGGTGGTTTACCTGTGTTACTCTTTGGGTTATCAACCGAAAAAATCAAGCGAATTTTTCGAAACTGCCATCAATGTTATAATTAGGTGAGAGTTGTGTTGTCTTTAATTAAAAATAAAACCACTGTTTAAAAAGAGATCAGGAACGGATGACGGGCCTATCGCTAATTTACACAGCTGTGGCTTTATGTTTCTTCAACCAACTGCCAAATTCGTTAATAAAGTCAATTTTTAACGAGGAATTTATGGACAAGCTCGACAGTGAGTTGCAAAAGTGTTACTACAAGGTGAATTTCCGTTAAAAATGTCTGGGTTTTAAGCCTGATTTTTAGGATAAATATCCACAAAAAGTTCGTTACAATTTAATGGAACTCAATCGTGCGGTTTGCTTGGACTATCCCGCAAGCAACGTTCCGTGGTTCCACCAAAAATACGTTGATGAAAATATCAAAGGCCAGGCAGTGAAAATCACACTTTTCGGGAAAAAAGTGAGAGAATATTTGAAAAAAATCATCTCAAGTTCGGGCCTCGCCGAAAATGTTATCACAGCTTATGGTTACAAAGTCGATTTTGTGGTCAGTTTAAATTCGCAAGACAAGGTCGTTGAGGAGTCCCAAGCTGTGAAAAGGTGAACATTTGATTTGTTGTAATATCTAAAGCTTAGGACATGAAACGATGTACAAAAAGAAAACGTTCTCGTCCCCGTTTGTTTTCAAACTAAGTGATTTGAAAAAAAAATCGTTGTATTTGTATAAGGGTTAACACATAGCAAACAAAAAAAAATACAGGCAGACAGAGAACTAAATTCGCAATAGTCAGGCATAAACATAATGTAAATTTTTTATCGCAAACTATACAGGACAGAGAACTAAATTCGCAATAGTCAGGCATAAACATAATGTAAATTTTTTATCGCAAACTATACAGGGTGCTCAAAAACTGGCGCACCAACTCAGTGCTACGTTATTGAGAAGCAAGTGCAGATTACGGGAAAAATGTTGAAAAAAATCCTAAAGTTATATTTAAAAAAATCTGGAGCTACAAACTTATTGTGTTAACTTCTTTAGTTTTCATTATTTTTTTATATTCTTATGTTTCATACCAGGTAATCGTTCCGTAACAAAACGATGAATAATTATTTTTAAATTTATTATAAGATTTTAGCAGTTTTTTTAATTAAAAAAAATTAAAATTTATCAAAAAAATCACAATGTGTAGATGTGCCAACACTGGGAATTATTTCCTAGGAAACCGTTTCAAAAATAATTTATTTTTATTGTTGCTCAAATTCTATTGCGATCATGACTGTTAGACAACGTTGCCACATATCATTCACTTAAAATTAGTTATTTATCAATAACTTTAATACAAAATTTTTTTTTACTATTTTTACCTTTATATGTAACCACTTCTCTACCACACACCATTGAGTTGGTGCGCCAGTTTTTGAGCACGCTGTATTTAAAAAAATTTCAAACTATTACCAATTCACACTCTGCCCCTTGTTTTTCAAAACGCTGCGAATACGATAACAGATGCAAGAAAAATGTTTGACAGGAAGTTGTAGAGAATTAAATTTCTTACAAAAAAATTCACTAGACCATATCTCTATCTTCAACCATTTAGGCCCCAGAGTCGTTCAAAGACGCTCTGCGACGGATTTGCTTCATTTTGCCGGTAGTCAAGTATTAGAAAGTTAATTTATACTTAAACCGTTGAAGATAGAAATATGGTATCGCGGATTTTTCTGTAGAAAATTAAATTCTCTACAATTTTGTTGCTTTTGAAACCCATTGTACTGATTTATAATAATTGCACTAAAACTATTTTTTGCATTCTGAGTCAAAATTGCTTAAAACTCGTTGAGTTGGGCCGAAAATGGTATTGTTTGTGACTTTTTCGAGTATGTAAACACTTCAAAAACTTGTTTTTTTCAAATTATTGTTAGAATAGAACGGAACGGCACTAAATTAGCAAAACATTTTATTATTTCTCCAATTTTTAAACGTTTTAGCATGTATTCAGAAACGCAATTATTTTGCTAAATTTAATCAAAAATACAAAAAATTATGTCACAGATGACACGTCATGAATTTACTATCAGTTTTTTCTGTGTGGACAAGTGCAACTTTTCCTAATTTAATTTAAAAAATTTGCTTTTTTCCATATTCAAATAAATATTGAAAAAAATTCCTCACCGAATTTTACAGGATGATTTGCTATCTCCAGCATTTTATCCCGTTTTACAAAAAAGCAATTATTTCTCATAATTTCTTAAAAATCAGCTAAAAAAATTACTAAATTAGATCGAAAAGTAAACTATTTAGATTTTTGGCTTTTAGCCTATTTTCATTCGAGAACGCAGTTGTTTAGTGTTTCACAAAAAACTATCAGAAAATTGTTAAAATTAGTCAAAAATCAAGCAATTATTTCGACCGTTTGTCAAGATAAAATCGCAAATTTTTTGCAAAATTTCACTGAACCAGTCTAAAAATTATTGAATCGAATATAATATGATTTTAACATTCTATGTATTAGCACGTTTTTTATTCAAAACGCAATGATTTAAGATTAAGCAAAATTTCGTCAAAAAATGGTAGACTTGGATTGAAAATGGTGGTATTTTTGCCTTTTTCGTGTGCTGGAACATGTTTTTAAGTTTGAAGCTTAAATTTTAAAGTTTGAAAATTCACAGAACTGAATCGAAAATGACATTATTTCGCGGCGTTTTATAAGTATTTTGTAAGTTTTTTTTGTTCAAAAATTTTATGTTTGCAAAATTGCCATAAGAAATAGACCGCAAAGTTGCCTAACTGGGTCCAAAATATTGTTAGTTTTATGTTTATAAGAGCAATAATGCAAGTTCATATTATTGTACAAAATTTCCTCAAAAAATATCAAAAATGTCTTTAATATAGAACGAAAATTTATGTTTTTTGAGGGTGAAAACACGGATTTGGAGTAACAACTATTCTTTTGATAAAAAGAAATCAATAAAGTAGGTCAAAATCTTTTTTCTCAACTTTTTAGCACGTCTTCGAATCAAAAAGACAAAATGAATTTTTGAGAAAATGTTTATGCCGCCCCCCTGGCACCCGGGTTGGCGCGGCCCTGTTTGTTCCTTTCACATTTCTTGTATCTTCAATTGTATTCGTGGTCTTCGCAAAAATATAAGGTGAAACGCAAAGTGATAATTCTAAGCGACAGTTCTTTGTGCACCGTCGCATATTTATCATCAGTGTGAGGAAATTTTATGGGATGGCCATGAGGCCACAACCGATCAGTTGACTCGTCGTAGCGCTCTCGCGATGTTCATATTTATCGATGAAATGGTCCGTTACAGCGCGTGCATTGGCGTAGTTTACTTGGGGTTTATACAATTAATGTTACCGGTCGCTTACAAAAATCTAATTAAAACATAAATATTATTGTTTTATTATAATTACGGAGTACCCAAGAAAAATTGTGTCAATAAAATAGTCGCTAATTTATTAAGACTGCGGTATATTTGTTGAGATTATTTTCTGAAACAATTTTAAAATAGTCGCTAATATCAGCTTCTGCTTGGTTAGTTCAAATCCTGACAAGGCACCTAATTTGTCATAATCGTTAAAAAATAACTTCATCATTTCCTCAATCTTACATGGACACCAATAAAGATGTTTAATACAGGGGAGCGTAAGTCACTATTACATTTTGAAAATGTTGCGTTTTAATTCAGTGGAAATTAAAATTAAAAACTAAATAAAAATATTTTAATCATTTTCTCTGAGAAATACGTTTGAATAACTGTGATTCTTTCTAAATTCTCGAAAACTGATTCCGTTTTGCGGTTAAAATATCTTTGAATTTCGAAAAAGATCTTTCTACATCACAGCTGATTACAGGAGTAAATAAAAAGTTTGGTGCTAATGCAAAATATGTCGAAGGTGGTACATTATTCGCTATTTGTTTTAAAACTAGAAAATCGGGATTTCTAGTAACTGCGTTAATTTTTGCATTAAATTTATCTTGTAATGACCATTCTACAGATTTTAACTCTATCAACGTAGACTCATATTTCTCAACTGTAATGGATAATTTTAAATTTTACGTTTCTAGAAATTTGATCGTAGTTGAAATATTTGAAAAATTCATTTCAATAAAATTAAGTTGAGAAACTAAATTTGTGGTTAAAACTAAAGATTTACATTATTTAATGCTTTGTGCATGGTCGTTTAAAGCAATAAACAAATGATTTTAATTGATTAAAATTTTTAGACATTTGCTTCTAACCAAGTACCCCAGCGTGTAACTACAATTGTTGATTCGTCAGAAACGTTACGATTTGTATATTTTTTTTAAAAAGGGCTTTAAAGAAGGATTATTTAGTTACCTACAAAATGTGTTCGGGGTGAAATCGCAGCGTATTTCCCTTTGAAACGTGGTGTGGTTGAAAACATTTCAAGGGCTAAAAATGGTAAATAATTAAAAAATATTAATGTCACACCAAAGAATACTTTGAAATGAATTACAATTTCGTAATTTAGTTCTACTGGGTCACTTTTATGCTTTTTAAATAAGTACATGAGATAAAAATGTTCTTTTGACTTTTCAGATATTATTAAAATTAACAGAGAGTTAGGGCGGTTAAAAGTAAAGGTATAATATTAATAGATAAGTGACATTAATTATTTTTTAATTATTTACGAATTACGATTTTTAGCTCTCGAAATGTTATCAAAGGCGATGAACACGCTTCAGAGGGAAATACGGTTCGGTTTCACCTCAGGCGCATTTTGCAGTAATTTTAAATTGCAATAACTTGGTGAGTCTTACAGATAACGAAATGATTCTTGCACCAAAAATTTATTTCAAGTATTAGCTTTATTTCGTCTCTATTATGTGGGAGTCTATCTTTTAAATTAAAAAACTTTCTCGCATCTCGAAAATTTCACTACACAATTATGCAACGTTACAAGAAAATGTATTTTTTTTGTTTCCCTTTATCAAAACTCAACCTTGTTAAACTACGTATAAATCTGCATTTATTGAAAATTTGTTTGCAAAAAAAAACGGAGTTTCTAGCTTTATCCAGAAGGAAGATATGAGTATGTAAACGCAAAATGTGTCCAATTTTAGGTGTTTGCAAATTATTAGCTAAAACGCCTTTTCAGCCCCTTCGCGAGGGTTGAAACAAAAAATTCTTTGTCTAAACAGTTTTTAATACTCTTTCCTAACTTATATCAACAGTGTAAGCTATTCCACAACATTTCGATTTAAAGGTTTATCTGACTGCAAGCGCGCGCCCATGCACTAACCTTCGCCCATAAAATTTCCTCACACTGTTTATCATAATGCTGGGAATACGATTGAAGATAAAAAAAGTGTAAGGAAAGTTGTAGAGAATTAAATTTCCTATAAAAAAATCCCCGACACCATATTTCTGTCTTCTACAGTTTAGTTATAAATTAACTTTCCGTTACTTGACCACCGGTAAAATGAAACGAATCCCTCGCTTCAACGTCTTTGAACATCTTTAGGGCCTAAACCTTTGACGTTCGAGATTTGGACTTTTTTCCAGTATCTTTAACCGTATTCATACCGTCTTGAACAATACGAGACGAAGCGCAAATTTTACATTTCAAATAATCTTTTTCTCATGTTTCAATCGTCAGTTTTTCTCAATCTGTAGAGAGTGCAAAGTTCAACATTTCTGCATTTTTCCCCAATAATTAATGAATTGGTTGGATTTAAATTAATTTAATACGAATTGGCGCCGAGACTCTATAACCCTCGATGCGCCACTCTGCCGAACTATTTTTTAGATTTAGGAAATCGTGCGATTTTGTATCTCGTTTCGTCTCCTAAGTTATAGTCCCCCGTAGTCGTAATTTTTCGTAATGAATTTTTCCAGACTGGCCTTGTTGTTACTGCCCGAGTTTGCGTGCACTAAAATTGTGACTCGGCTAAAAGGTCCTTTCCAGATGAAAAAACGCCACTTGGAAATCCTGGGGTACAAAGTGATTTTTGTTAAATCAAGCGACTGGATTGAGCTATATTACGCCGAAGATAGAGTGGATTTTTTGAAACAATTAATTTGGCCGAATTGTAACACGACGAATTTAAATAAAAACGTTAGATAAAATTTGTGTTTTTGTGGGTAAAAATTTATCGCGACTTTTTCGCTTTTATTCCAATCACCTCGAATTCAGTGTGGTTTCACGATGCCTAAAGAGAAGTTCGGTTATCCGGTTATGAGCATTAACCCTAGGGCCATTTTGCGCCTTAGGATACTCAATGAAAACAACCGAGTCATTTACCAACTGCCTGACGATTTTGTCGATAAATATCTTTGTAAAATCGTCGATAAGGTCATAGGTAAGCGAAAAAAACCCCACTTCCGTTCAAAAACCAAAATTCCAGAGGTAATTCGGGACCCGGATTACAAACACGAACCCGAAGAAGCGACGCATGTAATCACCGGTGACTTTTTCGTTTCTTTCAAACCCGAGGTGTTGGAGTTCTTAAGACTGCATCAACTTGAACTGATTTATCCTCTGATGATGCAAGCTTGCACCACTTCGCTCACACGCAATGCACACGACGTCGAAATGTGCGATATTCAGCCGATTATCGCCACGAAATACAAGGTGTGGATCAAAGGGAGCTCGGTTGAATATTTTGTGCAAAACAGGGCTCGTCCGAGAAGAGTTAACACTCAGAGATGGGTGCGCTCCCGGATTATGATCCACAGCAAGGTGAGGAACTTGGACGCACCTCCTCTTATACTGAATTTAACAAACTGTAATTAATTAATCTTGATTAAATGAATTTACGTGAAATGTGTTTTTATTTGAAAAATGGGTTTCCCCGAATTGGGGATTTTTGCCGGTTGGTACCCCTTATCCTAATTTTTTCAAATAACACGACAGGTCTCGGTGTTAAATTGGTGACTGTTCTGCCCTTCGACCAGATATATATATCTGGACGAGGGTTCTGCCCAAAAAGCATAATTTGTCACTCCGACAGCCCCCCTGATCAACCCCAAAGGACCGCACATTAGGATTATCGTGTCCCGACAGCCCCATTCGTATGAATAAATCCTCCGTTCGCAATAAATCGATGAAAACAAGCGTCTTACTGAGTCTGAGCGGAAGTGTTGTGTTTATGTGGGTGTTTTGACGTTTCATTCAACCCGACAAAACGAATTTTTTCGTAAAAACCTGCCTCGAGCATCGATGATGTAACAAATACTGTTTCTAGAGGTCAGTTTTAGAGTTTGTGTGCAAAAACTGCCCATTTTGATTGATTTTCGCTGAAAAAAAGTTACATAACCTCACTTTTCAGAGGTGTAAAAAATGAGCAGTTTGACCATTCTGGACGACGCCGCTCTCTACGACAATGCCCTCACGCTCGAGATCGGGCCGATGGAGACGGTCCACCGCTGGAAACGTATGCCCGAATGCGACGAGTTTGTGGGGGCGCGTCGTAGCAAGCACACAATGGTGGCCTACAAAGGGGCGATTTACGTCTTCGGGGGCGACAACGGCAAAAGCATGCTCAATGATTTGCTACGATTTGACGTGAAGGAGAAGTCATGGGGGCGCGCGTTTACCAACGGGTGCCCCCCAGCCCCCCGATACCACCACTCGGCCGTAGTCTACCGAAATTCAATGTTCGTGTTCGGGGGCTACACCGGGGACATCCACTCCAATTCAAATCTCACAAACAAGAATGATTTGTTCGAGTATAAGTTTCATTCAGGGCAATGGGTCGAGTGGCGGTTTTTGGGGGTCATGCCGGAGCCCCGGTCGGCGCATGGGGCTGCGGTTTATGACAACAAGTTGTGGATTTTCGCGGGGTATGACGGGAATGCCCGCTTGAACGACATGTGGACCATTTCACTTAATGTAATTATTCGTCAGTTTTTGCGGGGGTTCATTGCGTTTTTTAGGGGGATAGTCGCTGTTGGGTCAAGGTGATGCAAGTAGGGGAGTGCCCCCCGACTTGCTGTAATTTCCCGGTGACGGTTGCGCGGGAGCGTATGTTTGTTTTCAGTGGGCAAAGTGGGGCCCAAATCACAAACTCGCTCTTCCAGTTCAATTTCAACACTCATACGTATAGCCCCATTTTGTACTTACAGGGTATTCCAAATGTTACCGCCGCCAAAAATAAATACCGAGTGATTATTATAATAAAAAAATGTATTGGCAACACTGAGTTATTAGCAATTGGCATTCCTGCTAGTTAATTAAAACTTCAACGTTTAAATTTGATTGTCAAGGTGCTAAATTAACTGGCGACAAAAATAATAGTTTGAGGTCTAACAAAAAAAATATACAGCAACTAATACCTGTTCCTGAACTATAAAAACAGCTGTCACTTGTTACAATTGGATTTTTCTTTTAACTAGTGGTTTTTCTTGTCCATTTTTTCTTTTAAGTTTAAAAATAATTTAAAAATCATATATTAGCTGCTTCAAAACTATAAAAACGACAACGTTGCATTTGCTCCCAAAATTAGATGTTATAAATTATTCATGCACTTTAAGAATATAATAGCTAATGTAATTTATACTTTTAATGAGAAACCTAATCGTTAAGAACTATTTTACATTTTTATCAAACTTATTTAAAAAAATAATTTGGTAAAACAGCCAATAGTTTTTATTAAGGGGAAGGTGTAGATTCAAAAATTTAAAAAGTGGATTCCAAAATACTTAAATATGATGGTTACACAGATTATTACAAAAACTTGAATAATCCAGAAACACAATAACAATATTAATTACCATTTAAAATATAAAATCTTAAAAATTATTCGAAGTTGTATACTAATTTCAGATGAATATCATTATCCATTAGACAATAAATGTCACAAGTAATACCTCTAATGTGGGGTTTAGACGAAACAGTATATAATGTATTTGAAAACAATACTATCTTTTAAAATAAAAAATTTTGTCTACTCCCATTTTTTAATTGATTAATGAAAAATGTTTGTGACCTGTTTTTTAATGAAACACAGATACAGATTTTTCATTAATATACAGGTACGTAACCAATGGAATGCAGTGTGGCGACCACGAGGACAATTTGTTACCAATGAGAATGTAATATGGCAGCGACTATTAGATTGCCTTGAGTTTGGCATTTAAATATAAATTTGACATTTTGAAAAAAAAAATGTAAATGTTTTTATTTTAACCCATCGGATCGTAGAAAAAATAATGTATGTATACTCGCACATAATGACTACTAAGACTATAAGACTCTACGACATTCGCCAAGGCTCGTTTCATAAAGTTGTTATTTACGTTGCATTAACAGATTTAATGCCAAATTATTCAGTCTTCGGTTAATCACATACTAAAATTTATTTGTAGTTAATAAATGTTCTGTAAATCGACCTATTAGCTGTTTCAAAACTATAAAAACGCCAATGTCGCATTTTACCAAATTATTTTCTTAAATAAGATTGATAAAATTGTAAAATAGTTATTAATAATGAAATCTCACATTGAAACTAGAAATCACATCGGCTATTATTTCCTTAAGTGCGTAAATAATTTATAACAGCTAATTTTGAAAGGAAATGCGACGTTGGCATTTTTGTAGTTTTGAAACAACTAATACATCTATTTGCCTAATTTGCTTTTTAAATTTTAGTATTTAGTTTCTTGGAAATAAGAATGTGTGAAAATTTCAATACACAAATTCGTTCCTAATTATTTTTCATAAAAACCCGATTTTTTATGTGTTTTATGTTTGTTATGTAACTGAGCTAGATTTGTAAAATATAGTTAAATAAATACGTTTATGTTAATATGTGTTAATGCTAATGTTAATATGTGAATATGAGATTAATTTTGTGGCAAACAAAGTATTTGAATTGTGAGTTAAAAAAAATGTATAGTAATTGTACAAAAAGTCGCACAACTGAAAAACAAAGCAAAGTTTTATTCTCAAAATATGCTCACATTATTTATATAAATTTCTCAATATCAGTGAAGGCAATTACTAGCCAACACAGAAACAACATCTCGAAATAAAAAACCGTAATGCCTTGGTATTTTTGGTATTTTTTTTTGCGGGCGGTAAATTTTGAAATACCCATTACAACCCCCGGTAATAAATAACCTTGTAGCTGGACTCGGATTACCACCGACCATATTTTGAGGGGGGCCCCGCCGCCCCCTGCCCGGCGCTACGGCCACACGATGGTGGCTTTCGACCGGCATTTGTATGTCTTTGGGGGTGCTGCCGATAGCACTCTTTCAAATGATCTCCACTGTTTCGATTTGGACTCTCAGACGTGGTCCACGATTTTACCAGCGGCTGAGTCCTTTGTTCCTTCGGGGAGACTTTTTCACGCTGCGGCCGTTGTGGACGACGCTATGTTTGTCTTTGGAGGCACCATTGATAATAATGTGCGCAGTGGCGAAATGTACCGATTCCAATTCTCTTGTTACCCCAAATGTACTTTACACGAAGACTTCGGGAAGTTGTTGTCAACGAATGAGTTTTACGACGTCCAGTTTTTAGTGGGGCCTGACTCGAAGAAGATTTTTGGCCACATGGCGATAGTGGCCGCAAGGTCGGCGCATTTAAGACAGATTTTGAAAAAAAATAAAGCGAAACGTGATAGTCACTTGGAGAAATTATTCGGAACGGTTAATGTTCCCTTTAAGGAGGTTCCTTTGGTCGAAATTGAGTTTCCAGATGCGAATCCGGAAGCGTTTGAACTAGTCTTGGATTACATTTACATGGATTGTATAGACCCCACGAAAAAAGGGGGCGCAGCAACCGAGACAGTTTTACGAATGATGGACGTTTATCGATTGGCGGTTGAGTTCGGAATGGTCCGTCTGGACAATTTGTGCGTCCAGTATTTAAACTCTTCTATTAACATGGCCAATGTTTTGGAAGCCCTTGAGACTGCGCATAATTTAAAACTGAACGTTATCAAAGACCACTGTTTGCGTTTCATCGTCAAAGAATCAAACTACAACGATATTGTGATGTCCACAAAATTCGAATCTTTGAGTAGTAAACTCATCATCGAGATAATAAGATTGAAACAAACGGCGAGTAATAGTAAAAGTGTGAGTGAGAGTCAGGGAGAGTTAGCGGGGACCACTTTGGAACAAGACATGGCCATGTTTTTGAAGACACACGGGGCCTCATTTTACGACGTAGATTTGGTCTTAGATGGGAACGTCATTCCGGCACATAAACCCATTTTGGCCGCCAGAAGTGGCTATTTTGAGGCGCTTTTCAGGTCTTTTATGCCGACAGATTGTAAAGTCAAGGTAAGAATTTAACGGTTTGTAAATAAAAAAATACAGGCAGATAGATCTTTATCTCGAAAAACGTTTTTTTTGTTAAACGTTGCGAATACGGTCAAAGGTGTAAGGAATAAGAATTTGTAGAGAATTAAATTTATTACAAAAATTTCAAACATTTCTATCTTCAACCGTTTATTAGCTGTTTCAAAACTATAGAAATGCCAACGTTGCATTTTACCGAATTATTGTTTTAAATAGTTATTAATGGTTAGATCTCTCAATAAAACTGCAAATTACAGTAGGTATTAATTTTTTGCAGTGCATGAATAATTGAAAACAACTAACTTTTGAAGAAAATGCGACGTTGGCATTTCTATAATTTTGAAACAGCTAATGGATTAAAATCGCTTTCAGCTTCGAACACCACCGTCATTGACTTTGTACCAAATAAATTTATTATTAGTCTTTATATTCGATAAATCTACGTTGTTTCAAATGATTGAAACAGATAGTGTAGTCCAGTCAAATAATCAAAATTTAGAGGATTTAGAGGGTTAAAAAAGATCAAATAAAGTATTTTTTCAAGAATACTTCTAAATAAAAATTGGAAGGCATAAAATCTTCATTTACAGAGATAACCGTTAATTGACTTTAGAATAGAAAATTTTGTGTTTACATCCTTTTGGATAAAGCTAGAACCTTATTTTTTTTGCAAGTGATTCCTCAGTGAATGAAGATTCTAACGTATACTATTACACAAGCTTTAGACTTGATAAAAGAAAACTGAGAAATTTCAGTTTTCTTGTAACGAATCATCTTTGAGTAGCGAAATATTCACGATAAGAAATACTTTAAATAAGATAAAAACTAAATTCTTACGAAATGTCACAACGAAATGAAGCTAATAGTTCAAATAACTTTTTGGTGCAAGAATCCTTTCAAAAGAAATCTGTAAACACTTACCAAGTATTTGCAATTTAAAGTTTCTGCAATATGCGCTATAGAAGTGGAAAAACGCGAGTTGAAGTTGAGTTGAGCGATAAAAAACAAAAATCCATTAAATTTACATCGTTTTTCTATTTATTCTATTTTGATGCATTTATTAAAGTTGTTGTGCAATAAAATTGCAAATGATTGAAATCATGACCATTTTATAGAAAATTTAATTCTCTACAAGTTCCTTTTTTACATTTTTCGTGTATTTTTAACCGTTTTGGCACCCTTTTGATAAGTATGAAATGGAGGGCAGATTAAAAATTGTATTTTCATGTTTGTTGTGCAAATTTTCATCGCCAGTTTTTGTCAGCATATTAAGAATTTTTCCAAACAAATCATGATACCGTTTAATGTTTAAAACGCCTCATTTTTACAAAATTTTTGTCCGTTGAAAATCGATTTATTATGTACCTCGTTCAGCGCCATAGTATTTAATTCTCCATATTTTCAACAAATTGAGTGATTTTGGATCTAGTTTTAGTCCTCAATATTTTTTTATTTTTAGATTCAAATCGGCGAAATGATTCCGTCGCTCCAATCATTCCACTCCCTCCTCCGGTTCGTTTACTGCGGGGACGTGAACATGCCCCCCGAAGACTCGCTGTACCTCTTCTCAGCCCCCTTATTCTACAGTTTTACCAACAACAGGCTCCAGGCGTTTTGCAAACAGAATTTAGAAATGAACGTCTCGTTTGAGAATGTGATACAGATATTGGAAGCCGCCGACGGTATGCAAGCCACCGACATGAAAAAATACGCTCTTGATTTGATCGTCCACCACTTTACTAAAGTGGCGAAATTGCCGCGATTACGAATGTTGAGTAAAGAATTAATTTTGGATATTTTGATGGCTCTTGCGAATGATTTGAGCGAGTCAAAATGCCAGGACGTGTCATCCTCGGCGAGCTTCACCGATGGTTGTACTTAATGTGATTTTTTTGAGCACCAAATTAAAAAACAAATGTACTCAATTTATTTAATTAAAAATTTCTTTCACCTAACCAGTATTTTATTGCGTTTACGTGGTCGCCGTTTATGCAAATTTTACCCGCGAATTCGTTGACTTGCAGTCGCAGATTCTTCGGTTTGAGTAAATCCTCCAAAAAGGGGCGCAAGTCCTTCTCCAGCTGCCAAATATCGCCCTGAATCTTTTTAATAATAGTGTGTCTAGCGGTCCCCCTTTGACGGATTTCCAAATACACGGGCATCATGTGGTTGCGAGTTCTCGCAATGAAGTAAGGCCGGTCTTTGAGGTCGTCTCCTTGGGGCTTCCAGCCTGAAGCATACATTGGTAGTTTCTTAGGTTCTGGGACTGTAGTCACTGGGAGGAGTCCCTCAACGTATTTCCATTCTTCGGGGTTTTTAGTCGTTTCATACTTCGTGTTAACCTCGACGTCCACGAGGAATTTACTCGAGTGGAAGCTGGAGTTTCTGATTTGGGGCGACTAAATGTGAGGTTAGGTATGCTCAAGAAAAAATGAACTAGACTCACGTTGTATAATCTCGGGTGCATGAAGCAGGTTTTTGTGATAATTCGCTGTAAATATGTCCGAATCGATGCCATTTTTTATAATAATTCACTAATCGAGTAAACAATTACGAAATTACATAACCTCAAAGTATCGGTAATGTAGGACGCAAGGTACCGACGCGGTAAAATATTTTTTGAAATTTATTGTGCAAAAACGTGGTTGGGGATTACACCAGCACGAGTGCAAGTGTGTTTAGGCGCTTTCGTAATTATTGTCTGAATTTATGCAGTTAATGTGACGATGTTCATTGATTTCAGGCATAAATAAAAACCAAATCATGTAACCTCCTAGTGCCGGTAATGTAGGTGCGTAATTTATCGATGATTGGTGACAGAATGGTTTAAATTGGTTATAAAGAATTGTGAAGAAAATTATTAATAATTATAGTTATCAAGATATTGTCTTCGTTATTTGTATTACTTGCACACCACACAAGGCAGTTCACTTGCACACCGTCTGGTTATGAAGATTGGAAGAAGACAAGTCTATTACTGGTGATTGTTGCCCCCTGCTTCACCCCGGAATGTTGTTCAACTACTCAAGGTGAGTGTTGTTTTTCTTGCAATTACTTAGGCTTAAGTGGTTCGTAAGGGTATAATTTTATGTAAATGAGAAAAACGCAGTACAGTAATTTTTTATTAAATAGAATCTTTGTATAATACAAAACAAGTATTGTATCTCACACCACACTTGTATATTTACAAAACTAGTCCATATAAATAATCTCTCATAAAAATCACCTAATGTTAGTAAGATAATCACAAAAAATATATCAACCGGTCCTCAGCCGCCGTTTCAAAGTGCAAAACGCGACTATCCTCAGTAGGAGGAAATTGCCAAAAAGAAAAGCAACATCGGTCCAATAAGTATTGTTTGTCATTCCCAACTCTCTCAAAATGAGCTCAGGCACTTTCAAATGGCAATACTCGACTTCCTCAGGACACGGAATTGAGGGTCGGTTAAAACCGTAAACTGCTTGGACCAAGCCTTCGTAAGAGTATGCCAAAAACGACACATAGGTCATCATGTACATTGGTTTCGACATGTGAGTGAACAAAATCAAAAATCCGGCAAAACATAACATGACGGCGGTTATAATAGCGCCAAAGAATGTCCCGTTCTGTAAAAAATTAATTAACACAAAAAAATAATAAAATTTTACGACTTACAATTGGGTTTACCAAAGTCCCGATGACTAATCCAAGACTGGACGCTGTCAATGAGAGTAGAATTAATATGCCGACCACCATAAAAAATCGGAAACTTTCCGAGGGCTGGTCGCTCAAAAAGTACGACGTAGAGATGTACGACATGCAAAAAATTATTTGCATCGGTACGTCTGACATTAAAAATGCAGCGTAATATGTTTTGAGTTTGTACCAGTTATTGAACCGTTCTTTTTTTAATACTGCCAGTTCAGATGGAACTAGAATTAATTATTTATTAGAAAATTGTAAATTGCTTTTTTTTGCAACTTACATTTGAGTACGGCGGGCATTAGAGATGTGTACGTCAAATAAACCGAACTTACGATGAAGAAACCTACATTACTGATCGTCTTCGACCCGTCATTTCCCGATTGGTAATAATTTAACCCTAGGACGATTCCTACGAGGAAATGCAGCAGGATTTTCAAATGAGAAATCGTCTGAAAAATCAAATTTAATCATACATTAAACGAGATTAATTTGAGACTAACCCAGTCCCTGTACATTTGCAAAAACGATCGTTTGACTAGAATGTAAAATTTAAACAACTCAGAGGGTGGTTGCGTGTGCTGATAAGTTTTTGCATTTTCAACTGTGTTCTCCGTCTTTTCGTTTATTTTGTTCTCCACTAGAAAAAAAGATTGTTTACAATTCTGTATGTTTTAACAAACACAAAGTTACGTTTATCCGAGGTCACTGCTGTTCTCCACTGGTTTTCGGTCGCTGCTTTCGCCAAAAAATCGGTGAAATTACCATATTCGCCGTTAGCAACTTCCAATACTGCGAAAAACGCATTATTTTAAATGTGAGGTATTTCCAATACAGATTCGATGTTTTATTCATAATTTAACATTTCGTGTTTTACTTTTAAAAAGTTGGGTTTGTAGTGAGTTAATTAGCTTTTTTGTAATTGAACATGATGGATTAGAAGGACATTTTTTGCTCTGTTTCAGCAACTGGTTTGATTTTTTTCCGAAAGGTTGAGATTAAACAAAGACGTAATTCTATACATTTACACATCTAAGGTCATTGATAACGTTGTTAATTTTGATAAGTGAAGCGGACCTAAGGTGAGATAAAGCATAAAGCAGAGTTCAGATGTCATTTAATTTTTTTAACAATGAGTAGTAGCATTGGCGAGTTCCGGTATTTGCATAATTTGCTCACTGTAAACAAGCAAATATTTAGTTTTCGTTAGGAAATGTTGACGTCATTGTGCGAGATTATTTCAAAAACACGTCAAAATGCACCATTTGGACTAGTTCGTGGACGGGATTTCCTGTCCTGCAGACGTGTACATAAAAAACGAAACTTGTTGTGAACCGGTGTTCGAAAAAAATGTTGAAATAACATCACGAAATTTTCCTCTGACCCAAAATTTGCATTTTTATGTAATGAGGGACGCCTCTAGATGATCTATTCGCTTCAGAAAAAAAAACAACATAGTTATATACAATAACTTTTTCTAAAGAATGGGTTTATTGGAAATTCCTTTAATTTATCAGTTGTCACTTATCGTTATCAGTCTTACAATTTTTGTCGAACGAAAATGAATAGACAAAAAATCATACACAATCATTCATTCATTCATTCATTCGGTGAATAATTTGAGGAAAAAAGCTTTGTTTATGTTGTTTTTTGCAATGCATTAATCGTTAAGTACTTACGATAATCTGCGGGGTTGTGATACTGGGGGCAGTTGAACCCAATTGACGATAAATAAGTGACCGTGTTTTGGCTGGCCCCCTGATAAATGCATTTGCCTTCGGCCATGACGTAGACGTGATCAAACATTTCGTATAGCGTGGCACTCGGTTGATGAATCGTGCAAATAATTGTTCTTCCGCCTCTTGCAAGTTCTTTCAACATGCTTATACATTGTGCCGAGGACGAGCTGTCCAAACCTCTGTCAAAACGGAACAAAAATTACGTGAAAGCGGGGTTAAGTAATCTCAAAAAAGGGTCAAAAATTTTGAGCAAGGGAAAAGGAAGAAATGAGAAATGTTTACGTAAACAATTTTCACTCTCATATCTGGGTCTATTTCGGTAACGATCGTGTAAAATTGCAGAGAAATATGTTTTCAGGTCGTGGTTGTTATCTAATAGTAGTTCCCGAAGAATAGTCTAGAAGGAATCGAAATAACACAGATCTGGGTACTTTCCCTTGCATCTGAGTCTGTATGTAGGAAGTGTTTGGACCGGTTGATTTACGTAACTTTTTCAATTGTTTGTCATAAAGGTTGATCATTTTTCTTCCCAAGTGTGCGACCTTACCTTCCGGTCATTGATCATAAAATAAACAAAATAACACTCACGTGGTCGGTTCGTCCAAGAACATAATGGGCGGATTGTCGATGAGTTCAAGAGCGATCGAGAGACGTTTTTTCTGGCCACCAGATAATCGTTGACAACGCGTGTCCTTTGCCGTCGACAGACCCAAAGTATCCAAAATATCATCGATCTAACAAGGAGAAACGGAAAAATCTAAGTACATATGTACCCTTGATTAATATCAAGTGCAAGGTAAAGTTGTTCCGATTCGAGTTATGTAAGCGAGAAATTGAACACTCACCAGCATGCATTTCCTTTTCGATGATATACTGTGTCCTAGTTTCAAGTCTGCAGCCATGTTCATTATCTCGGCGACTGTGAAAAGGGGCGCCAGTTGGTCGTCCTGCAGGATGTAACAGGACTGCTTTTTGTATTGCTGGGCCCCGAAACGAACCTCTTTGTCGTGGGTGCTTTTTATCACACCGTGCATTCCCACGGTCCTAAGAGAGAGGCAAAAATGCAAAAATAAACCCAAGTTTTTAATTTTTTCATTTAGCATGGAAGAGAAAACTGTGTATCAATTGAACTTTAGATTAGTCACTTGTATTTCAGAAGAGTTTTTGCTCACAAATAGAAATTATTAATTAGATACCTACATTCTGAACTACAATTTTTGGAAAACGTGTAGTTCAGAACAGTAAAATGAATTGTATTTACAAATGAAATGACTTTTTATGAAATAAAATAATTAATACTTTGTGGAATTCAAGTGGAAAAGGTGTAGTTTTCTGTTTTTGCATTGCACTTCACAGATGCATTTTTTGTGAACTTTGGTAGTAAGTCCACAATTCGCCTGCTAATCTTTTTCGAGTGGATTAAACATTGTTTTTCGGCATTGAATTGAAAAAAAAATACTGATTAGCGAGAGCTTTCAATACGCAATATCGCGTGATTTTGCGTTGAACACCGGCCCCATGGCTGATCCTGTCCTATTATCTCGTTTGGGTAAAATTTAATTACAATAAGTAGAAAAAAAGTTTGTTTTGTATTTAAAAGTCGGCGTTTGTTTTGACTGTCCCCTCGGACCGATAATCTTGTTTCGGATCCTCTGTTGCAATTGTTTTTTTAACTGGTTCATCGTGAATTAGTTCACCTTTTCATAGCGATAACATTTTGACCTCTGGCGATAGCCTCGGCAGAGGTCTAATAGCCAATGGCCCATATTCAGATTGTTGTGTTGTTGGGTTTTTTTCGGGTGTTTGAGACCATGGTTGGGTCGAGAAACCCATTGCAATTAGTTTGTTTTTCGATATGGTCGTAATGGGTAAATAACGAATAGAAATTCCAGATTTTGGCTGGAAACTTACTGAAATCCGGTTAAGATGTTAAGTAGGGATGTTTTTCCGGCTCCGGAAGGTCCCATAATGGCCGTCAACTCGCCCGCTTTGAACTTGCCACACACACCTTTGACGATTTGCTTCCTTCCTGGAAAGAGACGAATTTTGTTTGAATCATGTTTTAACCTAGACCTAGAGCAAGGCCGAAATAATTCGTTTAATCTAAAACGTGTCTCGGTTTAACTTTCTTTTCGCATTTTATTATGTAGGCTAGTAATGACTGGCGGAAAGTTATGTAAATGGTTTCGGTGTTACGTGTCGCTGGTGTCAAAAAGTCAATGAATTTTTGAGTTGCAATCACGATTTGTTGTTCAATTGTCGCATGTTTCGACCTTCAATGTGCAAGGAGCAAATGTTATCGTAATTTGATAAATATTAGCAGATGAATTTGCAATGTAAATGACCAGGTACTGGTTTTGTTTTGCACAGTGATGATTCTAATTACCGGAAAAAATACATTTTAGATGAATCAGGTAGAAAATAACACCAACTGCGTCTCAATTTCGGAAAAATCTTATCGAAATGTGGGTCAGGTTTATTTGCACATTATCATCGTATTATGAAAGATTTTTTCGTACATCTCCGTCAAGGGTGGACTATTATCATCTTTGACACAATTAGCGTAAATGACCTCGATAGTTCTTTCGTTCTCACAAATTATTATTGCTTCGATAAACGACGATAACACAAATTATAGGAATCGGACGGTATGTAAAAGCAAAGTTCAGGATATAACAGGATCGAAACACAGCGAGAACAAAAAACTCGAAAATTGTAAACAAAGTAATTAGATTTTTTTGTTGAAATCTCTGATCGATCAATGATGAAACGTTCCGACTGGAAACTAGAGCATTTCCTCATGATACGTAGAGTCAAAGATCAATCAACCAAGGCAATAACCTTTGGGGCTGCAAACACAACCCTGGACCTGTTGCCAATTTTTGCGGGTTCAAGATTCAGGTCAAGAAAGCTTTTTTATTTATAATTTAGTTGTTTTTCCACGTGGCTTTGAGGGAAAAATAAACACGTTTTGCGACCGGTTTGCAAACTTGGAAAGAACTTCAACCAGTCAAGATGGAAGAATCGCGGAAATAGATTTTGTGCATTGAACGACTGCCAGGTTCATTGTACGTTTTTCTTTTTAATTATTCAAGGACGTGGTCTTTATTTTTTTGGACTTTACCACCTGAAAAAATCACTAATTAAAGTCTATAAAATTTTATTATTTGTTTAATAGTAAAGAGTGATTTTTACAATTAATTGTTTTGTATAAGTAATTTTGTCATAAATGGTAATTTACTCAGGATCAAGGATATAAATAATACATAAAAGAGAATTTCAATAACTATATTTTTACATTATGTCATAAAAAATTACATAACAATTATTTTGTCGTTTAAAAGATTCATCATAATTTTAATAATGTGTAATTTTCATTTGTTTAATTAAGTCGTTTCATAAAAATGCACCTAATTGTGGCTAATAATGAGTTGTTTTATTTTCAAGCATTTAAATTAGTCATTTTTACTATTTACCAAGATTTATGTTTTCATACAGGTTTTCCCATCTGAAATAATTTATAAAGTGAAAACTTTATTCACGGCAACAAAAGTATGCTTTTAACAATGGAAAATATTTCATATTAATGTTAAATGGATGCACTCAAAATGAACAGATTTCGAAATAACAATCTGAAGTGTCACCATTAGAAAGATGGCTTTTTGGTAGATAATATTGTTTCACGTGTTATTGTGCTAAAAATAATTTTTTAATCTAATTTTGTTCATAGTATGGCAAAATGTTTTTTGAAATATTATTTCTCGTTTGTTGGCCAAGAAGATTTCGCACAACAAAACAATGAAGCAGTTGCTAAATATTTTTGACCTGAAAAAATGAGAAAAGGTAATTTATTCTGTTTTCTTGCGATACTCGTGTCGCCACAAATATGATATTTTCGACCGTAATTTGGTGTCCCCTTTCAAGAGTCGAGGTCGTAGCAAATTTGCACAGAAGTCGCCCAACATTATTATCACAAAAATTTGACAAAGATAACAATACCACTTGAACTTTTGACGTAGAAAAATTCTCAAATTTTGTTAACATTGACCTTCTGTTTATTTTTCATGGCAAACAAACCAGCTGAATAATAAACCCGTGTCTGCATTCTTTACATTATTATGATTTATCGCGAGAAAAAAATCAGAGTTGAATAAAATAATAAATTTTCGAGCTACCTTTTCGTCCTTCCGGAACCGAATATGTGACATTATCGAATTCGATATCGATGGTTTTTTCTTTCGGTAGTTGCAAAAAAAGCGTTCTGCTTACGTCCATTTTCGAAAATTATTATGCACTCATTCACGCACTTAAAGTCGAAATTTTTTGGCGCTAGCAGCACACCCGGGCTCGCTTTTCGTGAAATTCGTGACGTGTGTGGTGGAAACGATGGTACGTCGCGAACTAAACCATGCCCAAGCAACGACCAACGCGGATTAAAATACGGGGGAACAGGTGGTCGCGATTTGACGGAATTTTGGAATTTCAACCATCGCGTATCGACAAGGAATGACACTAATTGTATGTAGGATGGCTTATCAAATATCGGCGGCTTGTTTGGTTATTGCCGATAATGAACGATATTTATAGAAGAAAAACATTTGTATCAATAGGAGGTTACTTAAAAAAAATGTTGCAATGTGACTCTATTTTCGTAGAAGGAAAAGGAATTGTTCACGTATGTGTAAACAGGATTGCTTTATTACGTATAGACGAGAATTTTCCGTCGAGATTCTTCTAGACGGTAATTTTCATTTAATTGAGGTTCGTGGCTAGAAAAAACATTTTCTCAAATGTGATAATTAAACGTTACAAAAATGAATCTAAAGTCGCAACCTTGGAATAGCATTTTTGACTTTTTTGGCACTTTGGTGTTAATTGCTAAATTGTCGGACACGATACTACGACTGATGTTTTAATAATACTGGTCCTGGGGGCATGCTATACCGAGAATAGAATCTGTATCACTGTTTACCTTTTCAAATCAAGATTTATATCAAAACTGCCTGTAATGGAAGTAAAATAAATTGCACTAATCATAGGAATTAGCTTCTGTGTTTTATTTAAGCACTAACGATCCTTATACGTGTTGTTTTCATTAGTATTTAATAAAAGCAATGTCCTCCACGGGACGTCTGAAAAAATTTAATTGCGTTGTAAAAAATTAATTTGGGCCGGCGATGGCCAGATTCATTTCGCCCCATAAATTAGCAATAAAATCAAATTTTTCACCTGTCATTGATTCAATGTCGTAAGAATAGTTGTGTTGTTTATGTGACTTGACTTTATCTTTAGCTATCTATAAAATGATCCAATTACTCCTTGCTTACGCATGGATAGGATAAGGATTACTTTTTTTTTCAAATAACGTAAAACATTAATTATTCGATCACTAAAAAATCAAAATCAAGTAATATTCCATAATCATTAACATGTACAACTTTTTTTACTACATATTCGGTATGTGAACATTTATATGTAATTAAAATTGATTGTTCGAACGTGTAACATTTGTTGAACATTGAAACGTTAATTGGTGATAAGAAAAAAATACCTCAGGTAGAAGTAAGCACGAGAAACTAGATTTCGCGGGTGGAAAATCTTAACAATCAGTTTTCAAAACCGCCAAAATTGATGAAATATACAGACTTTCTATTTTTTTGTGACGCTCAGTGTAACTGTTTTGTTTGAGATTTATTATAAATAAATACGAGAGTAATATTTTTTTTATTAGAAAACTTGTTTTTAATAGATTCAAGACATAAACAGTAAAGCTATTTGGAATAAATTATTCCTCCATATGAAGAATCTTTAAATAAAAAAACCTTCGTTGTGCTATTTTAAGAAGCAGAAAATGGCAAATATTTCATAAAATTGAACAAACTCGGCTTTTTAATGGTGTATTATGATGAGTATAGTTAGAGCTAAACAAATAAGTGATTAATGATTCTTTGTTTCGTAAGTTCCGAGTGCATAAATTATTTTTTTGTAAAAAGCAAACACATTGATTGATTTGATTTTTTCGGTCGTTCGTACTGTTATTGAGAGTGTTTTTCTCTTGAATTTGTCAATTCAGTTCTGGATGAGTTGCGACCTCACCAAATTAAACACATGCCCATTCAATGAAACCAACAAACACTTAACACATTTATTCAAATAAAAAAACTAGGAAAACAATTATTGCAACACGTGACTATTAATAAACCCAAACTTTTTGATCCCGTCTTGTCCTCCATGTTTGGCAAATTGTGCGTGATTTCCGTAATATCCGTCATGTCCTTGTGCCTTTTTGTGTCCTTGATCGTTGAAGAAATGCGCCCCTTTTTCGGCAAATCCCACAACGCCGTATTTCCCGCTCTCGTGGCCTTTGTTAACGTGTCCACCAGCGTTGTGGCCCCCTTTGGCCACCGCTCGACTCAATTCGTACCCTCCGTGCTTTTCTTCGAAGCCTTCATCGTTGTTTTCATCGAAGAAATCGGTGTTTTTCTTGTACTCGTCAAGTTTGTGTACATTGTGGTGGCCTTTTGTGCTGTGGCCTTTGGCGTATTTCCCGTGGTCTTCGTAATGGTATCCGTTGCGGCCTTTCTGGCCCTGATGATGGTCGGCGTAGTAACCATCCTGATGGTTGTAGCCTTTTTTATGTCCTTGATTTTCCGCGTAATGTTTTTGGTGGTTTTCCTTGTCGTGGTGGCCTTGCACCCCATTGTGGGTCTGGTGTTGCCCAAGATAACCACTGGAAGCTTTCTCACCCCCGGACGAGTATCGCGAAGCATCGAATTCTTTGCCGAATTCGGATTTGTAAGCGTAGATTAAAGGGAGGAAAATTAAAACGAGTCGGAACAACATTTCGAATGATTTGATTCAAAGTGTGAGAATCGGGGCTTTTATACAGTTGGTGAAATATGAATATGAAGTAATTGATTGAAATCGATGTCGTAATTATTTGTTATAGATATTTTTCAAGGTTTGAAGGGTTATTGCAGAGGTAAATGCAATTTGGTGTTGGGAAAGTTGGGATTTTTTTGTGGTCGGAACAATATGTACTTATGTAATAATTTTTTTATTGGGAAAAAACTATCAGAGGTCGACTTTTATGTGTAATAAATATGTTGTGATTGCAAAAAAACGACAAATGCATATTTCACACTCAATTAATCATTTCTTTTTGAACTAAACAAGAAAGTAATGTAGGCAACCAAAAATACGTATGGAAGGTTCCTACATTACCATTGTTCGATTTTTTGACATGTGACAGTACACGTGTTTTTGTTTTTGAAAAAGTGATCAATTTGTGTTTTTAAATCGTGTAAAGTAACAAAACGGGAGATGGAGGACGATTCTGAGTTACAAAATGTACCTCCCGAAGCCTCCAAAAGGGCCACATCGCCGGAGGAAACACCACCGGCTAAAAAAGTGAGGTTAAGTTTATCTGGTAAGGACTTCAGAAAACTGCTACAAACCGGGCAAACAGTCCAAGGTAGGTCTCTGTGACATTCCTGAATCAATTTGTGACTCTTGCGAAGCCCTTCAGGGATTTTCCAAATATGTCGAAGACTCCAAGCAGGATTTCATCAAGGGTTATTTGGACGCTGGGGGCAGTGCATTAGAAATCCTCCAGTTAGTTGAGGGCGAATCGGAGGTGTCCCCCGTGTTAGTTTTTGACGTCGTAAATACGATTTTGTTACAAATCGGCTCGAAATTGCCGCAATTTCAAAGCGCGGCTTTTGATTGTTGTCGCTATTTGCTTAACACTTACGTTTCTTTAATTAATAAAATGTTGGGGTTGAGTTCAAATACAAGAGAACGTGTGGTCGCGTTGAAACTTTTAACGACAATTGTTACGTTTTCGGTGGTTTTGGCGAAGGATATTTTGCTACATGTTAATTTTAATCCGACGAATATTGAATTGTTGTCGAGGGCGAGCGAGGGGAAGACTGAAGTGCGTTCAGCTTTTATTCATTTTCTTACCGCGTTTTTAATCGATGGACATTTTCCAGTCCTGTCGGTACTTTTGGACAAGAAGGGGTTTATGACGAGTATTGTGCACGGTTTGTTGTACGATAAAGTCGATGTCGTTGTTTTGGTTTTAACGGCGATGAAAAACCACATTTTGGAAAATAGTTTCGTTTCGAAAACCGTCAAAATGAAAACGTTTAGTACACCGGTGGTGCGGGATATTGTCAATTTATACAATTGGAAAGGACCGGCCGGTTTAATCGAAAAAAAGCGGAACCATAGTATTATTGTGGACGATATTGATAAGTCTAAAGTGAGCGAAGCCGTTCATTCCTTTTTGTTGGTTTTGTGCACTTCTCATAAGCACGGAGTTATTTTCAAAGATCCTCTTGTCGGTTTGGGGAGGAGACAAAATTCACTCATGCATACAGTTCTGGAAAGTCTGGAAAGGCCCTGGGAACACTCATATGCCGGAGAGCTTGTTATAAAAATTTGCAAGGCTTGTCCGGATCTTTTGAGGTCAATGTGGTCGAATTTGAAGGAGTTTTTAGAGCCTCGTATGACTGTTAAGTGGCTCAATGCAATGAAATTTGCAAAGACACTCCTCGACGAGCTTCAACCAGACTGTATTGAGCCCATTGTTAACAATTTGAATGTTCATCAGGTAGTTTGAGTGAAATTTTTGCGAAAAAATTGATTGGTTGTTTTAGATCGGCCAAATTGTGACAATATTAGCCGCCCCTTTACAGCTTTTAAAAACCGTTATTCCGCAAGAACGCACATTTGAGCGAGCCTCTGTCAAGTATCACGTTATGTGTTTGTGCTTAAAAATGGCCAAGTCGCTTGAAAAATATTTAAACCGCTCAAAAGCCTGGAATATTGATCAAGAAGTGTTGAAAATCTTATTGTCGAATTATATTCAGCGAAATTTCCCTGATGTTGAGTTAATTCTAAATGATTGGGACCAAAAAGACGACGATTTGTCTCTTTGTGATTATCTCGATACGGCCTTGGATTTACTACAGACGTACAAAAGTTTGGCTCCGAAAATCCTCAACGACTTTTCACTAACGTTCGACTTGAAACAATTTTTAACCAAATGCGAAACGTTGGAAAATTCGCAACGATTGCAAGTAAAGGCTGTTAAATTTTTCCTGGATTTGGAGCCTGCTTTATTTCGGCCCAAAACCGATTTATTCGAAACAATTCTCTTACTGTCTTTTGAATTTTATTACGATAGTAGAGACCCGATTGTTTTGGAAATGTTGACTCGGGTTTTGCAAAGTACGGGTCTTTTTGATGGCTATTTGTTCGAAATTGATTTTTGGATCGATGGTGTTTTAAATTTGAAAAGTTACGATGAAGACGTAGCGAAATTTCTTTGCTCTCTGATTAGGAAAATTGACGAGGACTCGGGCGAGTTTAATAGAAAATTGTTCGAGCTTCAGGGGGCGAATTTTAGTCCGCTTTTGTTGGGGATTGATGGGGTTTCAAAGTCGATGAAAAAGTATTTAAATTTTGTCATTTTAAATTTGTTTCATTTGCAAGTGGATGATGCGAGTGCTTTTGTTGTAATTGTGTCAAATTTTGATTTTTTGTCAAGTGATTTGCTGGAATATATGAATAATTGGAGTAATTTGGTGGTTACGGATTTGCCAAAATGTAAAGGAAAAATTCTAGAAGAGTTTCACAAATTTTCAAGTGATTTTCTCAACCAGGACTTGGAGAATTTCAACTGTGATTTGTATCCGAATTTTAAATTAAATTTATTACAGTGTGTCATATTTTACATAACAAACTCAATTAAAGCAGATGTATTAAAAGAAAATCAAATAAAAAACACTGTGAAATTTATTTCTGGCTTCATATCTGATGATACGTTCGATGAGCGTTACGTTAAAACCATATTAGGAAATTCACTTTTATTACATAATTTAACTCTCTTCGATTCGAACAATTTTTCAACGCAATTAATCCTCAACGTGATTAAAAGTGCGAAGAATGCAAACATCGATGACTATTTGACCCATTTTCGGCGTAAAATCGTTTCAACGATCTCGAAAATTTTTCGTAAAAGTGACAAATACGAAAATGCGACTCTTTCGATGGAAGTTATCGAAACTGTGAGTTTGAGTAGCGAACAATGCCGAAAGTTGCTGGAAAAATTTGCAATCTCGGTCGAAATTAAGCGTTTCTTCCCAGTAGCGTGTTATTGTTTGGACCGAATGTCTGAAAACGATTCGAATTCGCAACCGTTGAGTAACAAAACCGTCCAAAAATTATCACAAATTTTACAAATCTTGCTAGAGGAACAAGTTACAAATTCGCATAGCTTGTCGTTATCTCTCTTAAACTATTTGAAAGTTTTTCCCCACAATCTTGAAGGTGTTGAAAGTAAATTATTCGATAGTTTGGTCTCAACGACCGAATTTAATAAAGACAATCTTTCGCTTTGCAAGTTTCTCTTGGACCGAAAACCGGAGATTTTCTCAAATTTTGAAAACAATCTTGACGTGATTTGCTCCAAACGAAGTTTTATTTTATATTTATTGGATGTACTGGTCGAGAAATGTGATAATGCTTTGCTTGAAAAAATTTTCAATAAATGTGAAAGTTACATAATTAAAGCGTTGCAAAAACCGCATAAAGCCGGTCAACATTTTCAAAATCACTATCGGAGTGTTGGTATTTTAATCGAGAGGTTTATGAAGCCTGATGGTGCATCCCAAATCCAGAAATTTGAGACTTGCGAATTGTTTCACGTCTATTTATTGAAAAAACGTTACGATAAAGTCGACAGAAACGAGAAAGTTCTGGGGAACATTATTATGACTTTGATTCACTTATTGATGAGTCTGTTGAAGCAAAAAAGTGGGTCAAAAAGTGTGGAGAATTTGACCGAGATTGGTGAACTTTTTAACGAGTTTTTGAGTGAAATTCCGAAGGAAAAATTTGATATGACCTCACTGAGCTCGAATGAAACTTTTAAAATGTTTTGCAAACTTTGTCTCAAGTACGGTTTGACCGGGGATTTGGTTTTGGTCAAGATTTTGTCACAATTGGTCCAATTATGCACAGTTGAAGATGAGGGAAAGTTAATTTTGGAAATGTTATTGTCACATTCACACTTTTTGGACGTCATTTTGAGTGACTCTCATGAGGAAATTGCAAACTTGTGGCTCATTTTGTGCGAGAAATGGCCGCAATTCATGGAAAGGAGTCACATTCCGGTGCTTTTATCGGCCTACAAGGCCACAAATTCCGACAAAACAATCCTACATTTATTAAAAATGTGAGTACAAGAAATTGGTTTGGACGAGCGTGAGTTTGGTTGTCTTTCAGGTACGAGGCGCGAGCCGAGCAGACGCAATTTTTCGATTTTAAGCCCTTTTTGTGGGGGCGCGCTGCCGCCTCTCACTATTCCGTTCGTTCCGATATTCAGAAAGTGTTGTGGCGGCAACCGAAAACGGCCGATATTTTGAACAATCTCCATGTTGGTACAATTATCGCGACGATAAACAATCCACAAGGTCGGAATTCCTACGACCTTGACTACTTTCTACCTTTGTTTATCCACATCTTGTCGCCGGAAAATCCGGTTGCAACTTACCGTTTCACCAGAACCGGAGCTCTAGCTCTGGCTCTTACTGGACTCCGGGGCGACAAGGCGCAAAGATTGGCCACTTGTCACATTTTGCAACGCTTTTACTTCCATTTGGAGGCGAAACAGACCGGAAAAGACAATTTATTGTGGTTGCGTTTTATCGAAGCGATTTGTAAAGGGATTGTGGTACTCGAGGATTTCAAAATAAATAACTTCGTTGGTATTTTCCTCTCACGAACGGCACTAGTTTTGGCGCAACCGACCGATGTTATGTATGTTCCCTTGACGCAGTATTTGTCCGCCAAAGATTCACTGGACTTTTCCGGGATCCCGGAACTTTACACGTTTTTGCATAGTCCGCATGTGGACTCCAGGGAACACAAGACCTTCATTTTGGAAGTTTTGAGGGACGGTTTGAGGGATGATAAAGATTTTATAACCCTGTTGAGGACGATGGGATTTAAGTTGATTTCGGAACTGTGTTCGAGTAGTGTTTGTGACACTCAGACGAGACTATTAGTTTTGGAAGTGTTTGAAGTTTGTTGTGAGGCCGCCTCTGGAGTGAAAATCTTGTGCGGGAGTTTGGCGTTTTTGAGCCAGATTTTTACACTAGTTTTAAGGAATTGCGAAGATGGGAGCGTTTTAGTTAAATTATTGAAAATTTTATTAAAAATTGTTGAAAAATCGCAAGACAGGTACAAAAATTTTGTCGTGTATTTGAATCTAGTTATGATTTTTGGGGACGAGAAGCTTTTTAAATGTCTGATTGAAAGTAAAGTTTCGGATGTTTTTTACCACGTGTTGAATGTTATTGTTAATCGGTTTCCTGATTTTTTTGTAAAAGAACATTACGACATTATTCTTGAAAAAACTAACGATAAGTTTTGTAAATATTTAGATGCGTTTGGATGTCGTTATGTACGGGAAAGTGATTGTTCAAACCCTGCGAACCCCAATTATTTAAGACTGGTGTTTTTTAATAAACTTAAAAATAAGGAACGCAACCAACAAGACACCAGTTGATGGCAGGTTGCCTACACATATCTTTTGCAATAAAAAAATTAAATTATGATCAGAAATTAATTCATGGTGCTTGTTGGTTGCACAAATGTGTGTTAATTTTTTGTCTGATACATACGTCTAGAAAATTCTATAACCATTTAATGTTTTGAAATATTGCGACTTTCATTTTTAAAGTTAACGAAGCGATCAAATTAAAAATATCGTAACAAACAGCTTTGCCGATTTTGTAATAAGGGGCAAAAAAGTGTGTCAAAAAGTCCTTGATCTTCGTGGAATTGTGTCATTATCTTTTTTGGGTTTTTACAAAAACCGGTTGAAACATCCGGGGCACAATATATTTTTTTATTTTATAACACAATCACAGATTGTATAATTTGTTTAATTAAAATTTGTTTTAGTAGACAAAAAAAGTGGTTTTAATCTTTACCCGACCTGACCTTTTTCGTAACAAAATATTAAAAATGTGATTATAGTTTGGTAGTATGAAGAGTTGAAAGAAAGCTACGGTTTTATTGACTTCGAGAAACTGTTTGGTAACGATCTCCGGTTAATACTTTCAAGTGTGAAAAAAACTGTCAATTCACCCGAGGATATGTTAGTGCGTAGTTTTGTTTACTATTACCCTTATTACCACACGTTTGTTGCTGTTTTTCTTTATTATCTGCAAAAAACTGGTGTTCTAGTGCACTTTTGATCTCAATTCTATTGGAAAATTTTGTTAATAGCTAGCTTTGAACTCTTTTAATTTTGCGCGAATTATGGCCAATTTTGAGTCTAAATTTTGTAATTGGTCTAGGTAGAACCAGTTCGCTTGCAAACTGCATAGAGAAGCGTAGAAGAGTCAAGGCCTACATTTGCAAGAAGTGCAAGTTTACGGTCATTGTCACACCGTTTCCGTAAATCGTTGAAATTCGATATAAATGCTCATAATAAGTGTTTTCGAAGTCGGGAGTCGAATCGTGAAAGGTTCACTTTACATTGTTCAGTGAAAGCGTACAGGTTTCCTCGCTGATATTTTAGTCTAGCAGGGACGTTTCGCGATTGCTGTACGCTTTCCGTTGTTGTTGGTGTTCAGTAATGGACGTGAAAATGGCCAGAGAGGAGGTACAAGTACCTCTGAGAGACAAACCGTTGAAACAGTTGAACCGAATTGCGAAAAGACCAAAATTGGATGTCGAATTTCAAGATTTGAAGTATTCGATTAGGGATAGTAACGCCAAGGGGGGTGAGTTTTTAGTGTTTTAATGTGATTTTTTTAATTTTGCATGGGTTGTTTTTATTAGTTATCTTTTTGCCATCTTATCTTTTTTACATAATCGCATAAAAACAAAACAATTAATACATAGTTTGAGAGATAAGATTGGTAGGTGTAAACAAAAAAATTAAGTTGAGTTAAAGTTTGGTTGGAAAAAATGGTCATCGAACCACATAAAGCGATAATTTGAATGCATTTAATATTATCGGAAAGTTGGAATAGGTCATGAAAATAATAAATAATACATTTCTTTTTTTATTTTCACACACTTTGATGAGTACCTTTGATAAGGTGATCACAACAAGTCGCGGGATTTACAAACGTTTCAAAATTTTGTCATTCTATTTATGTTTGATAGATTGCATTGATTACAATTAAGGTCATTTCATTTGAAAATTACGTCATTGTTTGTCGCAGGAAGCTGAAGAGTTTCGACAAACAAAGACAAATTTGTCGCACTTTCCATACATCGATTTGCGAATTTCGGAATTTTGCAAATCTAAACTGAATTTTAATGGAAACTTAGAGAAAGCGTATTACCGTTAGAGCATCGTACCTTATAATTAATTTGCAATTGCTAAATACGTACGTTCGGTTTGAAATACCATAGATCGGAAGCCTTGAGTTTGCTCGATATATTTTACTTCCGATTAAAATATTTTTCCGGTCAAGTTTCGCCTTGTAATGAATTAAATGTGAGATTCGATAAAGGTTAACGGGTTATGTACCAAAATATGTAATATCCTAATCAGTGAACTTGAAATTGAATCAACGATGTCCAATTTATCTGACCTCGTTAATTGAGTTTTAATTTAATTAATCACGTTGGGAATGCGCCGTAATGACCAATTGAACTATTTGTAATTTTTTAATTGTTGGGTTCTAACTAATTAGTGTTTTTCCCATAATTACCATTAGATAAGATTAGTGGTCGGGAAAATTTTCTTGAAATATTCAATTGTTTGTAATTAATACTTAATTAAAGTCCCATTGACCATACTTACGTAACGTCAAAAATAATTATTAAAAAAACATTTACTTAAAATTGTACAATTGAATAATTGTTTGTTTGTGCTTTATTTTGCTCATGATTACGACAACAATCTTAGAAAGTAATCATCGACTTGAGAAAAATTAACTATTCTCAAATTGGCACGTGTTGTGTAATTATTGACGAGAACAAAGCCGCATTAGAAAACTTAAAAATTCGCGAGTGCAAAGTCCACTATAAGTAATAAATAAAGTGTTGAAAAAGTCTTATCTTTCGTTCCTTTATCAGGGAGTTTCCTCGAATGTGATGTCATGTTTGTGTGGTAGAGCACGAGAATGTCCAAAGGATTTTTTTCCATAGCCACCGACGAAAACATGTTTATTTTTTTCGTACAATTTTGATTCCATTGAAATCATGCCCGTTTTAACCCGACTTCGCCTTGAAGTCTGCATACGTGTACAGCATTTTCATGAAGAAGAATACATTTAAATTAATTACAAAGCAATTTTTTTAATGAAGGAAGTTATAAAAACATTTTGGCCGACGAGTTTTCACGCTAATTGAGTAAAAAATGCCAATTAACGGAAGAAATAAGCATAAACATTAATCAATAAATAATTGCTTTATTGGCACTAATACGTTGTCACACGTGCTAATCATTTTTTTATGATCGTAATCAGTGAATCTTGGAGTCATTAAGACCAGTTTCAATAAGGTCGTTTTTTTCCAGGATGGAGGACTATTTTGAATTCTGTAAACGGAAAGTTCCGTTGTGGCGAATTCACAGCGATACTGGGACCAAGCGGTGCCGGAAAAAGCTCTCTACTGAATATCCTTGCAGGTTGTGTGTAGGTATCCTTCCTTGGTTCAAGTGTTGGTCCAACTGAACGAATTTTGTAGAACCGGAGGTGTCAAAGGTTCGATCAAAATCAACGATCGTCCTCGAGATATGAAAATTTTCAACAAATTGTCTTCATACATCATGCAAGAGGATTGCATCCAACCGAGATTAACAGTAAAAGAGGCAATGATATACGCAGCATGTCTCAAATTAGGGGCCCATATCGAATACCGTGATAAACTGGCTGTGATTCACGAAGTGATCGATCTTTTAGGGCTGGAAAAGTGTGTGGATACTCTAAGTGAGCATCTGTCGGGAGGTCAACGCAAAAGGTTAAGTGTTGCTCTTGAACTAGTTAATAATCCTCCGGTGATTTTCCTGGACGAGCCGACGACGTAAGTCCGTATCTAATAACGAGACCAAGTTTTTTTCTTGTTTCTTATCAGTGGTTTGGATAATTTTGCCATAAACCAGTGTATCCACTTATTGAAAAAAATCAGCCAGTTGGATCGAACTGTCGTTTGCACGATTCATCAACCTCCGGCTTCCATCTTTCAATATTTCGATCAGGTACGTTAGATATAATTGCGCAATAAATTGCGTATTCATGGCCTTGAGATGTGCAAGAAAGTGGAACAATGCTTGCAATAATGCGTTCCGAATTTTCATTGTCTAACAAGACGAAGAACGAGCCTTGTATAGAGCAGTAGATAAATATTGACTCGATTATTGCAAATTAAATATTTCGTGAGAGGTTTTAATCATGTAAATGTGGGAAATTTATACAAGTATATCCGGTTTTTTAATCTTCAAATATTTTGATTAGACGAACACGTGTCGTTTTTTTGGACTTTTTTTCCGTTTCATGAAGTGATTCGACAGATCCTGAGTCCTTGAATTCCGAAATGTGCGAGGAAAAATGTGACCTTTGATATAAAAATCGGATGCAATTAGTTAATCAATTGCATGATTTATGTTGTTATTTATATTTTTTTTCGGTGAAGGATGATTTATACCGGTAGTTTATTAAAAAGTAATAAAATGTTTAATTTCTTTTTATCGTTAATTGTCGTCAGTGTAGTAAAAATGTTAATTAGGGAATAAATAAATGTTTGCTTGATTTGTACACGATTTGTGTATTTGAGCCAGATTGGAGTTTTTTGAACCTGTATTTGTCGCCGTTGTTAGTACCAGATTAAGAAATGTTTTGATGTAACACCCGGCCCAACACAAGATTAAACAACTGTATTGAAAGGTTATTCTTACAGGAAAAGGGTCTTTAGCATTACTTGGAGGTCATTTTCATCATAAAAAGCACATTCTAGCAAACCTTTCTTAAAGAAAATTAAATATTAAGTTCTTGGTATGTATAAAATAATTATCCGCAAATGCCACAAAAGTACCAACTTTTATGACCGAATATCACAGGTAAAAGTTATACTTTAGAGCCATAAAATTTTTTAGTCGCCGTGGAAGTATTTTTACTTTTACCAATTTATTTGCACTATAATACTCACGAACAAGAAATTTATCACTTATTAGATTACGTTTGTAATAAGTGAATCCTTTTTTTTTGCAATTGATAACCAGTTTAGAAGAGTGTGCTAGAATTTTCAAAATTGTCAAATTCAAGGCTAGTATGATTTTTTTCAAAATAGTTATCAAAAATCGGCTATAACTCAGTTTTTTCAAATGAATCGACCCTATTTTCTTAACGGCAATCGAAAGAAATACATCGATATTTATGGTGACTTTTATCAACACGTGCTATATCTATCTCTTACAGTTTTTGATAAAATCACAAGAAACGGATTTTACTTCGTACTTTTTATAGTTAATCAAGTAGACCCTGCATAATGGTCAACAGTTGTCGAACTTCAATGTTTTATTTAGTTTTTAGCTGGTTTATTATGGAATAAGCAGCAAAACAATAATATTTAATTGTGGTTTACGCTAACTTTGTAAATTACGTAAAGTATCTCAGTCAGTCTATCATCGAATTTTTAACTGAAAATAGTGGACAAATTAAACGTTTTTTCTAATTAATAGCATAATTTTTTCGTATTCTTCGAAAGATTAATTGATTAAAAATGAAAATAATGAGCTTAATTTCAGTTTTTTTTGCGATTTATTCAAAAACTGTAAGAGATAGATATAGAAGATGTTAATAAAAGTCTGTAAAAATTGATGTTCTTTTGATTGCCATTGAAAAAACACGGTCATTGCATTTGAAAAAACCGTGTTATAATTTTTTAGTCAGCATTTTCAAAATATCATAATAGCCTTGCAGTTTGACAGTTGACGATACTAAAGATTTCAGAAGACCTTTTCAGCCTTTGATTTTCAAATGCAAAAAGAATTATTCATTTACTGTAAATGGTTCACAAGCTGTGATATTTTAAGTAAACCCTTGCAAATAACAATTTTTACAAAAAAATACTTTATTACTTTATATTTGAACTATGACAGATAAGTACTAACATTAACAGTACATTTTAGTCAGTTCCAAAAGGCAAATTCAAAAATGCTATAAAAGTAGATGGTTGCTATTTAAAATTTCAGAGTTGGCAGCAATTTCCCGTAGTTCCGGAAGTTCAGCCATCATGAAAATAATTTAGTTGAACTCAGAATGGTCGATTTGAATCGTATACAAAATTTTGAAGCTCTACCTATATTAGAAGTTAAAAAGTTTGTAATGTAGGCCCTAAAAGAATCAGCCTGTATAAGTTTTAATTCTAATTAACGTAATCTACTATTATCTACTCTGCAAAAATCCTACTTTTTTTAAGATTTAAGTAGAATCCTTTTTAGTAAATAACAAGAACTCAGACGTTGCATCATAATTGTTATTTTGACTCATTTTTAAACTATGTGGTTGCGAAAACAAATATTTGAATAAAATATTGTTACTTCAAAAACTGAAACTATTTAATTCGGAAATGTTCCGGTCACAAAAAAATGATGATTTCCTTGAGACTGGTCAAAATTAAGAAACTTGTCTAAATTATTCAAGGCTTCCTTACCAGTAAATCGGTAATAATTTTTTTACTGTCTGTAAAAATTTGCATATAATTCCATTTAAAATGCAAATCCTACCTATACTGTTAATTTACTATGAGTAATCATTAGGATGAATTTGAATTTCTTGTGATCATTTTCAGGTATACATCGTTGCTAATGGATATTGTGTTTACAACGGTGCCCCGAACCAATTGGTTCCATTTTTCAACGTCGTTGGCCACTCTTGCCCTTCAAACAACACACCGGCCGATTACAGTACGTCGGATTTTTTTTTTTTTTTTTTTAGCAAGTTTATGATTTTTTTTCCAGTGATCGAATTAATTCACTCGCAACCGACCTTGATTCAAAGCTTCCAGGCTGCGATACAAAACGGAAAGATCAACATGAAGGAGCGCTACCAGAGCGACAAACCGGCGAAAGAATACACGAACGATGGTGTTTATAATGACACCACCGAAGTCGTAATTCAAAAAAGCGACATTGATTTTGCGACTTCGTTCAACGTCCAGTTTTCGATTCTCTTGTCTCGCATGTTTTTACAAATGAGGCGCAATCGTCTAGGACTCTACATCCAGTTCTTCCATCATTTGCTGTCCGGTTTAATAGTCGGTGGTATTTTCTACGGAATTGGAAACGACGCCGCACAAACGATCGCAATTTTTAAATATTGCGTCTGTATTAATGTGTTTTTTATGTACACACATGTTATGATGCCGGTGCTTTTGTGTAAGTCTCGTCGAGGTTTGGCTCGAGTTTGACTTTGAAGTAAAATAATTTTAGTTCCTTTGGAAGTCAGTTTGATGAAACGAGAATATTTTAATAGATGGTACGGACTCAAGGCTTATTACGCGGCCATGACAGTCGTCACGTTACCACCACTGGTAAGTACCCACTTTCCGCCCTCTAGGTCAGTCACGATTTGGATAAATTATAGATTATTCTGGGGATGATGTTTTCAACAATTGTCTATTTCATGTCACACCAACCTCTGGAAACTGATCGGTTTCTCGGGTTTACTTTAACAGGGCTTGCAGTGGCGCTCACTTCGCAAGGTTTAGGTTATTGCATCGGTTCCATTTTTAGTATAACTAATGGTTCGGTGGTCGGACCTTCAGTCCTGGCACCACTTCTAGCCCTTGCTGTGTACGGTATGGGTTATAGGGCTTCCATCGAACCCTTCTACAAGGTGTTAATGACTTTGACTTACATTCGAAACGGTGTTGTTGGCATTTGTAACAGTTTGTTTTACGAGAGACCGCCTCTAACTTGCGGTGAGGAGGAAATTTATTGTCATTACGCGCGTCCTGATATACTTATGGGTGACATGGCAATACCTCTGATGCACTATCGGTACCAACTAGGCATTATTTGCATTTTCATGATTGTTTTTCGAATCGTTGGTTACTTTTCGTTAAAGTGTCGACTGAACAATGATCTAGCCACGAAAATAATGTTCTACGCGAAAAAAATCATCAAACATAAATATTAATCGTTGGTATTTTGTTAGTTAGTACCTGCTTGAATGTGATAATTAGGATAGTTAGTAACTATTTTATTTAACAAAAAATATACAGTATGATTTATAAATAAAGTGTATTTAGGTTTTTGAATTGACTTGTTCTAGCGGAATCCCATGGTCAAACACCTTTTCCTTTTTCCTACATTTGACAATCAAGGCTTCACATTAAGATCGTGGTAAATGAGACACAGTTCATTATGACGACGCAGAGTCGGTAACTTCCCGTAACATCGCGGACTACGCCCAAAACTAAACCCCCAATTATTATACAAAAGCCATTCATCATCATTTCCATTCCGTTAGCAGAGGCTAGTTTTTCGATAGGAACATGAGCAGGAATTACTAATCCCATGTAAACTTTTCTTATTCCTTTTGCAACTCCGAGGCCTAGAGCGATGGCCAGCAGGACATAAAAATCGTTCGACATGAGGAAAGCTAAAAGTTTAAGTTAGTGTGTTCACCAATGCTTTATGCAAACTTACTGAAACGAGTTATAATTAAAAGAACAAGACTATAAGCGTACATAAGGCGTGGCGGCTTTGTGAAAAAATTCCCAATGTACGGGGCAAAAAACCGGAAGATTATATCGGTGATCCCCAGAGTTGAGAGAAAAGTTGCGGTTTGTGCCGTGTCCAAACCAAACTCTTGCAGCATGAATGGTGTCAAAACTGTGAAATTTAATTCGGCGAAAATGGCCATAGCCATGCCCATCATAATATTGACGAAAATCGGGTCTTTGAGCAGATCTAAATCGAACGCTTTGACGATGTTGTTGAAGAGTCTGCGACAAACCGTTTCTTCGGTTTTTGGCACTTGCTCTTCTTCTGGAAGTAATTCCTCGAGTGGTTGTTTTTCGACTTTCATATGCCACTCAACCGGTTGTAATAGCATGGCTGCTATGAAAACATGGGCACAAATACCGCCGAAAATGAGGGTAACATTTTGGGGCGTGTATATTGTCATTAAAAAATAAATTATTTGTGGGATTATGATTGGCCCTAAACCGGTGATTGTGACCGCACAACCCATCGCAACGTTTCTTTTTTCTTTGAAGTACATGTTCAAGGCTAGTCCATACGCAGATTGGCACATGCCAATCCCTAAAGCTACAAAGATAATTATTTAAATCGAGTTTTTTAAAAATGTATGACTGTTACAAGTAATGAGGCCGTAAGAGATAACAAATTCTGTAAAGGTTTTGGAAAACGAGGTAAGTACAACTCCTCCTGTAAGTAAAAATGCGGCAAGAAAGGCGACTTTTCTACACCCGTAAACTTTAAGTAGTACACCATTGATAAGTCCAGTCATCATTCCGAAAGCTCCATTCAGATTGATGATTAATGAGCCTTGAGTGGCTGATAAGCCCAGTTGTATGAATGTATCTTTGAAGATAAGGCCGAAACAATGAATCAGAGGTACTGTGAGAAACTGAAACAAAATTAAATTTAGCGCCACACTGCTGCCAACCTGAACATTACAAAGCACTAACTACACATAAAAAGTCGATAATTTGAATAATTAATACTTACGTTACTCAATGCGTTGGCGAAAACTATAACCCAACCGTAACCTCCATCGGGTGGGATTTTGATCAGTTTCTGCTTGTTTTCGATCGTTTCCATTATATTTTTTGTTTTTAAGAATATGTGAACGAAAGAAAAAGGAGTTAAGTACTAGTCATTTGAGGCTTTTTTGTTGCATAAGAGTGTTTGCTTGTCAGCAGCGAGCAATAGCAGCGTGTGCGACAGTCGACGTCGGAGTTAATAGTGGTGATGAGGTGAATCACTGTCATTGCGGATAAGTCATCGTCGATAAATACACGATAATTAATCGTGATTGTACTCAAAAGCTGTTATCGCATTGAAGTATTGTTCTGCAATTATTATTTAATGTTTTATTATAAACAAAAAATTTAATTTTTAAATTTTGTAATAAGCTGAAAATTGATAATATAGTGAAACCTATTTAATCCGAACCTCTTGTAACCCAGAAAACAAAACCCATAGTCCGAAAGTGCTTTATACTTAATCCATAATTCGAACAGTGATGACTCAACATCATTATCATTATTAGTTATTTTGTTTTTTAATACATATTTGATTGGGGTGAGGTTATAAGAAAACAAGGTAGAAATTATTAGTAATTATTATAAAACATTTGATTCTTTTTTTTGTTATTTGAAAAGCTCTTTGTTACACTTAGGATAAATAGTTCAATGTTTAACCAAATAATGTTTTTTTTCCTGAAAAGTTAATAAACCTGAAAATTGTACACTGTGGAACCAGAGGCCTCGTTTATGTAACTAAGAAAAAAATAAATATTTAATCTGAAAAATCGATTATTTCGAGAACCCCTTGCACTACAAGGTGTGTAAAATGATTATCATCTAGTCGCCTGTTAATTTCATATCTAAATTTTGAAATACCGCTTTATAGAACTTTATAGACATTGCATATGTTGACCATTCTCTTTTTATTAAATCTTAAATTCGGCATAAAATATTAATAAAAAGTGTTTTCTTTCATAATGTAACATTTTAATTAGTTTTTAACGAAATTTTTGAATGTACTCGTAATTAACTGACAATCTGTGACTTCCACAACTGACAGTTTTAACAGCAGATTCAAATAAATATGTAAAATTACATAACACAAAAATTGGTTTTTTGAAATAAATTATTAAAGTTGCATTCTGAGCTCGTTACGAAGGTTTTTCGAACTCGGCTGAAGTGGTTGTATCCATAGATGTTCATACAAGGTGAATCAATAGTGGGTTATTTCTGAATTTTTATAAATATGCAACTAATAATATCGATTCCAGCTGACCATATCGGTCATCGTTCAAAAAATAAATTTAACGAGATTAGATTGTTCTGGGTAGTGTCAAGTTTGTATTGACAATTTTGTTAAAATTTTATTATAGACTATTATTATTAAAGATAAAAAACTAGTGATGATTCAATTGTATTAGTGCAATTAGTATTATATTATAGTAAGTAACTCACTATTGACTTACCCTGTATTTGCGAAAAATTTGATGATCCAAATTACTCGAATAAAAACTTTCATGGATACCACCTCTTCTTTGGTCAAATTCGAAACCGTTGTAATATGCTGGGAACGCAACTTTAATAATTTATTTAAAAAATCCACTGGTTCAAAAAGAAAATTATTAAATTAGAAGTAATTTTTAAAGCATAATCTTTTACCAAAAAAATCACCGTACTAGGTTGCCATTTGAAAAAAAAATTTAATAACTCGAAAACTTAAAGGAATTTCGAAAAAAATATTCTTAAAAAGGTGATTCCATTGTATTGGATGATGTACTATTTATTTTTTTCGTAAGAAACTTTGTTTAGGCACAAAACGCTTGGTTCCATATTTTTGCCCAACCCTGTATAAATGAATTTCAATCAAGGTGAGAATCATTTTAACACACCTATTGTAGTTCGGAATATATAGGTTTTAACGAGGAGCTTAATTAAATCTAAATTTACAAAATTAATAACTCATACTTTATTGTTTTTATTGAGAGAATCGCTAGCTTCTGGAACATTTTTCTTGGAATATTTGAAAATAATTCCTTCAATTGTCCATAGGACAATCGTAAGGAAAGTAACAGAGTTCATTATTACGATACAGAAGTAATAACTTCCGGTTAAATCTCGCACAATTCCTAGAATAAATCCTCCTGATAAAATACAGAAACCATTGGCCATCATCTCCATCCCTGAAGCCGATGGTAATTTTTCTAGACTGACATGAGAAGGTATAATGAGCCCCACGTAGACCCTCCTTACTCCTTTCGCGATCCCAAGTCCAGCTGCAATCCCCAAGATTGCGTAAAAATGTGTCGAGATTAAAAGAACTAAAAAATAATGTTAAAAGTGTTGCTAATTGTGATAACAAAATCGTACTAGATCTCATGATAATGAGCACAATAAGTGTGAAAATGTACATTTGTCGGGGCGGAGTTTTCAAACATTCGCCAATATAAGGTGCTAAGAATCTGAAAGCGATGTCGGCAACGCCCGCCGTGGACAAAAACGTGGCAATTTGGTCATTTGTGAGCCCCAGATCGTTCAAAATAAACGGAATTAAAATCGTGAAATTTAATTCGGAGAAAACTGCAAACGCAAGTCCGATTAAAATATTGACGAAGATCGGATCTTTGAGTAAATCGAAATCGAAGAATTTGGCAATGTTGCTCAAGCGCTGATTTTTCGCCGGCTCTTCGTTTTGATTCAAGCTTAAAGTGCTGTCGCAAATCTCAGTATCACAATTGTACTCATCTTTCGAATCTAGAATTATCCGAAAAAATGTCAGAAGATGACTTTTGATCCGACTGCCTGAAATTTTTACTTCTGTCTTGTACAGTGAGCGGTTCCTCTTCCACCTTCATGTGCCATTTGACCGGCTGTAAAAGCAAAGCTGTGACAAAAAAATGTGCACAGATTCCCCCAAAAATCAAAATTACTCCCTCCGGTGTATAAAACTTCATCAACAAATTGATTAATTGCGGTATCACTATCGAGCCGAATCCGGTGATTGTGACTGCAACACTCATTGCTTTGCTCCGCCGTTTGCGGAAGTAGGTATTGAGGGCCAAGCTGTACGAAGCTCGTGACATGCCCAAACCCAAAGCTGTAATTATTTCATTAAAACACATTCGGTTGATTATTGCAACTGACATGCGATGATTCCGTATGAAATGATAAAAAATTGGAAACTCCGGGCAAGTGATGTTAGGGTGACCCCGGAAAAGTAGAAAACTGCAGCAACTAGGGCGATCTTCCGGTAACCGAACATTTTTAGCAGGACGCCATTCAAAAGTCCGGTGAGGAGTCCGAAAGCTGCGTGAAGGTTCATGATTAAAGAGCCTTGGGCTCCTGATAATCCCAATTCAGAGAATGTATCTTTAAAGATAAGGCCGAAACAATGCATCATTGGGATATAAATGAACTAGAAATTGATTTGTTACCAGTTTATTGGTTGAGAATGATAGGCTTACGCTATTGATGGCCATCGCTATCGCGATCACCCAGCCGTAGCCCCCATCTGGTGGAATTTTCGTAATTTTTACATTTTTCATGTTTCGAGTTCACGTTCAGTCGTCTACTGACTAGACATTTGGCACTTGAATATTATATCCATGTCGGTAGATAACGGTGATAATAATCTACGTTTCCATCGTATTGATTTATCTAATGTATTTTTTATGTTACCTCAAGTTCATTTTTTTTATTGAAAAATTTACTAGAGTGCAGCAGATTGTGCTGAAATGTGATCAAATGTGCGCAAGTCCGGGCACTCACCGGATTTCAGGCGTTTTACCGGAGTTTGTGACGTCACCGAATTCATACCAAACCCTTTCAAGACAATTTTTTAATTAAAGCTTCAATTGTCCACGCAATTAATGTAGTTATAACAAAATTATTCATAAAAATTATGCACACAACGCAACTACCGAAAAAATCTCGTAACAATCCTCCTGCTAAAATAAAAATTCATCTCAAGGCCATATCAGTGCCGGAAGCTGAAAGTAATTTTTCCAAAGGGACGTAATCGGGGATTATTGGCCACATATAAACCTTTCTGAATCCTTTAGTACATTCCAGGATAACGTCGACGATTTGAAAATTCATGAATCTTGTGCAGAAAATAAATACTGAAAAATTGTTTCAGTAAAAATTAAGTTAAATATTGACGTACTGAATTTCGTAATTGTTAGAATCACAAGTGAAACAGCATACATGAAGCGTGAACTTTTTTGAGTCCAATGTAGAGGCTTACTAATCTGGAAACTAAATCGGTGGAAATAAACGTCAGAATTCAATTCGGTCAAAGCACCCAGAGAAGAAGAAAACTGGATCTTTCAGTAGCTCTGCATCCAGGAAATTGACTTTTTCTTTTGGGATTTGTTCGATCATTTTTTCCATAGCACTGTTTTTTTATATGCCATTCGGGCTTAAAAATAGGAGCAAGTCTAGCAAAAGTTAACACAAATCCCGTCACTAAACTTCGTTTCCTTTTAAAATATTGACTTAGGACTAATCTATCTGTAGCCTCGGCCATTTGCGTACCAAGTGCTAGAATTCAATAACTAGTGATTTGGGTCTCAATTTGGTGATTAGATTACAAGTTATAATACCGTAAGACACAATTGAAGTTAGAATCATGCCGAGAGTTGCCAAATATGCTGAAAAAAATCGCCGTTTTTCGACAACCTAACCATATGTTTTCTGAAGATGACCGGTAAAAGGACCTGTAATAAAGCCAAAAGAGCCGTTCATTGCAACAATCAGTGAAATCTGAATCGCTGAGAAATTTAATTCGGCGAAAATCACTTTAAGGATGATTCCAAATGCTTTGATTATGGTCATTGTGAGGAACTAAAATTTGTTGTTATTTTTTGAGCAAGTAAGAGAAATTTACATTGATTAGGGCACAATATACGATAATTATCCAACCGTAACCACCTTCTTCTGGGTATGATTCGTTTTTTCGAACGTTCATTCTGAACTGTTTTTGGCGGAAAACTAGCATTTTACGAGTATAGTAAAGTAGTTTAGCGATAGCCTCACCATAAACTTATGATAAAAATATACGGGGTGTTTTAACTGTTTTCTGGGAAAAGCTTTCAATGAAAAACATATGCAGTTTGAGTAGTAAATTCTATACAACAAACTAAATATTAAAATTAGCATTTATTTTAAAAGTGGAGTAAAAATTTGGGTAAAATTACAAAGTTTTGCTGTGATATTGAAAGTATTGTAATGCAAATGAGGTCACACATGCAAATAAATACGTTTGCATATACCGTTGTTATCAAGGAGTGTGTTAGGTTGACAACAATTTTTGCCGCAATAAAATAGGTCATAAAATTTGTTAAAATTTATTCTTACGCTTCATAATAATCGCTTCCCCTGTCCATAATAACAGAGTTACCAACATAACAGCATTCATTACAAGAATACAAGACGCATAATTGCCAGTAATGTCTCGTAAAACCCCAATCAAAGCCCCTCCTGTTAAAATACAAACTCCTCTCAGGAACAGATCAATTCCTGCTGCAGTCGGGAGTTTTTCCAAAGGGACGTAATCGGGAACAACGAGCCACATGTACACTTTTCGCAGCCCCTTTGCCCAACCTAACACCACAGCAATTGTCAGGAGCATATTGTAATCTTCGCAGAAAATGAAAACTGAAATGATTTATTACAAATTTGGAGCTATAAAGCTGTTCAACTGACCAGTCTTCACAATTGTGACAATCGCAACTGACATAGCGAACATAAATCGCGAACTTTTTCTCATCCAGTGGCCAACACCCGGACTCACAAATCTTGAAATTAAATCAGCGAGTCCCAAGACAGATAAAAAAATTGCGACTTGGTCCACGTTCAGTCCAGAATCGTGTAAAATAAACGGCAAGAGAAGAGTGAAGGACATTTCGGCAAACGTTACGAGCGAAAGGCCTAGAATAATATTGTCGAAGACTGGATCTTTGAGAAGATCAAAGTCGAATTTGTTTTGGGGTTTTTTGACTGGATTAAATTCCACCATTTCTTCATATTTTTTCTGGTGCCATTCCACTGGTTGCAAGAGCATTGCGGAAACAAAAAGGTGTGCACAAATTCCGGCATAAATCAGAGTCGTTTGTTGACTTGTATACACCTTGAGCAGGAACCGAAAAAGTTGGGGGATCAAAATCGGTGCTAAACCGGCGAAAGTCAGGATAAAACCCGTAACCAAACTCCTCTTTTTCCTGAAATACGTATTAACAGCTAGACGTTGGGTCGATTCAGCACTGTGTAAACCCAAAGCTGCAATTAATTCAATTAAATTAAACCGGAAAAAAATAATCACTCACAAGTTATCACGCCGTGAAAAAAAACATAGCTTGTAAAATTGTTCGAGAGAGATGTTAGAATTATTCCCGCACTTGTGAGAAACGCTGCCAGAAAAGCGGCTTTCCTACACCCACACATTTTTTGTATTTGTGCAATTAACGGGCCCACTAACATTCCGAAAGCCCCGTTCATTGAAATTACGAGCGCGATTTGAGTGGCTGAAAGGTTACTTTCAGCGAAAGTGACTTTCAGGACCATTCCGAACGACTGGATGATTGAGAGAGTTACAAACTGAAATTTTGGTTGATTTCGGGACAAGGGCGTAAAACTGTACTTACGCTACTTAGGGATGATGCAATGACGATAATCCAGCCGTAGCCGCCCTCAGGATACGTTTCATCGTCTTGTTTCATTTTCAGACTAATTTACATTCGACACAAATATTGTTTGTTGTCACAGGAAAAAGGTTAAAAAGCATTAAATGCACAGATAAACATTTTATTTATGTTGTTTCGTTAAGTGTTTCTATGTAAAATTTTAATTTTTGTATATTTCGTTAAAATGGCTTCTATTAACCACAATAATATCGTAGTTATCGTAACACAATTCATTACAATAATGCATATTACGTAACTACCAGTAGCGTCACGTAACGCCCCTAAAATCGGCCCCCCAATCAAAATGCAGCACCCACGTGCCAACATGTCAAGCCCAGCGGCCGATGGTAGTTTTTCCAGTGGGACATAGTCGGGAATTACCAACCACATGTAAACCTTTCGAATTCCTTTGGCTATACCCAAAGTAAAAGCAATAACAAGGAGGAAAATGAAGTTTTTGGAGCATAGTATTGCTGGAACAAACCAGTTAAAACTTGATTCGAAAAAAATTGCGACTTACTAAATTTAATTATAACTAGGATTACAAGAGAATAGACAAACATGAGCCTTGAAGGTTTGGTAAAATAATTACCAACATAGGGGCCCAGGAAACGCGAGATCATGTCGGAAATCCCTAAAGTCGAGAGAAAAATCGCGATTTGATCCGTGGTTAATTTGAAGTCATTTAGAATAAACGGGACAAGGAGAGTGAAATTGATTTCGGCAAACGTGGCCAAAGCCAGGCCTATAATAATGTTATTAAACACCGGGTCTTTGAGCAAATCCAAATCGAAAATCTTCGCCAGATTGTCCACAATTTTGCTTAGGAACTTCTCCTCGGAAATGATAATTTCGTTCCGTTCCTTGAGCTCGATTTTTTCCGTTTTCGTCCCTTGTTCCTTCGAGTGCCACTCGATTGGTTGCAAAAGGGCCCCCGCTATGAGAATATGCGCACACAACCCGCCATAAATCAGCGTCACCTCATTCGTCGAGTAATTTTTCAGCAAAACTCGGATCAGCTGCGGGATCAAAATCGGTCCAAATCCAGCCGCTGTCATTATAAACCCCGTCACTAAACTCCTCTTCTTTTTGAAATACTGATTAATCGCCAGCCTTTGGCTCGATTCGCACATTTGCATCCCAAGTGCTGAAACTCGCAATTAAAACACGAACAACTCCCGGGATTAAAATACAAGTTACGAGTCCGTAAGTGACGACCAGAGACCCGAAACTTCGGGAGAAAGACGTCAGAACCATTCCGAACGTGAGTAAAAGCCCCCCAAAAAACGCGATTCTTCGGCAACCGAACAGTTTCTGTAAAACTCCAGTCACTGGTCCGGTCAGAAGACCGAAAGCTCCGTTCAAGTTAATGATGAGCGAGCCTTGAGTTGCCGACAGGTTTAATTCGGCGAACGTGTCTTTGAGGACGAGGCCGAAACATTGGATTAGAGAGAGGGTGATGAACTGAAAGTTGATTTTTAAAGGGTTTGTGGGTTTTTATGCGACTTACGTTGGTTAGCGCGCTGGCGAAGACCACCACCCAGCCGTAGCCTCCATCAGGATGCGTTGGCCCTTTCATTTTTGGTTAAAATCCGGGTTTTGGGAAAACTAAGAGCGGACAGGGCTCCTACTCGTCATCTACCAGGCACTGATTTAGTTTGAAAATGGAAAAAACGCCAATTATAACAATTGAACATAACGGAGGAATTGAAAGCAAGGTTAAATGATCATTTGTGATTTTATTATAATGTAATGTTTCCTTATTAAATGGTACAATTTTTGAAAAAAATCAATTCGTTACGTCTTTTTTGTCCAATTTCATGTTTGTTGGTGCATACACAGCCACACTTGTGGTCCGTGCCTGGCTCATACATATACATGGTTTCCGATTTTTCTCGAATTTTTAGTAATCATAATGAGATGGAGGGGGTTATTAATTACCGCAGTGTTAAATAGGTGTCATAAAATTTAAATAATGCCTGAAGCGCTCACATTTTAATTACATTTTATAATAAGCTTCCTACGTAACTAATCGTAGAGTATAGGTCCCCGCAAGCCCCTAGAACTGAAAAAAATTTTTGCATTTGCAATTAAATTTCAAATGGGATTAATTTTGCGAAAAATCAGAGGGAAAGTTCAAGACCAAACTGGTACTTAAACCTAAATTTTAATAACAAATTAACTAATTAATCAGGATAAAGGCGTGATTTATTTTCGTATTGTTTTAATCAGTTTAGTGTAGACCAGAAGCTGCGTGGTAAGTTTTATTATTTTTCGACGAATCGAACTAAAAATAAATTACTCTTACGTGTGCCTACGGCATTTGCGAATTCAGTCGCTGAAACAATGAAATTTTCAGGAAAATGCAATTGGAGAAAATTCCTTCGGATGGAGGCTACGGCTGGATTATAGTATTTGCGTATGCTTTAACCACAGTAAGAGCTTCCAATTGGTTTAATTATTGACAAGAACAAATTTTAGTTTATTGCTGTGACACCAATCCAATGTTTCGGCCTTATTTTCAAAGACACATTCTCCGATATGGCTCTTTCGGCAACCGAAGGTTCCCTCGTTATTAATGTAAATGCAGCTTTTGGAAAAATATTAGGTCCTTTGATTGGCATCCTTCTAAAAATGTGCGGTTTTCGTAAAACAGCTATCTTAGGTGGAGTTTTGCTAACAGCAGGAATGGTCCTGACTTCATTTTCGTCCAGTTTCATTGATTTGATCCTTTTCTACGGCTTTGTAACTTGTATTTTTTTATTCGTGTGTTGGTAAGTTTTTCTTAAACGTGAAATTGTAGCGCTCGGTATGCAAATGAGCGAGTCAGCGCAAAGACTAGCCTTGAATGCGTATTTCAAAGAGAGAAGGAGTGTTGCGATGGGCTTTGGAGTCACAATGTCAGGATTCGGACCTATTCTGGTTCCACAATTGATACAATTTTTGGCAAATGATTATACCCCACAGGAAGTGACCTTGATTTATGGGGGCATTTGTGCCCATGTTTTAGTCGGGGCCGCGTTACTGCAACCGGTAGAGTGGCACTTGAAAACAGTACCAAGGGAACAGGAACAGAATCGGCTTCTGGGCACCAAAGTTATTGACGACAGGACAAGGGGCAGAGTTTGCCACAAATTGTTCAATAATTTTGACTTGGACCTCTTAAAGGATCCGGTTTTCGTCAACATTTTGATCGGACTGTCACTTGCAACTTTCGCCGAATTGAATTTTACCCTTTTGGTGCCGTTTATTTTGCAGGATTTTGGTTTGGGTACCGATCAGATTGCAATTTTTCTCTCAACTCTTGGAATTGCCGACATTATTTTCCGGTTTTTGGGGCCTTATCTCGGCAGTTATTTTACAAAACCGTCGCGTGTGATGTTTTCTTACGCCGTCATTATTTTGATTTTCATCAGGTTTAGTGAGTATTTGCGTTTTTTGTTGATGAGTGTGTGGGTGAAGGCGGTTTTAGGTTTGCTCCTGACGAGGAATTTTTCCGTTTTGTTGATTATTGCTTTGGCTCTGGGGCTTGCAAAAGGGGTGAGGAAAGTGTACATATATTTGGTTATTCCCGATTACGTCCCAATGGAAAAGCTACCATCGGCTGTAGGCATGGAAACTTTGTTTAATGGATTATGTATGTTGATTGGCGGTCCCATTTTGGGTGTTTTACGCGACGTGACTGGAAGTTACGCGGTTTGCATTGTTGTGATGAATTGTGTTACGATTTCGACGATCGTTCTATGGCTGATCGAAGTTTTTATTGTGAAATATGTAAAGAAAGGATGCGATTAAACAAATGTTGACCGAATTTTGTGCCATTTTTAACATTCAGTAGGTGTAAGAAAGTGTCTATTTTGGGTTCGAGGAAAAATGTAAATAGGTGCCTAGCTCAACGACACCCAACAGTCACATCGATTGATACTCTTAAGTGATATAAAGTAATTCTCCCGGTGGTGAGGCGAAGTGAAATTAATTTTCAAAAGGCATGACTCGACTAGCGGTTTTCGACGAAATAAATAATAGCCGGACAGTGGCGGAATGTAGATTGAGAAGGACGGGTTTTCAGGGCGAAACCAACTGTTTTGCTCGGATTATTGCTTTCCTGATTGCTGATTTTTTGCGAGTCCTAGCTTAAGAAAACAGAGACTTACCGGTTATTTACGATACAAGTAACGTTAGTGCGCATTACATTACGAGAGAAAATTTTTTCATTTTACACCTCGAGCCGCATCTTGAATATAATTACCAGATTGCGTTGCGTGAAGAACTGGAAACTAACGAATAATTGGTGAAGTTATTTTTTTCGTTAAAGGGGACTTAACGACTCCCATTGTTAAGGAATTGTGGGCACGATAACATGTTAGAAAAAAATAAAAAATAATTGTTTGTGATAGGTAGATAAACTGAAAAAATGGTGTTGTTTTGGGGGCACGCAAGTACGCCTCTGTGCGGGTACGTGTGTGCGCTAAAATCATTCTTTCGCCCACCGCAGTTTATTGAGACAAGTTGATTTGTTTGTGACAAATTAAAAACACGAAATCCGGGCGATTTAAAAAATTAACAAAAAACGGGTCTCAAACTGTAAACATCGGCGGGATCATGATCCCGGTTGACACAATTCGATTATTGAACCATTTTATATTTACACCTGTAATATCACGTTTCAGGTTCTGCTAAAAAATCACGTTTATAGATTCAGCTCGAATTCCGCAAAATTAGATTTTGATTGTATTCCGGGATCTCTTCACTTCACATAAGAATCAAATTAATATGATAAATCGGATCAAAGCGAAACGAAATATTCCACACGCTTGATGAATTTTTTCAGGAGGCCCCCTTGGCGCTGTAATAGTCCAATTTCCGGCATTTGCAATTCTATTAAATCAAGGGGGCCATCGCTGGCGGCTCTTATTAGCGTTCGACTTTACTTAATAATAATTGTTTTGCATTTTAAGAGGTAGCCGTGACGTAAACAAAGGTGGCGGCGCACGCCGCCGCCCCCAAATACCGCGCGATATAAAACCACCACCGGCTCGTAACCACCCCTCATTGTCCAATCGCGAGACACGATGAAGACTTTTCTCATATACAGTGCGTGTGTTGTGCTGTTCTGTATCGCGAACTGTCAAGGAGGTAAGTCAAACTTTTCCGCTTCGACGAGTGACGAAAAAGTCACTTTTTAGAACCGAAAGAGCCCAAACGGAATAAATTGGCGTCGGTGTACGCGCTAACACCTTCGTTGCGTGTGGGCCGCCGCTCGGAGGGCACAGGTAGGTCAAGTCCGGACCTGGATTTCCCTAAAGGCCCTAAAGACGTGAAACGAAGGATAGGAAAAATGGTCTCGTTTCCGCGGATTGGAAGAAGCGAATCGAACTGGGTTCCTGATGACAACAGTTACGGGGCCCAGCGGCCAGGGGCGAACTCAGGGGGGATGTGGTTCGGGCCCAGATTGGGTCGTGTCCAGAAACGGAGCGAGAATTTCACGCCATGGGCTTACATTATTTTGAACGGTGAAGCGCCCATCATCCGAGAGGTTCATTATAGCCCCAGATTGGGGCGCGAGTCGGAGGAGGCCTACGAAGAGATTTTGGACTCGAATTTGGACGTTCTCTAATTTTTCCGCACGATTCATTATAGTGACAGGCTGGACATTATAATGATTAAGGAATTTTTAATGCACCGTTTCACTGTGAAAATAAAACACTTTAAAATGAAATAAATTATTTGTATTTTTATTGGATGGTTTTAATTATCTCGACGAATCTATCTTTGGCGTATAAATCCTTGTAGGTCGCGGCATAAGCCAGCCCCGGGACAAACTCGGTTAAATAATCTTGCAGCAGCGTCGGATGACGTGGTTCCACTTCAAGAAACAATTTCCCATTCATGTTTAAACATTCGGATGATAATTCGAGGATTTGTTTAATAACTTTTAAACCGTCAACACCTCCGTCCAAAGCCTGCAAATCCTCGTACCTGAAACACGAAGTTAATTATTTTCTTTACGAAAAATTTTTTTTACAATTTAATTTCGGGTTGTAGCTTATCCAAATCCTCGCTGAAAACATAAGGCGGATTCGAGACGATGATATCGAATTTTTCGCAACGGTGCCACTGGGCTAGTTGGCTCTGAATGATACGGATGCGTTTGTTTAAACCGGCCTTTTGTGCATTTTCTTTTGTTAAGTGACAAGCCGCCTTCGATTGATCCAAAGCAGTGCCTTTTATCTGGAAAATATCAATGCTTGAATGCGTTACGTGAACGAATTTCAATTACTTGCGGACGTTCTTGTAAGAGAGATAACGCAATGGCACCGCTGCCGCAACACAACTCCAAAAAATGACGACAATTTTTCCGATCTATTTCCCCCAAAACGATATCTACAAGTTGTTCCGTCTCCGGTCGGGGGATGAACACCGGTGGAGACATTTTCAACACTAATTGCCGGAAGTAACACTCACCTAACACGTATTGAACCGGAAGCCTTAAACATTTAGCATTATTTTATCGTTCTATAATACCACCAATTACTTTTGTAGCCTTTTCAAGCATAAAGATTCCACCAATTTAACGCGATCCTCATCCAAAACCATATCCCGGTATTTGTAAATGTCCGAAATCTACAATAAACAAATAAATGTGTTAAAGTAACAGCAATTGGTTTTTTTACCCGAGGTGTCCCCAAACAATGTGCTAAAATATACTCAATCGACTCTCGAGGCTCCGAAATCGAATTTTGGTCGAATTTTTGGCGCCAAGTTTCAAATAGTGTACCAACCTGACAGGACGCAAATTCCCCAGTTTTGTTGACGCTTGTGTTTTTTAACCTCACAATTTTTTGCAAGAAAATGTTTGAGAAATTTGTGCAAAAATGTGGTGAATGTGGTATGGCCTTACGTAAGTATAGCATTTTGTGTTTCTGAAGCGTTTCTATCGATTTTCGGCGTCACGGACACACCGGTGTAGCAGCGCAGTTTTGTGTTTTATGGGGATTGGGGCGCCAAATACGAAATAACATGCGCTTAATTATTTAAAATTTTATTATAAATAATTAATCTGGGACGTGTTAAATACTGTCATGGTTTTAGAGTAGAGTGTCTGATTGTTCCAGTGGTTCAGTCTTGAGGCTCTTCTTTGCGTTGATTTTTCTAATAACGGCTTCCATCGTCCAAATTACAATCGTGGAAAATGTGATACAGTTTAAAGTTACTATACATAGGGTGTAGCTTCCGGTAATATCCCGGATTTTCCCAATAATGGGGCCCCCGATTAAAATACAGAACCCATTGACCATCATTTGGAGCCCCCCGGCCGAGGCTAGTTTCTCAATGGGGACATAAGTCGGGATTACGAGCGACATGTAAACGGTCCGGATTCCTTTCGCGATCCCTAAACCCAAAGCAACCCCCAATAAAATGAAATAATTGTTTGAAATTAAAAGTGCTGAAATAAAAATAGTTAGCCCCAATCTATTCTTGAATTTTTAAACTTACAAAAGCGTGTCACCATTAACATAAATAGGGTAAAAACATACATAGGTCTCGGCGTTAAATTTAAGAATTGTCCGATATAAGGCGCCAAAAACCGAAAAATGATATCAGCAATCCCCAAAATCGACATAAATGTTGCGATTTGATCGGTCGTTAGACCAAATTCGTTCAAAATAAACGCAGTCAAGAGGGAGAAATTAATTTCGGCGAAAACAGCAAGTGATAGTCCAATCATGATGTTGACGTAGATCGGATCTTTGAAGAGATCCAGGTCGAAAAAATTAGATACACGCTCCCAGGATGTTTTCTTTTTTATTGGTTTAGTCATTTCGGGATTGTAGACGATTTCCCGGGCGTTTAGACTACGAATTGAGGCTTTTTTCCAGTTTTGGGACACTACCGAAGCTCTGCGCTTGACTGGAATAACTCATTAACGGAAAAATTCTATTAATTTTGTATTTATACCTGAATGTAGGGACATTACGCTTCCGGCTAGTGCCGAGTCAAGTCCGTAAATAGGTCCGTTTTCTAGCCCATCCAACGATTCGTTGGAATTATCTAATGATTTTTTCTCGATTTGTGATACTAAAATTGTTGCGTTATTTTGGCATTTTGGCTATTCCGTAACTTACCGCTCCTGTAGAGTTGAATTTTTGTTTCTTCGGTTTTTTTCTCCTCTTTTGTTTCCTCGACGATTTCTGTTTTTAAGTGCCACTTAACTGGTTGTAGTAAGCTTGCAGCAACGAAAGAATGAGCGGCAATTCCAGCCAGTATCAGGGTTACTCCTTGTACTGCATGCATTTTCATTAAAACATTTATTAATTGTGGCATCAAAATCGGTCCTAGGCCTGTGATAGTCATGGCATATCCGACCGCTTTGCCTCTATTTTTGCGGAAATAACTGTTGAGTGCGAGACTGTAAGCCGACATATTCATGCCCATGCCGAGTGCTGGAAGAGTTTTTTCAAAAATCATCCAAAAATTGATGGTACTGACAAACCTATACTAACATGTTATCAGACCGTAAGAAATCATGAAATGGGTGAAGGTGCTGGAATATGCTGTCATGATGATTCCTAATGTTGTTAGGAGAGACGCAGTCATTGCGATTTTGCGGTATCCGAAGACTTTCAGTAGGAGACCATTGAAAAGACCCATGATCATGCCGAAAGCGGCGTTTAAGTTAATTATAAGGGAGCCTTGGGTTGCTGATAAGCCCATTGCGGCGAAGGTATCTTTAAAGATAAGGCCGAATGTTTGAATTAATGGGACTATTATGAGCTGGAAAAGATGTTTATCGATTGAGTGCGTGATAAGGCAAATATTTCAAATTTTCACGTTGCGTAATATTTCGTTAATTTTATTGTACTTACATTGCTTATAGCGTTTGCTAGGACTATAACCCAGGCGTAGCCACCGTCAGGAGGGACTTTAATCGTATTCACCATTTTCGCAATATTTTTGTTTACTAAATCAGGCGCGACTTAACTGATGCGAACTAATGACGAGGAGAACAAGGTGATAATCGAGATTCTGTTTATATAGAGACCCTGAATTGATGCGATAAGTTATTATCAGAACAACGAAATTTTCAAAGTGAATGATGACACGAGTTTTAATATAATTGCAGAGCAATCATAATTCTCTCAATTAATTGTGGGGTACTTAAGAAAAACAACAATTAACGTCATTTCGTACTGGACGAGTGAACTGTGCGGGTCGTGTCCCTCAAGGATGTGTCTTTACAAAAAATTCAAGAGTAGGTAGTAACAAAATTTTATTAAAAACGGTCAAAATATTCACTATTTCTTTCACAAATGTTAAGTACTTGGATACACAAAAACAGCCTTCATATATACAATCACAATTATTCTCACGTCTTCGTCCCATTTGCGTGACTTTTGCCTTTTTTCCGTCTACTGATGTAACTCTCAATGGTCCATGCTATAGCCGTTGTGTACGTCAATAAATTCAGTATGTGTAACGTAATGACGTAATTTTTTACCGTGTCTCTAATCCATCCTGTGAAATAAATTGTTACGTATCTTGATAAGAAGATAAAAACACTACTCACCTACTACGGGTCCCATGATTAGAAAAAGTAGACCACTTGTGGCCAATTGTAGACCAGAAGCAGCCGGAAGTCGTTCTAAAGGTACGTGTGTCGGTATTACCAAGGCCATGAAAATCGTTCTAAGGCCTTTGCCGGCGCCTATGATAACAGCGACCACCAAACCAAAAATGTATGTTTGAGTGTGGACCAGAACTGTAATGTGTGAGAAATAATTAGAGTTTTTGGTCAAATTTGTGACTCACTTATTCGACCAAACGCCATACTTAGTACTCCAACAAGGAAAAAAGTTTTATTTTCCCATCCGATCATTTCGGCTATAAATGGTACGAAAAACCGGACAAGAATGTCGGTGGCTCCTAACAGTGACATAAAAGTAGCAATTTGGTATTTGCCAAAATTGAACTCTTCGAGGACCATTGGTGTGATTATGGAGAAATTTATTTCGACAAAGTTGGCAATGGTGATGCCTAACATAAGATTAACATAGATGGGGTCTTTGAAGAGATCGAAATCGAAAAAAATGGCGACTTTTCGAAAGAATGAGATTTTTTCGTGCGGTTGTACTTCTTCTTCTTCCTCGTCTTTGTCGTGTTCCTGCTTGTACTCTTCCAACTTCTTGGCCGCGGTTTTAAGAACGTCTTTCTCGTGATATTCAGGTGCGAGAAGTGTGTTGTTTTCGTGATGTTCTTCTTCTTCTTGTATTGCAGCTTTCGACTGTGAAATTTTGCGTTTTCGTTCTTTACCTTCTTGGTTTAAGTTTAACGAAGAGTTTCGTTTAGACCCGGCTTTTGATAAGTTATTGTAAGATGGTCGTTTTGACATCGCGACTGAATTTTGACCCGATGGTAACCTCGAAATAGTTTTATTTGTTTTATTCGAGGCTAGAGAAAGCCTAGAACCGGCCAGTGACCGGTTTTGGGAATACCACCCATCGTTAGCTTTGACCATCATGGGTGTACCAGGGTCTATAATTTCGTAACCAGTGGCATGTGGATCATCTTCATTGTAGAGATATTGACTGGAGAGAAGACTTCGCGATTTTGAAGACTTGGTCAATTTGCCTCCTTCTGGCTCCAGGAAAGGTTTAGCTTCCGGAATACCATTTTCGACCTCTCGGAATTTCGTATGCCATTCGACTGGTTGTAGAAGCAACGAACACAAAAAAGCATGTAGGGCAAAAGATGAAAAAACCAGCAGTGTCCCTTCCATTCCGTAAATTTCCAAAAGAGCTGTTATAATGTATGGCCAGACAATGGGCCCCAGAGCTGTAGTACTCCACGATAGACCTGTTGCAATCCTTCTCCGATTTTTGAAATAAGTATTCAAAGCTAAAGCATTAGCGGCCTGTGTGACTCCAATCCCGGTCCCGTAACACATAGCATAAAAAATTAAATAAGTCCAAAACGACTGACACAACGTTGAGATAAAAAGCGACGAGGCTACTAAAAGTGAGCCGAACATTGCGACCTGCCTGTACGTAAATTTCCGATAAATTGGACCATTCAACAAACCTGCAAAAATTTCGTTGTTTTTGTTGAAATTCACACAGAATCAACCACCCACCTACCCACACACGAATTAAACGCTGAATTTAAATTAATAACGGTCGTAGTTTGCGGGTTTGTGATCCCCAAATCGGCGAATTTTTGCCGAAAAACGAGGCCAAATTGTTGAAACATTGGAAACGTGCTCAACTGGAATAATTTTTTAATTGGGGTTTGTTGGTATTGTCTTGACTTACATTACTGAATCCGCAAGCAAAAACAATGAGCCACCCCCAACCCCCATCTGGCGGTGCGAAGTCAGGGTCCCCGACTCGAAGACGTCGCCGTTTCGGTGGCGAGTCTATTTTGACCGTTTTTCCGTTTTTTGCAACTTCCATTTTCGCTATTTACAGGTGTTTGGCAATTATGCAAAATGTGTGGTTTTCTCTAGTTGCATAAGGAATCGTCGCCTTGTGAGGAGAATAATTGAGATAATTGACTTGGTTTACTTTCGTTATCGTTTATTTCACCGGCTGCAAATATTTTTATTAGGTTTTGATCAAATAAATGGTGCGATGTGCTGTGAAAAAAAATGCTACCGAAGTGCGAAAGACTGACCTTTGTGTTTATGGGCGGAATGTCTTTGTTCGTTTTTGATTCCTATTTGGCACTTGAAATAAAAAAAAACTACCGGTGAGTATATTTCCGTCTCTCCGTTCGAATTGTTGGACCCACACTGTGGTTTGCGCGAGAAGTAGACTGCGAGTTGATTTAAACGGTGATAAAATCCCATGATAGACATAAAGGGTTATTATCATGTATTTGCCGAATGAGAGATTTGGTAAACATAATTTGCATATTGTTGGCGAAAAATCGGTTAAAACAGCTTATCTTTTCGATATTGTTTCCCAATTAACACATTTTACATGCCATTATTATACCACCGGTGAATTCGGTCATTATTTTTTCACGTGCTGTTTTTTATAACAACAATTAAAGTTTATTGACGGTATTATTGATGGACACGTTCTCGAGTCGTGTTTTATGGCGAAATCAGACCAAACTTATTAACTGAATCATTTGGAACTGTCCCAAATTATTTATAAGCGAACTTTGAACCAGCGGATTGTTGTCAGAGCGGATTAAAAAATATTTATTGATTTTGTAGATTTGCCCAAGCAGTTATCAGATGATTAAATAATTTGAAACCTTATTCTACGAGTTATTTATACTAATTTAATTTTTTTCCGTTGAAGGTTAGAGGCTTGCCTCTAACTTAAAATCGTCTGAATTTTAATTAGGTTCAAACTCGTGTTGGCTATCAAGATTAGATTATTTCGAATTGTTTGTTCAGTGCCGATAAGACCTAATCAATAAGGTATCGGGAATTAAAAAATACATTCCAAAATCACGTGTCTTTATTCAATCAAAACAATCAACTTGTAACATTTTCCTTACGCCCGTAAATAAAATAATCAACAATCCATAAAACTACACAAGACATTGATAGCACAGACGCCGCATGTAAAGTATAAACGTAGGTTTTGGTCGAGTCGTGGATTGCACCTGAAATGATATTTCAAACACTCGGCTTCGCCTCGCGCTTCACTTACCAATGATCGGTCCTAAGGCTAGAGTTGTGACTCCTGTTAGTAACATATTAAGGCCATTAGCGGCCGGTAATTTTTCCAAAGGTACAAGTTTAGGGATTATCACAGATTGATAAACAGCCTTGATCCCTTTGGCGAGTCCAATCAGAGTAGCACAGAAAAAGATGGCCGATCTTGAAGAATGGAAGTTGGCCATGACTGAAAATTTGAATTTTCATCGAGTCCTTGGCATTCCTTACATACCAGTTCTGCCAACTGTTGAGATTGTCAAGGAGGACGTGTACATGATTTTCGGGGAAATACTGGAATAGTGGCCAACGAGTGGTATCAACAACCGGCCGATAATATCAGCAATTGCCTGTATCGACATCGCTAAAGCGACATTTTGAAGATCAAAACCGGCCAGTTCCGGTAAAATGAAAGACATCATTACGATTATGTTAAGTTCGGTGGCGAAAGAAATAGACATGCCGATAATTGTGACGACGTAAGCTCGTTCTTTCAGTAGTTCTAAATTAAATAACTGGTATATTTTTCTAAAAATTCCTGTTTCATTTGCGACAGGTCTCGTTGTTTCTTTGTAAACTTTTTCCTCAGGACTGAGCAATTCGAGTTCTTCTTTCGGACTTTTATTGTCACACTTTTCGGCATCACTTTTAATTTCAGTCTTTTTGATAGGTTTCAAAAAGAAACAACAGACAATCCCTACGAGAGAAATGGCGGCGAGGATTTGCACCGTACTTTGTGCGCTTTCCAAATGTTTGGCCAGTTTGTAGCAAACTTGGGGCATAAAAATATTAGAAATGCCCGCTCCAGTGACGGAAAATGAGACGGCTAGGGTCAACCGTTTTTTGAAATATGTATTTGTGGCAATGTACGTTGCTGGAAGCATAATACCCTGACCTATGCCTGTAATAATGTGTTTGTAAAACTGGTTGTATAGCCAGTGGATTTCATACCGACTAAAATCGAGAAAGTGCAAATTAGAATGCCGTAGGAACGGGCAAAACTACTCATAAGTATGCCCACGGACATGAGGCAAGTACCGAAAAGGGCAACCCGTCTGAAATCGTATTTTTTCAAGAGGGGACTCCCGATTAGCCCTGAAAAATATTTACAGAAGGGAACAGACGCCTATTTTAAGTGTACCTAAGCTGCAGTAGATGGCGCTGTGTAAATGCAACATGAAAGACGTCTCGGCAGCTGTTACCCCCAGAGCCTTGAATTCTTTTTCGAAGATGATTCCGAAACATTGTACAAGCGGTAATACCGATATCTGCGATTTTTATGGATTGTAATTTTTTCGTGCTTTTCTTCTCTAAACTTACGTTAAGTAGAGTGGTAGATAAGACGATAATCCAACCGTAGCCGCCGTCAGGTGGTGTGAAACCTTCAGTCTTTTTATTCTCCATGGCCACAACTGATTGTCATATTTTCTAAAAAACGACTGACAAAAAAATTATATAAAAGGGGCTTAAGATTGTGCAAATAGATCGCGATAAGCTGAGTAAATAAGAATGATATTAAAAAAAGGGATACATTAGCATGAGATTTGAATATAATATCGCTGCTAAAGGACTCACCAAATGTGATAATTCAAATATTTGATTATTTATCGAGTTGCGTGTTTGGAAAACTTCGATATTGGATTATGGCGCCCTCTACTCTTTTGTGATTATTTTTCGAGTTGATAAGGGGGAGGGGGCATGATTATTCAGCTATCGTCTCTATTATTGTACGATTTGATAATTTATTCAACGTTTTATCATCGGAATAAAAGAAACGCCAAGTGTTTGTTGGTAAACTAATCAACGACCTCGAATGAACTTGCTGTTTATTCGGTTGCATATACTTGTAGTCCAAATTATAAAAGACACCGCAGACAAGAATAAAAACTGATCAGTGATCATTTCTTATCAAACTGATTAAAATTGAGAGCAAAAAATTGACAATAAACTGTGTTGATGTTAAAAGCACTCATTCTATTTAACTTTTTTTGGTACAATGATGAGCTATTCTCACGCATTTAATTGATTTATCCGGTTTTGTCGCCGTTTAATCAAGGGATTAATTGCTTGGGTCGAGTAATTTATGCAAATTTTGATGGGTTTCCTTTGATTAGGAAAGGGTCAAAACAATTTGGCCAAATGAGTAAATACCGGCACGTGTAAACGCGCTAATAAACACAAAACTGAATCACGCTGTTTTGAAATATTGACGATGCTTTTTGAAATATGTGTGAACAAACTGCGGTTTGTTTTTTATGCGCATTTTTAATTTATGATGACTTGTGTTTGCAGTTTTTTCCGGACTTCAACCTTTAATAATAATATCACCGGAACGCTGCGCTCTAATGAAATTCTACGATATGTTGGTTGGTCTGTATTCAGCGAATTTATTTAATATTTAACACAATAATGGCGTCATGCTTTTTCACTATGCCTGTATAATTAATTATTTACTATATTTTTTACTTTATCGGTAGTTTTCCGTAGCTGACACTCAATTAATCATAATTCAATCAGCACGCGATTCTTGTTTAAGCTTTTTTATTAGTTCTTTGAGCGTATGTACCAAGACCGAGCTGTTACAAAAGTTTTGAAATCGATTCACGGTTTAATTAACGATAGAAATGTAAATATTGTCATTGTGACGTTGAATTAATACTTTGGTGGTGCTCCCACGGTACGAAAATAGCCTGTTTATTGGTAATTGTGATTGTGAATTTATCGCCGATGTTATAATGAACTTATTTTGATTTTAAAGCGTGACGAATTTTCACGCCTAGTCGAGATAAATATCGTTCAGAATAAAGTGTACCAACGTGATTATTTATCTTATCCATTTACGATTTGATTGATTTTTTTATTGTCGTTTTTGCGATAAAACATTTTGAGTACTTCTGCATTTGTTTCAATAAAAGAAACCGCGATGGTTTTGTGGTAGTAGTGATGGTTGGACTTTAAAATGTTCTATTGTGTTCCTAGTTCTTAGTTTAACACAGGTTTGTGGTGTTCCTTTTTATTTGAGTAGTGTTCCTCTCTCCATCGATCCGGAAACTCCGGGCAAATTCACTCACCTCGCCCAACAGATTAACGGTTCGTCATAGGAATTTTCCTACCGCAAGCGCCCTTGATGTGTACCCTTATTTGCACCCCTACCCTTAACCCTCGCCGTGTTCCAGATTCGGATCAATGATCGCAAGGTCGTTCGAATTTTTCGCGTTTTTTCCCCGTGTACCGTAAATTTATAAACAGAGCTAATTGAGGCGAATTTTTGAAAATTTGCTAAAACACGTGTTCTGCGCGTGAACAGTAGAACGTCACGTGACGTCTTTGCATGGGATCGATGATGGAATTCTGTTCTGTCCGTCGACGACCGGGCCACAAACTGAAAGTCAGTCGAGTTATTAGTTGGTAACAACTACGAAAAAAGTGCCCTCACGTGAGATGAGTACGTATCTGTGTCATTTTTTGCATGCTTGTAGCTGTGGTTTCGGGTTTGAGGGTGAGCTTTTTCCGGGTGACCCGGATTCTGCCAATTTTGGCATTGATTTTTTTCCGGTTAAGCGGTTTCGTCAATGTTTTTTTGTTTAAAATAATTTTGTTTAATTGGCGAAAAATGAGGGGGCACCGTGCGCGTTCCGTCACCTTGACCTTGCCTCGAAATCTAGATTAAGCTCGCCTATTTTAAGGCGAGCTTTCATTCATAGCAATAGTTGCGTGACAGAATTTGAATTTTCGATCGTACTGTACCGTGTCTGTAGTTCCAGATAAAATAATTGATATGAGTCAGACAGTCTGATGGTCCAAAGTCCGGTAACGGGAGTTCCGCTTTTCGAATTAAGAAATGTTGAGACTCTTCAATTTGTTTATCGATTGTCGCCGCGTCACGTGAAGGTCGACATTATCGTTCGGATTTGTGTCCGCTCGATTTGTTTTGGAACATGTCATTAATTAATGGTTTTCACATTAAATAATGTCGTAAAGACAACGGAACTTATTTTTTTGTCGGAAGAAATTCGTCAAAAGTGAATTTTTGGTTACAGGGCCAGAACCATGTTCGTGGAAACAAAGAAAATGGTCCCTCCAGATGGCGGATGGGGGTGGATCGTCGTCATAGGAGTCAGTGTCGTTAATGTATGTAATTCGTTTACGTAAATTGCTCACGAGCTTGGCGTAATCGATAAGAATCTAATTTCTGTTTTGCTATTGTCTGGATAAAAATAATGTTATCTTAAGTGATTTACGTGACAATGACACGAAAATGCACCACTTGAATAGAATTCATACAGAAATGCATAGTCTCTAGTTTTGTATTTTTTCCAGTTATGTACTCGTTCAATCGAGCCTTCTTTCGGTTTACTCTTCGGCGACTTGCTGAAAGAACTGAAGGTTGAAACGACCGGAGCCGCTCTTATAATGAGCACTTTGGACGCATTGATCAACTTTTCAGGACTTTTCGTAGGACCTCTAATCCGTGCCTTCTCATATCGTAAAGTTTCCCTCGTTGGATCAGCTTTATGCGCCCTCGGGCTGATCTTGACCTATCCCGCCAACAGTATGGCGCACATCCTTGCTACGTACAGTATTATCAACGGTAAAACCCCAACCTTTGATTCCCAATTCCTGAAAAATGTTTTATAGGTTTAGGAGTAGGTTTAACCGCATCTTCGACTTTCGTCGCACTGAACAACTATTTCGTGAAAAAGCGAGGTCAAGCCGTGGGTCTTTCGCTGGCAGGGACGGCTTTTGGCATGATGTTGATGCCACAAGCCGTCAAGTTGCTCTTAGAAGAGTTCAGTTTTCGCGGGACGATTTTAATTTTGGGAGCATTTGCTCTGAATGCGATTGTTGGGTCCTCGTTGCTACAACCGGCGAAGTGGCATTTCGTGCCCGAAATCAAGGACGAGGAAGAAGGTTATCATCAGGTAAAAGTCAATAAAAAAATCGTATTCATGTAATAAAACTGTGCGTTTGTGTGTTTATTGCTGCAGAGAATCTCCTTCTTTTTTGCGTCAAACGAGGTAAAGAGAAGGCTTGATTTCAATTTTGTTGCATGTTCCAACTTCTTTTATCTCGTTTCACTGAATAAATTTATTTGAATAGGAAATGGAGACGATCAAAGAAACAGAAGACGAAGATCTCGACTTGCACGAAGCACAAACTTTGATCAATACGAAAGGAATGTCCGAATTGGCTGTGAAAACGTTAGAAGAATTGACAAAACAGCCAGGCTTGTCGCGAAAGTCGACTTTTCCTCGAAATTTTTCGACGATGAGTTTTCTCGGGAGCAAAAGACGGAAACCGTCGCAGGATTCGATCGTTTCAAGTTACTCGCGATTGGATTTTACCGGTTCCAGTCTTCAATTACATCTAGAGGTTTTTTAAAAAATAAAGTTTGGAGCGAGTCCAATAATAATTGTTTAATATTTAGCAAAACGAATCCGATTCGAGTTCGAGTTCCGCCACTCATCTTCGCCGCAACATGAGTTATCCAGGCGTTCAGCTCACTTCGCACAAGAAAATCTTAGCCGAATTCTCCAAATCGCCGCTGAAGTTTCAAGCCGAGAAGAAGAAGAAGAACATGTGGAAAAAAATCGTCGACTTTATGGATTTCGATTTGTTAAAAGATCCCATCTACTTGAACCTGGTTTTTGGTTTGTCGATTTTCTACGTGGCTGAGCAGAATTTTAAAATGGTGACACCGTTCTTCTTCGAAAATATCGGCTACAAAAAAGCGGACGTAGCGCTGTTTTTATCCGTCCAAGCGTTCACTGATATCCTGGCAAGGCTGATTCTGCCGCCGATCTGCGACAGGATCAACGTGTCGAAAAGGACACTTTTCATGACCGGGATTTTTGTTTTGGGTATTTGTCGATCAGGTAAATATTTTTCACGAGTCTAATGTCCGTTTCGGGGACGGATGGCTTCATTGGAAAATAGTCATTGCATAAATTTGGCACGAACCCGTCCGTCCTTGCGGCCAGTTTACAATAATTAAACTCTCTCCATTGCTTTAGGATTTACAGGTCAAGTCCCTTTTTCGAGTTTTTATTTCTAAAACGTCGGATTTTAATTTTCCAACAATTTTTGTTCATATTCATTCATGTGCCGGGATGGAAACAGTTTTGGTTCGAAATTGCGAAATTCCGCTCAGAAACCGTCGATTTCTCCAGCCATTTGTTTAGTTTTTTTATTAATTCGTCGCGTCTTGGTCCCTAGTTCGTAACTTTGCCTGTTTTCTGTGACCATGTATTCTAATGTTGTTATGACTTTTTGTTGGCAGCGGAAGGAGCCAAAGACTAGGTAACCCCCAAAAACATAGAAAAGTAAGCTTTCAAAAGGCATTATTTTCTCATCATTTCAGTTTTCTGTTTTTTAGTTTGATTTGAAAAATCCTGCAGGAGTTTGTCATTTTGTTTTCAATTGCTGATTTATAATTTTTTCTTTTGCACAGAGTCACTTCGTGTTTTGCGTGCTTTGGGTGTAATTATTTTTTCTGTTTCTTCCAGTCCTCGCTGAACAGACCGATTGGACCCCTATTATGGTTTGGTTGGTCATTTGTGGGTTCTTCAGGGGGGCTGCCCTCATTAATTTCACAATCACGATATCGGAATATTCCTCTTTGGAGAAACTACCAGCGGCTTTCGGGCTACACATGGTGGGGAAGGGGCTGTTTGTCGTGGCAATTGGCCCCATTTTAGGTGATTTTATTCGCTGATTTGTAGGTTTTGGCTAATTGTTTCATTCAAGGTATCATAAGGGACACGACCAAGAGTTACCCGATCTGTCTTCATTCGCAAACTTTTCTTATTCTTGTCTGCTGCGTGGCTTGGAGCATCGAATATGCTTTCAGGTTTCTCAGAACTAGGAGTGTGGAGTCGGACACGGACACCTCGACCACATGACAAACGGATGTTGACTGCTAAGTCACATTTTTGAGGGACAGAAAAAATTCAGGAACGGTCCGTTTGGTTTTATTGTTTTGTCGGTTTCTTCGGTTATTTTATTTATAAGTTCGAACATTTTCTATGATATTCTACGTGTGATATGATTAGGTTTAATGAGACTGAATCTGTGAGTATAGTGTTCCATGAAGATACTTAATCTACTTCGGGTAGACCAACATTGTACATAGTTTTATGATTTAAAGTAGCAATAATCCAAGATGTATTAATGGTTTTATATAAAAGAATCCTATTTACTGGAGGCTTATTTTTTGGCTCCTTGTGTCCGGTCTTGCTTTTTCCTCAGTCTTTTAATTATCAGTTCGATGGTCCAAGTTGCGACACAAGTCAAATAAGCGAGGCTCAATAAATGGACCACCATGACGTCGCTCTGTGTCACTTTTTTCACAAAACCTGTGACAATATTTATGAAATTTGGGCGATTTTATTGCACAACTTACTCATCAAGGGTCCGAATATGAAACAAACGACCCCACACACAACCATGTAGAGCGAAAAGGCCGTCGAGAAATTCTCCGAATACTGCTCTGATATCACAACTGGGAGAGGTGTTTGTATGAAGGCCCTCAAAAAGCCAACAGAGGCCACTGTTGCCAACTTCCAGTAGTAATCATTGCGCGCAACAAAGGCCGTTCGGAAGATCACTAGAAGGGCCGATCCGGTCAGAAAGTAGTACCGATTTTTGATTTTCGTAGCAGCACTTATCACAGTTAGGAAAATTCGGGCGCATAAATCAGCGGCGAAAAAAATCGACATGAAAAAGGCGGTTTCGTGCGAATTGAAACCCGCATTGATTAACACGAGGGGGATTATTGAGATGAAGGCCACATCAGCGGTGAATCCCAGCGATAATCCTAAAGAAATGTTCACATAAACCGGGTCTTTGAACATTGCTAAGTCCATCGATTTGGCCAAATTCTGCAAAAAGTTGCTCTTTTTCGCTTGGGGTTTGTTGAGTGTGGTTACGGAAACGGCTCTATCCCCGAGACTTATGATAGAGGCTCTTGGTTTGGGCATCACATATTTTCCGTCATCAAGCCCTAGGAGTTCCTCCTGTTCGAGAGTAATTTTCTGTTTGATCAAATGCCACTCGACTGGTTGCAGGGTAAAAGCAGCCAGTATGCAGTGGACGCTCAGTCCGGAAATCAAGGCAACGGACCCCCGAAACCCGAATTTCTCCATAAAAAATTGCCCAACAAACGGGAAGCTCATCCCAGCCACGACCATAAAGGCCTGGGCCACGGCGTTCACGATGTTCAATTTCCGGTCGAAATACGAGTTTAAGGCCGTGAAGAACGCAGGGAACATCAGCCCCATGCCCAGGCCTTGGATCACGCCGAAGGAGAGCACCATTTGCGGGAGGGTTGTGACGAAAATCGTGGCGAAGCTCCCGATGAAGAAGACCAAGGCTCCGGCCAAAGCCACCGTTCGGTAGGTGTATTTTTGGAGGAGGTTGTTGGCGGCCAGGCCCGTGATGTTGAAGCAGGTGTTGAAGATGCCGTTGGCGAGGGTGGTGCCCGTGGTTTCGTCGCCGATCGAGGCCAGAAACCGGCCGAAAATCAGCCCGAACGACGACATCGGGATGATTGTCACACTCTTGAAATGGTTTTAGCGGTTTGATAATTAATTTGGCGACTTACGATCATGAGGGTGAGGGCGGCGGCCACGACGTAGCCCCAGCCCCCGTCGGGGGCTACAAGTTGGTACTTTTCGAGTTTTGGTTTCGGAGTTTCCATGCCGAGATTAGTGTAACAATTGAGTTTGTTCCAAACGTACGCGTTATCATTATTTATTAAGTCTTAGAAGCAAAGAATGAATAATCTAACGACAAGTGGATCATAAATCAGAATGTTTTTTTTTCGAAGGGTAACCTATGACTTGGTTGTTGGTTTTTTCATTGTTCCTTGAGCCTTTGCGTAATTAATCGGCGTGTGTTGTACTTGGGAATTAAAGTTTGTCCGAGATAATGCCACTTAATGTTTATGTAAATTTTGCTTTGTTGCCGTTCTCAAATTTTTCTAATAGAGTTGTTTATTTCGTAACGCTAAATAATACCTTCTGTGCACGATTGTCAGTGGCTCATTTAAATTGTAATATATTGTTTATAAGAGCTCGGAGATATTTAAATTCCTTCACGTTTTCAGAATCGTTGCTTAGTTAATCGGTGGGTACAACCCACGCCAGTTAATTTAAGTTAGTATTTTAGCTCAAGGGCCGCGTTTTTAATATCTTTTAATAATAATTTAACACTTCTGATAGAGATCTATAAATTAGTAATAATTTATAGTGTTTTAAACGGTGTAACTTTTTCCAAAAATGGACAAGATTTATTACGATTTTTTTCAGCAAAATCAGTGGCGGCGAGTTTAATGTTTTTTTTTATAAATTGGAGTAATTTGGATCTATTTATCCTAAGATTACTATAATTCGACAATTTGGCTTACAGATCTTTTATTAACAATAATATAATTTGGATCTTTCGGTATTACCCTAGTACAAGCGAGGTTACAAGTTAAATAAATTCACATAAAAATAACAAAATGTAATAATATCAATATTTTTAACATTTATGGTTTATAGAAGAGTAATTAAGTTAATCTGCAATTAATTGGCTCATTCACGTTGTTAACTTTTAACAACGAATTAAATTTTAACAATGCTTTCTATAAACCGGCCCTAAATATCTCACTCTTACACATTTAATTTTACTTAAACATTACTAAAAATTACAATGTAATTACGTCAAAGATACCTTATTTTGAGATAAAAACTCACATATCTATCACGGCGCAAAATTTCCATTTAAGATTAAAAATTATTATTTTGGTTACATTTTTGATCTACTTATTTTATTTTTTGCTCGTTTTATCAATGAGTAACTAATATATAATATTTTTGTAAATCACTATGTAAAATCATAATTTTAGTATTTTTGAAATGTTTAAATGAGATCATTTCTAGCGTAATTTTGCCAAAAAGAGTGAGAACGATTTTCAAATTAAAATTGTATTATACTAACCAGAATTATTATTAAATATTAAATTAAATTAAATTATTAAATAATTCTGGTTAGTATCATACAATTTTAGACGTTTTTTGTTTACAAAATTGATCTAGAGATTTTATAAGAACATATTTAATTTAATAATATGGCGAAAAATTTCAAATTCAGGTCGACCTATTTCTTGGAAAGTTTATTAATATTTATAAAGAAAATTTTTGCTAAGAGAACGTTTCATCTTTTTCGAGGGTTTTAGCTTATTCATTTTGTCTCATTATTCTAGAATCGAAAATAACGTCATTTTTGGTGTTTTCTTAAGTTTGTCTAATTTTTGAAAGAAAAACTAACTTTTTTGCAAAATTCAGTTGAATAATTTAAGTCGAAATTGTTTTTTTTTTTAGTTTGTTTAGAGTAAATTGCTAAAACATGCCCATAAATCACCAAGTTACGCGTTTTGACTTAAAAATTCAATTATTTTGTGGGGTTTCCTTCTGATACGGTGAAAAATTACCAATAAAGGTCGAAAACGACTTTATTTCCATGTTTAGTTATAGCTCATCATTTTATAGGTGAGAAAGTAATTTATTGCAAAATTTCTTTAAAAAACACGAAAAATCACATCTTTAATTCTTTCTTCCGATTTTTTTTAAATGAAAAATGAATATGTATTGCTTTTTTCGAAATCAAAAACATTTAAATTTCCCTTAGAAATAGTAAGGGTTAGTTATTTTCGCCTTTTTTTCTTAGATTTGACTAGTTTTTGAGTTTGAAAGTTTCTTATTTTGAAAAATTTTGCCAAAAATTACACAATAGATTGAAATTGATGATTTGCCTTATTTTCTTTATACTATTCAAAGCCCCTTGATGACATTGATAATTACGTAATTTCGAGTTAAAATCAAACAACTAAGGCAAAAAAAAGTCAATATTTTTTTACGTTTGGTGTTATTAGAATTATCCTCCGAATTACTTAATCATTTAAGATAAGTACAGATTGTAGGTGAAGTTCGCTGGTTAAAATGTTTCGATTCCGTCTCTGGTAAACCGGACAATGCGTTATTTACGGCACTGCGGGTATTAATAATTTCCTGCATGTAATTAGATCGCACCGATAATTAAAGAAAATTAACATTAATTTCGTGCTCGTGAAACTTTTACAATACAATATAAAGCATTTTGTGTTTATTTTTTCTTTCCCTCGTGTGTAAAAATAAATTGGTTCACCCTGTAGTTATAGGTTAAGACGGAATTACGACCGTTATTATTAAAAGTCAATTTGTCGTTGAATCGTTATATTGGCATGACGTTCGCTTTGGGCATCGTCTTATGTAAATTTCGACTCGCCCTCGAGCATTGCAATTATTAAATAACGAATTTACCGAGAAACGAGTCGAAAAAAATTAACTTTGGGTAATTAGAGTCCGGGTGTGTTCGTATAGAGTGAAATTTACCAATCAAATGTCATTAACGCTGCTGAGACTTAATTAAGAAATATTAATGTCAAAGTGCCAATTATTAAAAAATATTACGTTTGATTACTTAAATTGCGCCGCCGCTTCATTAAAAAATCTCTTAAAACTCGCCGAAAAAAATACACAGTCCACAGTCGGGACTTATTAATTCGGAAAAAACGAAAAACTAATTAAAACGATTCATAATTATCGTCTGTTCACACCTTTATCGACCGAGATTTATGAAGAATGGGCCTTATCAGACGCCATCTAAATGGCGGCCCTCCATTCTTATTATGATTAATACACAGATATCACACCTCTGAATTAGGGATGCTGCAAACAAGCCGCCGAATTTTGAAAAAATTGAGGGACAAACATTAAAATTCGACGACTAGACGATGTAATTAGTCCCTTAACGAACTTCCAAATTTAATAAACGTACGTTTCTTGATTTCGAAAAGTAAAAATTACGACCGTTTCTCGTTATCGCATCGTAATTCCTTCGGCCAACTTTAATTAAATCGATCTTAATCTTTTGTCGAAATCTAATGGAAAAAATCGAACGCTGGGGCCCCCTTTATAATTACACAATTATATATTTACTTATCAGTAATAACATCGAGGGGCAGTAAAATCGGCTTCTGTCGCTACCGTCACCGATCCCGTATTCCGATAAATCTCACGTAAAAAATTCCTACCCTAGGGAGGGATGCTAACGATTTCGTGCAGACTTGAGGCTCTCACTTGGTTGAATAATTGCACATTACGTCGGCACCTCGCCGTGCCTTTAACAAGGTAATGATGAGTGCGGAATTTTAAAATATCGACAAGAGAAAAATTTCCGGAATTGTGACGCAACACGATTTCAATTAAATCGCTGTAATTACGGCTTTAATTGAGGGTAATTGAAACACGTCGGTCTACATTTATTAACGCATCGCTCTTGAGGTTTCTTTAATTAATAATTGAATAAACAGCACTTGTGTGAAACGCGAATCCATCATCCAGGCGGCGGGGCCCATATACAGGGTTCTCCTTAAACTAAACGTTCAATTCTTAGCACAGCAAGCTGTAATTAACAAAATCTGATCCCTCGACTAGGAAATACCAAGGTTGAACACGTTTTTTTGTCTTATACAGAAAAATTTCGCAGCAGGAATTACTTTTTAGTTCGAAATAACGTAGTTTTCGGTGTAATTAAGAGATCTTTCGGTTTACTTTGACGAAAATTAAATCGAGCTAAAATTTATTCTAAACGTGCCAATATAATTTGGTAATTTTTGACAAAAGCAAGAAAAGTGTAACGAAAAAGGCGTAAATAATCTCATTTTCATCCCTTTCTTCGTAATTTTTAGCCAGTTTTGCTGAGTTTTATGCGAAATAAGTAAGAAAATAATTAAGTGAATTTTGGTTGAAAAACTGGCACATTGCTCGAAAAACTCGTTTTAGAACTTCATTAGTAGTTGTCGGTCTGTTTTCAAAGTAATATGGTGATTTTTTCACGTTTTTTTTAACGAAAGTCGCCTTTATGTCGCAAAATAATGACATTTTATACCATCTAGCAAGTCTAGGTAAGTAAAAGAAATGAAAAAACGTGTTAAATCGCTTGAAGAATGCAAAAAAATAGATACTTGAAGCTTTTTGAACAAACCCTCCAGAAAAAAAGTGGGTTATTCAAGTGCAAAAATAATGATTTTGAACCTATATAATTTTTTGTCTCTAAAATAATCGAAAAAATTTTTCTCACTCATAAAACGAGCTTTTAGGAATTTTATGGGTCATAATTTTTTATTAAAAGTTTTGCCGCATTTGAAAGAAATTTTGCAAGATAAGTTAGTTTTTAGGTGAAAATTGGTAATTTTTGACGTAATTGGATATTGTGGCAAGTATTTACTTTTTTGGGCTCGTGTTTATGATTTAATTTTGAAATATGCTTAAAGAAAGTGTAAATTCGTTGTTTATCTTATATTAGAAATCTGAAGCGTTAGGCAAAATTGTGTGCAGAACCCGGAACTATTTTTGGTCACTGTGTATCCTGCGATGAATTTCGCGACCACACACATTGCCTCAATCCACCAAAACTGCTCTCTTATATCGTTCTCGTCATTAAGCTATTACTGAAGCTTTCTGATTGTAGCAAGCCGTGGATAATTGTAATTACTCATTAATGAAATCGTACCGCTTATGTACAGTAATTATCCTTTTACGGCCCGTATTTTCGGGTTCTTCTTGTATAGTAGCACACGCGTTCACTTTTAATTTCAAAGTCACGATCACCTTTCAGCATTCACTGAAAATTACTCCAAACATCCAACGCTTGTTCTATTACAGTTATTATTTACCCCTATGTGTGCAACAAAGCCAAAATCGGTAAGCGCCTGGAGCTTTGGCTCTTTTCATGTGTCTAATAATGAAGTCGTTAATTTCTGGATCTTAATATTATAATATCGGGCGAGGTAATGAAGCAATTTCACAAATACACCGTGACAAAAGCGATGATTAATAGCCGTGCGAGTTACGCAACGAAAGTGAATTCTTTCTGTTTTTGGCCGGGAAATGTCACCCTACAAGACGAGAGAAAAAAACCTTCGAGATCTCCACCACAAAACCGTAATCTATTTCATTACACCTGGTGATTATGTTGCGGCAGGTGGATTCACCTGTTCGGCACGGGTTGGCCACGTGGTCGTTGACCATCGGATCGCGAATTTTACACACCAAAAACTAAATGCAACAACGACGTAAAAAATCGATAATATCACTAGTAATCATTTTCACGTGTCGTATTAATATTTAATTAACGGTTAATTAACGTCGACGAGATAACACAATAGATCAGCCGGATTCAATTTAAATATAACTGTTAATATGGCACACACTTGATTAAATTTATTATCGAAGAGGAGAAAAAATCGGGACAAATTTCCGATCATGTTTCACCGAAGAAAAAAATTAGAGATTGATGGCCACAATAAAAATCAATATTTTAACGGAATCTGCAAGCCCTAGGCTCATTAACATTTGTATAAAAGCTAGATTGCTGCTAAAATTTCTGATGTAAAAGATAAATCTTGTGTTGCTTCTGCGCCAGCCCTTTGGAGCCCATCCGGGCAATTTAGAGCCACATTTCCAATAAACTAGTGGTTCCTGCTGTTTTTAATTTCGTCTAAATCCCTCATCGAAGCTACTTCATAATATCCCATAATGACTTAAACGTATAGAATTAACGACTACCATCAAGACGGATGGGAAGAATTAGGAATTAATTATGGGTCAGCGTCGAGTAAAAAAATCACGACCTCGAGTTCGGGTTTATTTCACTTTCATTCCCATGATAATTTTAAAAAAATCGAGAGTGACAATTCCGCCGCCCTGTTAATTACACACATTACTTATACATCAGCGACATATTTTTCCTTTGGCTCGACGGTAGAATTGTAATTTTGACGACAGCGCGTTTATTATCGCGTAAATCAAAGAAGCGCCCGGATTTAATTTCGTTTCGATCGATGCGGCACCAATTTAGATAAGACTGTCCAACATCAAAATCCTGCGAACGTTTATACAAATTTGGCCATTTATAATGTGGTCTTCATTCGAAGTTGGTCAATTTGACGGAAAACTTGCCCAAATTCATTAGTTTATAGCCCAGAAGGTGATCTATTATGCCTGATTAGTCCATTATAAAAAATTGCTCTGTTTCGAAACAATAACCCCGAAAATTTCGCCCATCCGGAAACTGTGCACGCATCAGCTGCCCGCAACGGCGGCGCGTGATTGGTCCGGTTTTAATCGCGAAATCCGGGGAGACTTCAATGCTCGATCACGAAACTTTCCCCGGATTTTTGTACACAGAAAGCCAGGGGTTGTTTGAGTCGAGTCGAAAAACCCGTCCTATGACGTAAGTGCACCTGCTGATATAAATATCGGACCGCACACTTAATTGTAAATATATAAGGTTGAATGGTCCAATTTGATATTCCGACCTGTCCTTCCTGAAGCAGGTGCCAAGTCAATCGGCCTTACGCACTCATCTCTCTCTTTATACTGTTGCTTGGTTTTTTCACATTATTATTAATTGGACGAGCCGAATGCGCCGATTAAATTAGTTTTTGCCGATTAGTTGTGTTTAGGCAACCCTTCGTGCTAATGCAGCGGCGAGTCTAAATTTCAGGCGTTTTGAACACTAAATTGTGGTCATTATTTCAACGCGAAGCTCATCGCTCGTAATTTTTGCATCGCAACCGATGATTAAAATAATGCAAGCACCCATAAAACCTCGACTTCAAATAGTCATATGGGATTTCTATGCAAATTAAAAAGACCGGTAAATTGTATGGTATTATTGTGGTTTTTCAGCGCGCGTCTGAAACAAATTACGAAAAAAAATTAAAAAGCCCTAAGCTATGTTTACTTAACGCATTCTAGATGAGCGTGTGCGTGCATTTTGTAAATTATAATCGGCGATGATTGTCTAAATATATGCTTAAATTGAATGATACGACCATCGTGCTTTTTTGATTAATTTAAATGAACGTCGGCCGGATATTAATAGCCACAACCAACTGTAAACTACTTTTTTTTCCGGCAAAAACTAACAGATGCTTTTTACTACTTTTTACAACCATATGGCTAAAAAATTCAGAAACGTACGACAAAAATCCAATTAGGTGCTACCGTTGCATTGTCCTCTTTCTTGCGAAAAAAGATTCCGAATCACCTGGTCCAGATGATTTTTTAATGTCGCCGCGAAATTTTGACAAGAAATTTATTCCACGGGTGGGGAACTCATAAATAAAATCTTCACTCATTAGTCATTGCTGCGTAAGGTAGTTGTAGCGTTTTTCTCAAATTTTATTACAACCAATATCACAAAAAAATTAATTTAAACCAGCTGTTTAGTTTATGCAAAAATATGCTATAAGATTTATTATTGTCTTCATTTTGTTGAAATCACTGAATTTAATTGTTTTTAATATGTACTAAATTTAGGTACATTTTCCGTTTACTTTGTTTGATTTAGCATTTATTTTAAAGAAGGTATAATTTATACTTGAAATCGCATATTACTTTTAATTGGCTAATATGTTTTTTTTCGTTTTTTTTTGTTCTTGACTAATTAATACCATATTATCGCAAAACTCGCTGGTTTCTTAAATGAAAACTTCAGGTACCTGTCTAAGTTACTTAAGGAAGAAAGGTTTCACAATCATAAAAATAATAATTAATAAAAAGAAGGAAATTTATTGCAATTTATTTTGAAAATAATTACCTTTCTGACTCAAAACAGTGCTAAAATGCTCTCATTACTGGCAATACTGGCTCTAAAATTGTGCTTTTTTCCGTCTAAAACATATTATAATATTATGTACCTGTTTTTCGTAACAAATAAAATGTACGTCAACAGATTAACTAATTTATTAATTTCTCTTTTCAGTTTAACGTAATCTTGCGAAAAAATTGAATTTTTATTTCAACAGGATGATAAACGCTCGAAAAAGGCAAAAATTACACCATTTTTAAATCAACTCAAGGCATTTTTTGTCTTTTTGAGTAAAACTATCAAAATTTTCGACAAAATTCTGTAATTTTTCAATTTATTTTTATCAAGATCTTAGAAATTAGGATTTCGACTTTTAAAAACATTCTGGATTTATACAGTTTACACAAAATTAAGTGTTACAGACACAATAAATGGAATAACATTTGTAGGGTTTAAAAAAGTGCTGTTCTTAGTATGTTAGAATAAAGCAATAAACTTAATTTTCTTAACGGAACATCAAAAGACTGTCACATTTAACATAATAAAAAAATTGGAGGGCTCTATTTTCTGTTTTTTTTTGTTATGGCATACCGTGAGTTAATTATAGGAACCAGAAAAATTTTCTTCTGATTTCTAAAGAATTGATACTAAATGTCCTTAACAATACACGTCAGGGTAAGTTTAATATTATACCATTTCAACTTCAATTTTTTTTAATACAGATTCAGTACGATTTATATGTATAGCGTGTAAAGGTGACCAGATGATAGCACAATATTAGGGCTTTTAAGTTGATAATCTCTTTACAATAATTACTATAAATATATAAATCTCAAAGTTTTAAAAAAGCTATTAATAATATTTGTAATATGATACAATGTAATATAATATGTAATATGAGTACGGAGTACCTATTAAAAAAGTTTATGTGGGTGCATTGGTTGCACAAATGAATTCAGACTTAAATCATTTAAGTTTAAACGAGTTGTTTGTATCTAAATGTTCTGTAAAGCGGCCCTAATTTACTTAAAATATTGATAATAAGTATATTCGTTTTCCTTCGAGTGAATTGTGTAATTACATTATTTTTCGACCTCCATTTAAAATAAAAGTTGAGCTTATGGAAAGCTTTATTAAATTTTAATTTGTTGTTAAAAGTTACCAATGCGAATAGACCAATCAAATTGATTCAATTTGGTCACGTGATTAGTTAAATCTCGCATTTAATTGCGAATTAAATCAATGACGCTTCTATAAAGCTCTGTTAAAATTTAATTCGTTCTTATAAGCTAACAACGCGAATAGACTAATCAAATTGCTTCAATTTGGGCACGTGATCAGCTTATCACCCATTTAATTGCAGATTAACTTAATGACCTTCTATACACCGACCTTAAGAGCGAAATTAAAATTTAATTCAAGATTAAACTAATTTGAATTGAGTTGCCATTTGAAATGCATTGACAAATGTGAAGTTAATTTCGAATTAAATTTTAACTGCGATTAAAATATTCTGTAAACCGATCCTTAAAGTAATAAACTAATGGAAACTAATAATAATAGGGACAACTTCTCGGACTAAGCTTGACTTGTTTGAAACACAGGAATTTAAATGTTGAACACCTCCCACCTTGTGTTGTGACTTTCCTTATTGCCCCCCATTTGGAGTGTCGCGGTGGCACCCCATCGAATGGCCAACTAATTTAATAAAACCATTGCTTGTGGAACAAGTTTGTTTACACACTCGCCCTTGTATCAACATAATTAACAAGTGGTGGTGAAGTGGTCGGAGCAGATGCCCCGTATGCACTTCAACCGCAACAATAACACACGACTTTGAAATGGATACTCTTCATATTATCTATTCGAGAGGTTGCGGGTTCGCAAAGCGACGGTTATATAACCGCCATGAAAAAAAAACCCGAAGAGAAGAAACCTCAAAGCTTGCTCACAGTTGTTGAACAAATCATCGACATTGTGATACAGTCCCGATAATGTACCAATCACGTCTCAATTTAATTGGCGCACCCTTCAGATTTTATCAATTGAAGAATTGGGCTCGTATTTTACTCGGACAAGTTGTAACTTTATACACAGGGAAAGGGCCAATTAAACACGGTGTTAAGGGAAGATTTGTGGCTAATGGACGGATTAAAAGTTTTGGAAAAACTCGACGACCATTGTTGGCTTGTTTATTGTACACGACTAAGCTCCCGTCCTGCTTTTAACTCAATTATCTTGAAACTCGAGCCTTTTCGTGTCTTAATCTGCACACGCCACGTCCAGAGCACACGCCGATTTCAATAGACGACCGTAAAATCGCCAACTGGACTTTGGGCAGCTTTTCAAAAATTCACATTTTACGAATATTACTCACAATGAGCGAAATTCGAGATTTTCGTTTCGAGAGAGCCGACTCGATTTCACGTCTAATCACTGGAATTAGCAGACCACCCCGATGAGCGGGTGACAATAATCCCACTTGAGATTTTTCACTCGATTGACTCTTCGACGAAAAGCTCTCACACCTTTTATTTTTTACGGAAGGGGTTTGAAAAATAGGCGATTTTTCCAAAGTCCGATAGAAAATTTTGGTGTTGGAGAGTGGCTTTGGCACCCGTGGCGTGCATATCAATTCGTGGCCTAATCACGCTCTTAATTATATGTAATTTAAACTAATCAAGCTGTCTACGTCCGAAATCTCCCGACATGCATTTCTAGTTAGGATTTTAATTGAGATAATAACGGCGAGCGAATTAAGAGAAACGAAACGATTTTATTTAAACTGGCCTGGGAAAAGCAATAAACATTTTTGTTATCGGCGGGATAGCGCCCCCTGGCGGCGTCTAACATTACCGCGGGCCACATGCCGACCCTAACAATAACACTGTGTATATTGTGATCTGTTTTAAATGTGTACAAAGACGCGCGACCCGATAGGAGGCCATCATTGTTGACTACTTGATGTATAACTTAATTTGCTTTGACGGAATGGCGATCGCTCATTTCGAAATCGATCTGGAAGTTCAAAGTCACACTTCAAATCGGTAATAAACTATTTACAACATTGTGAAACAATGTTTCGTATAGCGGCGGCTTTATTTACCATCAAGTCCGATTTTTCTCACTCAAATTAAATTAAATTGTCGGCTTGAAATTGGTGCACAAATTGTAGAACAGCAGAGGCCCATTTGCCTCACGCTGGTATTACAATTTACCGCACCGAGAGTGCTTTACCACCCTCAGAAATGCCAAGGCCAAGTCGCACCTACTTCTGAAAAACTAATTGAATCTTCGATTCTCATAATTAAAGAAGAACATTTGAAGTTTACCGAATAAATTAATCGAGTTTCACTAATTCTCTACTTACTAACAGGTCTAACTGGCTAGCCCAGTCGCAGATTGCCAATTTGTTTTATAAAAAAAATGCCAAAATCTTTTTATCATTTCCTGTCCATAAATTATTGCTCGTTATGCCGATTTATAGTTTTATTATATAATTAATTCTTCATCTGTTATTAGAGTTTCACGAAGATCAAGACAGTCTCTTTATGTTAGAAGAATTAAAAAATCAAGTCAAAAGTTGAGTTCATTACTTCAAATCAAGATAAAAGACAATGATCAAGGACCAAGATTTCTTATCAAGAAATTTTAAAATATGTGGACAGGAAGACGAAATTAATCCATAAAATAACTTATTGTCTCACGTGATCAGTGGGGAGAAGGAATCCAATTTCATAAAAAATAATATTTAATAAAAGGAAAAAAAATAACACAGTTTATTTTAAAAAATATTACTTTTCCGTCCGACAAAGTGCTAATAAACTGACAACAAAATGTAAGGACTTAATAATTTACTGACTTCTCTTTCCGGTTTAACGAAATCTCGCAAAAAAGTTGAGTTTCTATTTCAAGTTCATGTTTAAACGCGCCAAAAGGTCAAAATTATACCATTTTTGAACAAATTTGCCAATTTATTTGGTATTTCTTGAGAAAATTTTGTAAAATAATCAATTGACTAGCGGAAAAGCTCGTAAAAGGAAAAACGAACATTTTCGAGCAAATTCTGCGATTTTTCAATTTGTAGTTATCAATTTTATGTAAAATAATTGCGTATCTGACCGAAAAACTTCTCACATTTAACGCCGCAATAGTCTCATTTTTGATACGGTTTTGTAATTTTTTAATATTTTGTAAAAAGAAGTTCTGCTCAAAAAATATCAGTTCGGTGATTTTTGGGTAATTTTTGACAAAGTTTTACTGAATAATTGAGTTCTGGATGACAACCATGCTAATCTAGCGCAAAAGCGGTAGTTTTATAACATTTTCGATCCAATTTGCTGATTTTTCAGCCCGGTTTAGCGGAATATCACAAAAATTGTACTATTTTTTATGTAATTGTAAGATTTTTTGGATAACTTTTAACGACTTCTCAAAAAGTAATTGAATGTACTTATTTTTCGATACAATTTCATTGTGTCTCGGATGATTTTTGAGAAATTTAGCAAGATGTAGTAATTGTATTTCTGCAAATTGAGGTAAAACTTCCCAAAAGGGCAAAACTAATTGTATTTTTCGAAATTTTATTTACTAAAATAATAGGGTCAGAAAGAAAAATAAAACCATAGGTAGTACAAATGCTGTATTTTTTATTTACACAATGTGCTAAAACAGTCGAAAAGGAGAAGATACTTATGAGTTTTGGACAAGTTTAGTAACTTTTCGTTACATTTTAACAAAATCTTGCTTAAGCGCTCAAAAAATTAAAAATAACGAGGTAATTGAAATTTTATTTTCCTCTTTTTCTTTTTTCTTTGTTTTCGTGATTTTGTGGAATTTGGAAAATTAATAAAAATGTTATCGGCAAATTTTTGGGTTACTCATAAAGTGACGTTTCGTCAAGTAAACAAATTGTCCTAGATTGTGAAGATCTAACGTCTAACACTGTTTCAAATTATGTAACATTGTTGTCTGAAGATGGAAACGGCCGTTCTCGAAACGTTACCCTATGAGATGAATAAACCATTTTTACAAACTCCACGAAAACATCAAAGAAAAAAGTGAAAAGAACACCATTTTTTATACAAATCGGGTTTTTTCAAGGAATTTTTGACTATATTGTTTTTCTGCAGACTGAGGTAAAACTCCCTAAAAGGGAAAAACTAATTGTCTTTTTCGAAATTTTCTCTACTAAAATAATAGACAAAAAAGATAAAACCATAGGTAGTACTAAATGCTGTATTTTTTATTCACACAATGAGCTAAAACGGTCAAAAAGGAGAAGATACTTACGACTTTTGGACAAGTTTAGTAGCTTTTCGTTACATTTTAACAAAATCTTGGTTAAGCGCCCAAAAAAAGGAAAAATTACGAGGTAATTGAATTTTAATTTTTTTTTCTTTGATGTTTTCGTGATTTTGTGAAATTTGAAAAATCAATAAAAATGTTATTGACAGGTTTTTCGGTTATTCATAAGGTGACGTTTTGTCAAGTAAAGAAATTGTGCTAGATTGTGAAGATTATTGCATGATCTAACGTCTAACACGGTTTCAAATTATGTAACATTGTTGTCTGAAGATGGAAACGGATGTTCTCGAAACGTTACCCTATGATATGAATAAACCGCTTTTACAACTCCACGAAAACACCAAAGAAGAAAGTAAAATGGGCACCATTTTTAATACAAATCGGGTTTTTTCAAGGAATTTTTGACTATATTTGGCGAAATAAGTGCGTTTCCACTTTTTGGCTAAACAATGTTCCGAAACTTTTTATTAGGGGTTCCCCATTTCGTCAAATAAAATGAGATTTGACGTATTTAAGCGATAAAAAAGGCAAAATTAACCCCATTTTCAACCCACTTCGAGGATTTTTTTGTGCAATTTTGAAAATATAAAGTTAATAGGTTTAAAAAAGAGGGCAGCAAAGATTTATTTGATAAGAATACTTATACAGACTGAATCTCAAGTGACACACAAAATTCATATCTTCTTTATGAGTTATTTTTCAAAAATACTCGTCGCACAGGTCCATTTTTTCAAAAGCTTTATGTTGACAAAATAATTACTTTATTTTTAATTTAGTTAAATGACAACTGACATTTTTTATTAGTGTTTCACAAAGTACACATTTCTATCTTTCTGGTAAGTTTTAAAAATTAAAAAAGAAGGAAATAAATAAGAATAAAAAAGTTATTAAAATCATTGTGAGTATTATACAAAAAGCTTCTTTTTGTTCATGCTGTATTTTATTAGAGGTGATTGTTTTTTGCTAATTTTTTTGTGTTTAGCTGTCATATTGTGTGTTTTTATGATAATTATACAAAAAAATATGCAAAACAATTGCTGCTTATAAAGTAGGTAAGTCGTGAACTAAAAGATAAAGCATTAAGTTAAATTGGCAGTATATTTTAATTTTGTTAAATTAATTTGTTTTTAATTCCATTTTTAATATTAATTTTATTACCAGAAAGATAAATATGGTAGCGCTCAGCTCCATTTGCGTGTGCGTCATCTGACATTTCTGTCAGTACGTTTACATAGCAGGGGCATAGCGGTGACAAACTATCAAATATTTTTTGAGGTTACGAAGTGTTTAAATTATGAGTTGTTACAAAAAATACAGATTCACAAAACAAGAACTAATAAACGCAGAATCAAAAACCTAACGAAACGCAAATCACAAAACACAATAAACGAACAGAAAATACTTGCGATTAACACCGATAACACTTTCGAGAACCATGCGACGACGTCTATAATTTACTGTCAATGTCAGTTTGACAAATTCGTGACACTTGACGGTGTTGTCGAAGTGCACATGTAAATTAATGTTCAAGGATACCACCCTTAGATAGCCCTTAGCTGTTTAAATTTGCATTGTTTTTGATAATTTTTTATGGCTTTGTGTTGGTAATGAAAAAATGAAATTGATGACGCACACGCAAATCGAGCTGACCGTCACTATATGTAGGTACTATGTAAAACAGTGAACAAAATGTTGGTTGTCATTTAAAAAAATTAAGAATGACGTCACAACTAAAAAACGAATGACACCATAAATGTCATTATGATGTCAAAATGTACCAAATTAAAACGACTTGTTTGAATTTTTTTGAAAAATGACTAGTTACAAAGTTTTAAATTTTGTGTGTTACTTTTGGTTCAGTCTGTAAGTATTTGTAAAATTGACCAATTCTTCTGGCAAATTTCATTTACTGGTAATTCAGCAGTAAATTCGGGTTTTAAAATAAATTTCATTGTGAAATGCTAAAATCAGTGAATCGTGCTGTATTTATTATAACGACAGAAGCTTTAGTTGTTTTTTTTTCAATTAAAATAAAGCTCTAATGTGGAATATTTTGATTTTTTCCTTAATTTGGTTATCGTTATCGTTTTCCGGTATTTCTTCTCACGCTGCGACACTTGGAACCACCTACAATAACGACCCGAAACACTTCTTATCGTCGTTCGTGACGTTTGATATCTCAATATCGCCCCGAGTCTATCTTAAATGGAGCCACTATTAATTAAGTCGTATTGGCAACTCTACCTTTGGAACCAATATCTAATCTTTCGCTTGTTGTCAATGGAGACGCTCCATTAGCCACGAAAAGGCTTTTTTCGGGAGGAAATTTCCTGCGCCACGCGCCTTAATTTCGAAAGGGTCGCTTGGTCCGTCTCAGGGGGAGGCGCGAAGGGGAAGCTACAGGTGTATATCAATATACGGCGGCACAGGTGCATCTCAAGGTCACACCCCTGCTCCTAATCAAGTTTGAATTACCACGAGCTTTGGTTTCTTCGAAAATTATGAAAATTTCATGTGTCGATATATCACCGAGTGTGGGCGCTAAAGGCTACATTTTAATAAGTGTGCACAGGCCCTTGCGGTGGAATCATGTCAAAATTTACAAAATATGGATTCATAAAGGCGTGGCTGGGCCCCCATAAATCCAGCCACCCCCGATGTCGCTTTCAGCCCCTCGTTAGCGGCGGCCCGGGGCGGCAGCCACCCTTTCTCGTCTCTCATTAAAGTCTCCGCGATGATGGATGGAGCCGCCCCCACGATCATTTCGTGTTTTTGTCCCGAGCGAAATTATCTCGTTTCCGCAAATTACGCCGACGACTAATGGCGTTTTCTTGTCTTCTGCCATCACCGTTATCGCTGATGTCTCATTTTTACCCAACGATCAATTATTCCGAATTTTTCGGAAAGATTTTTTTTCACGCGGCCACCCGCATTTATCACGCGAGGGAAATTTTCGGTGGTAATGCGGTCACATTAGTCTGTAATTTCTTTATAAACGTTTCCTGTCGCAGCTGTGATTATGGCCGAGAAGTGGGTGGTTTGAAAAATGCAACGTTTCGTTGCGATTAATTTCGAAATAGCGCGAAATCCGCAAAAAACCACACAACTGGACATTCTTGACCTTAATAACGTTTTAATAGGCTTTTCGAAATAATTAAAACGGTCCGTCTTCTTTTAATAACAATTTTCGAACTGCAATTTTTTACCTCTGATGCGAGGGGTCATCCACTGCTCACAATGCTTGTACAACTCATTAGGCAATACATTACAATACGAAACAATATGTTAAAATACAGGACATTTCAAAAAATCAAAATGATGTTACTAAACAAGTATGAATTTAAAAGATGAAAAAAACTTCAAAATTGTCAGAATTCAATGAAAAAAAAAACCGAAAAGTCGCTTAATTCAGATGATTATTGAGATAAAGGTTCAATAAATTTTAAGCAGCAACAAATTCAAAAAATATATCTACACGCAAAATCTTAGAGTGTGAGCAGGTGAAGATAAAGGTTTATGTGGAGCGTTTAGTAAAATTTCATGTTTTAAATTTCAAAGATTATATTCTACAGAAAGGTCTAAAGAACTTTTAAGTATGGAATTTTTAGTAACATTACAATAAAAATAAATAAATTTTGAAGATAATAAAGATACAACAGAAAATGAAGTGAAAATGAAAACGAAATATTAACTGAAGCTTTTCGTCTTTTGATGGCGAATATAAAAGCAGTGATAAAGAAAAATGTTCAAAGAATAGAAGGTGCTATTTGAAATGTTAAATTAAAAGTAGCAGGCAACTGGGCAACAGAAAGAACCTAAAATGTTACTAAAGTTGCTTTTGAACTTCCGTCTCCCGATTTTAATCGACCTGATTTTGTTTGAAAAAATATACAGGATGAGTCTACTAAAAGTATATTTTTACTGTGTTTAAAAAACTAATTATCATACAATAATCAGTGTTTATTATTAAATTACTTTATGTTTTTCTCTATGTTAATGTTATTTTTTAGAATTTGCCTACAATTTCTTATAACTAAACTTAGTAACTTAATATTAAGGGCCGGCTTACAGAAAGCAAAGTAAAATTTATTCCAGGATTAAATTAATTTTGAATTAAGTTGCCAAGTAACGTTGAAGTATACTGAGAACGCCTGAAGTGGAGCTCTACCAACAAACGTGTGAAAGCAAAATTCGAAACTATTTTTTTAATAATTAATAAAATCGTTTCTTCACAATTAGGTACGTACACAGGTTAGTTTGTACTTTATTTTAAATATTTGTAACCGAGTTTAACTATAAATGGATTAAAAACTCGATTGATTTATTCTAAGTTTCTATTCTAAAATTCTATTTATTTTAAAATTCTAACTTTAAATTGCATGAAAAAAATATTGTAACTTTCCGAAGGCCTTAGCAACAATAATTATAAATTTGAAAAAAAAATCATGTTACTTAAAAATAAAATGAAAAAAAACTAATTTTTTGGGCATTTTATTTTTTTATTAAAAAAGGTACGTAATTTTTTTATAAATTATATTAAGGGTTTAGTATCTTACTTATGGTACTGTATTTTTTTCGAGCCATTTGAACTTTAGGTTTTCCATAAAAGTATTAAAATTAATTAAAAATATTTAAAACGAGATAAGAACTTTGGGGTAATGATTTAACCGAGGATTTAACCTAATAAGAACAACATCCAATCGTAAAAAACGGATTTATATATTATTCTACGAGTTAAAAACTAAGTTTCAAATTTGTGCATTTGGGCCACTCTGACAGTGTCCTCAGTATTGTTTTTTCTACCTTAGGAGTTTACGGAAATATTGGAAAATTAAATTTTTAAGGCATCTGAAGCTCGGCTTATAAAGTTTTGAATTAGTCACGATATAAGTTTTAAGTACATTTCTGGCATAAGCAAAGATTTATGAACAAGAAATAGCAAATTTTGAAGAAAAATTGTTAGTAAATATTGTTATTACAGCAAATATAGTATCATGCTACTATTATAAATTATTTGTAGTTTGTGTCTTTGCATACTTTATTATTTCTTTTTAGAGGACACCTCCATTAGCCGGACAAAAGCATGTCACCGTCGGCGTCCGCTTGTTAGAGATTTCTCTGTATTAAAAGAATCAATTTTTTTCAACACCCAGTATTAATTAGTAGATAGTTTTGGTTGTGTATAAGGAACTGTAGAGAAATTTTGTAAAACTTCAGATGCATAGAGAAAAAAAATTAAGTAATTAATAGCATACAATCGTTTCTATGTAATATTAGTTTTTGAGATACAGTCAAAATAAACTTTTAGCGGACTGATCTAGATGCTACCTTTTCCTGAAAGTCAGTCGTTTTATGTATTTTGTAAATCAGCATGGCCCATAAATAAATCTCGAATCCATCAATTAATTTAATTTATATGTTCACAATAAACCTTAATAATCCCAAGGATTCCCTCCCCGTGTAAATTTTTATTGGTAGTCATTAACCCGAGCACTAACGACCTCACCGTGTGTTTCGCAACTCTCGGAGAGATAAAAAAGAAAAATTATAGTAACATAACCAATTTGAGCCCCACATACCTGTGCTCCGTAGAGCGGTATTTTAAATTACAACCAATAAATAACCGACTAATTGTAAATTTAATTATGTCATCGATCGCCATCAATCTCGAACGCGCACCCAATCATTTTTCGAGATACCAGTACTTGAATTTATTCGATCACCGTGTACGCTAATTAAGAGTGCCGCCATTAACGACGCATTAAAGCTTCAGATACGTCAAATAAGCCATTACGGCCGAGTAGCATTACATCGACAAATTAATGACACGGAAAAGGAAAAAAATGAGCTTTTTGGGGTGGGAAGGGCGAGCAATGAATATATTACTGTCTCATTGCCGGCGATTTGTAAAGATTTAAGGCGGCCTGCTGGGCCATTGTGAAATATAAATTATCGAAAGTCCGCGAAATGACGCCGTTTAAAACTACAAATTGTCCTTATAATACTAATAGATGTCGAGAAAAACATCGCTTCTTGCGCGGATGCTTGATTTCGGTTATAAATTCACAGAGTGGATTAATGCAACCATTTGTAAACCGTCGCTGCCTTTGTACACACTGTCCCACCATTAGTTCGCCACAAGTGCTCAAGAAAAAACCCGCAGGCATCGATTTTTTTGATAATTTTTCGGTAAAAAAATACTCAAACGTTACACAACTATCAACTAACGTTGGGTAGCATTTGTAAGAAAAGGGCGTTATCTTACTCGAATCAGCCTGTCTTTTTTGGTGTTACAAGGTAGCCAAGAAGTTCTGAGACAGTTACATATTTTAAAAACGCGTAAACAACGTACGGGCAGTTAGTATTTGTTGCAAAATATCCTCAGAATGGTAAATTCGAATGCAAAATAACAAAAGACAAAATAATGATCCCTTAGTTAATTCAAATGATTTTTTTTTACAATTTTTGGTTCACAACTGTAGCTACCGAAGTCTCAAACATTTTCTGTTAACAGTCATTTAAATCAAAAGAATTTTGCTAATTGACAATTTCTTTTGGTAGAAACTGGAAACCTCTTTTTGAATTAATCAGATTCTGGAATTTTCAAAATTCAGAAGTCAAAAAGAAATAACTCTACGTCTTGACGCATCAATGAGTGCAAAAAAGTCTTGGTATTGTAATTACTAATTAGATTCTAGACGATTATTTTACTATTTCAGGGCAATAAAGGAAAAAAATTAGGTAAAAAATAAATGAGATGATCTAAAAGAAACTACAGAAGAAAAAAAATAATGAATACTTTTATTTGATATAAAACTGTTGTTAAAATTTATTTCTGATAAAGAATTTAATGAGTTTGTAAACAGGATCTTCAGTTAGATACATACCTATTTTTTTACTTTAAAAATACTTATTAGCTCAAAAGTATAAAAACGCCAACGTCGCATTTTGACAAATATTTTTTTTAAATAGTATTGTTAAAATTGTAAAATGGTTATTAATGATTGAAAGTATAAATTACATTAGCTATTATTTTAACAGCTAATTTTGAGAGAAAATGCGACGTTGGCGTTTTTAAGGTTTTGAAACAAATAATACTCAAAAAAAAAATTACAAATCCTTTTAAAGTCTCTACTACAATATACTTCAATTCAAATAAAGAGTTTGACTCTTGTAATTGCACAGCCATCCTATTTTAACGGACGGGACATTGCACAAATTTTTAGATTTTATTTTCAGTTTTTACTAACAGAAGCAGTAGAAGTAATTTTTTTTGTAGGAACTTAGTATAAATTGTTTGCAAACAACAATTAGAGGCCACATTTTTAAAGTCTGAAATACGAGCAGGCAAAGGAAATACAAATTGATGACGGACGGGACACTATTAAAACTTGACATATTTATCGTTGATTGAACAATCGTTATAAAATTCTGTTAAATTAAAAGGCACCTTAAACGGTGGAACCTCTCAAAACATTTGAAACCACAAAACCGAAGAATAAAGCATTATGTAACGAATTTTGATTAATATACTTTTTGTTTACACATGACAAAAAAATTTGTGTGTGAAAATAGCTCTAAAAAATTTATTTTGACACGTTTTAATTATTAAATACTTTAACAATATTATAATTAAACAGTGGAAATTGAAAAATTCCTGGTTTTGTTTAACAATGTAAGAAATAAGAACAATATTTTATGATTGCGATAACTGACGAGACATCAAAAGTTATGAAGATTTACTGATTTCCATTTTCTAAAAGACCAGAAACTAGAAAACTACTGCTAAAAAAATATTTAACAGTTGTAGTTTGTCAGTACTTTATGACATCGCTTATAAAGCAATAAAAACTTTTCTGTCGCCAAATACATTAAATATAAACCGAATCATGTATTTTGAAACAAAGTTATAACATTATACTAAAATCACTTTGAAATGATTTCAGTGTCAGTTTGCATTTGTTCTGAAATGGCTGTACATTCTTTTTTTAAACATCAAGTAATTTGACATTTATTATACATATGTATTAATAATAAATATTCTACTATACGGTCGCTCAAGAAATTTATGATAATAATGTATTATTAATACTAATAGTTATTAAAAAAGCTGTTTTCCCCAAACTGGAAACTAATAAGCAACATAATAAAATCGGGATTTATAGTTTCGACAAGGCTTTTATTTTTCAGATATCTTTATTAGCTTGTACAGTCCGTAGTTTGTTCCTTCCGTTTCCCACCGTCCCTTTATTGACAGTTTAAAACTGGGTCGCCCCACATCTTTAATTGAATTCTAAATATTTGTGGAGTAAGACAATTCCGAGTCTCTTAAACCCGACTTCCGTCATCTACAAAAAACTCAATTCGCGCCTCATCGTCAGCCGCCTCAAATTACCACGGTCGTAAAAAATAATCACAGTTTTTGGTCGCCACATACCCTATCGAGAGGTCTTGTTTTACGCGAAGAGTACGCAACCACAAATTACAGGTTATAGGACGGCTCGTTTGTCGGGCGCCTTGTCTAGTTAAGCTCTGATTTATGTGGAAGACGCCGCTGAAGGCGAATTTTAACTTTCACTGAGGGAGAGGAGACAAACGGCGCGAATTAACGACGATTTAATAGACGAAAATTTTTATTATTTTCGCACCCTTAAACACACCCTTCGAAGTGATAAACCAGTTGCTAATCAGAAGCCTTTGCCGACACCCTGAAATTTCCGTTAGATGAGAAAAATAGCACAGATGGCTCGAATAAAGGGACAAACGTACAGGCCAAAGTTAAGTTTACCCAAATCTGCAAATACCATTAACTACTTGACCGTAACTCAACCCTTTTGCGCAACGCATGTCACGCTTCGCCGATTTTTTCAGATACTTTCGGAAACTTTTGTCCACTCGAGTGTAAATAAAATTTTAGCAAAATGGTATTGTTGAGTGGCCCTTTTGTTAACTTAAGGACATTGTAAACACACGAAACCCGAGACGCCGTAAAGGGTTCAAGGCTGTGGCGGATTTAGAAAAACTCCAAAAAGTAGAAATCACTTCCACTTATCAGTTCAGAGTGTTCACGGGGATGTATTTAAATTGAAAAAATTGTTAGTATGTGGGCTCGCATCCCGTGGCTTCTCATAAATGGCCTTTTTAATTCTTGTGCCTTAATCGCGTCGATTTTTAATTACTCCACTCGCTTATTTGTTTTCCGTGGCAGAACCACCTCGGGTGAGTTATTAAATCCCTCTCTGTTGGGCGTAATTCATGATAAAAGCGATTTTTTAATTTACCGAAAATCTCCAAGGCATCGATTATAATAAAAACGTCGTTTATTATCGCGTGGCTTGAGGATCCGATGTTTGCACGTGAAAAATTACACCAAACAGCTTGCATCACGTGACGGGGACCATCCATCCACCCACGCATCTTATCACCGACAAACAGACCTTGAACAGATGCACACACACACAAATCAATAAAGGATTGAATCGCAGAAATGAATGAAACGCTATATTTTCGGTCAAAATACAGATGTTTGGGCCCAGGTAACCAAAAGGTGTTAAGCAGATGCGACTTTTCCTTTTCATCGGAAAAAATTCGGACGATTCGTCAGAGCGATGATTTACTATGCGAGCGAATGATTATCGCAAACACGCCTCCAACGCCCAAAGCGCCGCCAACCGTTTAAAACAAACATCACTGTTCTTACTTGTTATTTTAATATCTCGTTTCGTATCGCCTCTGGTTACCCTTTTGCCCGGTGAATAATGGCTCTTTTATCTATACGCATTCGTCTGTTTGTATTTTATTAAACATTTGATTCGGATTTAGCCTTCTCGGTCGCACACAGGCCCCGGAATCGGCTAAAGAGAGACGCAACCGTTTAAAGATCACTGATATTAATAGGCGTTCGTTCGTTGGGCCGTTTGATTAAGAAATTAATTTTTTTGTTGTTCGTTTCGAGTATCGAAATGTGGTCACGAATTCGCTACTTTTTTTATTGCCGGCGATTGCGTTTCAAAACCCTAATCTTTTTTTTCCACGCTGGCGATTCATCACTGTCGACAGCCCTTCCTATAAAAATATCAACCCTTTTATTTACAAACAAACACAAGATTCGCAGATATCCGGACATGTGCCCAAATATTTCTTCGCCCCGCCTACGCAACAGCTGAACACCCTCTCCAAATCCCGTAATACACACTTTATTTTTTCTCTCACTCTCAAATTTTATACACTTACGGCCAGATGTGCGCCAGCAATTTTTCCAAGTAAATAATAAACGAGAGAAAGAGTAAATTGGGTATGCCTTTTACCTATATTTACCGGCAGATGTTGGCGTTTTGGTAGTGGAAAGTAAACTATTACTTTTTAACGATCCGCTTATATGTTTTGGTGATGCTTCTTAATTGGAAACAGATTCTGCGATTTTAATTGGAGTTTACATCGATATTTCACCCCGCGTGGTGTGGTAATAACCCCTCATCGATCCAAGAACAATCCCATCATTTACCACTTTTTTTCCACCAACATTTTAACACTTAACTTACGTTGCAACTAATGGCTTTTAATGAACGAACCCGAAACCAGGGACCCCAAACTCACAAAAACTCTAACTACAACACAACACACCCTCAAAAAATTAAAACACATGAAACGAAAAGTTAGAAAAATATTTATTATAAAAAATGTGGAAACTTATTTGAGCATGTTTTACTCAATTTCGGGGTCTTGTGGCAGCCCCCAGTTTGGAACTTCTGGTGCCCTCCCGACATTTATTGATTTACAACTGGCCGCTTATTATCTGGTAAAGCACCGCATTATATTTTAACCGACTCTACAGGCATATTATTAAATATTATCCGGATATTTTAATATTTGTAACCTGGGGCAGCTGGCCTTATGTGTGTCAGAGGTGTTGATGTGTGATCCGACGCTCCAACGCTATCATTACACCGAATTTCTTATTTTTTTCCTTTAATAATGACTTAGAACAGCCCTTAGACGTTATTTTCGCTTTCACTTAACACTCTTCCACTAAACGCAGCGATAAATTAGCGCTCTCTTCCTATATTCCCCCGAGTACCTGGACCAAAAACATGCAAATAATCTTTAATGAGATTGGCGAAAAAAATGTAGATCAGGTACCCGAAAAAACCCATTGTACCTAATCTGGGTCGTGGTATTTACATGAAAAAGAACACGAATTGCCAAACCCGGCCACGTAGAAGGACAATAGTGAATATGGGCCGGCTTAGGGACTGAAAAAAACTAATAAATAATACTCGGGGATATAGTAATAAGGACTTAGGTAAAGAATTACGAGGGTTGAATGAAATGCAGTCCCCGCGGCCGGCGTCACAGAGCAAAGCATCGGAAATTTGGTTGTGACACCGTCACTGTTGTTTCATGCAAACAATTTGAATTTTTACGTTTCCGGCGCATCTGCCGTTAAATTGTTGTAATTATCCGTGAGAGTGTCCGAATTAAGGGGCGAATTCGTCAATTCATCGAAGGGTGTGTTTGTTTTGTTACATTTCACCCAATTAAGCGCAAACATTACCGATTTGTAACGCGTCGACATTAATTGAATTGAAATTGCGGAAATAATATTGTAATTCAATTTATTTTAATAATGAGAAGTGGCGTTTCTCTCATTCGGCCGTCAGGATGAAAAAGCGCCGCAATTTTCTCGCAGAAATCAACGGCACGCGTTTTGGCACAATTGGCGCATTTTCGGGTTAGAAAGAGCAGGTGATGCAACGCAATACTTTAATAAGTGGGACGCAGATGGCCTCGCAAATAGGTCAGATACAAGATACATTTACATCAACGAAAACGCCAATAAATTAAACGAGAATTTAACACAAAGATACGCTTTTCGGCCGATTTCACCGATAAAATCGCTAAACTTATTCTAATTGCCATCCCTTGGAAGCATGAGCCGGTATTTATGTAAGAGATTAGTGGCTTTGACTAACCGCATCTCGAGATCGCTATTGTGCTCGCATCCGTCCGGCTCAAGAGGACCAAAAAAATAAAATTTCAAAAATTCCGACCACACACTTTTAAAATTAACACGTCAGTGTTTGCCGACAAATTCAAATTAATTAATTCGGCAAACAGCGGCGGATTCCGGCCTGATCGCGCATTGAAGTCTCCAAAGAAAACGACCAAAACAACAGAAATTCTAACGAATGGCGAATGGCGAAATTGGCGAATGTTCATAGCGAAATGGTCGAGGGCTTTCGAATTATTGTCGGAAATTAAATGATGACATAATTTAGGAAGGTACTACTGTAAAGTCGTGTCGCGATCGCGCGTTAAAGTCTCCGATGAAGTCGTCGCGGCGAAATTCGGTCGCTACAAGCACCTGTTGTTCGACACTTATTTCTAAATAATTTACGTTTTTACGTAATTAATTTTTGGTTGGTTGCGTGTGAAACAAGTAGTTGATGTATTTAATATGAAAATGAAGGTTATTTATGAATCGGAGACGTGAATCTCGACCACTCCTTGTTACATCTCGCCGATAAATGAACACATCGTGAGATCGAGATAGTAACTAGTGACAAATAGAATACACAATAGACTCCTACTTCGCACCTATGCGTGGCTACACTGTTTGTTTTCGTGTAGTTGTAGGTTTTGTTGTCGTAGAGTTCGATTTTGGGTTTTAAGAGTGTAAAGGTCAGCGATGTAAATTTCCGGATTGTTTATGTTCAGGTGGCCTCCTGTAGTTTTAGTGTTCGTATCAAAAAACCATCAGAAAGGATCATGAATAAAATACAAATTTGTATCTTGTAAAATTTGATAAAAGGGCCTGTGGTCAGCTCGCGTTATTAATAACGTTCATAAATCTGCGCGGATCCGGCACTGCGCTGCGAGCGGCCGCTATTCGACATTTTTCCGGAAAAAAGCTCCCGGAATATTATTCATAAATCCGACTTAAGAGTATCGAGTTCGTTCCGATTTAAGGCGATTATGTCATGATTTCGATATTAACTTTATGATGAGCCTAATATTTGGCTATTGTTGTGTGACGTTTACAACTTAAGGAGCTTAAAGTTGTCTTCGCCGCTGATGCACCGTTTTTACGTCTTCTTTACTCAGCCGTGGGAAGATGTTTGTGTGTTGTTCTTGCGACGACAATGTCGTGTTTTTCCATGTTAATTATGGTAAAAAGCGAGACGTTGGACATTAATCAGGTACGCGGTCGGCCAATTACTGACACTTTGCGAAAGACTCGTGGTTGGCATTCCGGTGTGATAGAGGTGAGGGCGCCCGCATCATCATCATCATAGTCTCGCGCTCGTGTTTCAGAAGTTTAACAGCACGAGGCCGGATAGATGAGACCGGATAGATCAAGGCACCAAACCGACCTTGACGACACACCAAGAGCGGCTCGTCGGAGGAAGCGCCAAAAAGCTCCCCAAACTATTTTTTTATTATAGAAGTTGTTCTGAATTTGAAACAAATTCACTCACAAACGGGGCACCTTCAAGGATATTTTTTTCTTCACTCCAGTTCTACATAATCTATTTATTTTGTTTTTAACAAAAAATTAAGCATAAAGTAATCACATAATGTTAAAATAAAAAATCCGGCTAATAGTCGTCATAACTAAAAGATCCACCAATTTCCAATGGCTTATAAGAATTTATTTCTAAAATATGTATCTCATTACAAATAGAAAAGGAAGTTTTTCTACGAAGAAGTTTTGATGGTTTGGTTTGCGTTTTCAGATTTGCGGTTCAGCTTTTTCAGATAATGATTTGGGCTTTTCTTCTTGCTTTCTAAATTTAATCTGTATCTTAAAAGCATAAACTTTTATATTGTATCTTATCTTAAAGATAAGATCTGTATCTTAAAGACTTACATTTTTATACAGAAGGAATAAGAATCTTGCGATGTTTTGTTTGTTTCAAAATATGATTTAGCTTATTTATCTTATTGGGACTTTCCTTCTTGTTGTCTAAAATTAATCTGTAATTTATAGGCATAAAGAAATTTTTTGTTAAAGAAGTTTGCGATGGTTTTCTTTAAATATGATTTAAATATGATTTCTAAATATGATTCAGTTTTTCAATATATTTTTTTTTTGATAATGATTCTGATTTTGTTTTTTTTTGCTTTTTAATTTAATCTATATCTATAAAAACATAAACTTTTGTATTGTATTTTTTTATTTTTGTGACGTCTTTGTTTGTATATTTAAGTTTCGTAATATGATTTAGGTTTTTCAATGTTTTTTCAGCTAATGATTCTGATATAAACTTTTCTTTTTGTTTTCTAAATTTACGTTTATCAGCCTCTAAAAGCATAAAGTTTTGTACTGTTTTTTTTATTTATTCGATGTTGTTTGTATTTCAGCTTCGAAATATGTTTTAGCTTTTTCAGTGTTTTTTTCTGAAATTGTTTAAGATTTGAGCTTTTCTTTTTGATTTCTAATCTTAATCTGTCTTTTAAAGACATAGATTTTTATACAGAAAAATAAGAAATAAGAAGGATCTTGATGTTTTATTTGCTTAGAAATTTAGCTTTTTCAGTTTTTTTTCCTCAGAGAATAACTCTGATTTGTCTTTTTCTTCCTGTTTTCTAAATCTAATATGTATTTTATAGACATAAAAAAATTGCACAACCAGTTTGCGATGGTTTTGTGCGTTTCAGCTATGGTTTCAGCTTCTAAATATGATTCAGCTTTTTCATTTTTTTTAAATGATTCTGAATTGGGCTTTTCTTCTTGCTTTCTAAATTTAAATTGTATCTTAAAAGCATAAACTTTTGTACTGGATTTTTTATATTTACAATGTTTTTGTTTGCATTTTAGCTTCGAAATATTAATTAGCTTATTCAGTGTTTTTTTTAGAAAATGATTCTTTATGCTTTCTAAATTTAATCTGTAATTTATAGACAAAAAGAAATTGTTTTGCTCAGTTTGGGATGGTTTTGTTTGCGTTTCAGCTTCGAAATAAGATTTAGCTTTTTCAGTGTTTTTTTCAGAAATTGATTCGGATTTGAGTTTTTCTTCTTGCATTCTAAATTTAGTCTGTAACTTAAAGACTACATTTTTGTACAGATGAAATGGGAATCTTGCGATCTTTTGTTTATTTCAAAAGATGATTTAGCTTTTTCAGTTATTAATCTGTAATTTATAAGCATAAAGAAAATTTGTTTGTTTGAGAAGTTTGCAATAGTTTGGTTTGCGTTTCAGCTTCTAAATATGTTTCAGTTTTTTTTATTATTGTGATATGGATTTTTCTTCTTGTTTTCCAAATTTAATTTATATTTTATAAGCATCAAAAAAAATGTACAAGAAGATCACGATCGTTTTATTCGCGTTTCAACTTTTAAATATAATTCAGTTTTTACGTTTTTTTTTTTGGAAAATAATTTTGATTTGGCTTTTTCTTCTTGCTTCTTAAATTTAATTTGTATTTTATAAAGATGTTTTCACACAAAAAGGTTACGATAGTTTTGTTTACGTTTCTTTATGTAAATGTCATTTAGTTTTTAATTTTTTTTTTAAATAATGATTTTGATTTGGTCTGTTCTTCGTACTTTCTATATTTGATCTGTATTTTATAGACATAAAAATTTTTTTGCACAAAAAGCTGGCGATAGCTTTGCTTGTTGTTTTCAGATTAAATATCATATTTAAGCTTTTTCAGTTTTTGTTTCAGATGTTTCTGATTTGAGCTTTTTTTCTCGCTTTTCCTCTTTAACTATGTAATGAATTTTTTTCTGTTATTATTCCAACCTAGATTTCCTGCCACAGAAAAAATGTTTACTTTCTTAGAAGGTAAACCCGAAAAGAGTTATTACATTTTTTTGATGTAGTTGAAGATACATATTGGTATTAGTTTTTCAAAAATGCATTTGGACTTCCAAGATTTCTATTAATTTCAGTTCAATTTCTAAAGTTCAATTTTCGTCTAGTGGTTTAGCAGGGCCGGGTTTAATTTAATTTAATTTTTATTAAATAATAAATTGGTTTGACCATTTTTTTATGGGATTAGTTCCGCCGCCACTGTGCGAGATGACGTCCAGGTAGGTATACATCTGCCTCACGTAGTACAGCAGGTACCCTCATGATCGAACGTCCACTAATCAGAACTAGGTTTTATATGCCGTCTTCGACGCCTGCACTAGGTTACTATGTTCTTATGTCTGCGGGTCGGTCTCGTCACTATTAACCATTATACGACTCGACTTTTTTCTCCCCTATACGTCTACGCGTTTCGAAGAACCCGTTTCACATAATCATGCACTTTGAAAATTGCTATTACCAGTCCCACATCGAAAAGGTAAAAATTTCGTAAAAATGCCCACTCACCTGCTGCACTCGATACGAGATAATCTCCTCGCAAGGGATTTGAGTTTCATTAATCGTGAATCTTTCGAAAAACTTCGATGCGAGATGAAGAGATTAGAATCTGACATATAATAAAGTCCGAGGTGGGTTGTTTGTACGCCACAAAGGGAAGTTCTACCTATTTTTGTTAAAAATTCCATTCATATCGAATTCAATATTTCAACCCTTTGATGGGTTTCAAAAATTGACATCTATGCCATTGTTGCGGTCACTGTTATTGTCAAAAGTACTAATAGTAGGAGCGACCCTTGCCTATTCTTTCCTCCATTCAAGTTCACGTTTGTGGAAATGTCATTGTGATCATTTTTTCGTATATTTCGCCAATAATCGCCGATTTCCGCTCACGATGTTCCAGAAGAAATTCCACGGAAATATATAAAATCATAACACCACTCGAACATATGTTGGTACTTTTTCAAAGGGGGATCGGAAGGAAATAACGGTTAGATAAAATGCGTCACCCTATAGCGGGTGTTTGTGTACTCTACTTGAAATGAATAACGGTCAATCAATGTGTGCAGGTCGCCGCTTTAATTCTGATTGCGTGCCACCCCAACCTGACCCAGCAACTGACGCTATTTTACACAAGGGTGAGATTCAAATCCAAATGCACTTGCAACAAATGTTCGTTCCAAAATTTGAATAACCGCACATTTTGCTCAAACTTCTGGGGGGCTGATACTAAAAAGAAAAAGCGGTTTTTTAATTCAGACTAATAACAGTAAAGAAAATTAAAAAAACAAAAAAAAAATTTAGGTAAAAGAGCTTTTATTGAAATGATGCACTAGATAGTAAAAAAATATCTATCAGAGACTAGTTTTGCTTACAAATTAGGATTTTAAAATTTATAAAAGCTTTGGGAACAGTGCTTAATTTAATAAAGTAGGTAATTCTGTAATGCCGTATTGTTATGACTTATGACTTTATCCTATCGTCCAAGATAAATAAATTAAAAAAAAATAGCGACTTTTGTAACGAAACGTAATGGAGATGATTAGGTATTAACATATTTTCCAATGACCGTTAATGTTGGTATAAGTTACGTATGTACACATCGAAAACCCATTTGTAAAATAATAACCTAAAACTTCAAAACTCCATTTAACCCCTTTAGGGGGTATTTAACCACATAGGATTGCATTGTCACGGAGATTGAGTAACTATTCAAAATTTCAATTTATTGGGAGAACGGGAACACTTTTAAATTCGGCTCCAAAAATATGAAACAGACAGACTGACAACAAAGCAAGTTAAATAAAAGCTTTCAAAAAATTGGTTTAAACCCTTGTCTTGACTTTAGTAACTCTATAATAATATCGAAAATCAATTGAAATATGCTAGTGGAATACGTATTATCTAATTTTTTGCTATTATTTTCATATGTATTTTTTTCTCTAATATTATTAATTTATTACATATTTCTTTAAATATTCTTTTTCGTATTACTTTTAACATTTCATAATATTTTCTATTTATTGTTCTTTCGTCCGGTTTGTTAGTTGACGGTTATACCTAAGATATTTTGGTTACCGATTATTTCCTGGTTTGGCGTATATCAGTGCTTGGTTATGATTTTATCGGAAAAAATGTATCGGGTTACTAACTTTTTTTCATGATTATAGTCATACTCATGCACAGTGTCCTTATTGGTTTAACCTATTTTTTTTAGCAATGTAGCCACTTTCTGCGACTTGTTTTTGCCTGTGTCCTAGTGGAATTGCAATTATTTTGTACGAAACACGAGTGCTGTGGATGTCTATTTTTTTAAGGAACATTACAAAAATCGTCAAGAAATCAAAAACAAATATCTAGGGCTGATTTAAAAAACTCAGTTTCTAGTAACTTACTCATTTCCTAACACAGTTTCTGCTAAAGCACTGAAATACGCATTCAAAGCTAAATTCTTGGGTAAGATTTATACCATCGGTTAGTTGCCAAAGATTTTAACCGTCTATTTTTTTAAGTAACAATAAAAAAATCATCAAGAAATTAAAAACAAATTCCTAGGGCTGATTTCAAAAACTCAGTTTTTTCTAACTCACTCATTTTGTACCTCAGTTTCTATTAAAGCACTGAAATACGCATTCGAAGTTAAAATCTTGGGTAAGATTTATATTATCGGTTAGTTGCCAAAAATTTTAACCGTCTATTTTTTAAGGAATAATAAAAAAATCGTCAAGAAATCAAAAACAAATACCTAGGGCTGATTTAAAAAACTCAGTTTTTTCTAACTCACTTATTTTGTACCTCAGTTTCTACTAAAGCACTGAAATACGCATTCAAAGCTAAATTCTTGGGTAAGATTTATACCATCGGTTAGTTGCCAAAGATTTGAACCGTCTATTTTTTTAAGGAACAATAAAAAATCGTCAAGAAATTAAAAACAAATTCCTAGGGCTGATTTCAAAAACCTAGTTTTTTCTAACTCACTCATTTTGTACCTCAGGTTCTACTAAAGCACTGAAATACGCATTCGGGGTTAAAATCTTGGGTAAGATTTATACTATCGGTTAGTTGCCAAAAATTTTAACCGTCTATTTTTTTAAGGGACAATAAAAAAATCGTCAAGAAATCAAAAACAAATTCCTAGAGCTGATTTCTAAAACTCAGTTTTTTCTAACTCACTCATTTTCTACCTCAGTTTCTACTAAAGCACTGAAATACGCATTGGGAGTTAAAATCTTGGTTAAAATTTATACCATCGGTTAGTTGCCAAAGATTTTAACCGTCTATTTTTTAAGGAACAATAAAAAAATCGTCAAGAAATTAAAAACAAATTTCTTGGACTGATTTAAAAAACTCAGTTTCTTCTAACTCATTCATTTTCTCAGTATCTAAAAAGCATTAAAATACGCATTCAAAGTTAAAATTTTGGGTAAGATTTATACCATCGGTTAGTTGTCAAAGTTTTTAACCGTGTACTACAACACACGGCGTTATTCTTTAGAATGTATTTTCTCTTTGCTTCTATGTTACCTACAGTTATTTTTGGGTTTAGATGTAATTTATGCTTTTTCTAAGTAGGGCAGAATTTGCCTCCAGTTTTCTTCAAAAAAGGTAAATTAAAAAAATAAAATAAAAAAAATTAAATAATACATATTATTAGAAAAATGTTGGTGTTAATTAGTGAAAAGTTTGTCATTTTGTTGGTTGTTCGCTGCTAGAGTGTATATTTTCTGGGCTATAAAATATTTGGCTTTGTTTTGATCGCACCCTGTGTAGGCCTTTTTCTCTTTGGATCTGATAGTGTGCCGAAGGCAGTTTTATGTGGGAGTTGAATTGTTGCAGCGTTTAATTTCGACGTCAGGCCGTGAAAAGGGGGGGCAATATCTCGATCTTTTAGGTCTTTTATTGTATCATCCGATGTTTTGTGTTTTTTATCGAAATGTCTGTAAAAATGTCCGTTTCAGAAGCCGAGAGGGTTTAAATCGATGTCTGGTAGAGATAGTATTTTTGGTATAAATGACGGGCGCCGTTCTTATTATAATAAACTCGACCGTCGACTATATAAAATACAAGAAATGATCCGGTAAGTCGCGAGCGGTAATTGGTAATTTCTTTATGCCTCGCTTCTGCATGAACATACTTTTAGAATGCTGAAAGCATTTATTAATTGGGTCGCTTTTAAAGTTTCATATCGTGATGGCGTACATAAAAAGACAGTGAATGTTGTCATGTCCGATCATTATCTGACTCCATTTACAGAAACATAACAGTATACCCTTTTTGATTAAGAAATATTTTATTATTCAATTCTGATTATTAATATAAAAAAATGAGACAAAGTCGCTTTAACGTTTTATCGCTGCGACTTTTCGTATAAATTTAATTAAGCACCGAAAGTGTTTAAAATCCAATTTGTTTCGTTCGCTTTTTAATCGAGTACTGTAATTAGCGATATTACGATTCCACTCGTTTTACTCGCGGCCAAAAGCTTGTGGGTGGACGTCCATCTCGCCATAAAAAACCGCAACGAAATGATAAAGGACGTTTTGCACGACACCCACTCGAATTTTTTTCTCGTCGACGATTAATTTCGTACATAAACAATGAAGATTTTTGAGTGACTGCCGTTCGTACTCGCGACAGGAGTGCGGAACGAATCGTTGATGGAAGAAGCGAGTTTAATACGCCGTTTAATGGAAATGGCCGTTAATCTTGGCTCGGGTTTAACTTTACGACTTGTTTTAATTATTATCATTATTGGCGGGAAAAATTGCCACTCGGAGCGGAATTAATCGGATTCTTCGAGTTATGTTACAATTTTTTTTCCAACCACTAATTGATTCTCACGCCCGTCACCTATGACACGTAATTTCATGTCATAAAGCCGATATTGCACCTTTTTCATAATTTCCCTCACCCATCACCTGTCTCAATTATACAGGAAGTATCAAAGGACAGTTTCACAGGACCGTAACGAATATCCGGGGGTCGGAATAATCAACATTAAATCTAAACAAGAAATTTCGACAGACAAGCGTGTCTAAACACCAAGACAGAAGCATTAGGTAGTCGCGTAAAAAACAAAACCGGACTCGACTTTAATAACTAATCAGATCCTCCGAGTTAATCCCGTCACAATAATGCCGGAATCGTCCGAGTCTCCCGGAAAAAATTTAATTAAGTTGTATAGGTACTCGCGATGGATAATTAAAGCTCGTGGCAGATAAGGAAACAACGAACGAATCCGTGACATGTGTCACAACAACCAGAACGGGGTTGAGAAGTCCGGAGCGAAACCGGATCGCCATACGTGGGCGATTACGAAATGAGTTATTCCGATCTGACAGATAGATTCCAACAATACGCAAGACATACGTTACATACGCTTTATTTGAATTGCAAATGCGCTCAACAGGTGAAAAGCGAGGGTGGACTTTGGCGGCCAACCTGGGGCTATTCGAAAAAGGAAGAATTGACCCGAGCTGCATTCGAAAGACGATCAGTCAAAAGGGTTGATGGTCGGTCGGTAGCTGAAGCCACCCCGAGCGTGGGAGACTGGCTGTGTCATGAGCGCGTGGGAATTCCGATTTTATGACCAATATTAATTATTACTGGAGAGAAAGCGGGATGGAATCCCCGGGAACAGTACGGTCCCAATCAATTCGGGTTAATGAGTTATAAAATTTAGGAATTTTAATAAGGCAGTGAATCAAAGCGACTGCTATGGTTTGTGAAATTCGGATCGGGATGCCGGCGCGAAGATTGATTCAGGGGCTAACCCACGTAATAAATCCAGCCTCTGACACCGGTGAAATAATTTAGGTCCTGACCTGACTTTGTCTCAATTTGGAAAACGAGAATAACTCAAGTTCGGGTCACCCTCAGACAAGGCACAGACGCTTATCAAGATTCTCAAGGATTGTAAATTTTTGTTTGATTTTAGAAAATTTAACCCAACTTTTTTGGAAGCACCATAAGAACGGATTTTTAATTCTGAAATACTCTAATGTACAATAAATGTAGTAATTCTAATTTTGACATTATCCTTGAATGACTTTCGTTTCTAAGCCTTTTATCTCGTTTTTTATCTTTCACTAGAATCTTTTCTAATAGTCATTATTTCTTCGACAAAACGTTGCGATTCGAATTATCACTTTCAACTAAATAAAGACCGGAAAACAAAACTAAAATAATTTTCAAAAATTATTTTTACGTGTTTTACCTGTTTTATTGTTACATTTCAGTATTTTACTTTGGAATTTAGAAATATGACTATTTTTTCTAATATAGCGCAAGATGCCATGACTGTAAAACTAAGCATTTTTTGACAATATTTAATAATAAATAAATAAAAAAAATTAAAAACATAACATTAAAACGAAACAATTGATAAATACATCTACAAACTGGCTTACATATATATAGTTTTTTAATTTTCTTGTTATAATGTCCTTACAACCTCTCTGGATCGCAATAACATAATTTTGAAATTATGCAGTTCTGCGCTTTTTTATCTTTTAGAAAATTTGTCTACGAAGAGTCATTGTTTTAATGAAAATATACAGGGTGTATCAGAAATACGTGTCTTAATTTTAGAAGGTAACAGAGCTCAACAAATAAAATATCTTTTTTATTTGTAATTTTTCTATAAAAAATTCGCAACTTTACTTAAAATTTGGATAAAGATAACATACTAAAACGTGTACCCGCCTATTAGCTTATTAGCCGAATTATTTTCATTGTGATAGAAAAACACAATTTAAACAATTTAAAACAACAATGAAAATTGTTGTTATGAATACAAACTAATTATTAAACACTGACCGGCTCGTTTGCACAAACTGAAGGAGGAAAACAGTGAAAATTATAAATAATAATTTTGCAAAACGTTATATAGAAAAGTTGTTGTATTTGATGAGTTTTATTACGTGGAAAAATTAACACACGTTTTTCTGATACACCCGGTATAATAAAAAAATGAAATTTTTGATTGATTGATTTTCAATTCAAATAAGCAAGTTTTTCAGAGAAAAATTGAAGTTTTATGGAAAATTTTCTCAGGATGATATAAGGAAAAGTATATAGTATAATAGTATAATAGTAAATAATACTCAAATGTTAATACAGGGTGTTTCACACAACTTTACAAGTCCTTCGCCCAATGTACGCACCCAAATATACAAAAATCACTGAACACTAGATACAAAAAGCACACATTTAATTATTTAGTTTTTGAAAACCCATGGTCGTAGATGTTAAACTACTCGAGTTATTTTAAGGTAGTTTTTATAAGACTTCCCTATACCAGAGTTTAACCATTTACTAGATATTAAAGATTTTTTGAAAATTTTTGTATTTGCACATGTCAATTAAAAAATCGTTAACTCTCTTAGTTGTAGAGATTTTGAAATCATATTTGGAGAATTAAAAGAGAAAGGCTATAAACATTCTCCAGTGTGTTTATTTGGAAAAGAAATTAATAAACGCAAAAATTTTAAGGTTAAATTTAGACCACTTCAAGTACCCATAACTTAATTTTTTAACACCCTGTTTTATGGAAAAAATTATTTCAAATGTGAATTTGATTTTACTTCCTTGCTGTCACACAAAAGTAAGCCAAAACTAATTACTGTTTCATAAATCGTCATAAATTGGTGTTTTCAAAAACAATTTTAATGTGTTCTATCTGGAAACGAAATTAATATGATTCTAATCTATCTAACTCAATTGCTAACTAACTAAAAATTTTTTGAAAGGCTGAACAATCCAGAGACTTCAATTTTTCAAAATTTGTAATCAAGTTCATATTGGAATATGTATTGTGGATTGCATTTTATATAAAATTACGTGAAACACACTGTATAAATAATATTCTTCTTTTTTAGACGTGCTTATTGTTTTTTTCACATAGCGTTTACGATTTATATCAAGATTTACACTTTATACTTTTATATACTTTTACTTGTAGTATTTATTTATACTTTTTTGTGATCGTACTGTATTTAGCGTTTAATGAAATAACCGTGTTCAATTTTTTCCCTTAGGGAAAAAGGTATAAGCGCTAACTTTTATTGTTACCAACGAGATTCAGAGAGGTGTTAAAACACATTGCAACAAAATTTGTGCAAAAATCCTAAAACCTGTTTTATAGATAATTAACGAAGATTTAAAAAATTGAAGGAAAGTGAATAAGTGCGAGCATTTAGGACGATTTCCCGAATTTTCAATTAACAGTTAGAAAACTTATTTTGGCTTTTGTGAAGCGATTCTTCTTTTAGACTTATTTTTCAAATTACCAAATAATTTGGCGGTTCCATTTTCGTTGCGATGTTTTACCTTGAAGTGAGGCAAACTTTTGCCGATTATGTTCGTCCACAACCGTCAATCAATTCTTAAAAGCCCGTGCCGTTTTTGGCCCCTAATCTCCGATCTAAACAATGTCTCTTGTAAAAAACTCGGATGAGAGCTTTTTTCTAGCCATTCGTGAAAGCGCCTCCGGCCAATTTATTACGTGCTACACTTTGTTAATTTAAATTATGAATATCTCCCGGCGAAACGTCTCCTAAATAGAGATGTATTAATTTCCTCCGATACACTACAATTGTGAATGTCCGTTGCTGCAGCGCTTAGTTCCCACCATAAATCCCGCACATGTTGCTTGCATTCATTGCGCCGGTAAAAACGGCTTCGAAGCTCGATTTTGGTCGTTTTAAAACTCCCATAAATGAATATTTCAATCAAGTTTGAAAATTATCAATCAGGCAAAAACCCCCGAGTCATGTTATCTATTAGTTGTTGGTCTACTTAAGTATTCACAACGAAATTGATTAAATTATAATACGATAGGTGAAGATAATGGCTAGAGCAAACACTGACCGTGTGTGTTTTAATGGACACGCCGCCGCAACCAAAATTAATTCCACTAACCGGCCATTAAGTGGTGTTTGTTTATGTGAAAATAATACGATTTTAAAGTAATGATAAATTACTCGCTTATTTGATATGTTATTAAACGTAATTAATTCCTTGTGTGTTGGCGTGCCATAAGTGCCGGGTGACTATAAAATTACTTTACCCGAGCTGTCTAGAATAATGAGACATAATTTATCAAAACTGGTATCTCGGATGGCTGAGGCCTTCCTTTTCGTATTTGCATAATAATAAAAAATGCCCGGAAAGGCGATTTTTATTTCAAATTTAAGCGTCAAGTGTTTTGCTCCAATAAAATAATAAATGTTCCTAAAAAAACGAATTTTCCGTTCAGGAACCAGGGATGAAATAAAAAATACAGGGTGTATCAGAAATACGTGTGTTAATTTTACCACGTAATAAAACTCATCAAATAAAACAACTTTCGTATATGTTTTTCGAAATTCTTGTTTATAATCTTCACTACTTTCTTTCTTTCTTTTGTGTAAACGAGCCGGTCAGTGTTTAATAATTAGTTTGTATTTATATAGCAACAATTTTCCTTGTTGTTTTAAATTTTTTAAATTGTCACAACAAAAATAGTTTGTACCCATAGGCGGGTTTCAGTATGTTATCTTTTTCCATATTTTAAGTAAATTTGCGAATTTTTTATTGAAAAATTACAAATAAAAAAAATGTTTTATTTGTTGAGTTCTGTTACCTATTAAAATTAAGACACGTATTTCTGATACATACTGTACAATTAACCTACATGTTGTTGATACTTAGTTTTAAATTTGATCACTGTACGTTTTTTTAGTTTCTGACCTGACCTGATCTGACCTAACTTGACCTGACTTAATTAGAAATTAATTAAGACGTTCTTTCTTTTATCTCGAGAACACTGCAGTCCTATTTTCTTTTCTTAATAGATCACATGACTTCACTTTAGAGCTGACTTGACCTGACCTATTTTTAGTACCCGGTTAGATCTGACTTACCTGAACCTGCCCTGATTAAGGATAGCATTTTTGTAATCACTTATGACAAAAAATGTAGTTTCTAATTAAGTCAGGTCAGGTTAGGTATGTTTTTTAGTAATTGACTTGACCTAACTTAACTGGACGGGATTTAAGTAAGGATTAATGACAAAAAATGTAGTTTCTAATTAAGTCAGGTCAGGTCAGGTATGTTTTTTAGTAATTGACTTGACCTAACTTAACTGGACGGGATTAAAGTAGGGATTAATGAGAGTTGTTCTTTATCAGTGAGTTTTTCACGTCCTTATTCTTAATGTTCATCTTGAAAAGACGGCATTTCTAGGAACTTTTTAGATCACTTTTAATTTGGCTTGACCTGAGCTAATTAGAGTTTGGGGAGAAACAACGTCCTAGGAACTTGATGCGCTAAAAACTTTGGTATCTATTTGGGGAGAATTTTTGGGAAAAAATATCCAAGGCCGTTTTTGAGTGCGTAAGTGAAGCGCCAGCTGCTTGAATAAAAGATGCGTCTAACGTCCGGCATTCACCAGACAAACACGTGCCGTCTCATTAGCCGCAGTCTGGCACTTAGACTAGACCCTTTCTTTTTTCTCTCGTTGTTTCTTCTCATATTTTCTTACTTTCACTAGCTTATGTGGTATTTGATAGATCGTCTCGTCCGATCGTTAAAAGTCCAAGTCGTCGATACATCACAATCGGACCGTCAATCACTCGCGCAAAGAAATCAACTGTTAACAAAACGTGGTGGATTTTTTCAGCGATCAAATACCATTGTATTCGAAGAGATGAATGAAAATGGTGACCTTGGCCATTGATAATTCCGGCACGCGCAATTTTCGATCAAGGGGAGACGAATAATTTACGCAATTCGAGAAAAACAATCCTTGAGGAGGTAAAAAATCCTGGAGGTTATTTCGAGATTCGTCACCCCTCAGAGAATTTTTAATAAAATTAAAGCGTAACGGCAAAGTGTAAAAATGGGGTTGAGGAATTTTTGAGAAATCGCTCGTCATTGAAAAAATCGCCTCGTAATTAAAACAAACTCGTTTGCTTTCCCTTTTATTAAATTTAATTAAAATCTGGTCTATTGTGTCGAATTTTTGTGGGAAAAAAGTGCAACGTCCGGACTAAATTCGCGGCTTGGCTTTTTATATCCTCGCCTTATTGCCGTAATTAATTCGATACGAAAACATACGTTCCGTCTTATGAATACGTTGGGCTCGTGTCAACGAACCAATGGGAGTCCTGGACGGGGCGCCCGGTGCTCAAACCACCTGCCGCACATATAAAGAGACACCTTTACCCAAATTCGAATCGAAATTTTCCATTGGTGGGCACCACCCCTCCAAAACTTTCAAAAAGTTTTCCAGCCAATGGCTTTCTATAGCCCCGAATTTTTGAAGAAAATTTTTGCAAAAAAATGAACTAGCTCCTGGAATCAAGGCCAAAGAAATCGCCGCAACGCCAATTAAGACATAAATAAAGTGGTGCATTTATATGCATCGTGTAATTATGACCGGACTCACACCTTTTTGCAAGAGTGATAATAACACGGCCGTCAGTCAGCGCAATAGTCAAAAATTTGAGTCAGTGACCGGCTGGACTGGATCCTCGGCGGGCATCTTCCTGGTTAATTATCGCATATTTGGCTAAAAAGGGCGATCCATAATAACGAACGTCGCCGGAATTTTGAATACTTTTTACATGTTTAGCGCGTGTGTGTGTTGGTACAGGTGATCGCGACTACAGGTACCGTTAATTGGTCCACCTGCCGCCGTTTTGTGCGCGAAAAAAATCAAAAAAACGCATCGTGCGTCCCGAAAAATCGGGATCAACTCTGATCGAGAGAATCGGACGCACCATTAATTATATTTCGCTAATTGTATCGAGCACTGTAAATTCTGCTCTCTCCGTAGGTACCTACATCAATTAAATTTCACGATGGGTTTTTCGAGCCGTCGCTAATTGAATGGAACGGCCGAAAACAATTTTTAATTGTTGCGAAATTTTTTTACAGCTCGGGTCATTTATGAATGAAACTGTTTTTCGACGGATCGTTAAAATGGATTTATACAGGACTGCATGGACTCGATGATCGTTAGAGACGGACACTTGTCGAATATCAATTTTTTCGACGGTGGTGCTTTTGCAGGGTTTAGAGTGGCATATGGGTGAAGTCCAGGTGGTCCTAAACACCTGCCTGGGTGAACGCGTGGCAGATTTACCATTGAAATCGCGACACTTGTACCACCACCATTATGACACATAAGCGCCTATGCTCAACAGGCTAGCACGTTCGCCGAACGCGATTTTTTATCAAATAATTGTAACCAAAATTTATTTAAACCTTATCAAAATATTACATAATATTTAAGGCTATAATTATAGCTAACAAACTTAAAAAAACAATAATCAAAACTATAATCACTATCATGCAATGACTTTGCGGTAACTTATTCAGCATCTCTTCAAAATTTTGGTCATTCGCAACTTCTTCTAAATTTCAATTTGAAGTCACTTAAAATCAGACGGGAACTAAAAGCATTAACTCTTCTAGACTAGACAATTAGTCTAGTCAGAGGTCAGAGTGGATCGTATCATTTGTCAATTTGTCTTTTGTTAATTTTTATATTTATTATGTATTATTTATTATTATTGTATTAAAATTTGTTCTGTTATTGTTTTTTTTTGTTGTTTAATAAATATATTATATTATTATTATTATTTATTATTATTATTATTATTATTCTTTATTAAAAGTAAAAGATCTTATTAGATGTAAAGTCGTATGGAACCTAGGTAAACTGTATAGCAATTGTGACTTCATAAAATTTATTTCGAAGATAATTGAGTTCAAATTTTAGAAAAAGACGATATTTCAGTTCACGGTTAAACCAAAAATATCCTGGTTACTAATTATTTATTTCTTGGTTTAGCGTATTTCGGTGCTTGTTTATGATTTACCTTAGTTTAAAATCTTCACCGAAGTAAAGTGTTGTGTGGGGTTACCAACTTTTTTCGGGGTTAGTCATACTCATGGGTAATTTTCTAACCTAATTTTTTTCCGAGATATCGCGCAATTTTGCAGCTTTCTGCGTCTCGTTTTTGCCTGTGTTTTATTGAGATATATATTTTATATGGAACATTAGTGCTGTGGATGTCTATTGTATTTTAATCAACAATAAAAAAATATTAAGAAATCAAATACAAATTCCTACTTTTCAACGTCAACAACGCATGCGCATTTCAAATCCTAACGGGCGGTGTTGCCAAAAAGCTAGGATGTAACCCAAGTTTTTTTCTTTGTTTGAAATACAAAATGTCATAACTTGTTCATAAGAGTTCTAAAAGAAAATAAATAATTTTTTGATAATGACAGATAAACATGTTTTAAACTTATCCTAAGTCCTAAACTTTTTGTTTATTCAAATTAATAATTTGCATATTTATTACGGATAATACAGGGTATACACAAAATAGTGCATAAGTTCTCTGGTATGTTATAAGAAATATTTCAGGAAACCTCTAAAAAATGTAATAAAAAATTCATCGTCGTTTTTAACGAATTTATAGGTAAACAAAAAACAGTTGGCTAAAAATGGCACCATTGTCAGTACCTACTTTAATGTTTTCGTTGTGTCTTTTTTAATTTATTTTTTTAATTATAATCATCGATTTTTTTATTACGTTGCGTAATCAACTTTTTAGCTTTCTGCTTAAAAAACACAATTTTGAAAATTTATTGTTGATGATTATTACAAATAATTTTTAGTTTCGTTGACGTGGAGAAGTAGAGGAACTTATTTTTTTCTTGGTTCTATTACCAATTAAAAATATTTTATGAAATTAGGAGAAAATAATCTCCACTTTGCTAAGAATACCTAATTGAAAGGAAATTTTTTTAACTATTTTTCTAGAGTTTATTGGAACTTGTGCTACAGCGTAAAAAAGCACTGGACCCAAAACTGGGGCCTGGGGCACTCCCATACTTATAAAATTTTTTCTTGTTTGTTACAACTTGTTGTAAGTAGGAAGAGAATAATAAAACAACCTTTTCATCAAACTCAAAAACTATGTTTTTGCAAAAAAGATTGTAATCTAGTTTTTGCAAAATCTAGTGAGGCTATTATAATGCTTGCTAGTTCTTCATCAGCAGATTTGATAACATAATCTACCAAATTGCTTAACAATGTTGTATTGTAACCTGAACGAAACCCTGACAGGTAATGAGGCAGAATGTTTTCTGAAGTTACAAATTCAAAAAGTTTATGAATAAATTTTTGGAAAACTTGATAGAGTTGGTAGTGCCTATAAATGGCCCTTTAGCCTGAAATTCCGTTGAATTTTTCTTAAACAATAGTTAAATTAAAGCGCTTTTCTAGTCTTCAGGAAAAGTAGTACCTAGTCGTAATTTTGCTCAGTAGAACAATTTATGATATGAACTAAAGACAAAAGTTGATGATTTGTACAGATATAAGTCATGGTCTGTTGCATTTCTTTTTGTTATTTTTAATTTTAATTGTTTGTATTGACATACTTTTGGAAATCTTTTTTTTTCGTACCTTACAGCAGATACAACTAAATTCTAAGTTCTTTATATTATAACCAATGTATTATAGTATCTTTAGTTTTTTTATACCTACTTATTAAATACCTACTACGTTCCTTCACCATTTCTTCGATTAAGGCTTGGTCACAAGGTTCGTTCTTATAGGACCATATTTATCAATCAAAATGAAAATTGATTCTCTTAAGTAGATACTAATTTTGTCATTGATTTGTCAAAACAGAAATTTCTGAAGTCATGATAAGTAACACATTGTTTAATTTATAATACACATTGTGATCTTACACAAGATCTGCCAATTCCCGCTATACTTATTATACCTTTATTGTTAGTTATGCATAATTACGTCTAGTAAAGTAAAGGTACGACTAGAAGGTATTTTTATAAATCAGTGGCGATATATTTTTGAAGATAATCGTCGAAAAATTCAACTGAACTATTAAAATTACTGTAAGGACTATAGATTATATTTTTATGTTAATCTTGCCGATTTTTTATTTTTGTTCAAAAAAGTACGTCCGTTAGGAGCAATCCTAAGTTCCGGTTCCGGTTGGACAAGGACGCACTAACGGCGGGCCTATTTGGTGAAAAAAGAGCGACAATATCAGAAACTTGAGGGTGTTGGGGCGTAAAAAGGTGTTTAATTTGGTCGAATGTGCGATATAAATTGTGGAGCAGTTGAGATGCCTCTGTGTAATTGCGGCGGTGAATCGAAGCGTAAAAAAGAAATTGTCATTCGCGAAATGATTCGTTTAATGAGTGACGAATAAATCGTGTTTCTCGTTTTGTTTATTACGAGACTTGAAAATAATTGGACTGATGAGAATATTTAATTACGTACGAAAGGCGAAGAAAGAAACTTACGTAACAGAAAGTCCAGTGCGTCGATTCAGTTTTATTTCTTTTCGTCATTTAATAATCGCGATTGGCACACCTGCCGCTCCAATATTCAGAAATATAGGCAGATGCAGCGCCGGTTGTGGTGATGTGTGTTTTACCAATGCTTTCGGTGGAATTTCCGGTTTATAAAAACATGTAGATGGACGGAATTATGTCAACTAGTCTTTAGAAAGACAGAGGAGAAAGAAAAAAATTATTTTGATGTGGAAAAGTCGAGAAATTTCGTCCATTCGAGCGATTTATTTTTTGACGAATGATCTCGGCTTCATCACTGCTGAATTACAAATCGTGCCATTATGATAATGGGCGTAGTCACTCATTTCTATCAGCGCTTCGAATCGTCATCAATTTAAACAAACGAAAAAATTGTCATGTTGTTTGAAATTTATGACGATATTAATGACCGGCTATGCGATCGTTAATCTGTGCTTTATCTACTGGAGTTTTAATGATTGATCGGATCGAATTTAATTTCATAAAACGATTTCTTTAATCACGCATAGATTATTCGCTCGATTGCTAAATGATACAAGAAATGTCGGTGTAAATTCGACGATAACAATCTTGATTACTACAAGCCCAGATTAGTAGAGGTCTTGACATCGAGGTTACGCAATTTCGGAGCTTAGGTCGGACGCCGTTTGCAGGAATTTCAGAAACTCGTCCACAGCAGGTGTCACATCATAAAGTGAAAGAAATTTTTCAAAAAAATACGCGTTTTTTCGATTAATTAGTTCGACGTTGGAGATAATTGATGATGCCGTAACGCAATAAATATGGTTTTGTTGTATAAACAGCATAAAAGCCATTATAGTAGCGTCGTATAAAGTCCGTATAAAAGCGTCATAAATAAGGCGTTGTATACTGTGTTGTTGGCGAAAGAGAAGAGCAATTTAGGAGTGCTCTTTGTGTTATGACGGGCATTATCTTGCCTCGATTTACGCCACAATAAAATGACGATTAAATAAAACGTCAACTGTGATACTTTGAAGCCAGGGAAATCTGAAAAAACGTCGAGTCCTTACGCTTTTCTAGTCAAAATATCACTTAAAATACCTAAATTAAACCTCTTTGAAGTCATTTTTTTGTTAGATTAGGAATAGGGCGTATTTGAGCTTATTTGTTAATTGGTAATCACAACGGTTGGGACAAGTTGTGTCTTAATAAAGCTCGTCAGTGTTCAATCGCGCCTGCTATATATGGAAGATATTGCTTTTGACCAAAAGCGTCGACACCGACATTGATGAAGAAGCACTCTCGAGTTCGTATTTTATCCGTTGGTGCATAAACGGTTTGATTGAGACGTTGGAAATAGTTTTTATTTTGTTTTGATTATGTAAAATATCATGTCGAGTGCATTCCCCCGAAATCGAATTAAACCGAAATTACCGATGTGATATTTCCGATCCCCTATCGGCGTAATCAAAGCCAGCAGACTGGCGACACGGACAAATATAAATGCTAATGAAGTCACAGTTAGGCTTTACACGACATCGGAATCGCATTCGCACTTGAACACAACACTCAAATTAGCATAAGACTCGTAATAAGTTATAATGATCCGAGTTGATTTCAATTTTACAAGCGCGATCGTCTTCTAAAACATTAAAATTATTACCGAAACCGTTAAAACACATCGAATCGTCGAAGCTATGTGCCATCAAAACGTCACGCCAAACTGAAAACCTATTTATTCGACGCAAACTTTATGACTTAATTCGCTCATGCGGCTTCTTTGCCCGAAAAAATCCCAATCGGATTTTTTTCCAAAAACGAATCGCTTCGAGAAGAATTTTTTACCGGAGCTGCTTCAGTAGTAGGCTCAATAATAATTACCGGCAGTTGGTTCGACCGTCACGTGCAGCCTTAGCAATTTTCTTTTGATTAATAGGAGCGATATATCAGTACCTATCAATATTGTTCGAGATGCGGCCGGTTAGGGCACTTAAGATATACCACCGACTGATTACTGCAATTACAACGACGTAGGTGTTAAAACATTCGAAAGACCCTCGATGACGCTAATTACGGACGGTACCAAACTGCGGCGCTCCAATGAATGAAACTCCAATGCTTTTAACTTTGTTATGAATCGAATGCTTCTAGTCGCGTTGTTGCAACTTTTTATGCAACCAAGACGGCTTTTTGCACGTCTACTACGTCTAACCGGTATGGAAATCGACGGAACGATGCATTTTTAACCCAATTAGTCGCGATGAAAAATGGACTCTATGCACCGTTTCGGCGAGACTTCAACGCCTCGCCACCCCACAAAAAAACACCACCACTGTAACACGATTTAAAGCTAGTAGCCACCGGTGGCTAATAAAAATGTTGTTGAATTATCGGGATCGGTAAATAAATAAGAAAAAGCCCGAAAACACGTGCTGTTATTGCACGCACGAGCTGGCCGGCACTTATTAAATTTTCCCGTCTGTACTCGCCTTTAATCAATTACTAAATTTGCATCGACCGAGTAATGATGGAAATTATTTACCATCGATTAATTGTAATCTCTATACCGAATGATTTATTCAGTTAAATTGGTCCTGATTTGAATATCGTCCAGGATAAGAGCGATGACCTCGCCAACTCGTTCCTCGTCTTACGCTGCACGTCATCTCAAAAAATTTCTTTCAATCGGTTCTAGCAAAAATAGCCGCAATTTATTTTCATCGAGATAATCTTTTAAGGGTTTCGAGTCGAATTTCAACACCGAATTTTATAATTTCGCCCAGACACGAGATCGCCTATCTTTGATGTATTTGGTAAAGGTGTGAAACGTTTTCGTGCGAATTAATAGCCCCCCAATCACGAAAACTAATGTTTAAATTATAGGAAATTGGGCGCAGGGTGATTTACGTTGAAAATAATTTCTCTATACACAGGGACCGCACCCCAAAAAAATACAGTTATTTTTACATAAAACAAAAAGTAGCCAGGTTTTGGGTGGTACCCACATGGGCGGAAGGACAGTCGGGATTTTATTAGGTGAATAAGACCGAAAAAAGTTAATAGCTCGCCACCTCCCGGACGTAAAAAATAGCAAATTGGCTAGTAGCACGCTTAATTAGTTACATCAAAGCAGAGGCGTCCGAAGTGAATTTCAAGGCGGATTTTCAACGGTGCCCCCTCGGAAATGAAGGGTGTCGGCGCGTTGGGTTCCTTTGAACCATAATTAGCGAAGGCGTGCTATCATTTACCTAATTACAGAAGGGTAGGTGAGAAAAAATATAAAGCCTACTACCGATAATTAAACCGAGGTTGATATTAAGACGAATTGTGATGGATGATGATTGTTTACTCTAAAATTTTGGTGAAAAATCACCACCGAAATTATAGACAATTTTTAGGAGCAGTGGGTTCGTCGCTTGCGCTCGCGTTGTAGTCTCCCCCAATTTTCGTGTTTAGCAATTGCACGCACGTCGGAATGGGATTAGTTGTATTCCGTGTGTGTATTTTTGATATTTCCGAGGGCCACCGCATACGAAAATGACCGGAGGAGGTCTCAGACAGACGGACCTCCAGCAGGTCGTGTCATTACGAAAGAGGCTCACGCTTGATGCTTCTAGTTACGTTTTATCGCACGCTTTAGTCGTACACTACATTCGTTAAAATCTCCATAAAATTGAAAATAACGCTCGAGCGTAATTGCAATAATGGAAGCGAGATACATTTTTTGAGGGTTCTTCTTCACGCTCGCTGTAATAACCGGTCATTGATGTTTTATTTATGACATTTCGGTATGCATACGTAATCGCGTTAAGTGCGTATTTTCACAAGTTAAATATGAACGAGAGCTTTATAATTTTGTAGAAAGTTCGATTATGGTAATGGGAGTTCGGAAAAAAGCGACACTTGGGGGGGATAAATTATGCACGCACCGTTTAATGTAATTGGGGGTTTAACTAATGGTGGGAAGCTCTAGGATAGCAACCACAAAGTGCAATAATATTTTGGTTAGTTTTTATTGAGTGGAATATTTTGCTTTCGCGCGTTGAACCTGCGAGGCCGGCTCTTTAATTTTTTGCGCTGGTTTGAAAATTTCGGTTAGTTTGTCTCTTTAATCCGAAACTAGTTTTGCAGTGTCTCTATTGACCGAAAGACCGCCGTCGTCTATTCCTCTCGTGGGATGTAAAAAACTCGTCCACATTCGCTCTGGTATTTATCAGCATATTTTATATTATTAACAGGTTGCACAGCTAATTATAGCTCGTGCTAATTGACGTCCAGACGAGGAGGTAGTGGTTCTCTTCCAGCATCGAGTTCTCTCTTCACTTCGTATCTGCGGCGGATCGACCTGATCTGCATTCCGGATTGTTATTTAACGCAATAAACTGATTGATGCCTTCAAAATACTAATGAAGCAGAAAGAACAGGTCCTCTCTGGCGATCGGTTCGCCTTCACCGCTATACACATTATACCCACTAAATTTTTTTAATATGAACGCGTGGAGTTGGAAGATCCACACGCATACGTCATTAAATCATCGGCGAAAATGGCAGCTCGGAAAATGCACAAAAATGCTTAATTGCACGAGTATTAAATCGCTATTAAGGAGTTTTGCCGGTTAGTGGCTACTTGTCGCTATTAAATTTTTTGATTATTTTTCTCGGTGCGTTTTAATGAGCTTTCGGCTTGTATATTCTAAAGATTGAAAGTACAAGACGTAAAGTAAGAATCGGTTACTTCTCAATTAAGTCGACCGAAGGCTTGTTAAGGTTTTTAATGAAGAACGAACGGCCGCGAAATTTGTTACTACAATCCGTGGAATGTAAATATCGACGATGGAAACATAAAAAACCCATTTAAATTAGACCTCCACGAACTTAAACTACTCGATAAATTCCACCCCTTCGGGACCGAAAAAAGGGCTTTATTAGTACAGCAGGGACACGAAATTGATGTCCAAGACCACCAACGAGGTCCTTGTTATCTAATTCCATATAACAAAATGATATGTAATTAGAGCCGTTTTATTAAATTAATCAACCCTCACACAAAATAAATAATATCTCTGAGGCAGATCGATCCGTCTCACCGTCACTTTAATTACTCTATCGCGACGTAAAAAACCGAATTATTAAAAAATTAGATTCGGACGATAAAGAGACGGTTGTTTAATTATAATCCGGGGAAAAAACCTGAAACATTTCCTGGGAGAAATGATGGATTTTGGGTTGATATGTATCGGATATGATGAACAGGGTGCGATCGAGGTGTTAACTCTAACAGATATGTTAGACGCCTCGTTGGACACGACTCGACAAATTCGTGTCACCTACGCCGAAAAACCAGATTTCATCGAAAACATTACTGCGTTCAGGACGTCGTGATTTTTACGACTACTGAAAACGAAAATAAAATCTACATCGGCAACGACAGCGGCATACCTTTAAGTATCAAGCCCCGGTCGACGTTATCAATCATATCATTCAAAGTTGAATGGTAAAAAAGAATTTTAAACTGTCAGTGATGAGTGGAGAATTGATGGTTGCTGATCTTTGACTTAAAAGCACCGAAGAGGCGAGCATTACATCCACCTACGAGAAAGTCGAACATTGCTACTGGGCGTACAAAAAAACACTGAAACAATCGAAATTTTTTTCGAGGACAGCTGGGTCACAAACGACGCCCATCCTGCATTTCCCAAGAGGATTTGTCCAACAAAATCTCGAATTTTATCGCCGGTCAGAGTGGCGTTATTTATCGACGCCTCAAATTCCTCCAGATCGTGAGAATATTTGACGCCAAATCGTCCAAATTCCGAATAAATTTCTCTCAAATTTCGTATGAGCGATGCATATTTATGAGGGTCTTGCCGAATTGCAGAACGTGTTAATCCCGCTTGACATAAAAGCTCGTCGCGTCTATCAATAAGAAAAGGCCGTTGATTAAAGTAATGTTATTGTCGATTGTTTAGCATATTTTCTAAATAAAGTTTAATTGAAACGGCACTTAAGATAAATTTACATATGTCGGGTTATTAAAACTGTTGGGTCTAATGTAATGCGATCGATTAAATCGCGAAATAATATAAATCGCCATTAAGGACGCACATACACCGTACAGACACGCGAATGATAACGAGTTTAAAAATCTCTTGCGGTTATTTGTCACAGAGCAGGTTCGGAGACGAATGCAAAATTCCGCCAGAAACAGATCAATCGAAAAGCTGGGTAATTGTGGCTCTAAGCTAAAGTTACAGTTACAGGAGGAGGAAATAACGAACGGCTGATGAATATAGAGCAAAAGTATTTCGGACATTACTTTGATTGTCGAACGGGTTTCAAAAAACCAGAATTTGCATAAATTAAATTTTTATTTTAACGACGTCATGCGAAAACATAATTATGGAATTTATATTGGTCTCTGATATTTATTTTATTATTTATTTTTTTAAAAAGCTTTATATTTCACTGAACGTAACAGTACTTAATTGGCGAGCGAAATATCTCCTAGTGCGTTGTTTCGCGAAAGAATTTCTCTAAAAACGAGTTTGGATAGGAAGAGGTGTCCGTTTTCATTATTAAGGTATACCGTTTTGATTTTCGCCTCGGGACTGGCGAAAATTAATTTTAATGCGAAATTATTGATTATCGCGATTATTTTAATCGAAAGTGCAACCCGCATGCACTGTGAGAAAAATTGTGTTTCAAGGTTAACGTAATTATTTGACCAATATCAATCAGCTGGGCAAAGATTAAACGATAATTAAGCCTCTTCGCGGAATAATTATGAGCGGATTGCGATTATCGCGGTTGGGTGATTAACCAATCGAACTCTTTCCAATTAACACCTAAGCCGTCGAGACTCGCTCGGGTAATATTTTGCTTTTTTCGTCGAAATCCCAAGTTCTGGTGATTGTTGGATGTCGAGGTTGGACAGCACATTGTCTTGGAACGAGTGGAATAAAGTACTATTGTGTCTCGTCTGCTGAGAAAATAATTTCATGTGTTTGCGATTTTTTGGCCGATTATCGATTTTGGGCCGTTTGTCTGTCAGGATTTATCCCGACGTTTCAATGATCGTCTCGATTTGCATTCGGAACGATCCTGCGACGTGGGAGATTTTTCGGAGGCCTTCTGGGACAAAAAGTCCGCCCGTATATGCAAAGCAGTTGGCGTATTTTATTCAAATCGTGCGGTCGTATTGATAGACGTGTCCGTTCTGTTGCAAACTTTCGGTACTCGAGAGCTTTTTCTACAATTATATCAGTCGGTCTTATCTAATTTACAATGAACTGCGGCGAGTCGGCTCGGGTCTCGTTTCCAGATTGAATTATGAACGAAAAGATAACAAATTGTTATTATCTCATTGTCTTAGAAAACGATGGATCTACTGCATTTGCGGTGGCCACATGGGCGGCCCCCGATCGCTGAATTTTGTTCCGTGGGAAGTGATTGTTTCCCTCAATATAACACGTTGCGTGTCGGTAACGATGCGGTTTCGGGGGGAGAAAAAACGACGAGGGTTCGTCGGATAATTAAAATTTGCTGAAGAGTGGACTACTTAACGCTCCGGCCATGTAATACTAAAACCGATTATCGCGTCCGATCACGAAGGATCTTATTTTAATCCCGCTGTGAAGTGCCGTTCGAGAACCGCATTTCTTCGTCGATATTATTAATTACGGGGCCGATGTTGACTAATTCCCTTTTTATTGTGGCCGTAATGAGGGGCGACGAAAAAATAAAATCGAAAATGTGCGTAATACGCTTTCCTTGTACGTATCGATGCAAAAATGCAGACACGAAACGATGCGAGAATATTATTTTTGTATGGTGTGAACGTTCGCGTCTGACCATTGCGACCATATAAATGAGACGAGTTTTATGCGATCGAGCATAAAAGGAGGATTTTTTAAACGGGGGCACGACCAACTATCTCACATCGGGGCGAGATATATTATTGGACGATGAGCGCATTTGTCACCGTATTGTGCGCTCGGAAGGCGACGATTGCAACAATTGTGCGAATAAATCACGGATTATAAAAATTTGGCCAAAAGCCGGAAAAACACGGCGCCCAAAGCGTCGATTTCTACACTCGTTTCGCAGGTACTTGTTAGGTGAAATGTCGCGCCTTGGGCCTTTTCGATAATTATCTCCAACAGGTGTCATGCAAACTCCCCTTCACTCGTCACTGTTTCGAGGGTTAATTTTGATCGGAAAAAGCGTAAAATAGCCCCATCAATGATGGATGAACGAGACGCGAAACATTATTCATTCGTTCCTTCATCAGTCGAACCGCCAACAATGACGCTTGTAATAGCACAAAGGATCACGGTTTGATGCGACGCACATTAACGATCGACTTGTTAGCCTTTCGATACAACGAGGTTTTGTCTGTGGAGGGATAAAATCTTCAAAAATTGCTCCTTCTTCTTGAACAGAGTTAAGGCGCGAGAGAATATAATTACACGAGTTGATTTCAAATTGTAATCGATTGCTCTGTGGCGGGAACAATAGAAGGAAAGGCAACTGAAGAAGCCGCTACTTCATCATCGAATCATCGATATGCCACTCAACTAATTTAACTATTCACTCGTATGTAATCCATTAGATCGTATTGTCATTCCATCAGCGTTTCCTAGACCATAATGGATGATTAAATTAGGTGAGCCGACACAACCACCGCCCGGCTCTGCTATAATATTAAACTCATCGAAAAAAAATTCTAAATAAAAAATACAGGGTGGCTACAAATAAATATTTTCAGAACCTTTTAACAGAACACCTTGAAATTTGGGAAACGTTAAAAGTGTTTAAATTTTATCATCTGAGTTCTTTTTCAATTTTCTATCATCATTTATTTTGAAAATAGGTATAAGGCTAACGTTTTTTATCAATGACACAAAGGGTCAAATTTAATCATTTATAAAAAAACATTTTTTTCTGAATTTAAGTAAAAGAAAATTCAAAAATTTACTTCTGAACTTCTGGAAAAGTAAAACTAAGTTAGCTTTGAATGTAGAGTTATTAGCGATCTGTGACTTGTCTACAGAGTATTAGGGATTAGCCTAGCTATATTTCCTACGTGAATCTGTCATGATCAGACGAGTTAAAAACCACTATATCATTTTTCGTTTTTCTTTCTACGGAAATTTTTATTAACCCACCTATTGAGAGCCACTGTGTGACTTATATAGTAGTTTATTAGCAGTTAATTCTTTCATTAACCACAATAGAGATGGTGGCGCTTAGGCGTATTGAGAATTTTTCAAAATAATGGCTAACTTGTTCATTTGTGTTGTTTTTTTCGTAATAACAAAATACAAACTGAAATATGAGAATAATGTAATAAACCAAGAAGTTAATTTTTCTCTGCTGTTTGTCAATAATATAAAAATTTATGCTAATTTTTATAATTCTAGTTCAGCGGTTCTCAAAATTTGGGACTTTAATTTCAGAACAAATCTTTGGGAAAACTATGCATTTTTGATTTACATAAATTTTGCTTAATCGATTTGTCTTGTCATTGTCTATTCTCTTAATTTTTTTGCTAAACCATTCCGTAATACGCTGTTTATCATTTTTCCAAAATGCGTACTTTCTTCAGAAATTTTTACTGACCCACCTGTTCAGAGCCACTATGTGGCTTATGGTAGTTTATTAGCAGGTAATTTTTTCATTAAACAAAGTGGAGATAGTGGCGTTGAGAATTTTTCAAAATCATACCTAACGTGTTCATTTGGGTAGAAAGTTCGAATCTCAGTCCCGGCAAAAAAATTTTTGATTTTTTGTATTTAATAACAAAACACAAATTGTAATAGGAGAATAATTTAGAGGACCAAGAAGGTAATTTATCTGTACTGTTTTGTCAGTAACTTAAAACTTACACAAATTTTTATAATTCTTGTTCAGCGGTTCTCAAAATTTTGAGTTTGATTTCAGAACGATTTTTTGGGAAAACTATGCATTTTGGATTTACATAAATTTTACTTAATAGATTTGTCTTGCCATTCTTCATCTTTTTTTTTGCTAAACCATTCCCTAACACGCTGTATTAGCCAGAAACTAAACTTGTGTGCAATAATTAGTTTAACATAAAGCTGAGCAGATACAAATTCTCATGATGGTTGGCTATGACCACAAAAAGCCAAGAAATCAATAGAAATGATTTTGAACATCTTTTGTAGCATAAAAATCACATATTTCGTGTTTCAGCTTTTTTCAGTTTTTTTCAGTCGTGTTCTTTTTCAGTTCAAAGTGTTATTTTAACAATTATTATTAATTTTTACTTTTTTTGATCAATGTTGTGCAACATAAAGACAACATTTCATAGGCGAAGAAAATTTTACATTAAAAAAAATTTTTAGTTACTTCATTTTTTTATTTGTAATCTATTTTGTTTATTTAAAAAACGCTGCAGAGTGTATAAATCCAACTTCCAAAAACGCGCGTTTTTTAAAGTGCCTATACAACATCAATAACCCAAGAAACGAGAAGTATAAATGGCATCCTTTTGATGATTTTTTATTATAATGGCTATCAATTCCATGACAATAAAAGGGATACTGATCTCACAATACATTATTTCCAATTTTTGTAATATTAATATCTGTATTTATGATTTCAAAGTGTACCAATAAAAAAATAACGTAAAGTATTCGTGGATAACTGGTCTTTAAAACACTTGCTCTATTTCGAGCACTTCGGCTACGCCGTCGTGCTCGAAAAATCGCGCGTGTTTTAAAGACTTCAGTATCCACTTATACTTTAATATACTATTTTAGTTTCGGTTAAAATACGACATGCATGTGACTACACCATAGAACTTTAAAAAAAATAAATTTGACCCTTCTTGCCATTTAAAAAAAATCAAATTAGCCTTGTATATTCTGAACAAATGGAGATAAAGATTTGATAAACACCTGAGAATATGAAATTTATAAACTCTTAAGCATATACCAAATCAATAGCTTTTATAATATTTGACTGTATGCCTGGTTTTTAGCGGCCCTGTATATTTTTATAGTTGTTTGAGTGCGCCACCCCGCACCCGGAAACCTCTTAGGGTGATTAGGTCCGCCGTTGCATTATTCAAGCCCCGTGAGGCGCATTTTACATTTCAAACATGACTTAACCCTTCGTCGTGGGTCCAGGTAATGGCCTTACCCCGCGGCTGAGGGTAGTTGAAGCCGGCCCGAAATAGCTGACATTTTTCTTCCCTCACTCGAGCCGCCAATTAATGTTTGTTTGTTCTTTTAACATTGAATAATCCCTTTCCGAATAATTAGGCCAATAGACGACCGAACAAATTTATAGTGGAATGCTCGTTTTTTAACGAGATAAGAGGGTAGGTACATTTTCCTCGCTCGATGACCACGCATAAAATCCCACATGAAACCAATTAATCACGGCCAAAGTAATTTAATTAAGCGTAAGAGCTTCGCATCGGGATGTGCACGACTCGCTGTGACTTAATCGAAGTTAGCGAGGCTGATAAAATCAGCGCCTTGACTGACAATTTCATTAATTTGATGGCGAGGTTTGCGGGAAAGCTCGCCTCGGAACCGACAGCTTTTAATTAAGATGACTCTTTGATCTCGTTTCGATGAGTGAAAGAACCGTTGCGAAATGTACAAGGAAAGGGTTGCACGAGGGGGTGGGTCCTGATTATAATCGGATCTGGTTTAATCTGAACCAGGAGTGTTTCTTTGCTTTCAACACTCAAAAACCGCGTACATCCTCTTTCGTTTGGAGAAAAAAAGTTATTACATGTAATAAAGAAATAAAAGCTGGCGCATATACGATTCGTCATTCCCAATTTCTAGCTCTTCTTTACACACTCGTTGTTTTTTGCGGGAAAATGAATGTAAAAGGTAACAGTGTTTAATTTTTCGCTCAGCGATGTGATCGTAAATTATGGTTTTACCACACGAAGCCGCACTTCTTAAAGCCACTTTGGTAAAAAATTTTCGAAGCAATCTTCACATCCATTTTATGGCAAATTCAGGTTTTTAAAGCATTTTTTGTCGACTGTGAAAACCAGTATAATATTAAATTATACGCCATCAAGGTCACAATTAAAGAAACAGAAGGCCCCTAAAGTAGTAAACATTTATTCCTAATCTGATTCTTCTAGTTATGTTGGCTCCACAATTAATTAAAATTTATCTATTTTCAATTTACATAAAATATTGCTTCGAAAAATCGCTCACTTTTCGGAAAAATGTGGATAGGGACACTGAACCCATTAGGCTAATTAAGAGATGTTTTCTTTAGTTGAAGCTACACTCAGGGAAGGCCAGGGGCGCAGCAGGGGTGGGCCTACATTTTTTTTGAGGGTAGGAATAAGTCGAACAGTAATCATTTTGATTTTGATTACTATAAAATGATAAATGATCACGATCACTATTTAATTATTTTTTGCACAGTAAAAAATATAAACGATAGGTAAAGTACGCAATGGTATTTTATTGAATAATTAAAATTTGTTCAGTATAAAGTGCCCAGTAAAATATATCTAAACTGAATTTTCACTAACAGAAAAAATAGGTGATAAACTTTCAATATTTCAAAAGTGTGTTACAAAAAAGGGGATGTTATTTAAAGTTTTACAATAACAGTAGCTAACGATTACAGATGAAACCTAAAATGCATTAAATGTTGGTTTTTATCTCTTGCAGCTCGAATCGACGTGTTTTTTTAATTTAAATTGAATTTGAAATTAAAATTAAATTTAAATTAAATTGATTCAAAATCAAAGATTACGGGAGCCTGGGTATAATTTAACAATTTTTTGTTTCGATTTTTTTGCTCGCCTGTGCAGCTTGCAATAAGTTCGACCCTTAGACTACGGGAGGACGCTTACACAACTAATAATTTTGAAAAAAAAATGGTAAGCCACTTAATGCAAGGCATACAATCGTACCCACAGTGAGTACTATTGAAAAAGTATGAGGTTAAATGTAACAATTGAAAAAAATATTTATTTTTTGGCATAAACGAAGGAAATACTTATAATATATAAAGGAGATATTTAAACAAAATTTGTTAATACTCTCGAAAAATAACAATTAACGAAACATTTTTCGTCTAATCAGACTCATTTTATCACAGTCTGTAAAAAAAACAGTTTTCGTTTTTAGTCAGACCCATCTTCGGCAAAATTTAAACAATTAAAAAAAATCATTTCTTAACTTATGAATACAGTTTTCGTATGCAATTATTGCAGAGTAAAGTATCCACGCTCATCCTGTCTTACAAACGTTACACACGTTACGGCTTTGTTACAAGCTGTTCCCCAGTGCTGTTTTTATAATCAAGATTTTTTTTTTTCAGAAAACATAAATAACAAAACCAAATTGTTAATTGTTATCAGCAGCCAAATATCTTAGCTTGTTAAAGTCACAACGTCAGCCAATACAAATGAACCATATTGGATATATTCAAAAAGTATTAACATTTGCAAATTTTTTTTTCCTTATTTACAAGCAGACTACCGGCATGTATTCACCACTACTGCAAGCTACACAGTACCATTAATAGAAGTAAAAAGAGCGCCACACATTGGAGATTTTCACAAGTTTTACTGTTACAATTGCTTCCCTACTGAGATTACGAATTTAAAAATAAATAACATTTACCTCAATGTTCAGCTTGTTAGTTTTGAACTTCCCGTTGAAAATACATTTACTTAAAATAAAAAGTAATTTTTTAGAGTTATGTAGAATATTTAGATCTTGCTTTGGGTAAGGGATTTTTTTTTAGCCACATTTCACAGAACATTATCCATCCCTCCGTGCCTTGGAGAGTCGGTTCAATAATTATTAACATTTGACGAAAATGAGTACCATAGGCTAAGTGCCTCACACTCAAATGTCTACGATGACAATAATAATAGTAATAATAATTTGTAAACTGTTTACTTGTACGGTTTTTTTTTTGGTTTTATTGTTATAAATATTTTTGTTTTATGAAATGGAAAGAACTTTTGTCAGAAATTTAGATAAAAGCGAGATTATCAGTAAATTTGATAATGCTCAGAGAAACAGAAACAGTCTTTTGAATTAGGTGAGCTTCTGACGCTTTTTTAAATTTCTTTAAAACCAGCTACGTGTTTTTTTATAAAAAGATTTAAAAAAACTGTGCTGAAAGAGCACCACAGCTTTTATGAATTTAAAAACATACTGAAACATTACGGACATAACAATTACGGAAATACTTGTTGCTCACCCTGAGGGGTAACTTGTCCACCTAATTTTGAATGTTGGTCCTTGGGGAAAGCTCAAAGCTCCCGAATTTTCGTGGCGAATTCCCACGACCGGACCGAATGTAGTTATGTGTGTGACAGCTTCCGGTCCTGCAAGAAGCTGCAAAGCCTCGCGCCGGCTCACTTGGCCGTGCGCCTCTTGTCTTCGGCACGCGCTCAACCCTAAGCGCGCGCACCCTCTTCGGTGGTGGGGCACCTCGCTTGAGGCCCAGCTACAAAGAGCTTGTCCATTGGAAGCGCGCCTCATACCGGGAGTAGCTTTCGCAGCGTCAAAGTGCCTTAAAGTGCTCAAGTTCTTAAAAAATCCGTGACTTTTAACCCACATGGCAGTCGTCCAAACACCGTTCGCGATGACCCTCGGCCAGCAAAACAAAATGTACAACGTGATCCAGCACTCGCCTCAGCAATCAATCATCGTCTCTGGAAGCATCACCCAACCCACCAAAACCGTCATCCAGAGCAAACGACCCCTGGCTCCGGCCCCGGAAAGGACGTCGGTTTTAGTCACCAATAACTCGGATCTGCGATGCAAGAGAAAAATCCAGTTCATGCCCTACGGACCCCAACAGCAACCGGCGTCGGTGGCCAGGAGAAACGCCAGGGAACGAAACCGAGTCAAACAAGTAAATAATGGATTTGCAACGTTGAGACAACATATTCCTGCAAGCGTCGCTGCAGCTTTTGCCCCCCAAGGACCATCGACAGGACGTGGAGCTTCGAAAAAGCTCAGTAAAGTCGAAACTTTAAGACTAGCAGTTGAATACATCCGGAGTCTCAAACAAATGATCGAAGACCATGAAAATGACACGACCGGAAACTCCGGTGAAGGCTCCCTCCAAGAAAACCGATATTACAACAACAGTCCGGACCAATACCAATCCTACCAAATTTTACTACCCACCCCCACATGTTCGGAGGCCTCCTCATCACCCACCCCCTCACACAGTTCCGAAAGTTCCTTCTCAGCCGCCTCCAGCTACACCAACACGATTTACCACCAGGAAAATTTCGAAAATTACGAACCGAAAAGTCCCGAAGATGAGGAACTCCTCGATGCGATATTCTCCTGGCAACAGAACGAATGAATAAGGTCAGTACATCCCACTTCCTTGAAACACGATCAATTTTTCGAAAAATGTTATTTCGTGGCTTATTGTATCATTGAAATCACCACCGGCAGGTAGAAAAATTCGCGATAAGTACGCGTTTCCGCGACATAATACCGACTTTTGTTGATAAGAAACCTGCTTTTTACCTGTCGGGCCCCCTTCTCCGTTTCCTCTTTTGATTTCTTACCCTCACGGGATGAAAAGAGTCGCGACCGTGAGGGGTCCATTCAAAAATACAATAGTGTCTGCGAAATTGCCGGTGGAGGAAAAAAATCGTGTGTAGATGTGTGTATAAGAACCTGAAATTTTCAGAATTTTAACGGTTTCTTTTCTGTTACAGATCGAGAGAAAGAGAGAGGCCAGTGCGGACCTTGACCAGTGCCTTCACGAGTGATATTTTTTGGGTTCTGTTTACAAAAAATATATTGTTATTCTAGTCATTGTTTTCCTCTTGTACATACTTGTAAATATTGTTAGTTATATACGTAGTGCTATTTTAAGAAATTGGTTGAGACATTCCTCTGCTGTTATTGCAATATATTGTATAAAAATTTGAGAAATTTAAAACGATGCCTTTTTATGGTTCAAACTCGTACTGAGAGCCCCAGTAATTAGTCGTTAAGTTTTTACAGTGTAAGCATGTTCCATGACTTAAGCTAAGTTATTTTTCGTAATTAATTTAAGTATTTTTGATACTACTTTTTTACACTGTACTGAGCCAATAAACGTGCGATTTTTTAAAGAACCTGTCTTTTTTTTGCCCCAAAGTTCGAGAAACAATTAATAGAAACACACAAGGTGTTTCTCGGATTGGCGCGTGCTGTTCGACTACACCTGCCTCAAAAACACATGTTGATATGCTAATGTTATTACTATAAAAAATGTCGTATGCTACTCCCTCCTCCTCATTTCGGCTTGACAAGTTTACCAATATTTTTCACTTTATTATTGTCTTAATCACTACTGGTGTTAATTAAGAAAAGTCGTTGAAGAGGCTCTAGTCGTTATAGACACTTTCTCTTCGACGAAAATATGAAGTACGTCCCATCCTCGAGGCTAACAAAAATTAATTACCATTGACAGCTATATCGCAGTGTTGTATTTTAGTCCCTTCTTATCTTAATTATGAATTTTTAAATTGGTTATAAGCACACGGACGAAACTTTCGGCCCAAGTAATAATAAAACCGATTGTTGCAGCGCCACTTTCACGACTTTTAATTGGACGCGAAGCCCTTGAAAGAATCTCCGGAAAAATGCCCGGAATTCGTAAATTAGACTGAATTTTATCGACGCGTCGCCCGACCCGGCATTCAAGTCTCTAAACAATCGAGGGTTGCGGGGTTTGTATTGCTGGTTGCCCTCCCAACTTCGAATTAAACTCTCCATGTTCGAGGGTGCAAGACGACCACGTTATCTCTTGTATCTTTCTCCAAGAGACCGCTCCGATAACTCGAAAAGATTAAACTTAGAATCCATCACTTCTCTCTCGGCCCGTGATAAATCACTCGAAAAGTGCAACCGACTGTGTCTAAGGGTAGCCATAGAGAAACTTTCGTTCCTTTGCATAAATATATTCTCTTTCCGCATCCCTTAACATCCAAGAAACGATCACACGGCTCGCTGAACGAACCGGCGACAAAAGCAACCAAATAAAATAAATCGAAACTTCTTGCATGCAAATCGATTGATCGCGTGTGCGACTTTCGGTTATCGAATCTGTAATTATCTGAAAAAAAGTCGACGATTCAATTTCGTTTCGCCGGCTTCCGCTTATCTTAAGACTACTGAATTTTCTTTTAAGGGTAATTAGAGGCGAATAGGCGCCCGAGCAGTGTGGCCACGATAAAAAGTGTGGACCTGAAAAATTTCAACCGGTCACGATAAATTTCACCAAGTGGCATGTTAAGATATGCGAGTTTTATTAGACTTATAAATAATAACGGGCCGAACATCACACATGCGGTTTTTTGCAACCTTTATTTACAACACTGATAGAGGCATATATCAGTTAGGCGTTCCTCAACGGCTCCCTTCTATCGTCCTATAATTCTATTACTTTGTTAATGACGGCTGATTAAAGCACGGATGAGCGGTAGCGAGTTTATTTTATTTTAGCGAAATTTGAAATTAATACGAAAACAAAACTTATTTCATCTTTTTTGTCGTACCACCAAATTTAACAGATGTTATTAAAATTTGTTTTAAATAGATAATATAAGAAAGACGGTCAAAATCAATTGTAGATGTTTCAGAAGGGAAAAAGTGTAATGTGTAATGATTTTTGACTCCAACGGACTGTTCAAACACCAAAAGAGTGCATTCTTTTTTAGAAAAAAATCTTTAACAGACAGCCAACGAAAAATGTCCATTTTGTGGCTTTACTTTCCATTTCGGGCATTTTGGGCGTCACTGGAGCCCTGTGTGGACCACCCCACACAGGACACACCGCACCGACCGCAAGCTCTCTGTTTACTTCGGTCATTATTGCACTATTTGTATACATTCAGCGCATTGTATTCCCTGACTAAAGAGTCTCTAAACGTCGTTTAAAAGCCTTGGTGAATGTCCAAGACTACAATTTCGAAATTTGATTGATATTTTTATTTCCATAGAAAATTTCAGTAGGCATTCAGGTCATTGTATGAACCTTCTTTTATTTCGGAGGGGGCGTGAGAGTGAATTTTTCGATGACCTTGGACGAATTTTCGCATTTTATATTGTCGTAATTTGTAACTTTACACTCGTCACGCTTTATAACAGTAATAATAAAGACCAATAACTATATTTAAAGTGGGGCGGCAGTCAATTACGATTAAATTCCGAAATCGAATTGGGTCCGACTATTAATTAAGTGTCTCCTCTCGAGGGCTGCAATTTATTCATGAAATTATCGGTAATAACGCTGTAAAAAATACCACCCCGCGTATATCAAATTTAAAACAGAGAATTAGTACCGGCATAAATCTAGCGTAATTTACGAGCCTATATAAGTAAAATAATAGATAAAAAATCTTTTTCGAGTAGTAAAAATTGTTTTAATTACTGAACCTTGCTGTAACTACTGTTCCACGTCCGTCAAGATTAGATCAGTCCGCTTTATAGACTTGAAATATTATTTTTTTATCTGTTTCTGGTAATGGGAGTAGTGGCGCAGTTATGGCTCGCCCGAGGGGGTAAACTGACCTCTGTGGCTGCGTGTGGTAGGTGCACAGCGGGTATTGGTCTTGTTTTGGCACATCCCATTGATCGACAGATAGTTATTGTTGTTAATCGACAATTATATGGGACAGTTGACGTCTGTATCAGTGTGGGTGGCGCGACGAACCAGTGGTCAACAAACTGTCTTTTTTCCACCAAAACCACGCAAGAGAAGAATTACAGACAGACCGTGAAAATATTACGTCTTGACGCCGGCTTTTCACAGATCGATAACCGGAGAAGTGGATGTGCGAGACTCTTCCGACAAAAACAAACACAAGAAGTGTGGTGGAGCGCGACCGACAAGGTCGCGTGTTCAAAGAAAGAAGCGACAAGTTGCGGTCGTGACGCACGGCCAGGAAATACCGCAAGAGTACGCGTGCCGGACTAGGACGGCCACCAAAATCAATTCAGATGAGCAACACTCAACACCCAATTAAAAAGCGGACTATTTCACGGAAAAATCACAAAAATCCAGAAATTCCACCTAAAATGCTCCCACAAGAAATTATTGGATTTAGCATCAGCAAGAGAAATGTATTAAAATTGATAATAATAAGAATAATAACTCGTTTTTATTTAAATTTTAAATACAACTCCCGAGGCGAAATCTAGCAGTTGCTATTCGAACTTAACTCCCTCAACAGCTAAGAAGCAAATGAACAGTAAAATAAATGAATAAATAAATGAAATAAAAGTTACAATTGCACAGTACTAAAACTAAAAAAAAATGACGAAAAATAACATAAAATGAAGCCAGACTAAAATAACAAACAACAAAAAGAATTTTGAAAAAAAAAATAGATTAGAAAAATATGCTTTTATTTTATTGCGAAAATTGTTCACCGAAAGTTTTTCTTTAATCTGATTTTCTTATTTATTCTTTTTTTAAATTTTATTTATTTGTTATTTTTATTTATTGTACTTATTGCTGTTTTAAGGGAAACTTAATGGCTAACTTTTTTTGAATAAAATATTTCACGGAGTAGGATTGTGAAGCAGTAACGAACATTTTATAGATAAACACTAACAAATAATAATATAATTATATATTTAGTCTACCGGCAGCCAACCAAGTTCTTTTATTTTTTGCGATATATGGTCAAATTGTCTTAATTTACAAGTAAAACGAGCACACAAATTTTGTATTTTTTGTAGTTGATATTTGGAACAATAATTTAAACAAAACAAAATTAAGAGGAAATAGTTTGAACAGATTTTGAAAAGTTGAACTAAACAAAAACAAACAAGAAAAATAGAAAGTACAATAAATAGTATATGACACTCGTTTTATAAGTCTTAACTGGGGCACTCATTCTATTGGAGCACTCCTTCGACGTGCTCCAAAACCATTCGTACCACAATACGATAATAAATATTATTTTTGTAATTTTCCGCCATTTTGATGTTTTAGTGGGCATCTTAAAGCACGCAATGTCATCAAGTGCGATGTCATAATAGTCATTATTTGACGGAACATTTTACGAAAATTTCTAAGTTGGCAAGAGGCAAATTCGGGACCGTATTTCTGCTAATTTCACAAATTTCATGAGGCGTTCATGGAAGATTACCTTCATTATCACCCATCCTCTCGATTTTTTGACAAAATTTAGATAAAACAAAAATTTTAAATCAATTTTTCACATTCAAAATTGGGACATTCCCAACCGTCACAAAAATCGACTAAAATAACAATTTTTGCCTAAAAACGACAAAAAAATTACAAAAAATTATAAACAAAAAACTCATTTTTGAAACTGAATTCGTGCTTTAAAACTGGTCTTATGATATTTGTTTTTTAATATACTATTACGGTCAAGTTCACATATTATTTTCTAAATCATAATTCCAGATCCATTATAATTTTAAGATTTTTTACGTTATTTGAGGCAACTATTTGTATATTCGAGTTTATTTTCGTGTTTCTTTTAGAAATACAAATTGGCGAAGATTTGCTCGTATTTAAATTCAAGCCAATGCATTTAGAAATTAAAAAAAATGATTTAAATCTTCATTAATAAAATTGCACGCTCGTTCCACATCATTAAAATTAAATGGTGACATAACTGAGTATCATCTGCAAAGGCATAGATATTTACATAATTTAAGAATTATAAATTTCTAATACCTCTACGTTGTAAATTAAAAATAGGAACGGTCCCAAAATTGAGCTTTGTGGAACATCGGACGTAATATTACCTGCTCTTGATTATGTCTATAGTAACAATTTCTTTGTTATTTCTCAGATATGTATGAAAAAAAATTGTTGATATTTTGTCAAAACCGTAAAAAAGTAATTTTGGACATAAACGTGTGTGATCCAAGGTGTCAAACGATTTGGAAAAATCCCACATTTTTCACTTTTATACAACAATCTAAAAAAGTTCTAAAACAATCATCAAGAATTTTTCTCAGGGTTGTAACAGTACTATAATTTTTTGATATCCTGACTGTTTATTAGCAATATACCTTCAGAAACGACACAGCTATCTTATCTATAAGTAACTTTTCCTAAATTTTTTGATAAAACTGGTAATCTGCTAATGGGTCTCAAGACAGGATTTTTAATTTTGGGTAAAGGACTAAGGCAATTTTCACTATTTCAGGAGAATATCCAACCACAATTTATCAGTTACCAATGCGAGTAATAAATTTCATCAATATAGGTGAACATGATTTCAACATCTTTTCAACCAAAAGCATTAGGTTTTAAATTATCAATTATCTGTTGAACTTCATCAAGCGTTCAGGAAGAGTTGAGACCGTTGAACTGTTGCACCAAAAAGGGGTTGTGAAATGCCATTAGAAAAAGTTAATAGGAATGTACGAGAGAAATGTTTATTAAAACAATTAAAAGTAGTAAAGATGCGTTTTAGCCTGATTTATGCTTAATCGAAGTTTAATCCCCAGTATCTGGCTTTAATCGGGTCGGAATTTATATGTTTAAAATCCCTAATTGATTGCTTTAGCCGAAAATCGAAAAATTATGAGATCAATAATTATGTAAACAACGTTAAATTGAAATAAATTATTCAGTAGCGGCGTCATGACGCAATTTCCAGCCCGAAAATAGAATCACAATTATGTATATTATAACGAACCAGTTCTCGAAAAATTTCAGAAATTTCTCCTGATGATACGGGCGAAATTCAACTAAATTGCGCCATCAGCACTACACGTTCCTGTGTGAAAAAGACTAATAATGATATATATTTCAATTAGAACGTATCCTGTAATCGACTTGTAATAGGATGATGGGCGATATTCCGGCGGCTTCACAAAGAGAAATCGCCGGCGCCCGTTCAGTGCCTTATTGTGTATCATGCAGTATAATGAAGGTATCTGGATATGAAGAAACTCGGACGACATTCTCAACCCCAAAGGAAAAAACCGAGACAATGATTAAGAGACACATCCAAAGACATAAATCTGGAAACGCGCTGAAAGCGATGAAATATAGTGTGGGAATTCCACCCCCGACTCGTAAAACAAACAATTCCGATACATATGCATGATGAAGGGTTGAACGCTGATTTACGAGCCACTTTTTGCATAAAAATGCCCCAAACAGGGCTGATGCTGCGCCCGTAAATCTCCAAGACATTTGATACTTTTCTACCGGTTTGAAAAAATTCAATTGTTAATTTAGTCGAGGGCATTTACATACGAAATTTCCGATTTCGTATGCGCATACTAAACGAGAATTTTTCCCGCGTAATTAGCCCTCCAGGCTCCGACATAACACCACATAAAAGCACGAAATTCCGACAATTGTGACTTTTACCAGCCAAAATCGTCGACCTTATGCTAACAGCCATCGGTTTCGATGATTGACGATATCGACGAATTCCGTGCTTAGATAAGCCAGCGAATGAATAAAATTTCGATAAATATGGTCCAAAGGACAAGATCCGTATCGAAATTGCGCAATCTGAAAAAGTTTAACGAGGTGCGAGTTTATATAGTGTAAAGAAATTGATTAAATTTGAATACATAAGGACTTACTTCTAGTTCTAATTGTTAATTTGTTTATCTAAATTGATGATTTTCGAAAATTGGGAATTTTAATTGGACGTTTTGGACGCAGAGCGGCCACAAATAACACTCTCCCTGTCAATTTCCAACGGAATTTATTAATTAAACGACACCCTGGTACAAAAGAACAAGAACAAATTAATCAATTATGGCCCAGCACGTACTTGTAATTAATTTTCCTTAACTAATTAAATTACGCCAACTACCAATTAATTATAATCGAAGCTTAAACAGTTAGGCGTCTATTTTCGGCACGATTTTTTCTAATTAACCGCAGCCGAATTTACGTGTTAATTAACGTCCATTAAGCGAGATCAAAATTCCATCGATTGCAACTCAATCAGAAATCGATTAAGTGTTAATGTGAAAGAAATCTATTAGTTTGCGCTTGCGGACCGTTAGTTTAATTGAAAAATAACTCAATTGCCCTCTCATCTTGCTGCGTGAGAAATTTTGGTAGTTTTTCCACGTTAATCATGAATTATGGATGTGGGGCTAATAAATTTCAATCGCAACTGTTGGATTGGCAAATTAAAATGTGTTTGACAAATGCCATAATCCTCAATGTTACGGTATTTGGGGATTAGCGCAATAAATTCCAATCACAACACTTATTGGCCTACCGAGAGGCCCAAATCCGTCCCTGCCCAGCCTCAATGAAGGAGTAAATTAAGCAATTTAGGCTCGGTTTTTTATGTAGATATCGTCCATAGATTGTTATAAATACCTTGTTAATAGACGTCCGAGTAAATTAAAATGTTAAAGAGGCCCAGTAACGTTTCGTCTAAATCTTATTTAGAATCTATTCTCGTTTTTGTTAATACCCCATAAATAACTTGTTAAACGAGGACTTGCTTAAACCGATTATAAATATTCAGCGGGTGTCTTAATTGAGAACGGACCTTTTCCCGGTCGTTAATTTTGATTTATCATCGACGTTGGCAAAAAATCCCAAATCGATTTCTTCCGGGGGATGATTTCGCAGAGAGAGGGCGAACAATAACTCGCTTTCTTGCCGAGAAAAGGGTTCGAGGGTCTCACGTGAAAAGGGCCAGTTTTCGGACAATGACGTGTGGGAAGCTGATGGAAGGATCATCGATTTGCATGACGCTGTGTGATTTCGGCATCTGCTCTAGCATTAACATCCTTCTAATGACAGTTTTTGGCCTAAACCTCTACAAATATTTTCAAACAAATTAGAGAAAATTTGGCCCAATTTCGATAATTGCACCAAATGATGATCGATGCGAGCTTTCGGATGTGTGAGATTAAATCTTTTTCTTCTTTTTTTCTATATGTATGTCAGAAATATTGAAAGTCATTGTCCGTAAAGGGTTATGTTATGTGTTATTGAAATATCATCGTTGACGTGTCGTTTCTATATAACACAATGTTTTGAAAAGTGTCGGATTTACGACGATATTATGTTTCTGGGGGCGATCGCATGGAAAATTGTTCTCGTTTCAAATGTCACAATTTTGACGAAAATTTCTAAACCCAGATTCATACACCAACAGCAGCAATAACCCAAAAAATCCAATAAAATTTCAGTATAGTTCGAGGTTTTATAAAAATGCGATGTACAGAATAGTATGTTATTCCAATGTAGTAGACGAATTGAATACTTTTATCTACGACTGCATTACTGAATTATTTATTTATTTATCTATTTATTTATTGTGTTATTTTTCAACTAAAAGGCGTTGACAAAGTACCTTAAATATCAAAAAAACAAATTTGTTTTCATCAAAAATAAATTAAAACGGCGAAAAAAAAGGCTTGAAATGTGACTGCTGGCAAATTTTTCAAACTTTCGGTTATCGGATGCAAATAAAATTGACATACGTATGTCAATAACAACAAAAGATAACAACATATCAATAACGGTTGTTTCACCTAATTCAATAAGGCAAAATTAAAAATGTAATAAAACTGTGTGATCGATACAAAATTTTAAAGCCATAGTACATACATTGGAAGTAAAAACGTCTCTAGTGTAGACCCGAAAAAGACGACCTGTAGCAATGTTAGTAAATGAAATTATTATCATTGAAAAATAATAAACACAAAATAGTCATTAAAATATGTAATTATTTTAGAATAAGAAAGAAATTTAGTAAATATAGAAAATTTGGAAAAACAAAAAATCACTACAGAAACAAAAGTTTATAAATAGAATTCATAATGACAATTCCTAGTAGGTAGTTTCGTTTATTTTTATAAACATTGTCAAAGTGATTATAAATAAAAAATATATAAAACAATGTGTTTAAAAATAAAGCTTTTTTACAAAAAAAAGTACTAAAATGCAAAAATGGTAGTTTATTATACAAGTGAAGAAAAGTTGTTCAGTGAGTGATGTCAGTGATGTGTTTCTGAAACGAGTGCAACGTTTCCTCTTATAGGTACATTAAAAATTTTTTGTTAAATTTTTTCACCGATAGAATAAGAAAAATCACCGATTAGAACAAAAAATTGAATGGCCACTTTATTCTATCGAGTAAGATAAAAAAATAACTAAATCAAATAATGTACCATATAGTAACCACCTGTATCTATGGAATAAGCAACAACATTATTAATACCTATAAGAGAAATAATGTTTTTCTACCAAAAAAGAATATTTTTGCTATAATTAATAAAAGCTTTGGAAAAGCTTCATTAAAAAAATATTTTATGTATATACTATATATATTTTTTGCTTTTAATTGTTTATTTATTCCATGTTTTTTTTGAGTTGCAAATTTGAGCACTTGTTTTGTGGTATGTGGTAGAAAACAGCTGTCAGCATTTTACAGCAATTCTACCCTGTATTCTGGGTTTGTCATCCGTGATTAACAAATTTAAAAATTTTTGTGACATTTATTTGTAACAAAACGTAATGAAAATGATTAGGCATTAATATATTTGAGTGAACAATGCCCTTTTTACACACAGGCCGTGACGTCATAACATACCGTGTAGACTGACCGTGTATGTTGTCATAAGATGCGGTATGTACAAATCAAACACCCCTTTATAAACTAATCTAAAACTATAACACCCACTGTAATCCCTTTAGGGGGTAATTAACTATATAAAATTGAAGTGTCACACAGATTACGTAAGTATGCAAAATTTCAATTCATTCGGATAACCCACTCAAATTTAGCTTGGAAAATATGAAACAGACAGACAAACAACAAAACAAGTTAAGTCGAAGCTTTAAATAAAAAAGAAATACCAAGCAATAATATACATAAATAAAGTAATGATAAACAAACCTAATGAATAAAATAAATAGAACACAAGATTTCGATGAAAACAAATACGAGTAACATTGAGCGAAGGTCATGAATTGCATTCCAATTTTTTTCTTTTTGAAAATTGTTTTATTATTGTATCTACAGACAGAATTCAGTGCTATTGATAGAAACAGACTACACGTAAGTGCACTGTGAACAAAAAGTACAACTGCAAAAATTCATGCTTTCACGCAGATAATTTGTATAACTTGTTCTAAATGAGTTCGTCTTAAGTTTCACGTTGATATTTTTAGTTAATTTTGAAAGAAAGAAATCATTTACGAAATTTTGGCTTGAAATGAAGCGAATGTGTTAGAAGTTGTGCCGACTTTGATCAGCATGTAAACGACCGAAATCACGTCTTTGGCTAAATTTTTTTCACGCTTGGACGCCTGTATCGATTTGTGCACGGGCCGGTACCCTTGGGCCTTTACCATCATGGTCCAGTAAACTACATCGGTGGTCAGCTGTAGCCACAATTGATCCCATCTCGGCCTCTCTTCTCCACCTCAGCTTCTTAACGATTTAAATCACAAAAGAATTGTAAATTACGCACCGATTAAGACTCTCAACAATAAAACGATAAAATTCATCATTACGGTATCTAAATGGACCACAACAACATAAACATCAAAGTTTATAACCGACGGTTTCAAGTTTGACACCGAATTCGGCTAATAATCAGACGGAGTGAAAACTCTTCTAAAAGGTAATCGGGCGGTTTTGTAATCAAGAGTGCCGCGCCCATTCTCAATAATGAAGAGATCAAAGAAGGTCCTGACAGGTTTCGGCCATTGTGCACCCTGCAATATTATGAATAAACATGAAGCGATGACTATTAGGGCTTTAAGTGCTAACGAGCCGGTCCTGAAACCACAACGTTGACCGGAAATTTAGCTCCCGCAGAGTTGGCGAATTAAAAATAACCAGATATTTACACAAGAAGCCACACTTGAACCCTTTACAATAACAAAAACCGATAAGAATCAGATCACGTGTCCGAATTTGGCTGCAGCTGCCTTTGATGGACTTTTAACAATTTTGTTAGACGAAATTACGGGAAAAAAATTCCCAAAATCTTGGCCGAATTGCGGTCGGCTAATTGGTGACGATCTCAGTGACATATTATTTCGTTTGTGGGCAAAAAATCCCACGATATCATAGTTCTAATCTGGGCCCGTTATTGGGAGGGCGATTTTTTTCACCGTCCGCTCCTACCCCATTAAAAACCCTAAATAGATGTAATTAAGCATTTAAACGATATGATCTCGTCTCAATAACGATCAAAATTTAAATTTCCTATACCAATTTACCTCCCCTGTGTGTCTCTAGGCCTTTTGCGATCTTTTCCGATCAGATAAGGCGAGCTATGCGAGACCACCATATCGCACATCTCCTAGCGAAAATCCAACTCGTGATGTCAGCAATAATAGTTAATTATCGCCCTACGAGAAAATTATTTTCCGGTCTAGACGCTTCATTAATGAAGGAAGATTTGATCTCGAGGGCTCGACGATTCTTATGGTAATTTTTAACGCCCGGTGGTACTTTTATTATGATGATGGTCCTGTAAAACAATTAAGCTTCCTGCATATCGATCGGTCGGCTCCAACTTTTTTCTTTTGTTGCTTCACACCTACCAAATTCAGAGGCGTGCAAGCATTGATTTTCTTTGGTCTTGCTGATTTGTAGTCGGTTTTGTTCCTCATGAATGGCTACAAAATGTCACTTTTCAACAATAATGTCTCACGCCTCGGCTTCAATGAATGCAATTAACCCCCCATTCATGCCACTCGAATCTCCTGTCACTTCCTCCACAATTTATTTTCTGTCAAAATTCCTCCTCAAAACGCAAACACATAGCCAAGTTTAGATTTGGAAGCATTAAAAAATCGAATCTTATCCTTGAATAAACAGGCGCGGCGTCGCAACTACAATACGCTCATTCAAAAACTGGGTATTTACACAAGGTCATGTGCGAGGGGGCACGCGATTCGTGTTGACAGTGGAGCGTAGGCGGAAGACCTGTCGTAAAAGTGTTGCGCAATCACACCCCGTATTTACACGACGCCAAAAGGGTGGCCCCAGACGACCAAAATGGATGGGATTGGAACACGAAAAACGACATTTCATTTCGGAGAGTGCCATTAGCTGAATTCGCACCTGCAATTAGGTGCAGAAGGAAAGAGAGGAAGGGTTCGATCTTCGACTCGTAAGGATTTTTTAATGATGGACGCGTGGGGATGGCATTTTTCCTGGGCTATTAGGAGGGTCGTTAACTCACAAATTACAACCGAGGGAAGATTGCACAAACCTCAAAATATAGCACAGCGGTGAGGAATGTGTTACAACATAAAAAATCCTTCATTCATAAAAAACACAGCGAAACACGGATTCTTATTTCATTTTACTTGGAATGAACAAAATAATGATCTATTGAATTCTTCGACGATTGTTTGGCTTGTTTTTGCGAAATAGTTACGTTCTTGCATTAAAAACGTGCTTATAAAACGCCAACATTGAAAAATGTTAGTTTTAAGTTTTAACCAATTATGTGATGATTTATTTAGGTAAGAAACTCAAAATTGTGTTTAAAAGTTTAAAAAAATGTGGAAATACTCGTAACTTCGTTATAGACCACTTTTTCTCATTCTTCTTCTTCTTGATGAAATTTCGGTCAAATTAATAAAAGCAGTTAAATTAAGTTCAATTATTTTTGCTTCGTCTTGCACTCTAAATTTTCGGGCATATAATTGAGTCGTTTATCAGTCAAAAAATAATTTTGTTTTTTTAAAAAGAACGTTATTGGGTCAAAATAATTTTCATCATAATTCGTGTAATACAGCGTGATTCTTAAATAGACCGACAAAATCCTACCCATGGTAGTATCAAATGCTGGGAAAAGTAGTAAAAAAATTCCTTGTGTAACCATTTTCGAAATAATTTATAAGTTATATTTAAGTTATAAGCTTGATAATCATTTGGTGACAGTGTACTTGATTAAAGCAACAATTATCACTGTGTATTATCGATACTCATGATGAAAGCATATTTTTTCAATACAACTAATTTAAACGCATAAGCGCTGTAAGTGGCAGGGATTAAGGGGTTTCTACCCCTACGAAATAAAGACTTAGGTGTGGTACAGATCGTCTCTACTTATTGTTGGAAAGCTGTAGTAAAACTTTGTCGGTTTAATTAAGAATCACCCTGTATATTAAATTAAAGTCGGTTCAATTTCTTTACCACGATTTGTTTTCTTGATAAATTTCGTGAACTCTCAAATTCCGGATATTCTGTAATACCTAACATTACTTTGTTTCATAAAATCATTTTTCCAGCATGATCTGGAGTGTTAGTGTTTTTTTTATGCACACGTTTATTCCACAATTTTGATTGAATCTCTTGACTCTTTTATTTAAACGAAGTCTTACACTTCTAACAGCTCCTAGGCTATCAGTGTTAATTTTGTTGAATCTTCGGCTTCGTTTGAATAAAAAACATTCTAGCTAAAAAAAAGTGCTGAACACTCAAAAAAGACATTTTTGACTTAAATCAACATCTTAAAATTTAACTCAACTTTAATTTTAACTCAAAAATAGAACATAATTTTCTATAAAATCTTATAGTTTTTGGCCTTATTTTCACAAAATTTTGCTCCTAAACGAACTAAATCAAGAAAAATTAATTGGAATTTCCATTTATTTTGAGATATTTAGGTGTGTTGTGACAAGTTCTTGTAAAATGAATTAGTCTGGATCAAAGAAAGAGAAAATATAATAAATTACCTTTTTAATTTTTCAACCAATTTGTGGTAAATTTTTCAAAATTTAATAAGACTCAAAAGACTCGAAGAAGTCTGAAATAATACTCATTTAATTATAATTATTATAATCCATTACAATTTCGTGACTTTTATGTTTGTTTTTTTAACGAAATTTTTGGTAGAAAAGCGTGCTCAAAAGAGGCAAAAACAAGATAATTTTGGATATAAATCGGTGATTTTTCAGTATCATCAAGTGAAATTGTTTTACAGCATTGAGACAATTCTGCTAGTAGCCGTATCAAACCATTCGGAAAAGGAAAAAGAATGTTATATTGTTTCTCACGGAAAATTGCGAATAAAACTTCAAACACGTTGTTAATAGTCCTAAAATGAAAATGAAAATGAAAATGAAAAAACAAGATTAATTTGTGCAAGAACTAACTCAGCGCTTTTGTGATATTTTCCAAAAAAAAACTAAGTTCAATTTACTTACCGGTGATAAATGAACACGCTTTTATAAAAAAAGAACTATTAAAAAGCTGAGGAAATCACTAAATCCTATGAAAAAAAGATAAAATAGTAGAAAGGGAAAAAATGAAGATAGAAAAAGGTGTTAAAAAACTTCGAAAACTGGTAAAGAGAGAGAAAACCAATATCAAAAAACACTAACGCAAAGTTGAGAAATTAGATGAAATGTAGGTATAGAGGAGACAAGATTCGAGTACAGATTTTTTATCATAACAGTACGTGCTTTGACAAAAAGTAATTTAACAATTTTTTAAATAAAATAAGAGACTTTTCTTTAATAAAATTGTCTGGACTGGTAACTGTCTAACTGGTAAAATCGTTAATATGTTCATTTATTTCTAAAATTTTCAAACAGTGTTCCCCTTGTTTGTTCGATAATTTCTGGCAAGAGTTATGACATAATTACATCGTGTAAAAGTGTCTCAAATAAATCATCTTCGAGCCGAAGTCGTTTGTTAATTAGCTGAGCAATGTACAACGAAAACGCTTACATAATCGATTTGGAACCTAATGGAATTTTAAGCAACTGCGGTTCTTTTGGCCTGTTTAACAATGCCTAACGCCAAAACCATTGACAATATCGTTAGTCAAAAATTAATTATTCCACGCGCGCCTTAATTAACAACCTTGAACCTGAAAAATAATTTGCATCGACCTGCTCCTATTGAAATTCTAATGACCATGTAACACGATACCAACGATTTTTTCCATTTTATTACACTTTTTTGATCGGACTAATGCAAATTCGTTATAATTAAAACAGTGTGAATCGTTTTTTTTACCTAATTAAATTAATGGCCGATGGAGTGTTAACTGGTCGAATTTCTTCTTCGTTCCTCTCGGTTTGGCCAACACATACTTGAATTCTCCGCCTGTAAAGAACAGTAAAACCATTCTTCGGCGGACAACAACAGAGAACAACAAAGTAACGCCTCTGGTAACGCATTGTTTGTACAGGAAGTGAGATAGAGGAGCCGGGGCACACGCTATTATACAATCAACCTTTACCTTTAACAGCACAATTAAAATTGTGTTAGTACACTGTTTAGAAACTGTGAAATATGGCCAACTTTGTCCAAGGGTGATTCTTCTTCATCTGTGTGGAGAGTTCCGAGAACGAACAAAGCGCCCTGCATGCGGCTTTTGAAACGATTAGGAGGGAAAAATTCAATTAACCCATTAAATGATCGATAATGAACTTAATTAAATATCGAGAACTAATTTAATAAGTTCCTAGTGTCTAGACTTGAAAAAAATTCAAAGAGGAAGCAAAAAATTGAAAAAGGTCATTGAAATGCGCTCCAATTACGGATTAAATTGACACAGCTGTACATATCTCTCGAAATATTTACATTTTCAAAACGATAAAAGAGGGTATTATTGTTGACATTTACTTGTGACAAGCTTTATGATGGAATGGTGGTTCTGTCACAAAATCCGGGACTGAAACCTGCACTGTCGCAGGAAATTCGCCAATTTTTAGCAAACATAAACAAATAAACGCCCAACACATCACAAATACACGTGATTCTTGATAAACATTTGATAAAATTGGATAGTATTTAAGTTCGTAGAATCTATTGTGATGTTTGATACTTGCAAAGCTTCATAAAACAAAAAAAAGTTAACCAAAGATGCCTAAAATAAACTGCATAGTATTTGTATGCGGTTTTTCACAAAACCTAAAACAAAACCAACCCCTTTTTTTAAGAAAGTTGATCGACTTATTTGCTTTTTTTAATGACTGCCTAGAAAATAAAAGTTGCAAAATGGTCAGGTGAAAATTTTCAGGATTTTTTTTTATTTTAAACATCTCCTTCAGGTGCTCCACTCGCTGGAAACGTTTTATTGTGATTTTTGATAATAATGTGTCATAATTTTCCAAAAATGGCCAGATACCTAAGTATTTCTCGATTAATTTTTTCAACATCCCTTTCAGGTGCTCCGTTAACCCCAATATATTGATTACTTACATATTTTTTTTCTTTTTTCATAACTGGCTGAGTATAAAATTTGTCAATTGGCCGAGTAAGTATTTTTCGGCAAAAAAAATATATTATTGTTATTTTTTTGCTAACAATTTTTTGACTTATTAATGTTTCAGTGTATTTGTTTCTTTCACAATAAATAGTAACATGTCTACCTAATAAAATATGCAAAAGTTAAGACAGTTTATTGTTTGAGGCACCTACAAAAATACTCCTACCGCCTCCAGGTTAGCTGGTTTATAAAACAACAAAAAGATCCAATGTTTAGTCATATCCCATTTCAGTTCAGTTCGCAAATGCGCATTTGAATTTTTTTAAGTGAAATAAAGCACAAATTGAGAGTTTTTCTATAAAGAAAGTATTCTGTGTTAACCTAAATCCCAGGAACAAATTTTGAATCAAGAAAACTCACCAGAAACTATTAATTTGTGCTCCATTTCACTCCAAAATGCAAATGCGTTGTTGCAAAATTTTGCTATGAACTGAAATAAGCTACAGTTTATAAACCCAACCCGGTAATCAAATAAGTATTCAGTTTACTCACTAAGTTAGCTAGTGAGTTGGTTAGTTTATCAAATAGCTAAGGCATTTGATATTTTGTGTTACAAGAAAGTATAGTAATCATTGTTGCTCAGAATGTTTCGGATAGTTTATAAACTATTCCAGTAAATTAACCAAAATTTTTGCCCAGTTAAGTTAATTTAGTTAGTTAACCAACTAGTTTATAAACTAGCCAAGTTTACACATACAGGATGTCCTAGCGAGTAAATGTTTCCCTAAGCCGCAGATATAATACTACTTATCTAAAATTAGAGACATGACCCAATTTTATGTGGAATATTATGTGGCCCACTATTTATATCTATACTATACTTTATTTAACAACCGAAGAAGGAAAAACACCGTGGCACTATGGTACAGATGGCGCCACTCTCGATTACTTTTGTTATTTTTTTTAAGAAAATAGAAGTGTAGTTATGTATTTGAGAAAATATAGTCTTTGTAGTGCATTTTTTTTTAATTTTAAAAAAAGTGTGGGTTATCTCTTCCTGAATCGGTGCAATACCGATATACTTATCGGATGAAACTTATTTTTTATCAAATATAATTTCCAAAGGAATGTATCGGAAATGCTTTGCCTAAACAAATATTTTCAAGACTATGATTAAGGGGGCTAAAAGGAGTCAAATTTTAACCATTTTTTGCAGTGAGTTACATAACATTTGCGTAACATTTTTGAAATTGCTTTACAGGATACATTTTTCTACTCGGGCTGTAGGAAAGAAAGTCTTTTAAAATGCGACAACTGCTTTATTTAATTCAGAAGAAAATAAAATCTAGTACTATTTAAAAATTGTTTCCCATCAACAAAAAAAAAGCATTCATTATTCCTAAGTGTCCACTACATGGCCAAAAGTATTTTATTTTCCATTTAACACTTATAGTTGATGGAAAATAATTTTCAAAGAGTACTGACTTTTTTTTTAGATTTCTTTATATTTTCAATTTTTTTTTTGAATTAAATAAAGTTGTAACCACATTTTAAAAGACTTTCTCTCCTACAGTCAGGATAGAAGAATGTATCATGTAAAGCAGTTTCAAAAATGTTACTTAAAACGGCTGTAAAACACGCAGAAAATGGCTAAAATCATAGTCTTGAGCATATTTCTTTAGGCAATCCATTTACGATACATTCCTTTGGATATATATTATAATTGATAAAAAGTAAGTTTCATCCGGTAAGCAGATCGGTCTAGGATAATTATAACCATTGTAATTCAACCCCGGAATATTTGTTGGAGTTTATACAAGGATTTAAAAATTCACCATAAATATTAAAATTTTAATTATTTGACTACAAAAAATGACGAATAATGGCCTAAGGGTAACACTAAAGTTATTATTAACTGAAAATTTCACTCTTTTCGACTAATTAAACAATAGTTAATAGTTTTTACCGATTTTTTTTAATTTTTAAGCGAGACTTAACTTTTATTGTTTTTAGATAGACAATTTACAGGTCTTTTAGATGCAAAAATCAAAAATAGAGTGTTTTCTTGATTTTCTATGATTTTCTTGATTGCCGTGAGCTAAAAAAATATGTATTTAAAGTTTGAACATTCTTTTGTGGTGAAGGATCCACTTTTTTAGGAATCATAATTTTAAGTAAAATATTTGTAAAAATAGCGTGTTTTTGTTAAAAAAAACATGTTTTATTTAAAAAAATAACATAAGTTTGTATTGAACCTAACTCATTTCCGGAACACCTGTATATATTTGCTACGTACCTATTTACAGAATATGATATGATACAGAAATGAGGAAAGAAGTTTAATTTTCAACTATAGTGTCTGTTAATTATAAATTGATAAAAGAATACGAGTGATATAAAAATTGGCATTTTCGTCATCATTGCGATTCTAGCCTAGCTCATCATTTTGGCTTTGAGAACTATTTTATTCTAAACAGGATTTCTTTTTACTTTTTTGCTTACATTCGAGTAAGTGTAGCGAATGTTACTTAGTTATTTTCAGTAGAAATAAATCAGAATTCTAAATGTCGTCAGTTACACAAAAAATATCTGAAATTTCTGAAATTTTTTATTATACCACTGACGACTGACTGAATAACATTTACAATTAAAATATTATTCTGCTCACAGTAAAGTGATTTAAATGCTTGAACTGAACTAGTGAACTAGTGTTGCGAACATAGTTCTAACCAGTGATTGGATTTGTTTTTCTATTAATTCTCTCTAATATTGCACAAAACTTTCCTTGAGATCACATCGAATAATTCCAACATCGAAACAGGTGGTTCGCAATTAACCGAATTGTTATTGCTCTGCATTCGTCGCAGTAATTTAAGGCCTTCGCTCGGGCATGTTCTAGATCCGCTCTTAATCCTTCTAATTACCATAAGTAATTAAGCGCGTAAAAGTCGTCGTTCGTTTATGATCCTCTATCCGAATTTTTGTCGTCTCTGATTCCATTCATGAGGCGATTTGTACGTCGACACGATTCCGCGACTGCACAGGAACAGGATCGTAAATCGTCAAGTTTTTGCCTCGTCTCCAGTTCGATTCCTCGCAGTGGCGTTAATCACGTTCCATTCAGAAATGCGCGTTTTTCTTTTAAACGACCTGTTAACTAATCAGTTAACAAATTTTTTGACGGTTTTTTCAAGGTGAAGTCGAACGTAATTAATGTGGTCTCGACGGGGCTCCGTAATAGTCCACCCCATCCCCCTATCGGCGGCGTCTTTCCCCATGTAATCCATCACTTGAGCGGTTTATTCGGTCCATCTAATGTATATTCTTAGATGGATATCGGCTTAATTCATCTCTGCTCTAATGCAACTCGCTCTTGTCCATCCACGCCCATGGACGTGTGGCATTCAAAAAACGGGGGTCGTACCGGCAAGGGGTTATTAAATTACCTATTTGGAAAGGTCGAGGGCTAACCCATTTTCAATTTCTGAAGATTTGTGGGTTAAACGCTTTTTAAAAACTTTGAGTTAATTAGAAAAATGAGGGGCGGGCGCGCGCCACTGGACAATGGAGCAACGGTACCCAAAATATATTTAATGTAAGAATTATGACGTTGTTTTACGGTTGGATGTTATCATTGGCAAGACATCGACAAGAAACTTGTCCAACATTTGCCGCATTTACTAATCAGTTGATTTTATCTGACATTATGTATGTAGCAAGTCCGGTCCCGGAAAAAATCATCTCCCGGTCATTACACAAGTGCAAGATGATTTGTCGAAATTTCGCTTTTATTACGTTTGTTTAATAAAAGCTGTCAAAAAGTGCGGCTCGTAAAAACGGAATGAAATTTAATTTATCGCCGACATGGCGGCAAAACTGCCCCCTCAGGAGTAGCGTTTATCTCAATCGAGCCCCGTAAAAAATTTAACAACATCTTGATTCGACTTAATTTACTTTATTGTTATTATCGAAAAGATACAAAGTAGTGAAGGATCGGCAGTAAACAGAATCATTGCTTCAATAAACAATAAATTCCAGAATCCTTTTTAACCCAATTCGCGACGAGGAGAGAGATTTTTTATTAGGGCGTTTACCGTAAAGCCGTAAATGCGTTTATTGCAACATTTCGTTTATTACGTTTCGATCAAGCGTGAAATTATCCTGACCACTTTAAATATTTTTAAGACGATGCGCTAATTATTTCGTTGTCCAATTAAAAAAATGATGAATTTACGCCGATGATTTCTTGTATTAAAGGCTAAACCGCCAAGAACAAAAAGACAAATTGCATTAGGAGTGAGTAATGTGATTGTATGAATTATGGGAATGGCTATTTCTGCTTTGCTGCGTACACAAAGTTTCACGCCTCATCTATAATCGAGTTATGTTTTATGAGCGCAATTATGCGTTAATTTGAATAAATCGAGAAAGGATATTTACAGTGTCGCGATTAGGTTCTCCAAGATGCGTGTGAAACTGAAGCTTTTTTCCTTTTTTCACAACCAGTTTTCTTGAAATTTCAAAAATCAAGGAAAGGATTTTTTATTTCGCTAATAATCACTGTTTTCTCGCTGTTGGTTGGTGGTAGGATGCCAAGAGCGATAAATCAGAATAATCTTTATGCGATGCTTATTCGAGGTATTAAAAATCGACCAAAATCTAAAACTACCTACCACAACGATAAAAATTTTCGATGAACTTTGGAACTCAAATGTGGTTTCCTAGACGTAAAATTACATGTTGAACACGACTGTAACGTGTCTAGGATAAATAGTTTTCGAGAAAAATTCCTTTTAAAGTTTTAGATAAAAGTTATAAAAAAATACAATATTTTATAATAAGTAAAATAAACTGTAGAATTCGCCTGAACGGTTTCTGTAGAAATTTTATGAATTTTGTAAGTAAGAAATAAAAATACTTCTGCAACCGGAACCGTTACCCGGAACGGTTCCGGGTTTTTGATAATGATAATGTAAAGCGCAATCTGATGCTCTTTTAATTTTTGCTCTAAGTCGTATGTATCTATAGTTTCCGAGGAAAACGCAAAAAAAATTGTTGAAATTTGCAGTTTTATTCACTTTTCGAGCGCCGATTACAACTATTGGTAAGTACCTTACCATTAGAACTGGCGTAAAAAACTCTACAATTGGCCAATATCTCGAAAAAAAATTCTACATTTAATTTAAAAATAAAACACTTGTAAAAGAGCTAATAGAAAAAGTCTTATTTCATCATAATATATCATCAAAATCTTGAAACATAGGATGAGTTTCAATCGGTTTTGAGACACAAAATCTGCCTTTAGTTTGGGGTGTTTTGTTTGGAAATTTTTCATTAATTTTTTTCTTAATTACAACAAAATTATTAAAAAATGTAACTACTGATTTGAAGCAAACCAATGTAAAAAGATCAAAGGAATAGATTGGCCTCGAGAAAACCGTCAAATTCTTGATAGTGTTCAAGTTGTCAACACACAAATTTTACCTATTTTTGCTTTTGTGAGCAAATAGTCTAAAGACAGTGATCTTTTTGAAAAAGTTAGGCAATTAAAAGAACTTCTCAACGGTAATACACTTACAATAGGACTACCGTAAATATTCTAAGCTAAGAGTTATTGCTCAATGAACGCTCCGGGTACCGGAAAAGTACCAAAATCTTGACAAAAATAGAAAAATAAAATCTTTTAAAATTGAACTTATCGGCGTTTAGTCACACTTTTATAAACTCTAGAGGGTTCTAAAGGCATAGAAAAGTGCATAAAACGTCCCGATCGAGTGCAGAGTAAAAAAATATTCACGTAAAAACACAGAACTTTATACGTTGGTTATTTGTCACGTTAACTGTTTTGTAGAATAAATGTACATACCTAAAGATTAAATTGAAGTCCTGGGATATTCGGTTTTACATTAATTTGATATTTATTTCAGGACATGAAATAAATAATTGTAAAAAAGGAGGTCCGGACTTCGTTGGTGTAACTTTTACTTTTATGAACCCAGTCACGGATGAAAAAAATATATTTAGAATTATGTAAAATATTGTTTCAATATTAAGATTTATCAAGATTTTCCTCATACCTTATAGACGAATAGGCAGATACAACATTGTATTTACCAATACTTGCCAGATTGATTCTTTTTCTTCTAATAACCTGTTATTTTTATTAAATATTACATTTTGTTTATTATTCAATTCAAATAACATTTACATTCACTATAAGGATAATGAAACCGACAGAGTTTTCTATATCAAATTTATACTGTTAAATCACAAATCACAATTCTTTTCTTTTTTTAACAATTGTAACAATATATAGAATATCTTACAAATAAATTTTGTAATAACATTTTTTATGTATTTGTATAAGAAAAATTTAATTTTACTAATAAAAAGGTGGATTTACATAATAAAAGATACTTTCTAAATGTCGGATACTACTTACTACGAGGGTTGATCCATATTTTCTGTCCCTGATATAGAAAGAAAAAGAATTTTTTAAACGTTAGTTATTTATTTCTGAAAATAATCTCCCTTAGTCCACTGATGTTCTAATGTTTCAAATGCCTTTTAGAAAGAAGTTTTCCAATTGCTCCTTAAACTGCGGTCATAACTACATTATCGTCTCCATATTTTTTTCTACACAAGTTTTTCTTTAATTTTGGAAATAGATAATAATCACTGGGTGCCACGTCTAGTGAATACAGAGTGTTCTAAAATTTAGAAGCTAGCCTTCTGTATGGTAGCCATGACAATGCAGTACTTCCATATTGTAGCGCAATTTTGGAATTAACCATGCATTATAAAAACTCGATATTGTGTGCCAATGCTCCAAATACTCAATCATCAGAATTCCTTCTGTTTCCCAGAACACAGTGGTCATAATCTTTCCAGCTACTCGTTGAACTTGAAATTTGCTTGGATGTAGAGATCCTCTGTTCTTTTGACTTTTACTACTTGATAAAAAGGAACAGAATACCCTAAATCACCTTTCATGTCTTTGTAAATTGTTGTTATTTTTTTATCGCAAATACTTTATCACTTCACTTTTTTCCATTTTTAAAAATTGTCTGTCATCGACCAGCTTAATTACTGATAACTTTTAAATAACAAAACGCACCTGCACAAAACTTGATACAACTAATTAATTATGACAGTTATCATTGAAAAATGGGCGACGACATCATACAAAGCCTACTATGTCAGGGACCGTAAATACTGATCTACCCTCGTATATACTAATTTTTGTAACATAAAACTTCCTGTAAAGATATCACAATTCCTTTTTTAATAATTGTAACAATATATAAAAGATCTTACGTGGAGAAACACACCAGAAACCATTTTCAATCTTCAACCCAAATTGTTGAAACGTCACTCACTCCGTTTGCCTGGAATCTCAATTACATTATAAATTTTGTAATAACACTTTTTTCTGTATTTTTAAATGAACAATTTAGTTTTACTTATGAAAATGTGGATTTACATAATAAAAGATGCTTTCTAAATGTAGAGCACTACTTACTTTACTCCAATTTTTGTAATAACATAAAAATTCCTGTAAAGATATCTACTAAAAATGGATATGTACAAACTACAAATGATGATATTTTACTGTGACTTTTTCAGTGTAGTAGATTAGGAAAAAAAATACGCAAATAGTAAAAAAAGAAACTTGTATATTATGATGTGAAATTAAAAAAAAGTGTTCTCTTTGGTTTTCTAGACCTAGTCATGCGCAGAGAACGATGCAAGATTGTTGCTACGAGTTTACGATGACGAGTTCTCAAATTAGGTGTTTTTTTTTATGTAGACCTTAAATTGTCTCAGTACCCGAAAGCCACTGCCTTATTCTCCAATTACTTATTCTTTGAAGAAGTGTTGGTGGCGTCCGCGTCTCGTACGTGCCTTAAGTCTCGCTCCAGAATCGGTTTCAACAATCAAAATCCAGTATTGTACATGTTTAGGTACTGACCATGCATAACGTATAACTCCGCAAATTAAATTTAAAGGGCATATCGACCTACTAAGCCTTCTGCAACCCGATCCGTCTTCAATAACACCAACAAACAACAAACGTGCGCGTTTTTACCGTCGTTGTATATTCACGCATTTTCGTCGTTTTTGCACGCCGTACGTGACGTACTGAAAACGGTGCCAGTATTGCAATTTATTTGCGTTTAACGAGAGTCGCGAGTCTGGTTATTGTAATTGAAATCGTGGCTGAAAATTGGACGCGAGGCCCAAGACTGTTGTGCGGTGGCTTCCGATAGACATCGGTAATTACATGTTACCGATGCTGCAGACACTGAAGAACCCAGTTTTGAGCCACTCGATGACCAACACAACATCTCAGATACACCAGAGCTTGAGCATCGAAACTGGAAGGAAGTTGCGTGCTTCGATTTTGATTCAAGAGATGTTGTTGCCAAAACGGGTTTTTTACAAAAAATGTTTCAATTGCGTTCGTGACGCCAAACGTGCCACTACTGGATTAGGCAAATTGAGAGCAATTTCGGACCACTTCCACCAATAACAATAATCAGCGATCTGTTTGGAGATCATTATGTGCCAAAACAGGGGAAATGGACAACTGAAAAGTTAATTCTTTTCTTGATTGGAAACAGAATTTTATTTAACCTAATTTAAAAATTTTTCAATTAACGCAATTTAATGTAGAAATAAAATGTACTATGAGATCGAAAATGTATTGAATTGAAGTAAGACTTTAAAGGGAAGTGTATAACGTTAGGCACATTTCTTTTTAAAACATCGTGTTGCAAATGACAGTAGAGAAGACTAATGAGGTGTCCAGAAATATTCTTAAATTAGCAAATAACCGTTTAAAAAATTCTTGGAGAAATTTCTCCATCATTCACAAATTGAATTTTTACACTCTTCTTTTTTTCACTTGTTAGAATAGCATTCTATAATGTAGGCTTTTTGTTGGGTGTTTAACACCATTTCGGAATAATTTAGATTAAACAAGGAATCAATTTTTGAAAAAAATTTTGACATGTGGCTAAAATTCCGCAGGCACGACCTGCTCTAATTCTGTTTATTTTCGATCTCATGTGATAAAACTTTTATTTTTTTAAATCCATTTTATAAAAGAGGCACAGATTTTAGAATTCTAACCAGTAAACAAAAATATTCTCCTCCGATAGAAAAACATGATTTTTTACTTTTTAGTGCATCTTTCAAATAAAAGCTTTTAAAAACTTTTTTCTATATTTCATTTTTTACTTAAGGGGTAATTAACTATATAGTATTACATTTTACGAAGATAACGTTTATATGCAAAATTTCAGCACATTCAGCTAACAGAAACTTTTTCAAATTTTGACTCAGAAAATATGAAACACAAACAACAAAGCAACTTAAATAAAAGCTTTTAAAACAGAAGATTTTGAGCTGAATTTGAAATATTTTACAAAAAAATTGAAGCATCTAAGACGATACAAAATTAGTTTTTATTCAATTAGGAGTATTTCTGAAGTATTGTCTTTTACTTTTTCTGTTGTAGTTGTTTTTAACACAATCCTTAAGGGTGTTGTTTCGTGAATGATGCCCGCATTTAAATGCTGGATTTTTTTTACAAAATTCGTAGGATGTTTTAGTAATGCGCTATAATGCAAACTTACCGTTTTGAAATGTAAAATTTTAAATTTTGTGTTATTTATTTATTATTTTGTTTATTCATTCCATCGTGTAGGATAAAATCCTATTTTATCCTCTGATGTTTACTTCATAATAAAACGAAATATTATCGTCGAGAAAAATAAAATTAACAACCATTGTTTTCTTCCTGTTTTTGACGTTTTTTTATTGAATTTTTTGACGTCAATCAAATAACTCGAAATAATCGAAATAATGAAGAATTGAATAAGATTCTGTATTGTATAGGACGATAAAATTCACCATTATTTTCTCAAGCTACGGCTTGAAGCTGAAACCGCTCTCAAAAATAAAAATAAATTTTATCTTCCTGTAATATTTTGGTCTAAAAATTTATTTATAGACTCTGCTAAGTTTATTTAATTTTTATTTGACATAACGCTCTTTTAAAAAATACACCAAACCAATACACCAAAAAATCCTAGAAAAGTAGGGCTTTCACCACTTACATTTTGTGTTACAAGACGTTCGAACTAAATCATGGTCGGATTTGTCTTATGGTAATTACTGTGATACACTGATATAGAGAATTTGCTGGAAGTAAAAGCGCATACTTTTTTAATCATATCACCCATTTTGTTTTGGTAGCACCGAAATTTTAGGAAGATTACGTGTGTATTCAAAATTCCAGGACATTCGGCTAACAGGAACATTTTCAAATTTTGACTCAGAAAATATATGAAACAAACAGACAAACAACAAAGCAAATTAAATAAAAGCTTTTAAAAAAGAATATTTTGAGCGTACTTTGCAGTATAAATAGAGAAAAATTAAAGCATTAAAGTCTATTTAAGACGATATTCATAATAGTATATTATTATACGACTTTTATAAGACATTCTATTGTGGCAGGAATGGTTTTGAAGCACGACGAAGGAGTGTAATATACTATTTTTTTTACTTTTCATTTTTGTTGTTTATTTTTGTTTAGTTTAACTTATCAAAATTTTTTCAAACTATTTCCTCTTAATTTCGGTAATTATTCGGACTTTATTAATAAACGACTGCACGCTGTTGATAGATCACACACTAAATGACAGTGATGACTGATGACATCCAGCCCAGCACTACCAACACAACTAAAAATTTATTAAAAGGTGTTGCACAAAAGTTCTCTTTGTGAAACTACTTTCGTTTTCACAATGATCAAAGTAGAAAAAAATTGTTTTCTCAACTAGTATTTTTTGAGGTAGAACTACCTTTTACGTACATAATTATTATTTTTTACTTTTTCTGTTGTGGTTGTTTTTAACACAATCCTTAAGGGTGTTTTCTGGTGGTGTTTCGTAGATGTCGCCCGCATCGGAGGTGTTTGTGGGCGGTCCCGTCCAAAGCCTACTTACACCATTGATTGACGTGACGGTAAGGCACGCTTCTTATTCATAAGCAGGTCTTGTGCGTTCGAGGCGTTGAAAATAAACGAGTGGCTGGTTATTTCGTGATCCACTACTTTTACTTTTATTGTGTGTATATGCGGCGTCTGAACAATAAAACCCATCACGCGGTGCTCTGGGTCTTTTCATGGTGGTTAGTTTTTCGTCGTGGACTTTAATTAAGAAATAAATTGTGTTTTAATTGTAATTATATATCGGACACGATGGCGAAGCCCCAATAAAATATATCATTGGAGGGGCAATACACTTACGCCATAGCCGTAATAATGCCTCGTCCGAGGTCTGCTTGATTAAAATTTGCGATTCCGATCTAAGATTAGATAAATGAGTGCTGTTTAATTAATGTGCTTATACCGTACATGCCGAATGGTACGGATGGTCGTTCTTTATTTAATAAGTAACTACCAACTTGAATTCGGACAGGTAATAACAGTCCTCGAATGGTAATAAGGTGTTTGCTGTTTGCCAGAATTCGGGCAAAACTTGCCACCACATGGGTGGCAACGACATAGTTACCAAACACCGATGAATTACGCCCCACATAAACTTCGGCCGGTTAATTATTGCAAAGCGGGCCGACACTTTTATATGAAAATGAACAACATTGTCGATGGTTTATTAAAAGACCAAGTGCACGTGTGGTCACTCTGGATAATTCTTAGCTTTAAGAGCCGGAAAAAATCAAAAACAGAAGTCGAACCAAAGGTAAACTGCACGTGCCCGAGCTGCGTGCTCGAGTAAATTAGATTTTTATGCAATTTTTATTGCACGACGCGATTCGAAGCGCGTATTGCACGACGACTGCAAGATGGAAAGGCATTAAAAATAATTGGAGGGCTTGTGTTGCAATTTCGACACAAAGAACTGCTGAACAATTAAGGGTGTATCGAAAACACAAGAACGAACACAAAAGACATTTTTTTCTAATTATTTGTCTCCTCTACTATAGGACATGAATAAAGTTCAAGTAAATAGCAGATACTTGAATAATCACAATAAAAAATGACATGCCTACCAAGCGGACCAAATAGCAAAAGTCGGACTAAAATGTTTTAGGTCAAAAGTTTCAACAAACAGGACTCTGTTCCACCAACGACTTTGCAACTTTGTGTTTTGCACTGTGCAAACACCTTTGCGTTCCACAAACAACAGAATATTTTGCACACTTTGTAAAATATACTTTGTTTACTTTGTTTGATAAACAAAAATTTTTGCAAAGTCCAAAGTTGCAAAAAATGTTGGTGGAACTCGGCCCAGGTAAGTTTACAAACTGTCCAACTAGTTTATAAACTAGCCAAACTTTAACACATTAACCGTATTGTATCGAAAAGATATGATGTGCCTGCAGTTTTATGGGTGTCATTCTTTTTGATCGTCATTGTACCTACTTTGCTACATGGAAAACAAAACAAGCACCAAAAATAAAAGCACTAAATATTCCGAGAATCTTCTTCATATTAGTTCTACATATAGGTTCTGGCAAAAGTATAGTAGGAACAAGCGTTATTTTTAAACAATTCACATTACGAAAGAAAAAATAGTAATAGGTATCATCAAGTCATTAAAAATGTGACCATTTAAAAAAAAAAAAATTTCGAAATTTTTGTACAATGGTACAATGGCGAGCAAAAAATTTCGGACACCTTTGACATTTCGCTGACTTAATCGTGTGTAATTTCCTATCCTTTTTGACAATGAAATAACAAAAGTGCTCGAAATTTTTTGCTCGCCATTGTACCTAATAGAAAATTTTATTTATTCTTGGTCAAAATTTAACGGATTTAAAGCAATTTTAAGTCGTATTGAGTTTAATTCGAAGAATAAAATATTGTATTCAATTCGTTTTCGTGTAAATCGGTTCAATTATTTCACCTCGTGGATGATCAACCATTCACATATCGTTTTCACTCGTGGTTTGATAATCCACTCGTGAAATAAAACGTTCGATTTACACTCGAACTCGTGAAATAAAAAACTATTATTTATTAATTCATTTTTTAAAGACCCTACAACAAATTTTTTTGTTTAAAAATTATGCTTTAAAAATAACTTTAAATACATCAGTAGTAATATTGTTTCTAAACCAGTTTTTTTCATGTAAATTATTAAGGTGGCATTCTGAGGTCATCATGAAGATTCAATTTTCAATAAAAAACGCATTTTCTTTATGTTATTCATCTTGTTAAACAAAATTGTAAAATCTTGCCCATGATGGTTTTACTTTTAGTAAAACCTGATACTTACATTTTTATTCATACATTTTATAGCATTTACTTGCAAAATTGGAAGCAAAAGCTTTTATATACCTAACGTCTATGTTAACATATTGGGCTATACTTTCTAACATAATTAATGAAAGTAACTATTTTAAATCATTTTTAAAAGAAGTCACACTCTGTGAGCAACTTCGGAAAAACTTTTGAAATGACATTTATGTCCTTGAAAATATGACCGGAAGGATTTATTGGTTTTAAGCCAAGGAGTAATTAAAATTTATATTTTTCGCAATGTTTTGATTTTTTTTGATTGAATCTTTATCAGGCTGCAATATTAACGCGTGTTGCTTAAACTTGACATAGCACACACACAGAAAAACTTTAACTAAGTACACTTCACCATGAAAGAAATGATTACTATATTATTTTCTTCTACATAGGATGTTACAATGATTGGTAAAGTCCTCTATTAACCTGTAAATGTTGGAAAATTAATTATTTTTTACAAAAGTCGTAGACACATCGTAATTTGTGTAGATACGTAATAATCCGAAATACAGAATATTTTGGAAATGAGCGACAATACAAACTTATGTTTTTGAAATGTAAGAATAAATTTTATTGTGTTAGTTATTTATTATTTCATTTATTTATTCCATAGTCAAGTATAAAATCCTATTTTATTCTCAGTTTACTTAATGGTAAAACCGAATTTTATATTCTAGAAAAATAAAGTTTACAGCCATCGTTATTGTCTGTTATTGACGTTTTTTTCATTTAAATTTTTGACCTTTTTAATTGTCAAGCAAATTAACTGTCAGTAATTTAATCGAAATAATGTAGGATGGAATACAATTTTGTATTGTCCATGGCGATAAAATTTGCAATTATCTTCACAAGCGTTTCAGAAACCGCTCTCAAAGATAAAATCAAATGTTATCGACTCGTATAATTATTATTTTTATTTGTTCTTTTTTTGATAATAACACGCTCTTTTTAAAAAAATACACCAAACCTAGTAATCCTAGAAAAGTGGACTTTCATCACTTATATTTCGTCTTACAAGATGTTGGTCGTAGTAAAGAGATTTGACATGAAGTAAATACTGCTATATATAGAGAATTTACTCGAAGTAACATTAAACACTTTTTCTAATCAATCATACCACCTATTTTGTGTTGGCAGCACCGAAATTAGGATTCTTTTTCAATTATTTATATTTCTCGTAATGAATTTTTCAACTTATGTCGAGTTTCTTAAATACACCAGTGGTTTGTTCGAGTTTTTCCAAATCCGTTTGGTCCTACATTTCTCGTTTTGGAAAATCGGTGTCACTGGTGCCCCAATTGTGTGTTTTTTGTCTCAACTTCGTGCCGAAGGTGGCGTCTGAGACCCGCACGCTAACGAAGAGCCATTACAGGGCAATTAAGATGATTGCGAGTTGCCAATTATTGTCTGAAATCGTCTCTCGGTCGTCCATATTAAGAGTCGCAGTGCTTTCTCGTAGAATTCCAGTGGGGGCATTAATTGCCGCCGACCGTATTTATATTCACTGTCAAAATGGAAAGGTAATCAGCAGCAACAACTTAATTCAACTCGAGTCATAAATAAGAGATCTAAAGTTCATGTTGTTGTCCGAGTCATTCAATAAAATATCGAAGCGATCGCACACGAGGCTACCGAGACTCCCTTGATAAATAATAAGTGCCAAAGCAGCCCCCGCGTGAGTCTTTTTTCGGTCGGTTTGTCTCGGATTTATGTCCGACGAGGACGCAATTCAAATCGAACGAATAAAACAGCAGTGATTGGACATAAACAATGCCCCACTTGATTAGGGAATAAATACTTGATCCGGATGCAAGGACGTTGGTGGTCCGAGACAATTCAATTAAACGATCGCACAATTTTCAACCCGAGGCAAACACGAATAATTATCCTACGGTAAGGTTCACATAATGAAGAATGCTCTCTTATTTTTTGTTGCTTTCGGTGGTAGGTACTGCTAATATCAAATTACCCAATGGGAGATGTTTACGACTCGAGATGGAGCGCTGAGAGATAATTATTTAAAAAATAAATTACGGAAAGTGGCTACTATAAAGTGGCAGACGGTCGTACGTCATCGAAGGGATTTTATACTTTTCAGAATTATTTCATCTCACGCAGAGAGATGAAAGCTACAAGGACTTATTTTACGACTCGATAGGAGAATAATTTAAACACAAGAATTTTTCAACACTTGGATCACCGAAAAATCGAATTTCAAACGGTTTTATCGGCACGAAACACGTTTTCGGTGAATAACGAATTAATGGTCCAGTAGGACACTTCATAAACGAAACACTTGTTACCACTCAGACCTATTTTTTTTACAAAAGTCCATCTTATCTCTAAACAATATTTTCGCTCAAATAAACGACTGTTGACTCTAAAATTAATTTGCTATCTGATTACGGGTCTAATTGCGTCGAAAAAAGTAATTCCCCGAAATAGAACTAATCGTTTGAGAGTCACTCAAATTAAATAATAGTAGTATAACAATTAATTACCTCATCATCGCTTGTGGTAATCTGATTTTTTAATGTTTTTAATAGGACAATCTCGTGATCTCATTTTTGGCATACAACTCTATTTACTCATTTTTATCTCGCAGCCGTAAAACGCAAAAAACGATGCTTGAGTGATGGTTTTCGATTTTTCGATTGACAGTCGGTTAACCGAAAGTGATCATTTAAGTAGAGCGTGATGATTTATGTTTGTGCTTTAATAGATTTTTTTAGCATAATTTTTTAATTGCCCCCTGATTATTAATTGTGGAGCTTTAATTCGAAATTGATTATACCGTATGGGGTTTATTAATATCCAGATTTTTTTGGCCAAAATTTTATTTGTAGATAAGTATCAGCCGAAGGCAATGCTCAATTATTAGGTGTCTTGGAATAAATTTTCTAATATCTATGTGTGAGGCATTCGGAATAATCTAGTTTTAATAACCCGGATTTGCATACAGCGTGCGCCAGTCCGGGCCTGGACGACACAAAAGCCTTGTGCAATATTTCAAACGGTCAGCTTTTATCCACGCCATTGTCCGATTTTCAACAGAAGCAAAGATTTTTTCTTTTATATTACCTGGATTTATTTGAGATGTTATCGATTTTCGGGGGAAGGTCAATAAAGGACTATAGAAATTTTTACGAAACGTTTTATTTATTCCTAGCCTAGCGACAAGCAAAGTGTGACTTGAAAACTGATTTCGTTGATTTTCGCAGCGATTGGGGCACTTTGGTCCGTTATGCACTTTATTGTTGAAGTGACAGTTGCATTTTTAACCGCAGCGAAATTATTTTCGACTATTTCAATCTGAGCATCCAGATCTAGAATTTTTTCGGTGATACAGTCCAGGAACAACTGGTCTTGACTGGGACTGAGCGGATCCAGGGTCTGACACGCCGATATCGTGTTGTTGGGAATAAGTGCCAGAGTTTTTAAATCATTCTCAGCGCCTGACAACGCGCTAAAATCAGCATTTGCCCAACAAGTCGTGTTGATAGCGTCCGCGGACAGTTGCGCTGCCGCCTTTTCCTGGACGCTCAAACAATTCAAGACAGTGGTTTTGTTAGCTGATTGCTTTTTGGCATCGGCGATGGTTTGCTTCAGGGACGCAATCTGGGTGTTCAGAAACGAGATCGTGCTCAAAGTATCGTTCTTCAAGATGTTTTCAACCACCACAAGTTCCGAATGAATTGTTTTGGCATCTTGGCTAAAATTCGCTGTTTTCTCCGCAAGGATCGGCGTGTACTCGTCTATAATATCTTGGCGGTTGAGACAAAAGTTACCCTAATACAATCAAGACTCAACGATTTGAAAATTTTTAATAACTAGTACCTGGAGGAGGGCCCCGAGAATCACAACTGTAACTAGGTTCAACATTTTGACTGTCACACCTTGGGAAAAAACGCAATTTATATGAGATTTTGAGAGGCTCTTGAGATTAGGAGAAATATTTGCAATTCCTGATAGCACCTTCAATTGCACCGATTTGTTTGAAGAGCTTTCCACTTGTCTCAACAACGCATGATGTGGAATAGTTAACCAGATTTTTGACCCCATTTGTAAACTCTTTCTCAAGGTTTAATAACTGGAATCCGAGATCCTTGATTTTTCCTTCTAGACAGATCCGGAGATTGATTCTTTCGCTTCCGAGAGGGTTCAAATGGGTGCAAGTCAGGACTAGATTTTGGCCGATTTGTCGCAACTTTATGATGTCGTTCCGGACGTCCATAAGGTCACTAAAATTGGCCTCGCAGCTCAAGTAATTGCCAGGCACAATTTTGGCAATTTCGCTGTTCTGGTTGTTGATACAGGCCCGGACTTTAGGGCGCGCTAAAGCTGATTCGATTCGGGCTTGGTTGAGAACACGTCTCAGTTCTTGTAACTTGTTCCCGCTCAAATTTTTCGCATTTGAGATATTATTCCTGATCAGAAGTCGAGTTGAGGCGAGAGTATCGCCTGTACTTTTCAACACTGTGGCGATTTTGGCCCGAATTTCCTTGATCTGTGGCTCCAAATTCGCGACAATTTCCCTCGAAGTGGGACAGGTAATCCCCTGGAAAATAAAGTTTAGCAATGTTTGGCCATAATTAAAACAAATATTTATTTATCTTTTACTTAAATACGACTGTTTCGTGTTGTTGCTCATATGATCAAAATGTTTACCAAAGTGGTGACGCTACTATGCATCGTTTTTGTGCTCAAAGTGAGTATTTTTGAGCTTTTGTTGTATTTGAAACTGATTTTTCAGCAAGCCGATTGTTTGACTCAAAGCGAACTTCAAGCCGAATACCGACCAACACTTTTACGACTTCGTGACGTTGCTAATCTCAAATACCAGGAAGCTACTCGCGAATATGACTCCCTAGTGTCTCAACTGAACTTGTATCTGACCCGAAGCAAAAATAATACACAAACTCAAATCAACAGAATCAAGAATATAGTAACACAAGCGGCGAAAAATGCGACTGGAGTAACAGCTTCGTGTTTGAAAGTGCAACAAAATGATGCCTCTCGTTTGAGCACTTACAGTTTGAATAATTGTAACAGTAATACGAATTTTTCAACTCTTCAAAGAACAAAATCAAAATTTACAACTCTTGCCAATGTTGCCTCTAATTCAGTGAATTATTGTTCCTATCTGAATCCTTTGGACACTCAGATCGAATCGAACGAGAAGTGTTTGGGTGACAAAATCTACGATTTGAATCTGCAGATAAACCGACTCCAGAGGCAATACGAGGAATTGAGCAATAGTACTTTGCATTATAATATCAACTGTCTAACTGATAAAGCTGGCGCTATTCTGAGTCAGATTGGAGTTATCAGCTACGAAATCAATGTTTGTTTCTTCACGCCATAATGGCGAGATAAATGTTACGTCTTAGAAGTTTCCAGTAATTGTGATTATTTCATCAATAAAATAAAAAACACGATTATCTTTGTTTTATTGCAACAGCCTTGAATGCAATTTGATAAGAAATGGGGTCACATGAGAGAAAATGCGTGTCCCGTTTGCACTCCTCTTTTGTATAGCTTTCGTAAGTACTCGAAAAACTCGCCCACATCAGAAATTTTCATTGTTGTAGAGCCATACTCACGATTTTGGATGCAACCCCCACTTGAAATTGCTCAAAAGCCAAATTAGCAAAAAAATAAACAATGCCTTGTACGATTTGTACAGCCTCGAAACTCAAGCTCGAACAAATTTTAAAAACCTCAAACAAACACTAGAGGCAAGTGACTACGACTTCTGCCACGTTGAGGATAAGTTAAGCAAGCTTAGCCAAATTATTGGCAGGTATCAGGAATTTTACGAAAGGGCGAAACCTGGGGATGATTTTAGCCAAATCGATTCTGCTTTCGTCAAGCTAAGAGACGAGATATTCCGAATTAACAACAAATGTAATGACGTAGTTAGGAAAACTTGTGATAATTTTAAACTGTGTTAGTCAGTGTTAAATAAAGAGATGTTGTCTCCAGTTAAGATTTTATTGTTCGTGATTTTTTCCCACCAGGTGAGTTATTTAATTCACTGTTCTTGTTTTGACTTTTGGCTTTCAAGGTTAGCAATGTGCCAATCAATTATTTCGAAGCTTCGCTCGTTTCGATTAAAGCCAATTTGACCAAAAGTCTTGGTGACACGTTCGATGATATTATAATCGTCAAAACAAACACTAGAGCCGTTGCAAGTGAGGCAATACGTTCCGTTGCAAAGTGTCCACAATTTTTGCAAGGTTTTTGTGCTATGGAAAAACAATTTGCAAATTTGGAAAGGATTCGAGATAAGTTTAGCCAACTGTACGACGTTGCCTGTCGTGTTGAGGACCTCTGCCAAAAATTGAACCCTCTGGAGAGTCAAAATTTTGAGAAATGCACAATTGACAAAATTATCGATTTGGATCACCAGACGCGTCTAGTTTCTCAAGAATTTGCAAAAACCAAAAAACAGTTGTTTCAAGATCACGATTTTTGCATTCGTAATTTGTTAAATGGTATTGTGAGTTGTAACCTACCGTAACACAATCACGTGCCATGCAGCACCCTATTGTAACCACCAACACTAAAACTTTCTGCATCTTTGATAAATCTGTACTCGATTAAGGAAATAAATAGAGGAAGGTACGTGAGAACGTGCTGAAACTCTAATCAAGGATCTTTATTTTGTTTTTCTTAATTTACAAAATAGCAGATACACAATTTCTAAAATCGTGGGCAACGGTATCGATGGTTTTGAGTAAACTTTGGGACGCAGCATGGGCACAGTTTTGGGCGTTTTGGGCCGATTCCGCTGTCACTAGATTGATTTCTTCCTGGATTTGTACCACTTGGTTGTTAACACTGTCAATTTCCCCCTGGATGCAGCTCCTCAAAGCCACAGCACTGATGGGATTTTTGGCCAAACAGCCAGTGATCGAATTGGAGAGTTGTTGTTTGAGTCGTCCCAAAAGGCCCAATTTGGCCCTCAAAGTGTTGAGTCCTTCTTGGTTGTTACAAGCGTCCAGTTTGTGGAGATCAAGGGCTCCAAGTGCATCGGTCACAACGTTAACACACTGGGAAATATCGACGGCTTTTTGGGCCGCTTCAGCTTGGGCCTGCTGGACGATATTGTTGAGTTGGTCGATTTGGGTGTAGACGGTTGCTTCAGCCTGGGCGACGATGGTACCAATGATCTTGTGGGTCTCACCGACCAATTTACCACCGTCGTGGATAATCCCATCGATGTTGGTCTTAATGGCGTTGATTCGGGTGGTCATGTCGGCGACGACTTCGTCGATGGTTTCCGCATGGTTGCCCTAAATCACTATTAGAGGTGTTGGCAAAAATTTTGAGATACGTACCTGGACAAGGCAAAAGGCCACGACTAGTGTAACAACAAATTTCGAGTTCATTTTCGTTTCTGTGTGAAGTGTGAAGAGTTGGTCCGCTTTTTATACCCTTTAAGTAACACAACAACTGATAATAAAGATAGAGAAATCCATGTTTGGTTACGCACTTTGGGAAATTTACCTCAAAAAATATTTTTCACGGCTCAGTTGAGTAAATAAGTGGTTGGCCACCCTAAGACCTGGCTCTCGCCGCGTATAAATCTCATATATTGACGTATTAAGTGAGCCCCCATTTGTATAATTATAGAGCTTTAGGCAATTATCGCTTTTGTCAGAATTTATCATTTACATATTGCGTATTAAGTTATTAAAAGACTTTTAGAATCCCATTAGTGTGAATTCGACACACCTGGATTTAATATTCGAAATTCTTACTTCGTGTTATTAATTAGGAGCTTGTAAGGCTCTTCCTTCATTTTTCTTATGCAATCGAGGGCCCAACGGTTGCTCGAAATTGTAAATTTTTAGACACGTGAGAGCTATTTTCCACAAAACCCGGCTTTAAAAGTTAATATTTCGCTAATTCCCTTTAATTATTTAATCCAGAAGCAAATAAACTGTGCGTAAATACAACGCTGGAAGTTTCCACCAATTCGGTTGTTACACAGTCACAAAACATTTTTTTTTTTGACAAAAGAGGATGGCGGTCCCGGTATTGGATTTATTATTTAGAAAAAAAATAATTGTCCACCTTTTATTTATTATAATTAATTGTTTGGACTCGAAGCAGTCACAATGGTGCTTATCTGGTAGCTTGAAAGAAATCTCGATTCGGGTGTCAATAACATTTTACAAGTGCGTTATCAGAATTTGATGATCAATCATTTTAACACGTCGGACAATAATAATAACAGAGTCGCCCGAACGACTTGTCAAGCGAAGAGATTGGGTTTCACGGCGAGAAGTGCGATGGTCTCGCGCTTGTTTTACTTTCCATATTGAGATAATTGTTGTTGGTATTGTTCATTCAAATTAGATTTAAAAAAATCGAGGCGAATGTGGGAATAAAACGTGAAGGGAGCTGTTTTATTTTGATTTCGTGGAAGTGTCGATTTCAAATCGCTGAGCCATTGCGGACAAAGGCCGTTAAAAAGCTAAAAAGCCTATCAACCCTTGTCTTGAGACAAAGCGCTGATTGTGTAAATTCCGGCGTCCATCTGTCCCTAATATCGATAGCCACCCCATCGCTAATCCAGCGGCATTTTGGCGGCACGGCACGCGCACACGTGCACCCTTCGCATTGCTTTGCATGAATAATAATCGGGTGTGTGCACCACCCGTCCAAGGGGGTGGGTCGACATGTGTTCGAATCACAAGTACGACCAGATTTCCGACTAATTATTCACCCTGAATTAGTGTCGTTGACCTAGGACTTGTCAAAATTTTCATGAAATATTACAACGAGAACGAACTACTTGGGAGGTAGACGCGGGTGATAAAAACTTAAATGATTCCTCGTTGAGAAATAATTACAAGGCTCGAGTAATTGCATATTTTGGGCGGTTTTTCAAGGGTTGGCGGGGGTACCTACTTTTAATCTAACGCTTTTTTACGAGTAGGGACCCTCGATTGAAAGAATACTATCATTATAAATGCGAATAACAATAGGTTTAATGGACAATAGATCCGGCACTGTGCACGTGAAATGACAAAGCGTCTAAACCACCCCTAATCCAACAAGTATAACTAGAAACACACATGCAACGATTCACGACTGACGGCACGTTCCGAGGTTCAACCCTCAACTTATGCACCCCTTGGATTTTATTACATACGAAAAAATCCAAATTATGCTCGAGACTAATAAAAAAATCATTTACTTCAATGCATATTTCATTTTATTGACGTGCAAAAAATTCCGTTCAAACAAACAAAATTCCATTATCTTTACTGTTTGATCAAAATATTAATAACTTAATAACTAGAACCGTTTCAGAAAATTCTAGTAATTTTGGCTGTGTAACAAATAAAAACAAAATTTATCTTTGTTGTTTTCGGGTATTGCTTAATGATAACGCAGAAAATGTAGGTGAAATGAAAAACAATAAATTATTCTCTAGTCGAAATTATCTCCCTCCTTTCAATTGTATACACTTCCCGCAAACAAAACAGGAAAAATGTAAGTAATTTTGAATCTAAGTAATATTGCTCCTGAACCTGGCGGTATCAAGGGTCCCAAAATTCCCACAACAGACACAGTAAAAGCAATGCATTTAAATGCACAAAAAACAATTTTAAAAAAAAATTCTTAAATCATTCCAATAGTTTTTACATAAAAAAGATCCTTATGTTTTCAAAGTTAAAGATCAGAAATGAAACAATGTAATAGGAAAGTGGTAAAATTTTGAGTAATTGAATCTTTAGTTTCATACCGATCAAATAAGTACGTATTCTGTATACGGGTTGTTTATTGTCTACATGAAAAATTCAAATGAACTTAACAGTACAAACCCCCAAATCACAAATTTGTATAAAAATCTTTCTAAATTATAAATACATATGTACATACATAGTTTATAGCATTATAGTCCCAAAACTACCGCTGAACAAAACTGAGTTTTTTATACCGTCTGTTAAATAAGTACCTACTAAAAGAATTAATTTCGATGAGAAATGTGTTATACAGCGTGGTCCAGCCCAGCTCTGGTATTCTGTAGCTCAGTTATTGATTAAATGAAAATTTTTGATATTTTGTAGATGTTATTTATACTCTAGGAATATTTTTTAATGGCTTGCTATTATTTTTTTGTGCTCATTATGATTTCTTTTTAATTCTTTACATACTCAAATTTTCTCTCAAATCGGTTTACTGTTAAAAAAATTAAAACTAATAAAAAATACAAACATTGCTTCCTTAATAACATTATGATTCCGTTAAGTGTTGAACAAGGTCTAACAAACTTATTAATTAAGTTTGATTGATCTGAATTACTACAGGCTGTTCACAATTTACTTCATAACTTTTAAAAATTTACAGTTTTTTATTTTGCTTATTTTAAATGGAAATCCTTGTTTATTTTTACATCATATGACGAGGAATTATAAATCGAACATTTTTTCTTGTTTCAACCCTAAGGTAAATCCTAACACATTCGGAGTTATTTGCCAAAAACTTAATTTTTTGATTTTTATTCATTAAATTTGTCGTTAAAATGGTTGATAAAACAAGTCTTTAGCAAGTATCTCCAGTTGGCGTTCTGTTAGGATTTATGTTGTAATAAAAAAAATGTTCATTTTCTAATTCCACATCGAATAAACAGAGGTTTCCATTTAAAATAACCCAAATAAAATGCTACAAAGTTTGAAAGTGAATTGTGAACACCCTTTAGTAACTCAAGTCAATTAAATGTAATTAATAAGTTTGTTAGACATTGTTTAAAACGTACTTACTAATAATGTAATAATGGTATCAAAGAAATACATTTAGAATTTTTTATTAATTTATTAATACTAAAGATTTAAAATCGATTTTTTTATTTTTTTTTAACAGTAATCCTTAAAACAGTTTGAAAAAAAATAAAGGACATGTAAAAAGCTTAAAAGGTATTATAACGACCACAAGAAAACTATAGCATGCCATTAAAAAATATTATTATGACGTCATAGTTTTTTTGGGGCACTCAGTATACAGGATGTTCTTACTAAAATTTGCACCTCCTGAAATCTCTAATCTCGTCCAAGTTTGAAAAAATGCTAAAACAGGTTAATTCTAGTTTAAAAGGGGATCAAATTTTATCTTAGTTTAAAAGTTTTTTTGCAACCCTCGGCGCCCAGAGCTACCCCTTCGAAAAATTTAAATGATGGCAAGATGATTCGAGTGACACATCATTTTGAAGCTGGTTTGATTGTCTATGCAACCATGTACTTTTTTTAATTTAGACCGATTTATTGTTGAGAATCACGAAATTGATTTATGATCAATGATCATTGATATTTTTGAAAATGTTGAACCCTTTCGTTCAAATTTTAACGGATCAACAGATTCAGAAATAATATTTGCGCTAATGTTGTTACTTTAAAATAACAAACCCTCCCTTTTAAAAAATTTAAATAGCAAATACTATGTTTTCCTTCAATTTTTAACGATCTCTTTTAAAGAACATTGACTAAATTGCTGTGAGGGGAAGCAAAAGTAGTTATGAAAAAATAAATCATTTTAACTAATTTTTTAAATGTATTGGTAACATTCCCACCCCCAATTTCCAAAAAATGGTACAATCGATTTTTAAAAACAGTAGGTAGTCTATATTTCTGAGTCTATTCATACCAAAAGACTTCTCCAAAATCTAAGCGAGAGCATTTTAGACAATTTTGAAGATTTTAATGAGACTTAAACTTCAAAATTCTCAACAAATCTTTCAAAATTGAAAAAAGTACACGGTTGCTTAGAGATTAAAACCTAGAATAACACTTTTATAGAAGCGGAACATAATGGTTGGCAATGAATTTCTAGCTGGAGCCATCTAGCCGCATCATCACGTACTAAAAATGGCGCGAATTAAATAATCACGATTACTTTGTATTTTTTAAATTTTTGATGTCAAAACCTTATCAAATACAATTATTATAAAAATTTTCTAATTGTATTTGAAAAGGGGGATGCACAAACAGCACAAACAGAAGAATTTTACCCAACATGACACGATCTAAACACATTTAATATTAAAGATATTTATTAAATCCATTAAGTTTACAAAACTAATAGTCATCACCGCATCGATGATAAAGACATACTTGCAATCAGCCAAACTGGCACCTTATGTTTGCAACTTCTGTCTATGGGAATCTCCTCACAGTGTGACTCACTTGCGGTTCGCTCTCAAAAAACTCACTTTTGGGAAAAACGCACCTATCTATGAAAACCTTCTGGAGCTCATTACTACGTTATATTCTTGGAGATCGTGTTGTTCCTAACCGATAGTAGGCAATAGTCTAACCCAAACACGACACCTTGAACCCCTATCTTAATAAAACTTTGAAAAATTAACGTGATATTATAAAAAATAAACTCAAATTTTGCTGACGTTTGTGAAATTTTTACTTGTCAGCCGCGCATCGGTACCACGTTTTTCTTCAATAATATGAAATTTTAAATCCGCCAATAGGATTTCTTTTTCCCGTAAAACACTAAGGCCATCTATCCGCATCATCAGTAAAACCTATTTCAGTGAGGGTTCGATTTGGCTATATCAGTTCAGGATGCCTGGATTAAAAGCAACTTCAAAATGACAGGTCACTAGATTCTTCATGCCATTTAAATTTTTTGAAGGTGTAGCTCTGAGCTCAAGAGGGATACACAAATAACTTAGAAACTAAGACATAATTTGGTCCCCCTTTAAACTAAAATTGAGCCGTTCCAGCATTTTTTCCAAACTTGTACGAGATTGGACATTTCAGGGGGTGCAAATTTTATTGTGTATTAAAAAATATTTTCTAAAAATGCATCGTAGAGAATAAATAACGTCTACAAAATATTAAAAATCTGATTTTACAATTGACTGCGCTATAGAAGACGGGAGCTGGGCAGGACCACTCTGTAGAAGCTGACTTGCAATTTATTAAAATTTCAAAATATTTATAACTATACCAATTACAAAATAAATCTTACTTACTTAAAACTTTAAATTCTTTATTCAGAATGTATAATTTAAAAACAGGAGGAATTTTATCACGTAAAAATAACTGAAATAACTTGAAAAAGATTTTTATCAAAGTCGGTTATTCGCGTTTCGCTTTCACACGGTGTAAATATAAAAGTTTTTTAATAATTCAGGCAGATTAACAAGTATCAACAAAAAATTTCAAACAAAAGACACAATGAAAAATGCCTTCTCTAAAGCGAATTTAGACACTATTTTTGCATAAAAATAATAAGTATCTCAATTTTCTTACGTTTAGTTTTGCTATCAACTACGAAAAATCGAAAACCGAAAACTTTCCTTAAAAAAAATTCAAAATTTTTGGGTAGATCGGGTTCCAGATTTTTTACTGCAAGTGGCCTTGAATCAACTTAATCCACCTCTGTATAGCAAGTAACTGTTTTTTTTGTGAACATATCCGTAGTTTTAACTTTGATTAAGTAACAAACAAAACCAATATTACTTTTATGTCATAAATAAAATTGGGTCAAATAGGTTTTTTTCTGTCTATTTTGTGCATTTTCCGCACTGTAGACTCACAAAACCTCGAATGCTGGTCTCAGTAGCCCGCTGTGACCGCTGAATCTGTATGGGGGCTCTCGACCAGTCGTTCAAAATCAAGCCGAGTCACAAAAGGCCACTTGAAATTTTTATTCGAGGCGGTCACCATTTGCTCCCTACTCAAACGAGGTCAGAATGATGCCATTTAATTTTCTAATGGGCAATATGAAAATTTCCTCTCGATAAATAAAATTTCGAAAGTGATATCCTGCTGATATCGCCTTCTGATTTTATCTCTTAATTATCCAGTTGTCGTCGTTGATTTTCGCCCCAAGTTTCCAGGTAGTGTTATTTGTAATTAAATAAAATTCCATGTGGTGTTTGTGACAATGCGGATAAAGTATTGTGCCTCAACGTGTGTGGCATCATAGAAAAATGTCGTAAAGATTTTCAACGGTTTTATTAAAAAATTTGATCGCAATTTTTTAATTAAAAACGGTGGTCGTTCATAAGAATAAGTATAAGACAAATTCGGTGAAAGAATTTTAATTCGAGAAAGATGGGAGAAATTGATAAATTCCTTAAATGTCGCGGATTGGATTTCACGAGATATCTTAATCGACCGCAGCTACTGTACGAAACCAAATTACGGATCGGGTTTCCAGTGACATTTTTACAGAAGCCCTAGAAATTTCGATTGTCTGATGACTGATTGAGTCTGCGTTCTCAACGTGAAATCAATATTAAAAAACTTTGGAACACAAACACCCAAATTAGCCGTTTGTTTTCGGTCATCAACTCAAAAATTTGTAAAATTGCATCGAAAATTTAAAGCTTCTGAAAAAAAGTCCCTTTCAAGTTTCCGCGATTTTCCGGGGGCGGTCCCCAAACGGCACAATTTACGACCGACTTTTTGCCATCCGCGTTTCAAAGGTGGTCCCGACGTGAATGATGGCTCGTCCGAGTGTTTAACTCAGTGTTTTACAGACGGTTTTTTCGATTTTTCGAAAAAGATAAAAACTGCAATCGGAATGCGTCCTAATTAAATTAGTGTGTCTCGAGCTCGTAATTAATTGTTCGTTGAATCTAACGTCTTATCGGGCAAAAATCGAAAGTATGACGCAACTGGCCACGTGACGCTTCACCTGTGGTCTGTCCCGAATTTCACCAATTCGGAATTTTCGATTCATTAACGGGAATCTTTTAATTATTAGCATTTTTAACGCATCACAGCACACGAGTTTTGAGACACGTGCATCCAAAACCGGATCGAAAAATCCAAAATTTTCGAAAATGACTTTTCGGCTAATAACAGGTCCCCGGAATTACTTTCGCTGCGCTGATAAGGACCCAATCAGTCGTCCACTACGTGAGATATGAGCGATTACGGCCGGAAAAATTAAAGCACGCGCAAAAATCTTAACGAGACGAACGCAATTCTTTGCGAATAACGGCACCGCAATAATAATAAATAAACTCCGGACTTGGACAGGTCGTAAGTCATTCAGTTTCCGATGAGATAACATCACGATTTTCCTCGATTTCAGTCAACGACTAATGAAATTCACCACTCGGAAGAAAAGAAGAATAAATAACTAGATCGGGTCGAGTTCGGGATTTTTTATGGGCGATAAACGCACGACGGCCGTGTTCTTCGACATAATTAACTCTTGTATACATAATGCTTTGGAGAAATTTCGATAAATTCTTACCGAATTTCCACAATAACGCCAAATCATGGTTTACCGTTTTCTATGCAATTTTACGAGCGGAGTGCGTGCGAAAAACCGACGGTTTTTGCATTAATCAGAATAATTTCAGTTGATTTAAAGGACGACTCGCCAAGAGACTCATCAAACCTGAATTTTAAACCGGGATTTGCATTTAAAAAATTGTCATAAATTTCTGTTTTACAGGGAGTTGATCGACAACCAGTGTCGTAAATAAAAAACAGATGAAAAATTTGCCAACAGGCCGATTTTTCAAACCAACCTGACCTGAGTAACGGCACTCATCATAACACAACCGACTTTCTGTTTTCATATCTGAAAAAGTTGAAGTTAAATTACGCCATAAATTAACGCGTGTATTTAAATGAAAAATAAATTTCCATACGATAAATTACAAAGACAGAGGCGATAGAATATGAAAAAATTTTTTGTGCTTAAATAGATATCTAAAAATTTCTGATATTTATAGGGGAACAAACCAATATTTCACCGATATCTGGGCACATATTTGGGATTCTCATTGGCCGGATTTGAATTTAAAATGCTCGCCTCTTTCGTTAGAAATAAAGGAAAAAATGAATTTGTGGTGAGATCTTGCAGCTGTGCTCGTAAAGAATTTTCAGTCGCTAAATTTATTCATAATGCCCCCGATGATATTTATTGTCCCCCGGGTCTTAATTGCCCCGAAAGCGAAAGTAATCAAAGAGATCGCTTCTCCGAATCGTGAAGGTCTTGAGGGAAAAAAAATCCATAAAATTCCGTTTTTGACACTCGTCATTTTGCATATTAAATGATATGTAAATCGGCTTTTTGAAAAAATTTGCCGGATTCTTTCCCGACCGAAAATATTTTCGGATTTGTTCGCCAGACCGATAAATAAACAAATCATATTCGTAATGAACTCGTCGACTTCTTTACGAGTTTTTAGGAGGATTATGCCAAAAACAACAACGAAACGGAACAATATAGACAGTGATTTTAAATATAAATTGCTTAATAAATACCCATATGCATCTGCTGTTTTTTTGATTCGGCAAGGATGATAAGCCTTGACGTGGATGTATTTTTTGAAATTTTTAAATATTATAATAAGAAAAAGTTTCGACGAAAATAATCCGGAATTTATGGAAATCGACGACACGGGGAAAGTGTCAAAATTCGATGTTTTACTGTTCGTTCTACACCTGACGAAGCAATTTGTCTCGGATGACCCCTAATTAATTTTTATATTTATCGTCGATAATACTCGGGATTAATTAATTCGTGGGAAATCTAGATGCTCATTAATTTTTTCCTCAACACGCCGCTAGAAATGTAAACACTGGACTGAACTCGAGAAAATTATTTATCAATTTTAATTTTATGCACTGTAATAATTAAAATTTGAATTTATGGTTACACCATAAAATGTCTTGTTGTTTCCTCCAGAATTTCGTCTATTTAATAGCTGAAAATTCCGTCCGCCACATCATGCAACCGTGTACTAAAAATGATTATCTCGCTTGGTATTAATGAGAGAAATTCGGTAAAAAGTCCCGTCATCCGTTTATTCCAACTCTTCTAATTAAGATGAAAAATCTGCAGCTACTGGTCGCGCGTTGATTTGGTATGGATCGAGTCCACTTCGGTAATTACAATATTAATTAAATATGTATAAAAATCCGATCGGTATGTATCAAGCATGCGGTTTGGATTTGATATGTAAATTAGTGTTGTAGTCCACGTGCTTCAAATTGGAATAAAATGTAAATCTCCGAAATAAACTCGTCTAATCGAAAAAACGTTTTGGTCACATCCATATATTCCGCTTTTTGCTTTCGTATGTTAAAAGTTGGGTCGTTTGCGCTTCTATTCCACACCAAATAAATCCGGAGATTAACCGGAGATGTCACGTTTGGAAATATCGAAGCTTCAAAAGAAAAACGCTCTGATTAGTATTCATAATGAAACTTATTATGGGCAAGTTTCTCACGCCTTTTACCAACTTAAGTACACTCAAACATGGAACATGTTCACCTTACCATATCATTAATATTCAAACGGAATCGATAATATAAATCTATCCACCGATCGAGATATCCACACCTCAACGAGGCCATTTCACCGCATACAACATCAAAAAGCAGAGCTTTTGTGCTTTCTACGCTGAATCTATTTGTGGTTAGGCAACCAGATATTGCGAAACTATTTTTATTTGGGTAACAAAACGTTATCAAAGGGTTATCTATGAAATACTGTAATTCTAAATTTATTATTATTTAACTGTGCAGATAGGTAATAGTTTTATTCAAAAAAATCATTTGACTTGTAAATACTACCTAACACTGCTCCTACATTTAATTTGGCAGCCGTTCCAGGAATAACGCAAACTGACACCAAAATTTTCAAAATACTTTTATTCTTTCAAAATACACGATTGGTTTATTTTGCAACAAAAGAGTTTTTCTTTGTTGTGGGTTTAAAATGGGAGAAGATAATCATTTAAAATGAAAGTAATTCATTGGATACCAAAATTTACATACAGTCACCCAAAATAAAAATGACGCTCACAACCATAACCGCTATCATAAATCATCAGAAATCGTAAACTAGTTTGAGGATAAAACAAGTATCTTTCACTAATTAAGAAATTTGCGTTTTTGATTTTTAAATACGTTTTTCAGATAAAACTAAGTTTTTTTTAATTTACTAAAAGTAGCTAAAAATCAGATTAATTTAACCAACTTTCAACTAGATTTATTTATTATAACTTTTTACAACAATAAATATTCTGGTCAAATGTAAAGTTAGCTATTTCTGCTTTTCTTGGGCGTTTAAGAACGTGTTAGAAAAAATTTCCCGGAAATTCAGCAATTTAAATTGTTAGTTTCTCTCGACTGCGCTCATTTTTGAGCGAAATTATATCAAAATAAGCGGTCTAAAAATCATGTTTTCTTTCTGAGTTAAAAGTTGTAAGTTTAGAGATGTCGCTAAAGCAAGCCTAAAAGTCACCCAATTTGGCTGAATATGATATAGTTTTTCCTCTTCTTTTAACCAAAAAAAAATATTCGCAAAATTTTACTCATACCAAACCCAAAATTATTCACTAAGTGCTTTCTCTCGAACAATTTTGCTAGAATTACTATTATTTAAGTTTTATTTCAGTTAACGCTTTTGAAACTAAAACTCATTTATTATGTAAGTTCTTGTAAAAACACGTTCCAAAATCTAAAAAAAATTAAATGAAATTGATGTTATAATTTGTCTGTTTCACTTGATTTGGTTTGTTTTTAAATAAAATTTCAATAAAAATAAACTAAAAAACGACATTACTTGTTCAAAAAAAAGTTATTGAAGCTTCAAGTTATTCAAGCTTTGTATTTGACGAAAAATGACGAAAAATGTAGTTGATCTTCAATTTTGTTTATTAATCCGAAATAGTAGACGCGTCATTTTTATTTTTGGTGACTGTACATTGCCTTGTATGCTGTAACATAAAGTACTGTTGACAGCATAAGTACCACCACTAGTGTATAATTTTTGATGACTGTTTTTCCTGTTTCTGGTAGTTTAGAAATCGGTAAGTAAATTGATTAATAATATTACTTTTTTATTTTCGTAAATTTGCTGCCCCGTCCGTTATTACAAACGTGTATAAATGCTGCTCTTATTTTTTACGTCATTAAACAAGATCAAGAATAATTAAAATCTTTAATAATTAGAACCTGTCTGAATACATTTTTTAGAGTTGTTTTCACTCATATGATTTTTTTGTCCCGTCCGTCATCCCCCGTCCATCATGTGTAGAGATAAAGTAAATTAATCACAAGTCGTTACACTTTGCCTTGTTCTTTAGTTTCGTGGTTTGAAAAGTTTCAACAGGTTCTACTTTTCCTTCAAAAATAATTGTAAGAATAAGTGTCTTTTAAATTAACAGAATTTTAAAACGATTGTTTAACAATAATAAGACGTCTTTTTTGGGTCCCGTCCATCATTAATGTGTATTTATTTTTCCTGCTTGTATTTCAGATTCTTCTAAATCTACTGATACTGTTCATAAAAAAATAAAAATAAAAACTTGTGGAAAATGTCCCGTGCGTTAAAATGGATTGGCTGTTTTTTAAGATTTTTAATTAATTTAGATATCTTTTCGTGGCCAAGTTGTCGATATTTCGCGATTCAATCAAAGTATCGGGTCTCTTAAGTAGTCACCTTTCACACCTTCGTACTCGACCCTAATTGACCTCTCTCTGGGAAGCTCTGTTATGACAAGAACATCGAATTTATTTACGACATTTCGGAGTAGCTAATCCAGCTGCGTCAATGTTTCTATTAATTAAAAGTTGAAGTTTAAGTCTCTGAAACCGTTACCGATTAGGCCGAAATTCAATCCGGGTATAAATTTTGGAATCTTTGCTAAAAACATAAAATAAATTCGAATTTTTTCCCACCGTCTTCTCCGAACTGGTGATATAAATCTCGTGCACCCTTAACTCTTCGGAATTCCTTTCGGAGAGCTAATCCTAGCTAAATTAACTCCGATTCGATCGATTCGACTATGATAAGGTGTTCAGTAGCCAGTTTCGGTCATCTCGACAGCAATTAGCTTCAAATACGGAAGATTCTTTGTCGGCTATTTCTCGTTATCGAAATCGGGGTGTCGCATTGACCAAATTCTAAAGATTCTCCAACAAGTGTAGCAGCACCTGTCGAAAATCCACCACGCGATAAGGACGTATTATTTGGGCAAGGCAAGAACTTTCTTGCATGCATATTCATGAGTTCGCATTTGCAGGTGCTCGATTTGATGAAATTTTTTTCCTTTAAGACGATTCGCTTTTCAAAATTCTCGTGACCGATCTCGTTCCATTACCCGATACTTAATAAAATAAGGCCATAAAATATACAGAGGTTGGCAAGCCTGGGTATAAAACGATACCCATCTGGCACAGCGGGAAGCGCCTCATCACCTCCGACCGGCGGCTCCTTAGCCACCTCCCAAACGACTTCTGAACCCAACCGGCAAAACTCACGACAAACCCGAATTGCGGTTGGTACGCCTGACCCAAACAAACGCCACCACTAATTCAATTTTGCAATTAATTAACCAACATGATTAATTAAAACTTGAATAAATACAGTAAACAATAAATAACACTTTTTTGCAACACTCTGTGGGTAATTTTCAATTTGCCGATTGTGAAAGTTCAAAACGCGGCGTCTCGTTCGATTTTTATTTATTAACGCCTTGTGTATCACGTGGAACACCTGCCTACTGCGACTCATTGCCAAATATTGCTTGATTTATTACGGTTCTTTTGCAATTATAATTATTCCAGCGTGGAAATGTGTTGGTTTGGTGCGTGGTGTCGTCGTGAGATACGTCTGGTGGCTCCATCTAACGGTTTTCCACATAAATCAGTGTTAATTAGTTCATGTATCCTAATAATCGCTGCTGGACGATCGAGTGGAATAATTAGAAAAAATAATTTGTAGTTCGGAGGACCACCTGTTAGACGCCTGTATTACGCGTTAATAACGAATATTTAATCAGTTTCCACAATCGACTGATTTGAATAATAATTAAGCAAAGTTTAATTTGAGATGACTGGTAGCTGTGATTTATTAATTTGTTCTGTATATCCAACTGAGAGGAGAGGAAAAAATTAATGAGACGCTTTAAAATGATCGGCCATTATGTAACTAGTACAAGATGGAATTGTCGGCTAGAGGTCAACGGATAGTTGATTAATTTATTAACGCATGCATCGTCTTGACTTTTTATTGCTTGAGAAGACAATTATTTCAAGGGTTAGCTGCAAGTGTCAGAGGAGGAGACACAAGGCAAGGGAGGAAGAAATTCTCGTGTGATTGGAATTATCGATATCATTGAACGGATTGTGTTTGAGGGTGTAACAGCCACTCTAGGAGCCCTTTAGTCGGATTTATTGCTTGTCAAACATCCGGCACTATTGTGTGAAGGGCCTGAAATATGCCTCTTTGACGTTTTTTTGGAAGGATTAAGAGGGTGGTGGAGAAGTGAAAATTGTGAGTGAAATCAAATTCCGAAAAGCCAGTGATCATGTGGCTAACGGTTCGAGTTTCGCAAGGGTTTGGAGCTCGATAACATCGTTCCACCTCCTTCTTGCTTTTTATTGCGGGGACAGCAATTTTAAGGGGTTAGCAGCGACCTGTTGAAGTCAAACCACTCGTCCAGATGACAACTGTACATTTTTTTTTCGATAGGGTGTCTTGAAATTCTTGTTTGATTGGAATTATCGATATCATTGAACGGATTGTGTAACAGCCACTCTGGAAGCTCTACGACGTATTTATTGGTTGTTGAACATCCAGTCGTGTCGTGCAGAATCTGTCGATTTTTTCCCAGATTAACGAAGAATTTGTTGTCGTCTCGACGAAACGAGTAAAAAGTCGCCGGTCATTTCTAAAAAGCTCCTCAACGCGCCACAAACAAACCTAAATTAATTAATCCATCATTTGAAATTGTCCTCATCGCGACATTCCTTCAAACTTATGTCATGTAAAAGTTAATTGTCGGTCGTATAATGACCGAGTCGTAACCGTTGGGAATAAAAATAATAATCGAGCGAGGCGAACATTTATGACTTTTTTAAAGTGTGTTTCGTGAAAAATTCTTCGGCGCTTTGTTTCTTGCCAAATTACCAAAACGGTAATGGACCTATTAGTACGCCCTAAACTGACAGTTTTATGGCGCGGTGCGCTAAGTGCATTTTTCACGTAGTACTGCACCACATGGCGATGGTGGAGATCCAACGTGCAATTACCGAGGCACATGTGGCACTCCGATATCTATTTTTACAGCGAGACACTGCTTCGATCTAACATTTGGCAGCCATGAGAGCCGCTTCAATCAACGGCGACGGTGCATTTCCTTGCCGAAACCACCGACCCATATGGTCCCCGTTATGCGACGGCACGCCAGACGAAGAGACGGCTTGCAACCACCACTTCAACCACCGGCCTCGACCTTGCTCCATCCTAAAAAACCACTCCACGTCTTTCACACAACATTTTCCAGCACAAACTCTATTTTGTGAACAAATAAACCGCTTTTGAAATGCTTTCCTGCTCGTTCCCGCACCTAGACCAGGAGCCAATTGAAAATAAACAATCAGAAGATAAAAAGACTAGAAATCGCTCAAAAGATTGCAAAACCCCTCTAAAAATTATCCCCAAATTCAATTACAACTACGTAGTTTTAGAAAAAATACAGGAGTTTCCTTGAAATTTTAGTGGTGATGCGGTATGTTTTCTCAGTCTCTGATATAATTAGTTTTTAAAAAAAGGTCAATGCTAGTTTTTGTAATGTAAGGAAGAGATAATCTTAGACACTTGTAGCAACATCCCTCTCTCTAACAATGATATTTATCCTAATGTTCCAATTTTTCTTGTTGTCTTAAATTTTTAAATAGTCGCTGAGGAAGTGCTGATGTTGAAGCCCGAAACACAAGCATTCCAAAACATTTAAACCAGTAAGCCTTGATTGGTTATACTTTTCAAAAATGTCTCTACAAGAATCTGGTTTCCAATTGGATATTAATCTGATGGCTCTTTTTTATTAAAATTAAGAAAAACACAATTAAATTAACTTTATTAAAATTAAGAAAAATCTCTTCAAAAAATAATACGTACCATATTCTCTCACACATTGGAAGATAAGCGTAATCTATTTTTTTATTCTTTTCACACATTCAGTGTTGAGTTTTCGTGTTATAACTCTTTCTATATTAGATATTCATGTAAAGTAATTCCTCGAGATATTAGTATTCGATAAAACAGTAAAATTATTATTATTCTAGGGTTGATTTCAATCGATGGAATGTATTAGAAATTCGCTTTCTCAGAGAGACTTTTTTGAAGAAAATGCAACTGTTAGAAAAATTTTAATTACAGAACACTTTGCTAGATTATATAAAAACTAACATTTGTTCTTTAATTTTTGTTCCCAATTCCAAAAGCTTCATTTTTTTGGTATTCTCAATTACCGCAATTATTTTTCTGTAATAAGAAGTCACTGCTCTTATTTTTAATTTTTAAACTAATTTAGGAATGTCGTCATAAACTAATTCTTCTATTATGTCTGGTTTTATACCTCAAATTGGAGCATATATTAAGATGTTAAGTAAATTCCCACCCAATTTAAAATTTTTATTTAGATCAAAATGCCTATCGGCCTGACGGCCTTCACCAGTTCTTCGTCAAAACACTTCACATATAATTATTGTAATTAAAATCAAACATTATTACATTAAACACTTAAAATCAAGATTAAACTTTAAAATTTGTTTGCCCTTTCTTTTCTTTGACAGCCATTTGTGCCGAAACCGGTATTCTGATCTAAATAAAAATTTAAAATTGGGAGGAATTTTACTTCAGACATGTACTTATAGCGATTAAAACTACTTGTCTACTACTCAAGTATAGTGATTAAAACTAGTATTTTCTTTTACCAGAATTTTTTATTCTCCAAAAGTAATTCAACATTATAATAAAATAACTACTTAGATTATCAGCTTACATCCCTATTGCATTTAAAAGAGTTTTCTAAATCCATGACTTCTCGTAATTATGCTGAGGACAGCCTTAAAAGCCCATGGATTTTATTTTTGAAATAGTCGAATTTGAATGACATGTAGAGACTGAGCCAAAGTTAGTCACTTTTCCAAAAAATTCTCGAACAGGTCGTTTTTATTTTTTCGAATGTTACATTTTGACGTCATAGTGATATTTATGATGTAAGAAAGATCTTTGTGTAATACTCTCAATGAGTTTTACAACTTTTTTATTTTGATTTCTTTGTTTTACAGTTTTTCTTGCTAGAATTTTTTGAATTTTTTATACTCATTTTATACTTATTCAAAACTATAAAAACGCCATCGTCGCATTGTCTCTCAAAATTAGCTGTTATAAATTATTCATGCACTTCAAAAAATAATAGGTATAGTTATTTATTTAACAAGTTTGAGTGTAAATCGGACGTTTTATGTCACGAGTGGATTATCAAACCACTATTTTACAATTTTTTATCAGTCTTATTTAAAAAAATAATTCGGTAAAATGCGAACTTGGCGTTTTGAACAACTAATAGAACTCCATTTAAAATTAGTGATCCAGACTTCGTTCCTATATAACATAATTTCAAAATTTTTGACATTGATAATTGATTTAAAATGTAAAACAATAATCAAAAACCTGAGTTGTCATTAAAAAATTTAATATGATGTTATTACTCAAAAACGAATGACGTCAGGTCAAGTCAGGTCAGGTGATGACTTTATAGTGTCAAATTATATATTTAAAAAAATAAAATCGACCTGTGCAAAAATTTTGACTCATTAGGAAGATACGATTTTGTGCGTTACTTTTAGTTCAGTCTGTATTTTTTTAATTAATTAGGTCGAGTATTTTTTATCCATTCTCACTGTGAAAAATGTATTGGTAAAAAAAATTTATTTAGAAATTTTTATCTTATGTTCGATAAATTTTTATTAGTTTATTTCCCCAAGCAATAAAAAAATTGCTTCTACGATTCCTGCTTTTCTGCTTTTACTACATGATATCCAAGCATGCATTTACATTACGCTAAACTGACTCTTTGCATTTTTTTTTATTTTAACGGTCGGTTTTAATGAGTCGGTTAGTAATTTAAAGTTTATTTAATTTTATGGATTAGGGCCAATTTTCCGAGAAAAAGCCCATTTCCGCCGACTTCCGAATTTGTGTGAAAATCTTGCGATAGGTTCCGTTTCCTGTATCGAATCCCCGTTCGTCCCCGTCGTTGTTTACCGTCCGATTCCCCTATGGGCAACAGCTGTGATCTAAAAACCCACCCCTGGAACAGGGAGGGGTCGATTTATGTTACTGGTCTCGTGCCATGTGCGAAACAACGTTGAGAATTTTTAGTTGCGTTCGATCTTTAGAAATACGCGCACGCGACACAATTCAACCCATCACCAATTACCCAACATCCGGTCCGGCATTGAAGTCATCCACTTAACAGATCTGAACTCTGACACAGACAGTAGTGACTATGGCCGGCGTCAGTGTGGTATCCCCTCATAAAATCAACGTCCTGCAGCAAAACGACCGTCGCGAAATCATAATTCTCCGAAAAAACCCTCAAGACGACATCCTCCTCACAAAAAAGAAGTCGAAACCTGGAGGCAAAACCGCCCCTCAGCCCGTCGCCGTTGCGCGAAGAAACGCCCGCGAACGCAACAGAGTCAAGCAAGTCAATAATGGCTTTGCCAATTTGCGCCAACACATCCCGAATTTCATCGCAGCCGCTTTCGAGTCCAACAGTCGAGGGGGCAACAAGAAGCTGAGCAAAGTGGAGACCCTCCGCATGGCTGTGGAGTACATCCGGAGCCTGGAGGACCTCCTGGCCCTCGACGAAAGCACCGTTTCGTCCTCCACCTCCTCGATACCCTCGCCTTCGACCACCGACGACTTGTCAACGAACCCCACGCCACCGCCGCACTACACCTATCAGATCATCCCCTACGAAGCGCTCAATGTCGACGACCACATCCTCTCCGATCCTAGTCTCATGGACGCCGATTTAGAGTTTAAGGGTGCTCAGGACTTGTCCCTGTTGCACGTAAGTGACTCCTTATCCCCGGGGATATACAGTGAACAGAGTTTATCGCCCGATACGGTTTTCGGAGACGATGGGAAAAGTGAGGACGTTCCGGTGATTTCGCTCAAGAACGAGAACGAGCTGCCGCAGCAGCACAAGACGAATGTTATGGATGTCATGCAGTGGTGGGAACAGCAGCAGACGCCGCGGTCGACCATTAGTTAGTGGAAACGATGGTAAGGAGGTGGAGCAGGGAGTTGGAAGGAAAACGACTCTCTGAAGGCGAAAAAATTACCTTCCCTAATGATCTTTTAATCTTAATTCCGAAAATTTAATTATGATTTTCTTATTTTCTTCGCAGTCTTGTGTACGCTGAATTTTGCTTTGACGTAATTAATTCTAGTTCTAACTCGACTCATTCAGTTGAGTGTCGATTAATTTCAGTTATTAATTTGAGGCATTAACGAACACGTTACAAATTAATACGTGGCCTAAATTGGAAAACAAATTATTTTGATCTATCGACAAGAAATTATGATAATTAATTAAGTTAATTATGTATGAATTCTAACTACATACAACTACTGCTTCCAGCTTAACACTGGTTATTAATATTGATTTAAAAAATTGCGTAAACCCAATTTGGTAACCAGTCAAATCATTTAATGTCAATACCATAATTTTATAAATAACAAGCAGATCAATTTTTCTCTCTGATCATTAATCTGCAAATCCAAAAACTAAGCAATGACAATACAAAAGATAATATAATAAATCTTTAACGTAATTTGATCGAATTCTGATCAAATGAAATTATTATCTTATTAAAAATATTCATTAGACATCAACACCTTAATTAACTTATTAAATTTTGGTCAATCTAGAATCGACGAAAAATTATGATACTTAATTAATTAAGCTAACTATGTATAAACAGCTTATGATGCCTAATTATAATATTAATGTCATTTATAATTAAACACATCTGTAGCTTCCAACTTTAACAATTATTGTTATTAATAATATTTGAAAAAAAAACGGATTGAACCCCAGTTTAAGTAATTAATTATATAAATTTCAAGCATTATCAGTTCCTAATTAAAACTTTGTGTTCCAATAACTTTTTCAATTATCTTGCCTTGAGCTTTGGCAAAATTATTTATACTAGTTCTAAAATGACTAGAGCATGAGTTCATTTCAGTTATAACATAATTAATTAATTAATTTACAACTTATTATACATATACATAATTTTTGAGTAGCTTCCAATAATATTGATTTTTATTAATTGAAGAAATTAATTTAATGACGAATGCAACCTACACCTAATTAAATTTAATCTTACTTATCTTTACTAATCATTTCTATTTTTAACTTTGTTTCTGATAATAATTATTATAATTTTTATTAGGATAATAGTAATTACTAATTACACAAGGTAAATCTGCTAAAAGTCATTTTAGTAGGTATATCTTAAAAACTAATAGTCGTCCGGAAATATGAAATACTTTATAATGTTATTTTTGCATTTGATTTTTTTTTAATTTCCTATGTCTTTAAAGTTTGAACTTTCTTCTTTAAAGTGGTTGAAGTCTTACTCTTCTACGATTCTTAGTTTTGTATAATATTTATTTAAAACAGTATGTTTTCGTCAAAAATATCAAATTAGTAGGTATCTCAAAAACTTTGCAAAATCGACCAGTAAAATTTAGGTCAAAATCATCTGAATTGAAAGTTATGTCCAGTAATAAAAAGTAATGTGTTCCTTTTCCAAAAAACATAACATTGTACTATATTGTAGCTTATTTCAGAAACACCCCTGTATAAATTTAAAAATAATTTTAGGTGATCCAGGGGTTAGTATACGGGGTGAATTTGATAATTTTGCATATATTTTAAGGAGTGATAGTAAAGCTCAAAAGAAGTCATAACTCAACTTGCCTTTTCCAAATGTTTATAGTTTCTGAGATACAGAGTGGGTGAAACCTCCATTTAACCGTCAAAATAATGTTACATTTAAAAGAATGAACTTTGTTGGTAAATTATGCAAATTTTCTACCTTTTTTAGAACTCTTTTAATGTGAAGACAATTTTCGGTAGCTGTTTTTGAAAATTATAAAAAAATTTTTTAATAATTGGTTTTAAAAAGTAATCTCAAAGATCATATTCTTTTTTATTTTCGTTTACTCGCTGACTAAAACCCTCTATATCTCCGAAAGTATAAACATTCAGATAAGGCAAGTTATTTTGACTTCTTTCGGGCTCTACTATCACCCCTTAAAATATGTGCAAAACTATCAAATTCACCTTGCATACGATTTTTGTGGAAAACATTTTTCTAACATTTAAAGGTCAAGAATGGACTTTACCAACTTGCTGGGACACCCTAGACAACTAATTGTTTTCCTGAGACTTAATTAATTTTAGTTCTAACTTGATTCATTTAGCTGGGTTCTAACCTTTAGAACTTGTGAATTACTAATAATTTTACCACCTAATTTGAGAAATTACCTCACTTGAACTAGAGATTCTAATTGAAAAAAAGCTTGATTGCGAGCTGAAATTAACTCTAAACTCTAAGCCGAAGTTTGGACAAGAGTTGGTCTCTTTGGTTCATTGTAAATTAGATTCGATTCCGGTGGGTAATAAGTCCGGGTTTTGCGGGCACAGTTCCGGTCAAATGTCACAATAAACCGCCTCAGCGTCGCTTATAAAATTTTTTGATGGTGTTGGCCGTTCGTCGCGCAAAAAATTACCTGCTCCGTCCCTCTGTTATTATTCGTCGCTCCGGTTCTGTACCCGAAGACACAATTCACTGTGATTGCTCGCCGTGACATTGAGGTAAAGTCTGCGACCTTTAATACGTAGGTAGATTGAAAGCGGCTTAATACCCAGCCAACTAGTCCTTTCATAACCCAGACGGACTTGAGATGTTTGAAGACGCTCGCATGAATGGGAACGCGAAGCCGACTCCGGAAGAGAAGAATAGGAACGTGTTTTTTAACTCGCCACGCGCCCTTTTCCGTTTGCGACCGTTATGGCCACTGGGATTTTTTGCCCAATTCGGAAATTTTTCCCACGACTTCCGGTCGTTAGCCAACCGCCGACGAGCTTTTTTCCACTTTCCTGTAAAGTTTCCCGCTCGGAAAGGACCGTTTTATCCGTTAAAATTCTCGATTCGCTAGGGCATAAAACTGGCTTTTGTCCCGAGGATATTTTATATGCACCTTCGTCCCGTATGGGAATTTATTCCCACCGAACTTGTTTTTCGTCAAACAGGTAAAATCTGAAAGGGGCCCTTTGCACGCTCCATTTTCGGTAGTTCATAACGGCCGAATGAAGCTGGTTTGAGGACCCAGAGACTCGAGAAACCGGAGTTAATTTCGCCGATGATTGATTACCGGCGTGACAGTTGAATTAAACTTGATATTTTTGCAAAAAACCACTCTTTTATTATAAACAAATTCACGGGGCGATGATGGACGATGGTAAAAAGACACTCGACTGCCTCCGAGTCGGAACGATAAATCTCCGGTAATGAAAATTTATTTCGCTAAAGTTGATTTGAAAAAATGTGGCGCTATAAATTCGACATTGCTTAAATCATACCTGGGCTGGTATTCAATTATGTGATTTATGGGAGCCGATGGGAAATTATACCATCGATGGGAGACAATGGGAATACAAATAAATCAAGCTTTAGTCGAGACTACAGGAAGTAAATATTGAATTTACTGTGACAAGCTCAACTTTATTGCTTTTTTCTTTAATATTTGTTTGATTAGGTTCTTGCGGTAGCCGATTCCCGGGCCCTTAATGGAACCACGTGCAACCTTGCTATTCTTACAAACTAATCCTATTAAAAGCACGGCTTTCATTTCGAATTTTGTTACACAAACAACGATTCTAAAGCATCTTCAGGTACATAGGCACCAGCGATTTTTTACAGGTAGTCCCTTTGCCAGTAAAATAATGAGCAATTACAAAGGGAGTTTCACAGATAGGGCCCTCCAAGACCCACAATTTACATAATTTAAACATTTTAATTTCTGGATATTTATAGAGTACAATTCATTTGTCTTGTGTTTTTGAGTTGAGCTCGGACAAATAATTTTTTGGGTTCTCAGATTTTTTTGGTGGAAATTTTTCACAGGTAATGATCAATTACAATAGAAATTTCACAGATAGGACCCCATTGAAGTCCCCGAAATTATCATAATTTCGACATTAGAGAATCTGTCCCCTTTTTATAAGAACATGTGTTGTAATATTTCATCGTGGACGATTCAATTCGGACAAAAAATAAATTTTGAGAATCTCCGAACCGCGACAAATCTCATTAATCTCTCATTCACCGTTCGTAGGAGGTGCCAATACATCAGCTTCTTAGCGTCAGAGCATTTAATCGAGCTTATAAACGTCACAACATTTTGACCCATACATCAGACTTAGAGTCCGGAGACGTTTCTATTTCGTCGGAGTGAAGTGTGCCAGATGTAAAACGTGGCGGAAGTGGAGTTCGCTAATGGATGCCCACCTTTAGGGAGAAAATTGTTGGCGTCATTTCGACTATAACGAATTATTCGCCGATATAACCGTACACGAAACATCGATCATTGTCTTTAAGTAGAACTCGGCTTCTCGCGTAATTAATTACTCGACAAGGACATAAGTTAAACGGTGAGCCATCCGACGAAATGATAAGTGCTCGCTGATCCGGCGACTTTATTAATTATTCCGCACGCAACAAATCAGATCGTTTATTAAAATATATTCACCACGTATCGGGATACATCCATTATCCCACTGATTTATTACAGTGTCACGGAAATGTTTGAATAGTTTACGTTTTTATCAACGAGGCGGAGGCGAGCGAGCTCAAAAAAACCGTAATTAGCGAGCCGGTCGCTGGGGGGCGATGAAATCGAAAGCCGTCGGGGAAGAACTCACACGAATGCAGCCACGAAAAAATTAACCAATCCTACCTTTTTTAAATATTGTCTCATTTGCGTTAAAATCTAAAGCGATCAACACAAAGATTAGAAGCAACAAATTCTCGTTAAGTGGGGCAGTATATCAGTGCAATGAGTGGATTTACATTATTTATTTATCATTTGTGCCTTTACAAGCGACTTAGTATTTATTTATTCCCGTCTAACACTCTTGCTATGTTTACGTAAAGTGCTAAAACCATCAAGCGGCACTCTTGTAGATAAATCGACACGTGTTTATCGCTCGGAACACTTAAAACAAGCCGATTTTTCTGTTTCAGATTCGTCCGCCAATTCCCAGTGCCAGTAAACCAGACTCCGATTGTGATTTTAGTGAAATTTCGAAACGAAAAACGAGCTCCGACTGTTGTTATTATAAACGAATTTTAAGATTGTTTTTAGAGAAATTTTTATTGATATTTTTGTATTTATTTTTATACTCGTTCTAAGACTGTAAATTACGTTAGTGTAGTAATATTGTGATGAAACACCAGTGCCTTAATTGTGATACTTGACTGGCCCTCAGCCGGATAATTGTAATCTGACGGCCATTCAAGTCCCGTATTGTAGTTTTAAGGTTGCAAACTTAGTTTAATGATCTCATTCGACTTGTTATTAGCCACTTTTGTAAATAAACCATTTGAAAAACCCTTAATTCGTATCTAACCCCCTAGTGGGCAGTGCCACCGTTTCAAACGACTCAATTTATTCCAATCCCTCTCAATTTCCACCCCTTTTGAGCGTGCCGTACAAATCCATTAAAAACGCGCCGACCCCACGCTATCAAGAAATTCAAAAAGTCATCCAATTTCTTTGAAAAAACCGAATTACGTATCCAATTTCGTCGAAAACGACACGAATTAAAGCGCTAAATTCAGAAATCCCCAACTGAGCTCTTATGTACGCAAATTCGCATCAGCCCCCGACCGCGTTTTGTCCGCTTATTTCCCAAAATTGGCCCTTTTGGCGGGAACATTTAACCTTGACATTGCACTGACGACGAAATTAAAAATAGCAGAGGGGAAAGGGAACTTTGGCCAGATGTTCAGCTGTTGGGGTTGCCCGTCCTTCTCTAGCTACCTGGTGATTGAAGCTGGGGGCTGGGGGGCTGAGGGGCTGTGTGCAGACACGCTTCGTGCCACGCGACTGTTGAATTCAGATTTGCACAACAATTGACGGGATTTTCTATTCTTTCGGGGTATAACTGCCATGGGGCGATTGTACGCTCTTCGACAAATTAAATGCACACACTCACACACCAACCACGCACCGAAAATTCCATCAATTTCGTTCGTTAACCACTTGTGATTACCCTATCTAGGTTTTTATTCGAGCAAGTAGGGAGTTGTAGGGGCAAAATGACATTAAATCTGGCAAAGAGTGTACAAAGGGTCTCTACAGAAGAATGTGTAATAAATCAGGTCCAAATGCATCCAGGGTATAGTTACGCAACTTCATGATGTTCGTAGCCAATTGATTATGAGACTGTCAATAGCAATTTTTAGTTCCTTTTTTATAATTAATGTTGGTTTGTTGGAATTATTGATACGAGAAGCATTTAAATGGACACCTGTCTTAAAAAACGTTTAAATGTCCAACTAGTCGACCATATCGGAAGCATATAGCGGAAAATAAACGCAACAATGACTTTTCTTTACTTGGTAAACAAAGAAATATGAAAAAAGTGTAGGTATTCTAAAAGAACTAGTGTTCACGAAAATCAGGAAACTTTCGTGTTCGAACCCTGAATTTTTTCATGAAACTGAAAGTCTTTTACAAGCGTCGAAATTTTTCAATTACTTTTTTCTCTCAAATAATAGGTATTAATTACAGTAACAATGCATTTTACAAGAAAAACAGATTAATAAATAACAACACATCAAAAATAATTTTAGATTTATTTGCACCAAGCAGTTCCAGTTAATAATTGTATAATTTGCAGGATATGATAATATCTATATTGAACAAATTAATCAAAAAATTGGCATCTTTCATAGTTGATGTCATATTTATAAATGCATGGAAGGAATGCTTAAAGATTCTTTTTTTCAACTTCTGTAATCCTCATAATGTAAATAACTACTGACCGATTGATCCTTCTAACCAAAAAGTTTAAAGAAATTAAAATCTACTCTTCACAGTATGTTTTTGAATAATTAAAAATTTTAAGAAACTTTAACGAAATGAAAGATCAAGAAATATCAAGAATCCTGGATATAATATCTACTGGTATCAAGACAAGAAGCGAATTTTTAAGAAATAATGAAGTTAAAAAAAAATTTTCAGCAAGTTTCGAGCTTTAAAACACAAGAAAAACATATCATGTTAAGATTTCTTGCCTTGAAGAAATGTTTGTAAATGACCCAAAATAGTGAATACCTCTAGAGTTGGTTAAATTAAAATTTTTTTGAAGAAATACAGAAATAAATAAATATGTGTTTATCTAAAATTGTAATTGTAAAATTGCAAGACTTTTATGAACAGTGTTTTTTTAATTATGTAAGTGAAACGACCACTATAATTTTATACAAAAAAAAACAAAAATTGTTTTGTAACCAGATATCCGTTGCAGCTTCGGATTTTTACGATGATATCAATAGATAACTTAAGGCGCATTTTGGTGGTTTTTGCATTTTGCTCTTCCATTTCCGAGAAAAAAGCACAAAAATGTTGAAATTTTCATTTTTCAAGCGCTGATTATAGCTAAACTTTTGTAGCTTGCGAAAAATGTTAAGTAGTACCATAACCGGCTTAAAAAAACTCTACAAAATGGTACAAGTTTCAAAACTTCAGTATTTAAACGACGATTACGGCAAAAATAAAAAAGCTAAGAAAAAACGAATTATTCAAACGAAAAAATCACGCTTACGTAAAATCCATCAGATAGCTTGAATCAGAAATTATTATTTTTTATTTTAAATAATTACTGCAAAACTATTCGAATTTTTTTTTATATTTTGATGAAACCTATGCAAGATTATAGAGAGAATCGAGTGGCGTTGAGAAAATTGCAAATTGTTAATAGTTTTTAAGTTATTAACACTTAAATTTAGCAATTTTTCTGTTGTTAGCAATTTTCTCCTATTGACTTTTTTACACTTTTAAGAGGTGTAGTGGATTTTAAAAATATAGCTTGCTAGAGCAAGGTGGACGGTGCTTATAGAATTGGGCCTAAAGTAGACTCTTGTGTCACGTCCCAAAAATGAAAAATTAAGTAAAAGCAATGGTTTAAGAATATTTATCTGCATAGACATAAAATTGAGAAAAATTCGCTATTCGCGTGGCATAGCCCTAATCGTGCCGAAATGCCACCGGTTTATGACTAAGCTTTTTGTGATAATCGCCACCTGACAATTCCCACACGTGACTTTCCACGGTAGTGCACAAAGCCACGTGCGTTTGATAATAGCAAAGCTTCCGGCCCATTAATTCCTCAAATTCATTTCTTTCAAAAAATTTCAATATTTTCCACCGGTTAATTCCCATAAGTAACGCAAACTAATTCCTATTTCCTGTCTAGTTTTCGATCAGAAGTGTGTCCACGGCTCTAACATTAAAAACTGTTTCCGGTAGTTGTGTCAAACCACCCCTTCGAACACGTGTGTGTGCACCGAGGGTGAAGTCTCCGAAAAATTAGCCGCGGAATTTTCGATACCCAACCATCGATTTCTCTTCCCATCGGGATTTAAGAAATACAATGGTCGATATCCTAGTTTCGCTATTGTGTCCTTGACACCCATCATGCGATTTAGATCGGGTCACGAGGGGCTGTAAGCCCTCAGACCTAACGGTTTTCTATTGTGGGGGTGAACTTTCGATACTGTACACCGTTTTGAGTTCGATAAATAGCAGCGGCGCGTTTGTGCTTTAATTAAACAACCATTAACCCTTTTTTTGTCACGCTTCTACAAACGCAGACACTGAAAAAATTCTTAAGAATTACTCGGACGTGATTTATTTACACTCGGATGAGTCTAAGTGGCTGCGGACGATCGGCCCTTGTTTCATTTCAAAACAATTGATGCACGTATTTAGTTTAAGGGGGCGCCACCGTACACACAGAAGCATTGGCGACATCTAGTCCCAAAGCTTCGTATTTTAGCCTCAGAGACGAACCCTTGTTAGAAAATCATAGAAATTTCGTTGCTTCTCCACAAGAGGAGAAGTTTGCGCTTGATTTAATATCAAAAATAAGCAATTATAAGTGACGTGACGGGCAAAAAACCCACGACGGTGTAAACTCAGCGTTATTAAAATAATTACAAACTGTAGTCGCTTATTACTGGTTTCCTTTGCGTGAAGCGCGCCAAAAAATTCGGAGCTTTAATGAAAACCAAGTTGTTTTAATTGTTTCGTTCAATTTTCGTTAAGCGATTAAATTAAGTCGAGGTCAGCGGCCGGCATAATGTGTTGTTTTATGACACTTAACACTCGTCGAGAATGTCTCATTAATATTTTCAGAATATGAAATGAGGCAGAAATAAAGCAAAATATTTCCGTATGCCATGTTTAATCAACGGTTGAGGTGTCAAAACGATGCCAGAACAAGTTAAAATTGTGCAGAATTAATGGTGTAGTTTAATTTATTATTTAAACTAACTTTTTGCTGCAATAAAATAATAATCACTTTGCTGCATTAAATTATTCAGTGATCTGTAACTTTGCTCAGCATTGTGTAAAACGAAAACGACAGTCTCAAAACCTGAATAAAAGTTTGATAATCCAAAACACTGACTCCCATCGCCAAAATTTCAACGTCCTTTTGTGCCCTTTAAAGTACAAAAAAATATCTTTCTTCACTTCTAAATCGATGTTATACCAATGACTGTGATAACAATAACTGAAGCAAATGTCCAAAAATGTAAGCTGAAGAAACCGTAAACAAGGCAGCATCAATATCGGCCTAAAATTTGAAATTACTTGAAAATAATTTAAGTTTGAGCTTGTAAAAGTCATAATTAGAGCATCGACACTAAGGGCTGTTACACTTGAAAGTAACTGAACAAAACAGCTGAAACTAAAAATTTCAGCAATTTCTTTGCAAATTTCAGTCACTCGGACGTGATGGATGATGAAGATTCGCAACAATTGGCGATTTGGCTCGATGTTAGTGTCATGACCCAGTTTTTTAATAATTTGGTCCACATTTTTCGTACCCAAATAACCAAAATGCTCCCTCAAAAGTGTAAACTGATCCACGGCATTGCTACAAAAACCCATAAAAAGAAAATCGTGGCCACAAATCCCAATGAGGATGAACGCAATGTTTGTTATCTATTCCGTAACGTAGATAATTTTATAATACGGACTTTTGGTCCAATCGAACGGATAAACAGTCTCGAATGGTAGAATTCTTTCACCGGAAATGAGCGGCGAGCTTAAGAACCCAAAAGCGAAGCAAATCCCGCTAATTAGGATTGTTAGAAAGCTAACAATTACAATTTTGTTGTACGTTTCTAGTTTCGTGTTTATTTCCCGACCGGCTGTGTAAGACGGCCAAAATTCATACCAGACTGATTTCAAAATCAGGCGAAGTTTGTCGTTGTAAATGTACAAAACTGCGAGTTTTGTTACTGTCTGAAAGCGATTTTTGGTTCTATTTTTTCGAAAATGTCTCATTAATATTTTCTGAATATGAAATGAGGCAGAAATTAAGCAAAATATTTCCGTATGCCATGTTTAATCAACGGCTGAGGTGTCGAAACGATGCCAGAATATGTTAAAATTGTGCAAAATTAATGGTGTAGTTTATTTTATTATTTCAACTAACTTTTTGCTGCATTAAATTATTCAGTGATCTGTAACTTTACTTAGCATTGTGTAAAACGAAAATGACAATCTCAAAACTTGAATAAACGTTTGATAATCCAAAACACTGACTCCCATCGCCGAAATTTTGACATCCTTTTGTGCCCTTTGAAGCACAAATAAGATATCTTTCTTCACTTCTAAATCAATATTGTACCAATGACTGTGAAAAATTGCATTCGGAAGTCTACTCGCCTGAAACATTTTTTCAGAATTTTTACCCAAAAACCGTGACATACATAGTAAATGACTTCATTCCCAAGCGTCGCATATAGAAATAACTGAAGCAAATGTCCAATAATATAAGCTGAAGAAACCGTAAACAAAGCAGCGTCAATATCGGCCTAAAACTTGAAATTACTTGAGAATAATTTAAGTTTGACCTTACAAAAGTCATAATGAGGGCACCGACACAAAGGGCTGTTACACTTGAGAGTAATTGAATAAAACAGCTGAAACTGAAAATTTCAGCAATTTCTTTGCAAATTTCAGTCACTCGGACGTGATGGATGATGCAGATTCGCAACAATTGGCGATTTGGCTCAATTTTAGTATCATGACCTAGTTTTTTAATAATTTGGGCCACATTTTTGGTTCCCAAATAGCCAAAAAGCTCCCTCAAAAGTGTAAACTGACCCACGACATTACTACAAAGACCCATAAAAAGAAAATCGTGGCCACAAATCCCAATGAGGATGAACGCAATGTTTGTCATCCATTCTGTAACGTAGATAATTTCATAATACGGACTTTTGGTCCAATCAAACGGATAAACAGTCTCAAATGGTAAAATTCTTTCACCGGAAATGAGCGGCGAGCTTAAGAACCCAAAAGCAAAGCAAATCCCGCTAATTAGGATTGTTAGAAAGCTCACAATTACAATTTTGTTGTACGTTTCTAGTTTCGTGTTTATTTCCCGACCGGCCGTGTAAGACGGTCAAAATTTATAGCAGACTGACTTCAAAATCAATCGAAGTTTGTCGTTATAAATGTACAAAACTGCGAGTTTTGTTACTGCCTGAAAGCGATTTTTGGTTCTATTTTTTCGAAAATGTCTCAATAATATTTTCTGAATATGAAATGAGGCAGAAATAAAGCAAAATATTTCCGTATGCCATGTTTAATCAACGGTTGAGGTGTCGAAACGATGCCAGAATATGTTAAAATTGTGCAAAATTAATAGTGTAGTTTATTTTATTATTTAAACTAACTTTTTGCTGCATTAAATTATTCAGTGATCTGTAACTTTACTTAGCATTGTGTAAAACGAAAACGACAATCTCAAAACTTAAATAAATGTTTGATAATCCAAAACACTGACTCCCATAGCCGAAATTTTGACTTCTTTTTGTGCTCTTTGAAGCACAAATAAAATATCTTTCTTCACTTCTAAATCGATATTGTACCAATGACTGAAAAATTGCATTCGGAAGTCTACTCGCCTGAAACATTTTTTCAGAATTTTTACCCAAAAACCGTGACATACATAGTAAATGACTTCATTCCCAAGCGTCGCATATAGAAATAACTGAAGCAAATGTCCAATAATATAAGCTGAAGAAACCGTAAACAAAGCAGCGTCAATATCGGCCTAAAACTTGAAATTACTTGAGAATAATTTAAGTTTGACCTTACAAAAGTCATAATGAGGGCACCGACACAAAGGGCTGTTACACTTGAGAGTAATTGAATAAAGCAGCTGAAACTAAAAATTTCAGCAATTTTTTTGCAAATTTCAGTCACTCGGACGTGATGGATGATGCAGATTCGCAACAATTGGCGATTTGACTCGATGTTAGTGTCATGACCTAATTTTTTAATAATTTGGGCCACATTTTTGGTTCCCAAATAGCCAAAAAGCTCCCTCAAAAGTGTAAACTGACCCACGACATTACTACAAAGACCCATAAAAAGAAAATCGTGGCCACAAATCCCAATGAGGATGAATGCAATGTTTGTCATCCATTCCGTAACGTAGATAATTTCATAATACGGACTTTTGGTCCAATCAAACGGATAAACAGTCTCAAACGGTAAAATTCTTTCACCGGAAATGAGCGGCGAGCTTAAGAACCCAAAAGCGAAGCAAATTCCGCTAATTAGGATTGTTAGAAAGCTCACAATTACAATTTTGTTGTACGTTTCTAGTTTCGTGTTTATTTCCCGACCGGCTGTGTAAGACGGCCAAAATTCATACCAGACTGATTTCAAAATCAGGCGAAGTTTGTCGTTGTAAATGTACAAAACTATGAGTTTTGTTGCTGCCTGAAAGCGATTTTTGGTTCTATAATGTCTCATTAATATTTTCTAAATATAAAATGAGGCAGAAATAAAGCAAAATACTTCAGTATGCCATGTTTAATCAAAGATTAAGGTGTAAAAACAATGCCAAAACAGGTTCAAATTGTGCAAAATTAATGGTGTACTTTAATTTATTATTTAAACTAACTTTTTGCTGCAATAAAATATTCATCAGTGATCAGTAACTTTGCTCAGCATTGTGTAAAACGAAAACGACAGTCTCAAAACTTGAATAAACGTTTGATAATCTAAAACACTGACTCCCATCGCCGAAATTTTTACTTCCTTTTGGGCCCTTTGAAGTACAAATAAAATATCTTTCTTCACTTCTAAATCGATATTGTACCAATGACTGTGAAAAATAGCATTCGGAAGTCTACTCGCCTGAAACATTTTTTCAGAATTTTTACCCAAAAACCGTGACATACATAGTAAATGACTTCATTCCCAAGCGTCGCATAGAGAAATAACTGAAGCAAATGGCCAACAATGTAAGCTGAAGAAACGGTAAACAAGGCAGCATCAATATCGGCCTAAAACTTGAAATTACTGTGAGAGTAATTCAAATTTGAGCTTACAAAAGTCATAATTAGAGCACCGACACAAAGGGCTGTTACACTTGAGAGTAATTGAATAAAACAGCTGAAACTAAAAATTTCAGCAATTTCTTTGCAAATTTCAGTCACTCGGACGTGATGAATGATGCAGATTCGCAACAATTGGCGATTTGGCTCGATGTTAGTGTCATGACCCAGTTTTTTAATAATTTGGGCCACATTTTTCGTACCCAAATAACCAAAAAGCTCCCTCAAAAGTGTAAATTGACCCACGACATTGCTACAAAGACCCATAAAAAGAAAATCGTGGCCACAAATTCCAATGAGAATGAATGCAATGTTTGTCATCCATTCCGTAACGTAGATAATTTCATAATACGGACTTTTGGTCCAATCAAACGGATAAACAGTCTCAAACGGTAAAATTCTTTCACCGGAAATGAGCGGCGAGCTTAAGAACCCAAAAGCGAAGCAAATCCCGCTAATTAAGATTGTTAGAAAGCTCACAATTACAATTTTGTTGTACGTTTCTAGTTTCGTATTTATTTCCCGACCGGCTGTGTAAGACGGCCAAAATTCATACCAGACTGATTTCAAAATCAGGCGAAGTTTGTCGTTGTAAATGTACAAAACTGTGAGTTTTGTTATTGCCTGAAAGCAATTTTGGTGGTGTTTTTTGAAATTTAAACGTACCTACCTGAAACGTGGTTGAGACAGTCGACATGGCTGAAGCAATCTTTGTTATATCTTTGATGTTGACCACAACGAACGCAATTTGTCCACTTTCGATCAAAACACAAATTATTAACATGACCCAGTTTGCGAATTTGGTCAAAAAATTGCGTTTTTCGGGCCAAAAATTAGTCGATTCCAGGAGGAGTTTCGGGATAAAAAGACATCGTTTCACGGGGTCTCTCACAGGGAAGATATCGCCTGTCTTAGCCATTGTGACACGTATCAAGTGGAAGGGTTTATATATAACGACTTTAAAACAATAAGTTCCAGAGCGGTGATTATATAATTTATTATTAAATCCTTAACTTCTTAGCACAATAAAATATTCACAGTTATAAACTAATAATTTCATGTTCTGCTGGTTAAAATGACCCTGAAACCGTCAGCCCTTTTCAGGATAATGTCGGCCTGCAGCTGGAAATCTTTTTCTTTGACGACCGATTTGATCTTGAAGTTTCGCACGATCGAAGCGAGAAGAATTTTCAGTTTGAGCATTGCGTATTTACGGCCGACGCAACTGCGGGGGCCTGCACTGAAAGGGATAAAACTGTAGTAATGTCTCTGTTGGCAGCGTTCAGGTAGGAAATTGTCCGGATCGAACTTATCCGGATTGGGGAAATATTTGGGATTTCGGTGAACCAAAAATTGACCAATCCCCACCGTGGTGCCCACAGGTAGCGTATAATCGCCCGAAGCTAAAATCAAACTTCAGACAATGAAAATTCAAATTGAATTTGTACCAAGCTTGACTTCCTCGTTTATGACTCGTGTGATGATAGGGACCGGTGGGTACATTCTCAAGGTTTCCAAAAGAACGCGCTCTAAATATTTCATTTGTAAAGTATCGTTAAAAGTGATCGGTCTGTCACTGTCTTGGAAAATGTCCCTCAATTCCTGATACACTTTCTCCTGTATTTCAGGGTAGACTCCTAAAATACAGATGAAAAAACTCGACGCAGCTGCCGTTGTGTCATGCCCTTCGAACATAATTGTGTTAACTTCTTCCCGAATTTCCTCATCGTTTAGTTTATTTCCCTCGGTCTGGCTCGCCTCGACCATGAAATCCAAAAACGCGAGTCGCTTTTTCTCACCGAGATTCTCATCGTTTTCGTCCAAATCGTCCCGAAGCCCGCTCCCGAAATTAAAAGTTTGCTCGTTTTTAATTTTCAGATTCTCCTCTTCCGTTTCCTTGACCGCGTTATTGTACAAACTAACATCCCCGTCTTTGACACGTTCGAAATAAGCTTTCTTTTTTTGTTTGATGACCCGGTCCGTGAGATTGTGGATAATCCTCAAGAGTGAAGTCTGCTCCTTAAACAATTTTGTAAAGCTGAAAATCCAATCTGAACGCAGCCATAATTTGACGTGCCGGAAATGGAGAATTGTGCACATGCTAGGGAATTTATTTTTCAGACAAAATCGGGACAAACACTGACTTACTCCATCACGGCTTTGGCGTACTTGTAACTAGTTCTTGCTTCTTTGGTCTTTTTAACGCCCATCACTGTTTCCAAAAGGACGTCCACAGTGGCACCACTCAAGTAGTCGTGAACGTCACAAATTTGATCAAGGGCTTCGTTTCGCAATTGTTCGACCAAATCCATCGCGTTTTTATTGAAAACAGGAACGAAAGTTTTTAAAATGGATTGGTGGAACGTTGGCGCTATCATTTTTCGGTGCGAACGCCACTTGTCACCTTTACTAATCAGAAGGCCGTCGCCGAGCCAAGGCTCGAAAAATCGGTACTCGGAACTTTTTTCCAAATGAACATTACTACCCAAAATCAACTACAAAAATTATTAAAAAAAATTTTTTGGCGGAATTATTTTTTACTTCGATATCTCTGGGGTCTAGCAAAGCAACTCCCAGCTTACTCCCGAACCAAAACCTCACAACACTTCCTTTTTCCGAGGCTACTCTCAACGCTAGCTCCATGACTTGTGTGGGATTCTTGTTCATGACCATATGGGCGTTGCCAATGATGGGCAAGGGGTCATATCCGGGTATTTTATTGCCCAGCTTTGTGTAACGCAAAGATTGGAGCCAAAAGTGATAAACCGCCAAAATTACAGCCACCACACCCAGAGAAATCAGCACAGAGTTGCCCAAATTGAGCGAATGGTTTAGGGATTCTTCAACCACAACCATTTTACACGAATTGTCCCGCACTAACTAAAGAAAAACTGCTGCGTAAGGGTGGTGAGACAGTATAAATATGGTTTTGGCGTATGCATATTGATGACAAATTTTACAATGCCCAATGAATATTTAATTGAATTGAACTGGGGTCGGCGAGTAATCTTGACGTTACGGAGCAGAAATAAACAACAGTATTTTCGGTGACATACTAATTGAAAAACTTCCACTTGCGTCTTTATTTGCACACAATCGGCGCTTTAAATTGGAAAAAAAAGAAATAATTACTAAATTTAATCTAATTACTACTAATTAATTTAGGTAGTAATCAACCGAATCGATCTGCTGAAGCGTCCTGTATTGATTAGAGTCCTGCCCTGCAGATGGCGCCCTCGCCCATAAATAATCAACCCTCTTGATAACGCAACGCTAATTAACTCTCTTGATAATTCTTTTAAATTTTTTTCGCCACCAAATAATCTCATGAAACTTTTATAACTCAGCCGAGTATTTGCGAAATTTTATTATCTTGAAAGGTTTTCTCTTTTTTCGCAATAGTTGCCTCACAATATTCGTTTCAAGTTTTTCATAGCCCTCGAGGAATTCCTGTTTATGCCGATATTACGTTCCTACCTGTATTATCGAAAAATAGAAAAGTATAATCCTTTCAGGATTCGACAATTAAACTGCAACGCTGACACTTTTATTATTTTCCTCAAAGACCATTTCAGCCAACACGTGCCCCGAATTTTCCGGTCATTCTCTTTCCTCAACTACAATAGGTAAGAGAGCAGTTAAAACAGAAATTAATTAGGTATTTGAGCGAAATTCTCCGAGTGTCTCTCGTTTAATTATATTTTCAGGCTTTTCTCTGGACATAAATTATTCATAATTGCCCCGAAACGACTACTTTCAGGATTTAACGCGGATTCAAACAACAAAAACTTTGATAATAGATCGGAAAAAGCACTCTCAGGCAAATTTTATTTGGGCAACATTAAAAGCTCGTTAACGCCGACGTAAAAAATTATTCAACTCCGATTTACGACCCGAAAGTGTCAACTCTTCGGCCATTTTTCCTTCCAATTAATTAACTTTAAACCAAAACACCCCCAGGTATTGGAAACCAGGCCCTGAATCAATTAAAACACCCCCGGACCACAATTATGTATCGAGGCCCGACCTAAAGCCAAAACTTTCAACAATCAATCAAAAATTTATCTCAATTTCAGGAAGTTACTTTCTAATTGATTAATCATTCTTTCAAGACGCTTCAGAGACAATTATAAATTTCTTTCTTAATTAAAAATCAACAAAATCAACAAAATCAACAAATCAACAGGTGGCTTTGTCGCCTGAAAAATTAATTTTTCAGCAATTAAGGACGAAATTAATTTTTCTTATTGCAAGTGTTGGAGCTTTCGGGATTATTAAAATTTCAGAGGCAAGCTTAAGGTAGTCTTAACCTATGGCAATAATCGGTGCAATTGATGCAGGATATGGATCGTAGGTCAGGATAAATCGTCTTGTGAATGAAAGCGCTGGCGTCGCTCGGTCTGCTCTTGAAAGCTCAAGCGTTTCAGTATTCGTTACGTTTTCAGACGGCTATCTTGAAACTGTTGCTTGGATTTGATCGCGCGCGCTTTTATGACCGTTTAAAAGTTACCCAATAAAAGAAAAAACGGCGTTTCCAACTAAAACGACCCCAGACACCTTCGAGGTGATCGAGGTGAGATATTTCCAATTTCGCACCAAATTGAAAACATTGTTATTTAAATTTGCTTTCTCTCCTGAAACAAACGTCAAATTTTTTGTCAAGTGAGCAAAGCTGAAAAATAAATTACACCGGTCATAAATATTCAAAAGGTTAAAGTTTGATTTATTTCAGACAATGAATTAACTGAAATCATGAAATTCAAATCATGAGCTAAAAAAACCTGAATCGTTATTATTGCGTAACATTTTTTTCCAAACTCAAATGATTAGCAGTGATTCATGAAATAATTTCAATGTGAATATAGTTATTTTGAATGCAAATTAATTTAGTTGGTTTTAGTTGAAACGAATCTAATTTGTCTGAAAAAGTCTGAAAGCTCATCTAAACTTAAAATTCGTTTTGTGTCGTTCGGGAGTTATAAAATAAACTTATTTTCGGCGTTTAATTGGTTTAATTAAAGTAGTATTTGTATGGCGGTGATGATAAAAAAACTTTCCTCGTTAGTTGAGCTAAAATTTCAGTTTTCGCTGCACCATTAGTGTCTCGAATTGAACAAGACAGCTCGAAATGTACAAACTTTTAATACTTTTGAGGAAACAACGACAACTATAATTCTGTATCCGAAAATCGTTTTTTGCCGAATTAATTTCCGGTCGAGAATTTTTCCATTTCGCGTAAATTTCGTATGTGAATAGTGCTTTGTGTCAATCTCACGCCTCGATGTTTTAAAGTACACCTTTCACGCTTGCATAATAGCATTCGGTGCATGAAAGCACTTCTTTGTCACCGCCAGTGTCGTGTTTTACGATTCCGAGCACCGGAAAACCTCAAATAACACTAAAGTCGGGATTAATTAACTGTGAAAAAAATATGGAAAGTGTCAGTGGCAGATTTTTCATTCGAGAAAAACGTTCCGTCAAATTTTTCACAGTCTCGAGCATCGATCATTAGATCGTCTGGACTTCTTTTCAATGATCGGCCGTCATTTCTGGACGATTTTATCAGTGCGATTGGTCGCTTCCACTTCGCTTACTACTTCGTTTAATTAATTGGCCTCTAATTGTGAATTAGGGACGTAATGAATTTCGTTTTTCCGAGACATGGCAATTAAGTGAGAGCCCACGGTTGGCCGAAAATTTTTTCCCGACGACTATCGATGGTGTATTACTGTTGAATTTCATTTCCAAAGAGAAAGGATTTAATTAAGTTTAATGCCTAAGGCGAGACGGGGCGCTTGAGAATCTTTAAATCAATGGGAGGCAGTCGCTAATGGTCGCACGAGATGTCTACTTTCGTTATTTGCCACGGTAATTATCTTATCAAGCGTTATTTTGTCTAAAGAATTTGCACGAAAATTTGAGGAATTGCAGCCAAGAGGAAACATTTTAAATACGCTCATTTTTCAACGCACGATAAGCACACTCAAACGGAAAAATTAAATTAAATATTTTATCAAAGGACGACCACGTAAAATAACAACCCCGAGGCTTTAATTAAGAAAAAATAATTACTGTTTTTCTCTCTGAAATTAACGACTAAGGCTTGTCAAAAAAGCGGCTACGATGACTCAATAAATTAATGTATTTTTTGTTACTCGTGTTCTCGTGGCTAAAATTATTCGGAAAAGTTAAAAATATGTTCACATTCACTTTATTTGTCCGTAACTCAATAACCGAAAAATATGTGTTTTGAATAACAATGAGGTTTTCAGTAAACCGCTGAAATATTTGTGAACTAGCACAGATTAAAATTTCAGTCTTTTGGTTGCGCCCTGATTTGTCACTTGTCGTCTTTTTCATTCCGCTCCACCTCAACTTCTTCAGTAAAAGTTTAAAATTACTTTTCCTCTTTTCAGAATTCAGTACACTCATCCTGCCATTTCAGATCGTTTGTTCGCACGCCCCGATTTTTCGAAAATATATTAATTTAAATTTAAAATTAAACCTCAACAAAAGCGACCTGTTTTTTCCATTTTCAGGCCTCGGTTTTCTAAAACGTTTATCATTTACACTCCTCGTCTAGCCTTCAGCGACTTGTTTGTAGAGCCGAAAGTAAATTTCCTCGACCAAAAAAATTGCTTTTCATTCCTGATCCGAGCGATTTGTCGTCGGACTGAAAATAATTATTTTTTTCCACTCATCCCTTCACCCGAAAAAAACACCTGTTCCAGAATGTAACAATGGACTGGGCTGAAAACTCCACCCTCTGGAACATTTCACAAACTTTATTGAACGAAGTGACGACACCGGAAACCGCAACGAAAACCGGAAGTGTGCCACAATGGTACGAAACGGGCAGACTTACCATCCCCCTATACGCCGTTATCTTTATGTTGGCAGTCATCGGAAACACCCTCGTTATACTCACCTTGGTAAGAAATTTGAATTTTACAGCTCGAGTTTTTTTCAGACAAAGCTAATTCGATGATTCATTCCCTTATCAAGGCAGGAAAAAAGCGGCGCAATTGTGCTGCTACGATACCACAAACAATAAATTACCACCTAATCAATACCGGGTGTCAGGCCCTAAAAATTTTTCCCAAAATATTGATTCGGGTCATGTCAGGGAATTAATTAAAGCTCTCTCTGCACAGGTGAAGAACCAAAGGATGAGAACGATAACAAACTTGTTCCTCCTCAACTTGGCCGTTTCGGATCTTCTCCTAGGCGTCCTTTGCATACCTTTCACGTTAATAGGGACCCTATTGAGACACTTCGTTTTCGGCGAGGTCATGTGCAAGCTTCTGCCCTTCCTCCAAGGTAATGTACGGCCGTATTTTACGAGATACGGATGATTTAGCGACATTGTTGTTATTACCGGTAGAAAAGGGAAACAGATAGGTGAAATTTATACCTTTTTACCTTTTATTTCAATTCAGGGGAGTCGGATTCGAGAAACGTTTCATTCAAATTTGGTGGAGGCGCCGGGCAAAAAACAATTATTTCTGTTTTATCGCATTTAAACGTTAAATACATAAGACTACACCTTTTTTTAACTGTATTTAAAAAACATAAAATTTATTTCAAAAAATATTAGCTGTTATTCAGATTAGTAAACTTCAAAAAGCATTAATGGTGCTATTCTCTAACTTCTGTTACTATGTTATTGCTCTATTACTGTAAAAATTACAACTGTTATTTAGATTCGTATTCCGTAAACTCTGTTACCCTCTGTTAGTAACATTTCTACAGTAACATTCTCTGTTAAATAACAACGGCAAAAATCTCTCCATAAACTAACAATGACAGTAAAAGATCGTGAATTTTTACGTTTGTTTCACCAAATTAACAAGAAATTGCATCAAAAATGTGATAAGTGGATGAAACTAGAAGCTTAGAATCACGCAAACAAGTCTACCTTTGGTTTTTGAAGTAATAGAAAACGAAGAAAGGGAATAAGATCGATCTTAAAAAAAAATCAACTCGTATAATTATCCATAATGTTGCAAAGGTAATCTTTGACAATCCTAAGTGGGAATGAACACAACTTAAAATTCGTCAGGAACCATAATTTGTATAAATAAAAAATTTAACACTGCGTACTCTTCATTTTGGAAACATTATTCTGTAAAATAAAACATAGATTTTTTAATTTGTATTATTTATTTCAAATTAAATTTTTTGCCTTTTAATAGTTATTTCGTTTCTTCCAGATTCTGTTTCTCCCTTTTATTTATTTTGCGTTTTGTATTTGTTTTGGATTTCTTTTCAATAAACAAGAATGTTATTTGCCTTGATCTGCACTTGTCTTCTGCATTCACTTTTTTAACATTTTAGAGAAACTTTTTGCGACACCAAATTCGAAATAATAATTTTATGAAAACTTCTTGACATTTTTGAATAAAATATTTGAATTAAGTAGTAAGCCATACGTTAAAATCGACTTCCATTTTCTCTAAAATTACATTCTTGAACAAATGGGAACTCTGTTACCCTTATTTTAACAGAGAGTGTTAGAGAATCGCAAATTAGACAGCTCTGTTAGGCGGTGTCATAACAGAGCAATGTTGCTAACATTCTATAAACGTAACAGTGTAACAGAGATAGTTAGAAAATACCACCATAAATGTAACTCAGAATCTAATTGTAATTGAGAATAGTAAATTGTATTTAAGAAATCGTGAACTTTAATTCAGATTGCGTAAATTTTAATTACAACTTATTGTTTTTAAAATATAATTTACAATTTCTGAACTACAAAAAATTTTTCTTAAATCAAAGTTACTAATCTGAGATTCTATTGGCATTTTCAGAAATACTCTTAACTAATCTGAATTACAGTAAATTACAGTTGAAATACATATTATTAATCTGAATTTTAATTGACGTAATCTGAAATAAAATTGAAAAAGGTGTAGAGGAATTTTGTTTAGTGAAACACCCTGTAAGTAGTTCTCCTAGGTTAATGGAACTATTAAAATGAGATTATTTTCTTGTTTATGATGTCTCGAGAGATAGAAAGGAGGTTTTTTCAGATTAATGGAAGCGAGTGACGTTCCATTCAATTCCAGAGACGTGGTGTAAGCAACTCGGAAAAAAATAAATGGTGCAAAGAGCTAAAATTAGAAAAGTGGGTTTAGAAAAGTCGCTATTTCTAAGAAATTAAAAGTATCTTGAAAGGCAAAATTCTTGCAGAGCTCGCAATTAAGTAAAGCCGATCCCCGCCGATTTGGGCGTTGAGAGTCGTTAATTTGGCAAGCGAAAGAGTGAAAGTTTTCGATAAGCCGTAAACCCTTCAATTTATAGTTTTGCACACTTCACCTCGCAATAAAATTTATCTTGTATGCGGGTCGAGTCGATCAAGGACTCCGTCTCGCCGCCCACATTTTGATATTTCATTAAAAAAATTAACAAGCCAGAAAAAAGTTTAATTAAAAACGCGACCGGAAGGGTGACAATCGATACATTTGCAGCGTTTTTTATTTGAATTTCAAATGAAATTAAACCAAATACCATATGGCCCATCTGGAGTCGACTCTGCCGGCAATAATCGCAATTTTATTCGAACGATATCATTCTAGCCGTCGTACACATTTACGCCTGCTAAACCGACTAAATCCATAATTTCAGCCAGTTATGGAAGTTTTTTCGTCGGGAAACCTCCTATCTCCCGAAAATTATGGATACAGAAACCACAAAACGGATTTAAGACGAGTCTAATTTGGTTGGGAAGTTTGGAGGCTTTTTGTCGTGGCCTGTTTTACGAGCCATAATAGATCGAAAAGTCTCGGTTTGTTTCGGAACAGGTGGCTCGCTTTTTTCAGCACAAAGAAACTGAAACATTTCGGCCGATGCCATAAAGGATGGATCAAATAACAGTTAGGCGAGCACGAATCGACTGTAATTCACACTCCAGACAATTCCGATTGCTCGTTAGAGGCAACACTTGGAGGCTTTTTTGACCAGAGGGCGAGATTGATGCGAAATTTGAACGGAGACAAACCGAGCTAAACACCGGAAAATTGAGTACTGAACCGAGCTAAGATGCCAAAGATACGGTTCATTAATTTTAATTAATTTTGAATATCACTATTTGGGCAGAAAATGTTTAATTGGAAATTCGGCACCAGTTTCGATAATAATTCATGCTTTGCGCTAATGAGTCACGCAATATTTTCAATTTATTGCCGGATGCTAATGTGAATTGATTGAAACGAGCGTTTTCGCATCGTCAGTCACAGATTAGATGAAACGCAGATAAATACAACCGACTGACATGGTGTTCCATTTAATTAACTTGAAATTTTTGGGAAATTGAAAAAAGCACAGAGATACGAAACTTTGCAATATATTCGTGGGTTATCCGAGAGGAAGAGGCTCATTTTTCCGTTGTCGCCTCTTGTAAATTGAAAAGTGCGGCCATTTTGGTTGTATTCGCCATAAATCCGTGGTGATATTAAAAGCCCATTTTTCAACAATGAAAATAATGGTCCTCATTGTTCGCTTAAATTCCCTCTATTGAAATTCGGTGCACGTATCGTGTTGCTTTTCGCTGGAATTAGAGGAAGATCCTCTGTTTAGTTTCGGAATTGTCGTGGCCGAAGCGTCGGAGCGACTAATGACTGTTGATTCAAATTTGACGGTTGTGAAAATCGTCACTTTTATGGAGTGTGAAACTGGCTGAAATTTATCGTCGACGATGTGCGTGTTGTCTTTAATTAAATCGCGAATTTATTGCGAAACTCACGTGCTTAATCTTACTTTACAGTCGTACCATTCGTGATTAATAGCCTATTATATTCCGATTGAGCACTTCTCGAGTTTACACCTAATCGGGATTACACCCTAATAAAAAAATCAAAATCGTCGGTTTGGCAATTAGTCTGAAAGCGCCTTAACGCCTTCATAATCTAAATAAATCGGCCTGTAAACAGAAAAAAGATAAACAGATTAGCCGTTTCAACAACGCGAAAAAACGATGCTTTATCAAAAGAATAAATGAACGAAAGAAAAACCGACATTCCCCAGGAATTAGCTCGAGTTTATAAAAGTGCTTTAATAGGCGTAAAGTTTGCAAGAATAAAACAAGAACGCGCAATATTCCCTGATAAAACATGATCCTTTCAAATTAAAACTTTCATTATTTATTGCAACCCGAATTTTCTTACGACTGAAACGCGAATATCCGATTCAAACTTCAGAGCAGTCGTAAACACTTGTAACCAAAACTAACCTTTATATTGTTGAGTCTACAGCCTACGGATATCTAAAGCTTAGGAACGACATACAAGTAAAACGTTCCCGTCCTCAGTAGTTCCGTGGATGTCGCCAGAGATCGCATTACTATCAAGTTATCTAAAAAATTGTTGTTATTGTACGTATAACAGTTAGCCTAAGGCAAACAAAAAAATACAGGCAGATTAATTATTAACTTCTCAATAGTAAGAAATAAAACATAATGCAAACATCTTTAATAAAATTAAAAAAAATTCAAACCCTGCCCCACATTTTTTAAAACCCTGCTTATACGGTTACAGATCGGAGAAAAATGTTAAGAAGAAAATTATAGAGAATTAAATTTCCTATAAAAAAATCTGCGACACCTTATTTCAATCTTCAACTATTTAGGCCCCAAAGTCGTCCAAAGACGCTCAAGCGACGGATTTGTTTCATTTTACAGGTGGTCAAGTAACAGAAAGCTACTTTATAGCTAATCCGTTGAAGATATAAATGTGGTGTCACAGACATTTTTATAGAAAATTTAATCCTCTACAACCTTGTCCCTTACATTTTTTTGTATCCTCAACCGTATTTGCTGCGTTTGTAAAAATATCAGAAAATTTTAGGCAATAATTTTCCGTGCACCGTCGCATATTTATCAAAATGCTGCATAAACGGTTGAAGATACAAAATAAGTGTGAAGAACAAAGTTGTAAAAAACTAAATTTCCTAAAAAAAATCCGTGACACTGTATTTCTATCTTCAGCGGTTTAGGTATGAACAGTGTCGGAACTAGCTCCTAATTTTTGGGTAGACACATAGGTGGGCCAAAAAAATTTTTGTTGGGCAGATAACACCTAATATCAGTAATAAATGGTCTAATCTTTTTCTCTTAAGGACACTGTCTAGATTTCAAAAAATGATATCTAAATTAAAAAAAAATCTGCAGTCGCATGAAAAATAATATCAAATGCGTTTTCTATGATACTATTTATTTTATCGTTTAGAGTTTTGTATCTTTCAGTAAAAATTCTCACGCTTAGAAACGATTAATCTCAAAATGCGTACTTACATCCCTAACTTTTTTTGAGCAGTTTAGTTTTGGACTCAACATTTTAATATATTTGTACCTATAGATTAAATCGCTTATAATACTATTAATTTTCAGTTTGTAGTAGATGTATTTAAAACTATCTGGTTAAATTGTTAATAAATATTAAACAATAAGTTAGATTAGATTATAATTACTCACAATGAAACAAAACTCCTCAATTTTGATTAGAAGAATGAAATTAAACGTTCTAGAAGTTTATAAATACTTTGCTATTTTTGATTCAGTGCTACTTTAGTTAGAACCAAACCAAAAATTAAGTCTTTCGTTTGTCATTGAGTTACAAAAAAATGCAGATAGTTTTTGTAATTTAATTCGAATCTGAATCTGATTAAAAATCCTTTTAATTGGTTTCAATAAAAACCAGTAAGTTTTCAGATTTTTTAGGTGGGCATTGGACCACCCAGGCCCACCCCTAATTCAGCCACTGGGTATGAATTAAGTTTCTGTTACTTGACCACCGGTAAAACGAAACGAACCCGTTGCTTGAGCGTTGAAATATAGTCTCGCGGGCTTTTTAGAAGAAATTTAATTCTGTACAGCTTTCTTCTTAGGATTTTTTTGTATCAGGACGAAGCACTAATTTTATATTTTAAATAATTCTTTTCTCATGTTTCTTGTAAAAATTGGAGCCGTGAGTTTTTCTCAGTCAGTTAAAAATGCAAAGCTCAACATTTCTGCTTTTTTTTTAAATACTAATTAGTGAATGGGTTGTAATCAAATTAATTTTAAAAGATTTGGCACCCTCATTCTACTCTACCTACTAATTATTTTGGTTTAGAAAATCCTGCAATTTTGTATCTCGTTTCGTCTTCTAAGTTATAGTCCTCCGTAGTTGAGTCTTCAATTTTCTCTAATTTATTGTTACGAACAAACAAAGAAATCAATAAATAAAAAAATTACATACCCAATCTCGGCCCAGATCAACATCAATTTCAATATGAATATTTTAGTCTAAGAAAACACTGCATCTATATCGTACAAAATATGTACATACGAAATATTTATTTTTCATTTCCATAAGCGTATAAGACATAAAACAGCGTCCCTGGAGTAAATGGGGCTATTTTAAATAATCCCCACCCTTAATATTTTTAAGCGATAAACTCCAGATATTATATTTTTCGAAGAAAATGTGCTAGTCGGCAAGTTATCAACTTCCTTCCTTCGATATAAACACATATTGCGATTTATTTTTCTCGTTTACAACTAGACGTCGTTATTTATACGCTACAAGAGATGTAAGCGTCACTTTTTGATACAGCAAACGTCAGATTATCTGTCTGTGAAATAAAAATTTATGTTTCTGTGTGACTAAAGCATGTTTATCTTCACGTTGCACATTTTTATACAAAATCGGTTCCCATACGAGTCGTCGATACAAAGTGACAGCGCCATCTCTCCTCGATGTGTATTTTATACTCTAATAAAATTTTGATTATGGTTGTAAAGCGTGCATTGTAACATCGGTGATAAATCTGGAATTGGTCATTATAATTACGTTCAAGTGCTTGATTCGCACGAAAGGTTTCATTAAAAACGGAGAGATCAAGAGAGCAATCCATTTCGAAGCTTGGCTTTAATTTATTCAGCGTACGTCCGAAATTAAGCTGCGATTTCGGCATTGTCTTGAGAAGTGTATCTCAATAATGGAGCAGTTGAGTTCGCGCCGAATATTATAAACAATTTCGGTGAAAATAGCTCCAATCCAATCAGCAATTAACCCGGTGCTTTTTAATTAAATCCAGACGTCATCGTCTCTTTTTTAAAACTTTCTTATCTGATTTACACTAATGACACATTGAATTTTTTGCCCTTAATCGGGTCAAGCTGTATTGTGGAGGGTCGCTTTGATTTAGTCGACGTCCTGCGTAATCCTTTATCCTTGTCCGAGTGAATACAGCATAATTTACTTGTAAATAGGCGGACAAGTCCTTGCTAAGACCTTGCATACCAATTATGACTAAATTTTTTGCGAATTCGTGAAAGCACAGATGCGGCCGTCAAACGCCAGCTTGGAACTTTTCCCGGTTTTAAAATGGAATAAATTTCGCTTTATGTAAAACAAAATGACATCCACTATCTATTTATTAAAGAGGTACAAAGGAAAAAAGCCGAGGATACTTGTGTCGGGATTATTATCCTTTGAACTCGGCGCGATCAGAATTCAACGATATCGAAAAAGCATTATTCTTTAGCAAGTCAAATCTATTTATGACGTCTACTCGTCTGCACCCCCTTTTTAAAGTGATTGGCAATTTCGTGTCTGACGCAAAACAAACCTGATTAATGCGAAATCCACTCCTCGTTACATTCAAGATTAATAGTGCGGGAAGAGTGCAATTGCACGACCGAGTGCAATCCTCAAACCGAGACTTTAATCGGATTTGTCTCGAGTGAACCGTTGCAACTCTCTAAGCGCACGTCCTTACACACTCACGGTGCATTAATGTGCGGAAATATTTACAAGTGGCGCCATCTCACGGCTTAACTTTTGTTAAGGGCAGGATTATGTTATTAGAGCGAGTCGATCGATAATTAAATCCCGGAGGTAGATTTGATTAATAATCGCATGGCAACTTGTGTAAAGTTTTAATAGTACATACCCGCAAATCCAGCAAAGAGCATACATTAGCGAAATTCGCTTATTGCGAAGGTTATGTATAATGTAATATAATTAAGCAGGGGATGAAAGTTATTTACTGTCTCCGACATAATGATACATAATGGAAATTACTCATAATCACTCAAAGTGGGCTATTATTCAACGAAATTACGTCCTCGTCCCGTCAATAAATTTAAACCGAGGGATAAATTTTTTGGGCCCGTTTGAAGTGAGCAACGAACTAAACTTGTGCACTAAATAAGGCACCCATTAAAAATGTTTATGAGGGAACGGAATATCACCGAAATAATAATAATAATAACAATAGAATTTTAGAGAGTGAAGCGTGAAGCTATTCAACTTAACCTTTATAAAAATACATAGTCTATAATTAAAATTAATAATCTAGAAACAAAAGCAAAAATTAACCAAAACTATAATCACTAATAACTTATTTCGAAAATTTCTTATTGTGGTTATTAGCTGCTTTAAAACAGTAAAAACACCAACATTGCATTTTACCAAATAATTTTTTTTAATAAGTTTACTAAAATTATGGATAAAATAGTTATTAATGATAAGATCCCTCATTGAAAGTATAAAATACATTAGCTATTATTTTCCTGAAGTGCATGAATAATTATTATAAGAGCTAATTTTGAGAGAAAATGCGACGTTGGCGCTTTTATAGATTTGAAACAACTATATTATTATTAAAAAGATCAAAATTGCAATTGTAAACTTTAACAGAATCAAAAGTAAAAGATCTAAAATATGTAGATGTACGAAACCTAGATAAAAACAATTGTGTTGTTTTACGAAGGGTAATAGGAGCTATGTGGGATAATAGGAGCTATTTGTCGATCATGAAACTTATTTCAAAGATAATTGGATTTAGATTTAAAAAAAAGACGAAGTAAAAACATTGTGGGGTGGTACTTGTGAACATGCTGTTTACTTAGGCAATTTAATTCTGAAATATACTTAGAGACGTGATTAAATTTTTAAACCACAGAAAAACCTGCAACAATTATTTTGACTCTTCAGCAAACTGTATTTATCAACAATATCTAGACAAGGATTGTGTATTATACCGGGTGCTCAAAAACCAACGCACCAACTCAATAGTTTGTGGTAGAAAATTGCTTAGATACAAAGATAAAAATAGTTAAAAAAAATATATTAAAGTTATTGATAAATTACGAATTTTAAGTAAATGATATGTGCAATGTTCTCTAGCAGTCGTAATTTAATTAACAATAAAAGTAAATTATTTTTGAATCGGTTTCTAGAAAATTATTCCCAACGTTGGCACATCTAAAAATTGTGATTTTTTTGATAAATTTTCCATTTTTTAAACTCAAAAAAATTATAAAGTCTAATAGTAAATTTAAAAATATTTATCGTTTTGTTAGTGGACGTTTACTTTGAGAAAAACATAAAAACATTAAACAATAATGAAAATTGAAGAAAATAAGTTTGTAGTTCCAGATTTTTTAAAATATGACTTTAGGAATTTTTTCAAGATTCTTCCTATAATCTAGACATGCTTTGCAACAACATCTCACTAAGTTAGTGCACCAATTTTTGAACAGCCTCTATAGCAGTTATCGATAAAAAAGATTAGTAGGAGATAACGGAATCAATTGTAAAAATATTTATTTATTAGTGATTACTATTATTAAACAAGATGTGTAAAAATATATGTACATTCCATGATGCTTCTAGAATACAAGTGAATAGTCAACTTTCGTAGAATTAATTTTTTAATAAAAAATTATAACCATTCTAAGTGTCAGCCGTTACTATTGACACCGCACAGTCAATGGATGTGTGCTTGTAAACATCGGCCAAAAAAGGTCTAAAGATATTTAAGGTTTTTAAGTAATTGTTATAGTATTATTTATTATAAACTTTATGAGATTTATAAACTTAACAAAATAATGAAAATAATAATAATAATTCTTAGTTAGAGCCCATTTTAAACAAATTTTAGTCCTATAAACAATTATGTAAGACAAATAATGCAATGTTATTAGCACAAAAACTGTACGCCCTACACCTAAGTCAATCTTTTTTGCTTTGATGGAAAGGTCCACAAGATACTGGACAGATACCATATTCATCCTCGGAGGACTATTTTAACTCTTCAGTTACAATTTTAGCCTACTTTGCTTTTTTTAGCGTTTGTCTTTTCCTTGATTGTCTTTCTCCATTTCTCAATTCCTTTATTTTGTAGAAGGTTTTTCTTGGCACAACCTACCTTTCTATTTTTGTAACTTTTCTCCAAAATGTTTTTTTTTGGCATGTCTGTAACCAATGGCTGTTTTTCCATTTTGTTTTCTCGTGGTTTTTCGTTAAGTAAAATCTGCCTTAGGTCGAAAAAGTTCTTTGTAACAGTGTTACAAACTTCACCTTGAGAAATTTTACATTCGACACCAGCAGCTCTTTGACCCTTTGCGCGAAAAAAATTCCACTTCACCTCAAATTTAAAGTAAACAAACTGCGACGAATTATACCTAAAATGCCTTATTCCGGCCAAATAATAATAACGCTTTCATAAAAATAAAGACATAATTACAAACCTAACGAAAGTAAATTTTAAATGACAAAGCACACCTCCTCCATCATAGATAAATATGTTAAAAGTTGTAAAATTCAAGTTTCGCAAATAACTACTTTATAATAACCGACAAGCAGTAGTTTGTCGAATGTTACATTTAATACCGGTCTCCCCTGGTTTCAATAAGTTTCCCAGTTTCAACAAGTTTTTGCTATGTTTGAAACTTAAGATGAGATAGTTTGAAAATACTAACTAAAATGAACTAAAAACTTAAAAACAGTTGGACAAAAAAATTTCAACAGTTTTGCACCCTAATTACCAATTGCATTAGATTTTAATCAATGTCTGAGACATCTCCATAAGTTGTGAATCTTAACGAAAAAATACTTTTTGTTTTGAATTTCTTATCCATAATTTTATTTACTGGCTGTACAATAATTACTACGAGGTAATTATTCTTTTATATTTAATAAAAAAATAGTCATTTATTTCATTTGATGTGAAAGCAGAGAAATCAGATTTTTTTGTTATTTTTTATTTTTATTTTCATATATTTATTTATATATTTTTTTCTAATTTCCTATAAATGTTGTCTGTTGGCTTCATTTGTCCTGGCATACCGAAGAAATTATAGCAGCTACAACAAAATTCAGCCAAATGGTTGGAGGGCGCATGGCCGCCCGTTCGGACCCACTAAACTTGTTCCAAGGGCCTCAAAAGGCCCTTTAAATCAGTCTATTCGCTATATCCACATCCTGGATTACCCACAATCTCCCTTTTTGCTATTATTATCGTAACACTACACGCATAAACGCTTTACATCGCAATTCCGTGTGAATTACGAGCTTAATTACCCGAATCCTCCAAGAAACACTCTGACGTCCATAAAGTCTAATTCGCGTTGCAATCCTGTTTTTCCCAACTCGGACTCCCTTTAATAATTCATGTCCTGTCCGGCATCGCTGTGATTACATTTTTCGAATGCATACTAGAGGGGCGGCACAAGCAATTAAATACGAAAAATCCTTTCAAAGTGATAGATGGGCCGAGCACGTGGCCAGAATCGTCCAAAAATCACCGAATTGAAAGACTTAGCCTGCGACCCTTCCATTCATCCTTTTTTCCTTCGAGAGATATGTGGACGGGCTCTAGCAAATTTGTTGAAGCGCTTAAGCCACCCCCACAAAATATATTAGTCAATTTGGCAGTTTTTCCCCTTCGTAATCACAATAAGTCTACTCACTTCATTCAGCTGCTCTTTTACGTGACCGCGAGGTGTTTCGTTTAGCGCCACCTATCGCATTTTTGCCTTGGACAGATGTCGACCGCCTGACGCGGGTTAGGTCCTGAAGGAAATCAGGTCCTTGCATAATTAGGATTGATTCAACCGAAAATATATTCAAATGGAGTTTGCGACGCGACGAATCGAATTAAAATATCGATAGTTCAGTGCGGTTTTTCCCCGTCACGTATTCTTCTAACGAGTAACAAATTGAATGCAGTGCCGACGTGAACTCTAACAGATATTGATGGCTCTGTCGGAATGCAAGGTGCAGCGAAACTCAGTCAAAGTCACGTTTTTTCCCTTCCTCCCTGTGTGAATAACGAATCTGTTTCAAACAAAGTTATTGTGTATTTACTCGCAAAGGAAGTTACGAATCGGTCGGATGCCTTGTGGGCTTGGAAGTTCGTTCGATCGAACTGTTTCGGGATTATTTTTCATGCGATTGCTTCTTTCAACACTGATTTGTGGGCTGTAATCAGCTTTGGTCGGTGTTTGGACCAGACAAAGATCAAGAGAATTTTCTATTATGCATCAAAGACGCGCTTTTTACGATCGATCCCGGATCTGGACTTAATCCCTCAGACAGGCGCGCATCCACCATTTTTATACAGGGTCGCTAAAAGTATGGAGACAGTTAAATATTATAAAAAGTATTCACCAAAACTTAGTGGACTTGAGTATACTCGTGTACTCGTAAGAGTATATAAATCCTATCGTTTCAGTTGTTTATCGAATTTCTATCTCTATTTGTTCTGAGGATAATGGCTTGACTTTTTTAAATACCAAAAAGATTCAAATTTAGTATTTGAAATGTTTTAAAAGTAGCATTTTTTCTGAGTTCTATGGTGTAACACATTATTTTAATCAAAATTAAAAAATATACAGGGTGTTACGTCTAAAATCGCTATGAAGTTTCTTATTTTAAATGGAAAGCTATATTTATCATTGCGTTTTTGGATAATTTCAGTTATTTTAATAAAGTTTTTATCAGCTTTCCCCATGCCTAAGTTTAACCGTTTTTGAAATGTTTGAGATTTTTTGAAAATTTTTGCATTTACACCTGTCACTTAAAAAATCGGCAACTCGCTTAGTTTTAAAAATTTCGAGATCATATTTGGAGAATTAAAAAATATGAGCTATATCTATGCTTGAGTGTGTTCAAACTTTAAAATAAAGATAATAAATCCAAAAATTTTAAGGCTAAGTTTAGACGATTTCAAATACTCATAACTTAATTTTTTTAAACGGGATGTCCCAATTTTTATTTTACTAGATAGAGAACAATTTTGGTCTGCATCCATTTGTATTAGTATTTCCAGTACCTATCTGTAATGATTTCAAAGTTATGTTGTTTTTTTTGTCATTGTAGGAAATTTCTTACTAACCAGAGCTATTTTTGCATAGTTTGTCATAAAAATATTTATGATTAAACTTAAACGATAAACTCTGTTCAAAATTGTGTTATTCATGCCCTAAAAACAAAATAAATTTAATTGAATGTTGATTTAAAAACCTTAATTTCTCACATTTTTTCATACCATGGCAAAGTATGAGAATAATAGACCTATGGTTAATGCATTTCTCAATCCCAACAAAAAGTTATTGTAACTTGAAAACTATTAAACATAAGTATAGAGAATGTTAATACAGATTGATGCAGAATTAAATTTTCTACCATTTAGTAAAATAAAACTTTTGGCATTTCATTTGAAAAAAATTAGTTATGGGTGCTTAAAGTTCTGCAAACTTAACTTAAAAAATTTGGAATTTGGAAGTTTTTTTAGAAATTTGAAAACGCCAAAATAAATATATAGGCTCCCTCTCTCAAATAAGCTGAAAAATATTTCCAAATCTTCAAAAATGGCAAAGTTATCGATTTTTAAATTGGAAGGTGCAAATCTAAAAAAAATTAAAAACCATAAATATTTCGTAAACGGCTAAATTTAGGTATAGGGAGAGCTTATAAAAACTACCTCAAAATAACTCTAGTAATTCAAAAACGCATTCAAAAATATAGCTTTCCATTTAAAATAAAGAAGTTGATAGCGACTTGCGTTATAACCGGAAGTGCTGCCCTTTTAACAATATTTTCATTAAGCAAGACCTAAAGATTATGATTGTACACAAATTTTCAGATGACAATCATTATTAGAACTCCAAATACTTCTAATGTAGAGTTTAGACAGAACAGCCTGTATATTGAACTAATAAAAGTTTGAAATATTTTGTTTGGCTTGGAAATGTTGTCTTTATCTTTCGTTAGCTCCTTGCCGCTAGAACTTTGACAACAAAATAATTAAAAGCAAACGTAGTTGTTAAAGTAAGACTTTTAACTGAAAAAGACCACAATTTATTAAAAAAAGCTTAAACACAAAATACTGTTTTTTTGCCAAAGAAGATATTCAAAATGATTTCTATTGACTTCTTGGCTTTCTGTCGCCATAACCAACCATCATAAAAATTTCCATAAGCTTTATTTCATGTAGCACCGATAATCTATTATTGGACACAAGTTTACTTTTTGCCTAATACACAAGTGATCGTTAGTACTATCTTAGTTTTAGTTTTTCAGAAATTCAGTACTAAATTTTTGAATTTTTATTTATCTTCTAATAAAAATAAAAGAGGGTATATGTTACAAAAAATTTTCATAGAAAAATCCTCTTTTAAAAATTATTAAATTTGCTCCTTCGTATCATTAAAAAATCAAGTTAACATTTTATTTTCAAAATAAATGATGGTGGAAAGTTGAAAAACATCTGAGATGATACAGTTTCAACGCTGTTAACTGTTCCCCAAAATTCAAGCTGCTCTGTTAAACCGTTCTAAAAATATTTAGTCCTTACTTTTTAGCGACCCTGTATAACGTAAACGAGGATTAAATCGCTTCTGGTCGAGTGGAAAGACAGCGTCTTAGTTTCACATGCAAATAAAATCTAATGGAAGGTCCGGAGAGACGCTAAACTAAGATTGTTGTCCTTAATGGCGCAACATTTGCCTTTAATGGGACACAATTGACTCGTCTAGCCTCCTCGTATCAATTTTTTACAACAAGGTGGTGTAAGGGATTTTGCCGCCAAAGAACTTTAAAGTGCACTTTATAGCTTTTGACAGAGATTGATGTGAGCAAGGGCTCCAAATCGTGTTACATTTCCCCTAATTTGATCTTTGAGAGGTGGCAACAGGTTAAAACTTTGAGGATTGAGTCTGAGTCCTTGTCAAAAATTAGCCATTCCGTCGATTCGGGAGTCCATTATCCGTCGTCTGTATAAAATAAAGACGTCGTTTTTGCCCCTAAATGGTTGACATAACTCATGTGGCGCAGGTTGAGGCGTAAAACAAGCGTTTTAACTGAGGCCCGATTTGCATAAATCCGTGCGGAGATGGCGAAAGCAAACACGAAATCCCGTATCAAGTTTTTGTATGCATAAATTGCAGATTACACTTGAGTCAACATCGTGAAAAAATTCCTGTGTACTTTCCAGGTTTTATTAAGGCGTTTCGTCGAGCGGAACTAGTTTCCCGAAGAAGCCGTACATCAATCATTTCGGCAATAATTTACATGTTCTGCTGTTGTAAATGACGAGCTATTAGAATTTCACAGAGTTGGAAGGTAATTTCAGCAAAGCGCCCTAACACAGGAAATTCCTCTCTGTCTCGTAAAAGATAAAGTACGGCGAGAGTATTTTATTTTGATATATGACACGTGACCACCGACCCGCCAAAATACACTTGCGAGTGTCAACTCTCGGATTAGGTTTTTTTCAAAAAGGGCTTGAGATAGATTAGAGTGTCACGTACAGGGAATTTATGGGCTGCGTGTCATCGGACGTGACTAATTAACCAACATGGGATGAAAAGATCCGTGCCTAATAAAATGGTGATCATCAATATTACCACCGTTTTAATTATGATTGAGGAAGGTCGAATGGTAATTAAAGTGATTGGAGGGAAAACAATGAAACCTCCTCGGGGAAATAATCAACGGATTTGAAAGGGTTCATTCATCATCGATTTGCCGCAAAATCGCTTAATAATACTCGGCTTATTAATCATTTGAACTATTTTGTCCCAACATCTGATATAAATCGTGCGCAACATGAAAAGAAAGACGTGGAAAAATGGCCGAGGATCACTTTATATTTATATATCGCAAAAAATTTCTAAGGAAATTGGGTGGATGCGCCGGGACTTGGACCACGTCCAAACACAAATTAATTTGGCTTCTTATTCAATCGCAAAACCTGTTGCAATTCACTGATGTAATGATAAATGAATTAGAAGAATCTAACAAGACGCAACTCGCATCAATCTCTGTCGGAAGCCATACACTTTAAAAATTCCCTTTCCATAAACTTTTTAATTCCAGTCGGATATTCGAACAAAAAACTTTCGCAGACTCATCCGTGTTTTTTATTCATAAAAGAATAAATTTTACAGATGCCGGTTCATCAGTTCGTTTCATGCATGAGGAATAATTTTTATTAAATTTTGTTTAGAACTCTTTGAATAAATCGGGCCGGGAAGTTCGGAACTAACAAAAGGATCGAGTTCAAATAAATCTCTCGACTAAATTAAGTCGTGTCTTCATTCGAAATGATTTTTTCGATTTGAAAGCGATTTGGCGCGTTTTCCGCCACCTACCAAATCCCCATTTCGCCACTAAGCCTCCATTAAACCCAAATGCCATCCCATTAAAGACAATAATCAGATTCCGGCTAGTCGGACGTCCCTGCGGACGTCCTATTAAATTTTATTTGCATTCGGAAGTAAGAAAAGCAATTGTCGCTCTATCTCCCGAGAAAATTCAGCGCTCATTATCAAAAATGGTGGAGGCGCCGGGCGACACTTAAAATTTTAAACAGCCATAAAAGATAAGAGAGCTCTAACCGTTGTTTCAGCTTGCTCCGTCAGCGTCGGTGTGTGGACTCTGGTGGCCATTTCCGTCGAGAGGTACTACGCGATTTGTCACCCTTTGAGATCTCTCCGATGGCAAACTATCAGCCACGCTTATAAGCTCATAGTCGGGATATGGATCGGAAGTCTCATTTGCATGGCACCCATCGCCCTTTTGAGTCAACTCAAGCCCACCAAGCAAGGTGAACATAATTAGTTTTGTTGACTAAGCACTTAATAGGCACCGCACCAACAACCATAAATTCCCGCAAGTCCTGATGCTTCTTAATAATAAATCAATAGAAGAACGCCTTCTTTCCAGCCAATTGAACTTTGCAACAAAGCCGCAACTCCAGCACCTACACTTTTTCTAGATTTAACCCGAGATAAATTTTAAATAATTCACCGGATAAGAGAAACTTTAACCAATTTTTAAGTTGGTAATGGAGAAATACTGCCATCGACGATGCAAACTCTTAAAACTCGTCACAAACAATTTTAATCTGATTCCAGGAAATTACAAATGTCGCGAAGATTGGCCGTCACTCGACTACGAAAAAGCCTACAATTTATTCTTAGACGTTGTCCTCCTAGTCATCCCGCTACTGGTTTTAGGAGTCACTTACTCTCTCATAACAAGGACACTTTGCAAGGGAATGAAGACGGAAAGAGCATTGCGCGACCACACAGGTCAGTTTAAAAATTATTTTATAAATATGGGAAAATATTCGAAATACGGATAACAACAAACGAGGCAACGTACAAATAAAACGTCCCAGCAGTTAACTCATTACATCACATTTGTTTAAAAAATGGTCGTACTTAAAGAATGTTAAGACCAAGGTAAACAAAAAAATACAGACTGATAGAGCATTAAATTCTGAAAAAAATAATCATTTACAAATTACGTTCTGTCCAAAATTTTATTCCTATCTTTGCCATTTAGGCCCTAAACATTTTTAAAGATGGGAAGCGACAAATTCGTTTCATTTTACCTGTGATCAAGTATAGGAAACTAATTTACTCGTATACCAAAACCGTTCAAGGTAGTTCAAAGTATAGCAGACTATTTTGTAAGAAATGTAATTCCCTTTAACTTTATCGCTTACACATTTTTGTATTAGAATGCAAATTAATAATAGCTTTTTTGTATAAATGCACACAGAGCTGGGCAAAAGTATGGAATCAAGCGTTTTGAGCCTAAACTACTCGTATGTATCTTTCGAAAAAAAATTAGTACATCATCACATAATTTAAAAGTGTTATCATTTTTCAAAAATAAAATTTGACTAAATTCGTTTTAGTTTTCAAGTTACTAAAAAAATCAATTGGCACGACACTACTACGAGTATGCACTTAGCTATGGTGGTTGTATCTGTACGGCTATGTGTAGCTATTTTTAACAGAAAACGGAGTTTCAACTAAAATAGCGGTTAGTTTACAAAGTACCGAAAAATCTTGGCTAATTTTCTTGAATGATAAAACAGTTGGAGAAGTTTATAAATTTTCTAAAGCATTCTCTGGCTAATATTAAAATCATACTTATTCGCAACACAAAATATCCAACTCTTTAGCTAGTTGACAAACTAACCAACTCGCTGGCTAACTTAGTAAATAAACTGAGATTATGAGATCTTTTAATGTTTTATTACCAGGTCGGGTTTATAAATTAACTGAAACAATGGAAGTTTTATCTCGTTCATAAACCAACTAACTTCCCAACCTTCTGACAATTTGGACTTACTATCATTATAATGAGAAAATGAGAATATAAATTTCTATTCTATCTGTCAAGTAAATTAGCCAGTGACTTTGACTAGTTAACAAACTAGCTGTTATTTCAGTTGAAACTGCATTTTCTGTTAAAATATCCAACAGCTTGGCTAGTTTGTAAACTGGCCAAGTTTACACATTAGTCGTAACATGTACATGTTACATGTACAAGGTCAAACTGGAAAATCGTCAAAATGAGTTAATAATTTATATAAAAAACACTAGTTCAAAAACAAAATGATTGAATTAGAAGTAATTTTTAAAGCATATTCTTTATCAAAAAAAAATTGCCGTGATAGAGTGCCATTTGAAAAAAATATTTTTTTAATAACTCGAAGACTAAAAAGAATTTCCAAAAATTTTTTTCTTAAAAAATGGTCGCATTTTTAAAGTAGGTGATGATGTACAAATAGTTTTTTTTTTCTAAAGAACGTAGTTTAGGCACAAAACGCTTAGTTCCATACTTTGCTCAACTCAGTATACTAAATTTGTACTCTTAATAAAATTTTAACGGTAGTCATGTTTATTTTTACTACCAAAAAAGTCGCATTTGTCGTACTTAGGCGCTCCTGATTTTACTTGAAAAGACATAAGAAATCATCATAAAAAAGTTATAAGGTAATTACGTTTAAAAATTGAAATGTTTTTTTTTAATCTAAAATTTGGATTCCTTTGTTAACTTGTTAGATTTTTCTGTTTTGTTTGTGTGGTTCAATTAAAATTAATAGAAAAAAACTAATTATTAACAAAGTTATACTCTCAGCATGGATTTTGCTTGCATTCCTTCCAGCCGAGTATCATTAGTTAAAATTACTCCTTTTGTGATTCTAATTTGTTAATAATGTTATAGAGAGAACCTGAATTTCTTATAAGTTAATTTCATTTTTTGCCGGAGTTACATACAATTCCATCGGTACTAATGAGATATAAAAAAATTCCTACATTTTTTCTCTACCTCTGGATTGAGAGTAATTCTATAACGTTGTTGAACAATTATTTAGTTTCATTAAGAAATAAATGAAAGTACTACTAATAAATGAAAGAATAAGACAAAAAAAAACACAATTTATTATTATTATTAAAGTAAACGATACGTAATAGTTTATTTTTTTTTTGTATAAGTACAAGTATTCGTACTCTTATTAATATTTTATCTGAAGTCTTTTATTATTATTATCCCACTCCTGACTTTAATTCAATAGAAATACAAAACATATTGTAATGTAATTATATTCAAAACTTGTAATATTTATTGAATCTAAAATTTGGATCATTCCTTAACTTTTTAGTTTTTTCTATGTTTTGTTTGTGTAATTCACTTAAAATTATACATAAAAATTCAGTCTAATTAAAAAAAAACCTAAATTATTGCCACAACAATACTCACAGGATGGAATTCACTTCTAGCATAGTTTTTGCTATGTGGTATTTAAGAAAGCTAACTCCAGTTTTTCAATAAGATTATAGAAGGAATCTAATAATATAAATTTCTTTGAAGTTATTTTCAATTTTCGCTGGTATTAGATACAATTTTCTTGATGCTAATAAGAGTAATAGACTATAAGACACAAAAAGATTCCTGCATTTTCCACATAATTACCTCTAGCTAGATATTAGTTAATTCATTTATATTAATAACATTTTTCCAAGACAGTACGTGGTGTTTATTCGTTGTTACGTCCAAGGCATCGGTAAGTAATTTTTTCGACGCCTTGGACGTAGCAACCAGTAAATCTACTATCTTGACAATTATTTTGACATTATTTAATAAATCTTTAAAAAATGAAAATATCATGCAAAAAACGCCATAAAAACATCACGAACGTTCAGGATTACCGATCTCAGACAATAATAATATAACAATATTGTATTCGATTTGTAAAATCTCCTTATCGTTCTTGCTACTTAATATACAATATCGAATAATTATTTAGTTTTATTAAGAAATATATAACAGTAGTATCTACCTATTCAACGGAAGATTACAGGGTTAAAAAAACACAGCAAATTATAAAAGCAGACTATACTTTTAATTTCCTCTGCAAAAACTGAAATGAAAAAATAAGAGATTTAAATTAAAAACTTAATCATGGTCAAAGAAACAATACAAACATTTTATGGAAAACAATATTTTAAAAAATTATTAGCAATTACCTTTTCTCATAGGTATTTATCAAAACTTGCGAATACGGTTGAAGGTACAAAAAAGTGTAAGAGGTGGAAAAAACTAAATTCCACACAAAAAGTCCCTAACACCATATTTCCATCTTCAACAGTTTAAGTATAAATAAATTTTCCGATACATGACTACCAGCAAAAAGAAACGAATGCGTCGCTTGAGCGTCTTTCAACGTCTTTGGGTCGCACATAAAGACAAGGTCTCGCAGACTTTAATTCTCTACAACTGTCTCTCTAATATTTTTCTTGTAGCTTAAACTGTATTCGCAGCGTTTCAAAAAATATGACAAAGTGTAAATTTTATACTTAAAAAAAATTTCATCAGTTTTTCTCAGCCTATTAGGAATGCAAAGCGCAACATTTCTGTATTTTTTCCCAAGCAATTAGTGAATTGGTTGAATTTAAATTTTCGTTTTCTAAGTTCTAGTAAAATAATAGGGTTAAAAATCCATATTTTTCGATTCCAGTGAACGGCGCTGTGGACGTGTATATCAACCTCCACGGCTCGTCCACCACCAGCCGTTGGAGCAAACGCCACAACCCCAATTGGCGCCAACTGCGCCACAACTGGTCGCAAGAATCCTCCAGTCCGGGCACCGGATCGCAAAAATACACTCCGGGACTCCGGCGAACAAACGCCGAACGCAGTCTTCTCAACAAGAAGCGCGTCATAAAAATGCTCTTCGCCGTAGTTTTGGAGTTTTTCATTTGTTGGACTCCACTCTACGTCATTAATACAATCGTCTTGTTTGACTCTTCCGTTATTTACAACAACATAGGATATAAGGCTATAACTTTCTTTCAGTTGTTGGCGTACTGTTCGAGTTGCTGCAATCCCATAACTTATTGTTTCATGAATTGTGGATTTCGAAAGTCGTTTTTGAATCTCTTCAAGTGTTTGAAAAAGTCGAGGAACTTCGGAGTGACGGGCAGCGAGATTAACATGGAGACGAAATGGACCAATCGGTGCTCGGAAAATGCCGACTTTTGTAGATAATTTGTGTGATTATTTTGAGCAGAATAAACGGAAATTAAAAACATCCGCTTTTTTGTAACAAGACCTTTCGAGACATAAAATATTAATCTTCAGACGCAAAGCACAATCGTTAAGGGAACTGAGAGATTTGAATAACAGTTTTAAATACCGGGCGTTTCAGTGTGGTGTTCTTGTTGAAACTTTATTTGTGTAATTGTAACACCCAGTATACAATTGAACAAGTTTTATAATCACGTACGATTTTCTCGTGGCAAAAAATGGCAAAGCAAAAGCGACTTTTGACTCTTGTGTTCTTAAAGAAAAACAGTATTTATTAGAATATGGAAAAAGCAAAACCTTGAGACTGTTTAAAATATTAAAGGTCGACTTGCAAATATTTATTTTGGCGCAAAATATTACCGAGAAGTCAGTGACTCACCCATGTATTTACCTAATTATAAAATAAATGAAGTCATTATGAAGCTCATTTTTGTATAATTTATTTACATAAAATTACATTGTATTAAGTATGCTGTTTACAAAAAGTACAGAAAATAAATAAATTTCTTTGGTAATGTTATCTTTAGAAATTAATACTGTGTATAACTAAACAACATCAAGTGTTACAATGTTTTCCTCACATTTATCTATCACTAAGCCACATTTATTGTACACAATCGTCACATTTATTTACAATCTAGTGCCTCATTTAGTACTTACTTTAACGGAAACTTTGGGAAAAATTGACAGCCACATATCAATTTTTTCAAGTCTTTTTTGATAAAATAATTCTAAAAATATGCTCCTTTGTCTTAAAAATGATATTCAACTTCGTTAACTTATCTCCGGGAACGCAGCATCCATCAAAACCTCAAAAATCTCCTACAAACAACACTTAACTCTCCTCCTACCCTCAAAAAAACTTACATAAAGCAGCTGCTTGTTCATATTCTTCTCCTGGAACGCATCAAACACCTTTCTCGCCCCGCTTTTCGCAGCATTTGTCCCAACCAAAGTTGTAAGCAACTCCGGGACGTTATTTACGAATAAAACTTGTGCTTCACGTGCCGTTCTTATTTTTTCATCGGCCGTCCGGAGGGGGCTTGGACTCGCCAAAGTCCCTCCGGGCCAAAAATTCTTCAAAATCAGCGTTACGTAATAGTGGAGCATTTGCTCGGAAAACCACCAGGAAATGGTTTCGTGTATCTGGCGGTTGATATTGCGCCCGTACGTCACTTGGACGAACCCAATCAAAGTTTTTCGGAGATATTTAAACACGCCTCTCATATCGAAAAGCTCGCCTAATAAAGCGTACAGAGGCTCGGCGATTGTGTCTTTCGAATCGTCGTAGAATTTTGCGTGGTGGCCGTTTATTTTTACAAAATCGACAGAATCGCCTGAATCGGGGGCTAAACACTGCGAAATGTCTTCCTCTTCGCTTTCTTTAAGAACCGAAGAACCGTCCTTGCTTTGTTCGCTTCCGCTGGAATTTTTTCATTTTTTGTTTGGCGGTTTTTGCCGAATTGTCTTACCTTTTAAAAAGTGTTGAAAATGAAAAGCGGGATTTTTTCGGACTTGGTGTGGAATGTTTCAAGTGGTCGGAACTGGGGCTTAGGAATGAATAAACCGCCTCGCTTTGGTTCAGTTTATCGTCGGTCAGAATAAACTGAAATTGCCAAAATCAGGAATGCAAGATCCAAAAACTTTTAAAAGTTACACTTTGTAGTGACTACGGATAACTATAGGTTAGGATACGAAATGGTATTTCGTTTATCACCCTTTGATTTTGTGTCGGAAAAGATTGGTCAAAAAAATAAATTTGTAATTTTAATAATAATAATAATAATAATAATAATAATAATTTTTTGAATAAAAAAACACATTTTAGTATTGTTAAAAATGGTGTTACTATTACCTTTTCCAGCTTCCGAGCTGAAAAAACACAAAATTATGCGAATTTTTCGCTTTTTTGTTGATTTAAACACGTTTTTGAGATAAAAACTAATTTGCTTAGAATAACTTCGCTAACAGGTAGATTATTTAGATTATTTCAACTATCTTCAGAAGATTCATCAATTGTATAACAACTTTTTACAAGGATAAATTATGGTTTATGGTCAAAGTTTTTAGAGATAAAATCTCAGTTTTTCCTGGGGTTTTATTAAAGGTGGCCGAAAAATCACCAACTTAAATAAAAAATTACCAATTTTCGCCTTTTAAGCACATTTTTCAGCTATAAACTCAATTTTTCGAAAATGTTTTTTAAAAACAGACGTAAAAGCCACCCCAATTTCTTGTTGAACTTAAACGTTTTTCAGATAAAAACTAAGTTTCTTAGAATAACTTCGCTAACAGGTAGATTATTTCAAAGATTATTATTTCAATTAGCGTTCAATCAGAAAATTCACCACTTGTACACAACTTTTTACAATAATAAATTATGGTCAAAAGTTTTAGAGCTAAAATCTCAGTTTTCCCAGAGATTTTGTTAAAGGGGACCGAAAAATCGCCAACTTAAATGAAACATTATTAATTTTTGCCTTTTGAGCACATTTTCAGCTATAAGCGCAATTTTTCGAAAAAATTCTTTAAAAACAGACACCATCAAAGTCTGTTTTTGTTAAATCTTGTTGAGTTTGTTCAAAATGTTTACCTAAAATTAAATGAAGAATCACCCAATAAGATCGAAATTGAACTACCTTACCTTTTTAAAGTTCAACACTGATTTCTTTTGCAATAACTTTTCAAAATACACCTAAAAATCACAAAATAAACAGAAATTGATGTTAGTTTCCCTTGACTTATCTCGTTTTATTTCAGCAAAATAAGCCGAAAAACCATAACATTTGGTCCTCGAAATTAGGTCGAATATTACGTAATGTTTTTTGAGTGTTAAGCAGGTTTTTTATCTAGAAACGGAAAACTCGCAAAATTTTATCAAACCAAAATTAGTCCAAAATAAATTGTAAGTTTTGTTTCGAGTGGTTTTCTTTTCGAAAAATTTCGCTACAACTATCTAAAAAATCACAAAACTTGATAGAATTTGCTATTAATTTTGTTTAATTTCAATCAATTTAGTTCGTCTTTAAACCTGAAACTCACTTATTTTGTAAGTTCTTGTGAAAACACGCCTCAAAATCACAAAAATAAAATACTTGTTCCTTAGCTTGCTTCAATCAATTTCGTTTGTTCTTGAGCGATATTTAGTCAAAAACAAACAGAAATAATTACACAATTTAGGCAAAACTGCAGTTGTTCCTACTTTTTTCAAGCTTTTAAACACGGTTTTGAGTTTCTTATTTATCAAAACCAAGCTGAAAAGTCATCTAAAGAGCTCAACACTCAAGGTTTTAATAAATTTTTGAATTTTATTATTAGCAAAGTTTTAATGCAAAAAAGTAATTATTTCGCAAAAATTGTCAAAAATAAGCTAAAAAATCGTCGAAGAATTGAATTACTCGTCAATTTTGTTCATTAATTCGAAATGCAAGGTATTCTAATCAAAATGGAAATAAAAATACGTGTTTTGCTCGTGTTTGTTTGTTCTACGACAAATTTTAATCGCATATTAAACCTTATTTTGCATCAACCGAATAATTAATCAAATTTGCAAACAAACTAACTCAATTTTTTTAACCTTTCTCAAAGTGTCGAGCCGACGCGACGCAACAAACATGAAAATTGTTTTATTTTTTATAAATTAATTTTCCGAAACTTGACTTTAACCGAATTCGCACCGTTTTAAAAAATATGACGCGAAGCCCAAATCTTAAATACCTAATAATTTTCTTCTCACATTTCTCGTAAAAACTATAGTCTTCCGTTTTTTCATCCCATTAAGAATGTAAAGTTAGAGAAAATCATAAAATAAATGGAAACTAATGTTAGTTTCTCTCGACCTACTTCTTTTTGAGCAAAATTTAGTCAAAATAAGCCAAAAAACACATTATTTTATCAAAAGTCATGTCCAGTTTTTGAGTTAAAATTTTAGGTTTACAGATGCCACTAAAACAAACCCAAAAATAGACCGAAAATCTATTTTTAACATTTTTCAAGTGATTAACTAAATTGTTTCTCTCAAAAAATTTCGCTCAAATTGGCTGAAAAATCACCAAAAATCGAAATTTGTATAAATTTTATCTTACTGCAGTCAGTTTAGTTTGTTTTTGCAGAATCACAAACTCAGAATCACAAAAATAAAATGTTCCACTCGATTTTGTTTGATCTTGAGCGAAATTTTGTCAAGAATATGCCGAAAAATAGTAAACTTAGGCCGAATAATGAGTTTATTCCAACCCTTTTCAAGCTTCTAAACATTTTTTAATTTATTAGCTAATAGACCAAGCTGTAAAATTAACTAATTATTGTGTGCAAAATAAAAATAACATTTTCAAATTTTTGCGTTTTTTTACACAGAAAAGTAATTATTTCGCAGAAATAATGTTAAAAATAAGTCGAAAAATCGTCGAAAAACTTGACTAATCTTAATCTTTAATTTTGTTAATTAATTTCTGCAGTTTTTTTTTAAACAATTAGTGATCTGATTGAATTTAAATTAATTTAAAACGATTTGGAACGGCTGTACAGCAAAATCAAATGATCTTATATAGTGGCGGTCAGCTCGATTTGCGTGTGCGTCATCAATGTAATTTTTTGATTACCAACACAAGGCTATAAAAAATTATCAAAAACAATGCAAATTTAAACAGCTAAGGGCTATCTAAGGGTGGTATCCTTGAACATTAATTTACATGTGCATTTCGACAACACCGTCAAGTGTCACGAATTTGTCAAACTGACATTGACAGTAAATTATAGACGTCATCGCATGGTTGTCGAAAGTGTTATCGGTGTTAATCGCAAGTATTTTCTGTTCGTTTATTGTGTTTTGTGATTTGCGTTTCGTTAGATTTTTGATTCTGCGCTTATTAGTTCTTGTTTTGTGAATCTGTATTTTTTGTAACAACTCATAATTTAAACACTTCGTAACCTCAAAAAATATTTGATAGTTTTTCACCGCTATGCCCCTGCTATGTAAACGTAGTGACGTAGAAATGTCAGATGACGCACACGCAAATGGAGCTGAGCGCTACCATATTTCGTTTCGCCTCCTAGTATAAAGTTCTCCGTAGTAATAATAAAAAATAGAACCTTGTTAAATTTTAAATAACTTTGGACATTAGAAGTCCAGAGACAAAAAATACTTTTTCCCAACAAAATTTTGCCATAATAAAAAAACTGATTATACAGATTAGTCAACTTACATCTAAATACTTCTGTATCTGTTGCTTGGCCTTCTCCAGCGAGCTTTTGTCGGTTTTGCCGAACAAAAACTTGAACGTATTCGAGGGCAGCTCAATGTTACGTAATTCTGAACACAACGGTCTTAATTTTCGGTGCAATTCCTGAAACTGGGTTAAGCTACGACACACGACCCATCCTGTGCTGATGGTTTCCTCTCCTTCATTGGACTCCTCTTCAACCATGTGAACCACTAGCACAAACTGGAGCGGTTCCCTTTCGTCTGGAACTTCGGCTGATTGTACAACCGTCCTCCACTTTCCCAAATTTTCACCCCAGACTTCGGTTCGGTTCAAATGAGCCTCTAATTGCCTTCTCTCGCCTTGTAACCACTCCACCTCTTTTTCTAATTTACTTAAAACTTTCGATTCAGGTCGGAGCGACGATCGGAGTGCTTGCAACGCTTGTGTTTTGTTACTGAGACGCTCTTCTAATTGGTCTAATTTTTGTTTGGCGTAATTGGAATGGTCGCCAACGTTGAGATTTGTACTGTCGACGCTCGAAATCGAATCTCCGGAATTTTGGCGGTCTTCGAGCGAACGATCGATGTCCGATATGTCGTCTTCTTTTTCCATTGCTGTGATCATTTCCTTGTAATAATCGCTGATTAAGAACGGCTGATAATATTTATCTTCTAGGGTTTGTACAACTTGGGATTGGACTTCGTAGAATACTTCTGGTCCCTTATCACCTAGCAAAAACGCTTCCATTCGTTTACGTGTGTTTTTATCAACTTTTATCTCCGACGTTGGGTTGCGTATAAAAGTATAAAAAATTTCGGCGCCTAATTGATGCCAGTTTTTTCGATGGGCTGTTCGTAATTCCTCGACGGCGATCCAATACCGAACCAAATCTTGGCTTGCCAACGTTTCCAAAAATTGGGACAGGTATTTCCGGCCGAGGACATGCTCCAAAATTGACGAAATTGGCAAAGACTAGACAAAATTATTGACCAAAAGTAAGGTGACACGAGCCATGTAGCGGCAAGTGGAGAAGCAAACCACTGCTATAACAATTTTTGGTAATTATCTATAAAACGGGCTTTTAAATTTTTCAATTTTTTTTTGTTGTAATCTCTTTTAAAACCTCTGTTTTTTTCCTAATTATAAGATAAAAAAAATTATAAGAAAACATTTTTTTTTATAAAAAACATTTTGTTTGGTGATTTATTGGCTGTTTCAAAACTATAAAAACGTCGGCGTCGCATTTTCTCTCAAACTTAGCTGTTATAAATTATTTATGCTATTCAAAAAAAATTAACTAGTTTAATTCGCACTTTCAATGAGAGATTTAATCACTAATTACTATTTTACAATTTTATCAATATTATTTAAAGAAATAATTTGATAAAATGCGACGTTGGCGTTTTTATAGTTTTAAAACAGTTAATAGATGTCTTTAATCTTAAAAAATAACTATGAAACGAAAAAAATATTACTATATGGTTTCTGTGGAATTCGTATATTATTTCTCAAAATTTCAAGAGAAAATAGAAAAAAATAAACTCAATTCAAAAGTGATGCTAAATTTGCCTTTTTGGTGTGTTTGAGCTGATTTTTGAAGCAAAAGCACATTTTTTTCTAACAAAGTCATCAAAACTGAATAAAAAACACCAAATTGATGTTATTTTCATCTCTTTCATTTATTGATTCAGTTTTGAAAACGCATTTTTTAGTTAAAAACCCAAAATCACCAAATTTCCTCAAAATTGTAAGTATTAAACATAAACAAAAAGTTTATCTGCAAACGAAGTTTGTATGAAATTTTGTTGAAACAGACTGAAAAATCACTTTTTCAAAGGCTTTTGTGCGTCTTAATCAGAAATGCAACTACTTAGCAACATGTTGTTCTTTAACAACATTAGTCTTTACTAATGAGTAAATTATAACCACATTAAGGCAAATATGTTGGTCATAGAAGTTGATATATGTTCCATTGAAAGAGTTTGAAAATGTTCGAAAATTTAGATAATCAGATCATTTCGTGAAAAAAACAACCGAAAAAACATAAAATTTGATAGAAAATTGTTTCAACATCTAATTAAAGTCACATTTCAAAACTAAATTTCCAGTTTTTTTTGTAAGATTTTACTAGATTAGATAAAAAAAAAACAAACCAAAAGTGACTGATTTTACTTTTCCCGATCGTTTTAAAATATCACTCAATTTTCTTTCCAGAATGTGTAAAAAATTTGTGTATTGAAAAGTCACAAAATTCCTTTGGAAGGTACATTTTTCGTAAGCTTTATATTTTGCTACAAAAGAGCTAAGATGTATCATACTAAGCCTAAGGATATTAAATATGCTTTTTTCCATTGTTTAAACACATTTTTGAAGTAAAAACAACATTTTTTCGTCTGTTTCATTGGGTGGTGCATTAGTCTCATTTAATATAAATGAGTGTTTTTTGTATGTTTTAGAATCATTATTTCGGGAAATTTCAATAAAAGGTAGCCAAAAATAACAATATTAAAACAAATATGTTGTTTGTTTAGCGTTTTCAATTTTTTCAATCATTAAATTAGCTCAAATAAAGATTTAGTTTTAATAAATCACTTAATTCTTTAGAATTACTTTTACTTTTTTCGTCTGTTTTAACAAGTATTGTAGAGAATCACTTTAGTAATACAAATATAGAAGCAAAATAAAAATTCGGGGATTCCCCACAAAGACACATTGGTTTCAAGGTGCACTTTAAAATGCGTTTTCTTCAAATGCAGACTAAAAATTTCATTATTATTTATGGTATAGGTATGATAGTGGAGAATGATAACGTAAAACAATTTCTCGAAAAATCAGCATCATTTTGTAGTAAAAAAATCTGAAACTTTTGTAATTTGTCTTAAAAATGAAAGGACAAATTACGAAAATTTTAAATTATTTTACTCCAAAATAAAGCAAATTTTTTGAGAAATTGTTTTACATTATTATTCTTGATAATCATCGATTCTCTACAATGCTCTGAACTCGGAATTCGCCAATTTTGAGACACCCTGTAATTATTTCGCTCGCAAAATTTCATCTAAAACAAGCCGAAAATGTATCAACATAAACCAAAAATGATTTTAAATTTGTTGCTTTCCAGTGTTTAAGTACATTTGAAAATAAAATCAAAGTTTTTTTAAACAAAATTGCCAAAACCGTCTCAAAAAACACCAAATTATGTTATTTTTCTGTTTCATTCGGTTTTGAACTGGAAACATATTTATTTTAAATAAAAAAATATCACCAAAAAATAAACATAAACTCGATTTTTGAACAAAATTCTTAGTTTTAGTGTGAGATTTTGGCAAAACAGACTGAAAAATCATTAAGAGAAGACAGCAATTACAAAATATTTGTCTCCTTTTGCCAGTGTTCAAGCTTTTTTTTTGGAGTGAAACTAAGTTTTTTAACAATATCGCAACCAAAAAACTTAGTTGAAAGCGAATTTTTAACCAAATTCTCAGTTTCTATTTGAGATTGGGATACAACAGACCAAAAACAAACCAAATTAAGACAGTAATTAGTTAATTACATTCATTTTTGCCTTCTAGGGCATTTTTCATCCAAAAACGTAACAACTTTTAAAAAAATTAGTAATTTTTTTCGAAAAATGTTTGTTTTATAGATATTTACCTAACATATTTTTCTTTAGCGCTTTAACAAACCTTTTTAAAGTCGTCGTTGAACTGGTACCCCAACTCCCACCCAAGACTCGCCAGCCTCTTTTCGGACTCTTTTTTCGCCACTGTAAGCTGATTTATGTACTTCCTCAATTTTTTCGCCGCATTAATATCGGACTTATTGACACCGGCTGAAGCAAGAACACTCTTTTCATTATCCAAATCGACGCCTTTCGACCGATTCAAATTCTGCAAAGTGGTCGCTTGCATCAACTTGGTCACCAGACTGTATCTTATCGACTTGAGCGCATCGATATCGTCAGTTTTCGCAATAATTTTCAAAATATCGTCGAAACTTTTGGCATATTCGAACGCTTTGACGTGTACGTTTGCGGCGATTTTTTGCGCTTCGATGTAATAAATCACGTGCAAGTTGAAAAAATCGGGGTCTGTGATGGTTTCGACGAATGGTTTGAACACTTTGCACGCGAGAATTTCCCTAAGAAAATATTTTGAGGGCGAGAGAGAGTAACTCCGCGGCAGGAGAAACATGATGAATAATTCACTTGCCGATCTTATGTAGTTCATTTCTTTGTCGGATGACATGACGTGGGGCGACAATGCGAAAACAGGCGGACGGTCGCTATCAACCCTATCAAGGCCAAAAATTACACAATACAAAAAAAGGGCAAAAAATACTAACACGGCCGTTTTCGCTTCGCGTATTTTCTCAAAATGAGCGGTGATTTTTGAAACTATGTCGCATGCTATGAGCTTGGCATAGTCCACCCGTGAAAAGCGCTCGTGGAGGATCTCGATAGCCCCCCAAAAATCCTCCCTAAAACCCCCAATTACTCCACAACAACGAACACAAACACTGACCTGATATTTTCACCCAGCGTTTCCCAATTGTACGCATATTCCTTCAAATACACCAAAATGTAATCCCGGACGATAAAATCCAACAACTGTTGCAGTAAACTATCAACAGTGCGCCCGAAAATCTGGTTAAAATGGGCTTGGGGTGTTTTGCCGGTATTTGTGGACTCATAGTCGCGCTACGATTTTTTTCTTGAAAAAATTGCAGAAATAGCATAAGCCTCACCATTAAAGTGATACGAAAATTCTCAATGTCTTTTAGAGTGTGTTCCGCCCCCACTGTGGCCATATGTCGCGAAGACAGCTTTACATGGACCCAAATAACTATACCAAGGCTCGATATAACTACCCCAAGTGTTAGCAGAATAAAAAGGAAGTATGAGAGACATGTTGAAAGGATTAAAGAGACTCCAAGACATGCAAAAGAAATGACATAAACGAACATCCTGCAAAAATAACCTCAAAAAAACTCTAACAAAAATTCACTTACGTATCACTTGTGAGTCATTATAATGAATGAAGACTCGATAACGAAGTCATTGTTGAATTATCAATTAGAAAAAATCTTTCCTCAAAACAGAATCAGCTGATGGAATCAATGGAGCAGGCAACCAGTAATACACGCGCGCACGCGTATTATTTATTGCATAATTTGGAACCATTCCCCTAATAGCTTGATTGCATGCTGCTTCCTAAATCGGGTATTTTTCGGAGGGAATGTAACAGTGTTACCATCCGCAATTTAGGGATTTTTTTCGATAAAAATGCGTGGGAAAGTGTGAACTTTTACTCTCCTAATGCCATTATGTAATTAGGTGCGAGTTGCACAATCTGCAACAATGCAACGAGATCACGTGCTAAAAATATGTCTTGTGTAATTCCGGGTTTCCGGGGGAAAAATCCTGAAGCGATTTTCAATAAATCTTTTTCTTATCTTGTTTCCTGCCAAAGTGTAACAAATGATAAAAAAATCAGGAAGTGGGTATCCAAATAAATCACGAACCGATTCATATGAGTCATGTTGCGAATTTTTATTCCAAACTACTTTTTCAATAATAAGATGGAAAAACCGGTTTGAAAACATCAACAAAAGCTTGTAAAAATAGAAGCCATTCTTTACAGCTTGTTAATCCCACCAAAAAAATTTCATTGTCACTTTAATTAAAAGATCAAGACTTTGGCAATTAATTAGTTTAAATGAGATGGTAATCAATGCACTGACTCAGATAAAATATTGCCGATTTACAGTAATTTTAGTCACGTGTGGCTTTTCAAAATAATCAAGTGATCCCATACATATTTTAATAAAAATTCCATTAAAACCATTTTGTAACCATTAACCTTTGAGGATAATGGGATGCGGATTATGTAATTTTGAAGAGTGTTTTTTGCATGAATTTCTCTCTAGTCAAACTTTGCATTCTAATGAAAAATTTTGTGTCGGTGGCTTTTTCATGCAGGTCGCAAGTTCCAAGGACAAACGTCCGGAAACTAATAAATAAAAATAACGCCCCAAGCAGCAAAGATCTTGTTTTATGATACGAAAGGAAAAAAACGGCACCCAACTTAGAAAACTTATTACAATTTTTTCTTATTGATCGGAATTTGAGAAAAAATCAAATAAACTTGACCGACAGTTTTAATTATTTCTTTCACAATTATGTAACATTTGACGTCAAATCGGCCAAAATCGGGTGAAAAGCGAAAGTCATTGACGTCACTCTTTGCATCTTCAAAATTGCCAAATTTTCCGGAATCTGGCGAATCTGACGTCGGTTTCGGTTAACCAATTTTCTATTCTCCGGCGATTCCAATGACGTAGGAGCAGCACCACGGAGTGATTGTGATTTTGAAACCCCACTCCCGCCAAAGGTAGGTATAAAATAATTTTTCCGCAAGATTAACCATTTAGACACATTGCAAAAGCCCGACCAACAACTACCCTCCCAAAATGTGGTGGCTGTGCAAAATAATTTTCTTCGGTAGTGTGGTGGCAAGTTTCGCTCAAACCAAAAAACCCAACATTATTGTGATTGTGGCCGACGACATGGTAATTTTTGTGCTTTAAGGGTGTTTAAAACCGACCTAGTTACGAGGGATTGTCCCGGATCACAGTGCGTGACAATTCGCGATTTTTTTCACATTCTCTTTCATTAGAACAAGTTCATTTCGTTGCCTTGAAAGTACTACAATCGGAACACTTGACATTCAAATCGGCGTAATTATGACAAATTATTTACGAAAAAAGTCAATGAACTAGAATTTTCACGTGTATGTAAACTAGCGTCGTCTGGAGGTCGAAAAAAATCGCCTTAACTCATTTATTTTTTTTTAATTAGGGGTTCAACGATGTCGGTTTTCACGGAAGCAACGAAATTCCAACCCCTAATATCGACGCTTTGGCCTACAACGGCGTCATCCTCAACAGCCACTACACCCAGGCCTTGTGCACCCCCTCACGTTCTGCCTTCCTCACTGGGAAGTACCCCATCCATCTCGGTAAGTTTCAAGAAAAAGCGGAAGAAAAATTACTTAATCGAGCACTTCATTAGCTAAGGTTTTATCAAGTTTAAGGTTTGCGGTTCCAATATCAAGGTTTCGGTGACTTTGCTCGCAATTATCTAGAATGCTTTTCTCCGGTCCATCTGATTACTTACAAAAAATTCACAGGAAACTTAGCCAAGGTTGCGGTCAAAATTATTCCACTGCTTCATCCGAAAAATCACTTTTTTCATATCGTAAGGTTGCCACGCTTCATAATTCGCATTTTCAGGAATGCAACATCTCGTTATACTTGAACCTGAACCGTGGGGACTGCCTCTAAACGAGACCATTTTACCGCAATATCTCAAGAGGAATGGATATGCCACACATGCCATAGGTAAATGGCATTTGGGCTTCTTCCGAAAGGAATATACGCCGACCTATAGGGGGTTCGATTCGCATTTTGGGTACTGGCAAGGGTTGCAGGACTACTACAAACATACGGTGCACGCAACGGTAAGTAAAATCCCGACTTTCGGAGAAAATTGTTAATGAATGCGGGAAATTTTTGCTACTACGGTCAAGTTTTGCGGTCGAGATTATGAGACTACTAACCGGTTTTGTGTTTATTGATGAGTCCAATAAGAAGGAAAGAAAATTGATGGCTCACCAGTAAGCAGTGGGAATTCCCTGCCAGCAGGCCCGTAACACCGATTTTTGAGAATTGCCAAATAGCTTTCCAAAAATAATAATAATCAGAGTGATTTGACTTATTTATTAAAAGTTCAAAAAAGCACTATGTCATTTATACGAATTTTTGTCATAATTATCAAACAAAACAAAAATAATAAGAGTTATTATTATTACGACTATCTACTGTGTAATTATTGTTAGAGCTTGTTCCAAACCTCGTGGCGAACTGACGTCAAAAATGATTAAATTTTAACGTTAAATTTCGAATATTTGTTAAAGTAGTTTTATTCCTTATAGTCTTATATCCGAATTAGGGTCGTCCTGGACCCATCAGCTTACCGGATGAAACTTATTTTTTATCAAATATAATATCCAAACGAATGTATCCTGAACGGCTTGCCTAAAAAACATGTTCTAATTATGATTAAGGGGGCTAAAAAGAGTCGAATTTTAGCCATTTTCTGCAGTGTTTTACAGCCGTTTCAAACAATATTTTTGAAACCGATTTATAGGATACATTCTACTCGGGCTGTAAGGGAGAAAATTTTTTAAAATGCAGTCACAGCTTTATTTAATTCAGAAAAAAATTCTGAAAACTAAAAAAAATAATCAAAAATTAATAACAAGATTTCATAACCCAAATTTATTTACTAAGTTAACCATCGAGTTGGTAAGTTTGTCAACTAATAGATAGCTAAGGAATTGGATATTTTGTGTTACGAGAGAGTATGGTTTTAATATTAGCCAGAGAATCTCTTGAAAAATTTATAAACTATCCAGCTATTTTATCTGTTAAGTAAATTAGCAAAGATTTTTTGCTGGTTTGTAAACTAACCATCTAGTTTGCACATTAGCCATAACATATCCAAAAATGCACAAAATATAGGGTATTTTATTTGAAAAAAATACAAATTTGTATTGTAACATTTTTTGGATTTTTCCAAAATTTATCCAAAATAAATTTTGTATAAACTTGTTTAAATATTTTAGCATACCAAAACCAAACCAGTATTTTTATTCCAACACCAAGGCCAATGAAATATATATCGGGTGTGTCAAAAGTTGCGGATAGGCTCTTAGGAGCAGCTCGATAGAACTATAGGCTACACAAAACACTATTTAATAAAGACTTTTAATAAATTAAAAACAAAAAATGGCATCGCCGTACAAGAACACCTATTTTTACACGTTAAAAAATATTAACCAAAAGTATTACCATTATAACATTACTAAATGTTGCTGCACTTTTAAAATGGTATATTTAACTCAATTTAAAAAGCAAAGAAAATGTTTTTCTACAATTCTTTTTGAAAAGTTATGTATAAAAGTATAAATATGTATAAAAGTATCATGCGATCATTTGGATTTATAATAAGAGTGAGCGTTTTTTTTCTTTGTGATTGAGAAACGAGTGCAAACTGAAAGAAAAAATGTATTCTAAATAAACATTACAGCTCAAAATGTTATTATTTAACTTTTCAGCTTGATTAATTACGACAATCTGTGGTTTCATACAAGTTAAAAAATATTAAAGCCTACTTTATTATACAGAGTGTCTCAAAATTGACGCCCGTGTTTTGGGAATATGATTCAGGGGACTAATACAAATCGAAAGTTAAAAGTAAAAAATTTCCCAATTATCTTTCGTTATCGAGTTATTAATAAAAATGTAAATAATAAGCTTTATGCTGTCTTTCCAATTATTTGTGCAACATAATTCATTAGATGATGTTGCGATGTTAAAATTCTTCGGGATTTTCATCATTATCCGATTCACCGCTAATTCAAAAAGACCGAAAATTTCCATTATAGTTCAGAGACACCTTGATGCACTTTTATGGTGACCTGACCTGACCTGACCTGACCTGACTGCCCCTGTGCGATATTTTAAAACATTAAAGGTTGCCGTCTTCTTCTTTACATTATAATAAAAAATAATAAAAAAGTTGCCATTTATTTTCACTTTTCTTGGGTTATTGAAGTTGCCATGGACACTTCAAAAAACGTGCTTTTTAAATAAACAAAATAGATTACCAATAAAAAAAGTATTATCTCGAGGTGGTGACACTTGGCTATAAATTTTTTGCACATTTTTAAGTAATTAAAATCATCAACCATCTTATGTTTGTTTAATTGAAAATAACTTTAACATAGCTTATTTTTATAATTTCACATTTTTTACTTTTATACCTACCTAATCGTTCATAAACTTCTGGATTATTTACACATTTTATGTGAAATAATTTTTCCATGGCCAACTGCTATTAAATATTTTGTATATTTTCAAACTTATATTGTTTTCAGTTCAGAAAAAATATACTTTTCGGACATGCCATAGCTAACTATGATTCCTATTTAAAAAAATACAACTTTATGTTATTGCAGCTAAACGAATGGCTAAAAAAATCGTTGACAACATTATTAAAATCATCGTAAAAAAGTGCCCATATAATGTCTTTGTTTCCATTTCGACTGTGACAATAAAAAAACAGCAAATTTCAACCGAATACAAATTTCTCAATTCCTGTCTGATCCACTAGAAAGTCGGAAAGTCCACTTTTGCACATCTCCACTCGCTTTCTGTTTGTCTTTCAATCCACAATTTCCTTTTGCAGTTTACACCTGAGCACGGTTACGACATGCGACGTAACATGACCGTAGACTGGAGCGCCCAGGGCAAGTACTCCACGACTCTCTTCACCGACGAAGCCGTCCGTCTAATCCGCGAGCACAACACCGAAAACCCCATGTTCATGTACCTCGCCCACTTGGCCCCACACTCGGGCAACGACGACGACCCTCTGCAAGCCCCCGACGAAGAAATCGCGAAATTCGGACACATCGCAGACCCCGAACGTCGAATTTACGCCGCCATGGTCTCCATGTTGGACAAGAGTGTGGGCAGTGTGATAGCCGCTTTGAGGGACAAACACATGCTGGAAAATTCGATTATTGTGTTCATGTCAGACAACGGGGCAAAGCCCGATGGAATCCACGCCAATCACGGCTCGAATTATCCTTTGCGGGGCAACAAGAACTCGGCTTGGGAAGGGGCCATGAGGTGCGTGGCGGCGATCTGGAGCCCCCTTATCAAGAAACCGCAACGTGTCTCGAACAGTCTGATGCACATTTCGGACTGGTTACCGACTTTCTACACAGCTGCAGGGCTCAATAAGACCGAACTACCGAAAATGGACGGGGTTGACATGTGGGCCTCCATTTCCGAAGGGAAAGACAGCCCCCGGACTGAACTCTTACACAACATTGACGAAATTTACAATTATGGGGCACTTAGAGTCGGGAATTGGAAGTATCTCTACGGATCCACCACAAATGGTAAAAGTGATGGTTGGTATGGGTCTTCAGGTCGTGACCCCCTTTACACTTACGATGATAGCGCCGTTTTGGCCTCACAGACCGGCTCGACACTTGCCGGTCTTACAACCTACCAACAAATCAAGGAAAAACACCAAGGTGACACTAATTTCACACACAAACTGCTCGACAGTGAGACGATCAAGACCCTTCGGGGCGCAGCCGAAGTCAAGTGTCCGCGAGTCAATTTTGAGGAAATCCCCGAAAGTAAGAAATGTAACGCAGTCGAGTCCCCTTGTCTCTTTAACATCAAGGAAGATCCCTGCGAACAAATCAATTTAGCGGCCGAACGTCCCATGATTGTCCTGAACATGGAAATGGCATTAGCCCGATTCAAACAAACGGCTCTACCCATCAGAAACGTCCCAAGAGACCCTAATGCGGACCCCGCCAAGTGGAACAACACTTGGGTCAATTGGCAAGACTACGAAGACGTGAAAAAGCAGAAAATTTACTTCAATACGTTGTCACCGCTGGCGATTGGCTTAATTTCCGCAGCGGTTGTTGCCTTTGTTGTCGTTATAATTATCCTGGTGACTATCACAGTGAAGAGTTCTTTGGATAAGAAAAAGGCCGGGAAAGCGTTTTTCGACGATCCCATGGAGCAAATGATGACGATGGCGCCGAAACCACAAATTTTCGAAGACAGGGAATTGCAAAATAGGGAGAGTATCAGAAATGAGTTTAGGACGGTGGAATAGGAAACAAGCGGCTTTTCGAGAGAAAAGCTCGTTCTTGTTTCGATTGTGATCAAAGAGCTTTGGGGGTTTCTTATAGAAATGTCCACAAGCAAGTAGGGTTAAATTATTGTAAATATTTATTTTAATTTAGAATGAAAATAAATTTATTAAAAAAAAATCGCCTTTTACTTGCTCATCTGGTCAAAGGAATTGTTTCAAATGGCGCAAAACATGCAAAAAAGTAAACTCTGATTTTATTTGCGGTTCGTTTCGTATATTCCCAAATTAACATGCTCTAGGACTTAAAGGGTTATAATTTTTTTATTGAAAAATTCAATATGCCTCTTTCACCGAAGCAGGTTCAGGTTTTATATAATATAATATAAATATAATATAAATTGAAAGTATTGGAAAAATGTTATGTCTCATTAAATGTACCTTTGAAAACTCTACAAAATCGCATATGCTTCAACAGTGGCGCAGCCAGAGACAGTTTATGAGGGGTTTACCTGCATAAAAATATATTTTCACTATAGACACTAATAACAGTAATAACCACACAAAAATGAAAAATAAACGTTTCCTATTAAATATGTTGCTCTGAACACAATGATGTGTTTTAGAATTTTTCTACGATTCCTTACTTACTTTAAATTGATTAATTAATTAATTAAGATGTCGCGCAGTTTTTTTCCGAGATGTTCGGTGTAAAAATAATGTAAAAAAATTGTCTCAAGTTTAAGTTTATTTGTGGCCCGGCGACCTTGATGCTTTTCGCGCATTTAAGAAAATCGCGATTTTTAATTAAATAAAAATTCTTTACATTTTACACGCCTGACTGTACATTGGAAAGGCATATCTCATATTTTCTGGTATTTTTTTATTTACAGACAAAAACAAAAATTAAAAAAATTATTTTCGTCTAAAAAGTCTAATTCTGAATTTTATTCTAATAACTACGCGTATCCATTTCAGATAGGTAATTGTTACGAAATTAGCGAAAAAGAATAGCAGTCAGATTTTGAATTAAACGCTCTTTTACGTTTTAACTTTAAAAATTATTTTTATCTATTACTTGTGGCTTCGTAATTTTAAATTTAAATGTGAAATGTAATTATTGGAGTAAGTTTGTAAAAAACTGCGTTGGAATTGTTGCGATATTGAATGTAGGCATCAGTTTTTGTCAAATTTATTGCGAGACTGTAATTAATGCGCTTAAAAAAGGTCGGCTACTGGTAAGTGATCTCCTTGTTAGCAAATTATACCATTTTCTAATAAATCAGGCGTATAGTTTGCGTTTAAATAAAAAAGACCGATTATTTAACCAACCAAGTAAAAATTTGTAATTGTGATACCAGGGTTTGATCTGCTGGCAGGATTCACTTAGTGTAATAATTTTATAGTTAAATTAAGAACTTTATTTATTTAAAAAATTACAATAATAATATAAATTCTAGGAAATAGAAAAAGACTAATGTTTACATGGGTTGTCTCAAAAAATTTATTTTAGTTTTATTATTACTACTAAAATCATTTTGCTTTTTCTACTGGGTTTCAAAGTGATATCTCGTGATATCTCAAAAAAAAAATTGCAATTTTCAAACGACGATTATGACGAAAATAGACTAGGAGAAATAATACTCTTATTCCATCGTAAAAAGCGCCATCAAAATCTATAAAAATAGATGTTTTATTTTCAATCGATTGTAGGCCAATTTCAAAATCGGTCATTTCAGTGTTTAAAAATTTTTCCTTTTTTTTAAATTTTTTTATTTACATCAAAACTTTTTAAAAAAATGGAACTATTTTGATATAAACCATGTAGAATAAATAAAATGCACCGAGAATCGATTAGCGTCAAGCAAATTGCACAATTCATAATAGTCTTTAAGTTATCAACGCATAAATATAATCTATTTATGCATTTGTTAGCACTTTCTTCGAAAACTACTATTAGCCAGAAAATAATGATCTTTTAAAAAAAAGATAATTAAATCATTTAAGAACCAAAGATAATAAGTTTAATGGGGTTACTTCTAATAGTTCCGGAGTTATCACCAGATAAATGCTCCGGAAAGGTATATGAGAAACTATAAATCAACCAAAATCTCGACAAAAATTAGAAAAGTCATCAAAACTTGTCAAATGTATTCTATTAATGTTTTCTTGCACTTTTAAGACCTCTAGAACTTTGGACCAGCGAGTAAAAAGTTTCAAAAATTCAAGTGTTTGAAAAAACAATAGGATGGTTTAAAAACTATGTGAATGCCATAAACGGCATAAATATGCACCACAAAAAATTATAGGTAATGTAATTTATACAATGTATTTTTAAATGATTCTCATCTAGTCGTCTGTAAATTTCTCATGTAAAATCAGAAAATTCCGCTTCATAGAACTAATGATAGGGATTTAGACATCGAATATTACCGTTCTCCATTTATTAAGTTTTAAATTCAGAAATAAGATTCTATAATGAAAGTGTTTTCTTGTACAGTGTAACAATTTAATTGCATTTTACCAATTTTTTTTCATAACTGACAGATTTGACATTTATTGACAGAGGATTCAATTTTTTTAAATGTTAACCAATTTCAAAGTTGAATCATTGAAACACACATTGTAGTTTCAATGAGAGATCTAATCATTAATAACTACAATTCGGTTCACTTTCATAAAAACCATTGTGGTGGAAATTAGGTACTCTTGGCATTAACTTTTATATGAGTTGTTATAGTAACAAGTTAGTCAGTTCCACCAAAAATAGTTTTTATCAAAGTGAACCCAAAGTAATTTACATTTTTATCAACCTCATTAAAAAAATTATTTGGTAAAATGCGACATTGGCATTTACATAGTTCTGAAACAGATAATAAGTAAAATAAACCGTAAAATTCTCTGGAAGAAGCTAAATATTAACAAAAAATTGTTTACTCTTAGGTAAACCATAAAGGCTTAAGGCGTTTTGTTATTCTTCTCTGAACGGTTGGAAGAAAAATAATAAAATCTTCTCGGTTAAAATTTTGTGAACTACTGGTTTAAGGGGTTTGCTTACCTGCATACTGACATACGCTGGCTGCATAACGACAGCCCTCTCGAACCTCGAACTTTATAAGCTTGTGTTTAAACTCTTATATAACTCGTACCTATTATTAATAACTATTTCACCACTTTCTTTGAGTTTTTCACAATTTTTTAACACAAACGGACGGAAAATAAAAAACCTGACGCGACCCGAGCAAAATTACACTACTACCAACCCTTAAAACCAAAAGCTTTTTTGTTATTTACTTTCTCGAAGAGCCTTTGTTTTAAAATATAAATAACTTGTTTGGGTATTTCTGCAAAAGAAGCACTAAACGTAAACTTTAATTACTCTCATGATTATAAAACTGTGGAAATAGCTGAAAGCACAGTTGAAATGAAACTGAACAACCCCGACAACAGCACCACCAACCCTTTAGACTAAAAAATTATTATAAGTATTTATTTATATTATTAGGCAAAAATATTTTGTCTGGATATCAATGCATGATTTTTTGAAGATAAGATATTATTTTTATAATTGTCTAAATTTTATTTTAGGTTTATTATATGCAACCAATAATACATCCATGTGACCAACAGTTTTGTGACAGCTGTGACCCACCTTTGTTTATGTGTCTTAAATGGGGGCTTATTCAGCTTAAAATAGCGAAAGTTGGGTTTCATTTGAAGTAAGATCATGTCAGACCCAGATTCTGTGAAATTTGTAACAGATTTCAATAAAATTTGCCGGACATGTCTTTCAGAAAAAAATAAGGAAGATTTGTGTTCTCTATTTGATAATTCTCTTGATGTGATTCTTACAAATTTAGCTGAAATAAATGTAAACAACCATTTAGAAATAAACAGGCAATGAAATAATCAATTTTAGGTTAGAAGGGACGACGGTTTGCCCGGTTTTATATGTAACGACTGCATTTTCACTTTAAATTTATTTATAAGTTTTAAAGAGCAATGCCAGAAGGCAGAGTCCCAACTGAGGAAAGCTCTGTACACTACGCCGGAGATTTACGGCGAGTACAAAACTGTAACAGTATTAGGTGACAACATTTCCACTATTATTGAATTCAAGAATGACTCTGTGTTAGACAATCGCGACAAAATCATAACAGTGAGCATAAATGAGCCCCAAATTGTAAATAGCGACTTGCAAATCGATAATCCAGTTACAACGGACCCCCTGAAATGCCCCAAATGCGAGCGTTCTTTCAAACTTGAATCCACTCTAAAAACCCATTTACTAAAACACGAAAAAAACCAAAAACTGAAGTGTGAAATTTGTAATAAAGAGTTTAATCGTGAGTGAATGTATCACGTTTGATACAAAAAACCCAATTAATTTTTTCTAGTGGTTACACAATTCAAACATCACGTGCGCACCCACACCAATTACAAACCCTTTTCTTGCTCAAAATGCGACAAATCATTCGCATTATCGTCAAGCTTGACTAAACACATGCGAACACATGGCGGCGAACGCAAACACTTGTGTATCACCTGCGGGAAGCGGTTTTTCGAACCGGGCCACCTTAACGTAAGTAGCACCTTCGGTACTTCCCCCATAACGCGCCCATTCAAGATTCACATGCGGACACACACCGGGGAAAAACCGGTTATTTGTAACAAGTGTGGTAAGAGATTTACAGACCCACACGGGCTCATAGCCCACAACAAAATCCACACCGGCGAACGCAAATACGAATGCAACACTTGTGGGAAAAAATTCGCACATTCTTTCGTGCTTAAGGCGCATAAAAGGGTCCACACCGGGGAAAAACCGTACGCTTGCACTATGTGCAAGGCCGCCTTTGCGACGTCCTCGTACTTAACGATTCACAAAAGGACGCACACGCAAGAACGGCCCTACAAGTGCGAATGTTGCAGTAAGGCTTTTATCAGTCGGTGTGCTTTAGTAGCACACATGAGGACACACACAGGGGAGAAGAAATTCCAGTGTTCGGTTTGTGGTAAACGCACAGGGCGGGCCGCTGATTTACAGATACATATGAGGTCACACACTGGTAAATCCCCAACTGTGGTTTGACTAATAACAATTCGGGTTTTTTTAGGGGAAAAACCCTACAGTTGTGACTTGTGCCCGAAAAAATACCACACTTCGAGTAACTTAGCGGCGCATAAAAGGACACATCTGGGGGTCAAAAACCACTTTTGCGCCGTTTGTAGCAAGGCTTTTGGCGACTTGAGGACCCTTAAGTGTCACATGAGGATACACACGGGGGAAAGACCGTACATTTGCGGGGTGTGCGGCAATAGGTACACCCAGTCGGGACAATTGGCCGCACATAGACGCACGCATGATGTTTACATTGATGTAAATACTGTTACGTAAATAAATCACTGAAAACGACTGGAATATTTATTTAGGGAAGCCCCCCGATCACGCGCCCCCTGGTGGCGGCGTCGGTAATTAACAAATCGCCAAAATTTTGAATTTTGATCAATGTAATGTGAAAAAGCCGCAGAAAAATATTTTGGTAACACCAGGCGATAGGGTTTCGAGCTCTGCTCCGAAAATGCAAACAAATCGCTAAAAAAAGTGCGCCCTCTTGCGTCACTTGTTGTCAGTCGAGTTTGTGACTGGTGCTAACCTAAAAAATCAAAATTTTTAATTAAAAATGTCGATTAAGAGCAAAGACGATATTATTCAAGCCGTGGTTGTTGCTGATACTTTTGGAGATGAGTTTTTGCCACTTTCGTCCGACATCCCTCTGGTACGCTAAAAGAAAGATGATGCAATCGTTGATTTTTTTCTTTAGGCACTTTTCCCTCTAATTAACAGACCTTTGATTGATTATACTTTGGAGTTTCTGTCTCTGGGAGGCATAGAAGAGACCTTTTTGTTCTGTTGTTCACACACAGACGCTATAAAAGCCCACATAAAGTAGGGATACGCCCCAGTCTGTGCTCTCTTAATTCTTGTGTTTTCAGTCAGAGTGTTAAAGACAAGGCAGGATGGAGTCTCACGATGAAAGTCAATGTTATCGTATCGGAAAGTTGCCACTCGTTTGGCGATTGTTTGAGGGATTTGGACAGGAAGGGGATTTTGAGAGGGAATTTTGTTTTGTTGGAACCCGGGACTTTATCCAATATTAAATTGTTGCCAATTGTTAAGAAACATAAGTAAAGGTGTTAGACTTGTGTTAGGTACTTTTCCCTATAATTTGTGCTTGCAGTGAGGTTGCTAATAAGGACAAGGGGGCTGCTATGACTGTAATTTACCAGGAGGCGGGGATTGGGCAAATGGGGCGCGACTTGAACGAAGAAGTCGTCGTTGCTGTCAATAATAACAATCGGGTTTTATTTCATAGAAAATTGGGGCAAAGCAGAGACAGAAAAATTGAATTTCCTTTAGTACGTCCTAACTTGTCCAAATTTTTTTTTTTTTTCTAAAAATTATAATTACAGGAAATTTTTCTGGAAAATTCAAACGTGTCGCTACATCACAACCTCAAAGACACACATATTGCAATTTGTTCTCCGTCAGTTTTGCCTCTCTTTTCCGACAATTTTGACTTTCAGTCTAAAGACGATTTTGTCAAGGGTTTACTAATGAATGAGGAAATCCTCGGGAGTACGGTGTATTGTCACGTGACGAAAGGCAGTCACTTTGGAGGGGCTATTACCAACTGGCGGATGTATCAAGCAATAAGGTATTTTTTCAATACAGAGGATTAAAATATGAGGTGATAGGTGCAGTATGAAAGTATTAAAAAAGTAATTAATTCACCACATCCGAGCTGATTTAGATTATTCGAATAAAAAATAGGAAAACGTTTGGAAAAGTTATTAATGCCCAAAATTCACACATTTTTGCGTTAAGTTTAAATTAACGAAAAACAAGTTAGCTCGTTCTAACTCGTTTCACCTCATACTTTTAGTTTTCCGTATTTAAAATAGAGCGAATTTGCTAAAAGTATTTTTTACTACTAGCTGTTTTAAAACTATAAAAACGCCAACGTCGCATTTTTTCTTAAAATTAGCTGTTATAATATAAATTATTTCTGTACTTATAAAGAATAATAGCTAATGTAGTCTATACTTTCAATGAGAGATCTAATCATTAATAACTATTTTACAATTTTATCAATCTTCTTAAAAAAATAATTCGGTCAAAGTTGGCGTTTTTATAGTTCTGAAACAGCTATTATATTTCAAAAATTAATAGACGCACAGTATTCAGAATTTGGTATTAACTGTGGTTTTAAATTATATTGTTCAATATGCAGTGTTTTTTTGAGAATTTTTCTTGTGATTAATATTAATTAGTAATTAAAAATATTAATTAATTGAAATTGATTTGTAATGTTATTCGCTCTCACCTAAATACGTTTATTATGGGATCAGTAGTATTTTTTTACCAGTTTTTTGCCCAAAATAACATTTAAGCATTGCTTGCTTTAAAATAACAAGAAATAATATTTTTGTGCGACTTAATTCATTAATTAATTTTAATTATAAGGAACTGTAGAAAATTCTGAAAAAAAAACAGATGCAAAGAGAAACATACAGAGTGAGTTTACGGTGAAGCATAAAATTTCACACCTTGCTACGGCTTATTCAAAAAAAATTAAATAAAATCGTCAAACAGGTTTTTTTATAAATACTACACTTTCATTTTACCTCGTAATTTATGACGTCACTATTCTTTGAGAAGTTACGTTTTTTTTAATAAGAACTGACATTTTTATGTTGAGTTTTTTATAGTATGCTCCTTTATTTTTCTGGTAGGTACAAAAAAATCAAAAAAAAAGAAAATAATAAATAAAGAAAAAAGAAGTTAAAAAGGGTTAATTATAAATAATAATAAAAGCGGTCGCCTCTTACAAAATAAGGTAATAGCAAAAATATTAGACCTTTTGCGTGAGATTATAAAAAATAGATTTAATTTTTTTTATTAAGCCATTCCATATTAATGTACGGAACACTACAGAAATTTTTTGATTTTATTTTTAGTTTTTATGAACATTATCAGCAGAAGTAAATTTTTCTTTACAGGAGCTTAGTACCAGTCCAACTGTTTGTGACTTTCATACGTTTGTGAAATTTGAAATACAAGGTAACGACTTCTGATTAATTTACTTTCTGTTTACACATGACGGACGCAACAAAAGAATCATGTGTGTAAAAATAGCTCTAAAAAAATTATTCAGGCAGGTTTTAATTATTAAAAACTTCAACAATATCAAAGTTACACAGTGGAAATTAAAAATTATTGGTTTTGTTTAACGACGTAAGAAATAAGAACATTTATATGCTTCTAATAATGAACGAGACATCAAAATATACGAAGATATAAAAGTAATATTACTATTCAATTTACTTACCGATTTTCATTTTCTAAACTTCCAGAAACTAGAAAAACACTCAAAAATTATTCACAACTGTTGTTGTACTTCAGCTGTCAACAGTATTTTATGTTATCGCCTACAAGGTATGTAAATTTTAGAACCCACTGAATTACTTCAATTTATATTATTATCCTCTCCCATTTTAAATCCATAACAAAAAAACTCTCGTCGCAAAATACATAAATATAAATCGAATCGTGTATTTTGAAAGAAGCTTTAAATACTAAAATTATTTTGGAAATTTCGGTGTCAGTTTGTATTTTTTCTGGAATGGCTGTATTATTTCTTACTATTAAAAATAAATAAAATTGACGTCATTACTCAAAAACCAATGACATCATAAATGTTGCTATGGTGTCAAAATTGATTTTTTTTTTTGAAACTGACCCATAACAGAGATGTAAATTTTATGCGTTATTTTCAACTCACTTTGTCCTATAATCCTATAAAGTGTTTAATAATACCAAAAGCTGATTTCTGTGTAATTCGTAATTGTTGACGTACAGCAATAAATTTTTAGCCACGAACTACAAAACAAATGGATTTACCCGTTACAACCTCCGGCTTTGAAAGCCCACAACTTGAAAAACGGTGTCGTAACAGGCGACAAAGTCGTACTAAATGACAACAAAAAAATTGCAAATAGTATTATAGGCGATAACGTAACAATAGGCAAAAATGTACAAATTGAGCACAGTTTTATTCTCTCTAATACGAAAATTGCGGACAATGTTATAATCACTCATAGCGTAATAGGACCAAACTGCCACATTAAAGCAAATAGTCGGATCACTGCTTCAAGTATTATCGGAAAAGACGTGGTAATCGAAAACGAACAATTTATTGAAAATAGTCTCGTCCAATCAACTCAACCAGAAAATTGTACGTTTTTTCCTGTGGCTTTCCCCGACTGAATTATTTATTTTAAGGCGAGGAGAAAGACAAATTAGGCAAAAAAGCATTTAGGCTGAAACTTGAGACCGACGATGACGATTTGGGTGCGTTATCTCGGAAATTATCGCAGCTACATATCGGGGATTCCCCTGTTGAAGAATCAGAAGATGAAGCTTTCACAGACAGTGAAGATGAAGAATTGAGTTATACTCAATCCCCAGTCCCCGACGATACAAAATGTAAGCCTCAAAACCCCCTGTCTTAGTCTCACTCACCTTCTTCTAGTGTTCTTCACTGAAGTGATAGACAGCTTAACACGAGGTTTTGAAGATGAATTACGTTGCGAGAATTTAATTCTCGAAATAAATTCCTCACGTTATGCTTATAACGTCACAGTTAAGGAGGTAATTGATTTTCAAAAGCTCAATTCTAAATTTTTTTTGATGGTCCAATTTTTAGGTAAATTTCAACGTCATCAAAGCTATTTTAATTATGTCGTTGAGATTTCCTATTGGAGCTCAGTATTTCTCTCAGTTTGTGCGTTTATTGTCATTCTTTGCTCCGATCCTGAAGAATTACATACGCAATGAGGGGGCCATGCTGGACTGTTTGCAAGCAATTGAAGTAACTATTTCCAAGTCGTTGAGCTTGGTTTAATCACGACTTTCAGGATGTCGCAATTTCGAACGAAAATGTTAACGAAAAATGGGTCATGTTCACCATGAAATGGTTCTATGATAAGGATTTTGTCACCGAGGATGTGATAATGGAGTGGTCCAAAAGTTTAGATACGAAAAGTCGGTTTTATGGGCAAGTCAAGCCGTTCATTGAGTGGCTGGAGGAGGCAGAAGAGGCTTCCTCATCCGAAGATGATTAAAAAAAAATAAAAAAGTGTATTTTTAGGCATGACCCCAGGTATTTATTAAAATCGTTAAAAAAATATTTTAAATTAAATTTCTAACCACAGTGACCTGTGAATTTGACAGTTGCCAACTTAATTTCAAAATCATAGGCCACTGTGATTAGTTATTTATTTTATTTAATCATCACAAAATTGGCTAAAATCGAGCTCAATCCTTTTCTTTTTTGTGTTAAATTGCCTGAAAATCCCAAATATGCGTAACAAATGCGATTTTAGTTTAATAATTACTTACCTATAAGTAATTCCATATTTATCGCATAGTTCTTTGGCTATATTATCGTCAGTATTGTTTTGATAAAAAACAATTTCTTTAATTCCAGCTTGTGCAATAGCTTCGGCACATTTGTCACACGGAAACGAAGTTGTGTACATAACATTTCCCTCTTGAATTTTTTGTAAGGCTTTATATTCAGCGTGACTAGCTAAAATTTATTGAAATAATTTTTTTATTGATTTTTGGCTAAAAACCATACTATGCAACTCGTGTTTATTTGTGTCAAGACAACTGTTGGCCATGCTTATTATTATTTTACGCTGATTTAGAATAATTGCAGCATTGTTGTTATGACCTGGAGCTCCTCGTCTCAGTTCCAAAAACGTCATGGCCATAAAATACTCATCCCATTCGAGATAATCACTGCGTTTCTCATTTTTAACACTAAAAAATCTACTTTTTTTACCGTATTTTATAAATATTGCTTACCTCAGGCACAGTCCGTTCGTTTTTGCGAGTTTGTTGTCACTAGAATTCATTTTAAAACACAACTAATTAAAGACAAAATTACAAACATCATAAATATACAAAAAGAAATATTTTGGAACACATTTTTGGGAATAAATAGTTGCATAACCTCAAAGTGACAAAAAGTCAAAACCCAGGGTTTTTTGCTCGTTATGTTGGCGCGGTGTTTGATTTAAACTCGAAACGTCAAATTCGAATAACGGTCACGTTTGAGCAGGTTTTAAAATACGGTTATTTCTATAAAATTAATTAAAAATGCCGCCAAGTGAGTTATTAAAATCTGCCCGCGGTGATCGCCCAACTGGTTACACTTGTCGGCGCCGATTACAAAGTAATTTTGAGGATTGTGACAAAAATGAAACCAAACCGGTAGACAGAAGTGTTTTATCGGTGTTATCTTTTAACGAAAATACGCGAAAAATTTTGCGAAACAGTGCGGAAAGGTTCAGTAAAACTTTGAACACAGTTCGGACCACGTTTGGTTCTATTACACAGGTAAATACAAGTTTGTTTTTTTTTTAATTTTTTGGTAATTTTATTGGTCTCAGAAATTTAAAGTTTCGACCAGAAGACGTCAGATTTTGGAAGAGGGGCCCATGACCCCGAATTGTGACACCCCGTACACGTTTTCCAAGCAGGTGTTGGGGCGAACTCCAACTAAGTTGTACAGCCCCTTTGGGATTGAGACACCCGGTGCTGGGACTCACGATAAAGAAAATAGGGGGGCGTAAATAATTTTTTAAACTCATTTACATCATTGACTGAAGTATTAATTACTTATTTATTTGTATTTAGGCTAAATGTTTTTTTAATAAATTTTTACTGCCACTTTTTGTTCTATTATTCGTGCGAAATGAGAATTTATTTATACACGCACGGATATCACAGATAATATGCACTTTATTTTTTATTTATTTTTTATTTTTAAATTACCATAAAAGATGAGGGAATGGACTGTTGAAACTGTTGCCATTTTTTAGGCAAAAAATGTTACTATTCAAATTTAGGTATACTATTTAAATAAAACACTATTATTTGTGCATTATTCATAATGTTTTTACAAGTAGATTTCGCTATGTTTGTGAAATAATTGGACCTCATTGACAAAAACACTCTTTAAAAACAAAAAAAAACTACAACAGGGAATGTTTAAGTATTAAAAAATTTCTGAACCTAAAAAGAACTTCAGAATATAAAATACAATGTATCGAGAATCTTCCTATAACATTTAATAAAAAGTGCCCTAAAAAAATCTAATCTTAGTATGTTAAAAACATTCGGTCATTAGGCTTTTATATTATTTATTGAAAAATTAAAGGGGTGATGATTTTTTGTTTATTTTTCTGTGTTTATTAGCAATTTCAAATCTATAAAAACGCCAACGTCGCATTTTACCGAATTATTTTTTAAATAAGATTGATAAAACTGTAAAATGGTTATTAATAAATAATTGAATCTCCCATTGAAAATATAAATTACATTATTTATAAATTTTTTGAAGTCCGTAATGATCACATTTACATATGTTTTTCCAGCATTTGAATTTTTGAAACTTTAGCTTAAAATTATATTGGTTATTTCACTTGCTTTCAAAGATAAAATAAAAATTTCTCCCTGTAGCAAAGTTCTAGAGATCTTAAAAGTACAAGAAAACATCAATAAGATGCAACCCAAAAAACAAGTTTCATTTACGTCTTGATCTAATTTTAATTACAGTTTGCATTTGCAATCCAAGTTATGGTAGCGCTCAGCTCCATTTGCGTGTGCGTCATCTGACATTTCTGTCACTACGTTTACATAGCAGGGGCATAGCGGTGACAAACTATCAATATTTTTTGAGGTTACGAAGTGTTTAAATTATGAGTTGTTACAAAAAATACAGATTCACAAAACAAGAACTAATAAACGCAGAATCAAAAACCTAACGAAACGCAAATCACAAAACACAATAAACGAACAGAAAATACTTGCGATTAACACCGATAACACTTTCGACAACCATGCGACGACGTCTATAATTTACTGTCAGTGTCAGGTTGACAAATTCGTGATACTTGACGGTGTTGTCGAAGTGCACATGTAAATTAATGTTCAAGGATACCACCCTTAGATACCCCTTAGTTGTTTAAATTTGCATTGTTTTTGATAATTTTTTTACAGCTTTGTGTTGGTAATGAAAAAATGAAATTGATGACGCACACGCAAATCGAGCTGACCGCCACTATATTAGCTGTTTTAAAACTATAAAAACTCCAACGTCGCATTTTGTTGAATTATTTTTTTAGATAATATTAATAAAGTTGTAAAATAGTTATTAATGATTAGATCTTTCATCATTAGTTATAATTTTTTTGAAGTGCATGAATAATTTATAACAGCTAATTTTGAGAGAAAATGCGACATTGGAGTTTTTATAGTTTGGAAACAGCTAATAGGTGTCATATCAGGTGCAAATGCAGAAATTAATTTTGGGGTAGGTTCTTCCAAAATTTTTTAGAAAGGTGAAGGTTAAGCTAGTGAATGAAATTTTTACTGTGGGTATGTTAAAATATTTAAATAAATTTGTGCATTTGTGGATATACATGCTGTTACTTCTTGTTGGATTTCCTTGGCGTGGAAACTAAATAAAACAAAGTTTAAAAAATCCGATACACTAAACCTTTATTTAAAAACACTACGCGTTTCAACCACAAAGTGGTCATCCTCAGGTGAGAATATAAACAGTTTATATTCTCACCTGAGGATGACCACTTTGTGGTTGAAACGCGTAGTGTTTTTAAATAAAGGTTTGGTGTGTCGGGTTTTATTTACATGTTGTTAATTATAATATTTTTTCTTAGTATGAAATAAAAGGATTTTATTGACAAAACACTCTTTTAAAATAAAAGACCCATAAAAAATTACAACGGAATGTTTACCTACAGTTGTTTAAGTAAAAATGAACTTCCAAACATAAAATACAACTCTATATGGAGATTCTTCGTATAATATTTTATTAAGTAATAATAATTTATTAATAATTGTGTATTAAAAAAGTTCTAATGTTATTATGTAAAAACATTTGGGTATTAATATTTTATATGTATTATTTATTGAAAATTATAATTGTAGTTTGAAGGGGGTCTTGAGCTCTCTGAACCCGCCTTTGGACGTGATAAATTTTGTTGTAGTATTGATAGAGTTACCAACCTTTACTAATAAAAATTTGCGTGTTGTAATAAGCGTCTTAATGAAATGTAAATGCAATAACGCAAAGTAAAAAAATCATTTTTGCAAGTACCTAGTTTATTTTACGATAAACATAAAAATCCTATGATATAACAAGGCAACACTAATAAATATATAAATAATCTTAACTAATCGGGATAACAATAATTTATTTACACAGATTTTGATTGAGCTTAAAATTATTTTGCGTTTTCCGTGTCTTGATCCTGTTTTGAAGCGTATTCAACAATCCTGCGAGAACATCATGATTCGGTAATTTTTTCGCAAAGAGGAGTCTCTTAACTGAGTCATCGTAAGTAAGCAAAGCGACCATATTTTGCAACAAAAACCCTTGACAATACTCCAACAACTGAACAGCATTGTACACTTTAGCATGAATATACATTGAAACAACATTATCTAACGCCAACATAGAAGCACACCGACTTTCGCAATATCGCAATAAACCATCAAGCTGGAAAAAATTCGCCGCTGCCATTAGCTCCAAAATATCGTCTTGAGCCGGCTCTAGTGTTTGGCAACCCCCTTGATACAAAAACTGCATCACAATCTACAAAAACTCTGTAAAAACACGTTTGTAAACAAGTGGGAAATTACCTGGAAGATGTCGTATCTGATATCGTTGATTTGAACGGTCGGTAAGCCCCCTTCACACAGCTTCGAGCTTAACATGGACCTCAGTCTTGAGCTGGCAGTCACTAGGACTATTTTGTGCGCGTAAAACAAGCGGCCCTCCACTCGGAACGTGACATCGCTCAGTTCGGGATTATTTACATATTTCGGGTCAATTCTCGAGCTCGAAGTGGCCGAAGGGACGCAGTTTTTGATCGGTTTGATCGGCTCCCAGCCAAAGCAAGTCGAAAAAATATCGGCTAGCAACAACGTGGTCCCTTCCTTCTGCAATAAAAAATTAGACCGCGTATTAACCACGTTTATTTATACTTTGCTGTATCTGAAAATGTTGAACAAGAGGGGGAGACACTCTTGCACAAACTGCGAGCTGTAATCGTCGGGGCACACTTGCAGGAAGTCTTGCAAGAGCTGGTCGATGACGCAGTCGAGACGCGCTTCATGAGCGGCCCCCAGGGAGTGCATCCAACAGTGGAGGGTCCAAGGGACCCCCAAAGCCCTGATTTCCACCGTAATGTCCAAGTGGTTGTTCTCGGCGCTGTGATACATGGCCTCTTGCAACGACTTGACTTGGGTTTTCGTAAAGTGAGGCGTCGAGTTTGATGAAGAGGAACAGTTGGGTGTGGTTCCCTCAGCTAGAATCTCCTCCAAAGACAAGACTTCTTTGTTTACAGGAATTAAGGGTTGTGCTAGTAGTTTCTGCAAGATTGCTCTTTGGCCATGGGCTGCAGCTACGGAAATTGCGCTGTAGCAACCCCTTTGAGCTGAGGCGGAGTAACAGAGGGAGTCTTTGATTTGGGTGGAGAAAAAGGGGTGCGCGCCGTGGGCCAGTAGGAGCGAAACCACCTCCGAATTGCCGGTTCCGCACGCCACCTAAACCATTTTTTTAATTAATTTCTTCAATGTGTGAATAATCAAATTCATAATTGTTCTTAACACTTCACGGTCTCTTTGAGTTTAAAATATCTAAAAAATCAAGTTAAAGAACAAACAGTCCCCCGCTAGCTCATAAATTCAAATAATTTTTTAAACAAGAGTTCAGACTGTTAAGTCCAAAAATCCGGAGCAATTTGAATTGTAAGTTTCATTCATTTTATTCTCTCTCCAAGATATGACGTCTTTAAATTTAAGGTGAGTCTGCTAAAAGTATCATGCAATCATTTGAATTTATAAATTTAAAATTAGAGTTGGTGGTTTTGTGCTTTGTGATTGAAAAACTAGTGGAAACTTGAGTGAAAAAATGTATTCTAATTGAATATTACCTTTAATTTTTTTTTATTTAAGTCTTCAGCTCGATTAATTATTATCACAATCGGCGTTTTCATCCAAGTTAAAAAACTGATAAAGCCTACTCGAATTATAAATTCAAATGATCGCTTGGTATATTTTTACTATATCTCAAAAAAACAAATTCAGAATTTGTTTAATAAAAATTCACATACAAAGAGAAAAATAAAAGATTTCATAGGAAACGCTGATTTCTGTAGGATTATATATTAGTTATAAAAAAACATAAGTATTTTAGCAGAGTACTTGAAGATGCGTTAAAACAATTTTTTGATTATATAAGATCAAGATGACTTGCGACAAATGAAATAAAATGTATGTTCAAGTGGTGAAACAGCACAACTCTCTGATTTTTATTCGATTTATTAGTTAACGAACTTTAGGAAACATTCCACATCTATTTTTTATTTCAGTTTATGTCCTAATATAATTAATTTTATAATATATTTTTTAATATTCTTTGGTGTTCAAAGACTTACAACTACGTTCGTATTTATTGGAATTTAAAGTTAGTTTTTATTCATCAATAATACCTTTGCCTTTTGATTTAGTTGTTCAATCTTTTTTTCAATATGTATTTCACAGTTTTTGAAGTTTATTAATAATAATATTAATATTAATTTTGACCGTCTCTGCCTATGACAATATAAATCAGAAAATAATGAAAAATGTACAAATTTCAAAAAAGGACAATTTTTTATTGATAAGGGAAACATTTTTGTCGTACTTTGAAAATTTGTAGCACTTAACACCTTTGTAATACAAATCACCATTCAAAATTTGAAATTTCAAAGATGCAACTAATAATCAATCTGATTCCAATTACAATTGCCATTTATTTCGTATTGATAAAATAAATAATCAAAAATGAAAATTTTATTATTATTTGTTGATTCCAAGAGTTGATCAAATACGAAGATCTGATGTTTCAAATAAATTTAATCGTCGAAACCCTTAGCCGATGAAACCAATTTTAATAAAAATATTATTTAATTCGCATTGCCAAATAAATTTGTTCTCTCTATTGTGTTCAGCGAAAACTAATTGCATCCCTTTTTGTAACAATTTCTGATACAAATATGCAAATAAGAAAACAGTTTAGTTTTTAGCTGGAGCCATATTTTCTTTTAAGATATTCCATTTCTTGTTAAAAAAATAATAATAATCATTGAAGAACAAGTATCAAAATAGGTAGAATAATTCTTAAAGTGCACACCTCATAAACAGGCCTTTAGAGGCATTCAATTTTTTTTAATTAATTAATTAATTTTTAATTCGAGACTAATTTTATTTCACAATGAGAATTAAACGACCTTCTTTATAATTGCTATTGGAAATAGAATTATTGGGTTAACGGGATTTTAACAAATTAGCTGTTTCAAAACTATAAAAAGACCAACGTCAAAGGTTCTCACAAAATTTGTTGTTATAAATAATTGTTCAGGCACTTCAAAAAAATAATAGCTAATGTATTCAATGAGAGATTTAATCATTAATAACTATTTTCCAATTTTATCAATGTTATTTAAAAAAATAATTCGGTAAAATGCGACGTTGGCGTTTTTATAGTTTTGAAACGGATAATAGTGATTTTTAAAATTACTAAAATTAGATCTTATATTACGTAGTTGAATTCAAATTGAAAAGTAAAATTATTTCCTGTACCCATATTTAGTTTATAGCCACAGATGTTTGCGGTCGGAGTACCTACCGATCCCAAACCGGGGTTTATTGGCATGACATTTTCAAATCCACCTACTGTACATTGCTCCACAATAGTTAAAGAAGTCTAATTATTCTAACATCAAACAAATTCCGTCAATTTTCGAGAATTGGAATCTGATCCAAACAAATCAGTAAATAGTATGTATCTTCTTGTAACTTATTTTTTATGTTGATTTTCTTTAAAATTCAGTAATATCCTTAAATAATGAAATAGCAAACTGAGTTCTCTTTAAATTCAAGATAGTTCTGAAAATTACATTATAAATCAACAAAAAGTTCTATGTAATGTCACCAACCAGGCATTAGGGTCAGTTTTATTGTTTCATAATCGAATTTTAAGGAGCATTAAATTAAAGGTTGTTTATAATGTGTTGATTACTATAGATTTGTTAGAAAAAAATCCCATTCTAAATCAACAGTAACTTTAAAGTCCCTTTATTTCGATTATGAAACTGGTTCTTAGATTTTTAAATGTCTCCTTTATTTACTAAGATATTTTATTATAAAATCAATCTTTACTTATTACTTTAATAAAACGTAGCTATTTTTACACTTGTTTCAGTAATATGAGTAATATGACTGCTATTATTTGAAGTTTATTTTACTTTTGAGTAGGACCGAGCGTAAATTTGAAAAACTTTTTTTAGAAAATCTAGATTATATTTCAAAGAATTTACTGACAAAATACAATTACAATGCGTTAATATTAAGCCCACTTACACTTATGTTTTAAATTCTTACTCAAATTTATTGAATCTATTCAAATTTTGGTTGATTTTTTTTATTTTTTAAGTCAAAATTCCCCAAAAGTTAGGGGATGTGCCCTTTCAACAATTTTTTGTAATTACAAATCGCGATTTATTGAGTGCGTAAAGCGATGCCGCATCCTGACATTTAACTTGTTCATTGAAAAATCGCTTACAATTGAAGCCTTTGATTTCGGCTGCAAAATATCAACCCTTTCCCGAAGTAACTGATTGGTTCCACAACATATCGCTCCCATGGTTGAAAGAGAGTTAATTACTCCCAAAGAATGTGTTAAAAACACGACTTTTGGGCCAAATACTTGATAAACGAGTTACCTGAAGGGGGGTTAGGGTGCATTTATCTTCACTTAATCGTGCTCCGCCCTCAACATTGGCCCCTCTTTCTAGCAAAATCCTGCAACAGCGGGCATGTCCTTTTGCGGCAGCGTATGTCAAAGCGGTCCAATGTTGCGTTTCCCCGTTCACTGCGCTAAAATTGGGGTTAGTAATTGGGGTTTCCACATCGACGGAAGCCCCAGCGTCCAACAAAGCCTGCAACAAATTACTAAAAATTTATTCAACAAAAAAATAAAATAAATACAGTCAAGGCAATATCATCATCGTTGATCGCAGCCAACATCAGCGCTGTGTGTCCTTGCAAATTCAAAGTGTCAAGTCTTGTCGAGACCGGAAGCAATGAAACGGCATGTTGTATCAGCTCCGGACGTCCGGTCAACAACAACCGGAACGCCAGTTCGACCTGAATCTGCCTCGAAGCTTCAATATGATCGTCTTCGTTTCCGGTGTTCTTCCGGATTCTTAGCATTTCCTCGCCTAAATTTCTCACCGGGCAGTCGACTCCGGGTAACAAGAGTCTTGCAGCTTGCATTACGTCGTCTTTATCGATAAGGGGCGCGAATCTGTGCTCGCTGTGAGCTGTCGCAACCCTCAACCACTCCACAAGTGGCGGGAGGACAACATAGGCTCTTTCATAGCACAACTCCTGGACAGCACTGGCGCCCTGTTCGACATGCTCCAGTTGCGAACACCTCATAAAGTAGAAAAGCGTTCGCATTGCTTTGGGGCATAATGGCACTCGGGGTTGCATCCGACTGATCAAATCTTGCAACTCTTTCAAAGACCCGACACAAGTGGTCATGAGTGAGGGTTCTGGAGTTCGGGAATCGCGACCGGAGCCGATACTGGACATAGAGGCCCATCGAGGGAGGGCTAAAGCTCCCGACGCGATTCTCCCAGCGTTGAGGTGCGCGTAGGGCTGCAGCAGCCCCCATAGGTCTCCATTGTTGGCAATGGCGTGCTCGAGGAGGGTGGCCGTGAGGGTCACCTCCGAGTCGCTTGGGAGACACTGGAGGAGGATCTCCTCGAGGAGGTTCTCCAAGCCGGCGCAGAGGTACACTGCTGCATATCTATAATTCCATAACAAAAAAATATTTTTTCTTTTTTTTGCTATAAAATATTTGTGGGAACTTCAAAACCATATAAAATTTTGAGGTTTTCTCTACGTTAACCAAGTATGTAGACAAGGCCGCGCTAGGCCTTTATTATAAAGTAATTTTTTGCACGGGCTAAATTCGTCAAATTGCTTGAAAAATTGGCAAATTGGTTCGAAAGTGTCTTATTTTTCAAACGTTTTAACACGTCAGAAGTCAGCTTTTTGATGCGAAAACCGTAAATTAAGTAAAAAATTATTTTCATTTTTTCAAGAGTTTTAGGGCTATGTTGTTCAGCCAGCAATCTGAAAATGAATGATTACCCAAAAGTTAATCAAAAGTACGACGAAAAGTCATCTAAATTGTTGTTTAACCACGAACGCGATTATTTTGAGAAATTTCGTCCGAAATAAGTCTACAACTCAAGATTGCATTTAGACCTTTTCCAGGTGATTCAAATTTTTTTAGAAATCATTTGTTTTGCAAAATTGTCCGAAAAATCGACGATTTGGTTAGAAAATTGTGTTACTTCTGTCTGTTCCGAGTGTGTAAACACGTCAAAAATAAGTTTTTTCGCCAGATTTTGTAAGATCATGAAATTAAGTAAGAAAAAATTCTCCTTTTTCTCAAGAGTTCTGGTGCTGCGCAATCAAAAACTCACTTATTTCACAAAATTTAATAAGAAATGCGTTGAAAAGTCGCCTCTAATGTATTGAAGATGATGATGTAATTTTTTTCTTTTTCGGGCGCTTAAGTGTGATTTTGAGTGGAATGAAAAGTTACTAAAACAATAAGTCAAACTTTTTATTATTTTTTCCATTTTAAACCGAACCAAGTGTTTAACCAGGCCAGAGACGCGATTATTTTTAGGAATTCTGTTTAAAATAAGCCGAAAAATTAAATTTACATTTAGTATTACTATTTTTGGAAAAGCAATGATTTCGTTTATTTCGCAAAAATTCTCAAAATTTTGCTAAAAAATCCCTAAATTGTAAACCGCACGGGAAATCGGTACACAAAATAAAGGAAATCAGGGATTTCAAAGCAAAAAAAAAGGAAATCTGGTGGAATTACAAACTTTGGGTTGCGGTCTACCCCTCGATTAGAACGTTTTTATATCCAAGAATGCTATTATATTATATCGCAAAATTTCCTAGGAATCAGCGGAAATATATTATTCAATTGTGTTTTACTCAAAAAAAAAATGTCAAAAATGGAGCTATTTTGGCATTTTCAAGCACCCATTATTTAAGCACATTATTGAGATAAAAGCGCACTTTTGGCAAATTTTGGTCTGTTGGCTAAAAAATCACCGAATTCATCAAAAATGAATTGAATTTAATACTAGTAACTGTTAATATATCAACACGTTTTGTATCCAAAAACGCAGTTTCCTAAAATTTCTTAAAAATCAGCCGAAAAATTACTAAATTTAAGACTCAAAGATTAATCTTGTCTTTCTGAGCAAATTGCAGTTTCAGAGAGAAACGCAAAAAATCTCAAAATTAATAACAAATCATCGAGCAATTTTTGCATTCTTTCAGCATTTATAGATAAAACCGAAGTTTTTGCAAAATTTTGGATTATTAACTGCACAATCCATAAATCGGATAAAAAATTTGCGCTATAAATGTTATAAATACGTGATTGTTGAATGAACACGTTCTGCTTTCAAAAATGCCCCGTTTGGGTGCTTTAGAGTAGTGTTGTTTAGTGAAATTTCGTTAAAAATTAATCGAAAAATTTCAAAATAAGTTCAAAAATGGAGCTATTTTACGAGTGTTTAAGTGGACAAAAACGCTGTATTTGCAAAATTTGTGAAACGGCTGCAAAATCAATAAATAGATTCCAGAATGATACCTATATTTTCACCATTTTGTGCGTTATACTATTACAATGTTTCATCCGAAAACGCAACTATTTTGCATAATTTCGATAAAAATAAAGCGAAAAATTGCCATATTGGGCCGAATATATAACTTTTTTATAGGTTTTGTTATCACCCAATTTGATTCATTATAGGTTTACAATTAAAGTCTTATTACGTCGACGTTTCGCCGGTTTTATAGTCGGCTTCTTCAGGACATAAAATTAAAATTAACAGTTACAAACACATTAAAATTCACATTTTGAGACACATTGGTCTCATTAGGGTCGCCATTTTGCTTTTATATTGAGGGGGGCACAATTTGTAATTGTTAATTTTAATGTTATGTCTTGAAGAAGCCAACAATAAAACCGGCGAAACGTCGACGTAATAAGACTTTTAATTGTAAATCTGTCTAAACTGTCCCGACAAATAATTTACATAATAACATTAACTTTTTTTAAGATCATTTTACGAGATTTTGTCAACAAACACCAAAGAGATTGTTGTATTAGATTAAAAATTGTTTAATTTTTACCTTCTTCGAGTGTCAATTGTCAAACATGGATTTCAAATGAAATCCCAATTTTTTCCGAGATTTTTTTAATCGTAAAGGATAATTAATAAATTAAATAATTCAAAAATGACATTGTTTCTCAGCTTTTAGCACGTAATTATTTTCATTATGCATTTTTGTTTATCATTATTGCGCCCTTCTCCCCAATGATCCCTTGAGGCAATGTTTTTTTTTCTATTTTCTAGCATTAATTTCGTCTCCTCGCCCACGTAGGTATTTATTTATTTATTCAGAGTCAACCTTTTTTATAATAAATAACAGATCCGTTAGGTTCAGCTTAAATAATTATTGTATTTTCTAATACACACGCGGCTTTATGCTTGCATACGGACCATGTATTATTTATTTATTGAATGCATATGTTTGGTTAAAATTTTTCAGTTTTGTGTCTTAGTTTTGTCGAAATAACTGCTTTTTTAGTTTTCTCAGATTAGTAGTCTACTCGTAGTTATAATGATATTAGAAATGAGACTTTTTTGGGACTTACTCATGGACAAATCTTGCGAGTTTGATGTCGGTCATCCAGCGGTGGAACCTCCCGATATGGAATTGCAAACCAGCCCTTAGCGATTTGCTCTGTTTGAGGGCACAGTCCCCAGACATTGCCAGCATAGCAGCGGCTCGGAGCGATGCTTTGATGCAGGAGTCTGCCAACGGGGGGCAAAGCACGATTCGGAAGGAGACAGTGATGTCGTGTTTGGTGCAAATGCCCAAAGTTGACGACAGGCGTTGGATTTCGCGTCCAATCCGAACCAACGCACGTTGAAGCAGGTAGGAAAGTCTGGGGATTGTCTCAACACTGACTCTGGAGACATGGTCGCGAAAGCGACCCGTTTGCAACACCCGCAAAATGCAGTGGTTGGTCCAGGGTAGGTGCTGCAGCTCAACGAGGCTAAAATATCACCGAAATGCGGTTTTTGCCAATTTTTACGCGATTAATTACCGATTATGCGAATCGACCCAGACAAACTCATCAGCGTTGGTAATATTTGTGTTAATCGTCTCGAGAGAGGAGTGCCTCATTAGCCTCCTGACTGCAGGTTCCGAGCTCTCGGACCCAGCACTAATGCTAGAGTAAGTGCTTGAGGAAGTGTGTGAGCGCATTGTGAGCTGTTGTAGCGCTAATTTGATGTCTTCAAGACCTCCGCTTCCGGTCCAGGGAACATGCAACTACTCATAATTATCAATAATTATGTTATTGTGGTGAATTTTTTTAAAAAACAAACCCTGGCTGGTGTAGCTCGATGTCTTGCCCGATTGTGTTGAGCCGAAGCTCGATTTTTGAGCGACTTTTGCATAACTCCGGCCGTTAGACGATCTGTTCCTCGAGGGGAACTTGTGCCATTATCGGACATGCTAGCATGGCCTGAAGAACGGTTTTCGTCGGAGGAACTGTTACAATTTTGCGTTCGTTGTTGCTAAAAAAAGGTGGTGAATACATTTAGTTAACGTTTTTGAAATGATTGAATGACAAATATAACAATTTATTCGGTTGATGCAAAATCGAATTAATGAATAAAATTGAAGATCATTTAAATTCTTCGACCATTCTTTGGCTTATTTTTGACAATTTTTGCCAAATAATTATCTTCTCGTCTTTCTCCATTCTCAGCATTAGAGATTTGTCAATAAACTAAAAAATTGAAAAAAGTTATTTTTGACTTTTGATCCAATTAGACCACTTTTCAGCCCGGTTTATTTAAATAAGAAACTCAAAAACGTATTTAAAAGCTTGGAAGTAGTAGGATTATCTCCTTGTTCGACCAATTTTTTTAATTTTTTAGCTTATTTTTGACGAAATTTTGCTCAAAACAACCATATAGTGAAACAGGCAATGTAACATCATTTTCATTTAATTTTTGGCATTTAAAAGCGTGTTTTGACAAGATCTTACAAAATAAGTGAGTTTCACATTCAAAATTGATCTAAATCGACTGAAATGAGGAAATTAATATCAATTTCGATTAAATTTGGTAATTTTTTTGCAAGTGTTAGGGCAATTTCTCGAGAGAAGAAGCTTCGTTTGTTAACGTTCGTGATTTCACTGTGAATTCAATGTGCATTGTTTCCGGGAAATTCACAGCGGGCGCTCATTGTGAATAGACGATGATTTACGGAAGGTATCTGTTAAGTCTAATTCACGTTCGTGAATTCACGATGAATTCACGGTTTCTCATTTTCGTGAAATTCACAACGAGCGCTTTTCGTGAATAGACTGTGATTTACATTTTCACGTTCGTGAATGCACGGTGAATTCACAGTGCATTTTTGTCGTGAAATTCATGGTGGGCGCTCATCGTGAATAGACTGTGATTTACATTTTCACGTACGTGATTGCATTGTGAATTCACGGTGCATTATTTTCGTGAAATTCACTATGGGTACTCATCGTGAATCGTCGGTGATTCACGAATGTTAAAGATTCAAAAAAGGCAAAAGATTATGAAATTTTCAACTTAATTGAGTGATTTTTCTTATAAAATTCTAACTCAAAAACAATAATGTGGTGTTTCGACATAGTATGACGAAACTTTGCTCAAAAAAGATCTAAATCGAGAGAAACTAGCATCAATTTTCATTTATTTTGTGATTTGTAGGTGTGTTTTGACAATTCGTGAAAATTAATAAATGAGGAGTCCTCATAACATTCGGTGATTTCTCATCTAATTTTAGCTAAATTTTTTGAAAAAAAACTAGTTTTTTATTTCGACAAGTTTCGAAGAAGGCTAAAACAACACCCATTGGTTAACTTTTCAGTTAGTTTTATACGAAACTTTGCATGAAATTATGTTTTTTTTTGGTCTTTTTTGCAAAATCTCGGGAAAAAATTAAATTTTGGTTCTAAACCGTGCGTAAATGCTTAATAAAGGTAGAAATATTATTACTTTTAACCAAAATTGGTAGTTGCAAAAAGTTTTTCGACAATAAATGACTCTCTGCTTGAAAATTGGTTAAAATAATATAATTCTTTCCTAAATTATTTCTCTGAAAAAAATTTAGTTTTATCTTAAAAGTGTGTTTAAAAGTTGGAAAAACGCGTAATTCACATAATTTTCAGTCTAGCTTGTTGAAATCTCGTGTTTTTTTTTCAAAATTTTGAAAGCCACAATTCCTCGACTCGCTGTAAATCCTATTATTTGGAAAAGGAGAAAGAATAGCCTTATTCGACTAAATTTCGTAATTTTTCACCTGCCTTCAAAAGAAAGAAAAGAAAAAACACATTTTTCGATTAAATAACTTTTTAGTTTTTCGGTTTATTTTGAAAAAAATCGAGTAAAACAAATCAAATAAAGCTTTTTTATTGCAAAATAAAGTTTAAATTAAATCGCTTGTAATAAGATAAAACAACTTCAATTTGCATTAAATCTCATGATTTTAGAGCCAGTGTTAACAAAAGTAATTGAAAAAGTTTTGTTTAGACCTTAGGAAATGTGCTTAAACTAACTAACAAAAATACTACCAATTTTGTCCTTTACTTTAGTCTTGACGAAATTTTGCAAAAAATGAGATATATTTTGGCTGGAAAATGTGCCAAAATACTCGAAAAGCATAAAGAATTTTGTACTAGTAGCCTTAGATTTATTAATTTGTTGATTTTTATTAAGTTTTTTTTTAACAAAATTTGTTCTGAAAAATGTTTTTACAAAGAATTCCTAGTTCAAAAAACTGTAAATCAATGTTGATATAATTTTGTGATTTAACAGCTAGGAGGCTTGAAAAGTTAAAAGTAACACCATTTTTAACAATAACAAAATTTTGAGTTTTTTCGTTTATTTTTGCACAAAAATGAACTAAAACGATTAGAATAGCACCAATTTCGCCTTATTTTTGTAGATTTTAGAAGATTTTTGATCAAATCTTGTAAAATAACTTGTATCCGATTAAAAAATGATAATTAAAACAAGTGGAGGCTAATTACTAAACACATCAACTTCATTGTAATGTGGTGTACATTTGCAAAAATATCAACAAATTTCAATCTCTCAAAGAATGGAAACGTCGAGATGAATTTAAAAATCATTTCAAAGAATAATAAACCAAATGTCGAATTTCTCTGAAAACTAGTTTACTTTCTTCGATGATTTATGACTGTACCTGTTGTAAGCGGAGCTCCTGGATTGTCACATGGTGGTGCTGTCGCGAGTTCGAGGTCCCTTGAGGCGAGAGATTTAGCCCAACTTCAGGGGTAGTCTTCGAATCGGTGTCCCGTTCCGGGACCATATTATTCTTATACTCATTGTTTAAGTTATTTTTATTACTGATAATGTTGTTTTTGTCGGTTTGTTCGTTGAAAGTGGCCGTTTTCACATTATTTGCGATGTAGAGGTGTTGGAAATGCTCGACTTTGCGCTTCGGTGAGACCATCCCTTCGTCGATATTTGCCGGAGTGTTGACTCGTGGCGTCTCCCCTTGATGATTGAAATCGCTTTTCGAATTGTTCGATAATCTGTAACAACACAGATTTTCTATTTTTGGCATCGAAAGATCGATTTTTTTGATACCTTCGCTGTTCTAAATAGTACTTTAACATATCTGCTTCCATCCCGAGCGGAAAATCATCGGAACAGTCCGAGTAATACTCGTTACAAGTCCGCACATCTTCAAGGATTTGGCTCGCAAGCGAGAATGTGTTTTTGAAAATAACGTTAATAACGTGACTGTTTTCAATCGAATCGAGAGTCATGTATTCATCGATTTGTTCCTTGATTGTGATCGAATCTTCCACTTCAGTTTTCAAATCATCGTTCACGTAAATCACCGATTTGTGTTTCTTTTGCGTGGTCTCAGTCTGATCGCCTTCGGGTGTGTTATTGTTAAACCAACCGTCTTTTTCCATTCCGAAAAATGTATATTTAGTCGTCTCATTTTCGCCCGGTTTGGTTAAAATGAAATTATCTGCGATATCACTTTTCAAATTCGGTTCACAACCTTTTAGTTCGAGGCACAAAAGGCACCTACAGAACTCATCACAGCCCATGGCTAACACTCATAACGAAAGATTTGAGAAGACTGAAGCGGAGCGAGTTAACAAAATGAAATTGTATGAACCACTTCTCATAAACCTATTGTTTCTTCTTTTAATAACCTAGAGAGTGTTTTCGAATCATTTCACTTGATATGTATCAGCAATTATTAGCCGTATCTTCAGTAAAAGTTTTACTCATTTCGTTGGGTTTGTTTTTGGCTTTGATAAAGTTTCCGAAAAATACAAAATTTCTTTTGAAATAATAATAGAATAAGGGAAATTTAGATTATATCAAGATCATCTTGAACTTGGATGGGAATATGGAAAATTTTTCGAGTAGTTTTTCTATTCAAATTCGAGTAGTGTGAAAAAATTGTTATTAGTTTTTTTTATTTATTTATCATAAAAATGTCGCAATATTCCTTTTTTTATTTGGTTCATTCAAATACCACGTGACTCAAGTCACATCCTCAGGCCTTAAAAGGCCTTATTTTAATTTGTCTAACATTCTAAAAAAATCGTAGGTGATTTTATTGTATAGATTAGAAACTCAGTTTGACCAATGTGTAAAATGTTTACTTGCGTTGTGTGTTTTTTCACTTTTACTTAGTTAATGATAATTTAACGTCAACAATTTTTGGTCCATAATTCGAAGTAGTGCATCAAAGTGCCTAACTAAATTTTCGAGGTAGTGTTTTTAATTTGCATATTGACATTGGAGCACTTTTTTCCCCGGAATAGTTGCAAAATCATCAATTATTTTGACAAAAGAGCTCCTTCAGGTTGGCGGGTACGCAGTGCTTATGATAGTGCTGTAAAATTGGTGTGTGACCATTGTTGAGTTTATAGATCTTAAAGGTTTTAGGGTTATTACGGTCTTGGGTCGTTTTGTGTTGAAGATTTAGTTCTAAGCCAGGTTATCAGCCATTAATTTGACGAAAATTTCGGATAAAGCATATAAAAATGAATTTTAATCAATTTGTAATTTGAATTGAAATTTTTAGAGACTAATTTTTGGGCATTTATGATCCGTCGAGGCCAAAACGGCTAATGCCATTTTTCTATCAAACGGTTCTATGCTAAATGAAACAAATTAATAGGACATTTTCATTTTTATTTGTCGGGCAAAGTTAGATATGAATTTAGTGTAGAAACTTTAAGTTAAGTGACTGAGGATTAGACTTAAAGAACCTGTTACATACAGAGTGACTCAGAAAGTTTGTAAAGTCCATTACTGACCTTTAAATGTTAAGAAGTTATTTTTTTACAAAAGCCGTAGATAAGCGGAGAGGATTTTTCAGATATGAGTAAAAACTTTATAATTTTTTATTAAATGGAATACCCTACATTTTATTCGGATGTATAAGCTGTTTCAAAACTATAAGAACGCTAACGTCGCATTTTACCAAATAATTTTGTTTAAATAAGATTAATAAAATTGTAAAAGAGTTAGTAATGGTTAGATCTCTAATTAAAAGTGTAAATTACATTAGCTATTATTTTTTTGAAGTGCATGAATAAATTATAACAACTGATTTTGAGAGAAAATGCGACGTTGGCGTTTTTATAGTTTTGAAACAGTTAATAGCTTTTAATACTTATGTTTTTAGGCTAGTTTATTATTGGTGACTTTTGCTTAGTTTTTGAAATAACTTATTATTTTTTACGGTAACTCTTTTCTAAAATTTAGGGATCGGTCATTTTTCGTTTATTATAAAAATAATCATTGCTCGAAAACCAAAAAGTCTACAACAAAACGGTTTGTTCAGGCGAAATTTACGGTTCACTTTTCGTGTTATACTTACTGTAGTACTTGGTTTTTTAAAGAATTTGAATTAAAATTATTCATTTCATAGATGTGACCCTATTAAGTTTATTATCTTTGGAAAGCTGTTTTACTCATCTATATTAAAAAAAACATTAGCCTCTGACTAATACACGTAATAGTTTTTCAAAAAATTGCTTACAAAAGCTTAGTATGTAAAATTCGTATGAAGGGCACAGGAAAAAACGACCTCAGTCCACTTGTTCAAGAAAATGAAGTAGAGTTGCAATCGTAGTTGTTGAGAGTTCTAATAGATAGTTGAAGCGGGAAATAACAAATAAGTACAACTTTAGTACAGACCAAACTATGTTATAAATACAAGGTACATTATACTGAAGAATAACGGCATGAGTCCCATTTACGAATAATATTACGAAATTTGTAGAGAATTAAATTTTCTTTAAAAAGGTTTTTTTAGCGTTTTGAGCCCCAAAGACGTTGAAGCGACGGATTCCTTTGATTTTATTGATGGTTAAATAACGGAAAGTTAATTTTATACCTAAACTGTAGAAGATAGAAATATGGTGTCGTGGACTTTTTTATAGGAAATTTATTTTTCTACAACTCTGTTTCTTACACTTCTTTTGTACCTTCAACCGTATTCCTAGAGTTTTGATAAACATGCGACCAAAAAGTCAAAGTCAAATACTTGTACTTGTGGTGTCGTAAATTTAGGTGACAATGTGAACTGTAATTGGGGTATAAGATTGTAAAATATTTCGTTAGGATATTTGAATGTAGGCATCAGTTTTTGTCAATTTTATTGCAAGGTTGTAAATAAAGGGCTTCAAAAAGATCGGCTACTGGTAGGTGATCCCTTTGTTGGCAATTATTTTTTAACCAACCAAGAGAAAATTTATAATTCTGATACCAGAGTTCGATGGGCAAACATTCACTTTGTCTAAAAACTTTGTAACTAAATTAATAGTTAGTGCCCAAAAACTCACAAAACTGCTACGACTTTATTTAAAAACAAAAAATTTTAACAAAAATCGAGAACGGTCCTTGTCAGTGTATAGGTTGTTGTGTAAACTTTCAGGATTTTTATTTCATTAGAAGTCGCGATTTTCTTGGGTGGGCGATATGGTTACTCACCCAGTACAACCATTTTTCCTAATTTATTGCTTTGAAAACTTATTTTTTTGAGTTATTCATATTTTAACAAACCTCATTATTATATTACAATTATTATTACATTACAATTACAGTCTTAATTTCATTTTGTTAATCGGTTAAAAACCTTAGTACAAATTTAAGGTTGAACTTTCCCCTTTAAACGGTGAAATCCCTACTTTTAATCAAATTTCAATAACTAAGCAGAATCAACCAATAAAAGTTTAGATCGAAATCATCAATATAAAAAGCTACGTCCAAAAATAGAAAAAAAAATAGAAAGTTTCATTAAAAAAAAGTATTGCTGCTCCTTTCTGGAATGGTGGTACAGGCTGCTAGTATCTACGACTTTTGTAAAAAAAATAATTTTCAAACAGAAACAGCTAGAACATTTTTTATAACTGAACACAATATTATTTTTAGCAAAGTAAATAAACAGAAAATGTTTTTAACTGAAATAACTTATACCTTCCGAACCATTTTAATTAATTTTAGGTATAATAATTAACAAATAAATTGTTACCTTGTTTTTAAATAAGTGAAATATATTTGAATAACAGTTGATGTAATCAATTGAGAAGTTGAGACTTTGAAATGCAAAAAATGCGATTCAATAATACAGGATTATTTACAAAAAATTGCGTGAATCCCTGACAATTGAAGCAACTAAAGACAATGGTGTAGCACGCGTAAACACAACCTTGGCTTGTTAAAAATTTAAGAATAAGTTCCCATACTTTCTTAGGCGAAAAGTAGTTCTACTTTCTACAAGTAATGTCTGCTATTTGATATTCTCACATTTCAAGTGTAAAGAAACGATAATTAGTCTTAATTCAATTAATTAATCAGTGGTGTGAACTGGGATTCAAGTGAGAGACACGAAAGTGAACGCTTTTTAATCCACCTACCGTCTCGGTTTGGGCCTTAGTATCTCATGGTTGGCATCGGTGATGCACAGGGGGCTCAGAGGCCCCGACAGGTGGTCCACCCCCGTCCAGGGCTGCTCGGGGCCGTCTTTCCCAAGCGGGGCCATCTCCCAGCCCGCGGGGCCCTTCTGCTCATCTGCGACGTACCAATAAACCCATTAAACCCTCCGGCTACCGAATCTCACCTGTTGCTCCATCGCATTCCATTCTGGGCGATTTGGGGCTCAAAGGGCACTCATTTTGGGGCTCTCCAAGGGCTTTCACACTGAGAACTTGTAAACATTACCTTGACCAGCAGCGCCACGACCGGGATGGCCTAAAGAAACGGACGAAAAGTGCCTGCGTGAGGCCAGACGACCTCTTCGCAGGTCGGAATTTATTGTGCGCCTATGGTCGCAAGAACTGGTTTTTAACAATGGGGACGTGAGGCGATTTCAGCGGAATCACTGAAATCGACTCGATTTTGGACATTTCCGACGGGGGATTGCTGAAAAATTGCTGGAAACTGCGACGGTTTAAAACTGAAGAGTTTGGGAAGAAGGCGAATGCTAAAACGAAATTTGTTGGTGCTGAAAGCAAAAAATCCGGTTGGAAATACCAAGATAATGAGTGGTATTACATGCGCTGGTGTGCCAAGGTATTCGGATTCGGTGCTACTGTAAAACCGATTTGTTTGAGGAAGAAACAGCTTTTTCATTCAATAAACACAATACAAACAAATTTAACAAATTATTAAGACCGGGAGCGAAAATTTTACGATTTTGGTAAAAGTAAGAATACTTTTACTTTAGATATTGATAATATAGCATATATAATGTAGCAACGCTAAGAAAAGCTTTCACTAGATCTAGAAAAAGTGCAGATTTTTGTAAAAGCATTATTAGGGTTGCCACCTGTATTTTTTTCCTCTTTGGGCACGAACATAAGAGTGAAAATAATAATAATAATGTTCAATATAATTATAATAATTATTTGATAATGGTTTCTTATCTTATTTCTCGTTTGTATTGTTAAGTAGTATAATTTTTTATACCTATTTTAGTGAATTTAGTAATAATACATTTTATAATAAAATAAAAAAATAAAACAAGAAATAATAATTTTCATACATGATATTATATAATTACATAAACCATATGATAAATAATAAAAAAATATCCATACTAAAATAGTTATTAATAATACGAGTGCGAAAACACCAGCTTAAAGTTCGTTATGTTAATAACTTTAAGCGTTTTCGCATAAGTGTTATTCAACATTTTTTTGTTGAAACATTTTAATTTAAAACACGTTGCTACGGGAAGCGTGTTTTAAAATAGTGAAAACACGTTTCTATCATAAACTTGTTTTAAAATAATGTTTGTGATCTAAGATTCAGATATTCAAATAAAGACTTAAAACGTTACCAACAAAAAAACATTTTTTTGTCTACCCCATCAGAAAATATCATTTTTTACCTTCCAAATATCTTATGAAAGTGTACGTCGGGAGAAAATAACATTCATGTTACTAAATATTTTGAAGGTGAAAGATATTTTCTGATGAAGAGGACGGGAAAAATCATGTGTACACCACTGGAGGAAAGCTTTTTCTCTCCCTTAGGTAGATGATTTATCTTCGGTGTCTCCCTTAGTATACAAATACTAGCTATTTCATTCGTTTTGGCAGCACAAATTCACAAAATACATTGCACGATAACTTATTAAAAATAAATTTAATTTGACAAAGCTTTGCATAGCCTAAAAAAATAGCGTAACTTTTTGATGGCCGTAGCACCAATTTGAAGAAAAAAAAATATTCATCAATTTTAGTACAGAGTTGTCGATAGTTATTTTTTAGTTAGTCGATAGTTTATTTTTTCTGTTCTTTCGAAGATTTTTTGTTATAAAAATAGTTCAGAATACTTCCAAATCAATTTAAAGATGTAATTAATTGCTCTGTTGTAAAAATTCATTGACCACAATTTAGTGTGGTAGTGCGATCTGTTTTATAGGAAACTATGTTTTTGCATCTGTATTCACGTTTAAAAGTTTGTTTATCATTTTTATTGCAAAACAGACGTCTTTCACGAACGAGTTTTTTTTACAGCATTTTTATTGACGGTTGTTGCATTAATTGGATTTTAATCTTTATCTTCCAAAATATCTGCATTTTAAATTCCATAAAAATCTGTTACTACAACTTTTCATACTTACTTTTCTTACGTATTTCATGGTTTTGTGGCGGCAGTTAGAGAGAATTCTTTAAACCAGAACACCTAATTTGTGACCTATTTGCGTCAAAAAATGCAAATGAGCTGTTGTTATTTTTTTAAAGCTTTGAAATGGAATTTATGTGGCTTATTTGTGTCATTAATTTTACTTTCTCGTGAGATTTGCTGCTCTTCTATTGTGTTTAATTCGAGAGAAAAGAATTAAGATTTATTATTATTTGAAATGAAAAAAGCGCTACCAATCGTAACACCTGATAGGTTACGGGATTCCCCCACGTCAACTGTACAGTTTTCAATAATTATCCAATTACCCCGTTATTATTAAATTAAGTGTAACGACAGTAATTGCGATAATTACGCAAACATGTGGTTAACAGCCATAATAATTGAAAATTAGCTGTTTTTTTACGTTGTGTTGCGTTACGTAGCAGTTGGCCAGCCTGCACATTTGACAGCTCGCCAGTTTATGTTTACGACACGTCAGGTCGGTGAAAATTTGAGGCTTTAACTTTTTATTTTGAACTAAGTTAAAAAATGAATTAGTGATTTGTTACAACGATCTAATTAATTGCACGTTACACTTAATTTGAAAGCAATGGGTGAGCGATTTGGCTGTTTTCGAGCGATGAAAGTGACTTGGAGGTTATCTAAACATTTGCAGGAGTTTTATTTAGTTATTTTAAAAGCCTTTTGGGGGCTCGAGAGATGCGGATCTTGATTCTGGGCTTGGACGGAGCCGGTAAAACTACCATTTTGTATAGATTACAAGTAGGTGAAGTAGTTACGACTATTCCAACCATTGGGTTCAACGTTGAACAAGTACAATACAAAAATCTTAATTTCCAAGTCTGGGATTTGGGCGGTCAGACGAGTATAAGGTGAGTGCGAGGTTTATTATTTATTAATTAAGCGCGTGGCAATTTGTGTGGGTTTCAGGCCGTATTGGAGGTGTTATTATAGTAATACAGATGCAATTATTTATGTGGTGGATTCGGCCGATAAAGAACGAATGGGAATTTCCAAAGATGAGCTGTTTCACATGCTTAGGGTACTAATTTTGTTTTTCTGGTAGGTAATGTTTTAATTTTTTTTGTAGGAGGAGGAATTAGGAGATGCAATTTTGGTCGTCTTGGCCAACAAACAAGACATTCCAGGTTGCATGTCGTTAAAAGAAGTTCACCAAGCGCTCGGCCTCGAAGCACTAAAAAATAGAACGTTTCAAATATTCAAAACATCAGCTACGAAAGGTGAGGGCTTGGATATGGCGATGGAATGGCTGGCAAATGCGTTAAAAAATAAAAAATAACAGTAAATTATCACACTATATTTCTAGTCTTTAATAATACGTTTTTAAGTTATAATTTTGCTGTTTCTCTAAATTTTATTCACGGCTGGTTTTGTCAGTTTGATTCATTCCAATGTTCATGTTACGTTACGCAAAGTATTTAATATTTCATACATTTGTATCATAGAACTTAATAAATATGGATGTCATTCAAAAACTGATTCCTTGGGTATGTTTATTGTTTTACAATATAAAAATATGATAAATAAATAAAGTCAAGCCAAGCAGCAGCAACAAAATAAATTTTATCCTTAAAATTATTACGGAGGACTAAAACTAGGAGGCGAAACAACCTTTAAAAAGTCAAAAAATTAGTAGTAAATACAAAAATATTTCGAGCCTAAACTATTTAATAGTACCTAAAGCCTTGTGATACGGTTAAAGGAACAGTAAACAGGAGTAGAGAATCAAATTTTCTTCCAAAAAGTCCCTGGAGCCATTTCTTTATTATTTAACGGTTTTAACAATTCGTTAGTTTTTTTTTTTTGGTTGTGTCAAAAATACAAAATACCAATTTCTATTCAAATTCGATTCCGGTGAAAATTACGATTTTTTTATTTTCAGGCTTTTTATTTAATTTAATTTCGGCATATTTGTCAAATTTATTTATATTTTCTACAACTGCGTTATTAATACATTGTCTTTAACCGTATTCATTAATTATTTGAAGCGGACAGAAAGTTTGTAGTTTTTTATACAAGCTGAGTCTGCTAAAAGTATTTTTTACTATATCTCAAAAACTAACAGTTGCAAAGTAATCAACGTTTGTCATTGAATAATTAACGTTTTTCTCTACGTATATGCATTTTTTTTAGAACTTTTGTGCACTTCTTTCTAATAAAAAATATAAAAATATCGAAACAACCATTACTTAAAAGAAGAATTGTGGGTAGCCCCAAAACTATTATGTTCATTCGAGTTTTTAATACATAATTATTTTTTGGGACTAGCGACATTTTTTTACCTTTTTTGCTCAAAACAACATACTATTTCTTAGTTCGAAGTAAAGAATCACTTTAGCACTCTAAATATAAAAAAAGATTCGGGGCTTCCCCACAAAGATACATTGGTTTCAGGATCAGTTTTTGAAATGCAGACTGAAAGTTTCAGTGTTTATTGTTATTTAGGGTGCAGGTGATTATTATACAGCGTGCTCAAAAACTGGCGCACCAACTCAACGGTGTGTGGCAGAGAACTGGTTACATATAAAGGTAAAAATAGTAAAAAAATTCTTTGTATTAAAGTTAATGATAAATAACGGATTTTAGATAAATGATATGTGGCAACGTTGTCTAACAGTCATGATCGCAATAGAATTTGAGCAACAATAAAAATAAATGATTTTTGAAGCGGTTTCCTAGGAAATAATTCCCAGTGTTGGCACATCTACACATTGTGATTTTTTGGATGAATTTTAATTTTTTTAAATTAAAAAAACTGTTAAAGTCTCAGAGTAAATTTAAAAATAATTATTCATCGTTTTGTTACGGGACGATTACCTGGTATGAAACATGAAAACATAAAAAAATAATATAAACTAAAGAAGTTAACACAATAAGTTTGTAGCTCCAGATTTCTTAAAATATGACTCTAGGAATTTTTTCAACATTTTTCCTGTAATCTGCAGTTGCTTCTCAATAACGTACCACTGAGTTGGTGCGCCAGTTTTTGAGCACCCTGTATATAAATAACATTGAAACTTTTAGCCTGCATTTGAAGAAAACCAATACAAAGTGCACCTTCTAAACAATGTATATGTGTGGGGAAGCCTAGAATCTCTCTATAACGCTCAGAACTCAGAATTCGTTAATTTTGAAACACTCTTTATAAGTAGGTATCCCTTGTTCTATAGTGACATAAGAAATAATAAATGTTTGCAGCGACTTAATATTAAGTAATTAATTAGTTTTTTTTTGAGTTTTGTTAAATTTATTTTAATAAGCAAATCCTAGAAAAATTCTGAAAAAAAAATAAATAAAGGAAAAGTATTATGAGGATTTAATGGCAAACGCTGAATTCTGTATGATTATTAATACTTGAGATACAGTAAAAATACAGTTAAAACGAAGTTAAAAATTAAAACGAAGTATTAGTAAAAGTTTTTTGGTTTTCGAGATAAAAAAATAAGTAAAATAAAACAATTTTTCTTTGCACAAATAATCCAATAAGTTTAAAAAAAATAAAACTAAATATTTTTACTGCTTTGGTAGTATACATTCTTTTATATTTCTCGTGAATTCAAAATTTAAAAATATTAAATAATAGAGTTTTAAAAATAAAATAAAAAAGTTATAGACAATAGTTATTAATAATACGAGTGCGAAAACACGAGCTTAAAGTTCGAGAGTTCGAAGACTATACACCTAAGAACTTTAAGCGTTTGCACAAGTTTTTAAAAATTTTTTTGTTAGAACTTTTTAATTTAAAACACGTTGCTGTGGGAATCTTGTTTTAAAATAGTGTTCATAATCTAGGATTCAGATGTTAAAAAGAAGACTTCAAATGTTACCAACAAAAAATAATTATTAATTACATCCAAAAGGCCTTATTTGTCCGTACTTGCCTTATTTTGTAAGGAGTAATTGTTTTTTATAATCTTTTTTCATTTGGAATTTGATGTTAGTAAATGTTGTCAAGCTGATTACTACTGAGAGAAATGAAAAAAAAAACGATCACTCCTTACAAAATAAGACAAAATCAGAAAGTCCATGTGTATAGTTGTCGACAACTCTTTTGTTCTAATTTTTATTGTATATATTTTTTTATATTTATTATACTAAACGAAAAACAATAAATAAAATGTCGATTGTTCCCAAAAAAGTTTAGTGGTGTTTTTATCTCGGTAATTAAAAAACTTTTACCAGAATTTTTTTTCACCATTTGTTGGCCCAAAGTTTATGCATATAAATTAAGAGTTCTTGTATACTTTTAGCAGACTTACATTGTATTGCTTTCGATAAAATTACTGTTCGATTTGTGCGCTGTCGCCTCCTAATGCATTAGTCCTCCGTGAGATAATTACATGTTAATATATTTTTTATGCTTCCTTAAATGAACGGATAGGTAAGACGACGTTGCAAAACTCCTATTACAGATATTACAAGTGTAGGGTTTTTCCCCTGTATGTTTCCTGATATGTACATTGAGACTACTACTCTGTGTGAATTTTTTCCCGCAAATTTCACACTCGAAAGGCCTTTCGCCAGTATGCGTCCTTAAATGTTTATCAAGATAGGTTGCTCTCGTAAAAACGCGTTCACACAACGTACAATTGAACAAATTTTCGCCAGTGTGCGTCCGCGTATGTTCCTGCAAATACGCCGCCGTTGTGAATTTTTTATCGCACGTTATGCACGTGAATTTTTCCCCAGTGTGTTTCATAATGTGCGTTTGCAACTCAGACGCGTAATTGCAAATTTTATCGCACATTGTGCATTTGTAAGGTTGGCGGCCTGTGTGTTGCCTCATATGCACCGTCAATTGGGACGAATGGGTGAACTCTTCATTGCACACTTTACAAACGAACTTCTCCCCAGTGTGTTTCTTCATATGGACTGTTAAATGCGACGATTGAGTGAACGACTTTGAGCAAATGTTGCACTGCCAGGGCCGGTCTCCGGTATGCGTTTTCAGGTGCGAATTCAGTATATAACCCGAAGTGAATTTTTTATCGCAATAATTACATGCGAAGGGTTTTTCCCCGGTGTGCGACCGCATGTGCACCTGCAGATCGCTGGCTTTGATGTAGCGCTTTTCGCAGCAATTACACGCGTACGGTTTTTCCCCGGTGTGGATTCGCATGTGGACTGTCAGCTCTGCAGTGATCGTGAAGCGTTTTTGACACACGTTGCACTGGAACGGTTTTTCCCCCGTGTGTCGCCTGATGTGTTCCCGCAAATGCGACGAGTGATAGAACTTCTTGTCGCAGTATTTGCACTCGAACGGTTTTTCCCCGGTGTGAGTCCTCATGTGAATTTTGAGATTGGCGTTTTTGGCGTATTTTTTCCCGCAAAGCTCGCACGTGAACTTGTAGGGGTCTTCTATGATAATCGTGGTTTTGCTTTGTTGGGCCTCCAGCCGTGCTGCCGCCGGAGTCAGACTTGGATATTGGGGCAAAGGCTGCGTTTGGGTTTTCACAGACCGGGTTGGCACCACCGCTTTTTTCACGATTTTTTCATATTTTGCAAAACCAGTAGTGGCAACTGAATCTGGGGACGCACTTCGCGAATTCTCCGGCGGCTTATTTCCTGTGTCATCGTCAAGGAAATGCTTCAGGTTTAGGAAATCATTGGTTTTAACAGTTTCGATGACAGCACCTTGGATTTGAATTGTGTTAGTCAGCTGAAAGTCGTCCAAATTTGTGTAAGAGGCGACTTTTTCCTGGGAAAAATACTGCTGATAAGTGTTCTCCGATTGGATACACAATAATCGGAACTCGTACGCACTCCGGAGTTTTTCGATACAATTCGAACACAACAAGTTGGAGTATCCATTTTTCGTCCAAGCCTGGTAAAGAAACATTAAAGACGGGGTTTTTACCTACGAAAACTTACAATATCCGAAATGCAAGCAACAAGTTTATCACATAATTTTATATTGTCGGAGTCGACCGAATCCAACGGGGTTAAAGCACTTTCAACGCGCAAACAAGTGCGACAGCAGTCCGTTAGCTGGAACACACTGTTCATTTTTCAAAATTAACATTAGGGTGCCTCAAGCACCAGTAAATTGTTGTTTATTTATAAACATTTGTTTGACAGATGTCACATCGGCAGGTGGCGCCCTTGCTCCACCAACAAAAAAAATCAATTCTATTGATAATTCCTACAAAACGATGTCAATCGATTGAATAACTCTTAATTGAAGCACTGGCGTGTGTGAATTGCAGGCGGGGCCCCCAGCTTGGGCGTAAATCGCCGAAAACGCCGTAGGGATTTTCTCGTTGGTGTGTTGGTGGTGGCTTTTTTACCAAACTTGACGTTTGCGTTTTGTTAAGGTTATAATTGTTTAATTCCATGTCTGAAGAAATCGCTTTCGAAGACCGAAATTCCAATGGAATTGCGATGGACAACATAATAAACGTTGCGGATTGTTGCCGCGCGTGTTTACGCATCGATTGCTCCCTAACACCGACAAGTGCCCAAGATAATGACTCGATAAAGTTTTGCGACAAGTTGTTGTCCTGCGTTTCTGAAGTTGTAAGTCCTATTCGTTTACAGTGATGTGGTCTTAATTTTGTATTTAGATGTGGCAAAAGGAGGGGTTACCGTCACTGATTTGTTCAACTTGCATTGAACGTCTGAGGGTTGCTTACGACTTTCGCAATATTTGTCTCCAGTCAGACAATACTTTGCACCGGTATATCACTCACCTGCAGGAGGACAGTAAAAACCTGGGGGTTAGGACCCTGACAACTCCCACAAAGTTTGATTTTACGATAACTACAAGTACCCAGGATGAAATTCCGATAAGTGTGGAGGAGCCTCAAAATGCGGAGTATCTCCACTTGAAGCATTTCCTCGACAATGATGAGGATTTGACTAAAAACGAGACATTGGTTGAAGTGGCTGGGTCCGAAAGTACAAGCCCTGACTCCTCAACTGCAACTTTTTTGGCAAATCAAGAGCAGCCCCCACAACAGCCCCCCCAAATAATCCAAATTCAAGTGCAGCCCCGCCAGGTCATCAAGCGAACAACGGGGATCCAAGTGCGCCCCCCGACTCCCGATCAGGACGGCGTGGACGTTAAACCCTTCACTTGCACAATTTGTGGTAAAAACTACCGAAAAAACGCGAATCTGCGCATTCACATGCGCACCCACACCGGGGAAAAACCCTTCGAGTGTAAATACTGCGAGAAACGGTTTTACCACTCGTCGCATTTGCGCGAACACATCCGACGCCACACGGGGGAAAAACCGTTTCAATGCGCCGTTTGTAACAAGCGTTTCACGATCAAGGGCGAGCTCACGATGCACATGAAATCGCACACGGGGGAAAAACCGTACGCGTGCACTTGTTGCGACCGGCGGTGTCTCACAGCTGCCGATTTGAAAGTACACATGCGAACACACACCGGGGAAAAACCGTTCAGTTGTGTCACTTGTGGCAAAAAATTCGCAAGTACTTACATCCTCAACTCGCATATTAAAACACACACGGGTGAACGTCCGTACACTTGCTCTATTTGCGGTAAATCGTTCACACAGTCGTCGCATCTTAACGTCCACATGCGTAAACACACCGGTGAGAAAGTCAGTTGTAAAGTTTGCGATGCGAAATTCACGCATTCGTCCCAACTGACCGTGCATATGCGGGAACATACGGGAAAACAGCCTTACAAGTGCACAATGTGCGATAAAATTTGCAATTACGCGTCTGAGTTGCAAACGCATATGATGAAGCACACGGGTGAGAAGTTCACCTGCGTGACGTGCGATAAAAAATTCACAACGGCGGCGTATTTGCAAGAGCACACGCGGACACATACGGGGGAAAACCTCTCGACTTGTCCCGTGTGCGATCGGCAATTTACGCGCCACCAGTATTTGCAAAAGCACATGCGCACGCATACGGGGGAAAAACCGTACACGTGTTTCACGTGCGGGAAGAGATTCACGCAGTCGTCGTCGCTTAAAGTCCATATTAGAATACATACGGGGGAAAAACCGTATTCCTGCACAATTTGCGATCGCAGGTTTACGACATCGTCCGATCTCTCGGCGCATAATAAAAAGCATAAGAAATATATCAATTTATAATTCGGTGCAATGTTGTTTGGTGTAGCTGAACTGTGATAACAATAATTTTGTGGTAGGTCGACGGATAAACACTCATGTAATCAAGTTGTGTAATTGGTAGAAGTTGATTTTTTTACCGGCTTGACTTGCTTTTCGAATTTTTTATATTGTATATAAGTTTTCAGTATTATCTCATTTATTTTATTTTTAATGCGATTTATTAGGCTTATTTATTCTCCAAGAGAATCGCTGTTTCAGTTTAAATTATGTTTAAAACACCTTTTAGCAAATCAATTTTTTGTGCTGCCAAAGTCAGCAAAAAACCCTACTGCTGCAAAATACAAATAATAACCTTTAGCTAAAAAATAACTGCTTAGGACAACTTAGTTGCTGGTGATATTAGATCAGGTCTCAGATATAACAAAACAAATGGTTGCGAATATTCGAAAATCACCGTTGGAGGCGCCACTGAGGTAGGTTGAAAACAGTAACCTTAAATGGCGGGAAATGCATTACATACGGAATGACTGTTGTATCTTTGGCGCAAGGAACAAATGTTGACAGATTAGAGAAAAACACTTACTTTATTGTAAAATTATTACAAAGACATTGAAAAGCCTACCTTTTGAAACACATTATGCTTAAATGTATCAACAGTTATTAATCTTAAGTGCAGTTTTGTAACTTTACCGAAATATTACATGATTTTTTCTTATTGGTATTAATAATGTTGTTGCTTATAGATACGAGCAGAGGTAGTACCTTTTATTCTACAAGCGGTTACTATGGTACATTATTTTATTTAGTTATTTTTTATCTTATACGACAGAGTAAAGTGGCTATTTGGTGATTTTTTATTCTATCGGTGAAAAAATTTAACAAAAATACCTCAATGTACCTATAAGAGAAAACGTTGTATTATAAACGTAAAAAAAGTTGGCATTATCTGCACGTGATTCACATCACTCGTAGATAATGAACAACTTTTCTTTACATGTATAATCAACTACATTCTGTCTATAAGTGAATGTAGGATCGTAGTAGGTATTAAAAGTTTGCTGCTTCTTCCTAAAAAAACGAACAATGTTAGTATATGAAAAATTGAATTTCACTGGTTGCCTGAGTAGATAAAAGTTGGTACTTTTTAGAAATATCATAAAAATAAAATAATTAAATGGGGCAAATTCAAATTCTAGAACCTTCTGAGATACTACACTCTTTTATAAATAGTCTGTACTATTTTCATTGGAAAAAATCTATCCTAAAGTACACTTCACTAATTTATTCTTTTTTTTAAACCCAACATGTGTTCGCTATGATCCATTACTAACTTATAGTCTTTGATTACGTATTTGCTTTAATAACACTTTGTAATGGAAAATTAAATATTCTTCACTTTTTACCTACGTTCAAATTCAAGCAAAAATCACTTTACAAACCAAAACCAAAGCTAGTGTTTATTTGCTGTTTCAAATCTATGTACAATGTATTCAAAAATGGATGTTTATCAATCTTAATTAAAAAAATAATTCATTAAAATGCGACGTTGGCGTTTTATAGTTTTGAAACAGCTAATAATTTTAAGGTTTGTCGTCAACATATTGTCATTCTGACAGTACATGTCAGTTGAAAGGCATCGTCAATGTTATGAATTTTTGATATTTTGCTTCATCTACCCTCGGATTTTGTTGTCAGCATTTCATTTGCAATACCCTTGTCTACAAATTGTTTGATGTGTGTGGGATTTCCGTTTTTTAAAAATTGAGTTTGCATTTGAAATTCGAACATCACAGATGATAATTGACATGTTTAGTAATAAATTGAGTATTAGCTGTTTCAATACTAGATATGCCAAGGGCGCATTTTCTGGAAAAGTTAGTTGTTAGAAAAGTTAGTTGTTAATGCACTTCAAAAAGTTAAATATTGTAATTTATAGTTTCATTGATAGTTCTAGTGATAAATTATAACTATGTTACATTTTTATCAACCTTATTTGGCTATTTTTTAGCTATTTTTAGCTATTAGCTGTTTCAAAACTATGTAATGCCAACGTCGCATTTTACCAAATAATTTTTTTAAATAAGGTTGATAAAAGTGTAAAGTAGTTATTGATTAGATCTTTCATTGCAACTATAAATTACATTAGCCATTAAGTGCATAACTAACTTATAATAACTAATTTTGAGAAAAAATGCGACGTTGGCATTTACATAGTTTCGAAGCAGCTAATAATACCAACATAATCTTGTAACTAAAGTTCATTCGGAATTAAAATCAATTGTCAAATTGTTTCAACGTTGGCAACTCCATTTAAAATTGTTCGTCCAATACAGTTACAATATATATTTCAATACTAAGAAATCTGTTACTTTAAAAGGCAGCACAAAAAATATTGTATATTCCTCTTGTGAAAACTCCATTGCATTGCTCATGCACATCCGTTTCGTTTGCTATGAATCCTTTTCCAAACTTATAAAAAATATATTAGCTGTTTCAAAACTATAGAAATGCCAACGTCGCATTGCCCATAAAGGTTAGTTCTTATAAATTACTCATGCTCTTCAAAAAAATTAATAGCTAATGTAATTTAGTTTCATTAGTAGATATTTTTCGTTTTTATCAACCTTATTTAAAAAATAATTCGGTAAAATGCGACGTTGGCATTTCTATAGTTTGAAACAGCTAATAATTAATAAATAACGATTATTTGGTCTTGATTTGGCAAATGCAAAAATGAATCGTTGCAAGTAGAGAAAAAGTGCTATAATGTAACATAATTAAATAAAGTAATTTTGTGTGTGAGAAAATTGTAAGGTGGTCAAGAGTGCTCTGAAAATTCATAAACGTATGTTTCGTGACCTGTCAAATTTGACATTTGTATTGTCATTTCATTGACAGCACTCTTGACCACATTTTCATTCAATACAAAATTCCATGTTTTTTAGTTGGGAGATATATTAAATATTTAATTTCAACACGTCGTTGTGGCTTTAATTGATCCACGTATTTGAAAGCGCAAAATGTCAGAGGTGGTGTCCTATATTTCCATCAATAATACTTTTCTGTAAATTGAATCAGCGACAGGTTTCATTGAATTGTAGTCTCATTATTCTCATTTCATTGTTTTCATCGTTCAGTTTTATTTTTCTAAAGCTGCGTTATCTGACAAAAACAACTGTAACTCGGGCGTAATTAAATTTGCCGACCAATTATTTCTAAGATTTAGTGCCAGAACTCTTATTTTAATTGTAGCAGTCAAGTGTACAACTGCGATTAAGTTAAATATTGCAATAAAATTGTAAAATTTCGCTTGTAACTATATGTTATAATAACAAATAAAAATAGAAATTTTAAAAATGTGTTTTAATTTGACCCCATCCTCTACTGATGACGTTGAACAAGTACAAGTGCTGCAACGTGTGTGGTTTAAGAATTAAACATTAAAAAAATTTTAAGAGTATTTGAAAGAAGAACATTTATTGTTTTCTGAAACCTGTCACAAGGTAAGTAAAAAACGTTTTTCCTTTTTTTTCCAACCTGAAACAATCGAGTTTGTTATGAAAACCTGTCAATTTTTTGGTTAGGTTGCTAACGTTACGGTTACGTGTACGCACATGGTGTATTCTTGGTTGCATATGCTCTTTTAAACTTGGCCTAGGTTTTGGAATGATTTTCCAACGTACAGGCGCTATAGTAATACCTTAAATTAAACCCTTGTTCGATAATGCATTATTGTGGTTTATGCAGCGAACGTGCAACAACTACGTGTACCGCGAGCAAACCTACTTTAAATCCGCTTATTTGAAGGCGGTGAAGCGCTATTTAGCCATGAATAAAACAAAAAATAATGAAGTGGCAAAGATGTTCCGGCTAATTATCTCATTTGTTAGCCCTCTAAAGAATAAATTGCAGCTTTTGTCCGCCACAATTTATAAAATAAACGCGAGTTTCTGTAACAATGTTATAAACTTTTCGGTTCGGTTTCTCAAAAAATACTTGATCTTGTTAGAGAGTTTTTTCCCTTCAAATCTCACTTGACAATTTCCGTAATATTCAACTAAGCAAACTTATTCGCGTCGATGTTGTGTAAATGTTTTCAACTTAAGTTGTTATAAGTTTAAATCGATTTAAATTGTGCAACTACTTCGTATAAAGATTCCGTATGTAATCTTATTACAGAAATAACTTCTAGCATAAAATATCCGCTAGAAAAGAGCAATAAAAACTTTGCGTCGAGATTCTCATGCCTGTTGAAGTGCTATTACTTTCGAAAATTTTTGTTTAAACTTGAAAATTGTTGCACTGAGCTTTCAAAACTTTTTTCTCAAATTTTTGTTTTTATTTGTTCTTAAGAGCTCATTTTATGCCTCAAAACGTCTTACGTCGCCTGCCACGGGACGGCATAAATTTTATTTGCCCCAGGCGGCAAATTTCGTTGCGACCCTCTTGTATTTAGGGTGTTTAACAATTTTGATTAAAATAAAATTGAAGCTCGTTAAAAGAAATTTTACGTTTATGATGACTACAAAAAATCTGGTAAATGCCACGACTGTTCAGATATTTACTAAGTATATAACCTGCAGCCTGGAGTGTCTCACAACGATGAATTTATAATAATAAAATCGATACTTATAAGGAAATGGTTTAATAAATGATTAAAAGCGTTTTATAATTTCTGTCGCATCCTGTCTCAATTCTGGGAAGTTTATTTTTATAATAACAAACAAAATTAGATTAACTTATATTGCAGTCATTTGTATCGAGTTTTGTAGTTCCGTATAACGTCTAACATTTGCTAGAAAAAATAAAACAGGACAATAAAACCAACTTTATAGTTTGTGTGTTAGTGTAATAAAATCTCCAAGAACACTTGACTAAAACTTTTACCCAAGTCGTTTTAATTTTTAATAAAATACGAAATAAGGAGTCGTCAAAATTTCAGCGATAATGTCTGGATTTGGAGACCAGCCCGACTATTTCCGTCAGCAGCAGGACGTTTCATACAATTTCGAAATGCCCCCTCAGCAGGACTTCCAGCAGGAATTGTAAGTACAAGTTTTTGTGCCTGTGAAGTTATTGAAACCACTCAAAGCTTTGATTCAGCTTTGCAGCTTTTTATTGAAAGCAAGCTTGGGCTAAAAATATTTTGTTTCACTAATGTGGTCTTAGTGGAATTACAGTTACTAGGTATAATCTTTTGTGATAGGAATAGGGTTGGAAGCCGAAAATCTGTGACATTTTCCGGTCAAAGAATTTTTTCATTTCGTTATACTGCAAAATAATTATATTACGCTGTATAGCAGTGCAAAATTATCCATCTCCTCTTATATATCACGTTTCGCTTCGACAGTGAAAAGCTATTAATTTCCGTTTCCTTAATCACGAGCCAATCAATATCTGTGCTATCTTTGGACCGTGTTTTTCTAATCGCAAATTAATTTGTATCGTTATTTTATTTACTGAGATTCCAGCCATGCGATTAGAAGTTATTCAATTTTGCCGCAACTTTTGACATAAAAAGTTGTGTCTGTATTAGTAACTTCATTAGGGAATTTATCGCACTTTCAGACTTCTAATTGTTTTAATTTAATCTCACTGGCTGCAATACAAACATCGGTTTGTTACTTTGAAATTATCGATCGTGCAACTTTGTGCCAGTGTTCTGCACTAGACAAAATGAATTTTTCATTATTTAAGAAAGGCCGAATATGTTCCCAAAATTTTACAGACTATAAAGTTGATGAAACTAGTTTGTGTTGCGACTGCCTCAAAAAATATTACAACGCAGTAGCGACAACAATAAAGAGATTTATTACCAACCAAGCAATTTAATTAAAATTATTCTGCGAATAAGCTGTGAAGTTCATTGCCAGGGCGTTTCGAAAATGCGTCAAAATGGGACGATCGCCTAATTATTCGGTGCAGTCTTTATGCAGATTTTATGTTTGGCGCATGCAAAATTCAGCTTAATTTTATAAATATTCATCCGGAAAAAGTGACACGGGATGAAAATTCCAGTTTTATTGGAGCGGCTTTGTAAATTTTTGCATTTACAAATTAAAGTTCAGCATTTTTTCTATTTTCAAAAACGAAGAGAAATGTTTGCGCACTTAAATATTAACGCAGGGCCTTATTTATGTCAACAAAGGGTTGTTACGTGTTAATATAAACGTTGGTATAAATTTAGATTTATGGCGAGAGGAGTCGTTTAAGTACCTTAAAGTTGTTTACTGTCGAATTTTGCTTCAAAAATAATTCATTATTACGGCCTGGTTTCATTCACAATCATTCCGAAACAGTGAAATTGATGTATGAAAGCTCGTCCGCTTTTTTGGTTTGTTTCCGCATTAGATCCACCTCCGTTGTTTTAATTCTGAGTACAGCATTGTGTAATTAGTTCTTTCAGCGTGATCCTGACTGAATATTAATTAAAAATCGCGGCAAAATCCAGGATAAATCATTTGTTGCAGAAACTTCCAATCGTTTGAAGGAAAGCCGAACGTATCTGGCAATATTTACGAGTCCAATCCTTACCTAAACCCGTCTGTGCCTTACTCAGGTGATGTATATGGAGGATCTGGACAAGGCCGAGCTTATGACGGCACAGGGGGCGAGTTCGAGGATGAGCCGCCGCTACTTGAGGGTATTTATACCGTTTTGTCCACACTTTTCCAACTGCTTTTAATTCTTTTGCAGAGCTGGGCATTAATCCCGAGTTTATCGTGCAAAAGGTGAGTCAAAAATCCTGCTTGTATTTTTGGGAGATAGAAAATTAATAGCGCCGGAAAATATTGATTGGTGAGGGTTTAATATCGGAAAGTTGCTCCCCTCGGCTATAACCCGTAAAAATCGCGAAGTTTTTGCGATTCTCGTCGCTTTTTGCCTTTTATTATAACAGTTTATCCGAAATTCGTCACGTTTCTGGCCTTTGTGCCAAGCGATTAATAAAATATGCAAAACAAACAGCGCACTCGGAGCAATCGCGGAAATCCGATGACGTTTCAAACTGGAGTGAGTTCAAGCGCCTCTAACTGATTTCGCATTTTTCGGGGGCGAATTATTTCGCATCCAATTAGCAAATCTTGTTAAAAACTGAGAGTTGTAGTTGCAGCCACTCCTGGGAAACATTTAACTGTTGTTTGCTTTTGCTTTATCAAAGTTTTGACTTGCTCTCCGTCCCACTTTTTGTCTTATTGATTTTAAATAACAATTTTCTTTTCCCGCTTTTGACCAGATGCAAATGCAGTCTCTAATCCTCCTTTCTATTAAAGCGTAATGAAATTCGAAATAACCTGCGAAATAATTATCATTATGTACTTCGGTGCATCGTTACCAGCGAAATGAGGGGACAATAATGGAAAATATAAATTTTATCGAGAAATGCAATTACCTGTCGTAACTTTTTAGCACTCATATTTTGCGAATGCGCCACATATTTAAAAAGTATTTAATTAAGCGAGAATTTATGGAGGCTACTTTGGGTTTTCTTCGTGAAATACATGTTTATACACTTTACGGAAAATGACGAAATTAAATGTCACAAATGTAAAAAATGGTACGTCCAGGAAGATTTTAAATGAGTAAATGTTGTTAAAAGGTCGCATAATTGGAATTATTGGTAGTGGGTAATTTAGTGTTTTTCGTGTTGTGTTGTAGTCGGATTAGCTTATGACTGTGTCTGTCTGTAGTTTTGGTGTAATTATGGAAACATCTAGTGTTTCATGCAGATGGAGTTCAAGATCTGGAAGTCAATTAGGGGATGTATCTAGTGCGTGAGCTCATCGCAATATGTCACATATTGCATATATTATGAGCCAAACATGTCGGTTTGCAATATCAAATCGTGTAAAATAATCCCGACATGCGTCAGTTATCTATTTTTTTCTCTGATGGATAAATTGCTCTGTCAGCAAACATGACCACCAACTGTGGTGTTGGAATTTCGTCGAGGGTGCAAGAAAATGTCACTAAACTAATCGAAGGAATCAACTAATTCGGTAGGCGGTCGTCTATTTGACACAGCTGCCTAATAAAAACTGTTCTACACTGCAGTAATTACTAAACTTTGGATTGGAGGTGGAGACCCTTCAAAGTGTTCTTTAGCTTTCCTGAATCGCTTCAATTTCCAACAACGAAGCCGCTGCTGGCACGCTGCCATACACACCGTTTCCTTAATTAAAAATAAATTAAACTTAGCATTGAAAAATTACGACGACTGCCCAGTTATACCGCGATTTATGGAAAAATTAAAGACAGCTTATTGGACCTAATCCGGCAAACTTTCTTAATCTATTAGGACGGCTAAGCGAATGCACTGCTAAATAAAGATTAAACCAAAAGCCCGATTTTTACCCTCCTAACAACTAAACGTTTGGGGCAAAGGAAATGCACGTCAAGTTAACAAATGTTTATAAAAAAAACAAGTTAGTATAAATTGAAGAAGTAACGTTTATTTTGTAACTTATGTTATAAACTAAACTACTTTTTCCAATTTGTTTGTGAAAAACAATCATTATGATATGTCATTTTAGTTGGTAAATGTGCTTAATTTTATCACTATTTGTTTTTTTGATTTTTTTAAATTGTAATCGCAAAAAATTGGAAAACTTTTTGTATAAAACACTATGCAAAATGACACAACGTGTTGCAGTCTAGTGAAAAAATATGCTCATTTTACAACTTGTTACATAAATAACCATTAAAGCACTTGAGATTTAACATAAAATTAAGACAAAAAAATAGGAGTAATGTCTGACAACTAGAGAAAAAGAAAATTAATAATGTATGACATTTTTTTCTCGAATTACTTCTCATATACTTTAACGACTCTGTAATGTTCCAAACACTTTCTACTTTATTTTTTAAATCTTTTAATGACCACTGAGAATAATTTCTAGGATAACTTTTCATTTCATGCTAAAAACACTCTATAATAATTAAATCTGGACTCTTTGGTGGTCAAGACATAACTTTAATATAAGAATTACCGCAGCATTGTTTCGCAAGTATACTGCATCATATAAAATAAAAATACCCCTGGGATATAATTTTTCAGTCTTATTAGTATCCACCACCACTTACTTTGGCTCAGAGAGTTCTCTGCCTTTTTTTCTGAGCAACAGTGAGTTATGATTGGGTATTATTGAAAAGAAATATAAAGCTTTATTGTTAATTCATAAAGTTAAAGTTTCAAGAACGGCAGTTCTTATTTTCTGATATTGTAAACATAATAAATTGAAACTTTGTTAGATCATATAGTGTCTAAAAGTAAAAAAAAAACTTTATGATTAGTGCTTTAAGTCTTTAACATTATAAATCAACAGTAAAACTTTCTATTTTTTGTAGGAAATGTGAGATTAAAAAACACTTAAGCGGTCTAGCGTATGTAGAAAATGAAAAACACCTGTCCCTATCACAAAAAACACTGCAATAATTCTTAAGTCAGTTTTGTAAATATACGACAAAATTTATCGAAGCATTTTTACATTTTACATTTTCTACATGCGTTAGACGGCTCAACTCTCAATTTTCGCACTGTACTTTATACATCACTCTAAAATTAAGAAACTAAACTGAACCGTCTGAAAAGCTAAGTGAACATAGAACTACCTATATTTCAAAGGACACACTTTAGTCGTAAATGAAAAGATGCACTGCCATCTAGCAACAAATTTTAAAACGTAGCTAATCGCTACACTTTTCAATAATTACCATTCTCAACGAATAGCTCAACGATAGAATTAAAAAGAGGGAATAAGAAGTAATATTTTGTTATTTATTTGTATCTTCCTTATTAATAAGACCCAAGTACTGTTTTTATCCATTTGCGACAACATTCTTAAGAGCAATAATTGTAATTTGTTTCTTTACTCCATAGAACAGTCATTTCTCCTAAAGTACCTCTGCAGCAACTTTTAAAAATTTTTACTAATAAATGTTGAAGTAGCCTTTGTGTCACAACTCGTGATCTTTTAGATTTTCAATAACTATTGTACTTTGCTCTTTATATATTTTAATAATCTGTGCCACTCAAGAATTGTTTTTATTCAACTTTTTGTCTTAGAATCTACTACTGTAACATCCACCTTTGTTAGAATAACATTGCCATCCTTTCGCTATTAATAATAATTTAAAATTGAATGGTAAACAATGTCAAATACAAATCATGGCCCATTTTTGTTAGTGTCTATACATTTAGTTGCCGTTAATTTCAAGTGGGTATAAATATTATTTATATTTTTTCTTCTGATATTTGGTTGAAAATCAAAAAAAAAATTACAAAAGTAAAAGTAAAATTTAGTAGTACTTATTTAGATAATTGCTTAAGTTTGAAGTCACGTAAATTATGAATAAAGTGTTGTTGCAATAAAACCAGTTTGATATTAAAAAAAAAACGGGATTTTATCCAAATATTTACTTGTTAGGGCTTATAAACTAAAATATACAACATTATATTATATTACTTACAAGTGAAATATCTTTTTTTATTATTAGGAAACAATTCAGGTTAATGAAAAAGTATCTTCTAATAAGAAATAAGCTGCTACTTACGTAATACGTAATTAGAAAAAAATGTCCGAAAAACTCAATAATAATTAATAATTGAAGCCTAAAGCTAAGTTTTACGCTATGCGCTTTAGAAGTTTCATTTAGAAAAAATGCTTTAGATTTGCAATTATATTCGCTAGGGTTTACTAAATATATACTGAGGTTTTTATTTTACTGAAAATAGCATAACACCCATAACACTATTAGTACTATGTTCACTTTTAAAAAAATTTTGCTCATTGCTTTACTAGAGTTTTTAGATTTTCTGTACTATATGGTAAAGAATTTATATTCATGTCATTGCATTGCAAACAGTTCTATAGAAACGCGGCCATTGTTCAGCAAAATAAAATCTTCGCCGTATACAGGGTGAGTCAATAGTGGGTTATTTCTGATTTCTGATTCTGATTTTTGATTTTTTAATATTCAACTAATAATTCTAGAATTATTCTGATTCTAACTGATAAGATCGGTAATAGTTAAAAAAATTTAAAATCAATACATGATACATTTTTCTGAGCATTGTCAAGTTTGTCTATTCCTACAGTTTTGCTAAAATTTCTTTACGAACTATATTATTTGAAAGATAAAAAGCCAATGTTGATTCAATTAATGTTTTTAAAAATCAAACATACTATTTAAGTGATAAGTGCAATTAGTATTTTTGGTTGTATCAGAAATAACCTACTATGGACTCACCCTGTAGGTACGTGCTAAACAAGAAAATTGACAGTTTCAGTTAGATTTAAGTCATATTTGTACTTCACTGTTTTTGAAATAAAAAAAAAACAATTAAAAAGCTAACTTATTGTTGTAGTACTAGTAGGCAGGTAGTACATAAGTCAACTAATATGCAGTTAATAACATTTTTAAATATTGTTTTTATTATCATGCAATACAAATTAATTGGACATACCCCCTTCATCCACAACTAAATTTTATAATACCTTGAACAACTGTAGCAACAACTAACTTGAAATTTTACAGAACTTCATCCACTGAAAACCCTTCAATTATTATTTACTCAACTCGGCGATTTTTTGGGTTATTTTTTACGAACTTTCGGGAAATAATTGTTTTTGAATGAAAAATAAGTGAATCAGTAAATTGTAGGTACGAGTTTAATTTACGTGTATGTATAATTCACCAATATTAAAAAATTATTATCCTTAAAAAGCTAAAGATAACAAAACCAAATCCCAATAAAATGAAATGTGTCAGTTTGATCTAAATAAATTCATTGCAAATTCAGGTCTAATAAAATAAAAAACAGCACCGAGACTCGGTATTTTTGGGGACTCTCAAATAATTAGTAATTAACTTTAGTTAATAATATTTTGGTTTTTCCATTTTTGGATTAAAATTGAATAGTGTGACCGTGTGAATTGTGTCTGTTTATTAGTAATTCGGAGGCAATTTGAGCACATTTCCCGAAAATCTAGGTTATGCGAATCATTTTTCTTGTACACATTTTTCTTAGCGGCTATATTTCAAGCTGAAACGAACACAACACTTGGGTCGCGTTTCAGCTTGAAAAATGTTGCTAGTGTCATTTATTGTTCATGGCGAATTTTCTCTACGACGTCGCCGGTAATAAGATCTCCGGTCCTCACTTATACTCGAATGATTATTTATCGCAGAATGATTAAAGACTCGTCGGTGCGTGGCTAAAAATTCCAGCGATTTGCCTCAAATTTAATTACATCCTGTATCGAGTTTCGCGTGCAGGCTAAACAGATGACAGACAGCTGGTTGCAGCTACACGCTGCGGTGTTGTTAAAATCGAGGCGAGTTTTGATTCCATTCAGGCAATTTGCTAAAAGAAGGCGATCCGGACAAATATATATTCGCTAATTTAACTTGTCCAAAAGTGAATTTAACTAAGTAATGGTTCACGGAACACTGGCAAGATTGTGTTGAACTTAACGTCCAAGTTCTCGAAGAAAATTGCTCATCAACTTTGGGATAATTCTTCGTCACACTCAAGCACCTGCCTGCGCATCCCAATGAGTTCATTATATTCATCTTGTGACAGAGCTCGTTTTTTCATTAATTACGGCCGAAGTTGCGCCAAAATTCCGCCGAATTAATTATTTTCCGATGTATCGCCGAATGGTAATCCGAAAGTCGCTCGTGAGCTCGACTTACGGAATCCGGAGTGAAATATCGGCAAAGTTTGGTTAAAACGCCGGACATGGCAGCGAAGTGCTTTCGGTCGGTAGAAGGGGGCGAGAACGGATATACAGACGCTGCTAAAAGGACGCTCGAGACGCTCATGGTTCAAACGAGATGCCTAATTCCAAAGGCGATAGATAGGTCTCCGTCGCACGCGAAACGAGCACAATAAATATACATTTTTTATCTATTTCCAACGAAAACCATTCCAGAGCTAAACAAGACACGACGCTTCAGATCAATTTCGCCTCCAACAACTCCCATTAAACACCCTGATGAGACCCGCCAACATACGACAACATTGGAAAAACATTAGCAAAACTCACAGTTTTACATAAAAACCAATCACAAACTCGACCTTTATAACTAGTTTATAACAAAGTTACCAAACAAGAGAACGCAAAATTTAATATAAACACGTAGCACGGACTAAAACACAAACTAAAAATTTCACAATTAAAGCGAAAATTGGATCACTTCGCCTACAAATTATTTATTTCGTGCTTTTGTAAAAAACAGGCGATTTTTAAAGCAAGTTCCACGTTTTTGCCAAAGTGATATTTTTTATGCAGATATAATAAAAGCACGCGTCACAACCAACATTTGCAAACTAATTTACTTTTCAATTTAAGACCCAGAGACCTTTTCAAGTTTTTACAGACGCGTTGGCGTCGATTTTTCGACGGTCTTAGCTCGAGTTACGCGACAATAAAATCAAATTATGTTGGATATCCAATAAACCAAAATGACTTTATTAACTTTTAATTATTATTTTATTTATTAACTGTAGTAAGGCAGGGTTACAAATAAAGGAAGTGAATTTATGAAATAATCTTTTTTTCTTAATAAAATATGATCGGATGGAAAAGTCACTATGAAAATTAAACGTTTTTCATTCAAATATTTCGCTAAAGTATCACAAAAATAAGATGAATTGAGTAAGAAGTGGTGCTATTTTTGCGTTTATGTAAGTTTTTGATCTAGAAGCTCATTTATTTCGCAAAATTTCGTCCTAAAGTCGCAGAATGGGGTTCAAATTCTGTTATATCGAGGAGACATTTAAGCGGGATTGCTTGGAATTATTTGGAAATATTGGGAACTGTTAGAATTCACTTTGAAATTTAGGGAATTAGTGGAATTATTCTGGATTATTGGAATTCTTTTTACGATTATCCGAAATTACTTGGAATGCAAATTACGTTAAATTTTTTGGAACAAATATCTATTGGAATTAATTTTGAACTTCGTGGATTATGGAAATTCAAATAGTTGGTTTTTACAGGAGTAAAAAATAGGTATTACGTTACATTCAAGGAGATAAATATCACATCGTTTTTTTAATACTTGAAAATTGTACTGTAACTTTGAATAAATCTTTTTTGGATATAGTGCTTTATGTTGATTTACTTTTTTTATGAAAACCTTAAGAATGTACATTTTAGGAATCAAGTTTTTTTTAATTACTGGAACTGTGGTACAATTTCTTTTGAATTGGAATTTGTTGTACACTTTTTTCAGGTTGTGGGCTTCTCGTGTTATAGTTATTAGTTATTATTTTTTATTTTTTATTACTTTTTTAAGCACTTAGACACGTTTTTGTAGTTTGCTTTCATTTTGATGCTATAATAGACATATTAACGCACGCAACGTCATCATGTGCGATGTTTTAATGGTCATAATTTGACGGAACATTCTTAGGTTTGCAGGAAGCGAATTTGCGACCGCATTTTTACAAATTTCACAAATTTTAGGGGGCGTTCATACAAGATTTTCTTTATTAATTATCATCAGTTCTCCTATTTTTGACAGACTTTTGATAAAACAAAAATTTTAAATCAGTTTTTTTACTTCAAAAATCCCTAAATCGACTAAAACATTTTTTGTTTAAGACGGGGCAAATTTACAAAAAATAATATACAATAACTCATTTTATAAGACCCTGAATCTTTTACAAAAAAATCGTGGCTTGTGCCGTTAGTTTTTGAAATTTGAATTCGTTCATCAAGTCTGGTTTTATTAGTCTTGTTTTTTTTAAACATTAATTTTTCTTTTTATAAACCAAAAAGTGTTATATATATTGGTATTTTTTACACCTGATTATAGTTATTTGCAATAAAGGGGGATTTTTTCCACTTATGAATCTTGATACATGTTTATGAGTTGATTTCGTGAAAAAAATTAAAACTGGCAATGAAAGAATACCGGGTACTCAAAAACCGGCTCACCAACTGAGTGTTATGTGGAGGTAAAAATAATAAAAAAATTCTTTGTAATTAAGTTATTGATTAATAATAAATTTTAAATAAATGATATGTGGCATCGTTGTCGTGATCGCAATAGAATTTTTTGAAACGGTTTTCTAGGAAATAATTCCCACTGTTGGCACATCTACAAATTGTGATTTTTTGCTGAATTTTATTTTTTTTTAAATCAAATAATCTGCTTTTGCAGATTGTAGACTTTAGTCTGTTAGTAAATTTAAAAATAATTATTCGTCGTTTTGTTAGGGAACGATTACTTAGTATAAAACATAATAACATTAAAAACTAAAGAAATCTGAAGAAGATATTAAAATAAAATAAGTTTTTTGCTACAGATTTTTTAAAATATGCTTTTGGGAATTTTTTAAAAAAATTTTTCCATAATCTACGCATGCTTCTCAAAAACGTACCACTGAGTTGATTCGCCAGTTTTTGAACACCTTGTATATGAATTTGAAATATATGAAACACAATCTCGGTCATTGTTAATAAAAAGTGATTTAGGAGAATTGATTATTGGAGTGAATTTTTGCATGACAGCTATTCGTGTAGGATGTAACAGGGATTTTTAAATAGGTCCAGTTATACTGTAAAAAAAATCAAATACTTCGTGTGCTGTGACGGAAGCTAGTTTTTTTCTTATAATTATTTGATGAACTATTATTATCTAACGATTCGTAATTTAATAATTAATGGATTTGTTTTTTTTAATGTACAGCCTTACAAAAAATTTACAGGATCTGACTTTTGTTATTAATATTTATTATTAAATAATATTGATTGGCGACTTTTGGCGAAATAAAAATGGCATTTTAGGGGAAACACAGGTATGGAGAACGGCAAGAAAATATCCTTTGCGAGTTCTGGGTCGTATCTTCAAAGTAATCGGACAGAGCTCTCTCTCATGCAAGATAACAGGATTACGGCGAGAGTATAGACGTGCATATATTAGACTGTTTTAGGTCTAGTTATCGCTGATCTTATCAGCGCCAATATTGCTGCTGAAGCATGAAATCTTCAAATTAATTTGATTTTTTGCGCCCCGTTTGGCTTTGTTTAACTTTGTTGAAAGCTCCGTGTTTAATCCTGTCGTCACGAGTTGAGTACAGGGTTTACAAATGATAATAATTCTCGCTACAAGTTTGTCCAAGTACCATGTCATAAATGACGCTTGAAAGAGGAACAGTATCAGTGTTTGTCCAGAGGGATGTGTACCTATATCTTGCCCTCTAATCCATTACACGGCTGACAACTGGTGAAAGCTATCCCAGGACACACTCGTCCATTTTTCCCCGACTAAATTTTTAATCAGGACTTCGATAATTAATTAATAGTTCCGTAATTCCTCGTCTGCGGAGAATTATTTATGTAGCAATCTTCCAGCTGCTATCAGTCTTATTTCTGGCGATAACCCACAGTAATAGGGGCTGGTTGTACGTTGTGTAATAACACCAGTGAACATCTGGTATATATGGAGGGGCATCAGTCTTGCCTCCAGATAAGGTTTACGCCGACCACTATATTGTTGATCTGTGCGAAGTTGGGCGCCGAGAGATTGTATTGCCTGTTTAATACTAGAAGCGATAAAATAGAGCACCTCTAGCGACAAAAGCAGTAACCAAAGGCGATATAAATCTCACTCCAGGCTCGTGTCTCGAATGCCAACCACATTGTCCACCCTCTTCCCTTTTCTTTATCATTTGCCGCCTTGATGGGCTACCAATAAATTATACGCTATTTTTGCACTCTCGGAAACAAAGACATCGGTTTAAAACAATTTTGTTGCTTTTCCCTTTTTAAAAGAGCGGGAATATCGACCGGATGATGAATAAATTTTTTCAAATAAATTATGTTTGCAGAGCGAAATGCAATTTTTATCAAACACGATATTTTCCGTTTTAATGGTTTTTGCTCTTTTTATAGTTGGTTTATAAAACTAATGATTTTTAAACATTGGCCGAGCTACATGTAAATTTTTTGTTTTAAATTTTAATTTTAAATTACGCCCACAGCGATTTATTTCAACTCTTTTCAAGTCAAATGCAACTGATCTTCATCTCTCGACAGTGGCAGCTCGCCAGGTCAAAATCTGTCGTAAGATTATAGACTTTCTTAACATTAAAAAATCTCTTTTCTCTTTTAATTCCACCCCAAAGTCGATTCAAGTCTATTCATTTTTGTAACTCACTCAATGGAAATTTTTTGCGATATTTCATTCAGTTTTTGTGTTTTAAAGATATTTCGCAAAATAGCGCTTTTTTCGTTAAAAAAATGAGCTACAATATTGCCCAAATTTTGCAGTGTGAGTGTGAGTTCTTTGCCTAAAAAGCATAGAGGTTCAAAGTAAAAAAATTTTTATATTTATTGGAAAACAAGAGAATTTTTTATTAAAAGTATGTTTAAATAATAATTTTGAATTAATCACGTGATTAATAACGTTATGTTTGTATTCGTCTTATTAGAGGGACATTCTATGGAATGATAATAGTAATAACAATAATAATCGCCCAAGAAAAGATCTAATTACAGGACTAATTTTAATACAGTAATAAATAATCGGTACATAATACATAGAATAATAAACAATGGACAAACAGACAAGAAACAAGTAAAGTTAAACAAATACAATCATACAATAATGAACGAAGGAAAGAAAGTTCTAAATAGTTTTTTTTAATACTATAAAGGCGAGAGACGTTAATGTCATACTCTTCAGCAACAGAATTAAAATATTGACATATAAAAGACAGGCTGTTCCGTATAAAGCCCACATTTGAAGTATTGGGGTACTAAAAATGATAGTCATCTGAAAATTTGTGTACAACCATAATCTTGTAAGTCCTGCCAATGAAAATATTTTTAAGATGAAGTCGCTATCAACTTTCTTATTGTAATTGGGAAACTATATTTTTAATGCGTTTTTGAATTACTAGAGTTATTTTAAGGTACTTTTCATAACCTTTCTCTATATCTGAATTTAGCCGTTTACGAAATATTTATAGTTTTTATTTTTTTTTTAATTTGTACCTTTCAGTTCAAAAATCGATAACTGCCATTTTTAAATATTTCGAAATATTTTTCAGCTCATTTGAAAGAGGAAGCCTAGATCTTTGCTTTGGTGTTTTCAAATTTCTAAAGAATAATAACAAACTCCAAATGTTTAAGGTTAAGTTTGCAGAACTTTTGGCACTCATAACTTTTTTTTTTTAAATTAAAATGCCAAAAGTTTTATTTCACTAAATGGTAAATTAAATTCTGCATCGATCTAGATTAACATTTAATAGTTTTCAAGTTACAATAACTTTTTGTTGAGAATGAGAAATTCATTAGCCATAGGTCTATTTTCATACTTTGCCATGGAAAGGAATTGAAAAATTAAAGTTTTTTAAACTAACATTCAATGAATTTATTTTGTTTTTAGGAGACGTATAACATAATTTTGAACAGAATTTATCATTTAAGTTTAATGAGAAATATTTTTATGACAGGCTATGCTAAAATAGCTGTAGGTTAGTAAGGAATTTCCTACAATGACAAAAAAAAACAACGTAACTTGAAAATTATCACAGATAGGTATAGGGAATATTAATACAGATCGATGTAGAACAAATTCTCCTCCATCTAGTAAAATAAAAATTGGGATATCCCATTTGAAAAAATTAAGTTATGGGTACTTAAAATTGTCTAAACTTAACCTTAAAAGTTTTTGGTTTATTAACTACATTTTCAATTTTGAACACATTGAAGAACAGACATAGCCCTTCTTTTTTAATTCTCCAAATATGATTTTAAATAAAATCTCTAAAACTAAGCGAGTTACCGATTTTTTAAGTGACATATGCAAATTCAAATTTTTAAAAAAATCTTAAATATTTTAAAAACAGTTGAACTTTGGTATAGGGATAGCTGATAAAAACTTCTTTAAAGTAACTTAACTAATCCAAAAACGCAATGAAAAACATGCTTTAAAAATTTAAAAATTAACGTAGTTTTCGACTTAATTAAGTGATTTTTTGGCCATTTTTAAACCAAAAAAATATTATTTATGAAATGAAAATGTGATATTGAAGCCATCATCACGAGCCGCCACTGTCGCTTGACCTTTTATAAAAATATTAAACATTCTTTTATTAATCTAATTCAATAAATCATCGTGGCAAGTATGCAGACTTATTCAGCTTTTCCAACTTTTTTGAATGCATGATTTAGCTATTACCAGAATAAATATTTGAGTGGGATGTGGTCGTGGGGGTGGTGAAAAGTTGCAGCTAATTTATCTCTCCTAGATCAAGCGGTTTAAGTTTTGCAATTACAAGAATAATCTCTCATAAATTGCCGTTGTGAAGTGAAGAGTTTGATGAAAATGAGGAAGTGTAGCTTAAAGCTTCTTGGTTGACTTGCACGTATGCTAAATATACCCTTGAGTTCCAAACTTTAGGGTTGTAATACCTACAGCTCCCTCATGAGATTAACGATAGCTTGATAAGCCTCCGCATAATTGACCCGATGCGAAATCTTACTTACATGTCGAAATGAAACAAAGAATCTCCCTCTCGTTGCGAAGTTTGCTTCAACTAGCCATCGATTATTCTGGGAAATTCGGTAATTTCGAAAACATAAAACTGAGAAATGATCTGCGTGACAGGTAATCCGATTTTCGCCAGACGGTGTTCGAGAAGTTTGCGCGGTTTTAAATGGCCACCAACACGCGCTACATTGAGAAAAGTTGAGAGGGAACAAACTGTTTCTCTAAATGCCATTTGTCACAATTTCTTTAGCAGCCGGCGCCAGAACGATATCAAAAACTAGGCTACATAACGTTAATATAGGTACAAGTCGTGTAATATTTCGCGAATTAACTTCGCAATTGATTGCGGAGCAAAACAAAGCCGGCAGAATATTAGATATGAGGTTTGAGATGGTATTTGTTCTTTGCGAGAGTCGTTTAGGTGCCTCAATCCCCCATTTACGGTGAGTTATGAACAAAGTGCGTTAGAAGTTCTATTAACAGCCAGAAGCGACTCTTGCTATAATCCAAAGAAATAAAAATAATTCTTACAAATTTATGGGCCGAAAAGAATTATTGTATGCACTTTAATCTTTAAAACAGGCTGCAGTCCGACGCGGCTATAGCTTTCCGTTTAATTGGACTCGAATCCATTTTACTCTCTCTGTTTGAGAGATTGACTGGCTAGTTTGCTGTTTAATTACCAAACCGGATAACTAACTTATCAAGTGACATTAATAAAACATCTCTAATGTGTATCTAAACATGCCATTGTCCGCCGACGACGCAAAACTACTTAGCACTTGAAACCGTAACAATTATAACGAAAACTCCGGTCTATTTAGTTAAAGCTAGAAAAGTATTGCACAAAGTTAAATTAGAAAGTACAGACTGTCTAGGATCATGGCTCGTTCCGAGCATACGAATACAAGACTTGTCCCTGGTGGTATGATAGGGAAATGTGGGCTTGTAAAGTGTGCGTGTGGCAGGCTCGCTGATAAGACTGACACCGACCTCTCTAGAGGAAACACACCAGTTCCGACAACTCAAGTTTTACCATTTCCGTCTTATTTACATATAGACGTTCTTATAACTGCTAAATTACTATATGCTAACATTGTATTACTTAAATTTACGAAGGCTGCCCTACAACTTCTTATCTGGCTAACGGCACGCTTTACTTCTTCATTATGCGAAACTCCAAGCCCAAAAATCAAAAACGAACACGAAACGCAACGCGAACTGACTGTGATCACATTTATTTTGATTTTTTAAATTAAATTAAATGATTCAGGTTGGCTAAACCAAGTTAAAAATTATGCCTTTATCTTTAAAGTGCTTTCCTAGTTTTTTGTATTTAAAATGAAATTCTACCGCTTAGAAGCAAGGTAAGTTAAAGGTTCTTGCAATATTTAAGTTGACAATTAGATTATGAATATATTTACAGAAATCGCAAGGAAAATATGTAGATTTTGTAAACTAAAACATATATAAAAATGGTGGATGCGCCGGGTTAGAACTAAATTATCTTTGGACGAACGTCATTTGTCCACTACGAAGCCAATATTTATTGCATTTAAGACGCCATATTGAAACTCTTTCACAAAAATGGACTACACTGAGTAAGCTAAGGTCGACCATTTAGATTCTTTATCGAAAGCAGTTTGTTGCCGTATGTACATACCTTCTACAGTCAATCAGAACTCGATGGGCTTTGGGATTATGATGTATTATTTTGCTAATAACTCGCTTTATTTTTGCATTTTGTGAAAGAAACCTCAAGCCTATACAGGGTGAATCTTTTAAGGCCTACATTGGAAACTTTTTAACTTCAAATATAGCTAGAGCTTTAAAATTTTCTGTACAATCCAAATTGATCATTCTCATTTTAACTAACTTATTATCAAAATGGCTGAGCTTCCGGAACTACCAAAAATTTGCCCCAAGTTCGTAATTTTAAGTAGTAACCACACATGTTTATTGCATATTTGAAATGATCTTCTATGCTAAGTAAAATTTACCTAAGTTGTTTGTACTTTTTGTCATAGTTTTTGACATATGACAAGTTTTTGGTCAAAATTTTCATTTGCAAGAGTTTATCTAAGATAATACAGCCTTTGAACCCTTTGCGGTAAGTGAATATTTATTTTTTGCGTTCGATAACCGATGGTTTGAAGAGTTTTTTAGAATTTTCGAAATTTTCAGCTGTCAAAATTCATGGCTAGTATGATTTTTTCAAAATGGTTTTCTAAAATCTGCAATAACTCACTTTTTTTCAAAAGAAAGTACTTTATTTTCTTAACATCAGTCGAAAGAATATTGATATTTATGGTGACTTATCAATACGTCCTATACCTATCCCTTACAGTTCTTGAAAAAAAATTACAAAAGACGGATTTTACTTTGTAATGTTTGTAGTTTATCAAGTAGACCTGGTAAAATGGTCAGCAATTGTCATACTTCAATGCTTTATTTAGTTTTTAGTTGGTTCATTATCGAAAAAGCAACAAAACAATAATGCTTAATTCCAGTTTATTATAACTTAGCGAATAAACTCTTGAATGAAAATGGTAAACAAATAGGACAGTTTTTGAATTAATAGCACAATTTTGTCGTATTTTTCAAATGTTTACTTTAATAAAAATTAAAATAATGATCTAAAATTCCGTTTTTTGTGATTATTTCAAAAACTGTAAGAGATAGATATAGAAGATGTTAATAAAAGTCTGCATAAAAATTAATGCTTTTTTGATTGCCATTAAAAAACAGGGTTCTTTTATTTGAAAAAACTGTTTTGTAATCATTTTTAAAAAACCATAGTAGCCTTACAATTTGACATTGGACACTCCTGAAGGCTTGAGAATACTCTTTGAACTTTTGGCTAACAAATGCAGAAATAATTACTAGTATCCACTTTTTGAAACGTCAAAAACTATGAAAGATTTTTGGGTACATTTTACTCAGTTTTAATGCATATTCAAAAATTCAATTAAAACAAATGGTTACTATTTGAAATTTAAAGGTGTCGCTAATTTCTCGTATTTTCTGAAATTCGGACATTTTGAGAATAATTTAGTTGACCTCAGAATGGTAGATTTAGATTGTATACAAAATCTTAAAGATCTAGCTATGTTAGAAGTTTTTAATGTAAGCCCTAAAGGAATCAGCCTATATAAACGCAATATAATGCAACGTGAATTGACAGTTATTTAATTTTTTTGTAAATTGACGATTCAGTCAAGATGACGAGACCAGTTTAAGTATTCTGCCTTTTGGCATCACTTTTACTTTAAAGCCTTTTACTAGCTTGAGCATCTTTTTTCAATATTAGTGTATGATTAATTGCACAAAGAACATAGTTGTTGTAAATTTGAATTTAAATATTGTCGCGCTAAAAATGGTGGATGCGCCGGGGCAGAACTACTTTTTTTAGCAGGTTTTTCATACCAACTTTGCATTGGGAAAATAGTTTTGAATCCATAATGACGCTATTTTTAAACATTTTGACGAAAGTGAACAACAAAAAGCATTTTTTGAGATGTTTACATATCGTAACCTGAAGTTGAACATTTGAATAAAACCAAGAAATTTTGTTGTCGAATGCAGTTTTTTCGCAGCCTTAAACAATCCAAAACAATGGACTTTGGGATTATTAACAACTATTTTGCTTAATTTTGTTTAATTTTTTTATTTCAATTTTTGCTAAATCAATGGTCCAGTTAAGATGACGAAACTCGTTTAAGTGTTTTAGCATCACTGTCTAATTGATTTTAAATTTCTTTGTTAGTTTGTGCATCCGTTTTTAATAGTAAAATAGAAATTCTACGGATTAAAAGCAAATAAATTAAAGGCTTTTGCTACTTTGCAAGATTTTAATTGAAAATTGCAACAGTACTTTATTGTTTTTGTTATTAATAAGTTTAGAAGCATTTACAACAATTACAAAGAAAAAAGATGCTGCTAACTAAATTTTATAGTAAATTATAAAATTCAAGACTTCAAAAATGGTGGATGCGCCGGGATAGGACTATATTACCTTCAGACAAGCGTTATTATTTTTAAGGAGGAGCTAATATTTACTGTATTTTGTAACCATAAAGACATTGTTTTGGAACAATGTCACAAAAATAGATTTAGGCCAAATTAAATTTAAACTTGCTTAGTTTTTTAAAACAAACTTTAAAGATCAACAATTGCGTTTATTTCTTTTTTAAATTGAATTGATATGGTCTTGGCAGAGGCGTTCGCGAGTTCATTTCTTGGAGCTTTAGGTGTCACAGAATGCAAATAGGCTTTTGCCGTCTGTGCGGCAATCTCTGCAATTTTTCGGACAAGCTGAAACAAGCTGTGCTTTTTTTGCTTGCGTCGTGATTAACGATTCGGGAGCTGTTGATGTAAAAATGGTGACGTGCAGCGAGATCTAATAAATTGAAGTGGCAAATGGCCAGGCCGCGTGAAATTGGAGCTAGTAAGAATGCAATACGCGACAACTAATCCTCCATTTCTTTCTCTAATTTTGGAAAAGCTCTAGTATAGTCCTCGAAAGTCGGGCTTTGCATATAAAACATCCGCGATTCAATTTCGACTGTGTATTCGTGGAAAATTAGGGCTGAATCGGTTAAGCCAGCTCGTATGACGGGGCTGGGGGCGTAATAATAGCCGAGTACAGCACACGTGATGAATTCGTTGCATTAAGATGTAGGAAACTTGAAATTCACCCATCAGTTTTGCTCGCTACATTACTCTGTTCGCGTTGAAGCTCTCAGTTCCTCCGGCCGATCTGTTGTTCAAGTTTTATACACGCTTATCCTTTCATCCGCTAAACAGGATCAAACTTTAAAAGTAACACGAGATATACTATTAACACAGGCATGAGCCACCTACGAATTACTACAACTTTACAAAAATTCAAACAAGCGCTCTCTGCCAGACCCAACAATTATTCATTGATTGCGAAGTCGTGTTTGCTCTACTGCAAACTAAGCTCTATTAATTTTCGTTTTCTGCTAATGGATCTTATAAGTTATTTATTACCTCTAATCGTTTTTCTCTAACAAATGGTTTTCATTGACTTAATAACTTTGACATTGTATCTAAATTTTGATTAATGATCGCGGGATTTGCGATGATCTTCACATTCACTTCCGACCCACGACTTTTGTTTGGCCAAAAAAGAGTAACCAGTCTTTTAATAGCATTTTAAAATTAACCCGATTTGTGTTATTCTACATCTCACATTGGGACTAACCTTTTGAAAAAAAGTCTGATGTTAAGATTAAGAAGCAACTGTGGCAAGCTTTGGAAAAATGTGATTGAGTTTGTCCACATGCGAGAGCTTTGGTTGGGAAAGTCTTTTGGCTCGGAATGCTAGTGCGAGGAGGCATATCTCCTGAATATGGATAAGAAAATAAATCAAAGACCCTCTCAATAGAAATCGCGGCCTACCGCTTGCCAAACCATTCAATCAATTGAAAGTGCCCGAATCGACCTAAGCCACGCTGACATCTCTACCATCGGAGTGAAAAAAATTACGTAAACATGACGTTGAGTCTGAAATTTATTGAAAGCCACGCCATTTCGGAAAAATTTGATGTGCACGCATTCCTTGAAATCACTTGAAATTAAACCGTTCCACTTGAAACTCCAATAAACATTTCTCATGTTTAATAATGAATCCGACAATATGAGGGTGAGTTGTTGTAAATGTCTGCGATATGGGCGAAACGATATATCAGATCGCATCTAAGCATTCCGATCTCACTCGAAATCAATTCTCTTCCCGCATTGTCGAGCCGCCTCCGCTCCAGATTTATATCCGGGACCTCGAGGTTGTCTTAACACGCTTAGAAATACGAGCTTCATCGCGGCTTGACACCCATACACGGACATTTACATTTTTACAAGCGGTTGGCGCCCCTGTTTCAATTATTCGCCTAAAGGAGCTTGATTAAATATGACTGCCTTAATTGTACGCTTCCAATCTTATTAGCATGTGCTGCTTCCCCTTAATTTCTTATTGTTTTAGCCGGAGGTGAGATCCGGCAACATGATTTTGTAAAACGATATTTCGCTAAACAACGGAAACTTTGCTCTTGATTAACTCAAAAGCAAGGGCGAATCTCGCGAATTTCTGTCGTAGTGATGCTCAAACATTCACCTGAAATATTATAGATTTCCTTTGAAACTCTGATCAAGGCCTGCATACAAACCCGCAACCTACTCAAATTTCGTTTATAATAACCATCGATCGGTGCTCATAATAACTACAAAACTTTGGCATTTTCGAAATAATTTACACCAAATAATACTCAAGGCTTCAAAGCGAAAATGAATTCTAATTCTAATAACACTTTCGTTTTTTGTTTCCAAACCCGCTTGAATTTTTATTGGAACCCGGAACTACGAAAGGAAATAGCTGGACTCGTTGTTAACAAGTGTATTTTAACTTTCGTAGCTAATTCTGCCGAAGAAAATATTTAATTATTGCATTCCTTATTTATATTTATTGACGGTGCACAAGCCGCCACTGCTCTCCCCAATATGAAATTTAAATGTCCATTTAGTATTTATGACCCGAACCCGGAATCAATACGTATCGTATAACAGAATTTAGATGTTATAAAAATGGTTAAAAATCAGATTACTTCAAATAAAGAGTATCCGTATAAAGCAGCATATCCTCCGGCCGGCTTTTCGAGTGGTTTGCTCCTTTATAACTTGCTCTATCCAGCAGATAGCTTTATCTATGGATTTCAAGGGCCGTTCAATCAATAAATCAGAGATCTTTCTGTTTTCTATTTTTCAAATTGAACGAATCGAAAGTTTCAATTGTGCCAAAAGCACAGTAAAGTATGGGAGTGGAGTGGATTAAAAAGCGATTTCCTGTGTTAAAACTTTATTTACTAGGGGAGAAGTAGAAAAATGGAGCCTATAAGGCTTAATAAATAGAATTAGTTGAGATTGGTCGATTATTCAGTGTGACTCTTAAGCGTCGTGAGTGATTTGAGTACGTTTTTGACGACTTTATAGCACACGACAACGTGCTTGAATATTCTTCGCAGGACGTAGAATATTAAGGCGAGTGTAGCTATGATAAAAGCAATTACGTCTAGGAGGAAATACTGGTAAAATGGCATATCGACACCGGCGTATCTCAAATGTTCAGCCCCATCGTGCCTTATAACGTATTCAATCCACCACACGGCTTTTTCCAAAGCTTCCATCGGCTGATCGCTTGCTATCTTTGACAGTTTTGTAATTTTCTCCTTGTACCTGCAGAAATTACAGTTAGTCGTTGGGGACGTATTGTTGCAAAATAACTTACGATGGATTTGTGATAAGTTCGCTGATTTTCTCTTTAAATTCGCTCGAAGTAAACGAATGGAAATCAAGCGAGAGGGCTCCTCCACTCTGGACCAAATGGTCGCTGTTGTACCTCTGGTCCCCGAAGAAGGGAATTGTGAGCATGGGGACTTGGGCCCGGATGGCTTCGTCCAGCGACTGAAGCCCCGCTTGGGTAATGAACAGTTTGATGTTTGGGTGCCCTAAGATTTTTCTCATCAAAAATTAACCCTTCAAAACTTCAGATAACTTACGGAGCAGGTCTTGCTGTGGCAACCATTTCTGAATCTCAACATTGTCCGGCTTATTCTCCATATCTTCTTTCTCAAACTTCCACAAGACTTTGTAAGGTAGTTCCGAGAAGGCACTCATGAATTTCCCAAACTGTTCTTTCGGCAAAAACTTGCTCTTAACATTGGAGCCAAGACTGAAGTAGATGACACCTTCCTTGGCTTCGTCTAGGTATTTCTGAAGTTTTGGTGGCAAACTTTTGGGTTTTTTCAAATGAATTCCGGACAGTTCGACGAAAGCGGGTACCAAAGGCTTGACGTTTTGCAAGGCCAGATTGGAGTTGACAAGGACAAGGCTCACGTCCTTTGCTATGACTTCCAATCGGCGCACATCACCGAAAAATTTTTGCTTGAGTTTCTCCATTTTCGGCCGAAGTGAGACTTGGGCACCCACTTTGAACAGAACTTTAAACACTGTACTAATCACGCGTTCTTTGAACGATAAGTTCGTGGAGAAGGGGAGGGTGAATTCGGGTTCCAGGGCCGGATTGCTGGGGTTTCCGATGGCTTCCATTGCCGTTGCCGTGAGTCCGAGTGAGGAAATCCCGACCATTGGGCACTTGTAGATGTCTTTAAAGCCGTACATTATGGGCCAAAGAAACTCAACGAGGATTAAATCAAACTGGTATTTCGTGTTGTTTTGGAGGAATTCTTGCACTGCTGGATGACTCAACTGGACTTCACTTACGGCCAGATACGCCTCTGACAGCTTCTTCACTTCTTCGCTTGTTGAATGTTCTTTGGTCCCCAGTGTGGCGATGCTGTAATTATCCCATGTTTTGTACGAGAAGCTTAAATCAATTTCGGTGAGATTCGTTAGAGTGGGGTCGTTGAGTGGGTTGGGCGTCAGAACGGTCACTTGGTGTCCCCTCAGGGATAATTCCTTCCAGATGGGTTGGAAGACCACCTGGTGGCTGTAGCTGGGGGTCATGAAGACCCCGAGGATTCGGGCACCGTGGCTCGAGGACACCAGAGCACACAACAACACCAAAGCAAACATTTTGGAAAGTGACGATGGTTTCATTGTCTCCCTTTTATATAGTGATGAAATCAAAGATCACAATAGGAATTATCTTTAATTAAAAATCGGAAAAGGTTGAGATTTATTGTCAAGTGGTACTTGAAGTTTTAGAGATAATTGGTTCATGACCCGTTCACGTGCTAAAAACCATGAAACGTGCTTAAAGACACTTTTTTGGAATTATTAGGACAAGGTTTTGAAACACAACTCTAAAGGAAAATACTCGTACATTGATATTCAATGATCATTCATTATTCATATTATATTGTATCGGCACAAGCTGAATGTTGACAAAGTTGATAAAATTGATTCAATCTGAATCTCGCATCCAATAATGCTTTGAATTGGAATAATCACAATGCGGAATTTTATTTTGTTTGTAAGGGACTAGAGCCGACATAAACATAAGAGATGATCATAGATCAGACGATGTTTTGTTATTTTTTTGGCTAAGTATTGTAAAAGTAATTAGTGTTCCGATGGGAACACCTGCACATTGACGTAGAGATAATCTTAAGTGGCTATGTTTTTTTAATTACCATTTAATAAACGATCGATAAACGATAAAATGGATTCTGTAATTTATTTCACTACTAAATAAAATTAATTTCTAATGATTTTGGCTTTGTATAAAAGGAAATCAATTCATGTAATTGGTTGTTATTTATTTTTGGTTTACATTGACAAGAATAATAAACCACAAATTGTTTTCGATTTCAAATAATACTTCAAATGACCGAAATCATAAGAGCACTCGTAGTGATGGTTAATAATATACTTTTAATGGATTTTTGTTTATACATGGTTGAAACATGTTTAAAAACTCGTATTAATTTATAGGTAATAGTAACAAAACAAAACTTTTTTATTTTATTGTAGGTATGTTGAAATATTGTGTTAATGTAGGCTAATGTGATGAAACATTATAGAGGGTGAATCACAAGTGTCGGAGCAACTCTTCAATGGTGAAACAAGACGTCATTTTTTACAACAATTTCATTTTAAGTTTTTAACAACCGTATTAATTGTTGCTCTTTTATTTCCGAAGTTGTTGCATTCAATTTATTTTAATTCAATTTAAAGCTCAATGTTTTGATAAAATAACATAAGGCTCAAACAATATGTTTTATAATGGGACTTTTGAGTCAGTTGGATTTCTATCACTTAACTTTGTTTAGTTTTTTACCAAAATTTTAGTTTTCACTTTTTTGGTGTGCAAAAATACTTAACGAATGTAAACATTTTAAGTTTTATTTACGAATCAAACATTTTTGAAGATGATGAAAGAAAAAGATAAGAGAAATAGGTCAATGATTGTGGCTTCGACAATGGCTTAATTTTTTTCAAGTCTATTTTTGCGAGGTGTTAATGCATGTCAACATAATTTGATACAAGTTTAAATTTATTTAAAGTTTTGTTGCTACCTGTTTTATTTTTTCTATCTAATCATTGTTTATTCGCAAATACTGGTAGTGATTTTGTAATTTTGTAATTTTTTGTTTTAATCAATCAATTAAATTTTAAGAATTAAATTTGTTCAAAGGGTAAAATGCAAAGTCTACTGCACCATTCAAAACCTAAATATCTTTTGCAGTATTTTTTATCTGTTGTATGGGAAGATTGACATTTGATAAGATTCATTTATGGAAATATGTAGTATCGAGTGTAGTACCTCTATAGTAAGACCATTGTTTGGTGGACTTTGGCTAGAAATGGAAATTGCTTTTATCAGGGGAATTTAGCAATTTTTTCAAGTGCTTAATTTTCCATTATTTTTATTGTTTTCGTTTCGAGGAAATGACGAATTGCTTTTTCCTCTTTTTTGCTTCTAGTTAATAAAATTACAAGTTTCGGATGTTCGTAGTCTGAGCACTGTATGAAAATTTGATGGAATAACTTCTTAAAGGTTCGACTCTTTTGTGTTTAATGGCGTATTCAGTGCACCAAATCGCCTTTTCGAGCCCATCCCAGCGTTGATCGTACATAATCTTCTCAAGTTTTACATTTTTTCATACTTTGGAACTAGCTAATAAAAGGACTCGGATTTTTATCAATAAGATGCTTAAATTTAATCATCAATTATCTCATAACTTTTTAACATGAATCGCGATTCCCACGCCATAATTAAATCACCGACTACCAATAATTGGCCTGTACGTGATTCCTGAATCTTCCTCGTCTATCTTGAACCAGCTTCAAACTAGGCTTGATTCAATAATTTAATAACAAGATTTTCCCATTTCTTTGCGTGGAAAGCTTCCCTGAGTTTCCTTTAAATATTCAATCAGCTCCACCGGACAATTCGCTCCCTCCAATTTTTGCATAATATTGCACGATAATTGAGCTAAAGTGTGGCGGAAAATCTATTTGCCTGCAGGCACTTCATATTTGATCACAGACGAAATTACTCCATTACCTGTCAGCCCGGCTTTTTCAATCGCACGTCGAGCTAAACCGCGTCTTGGTTTTAGTCAAAAATGTGGTAAAAATTCATTTAGCGAATTGGAATTGGGGGAAATAATTTCGGTTATTGGGGAGTTGTAATTTGCAGAAGCTCGCTCATAACTAGCGGATGATAGCAATATCGAAATTATACCTCTCTGCAGACAATGAGATCGTTTCGTAAATTTCGTAATGTATTAGTATTCGGGCAAGGTCTTAAAAGACGGAAATCCGGAATTCAAGGCGAATGCTTAGCTGTGACTTTGGTATTTCTTGCATTTTCGCACAAACGAAGGGTTGCCAACGTTTGCTAAGCATTTTTTCTGTTTAGGCGATTTTTCACATTCAAATTGTGAGGCCTTAAAACCGTTACAGCCCATAATTATATACCATTTTCAGTCACCGGTTGTGTTCTAAATGGAAGGTAGCGATCTGCCATTAGTTCTAATGGCTTGTAACCCGGAGAGTCTTATTGTTATTACGCGGTGGAACCTCAATTAATTCTCATTAAGATTTTAATTAAGTGTTGGCATTTTTGAACGATCTGAAAGAGTGATAATTGACAATAATTCGATGGAAAAGCGGCGTAATTGCGCGATGTTTATCTTTTGAATTTGTGACAAGTATACAATGTCGTCCTTTGTAAGATGCGGAAGTATTTGTATGTTAATCAGATTGTGTTTTTGAGGAGGTAAAAGCTTAGTTTATTGTGTGTGACGAAATGCGATTAGTTGTAAGAATGATTTTAATTTGGATCGATAGTCGTATTAAATCAGTTGTCTTGCCGCCTTTTCAAGTAAAACTTCTATTGTGTTTGACCAGAAAGCAATTTTTTCCGGCATTTTCTAAAACTTGTCACGAAAGCTTACTAAGTGGAGCACCCTCCATTTATTCATAAATCAAGTTAAGCCTGATTTCAACCCCCAATATTTATGCGTTTTGGTGGGACATGTTAGGCGCATTCGTCATCATCATGATTCACAATGCAACATATTCTTACCCCCAGTTTACCGAAACAATTTTTAATTTAATTAGCGATGACTAATGCCTGTTCCTTTGTAATTTTACATATTTCGCAGTCAACCCCGTCTTATAAACTTGGATAAAGTTCAGCAAGTTAACGAAATTGTAATAAAAGATGCAATTTTTACGAGTTATAGAGAAAGTTTTACACATAAATTTAGGTAAATACATCTAGCAAAAAACAAAAGTTCTAATTTAAAGTGTAGCTTTTTCCCCTCGGATTATTTGTATTCAGGCCGGCGATGTGAGTAAAAAGATCTTTAGCAACAAAAGAGGAATGATGAAAGAATGGCTTACTTTTTCTGCTCATTTAAACTGTGTGTATCTCCACCCGCATATACAGCAACAAGAAATCTTCGGTAAATGGCCGCTCTCCCGCCGAAAAACACTCAACCGATCAAAGCCAATTTTGGGCATTTCGGAAAACGCCAAGACGATCGATTGTTCCTCCAATGGGCCGGAATTAATGGCAATGGGTGAAATTAGGGATAAATGGTTCTCCGTCATAGCGTTCCGGATGTGCATATAAATTCAATTCAATTTGAATAGTGAAAGCAGTCGCTTTATTGTATTAAATCGGACTAAAATCTAAACGTATGCAAATTAACGTCGTATCTCATTGTGCGCAAAGGATTTGGAACTGTAAGTTATCTTTCTATCCATCGTGGCTGTTGTCGTCCATTAATTAGGGTTTACGCTGTCAGCTATTATCCTGTCCCATCAGTGGATTAACCCGTTTCTTTTCATATGAAACATGAAAATTATAGAACAATGGCCGAGACGGGCCGTATCTCGGTAAATATGCCGTTTGTATCCGTTTCCGGTCTGTTGGAAATTACATTATCGACCAGGATAAACTTTTGATAGATAGATCGCAGTTAGCGCACTTGCTAGTTATTCTGGTCACGATTCTGCTCGTTCTATTCAGCTCGCCGGACTGTTATTGACCTGGCTAACGTCACCACAAATCACAATTTAGATATAGATTAGGGACGTACACCATCTGAACTAAATAATGAGCCATTACCTCGAATTTCCTACCTATTTTCACTCAACTTACCACCTGATGTAATTCAGGATTTGCAACCGAGAGGTGATAATACACACAAGCTTCACTTTAGAAATTTATAATCACACCAATTGGAGATAATAACCCGATTATAGACCGGGTAATGTACGGGATCCCAAGTGCCGCACCCCAATTTATGCCCCAGATCCGGTTCTCTATTTATTATTTTATTTCAATTTTAGACCTCACGGGATTGGATTTTACCAATAAACCAATACTCGATTAATTTACGAGGAATGACTACAATTTTATGCTTTTTGTTTCTCACATTTGGGAGAAAAATTACACAGAAAGAAACGATCATGTTATGGAGTAATTTATCGGTTCGTTATTACATTATAAGCCAATAAAGTTGACCACAAACAAACCTTCGTGTAATCAAATCAGATTTAGGGTGTAGTATTATCTACTAAGCCTATTGCGTTTTCGGTACCATGTCAACCTTTACTTTTATCAATGTTTTAATCACAGTAATTAATGCAAACACATTTATTTCCGTTTAATTTTTAATTAAACCATTATAAATAAATTGTTTACTGTTATTTAAATTAAATTGTGCAATAATATTATGGCTGCTTTTTCCAATTATGGATTTTATTTATATTATTATTTGGGCAAGTGTCAATTGTGCGGAGGCTATAAATACAAAATTTCGTTAAACCTTTATCATTTCTAAATTTAGTTTTTGATAGTTTCCCAACATCATTCAAGAGGAGAGTGTCTTTATTTTTAATTGTTGTGTGATCTATTTTAGCTGATAAATCTCAAAACCATTTTTTACGTATCTGAATTAGGTAGCAACAGATTTCATTTTTATCTTTAAACCAATTCAAAATTCAAATTAAAAATAAAAAATATTTATATTTAAATTGTTTTTAAAACACACAGACTGTTTTTTTCATTTGTAATTATTATAAACCAAATTTTCGAATGCATAATTGTTTCGTTCTAAATTAGCAATTCAATTATTCAAATTATGCCGGTAATATATGCTGCAAGGTGTTGTGCAAGTAACTTCATATTACAGGATTATTCACTTTAGACTCCAAACCAGACCAAGTAAAAAGTGCAACATGAGATACAGATTAAAAAGCTGTTATGAGGTTATAATTAAATTATACCTACTTGAATTGATTTGATTTTCAAATTTAGAATCAGAACGTGTGCTTTGTAACATGTATTTCGTGTACCATTTTTACCTGGTCAATCAAGCACGGAGACTTGAATAACCCTGTATATTTTATCCAATTTTGGCTCTGTTTAAACGACTATGGAAGACAGCCTTCTTCCTTCTTTTCTGCATAATTCCACTAGATTTTTGAAAATTGTGGCACTGTTTCAAATAGTACTAGAGTAAGGAAAACAATTTCAATGTTTCTCCATTTTAATGCAAGAAAACGAAATACAAAAAAATTAAATGAGGATTTTCTATCTTATTTTTACATTGGTGTTTGCGACATCTGTCGGCAGTTTCTTGAAATGGTCCCACATGGTGCCAGATTGATTTAGGACCAGTGTGAGGAAATTTTATGGGGAGGCCATGAGGCCACAACCGATCAACTGACTCGTCGTAGCGCTCTCGCGATGTTCATATTTATCGATGAAATGGTCCGTTATAGCGCGTGCATTGGCGTAGTTTACTAGGGGTTTATACAATTAATGTTACCGGTTGATTCGTCAGAAACGTTACAATTTGTATAGTTTTTTAAAAAGGGCTTTAAAGAAGGATTATTTAGTTATTTGCAAAATGTGCTCAAGGTGAAATCGCAGCGTATTTCCCTTTGAAACGTGGTGTGGTTGAAAACATTTCAAGGGCTAAAAATGGTAAATAATTAAAAAAATATAAATGTCACACCAAAGAATACTTTGAAATGAATTACAATTTCGTAATTTAGTTCTACTGGGTCACTTTTATGCTTTTTAAATAAGTACATGAGATAAAAATGTTCTTTTAACTTTTTAGATATTATTAAAATTAACAGAGAGTTAGGGCGGTTAAAAGTAAAGGTATAATATTAATAGATAAGTGACATTAATTAATTTTTAATTATTTACGATTTACGATTTTTAGCTCTCAAAATGTTATCAAAGGTGATGAACACGCTTTAGAGGGAAATACAGTTCGGTTTCACCCATGGAGGTAAGATAAAGAGGAGACAGCATCGCAGCACTTTCACTGTAGCGTGTTGTGAAGCCGATTAACGCCGGGAGAGGGGAATGCGGGACCAAGAGGGGACAATGTTTTCCTCCATCGCAGGTGCAAAAGGCAGTGGCGTAGCATATTTAATTGCCAAAAGGGGTTCATACTTCATAGAGTATTTTAGTGGGAAAAATTTTATGAAGTTAAAAGAAAACAAACATAAAACTGTAATTATTTTATTCTTGTAAAAAAGACATGTATAATCCATACATACAGAGTGTTATTTTAAACGAGCAATTACGAGTATCCCAGCAAATAAACAAAAAATTGTAAAATCCCAAAATCGATAGTAAGTTAGAAACAATTGACTTAAAAGACACAAATCCGTGCAGTTGACTCGGAATAATAAGCTGAGGATCTAGGAAATTTATCATTTGATCGTAGAATAGGTTTTCCATGATCTTAAGAACCAGTGAAGTTTAAGTGACAGGAGAATGGGATTTTTATGCGCTAATAATGTTAATAAAATAATAAATAACTTAGAATATAGAATAATAATAATTTAGAACAGGGAACAACAGAATAAATTTTCACGATTACAATAAAGTAAAACTAATTGATTTAAATGTTCCATCGTTAAACGTCGATGCTTATCCGTAAGTATATTTTTTTGTTTATTTATGAGATATCCACGGTGGCCCGTTAAAAAATACCCTGTAAAAAATTGTCCCTACTAACTGAGTCAGGTTTAAGCACCTTCTAATAGAAAATCAATGAAAATAAGATAAAAAACAAGCATTGTTTACTGGTTTTTAAACAGAATTGTCTTATTAAGACTGGTTCTTATTCTATCTATTTTATCAACACTTTTTCTAGCTTCGTGATGAATACGTAATTTAAAATAACCTTTTAATATTAATTTTACTAATTTATGGAAGTGGTTATCCAAAGGATCGTCATCATATAAATGATCTCCGAAGACATCCATGACCGACGACGGTAGATTACGCATAGTATTAACAATTAAGATTTGAGGTAAATTTTCAATATTTTTGTTAAAAATCCCAGTTGTTTTGTGAAAATATCGGAAATATTTTTCCGCATTTTGGCAAACGCTGACTACCATTTGCGACGCCCTGTAAAGATGTCGGTACTCTTTCTGCTGCTGCAGTTTAGAAAATGTCCTATCACCTTCCAACAACCGCAGACACTGCATACAAGTTACAGATTTGTTAAGAGACTTTACAACAAATCCGGAGATATACGACACCACATCTAAAACATAATCCGTTAAATCCCAAGACGAAGATTGGGATTGGAAATCAAATTCGTCCATATATTTTAACTCTTCTTCAAATGAAACAATGTTTTCTTCCCCACTTGCATTTGTGGTAACACCTCTACTACTGCAGTTTAAAATTGTTGTTGAATCTAAATTTATGACGTTGCCCGTGTCGCCACTTTTAATTTCGTGATGGACAATTAATCGTTTATATGCGGCCTCAAATTGTCTAGCAGTGGGATTATTGTTAAACCCTCCTTTACTGCGGATAGCCCCAAAAAATAATTCCAAGTGGTCTTGTGACAGCTTGTAGGTTGAAATATATTTCAAAAAGCCTTTTTCTTCTACATAGTGTTCATAATACTGGATAAGACTTTCTATACAAATCATAAAGCCTAAAAAACCTGTCTTCCGACCAGAATTTAAAATTGCTCTGTTATTTATTTTTAACTGCTTTATATATTCCTTAATCTCAATTAAATACCTAAAAAACTCGTTTTTGGTAACAGGTGAAAGCGGCTTTTTATAAAAATATTTAGCTAGTCTATTTTTTGAGTTAAACATATCAAATAAATCATTAAAAATTTTAATAAACTTCGCTGTTGCAGCTGCACCTATAAAATCAGTTTTCCCGCTTTCTTTTAAAAATAATAAAGCATCAGACACACTCTTGCTCAAGGTTTGGGCAGCAAGTCTCACTTTCATTTTTTCTTTTGCGAATTTAATGTGACGAGTTCTTATTTTTGTCCCGGCATGTAAACCTTCTTCACACTGTAACTCAACAAGTTTTTCCAGAAATTTCCATTCAATTTTACCACCATCGCCATCAGTAATTAATGAATATGTTGCCAAACAATTTCTTACAAGCTTCAGCATATGACAAGCATCTGGAAATATGAAAATTAAATCATCTGTGATAGGATGTTGAAACGACGTTTTAAGTGAATTGAATTCCGCAAAATCTGCTCCCAAAATTTGAACCATCTGAAAATTCGCTGGGGCTCCATCAAACGTAACTGATAATACAGTAACGCCACTTTCATGTACAAACTGAAGACATGACTTGACAAGCGAAGCTTTTTCACTGGCACATAAACCATTTATAAGAAAATATCCAATGGGTATTTTCCATGTCCCATTTACGTTTACAAGCATAAAAACCAGAACTTCTTTTGCTTCTGGAAGTGTATCAGCACTAATATTTGTACCAATATCAACATATCCCGTAAATTTTTTTCCAGTCCATTCTATTTGTTTTCTGATCGACATTTCGTCGAGCACAAGGTTACAGACTATTTTATTGTTCTTACATTCGACATCTTTCGTTTTTATTTTTAAAGCATTTAACGCTTCTTTTGTCCACCCTGGGGATCCATCCACTGACTGATACCACTTTGAGATAGTGTTAAGATGCGGTAAAGATCGATTAAAAGTCTGTCGAACAAAGTTGTATGCTTTCGGTGAATAAAAGCTAAGCGTAAGAGCAAAGGATCTTAACGCTGGTGTATATTTCTGTTTTGTAGGCCCTTTCAACATTCGTCTAAAAATATCCGCAGCAGTTGAAGGCAACGATGACATAATAGTAGATTCAGCGTTTTCAGTAATCAAGCGTTTTTCCTTTAAAACATCTACAAGCGATTTTAAGGAATTTACTCGTAACCGTAATCTTCGCACAGACTGTTGCAACACTTTAACTTTTTTATTTTGACATTGCAATTTACTTTTCATTATTCGAAAATGTCGTTTTGCTTTTCTTGGTGTTGAAAAATCTGAGCTACTCAGAAATCCCACACTAAATCTTCTTCTTTTTTTGGTTTCACTTGTCGTAACGACACGTACTTGCTTAGTAAGTAATCTTTCAGTCTCAGAAGCTGTTAAAGTTGAAGAGGAAGGAAGAGACCGTACCCCCAAGGATTCACTTGAATCCTTTTGTTGAGAAAGATCAGAGTCTTTATGTACCTCCTGACTAACTAATCGTTTAGTCTCAGAAGCTGTTAATGTTCCAGAGGAAGGAAGAGACCGTACCCCCAAAGATTCACTTGAATTCTTATGTTGAAGGAGATTAGATTCTTTACGGAGTTCGTCCTCAGCTTCACTTGCGGTCAGGGTGCTGCTGCTAGATGACTTGAGAGTTGAAAGACCAGCTTCATCGTAACTTCTTTTATGTGATTTAGGAGATGTTACTGACGTTTCTACGCTTGTCGAATCAGAACTACTTAAATCTTTGTCAGTGGTATCAATTGGAATTGCTCCCTTTTTCAATACTTTCTTTTTAGTGACGCCCAGATACTCAAAATCTGTCTCTAGAAAATGATTTGCGCAAATTAACGCGTGTTTAGGAGCAGTTTCCTCAGCATTAAAAGGTAAACCAACACTCGAGAACCAGATTCTTCTAATACTTGGGTCAACTGGTATCCTATAAATAAATTTTTTTGTACATTGTTATTTCAGTAACAGTAACTAAATATTTTTGTTTAAAAATTTTGAGAATGGATATTAGTGGCATTACTAATCATTAAAAAACTAAAAAAAAAATTATTCTTACTAAGATGCAGCAGCTCGTAAACTTTGCAAAAAACGCATACATTAATATATGTTTGTAAGAAAAGCAAACCCGTTAACTTTGTTTTAAAGATATGTTTTAATATTTACATGATTTATTATTCAGTTGTTCAAAAAGAGTTGTAGGAAAACATTTTCTTTGAGACAAGAAAACCCACCATTTCAAAGAGAAAATTAATTCTGAAAATTGATATTTGTTGCTAAAGGTTTGAAACGGACCATACATGTTAAACTGTAGCTTTTAGACAAATTTTGTATAGAACGACTAATTTGTCAAATTGAATAGCCCTTTATAAAACAAATACCTACACCACTGACCTACAAGTACTCACCTGTGGAATGATAAATTCAAACTCGTGTTACTAACTATTTTACAAACGAAACACTGCCGTGGCATTGTTCTGTTACAATCAGTATATATTTTTTAGTCACTATAAACTCACTTTCACCACAAATTACGCTCAAATTCGCCTACTTCACTATTGTAAACAAACGGCCGCCATTATCCTTCACTGGATGTTCACTGGCAATATTGGTAATGCAGCGTTGTCGGATTGTTACTTAGTGCATCGCATATCCGGAAATCCACGAACACTCTTACCGCTTCAGCTCACTATGCAGTAACATACCAACATGTAAACATAGCCGATATGGCAACGTCAATGTTTATGTACATTAGAATGTGAAGTCTCGCGGACTTCACTTCCAAATACACATTGCGGAGCCTTGGTTTCACCTCAGGCGCATTTTGCAGTAATTTTAAATTGCAATAACTTGGTGAGTCTTACAGATAACGAAATGACTCTTGCACCAAAAATTTATTTCAAGTATTAGCTTTATTTCGTCTCGATTATGTGGGAGTCTATCTTTTAAATTAAAAAACTTTCTCGCATCTCGAAAATTTCACTACACAATTATGCAACGTTACAAGAAAATGTAAGTTTTTTGGTTTCGTTTTATCAAAACCCAACCTTGTTAAACTACGTATAAATCTGCATTTATTGAAAATGTGTTTGCAAAAAAAACGGAGTTTCTAGCTTCATCCAGAAGGAAGATATGTGTATGTAAACGCAAAATGTGTCCAATTTTAGGTGTTTGCAAATTTTTAACTAAAACGTCTTTTCAGCCCCTTCGCGAGGGTTGAAACAAAAAGTTCTTTGTCTAAACATTTTTTAATACTCTTTCCTAACTTATATCAACAATGCAAGCTGTTCCACAACATTTCGATTTAAAGGTTTATCTGACTGCAAGCGCGCGCCCATGCAATAACCTTCGCCCATAAAATTTCCTCACACTGTTTAGGACACAGTTGTAACACCAATAGTTTGAACAATTGTCGGCAACCAGTTATACGCTTTCGGCTACTTAAAAAGGCATAATTCAAAGTAGCGCGAAAAACATATTTATCATTATTATCACGTTTAGGGTGACATAACTGCTGGTCAGGTCGTTGAAAGTTCTGAAGTAGCACGTGCGCCACTCACGACGGCTTGTTACACCCTCGTTATGCAAAAGTTTCAAATCAAATTTACGGTACACTTAGTACTAAAACAATTAAAGCAATTCATTTTCGAGCTGTAAAGAAAGTTTGGGTTTTTCGGCGCTATTCACGAAACAAAAAGGAAACCCTTCCGCCAGCATATGTTTTCTTGTTTCGATAATTTACCAAATTAGCTGGAAATAATATCGTGTTGAGGTAACGACTTTCACTATTAGGAGGGGTTGGTATCGCGCCGCTGAAAATTATTTTCAAATCATTGCTATTTTACATCGCGTATTGATTACGTTTGCTGTGACCTACAAACGGCGGGTAATAGATAATTTCACTCCGACGGTGTTTCAAAATTAAAAGATTTTCGATTTTTATCGGGCCTATTTTCGGTAAGTGCCGTCTGAGTGATGAGCAGATTAAATCAAGCGCGTCTGTAATGTCATTGAAACGAGAAGTTGAACCGCAATGTAGTGGATCTACTTACAAATAAAACAAAAATACTATTGAAAACAACTTTTTGTAACCAGACGCAGAAACTTGTCGTATCCGATTCATTGTTCCCAACAATCCATCTGGAACTGAAATTTTACACCACATCATAACAGGACTCAAGTCTTGAAAAAACTCTCAAATTTATTCCTTGTCTGATTCCGAGCCAAAAGCGCAAAGATTGTTTTAATTGGGTGGCAATAAAGCGAGACTTCTTTAATTAGCCATTAAAAAATTTTCATCAAATCTGCCATACGAAGTTTAAGTTAATCGGCTCGGCCATTACAGATCTTATTACCGCTCCGCGTCTCATGAAGCACCACATTTTCATAAATTATTCTATTAGAAACTATGTACTTCCAAATTCACCACAGTAGTTCCCTTTAGATAAAAGTTGCACTTTCTTTTTAAGATTTGCGCAATTCGAAAGTCTGTAGTTTTTTTTTTAAATACCGGTAACTAATTTCAGATTTTGCTAAATTAATTTAAAAAAATCTAGAGCTGAGGCAACTAGAGTAGTATTTCTTACTTTATTATTATTTACATTTGGAGTGCGCTAAGTGTTATCACTTAATCAGTCAAGGGCATCTAATAGTTTGCCACTTCAGTGTTAATTTGGTAATTAATTTCGGAGATAATCCGCATTCGATGTTGTTTCGCTACATACCTTATTTTATCATTATATTAGTCTTCTTTACACAAAAGTTGCAGATTTTTGAGATTTCCTCGATTCAAAAGTCTTTTCGCATTTTTTGAAAGTACCGATAACTAAATTTCAGAATTTGTTAAATTAATTAAAAACACCTATTAGCTGTTTCAAAACTATAAAACTGCTAACATGTCATTTTACCAAATATTTTTTTTAATAAGTTATTAGATCTTTCATTGAAGATATAACTTACATCACCTATTATTTTTTTGAAGTGCACTAATAATTTATAACAGCCAATTTTGAAAGAAAATGCGACGTTGGCGTTTTTATAGTTTTGAGACAGCTAATGGAGCTGAAACGTCTAAACTAGTATTTATTTGGTAGTCAATGCTTTCAATGTTAAATTTTTGAAAAAATTTGGTTATTGAGTTGTATAATTCAATTTTTATTACCCCCAAAAAACACCGCACTAGACCCCTTCAGAAAAAATGGCAGTTTTTTTAGATTTATTATATTCAAAATTCTTTTTGCATTTTTGAAAATTCCGACAACTAATTTTAGAATTTGTTAAATTAATTACAAAAATTTAGAGCTGAAACACCTAAACTATTAAAATTTCGTAATCAGTGCCTTAAATGTTGAATTTGACAAAAAAATTGACTGTTGAGAGGTATAATTCGACTGTTGTTATTATTTACATCTGGACTGAGCAAAGTATAATCAGTCAAGGTCGTCTGATAGCACCACTTCAGTGTTAATTAATTTCGAAGATAATCCGAATTCGGTGTTGTTTCGCTACATACCTTGAAACGGGACACGGGTTTGACATACGATTTTCATATCCTGTGTCCCGTTTGAGGAGGTGGTTATATCCTGTTTCCGTTGAAAAATAGCTATTGGGATAAATTGATGTCTTTGGGGTTAGTGATATTATCGACAGTGTGAGAAATTGGAATGAAACATGACTTTCTTTTAAATTGTTTATTACCAAAAGTTACGCACCGTTTTCACATTTATATACATGTTGGTAACATTAAGAATACTGAATTATTATTATTAATTGATATTAGGTACCGTTAATTTAGGGTATAACATTGTAATATATTAACATTTACACGTCTGTTGCAAACAACAATACACTATTATGTTACATAAAAATCTTTGCTATAGCTGCTGACAATGAACATTTACAATAAATAGAAAAATAAATGAAATGGGGATCTAGAAATGAATTTTGAGTTGGTAAATATAATGGTCAGTCTTTTGAGCGTGTATACTTAGTCTATGAATTTCATAACGCCATAAACAACATTATCTACAGTCTATACACAATATTTACAAGTTTCGCTACGAAACAATTATCACATAAGGAAATACAAACTTATCTAAATATCCCCTTTCCGGTGTACTCACAGCACTGTGGTTACAGAAAACTTAAATTATGTACAACCAGTGTCTTAGGAACGCAGTCTTTGGTAAATTCACACTTAAACATCAGTCCCGCAGCCTTCTTGATACCCTTCATCCGGCGAATTTCTGCTGTGAGTCAGCGCTCTTTTGAGTGCCGTCACCGGAGGTAAAACGGGAACACCTCCCTTCTGCCACACCCTCAGCGTTTTCGCATTCGTGGGCAAAGTTTGTTGTTTGTCAGCGATGGGAAGCCCATAATCAGCCGGATATCCTTGCGCCCTGAACGCCAACTCTTCCAGCGACCCTCCGCCACTCATCCCGTCCATAATGGGCGTCTTATCGTCGTAGAAATTCACCTGACGCGAGTAGTCCGTCTCCCATAATCCCGAGGGATAGAGCGAATCAGCGTTGCGACTGTACTCGCCGCTGGCGGGCCTCTCCAACCCTTCGGGGTCCTCCGACGGTTTGGTGTCGTTGATTAGGTCAGGGTTGTTCCCGGAGGCCGACGAGGGAGACACGAAACAGGAAGCTGGGATCGTGGAGTCGCTCAAACGGGGCGGCTTTTGGACTGGATTGCAGAAATTCAACTCGGTCGGCTTGGTATGCTCGTGAGAGGGTTCCTCCACTTTGGACGTTCCGTTGACCACAGTTACGACTTCAATCTGACCGGAGGTTTTGCTCTCGGAAAAGGGGATGCGGCGGAGGCGGACAAGCAGCACGAAAATGACCAGGAGGATAAAGATTATTAGAATTATGAGAGCGACACTGAGACCGGCGATTTGGCCGCTGCCAAGCGTTGTGATCCCTGCAGCTCGCATCGAGACGTGGAGGGTGAAGTTGGCTTCGGCATTCCCAGCCCTGTTCTCCGCCACACAATAGAATTCACTCGAATTGATCTCTTGGACGTTTGTCAACACTAAAACACTGCGCTTCTCCTGCTTGCCCTCTTCGAAAACGTGGATTCTTTGGTGTGAGCTGAAAGCTGAGTTGTTCAGAAGGGGACGTCCGTTCCAATACCAGTTGATGTTAGCCACTGGGATGGCGTTCGCTCGGCATAAAATCGTCGCGTTTGAGCCGGAAGTCGCCTCAATGTAGCGATTTACGGGGAGGATTTCAGGTTTACAAGCGAAATCATCGATGTGAAGCTCCGTAAACGTCTTATCGATGAGTCTTTCAGGTCCTCCGGAACAAATCGGCGAGATGGGGTAAGGAATATTGTTATTAACGAGCCATTCTTTGACTGCTCGCAACCGACAATCACAATGCCAGGGATTGTCGTGCATTTCAATCCCATGGAGTCTGTTTAGCGTCTCCACAGTCCTCAAACGTAACTCCGAGAGCCGGTTTCCGTTCAACTTGAGTGACTCCAACATTTCAATCCCTTCAAACGCCTTCGAAGCAATAACTTGTATTTCACAATTCGACAAATCGAGTTTAATAAGTCCCGGGATAGTTTTAAAAGCCTGACTGTCTATTTTTTGAATCGGGTTGTACGCAAGTACCAAATCGCGTAAGAACGGTACGTCCCGGAACGTCCCGGACGGAACCGCCGTCAGTAGATTGTGCGACAAGTCCAACTCGATCAAATTCGTCAATCCTCTAAAGGCGAGATCGTCGATTTGCCCGATCCGACAACGTCTTAGAAACACTCTCTGGAGGTTGAGTAGCCCCGACCGAACGAACGTCTCTCTGGGCAGGATCTGCAAATTATTTCCGGACAAATCCAATACTTGCGTCTCCGGATCGACGCTCTCGGGGATGGTGATGAGTCCTCGCTCCGTGCACTCCACTGTTTGCTTGCCCCCTTTCCACTTGCAGGTGCACGGGGACGGGCAGTTGCCCCCTAAGCACGGGGTGAGCACTAGGAGGGTCACCAGCCCCACCACCAACACCATGTTGCACGACGCGCCGACGACTGATTAAGTGGTTAGCCCCACGAAGACTGGTCTTTGCGCGAACATCACGGACGCCGAACGATGACTGAATGAGAGGGCTGTCTACTCCTTCCTCGTTGTCTCGCCTCGGGCCCCGTCACCATCTCGGCGTTGCGCACTGGTTCACAAGTAACCACCGCATCAACGTACTGATTTTTGCTAGGCCCAAACTACATGCTCTCATTAATAACGTCTTCTACAACTATTTTTGCCTACACCCCACCAGAATGAATGGATCGGTATTTCGGTACCTGGCGTGAAACGTCCAATTAGAAAGCTTCAAGGTAGAGCTTTGACACCATTCAATACGTTAAGGGATTTTATTCTGTTGTGTCGGCTCTAGCCCAGTCACACTAATTTATTTCTCCGGACACCGAACAGGTCTTTGTTGTGCCGAGGTATTTGGCTATTTAGTCGGCGCAGACAGAGCCGGATTTTAAAAATTTATAACTTCGTAAAACTTGAGCCGAGCGTTTTTCTTCCGAGGGATAAATATGCAACGAACTTGCGGGTTGTTATTTCTCAAGAGAATTACTATTATTATAGATGAGCTATTTTTAGCTTAATTGTATTAGATTATTTCGTGCAGAAAGTTCTTATCTTATAACTGATTATACCTAACTTACCTATATTTAAGATCTTAATGAAAAAAACATTCATTTCACTGTTTTATTAGGCAATATCCTACAAATTATTTTTATGGTCAATAGCTATGTGTGCTTCATAAAGGAATTAATAAATAATCAAAACAAAATTTCCCAACTAAATATTTTCACCCAAACAATCGCTTTATAAACGGTTTATTGGCATGAATGGCTTTTTTCAGTTACAAATGCATTGATACAAAATAATACACATTATTAATTAATTGACAATGTTGTCAGTAAAAACTTTGTTCAACATTTTTTTATTTTCGAGAAAACTGAAATAAAATTACACACTTCTTCCAGCCACAATTGGGTATTGGTTTTGTTTGTGGTGGTGTACGAAATGCAGTGAATAAGGATATCGAGGGGTTTTCTCTAAAAGTTTTGGGCTCATTGTTTGAAAACAGGTTTGTGGGCCAGGCCGGGCCTGCATCATACGCGAAGGTATTTATCTGTGTTTAAAAGGAAACGGAAATCTTCACGGTGGAATGACAACATTGTAAACTTGACGCTATTCTAATGATCAGAAAGCATTCTTGTAGGTGTTGGTTCATTCATCGTAGTTTTCACAAGGTTAATTCGATACAATTAAAAGAAAATTAAATCAAAACTTGTCGGTGGGAATGGTATAATCACAAGCATAGCGAAGTAATTATGAAAATTGTTTAAGCTTTTTTCTTAATTAAGTTTAAAACGTCAGTTGATTGAACTGTGAGCATTTATTCTAAAGTACATTTGAAGATTCTGCCAGTTCGGTAATCAGGGCTCTGAAATGTGAAGTCGCGTTATGTACGCACTGATGGCTTTAATAATGGAGCAATTTGGAGTGTGTGTGTGTTTCCTTGGTGGTGGTTTATTAATTTCTGAGGTTTCAATATAGTTTAAAAAATGTGGTTGAATCTGTGCTATATATTGCAAAATAGGGTGGGTGGGTTCACATTTGTGTGAAACGAGGCGCATCAACGTTGTGTCCAGACGCTGCAAATGCCGACCTTCTAGCATCTGCTTCCCTGACCCGTGTTTTTAGCTTTTCTGTGGCATGCGCTTATCTCATAAAGCGAGAATGCCGTTTTTCTCTCTTATTTTATAAAACAAGTGGTGTACAATACATCCGTTTCAGGAGGATCCCTCTTGTGAACTCGGCTGATAACAGTGCGGAATTATTTATGAAGCAAAACTGGATTTCGGTTTTAATACGTTTCGATTTTTTCCGTTGCAACGATTCCAAAAGTGTTGGTAGTATAATACAATTCGGGTCGGGCAAACAAACCCGAACCAGAAGGTATTTTACCTGTGCTTCCGGAGGCCGATGCAAAGAGAATTTATAAAAGACCCTCGACGACCGCCATTCGAGTTAATTATTTACCTTTTCTCCTTCTCGCAATGTTTCAACTCATTCATCTTTTCAACCGCACCATTAGAGGGCCGGAGTTGTTATTTACTAACTAACCCAACGGCACATCCAATAAAAAAGCCATCGATTATTCACTCCGAGAAAAATTGTGGCTTCTCTAACAGTTTTAAGCCGGGATGCCGTAATGCCGGCACCAACAATAGCAATCTTTTCGATGTGGTTTCGCTTGAAAAACTCGGAGGAAGTACGGTCTACTAATAACGGCCACTCGTTAGAGAGACCTTTGTCACACGTCTTGACGAAAAATTGCCAAAAAATTCATCGCAAGGCGTAAATAAAACCGAGATTGCGAAACTGGCAAGGAAAAGCCCTTCGTTTCATTTTCGGCTGGCATCTTATTCCAGTTTAGACACTTTCCGAACTTCGAGTCGGCAGGATTTTGGCTAGCAATAGTAAAAGCGATTGGTTTAATAGTTTAATGCTGAAATAGATTACCAAATCGAAGAGAGAGGATTTCAGTAATCGTAGAAGTAACAAGTACGATTCCTAAGTTTGCCACTTTGCCTCTCGAGATGGCTGGGGTGTTATAATCTATGAACGGGGAAATTCAATAAAAAGCCACAGAAGATTTTGTTAAAATTGGCAAAATGAGCGTGCCATCTATACTGCAATACTAACAATATCGTATTCAACAAAAATTTTGAGAAACATTACCGGTGCGCTAAAAATAATTGCTATTTTAATAAAGCTGTAAAAGTTTTAAATTAATTTTTGCGTCGGGGCGTTATTTGCGTTTGTTAGCACCTAGTGTCGTCGTAAAACTTGTGTTTCATTGTAGAAAGGAATTGGCTTTTCCTGGTAATAAATATGCATTTCCCTGTGATTTATGCCGAGTTCTAAATCCTTAATAAGTACTAAGTTTCGTGAATGGTGTAGAACGGATCGATCTGCGAACGGGAGTTTGTGGTATCTGCAATTAGAAAAAAAAGTGTTTGAAGGCTTTGACCTGCGTTTAAAATCGTCTAGAAACCGTGATGATTATCCAAGGTTTGGGAGACACGCAATTGAGTGTAGATGGAAATGAAAAAAATAATCGTTTGTGTTCAGCAGGTGTGTGAGCCATCAAGCGGCAAATTGTAAACGAAATAAGAAATAACACCGTGTCCGTTTACTTTTGTTTTTTCATTCATTCGTTTTCGAGATTCTCAAATCTTTTTCAGCGTCACGTCTTTGAAAATTCTTTTATAACTCGACAAAAGTCATCAAACTGGATAACCTTGTTTCCTAAGTACAAGGTGCTGGATTACGTTAACATTAAAATGAGCTACTCGGATACATATTTTTCGAAAAGTTTCCCGGGGAGGTTATTACATTATCATCATCGCGTAGTCACTTAGCGGCGAAATGTGATCAATAACGACAGAAGCTCACTTTTAATAGACTCGCAATGTATATTTTTCAAATTTCAAAAGACTGAAACAATACTCTTTGTAAATATTTAGTTTGCATTCGGCTTTGTACGTCTTTCCCAGCGAATTGAAATTTCAGCGAAAACAGTTAAGTACCTTTTAAATTACGTTTATGTAAAATCTAATTTTTAAAGTGGCGTGTGTCCAACTTATAATTACTTTCAAACTCTCGTTTCATCTTTTTTATCCGGCCACTGCTGATTAATATTCTGAATGGCGGCGTATTTAAATGAAGTTGATTCACTTATCGAGAACCTTTAATTAAGAGAGGTACTGTGAAGAGTCGTGTGGGGTTTCGTATATTTTAAGGGGAGTCCCACGTGTGACCTGACCGGTTCGTTCTTTTATCAAATTTCAGTGCCTGCCGGAGCTCCCCTAATTGATTTACTATTTAAAAGACCTCGCAAATTTAATAACGGAACTTGATTTCCCAACAACTTGTAGACAAAAAATCAATATAGGCGGGGGGATTTCTTTCAAAAATTTCATTTCTATGGATTAGCTACACTTTACAAACTTTAACCTTTCAGGATAAACTCTTTGAATTGATTTATTTATAGCACTGAACGGCATGCATTTGTGCAGAAACATCAAAGAGGAACCAACCAGTCAAACAGAAACGAACTCCCGAGTAATTTTTTAATAACACACAGATACATTTTAAACGCAGTTTAAGTCTGGCAAATTCAAGCAAGCACACGCATTCGCGGAAAATCCAAGATATAATGAAATGTGTTATTTCGGTAAATTACTTTCTAGACGTAATAAACGCGACTGGCAGGAACACGTTATCACACAAACGGAACAAATTTTGATAAAATTGTTGATCTCAGGTGATACCATAAGAACTCAAGAATTAAATAAATACGTTTGTTTGAGTTATTACAATTTTCTTATTGCATAAACCGTCTAGATTCATTATTTCAAGAAGAGTAAAATAATATTTAGATAATCTCTTCTAATTAGAGTTCTACTTGTTTTATGAAATTGTTTTTGTGGGGAAACCCCGCATTTTTATTCATTTGTGACGCATGGTTGACCTGACGAGGTTTGTCTATTTGTGTGATTTTATTTTTAAACAAAGTTTATTGATTAAAAACAAATGTAAAATTCTGTCGTCTCTACAAATAGGATAACGTGATTATGCAAACAAAAATTAGCAAAGCGACTCTGGCAAATGTGGAACTTTAAAGAAGTAAAAAAATGTATAAAACATGATGCACATCTAGTTAAAAAACGCGGTTTGTAACAAAATGGTTTATGGTAGTATTGATTGAGTCAATATAATAGTATTGAGTGTGATTTGATTGAAGCGTTTACAAAATTGTAAAAGTTTGGGTATAATTTTTGGATGGGATGATTGATTGCCGAAATGTAATGGAAGTGGATGTTATTATGTACCGTGAATTAATTATTTTAATTAAAATAAGGAAATTCTCCGTCTCGGGAGTGCTCTTTGCTTCCTTTGTTTGTAACTACTTGAGCTAAATTAAAATTTATTTGAAATAAAAAACGGAAGCAAAATAAATTAAGTTCATTAAACTTTGAGATATGTATTTGGCGTTAATTAATATTTTTGGCACTTTGGCCTCGAATCGCTCGACTTCCTATATCTCACGTAGTCAAGTCGCAACCTTTGCGTTTTGCATTCATAGAAATCTCGAACTGTATTTGATATTTTCGTTTGGGAGTTTTCCCGGTACGTGCTTCTTGTGCCGAGACAAACTATTTAGAAACTTATCAGAAAAGTAAATTAGTGAATCGATTTTTTCGAATTAGAGGTCTCGAACTTGAATGCCGAGATAACCTGTTTGATTTCCGATATTCAAATTCGGGCTCCGGTTTTGCCGGATGTTGAGCACTTGCTGTGTTCCAGATAGGAAACATCGGGTCTTTAGGCTGTAACGAATATGTGAATATATGACACAAACAGCTTATTAAAGGGAATTATTCTGTAATCTCATCGGTCGGTGCAGCATTTGAAGTGGGCTTAAGCCGCTTCAATTATTTCATGCAGGGCGTGCTTTTTGGAGCTTAGTAAGCGCATGCTGTGCTGGCAAATGTCTCCAATCTCATTTGCTTCTGATCGGAGGGTGGCTTCGTTCGCCCTCCTGCATTATGTGTCTATCTATGCAATGTTTTGATTCGATATTGCATTTACATTTAATCGTCCAAGGAGTGTGTTAGGCGAGGCAGCGGAAATGACGTCCGGTGTCTTATTATCTCATCTTTATCATTAAACAAAGCAAAGGAGTTGCCAGGCTTCACGCTTTGTAAATCCGCTGTCTTCAATTTTTGTGCAACATGCACCTATTTGACTGCGCGATGTTTAATTGCACGAATCTTTTTTACAATTTCGTGGACAAACAGGGCAGAAAATAAGGAACAGGAAGTTGCCTCGTACGGTATTATGTAAATTTCTCGGTCATGAAGCACCGTTCGTTCTTTCGAAATAAAACTCTTCAATTTATGAATCGATTTTATTCAATTATGGAATATCCAAAGGTACGATAATGCGCCGTATTAAAAACACAACCAAAACAAACTAATTTTGTTGTTAAAATTTCTCTTAAGTAAGATAAATTACGGCGTTGCGTGCTATGATTTGATTACTGTAATTCAGAGTACTCAAAGGCCATTCATCTTTTAATGCTACGATCAATATGGGATATATCATTCATATTAAGGATAAAAATCGAAAGGCGACGCTGGCGCTGCTACAACCATCAAATTTTACGACGCGTTTTCAAACATTTAAGAATCTCGGACGCTGCCGAGAATCGCCTTTGCTCACAAAAATGCTCCTCGGGCTTACACAAAAATCAACAAAACCATTACTTTCGTTTGTTGATACTTGTAAATATTTTTAATGTAAAAATCCGATAGCAGTTTTGTTGGTTAATTTAGCTAAAGTTTCTGCACAACTTCAAATGTTGACTTAGTTTGCTAAATAATGGCCTCTAAATTTGTTTATGCCAACCGAAGAAGTTTTTCAGTTATATTTTTGGTCGAAAATTACTTCTTTTTTGCTGTCTGGGGTTCCCGGCTTTACTAGGAAAAAAATCATGAATTTTAATGAACTAATAAAACAAAATGAGATTATGTTTCTAAATCCATATGTACGGGGGCAAGGTGAAAAATTCTCGACCTAACAATGAAAGACTTCGTTGTTTAATTCAAATATACATTTATTGATTTGTATAATCTCTATTTAGTTCAACGCACTTAGTGCAGAGTGTTTCCAGTTTTTAATTCCATTCCTGAAGTGACTTTCTGGTACCGCTGGGGGCGCCACTGAGCTAGATCGAAAACAGTAACAATAAATGACGGGAAATGTTTATTCGGATATTTTGAGCGTTGTACGAATTTTGGGGCTTCACAATGATTGCATTATCTACATGAATGGCTATTGTATCTTTGGTGAAAAATTAGAGATAACAAGGAAAATACGAATAACGAATGACTGTTTGGTTCACTTTCTTTATTGGAAAATTATTACAAAGGCATCGAAAAGCCTACCTTTTATACAATTTATGTGTTAATAGTTGTTAATCTTAATTGTAGTTTTCCTACATTTACATTTTCAGTGGATAAATTCTTACCTAAAATTCACACACTTCACTAATTTATCGGTTTCTTGAGCTCTACATGTGTTCGCTGTGATCCATCACTTATAGTCTTTAATTATACAACTGTTTAATAACACTTTGTAATGAAAATTTAATTTTTTTGACTTTTTACACACTTTCAAATTTCAACATTAAAGTGTAATAATAGTATCACGAAAAACTGCAGAACTAAAGTCAAAGCTAATATTTACCACCACATACTTTTAAAGTGATTCTCTTTAATGTAAAGAATAAACACTGTTCACTCAAAATTATTAAACAATTAATTAAATGTCTACTAAATGTGGAATTACGAAAATTTTGTTACTGTTTTCGACATAGTTCAAAAGTCATCACCAGAGGGCGTTTAGTTAATTTTATTTCAGAATATAAACTTGAAACTTGAAATATAGTTTTCAAAAATTACACTGGTTTACAAAATTTGACTTTATGAGTTACTTATATCTCAAAAACTAGATAGGACAAATTTGTGGCAGTTTTGAAATCAGCTTCCAACAAATTATTGAACAACATCAAATAAATCTGAGGCAACAGAGTAATGACTAATGGTGGTATTCGCTAATTATCTCTGTTACACTGTTACGTTTATAGAATGTTAGCAACAGTGCTCTGTTATGACACCGCCTAACAGAGCTGTCTAATTTGCGATTCTCCAACACTCTCTGGTAAAATAAGGGTAACGGAGCTACCATTTGTTCGAAAATGTAATTTTAGAGATAATGGAAGTCGATTTTGATGTATGGCTTACTATGATCTAAATATTGTATTCGAAAATGTCAAGAAATTTTCTTAACATTATCATTTTGATCTTGGTATCGCAAAAAGTTCCTCTAGAGTGTTAAAGAAAAATGAATGTAGAAGGCGAGTGCACATCAAGGCACAGAATATTCTTGTTTATTGAAAAAAAAACACATTTTTTGTTTTGGAACAATTTCTGTGGGATCTCGTGTCGGATTAGGTAATCAAATTGAAATCAAATTATTTTATTATGTGCTGTACAAAACTTATACGCAAAATAAAAGGGAGAAACAAAATTTTCAAGAAAGAAATAACTATTGAAAGACAAAAATGTTATTTTTAATAAATAACACAAATTTAAGAATCTATGTGTTATTTTCACAGAATACTGTTTCCAAAATGAAGAGTACACTGTGTTAATTTTTTTATTTATAAAAATTTTGGTTCCTGACGAATTTTAAGTTGTGTTCATTGCCCCTTAGGGTTGCCAAAAGATTACCTCTGCAACATTATGGATAATTATACTAGTTGATTTTTTTCTAAGATCGATTTAATCCACTTTCTTCGTTTTCTATTACTTCAAAAACCAAAGGTCGAATTGTTTGCATGATTTTAAGCTTCTAGTGTTATCCACTTATCACATTTTTTGTACAATTTCTTGTTAATTTGGTAAAACATCGCAAAAATTCATGATCTGTCACTGTCACTGTTAGTTTATGGCGAGATTTTTGCCGCTGTTATTTAACAGAGAATGCTACTATAGAAATGTTCCTAACAGAAGGTATCGGAGTTTACGGAATACGAATTTAAATAACAGCTGTAATTTTTACAGTAATAGAGCAATAACATAAGTTAGGGAATAGGACCACAAAAGAGTTATGTGCATTTTTCTGAATAAATGCTAATACGAGGTACCACTATCTCGAAAACTAGGGCTAATAAAAAATTTGTTGGCTGTTTTGAGATCAGCATCGAACAACAGCAAAAAATCTGAGGCACCAGATAAGTAAATGACTAAAATTTGTGTCCTTTTTTTAAAGAAATGCTAACTTGAGTTGCCTATATCTTAAAAACTAGAGCGTCCAACAATTATTTGACAACAACAAAAAAGTTTGGGGCAACAGATGAACTGTAAACAAGTGTTATAGTTTAAAAATTTGAAGGGGAAAATATTTGTTCGAGGAATGAGATGAGAAGTAACAGTTCGTTGTCAGGTTGTTGTTAAAACAAAGGATCACGTCGGTTGTAAGTTGGCCAACATATCATATTACAAGTAATTCCATTAGATCCGAACACGTAAAACTTTCAAAACAAGTTAAGAATTCGGAAGAGTTCAGGAAGAGGAAGTATGTGGTGACGTCACTTGGGTACATTTATCATATTTCCCGTATCCTTCAGCCCTCTCATATCTTGAAATGGTTTTAAACGTCGCCTTGGGAATAGTTTTCGGTTTTAAATCGTGCATTTTGATTGTGGGCTAATGTTTTGAAAAGTGGCGTCAGTCACGTAAACTCTCTGAAAATTTAATAATTGCATCCCTTGCCGGCGATCATCCCTGTGATGCCATTGTTTCGGAGATAACAATGCTCATAAATCTATAACTGTAACGATCTGTTCCGGATTTCAATGTCCCGCTTCCTACATATTGAATTTTTCACTAAACCACCCTCCTAACACGCCGTTTCAATTATATTGTTCGCATGCCCCATGAGCTTTACCATAGTTCATCAACCACTCACTAATTCAAAGGTATAATTCGTTTACAACAATATTTCATTTGCTTTGATTATTGTTACGGATAATTAAACGAGTGGGGCCACATGTGGACATGATGGCGCTTTTCTGACGCTGCCACGCCGAAATAAAAGACATTCTACTGCACCCGATCCAAATTAACACTAGCTTTCAAACGCTAAACGGCCATTACCTACACACCGTTGGTCCAATTTTTAAATCCCGACACAACAAAATCGCATTATATCCCTGTTTCTCTAATGGTTATTTTCGTAATAAAATATAAATCTGATCGTTGTAACATGCAAGAATGCGAGATAAGAGCTTGAGAGGGTCAGGAAAGCAGCAATTATTGATTAGAGTTCCTTTACTTTAAAGAGGTTTCGTTGAAATGATACGTTGTCAAAACTTTATTAACGAATTGTTGCAAAAAGACGATGAAGCTCAATTACTGTGAAAGCTTTTCTTGCGAAGCGAAATCTTGATCGATGATTTTTTTGCGTCGATATTTGCAATAATTTAGCTCCGGAATTGTGTAATTTGGGATTAGCGTTGTAGCTTTTCTGCTGGTATGAGTTGTAATTAATCTGTAGTACAGTCAGCTTTATAGCAGAATTTATCCGTTGATATTAATTCTACACACTTTCCCAGAAGAGGAATTTGTTTGTGACATTTATCCGATACTTCGTGATGTGTTTGTTCATCAACGATCGTGTATAACTGGGCACTATTTAACAACAATGGATTCGATTTGTGTGTGGGGAAATTTTCATAACTGTCGGTGGAGACAGTTTGCTCGTTCGGATATTTGACGTTGAAATCAGACTCTTATAAATGAAATGTCACCTCGGAGTACAAGAGGGTTGGTGAAACTGCGGCTGTCTGTCAGGCAACGCCTTCTCTCGAATCTACGCCGGAGAGATTTGTTACTCTTGACTTTCAGTACTTATATAAATCCTATATATGTTGATTTCAATTTATGATATCCTGCTTCCCAATAGACAAGAACAAAGCTTGTGGAAACATTCGATTCAGCCGCATTTTTCACCAAGCCGATGAAATTGCTCCACGAAACAACATTCGATTTTTTTTATGAAAAATAAAGTTCAATGCGTGGAACAACGTCCTAATGATTCGGTGCTTTTCAGGTTGTTAAGCCAGTTAGGGTACAAATCTCCAGGGCTTACCCCTCAGCTCCGGGATAATATCCAATTATAGGGAGCTATTTGCTCATGCGTTAGCTCATTAGTGGCATAAGCTGCATATGTGAGCTCGTCTTTTTGCGGTAGCAAGTTTTTCGCCAAAGGAATTTAATTAAATCCTCCGTCTTGGTTCGCCACCAAATCTATCGTTTTCGCCAAGAAACACAAAAACGTGCATTTGCCGTTTTGAATGAATTGTTTTGTGATTAGTATGCCCTATACATTTCTCTAGTGAAATAATGGCATAAAGTAAGCCTTTGACTATGGCATGTCGAGTTCGGTTCTTTGTCCCGACTTTACGAGGCGTGAAGCACAAGCGAGTGCTTTCCCTGCTACACGCGATACGGAATTAATAACGATACTTATGTCTCCATTATATGCAGGCATCTTCTTTTAAGAATTTTGTCGCAAACAATGCCGTTTATCACTCCGACTTTAATAATTATTGTTTCCAAATTTCATTTCCATTCGGGAGCATTTAAATTTTTATTGAAAAAGATTACCGCTACCAAGTGCTATTAGGAAACTCATTCCGTCTTCTTAAAATATAAAGGCAAAAGGCTTTAAGAAATTGAATTTCGTTACGTCATCAAATCGAAATATAATACAAGAGCTTTCTCGTAAACATTTGCGCATTTCGGATGAGGTAAATGTTTTAAGCGACGAGTTCAAATTAAAGCTGCTCGAGCCGGAAAATTCGGACCTTCTTTACCATTTTTTAATCTTATATCAAACTAGAAAAAAGGGAGAATAAAATTTTCGTGTGTTTAGCATTTTGCATAAAATGTGCGACATGGACTCTGAAAAGCGGATATTAAATAAAGTTATGGCCAACTTGCATACATGTATGAGCGGGTTTCTTTCACTCAGGACCGGCTTTGCACTTTTCACGTAATTTGCTTTTCGCTCTTAAAATAACTTAATTCAATTCGCCTCACAGTGACACTTTTTTCCAAGGATTTATAACAAGATTGGTTCAATTTTTCCGCGATGTCGACCCTAATATTACATTGATGGCGGTTGACACAAAACGAATTTAATTATTTAATGCCTGATTTAATTTTCATCAAAGGCTTACATTTTTGAAAGATTAATAAGGCTACCACTAAAAATACCTTCTGATATTATTACAGTTTGAGGAAAACTGAGCCAACTATAAATGTAATAAATGCTCACCGAGCTAACTTGCATGCAGAAAATTACTCTTTTGGTTTTTCAACAAAATAAAGCTATTCTTATCTTCTTTATAAATAAATGTATGAGCGGGAAGGTTTCCTGTAAAAATAAATCAAACACGGGTTACCTCATGCATTCGATTAAATCAACAAAAGTAAAACTCCACAATTTATTGGAAAAAATTAATTAGTCTCAAATTCGTGGAGAATGCGAAACATTCTTACAACCTAATGTAAACTTTGCGGAATTATTCATACCGCTGTTTAGCCAAGCAGAGTATAATTGGAATTTTAAGCGTTGCCCTCATAAAAATACTTGTTATAAATGATATCCGGGCTTTATTTATTTAGTTACGATTTGTATAAATTAGAATAAGTGAATTCGTCTTGGAAAAATCCCAGTGTGTATAAATCGATAAAAGCTCCAGAAGGAACAAGAAATGGTCCCGTATTATCTCGTGTCTCTTAAATAATTTGCCGCCACTTATCAGATGAAGATATTTCGGGGCCAAAGCTACACTTAATTTAGCAATAGAGTTAATCTCTTCGCTTGAGCTCTGGTCTCGAAACTTTTCAACTGTATCGTCGAAGCCACAATTAAATTTTTTGTTGTGAGTCGATATGTAAATCCGTGTACGTGTCAACGTGTAAATATAGTTTTCCAGTGTGTAGCTCTCGAATTCGGGAACGTATGACCTGTGAAATGAGTTGAGAGTTGAGATTGATTGTGCGTTGTCGTGCTGGATTAGTTCTATTATTGACCGTTGGTGGCATAGTTGCGTTTCTCACGCGAACCACCCCACGCTATTTCTTTTTACCACTTGGTGAAATTTATCACGAAATATGATTTACTTGTAAGCGGAAGCTCGCGCCTGGGGCCAAAATTACGCAATTACACAGGTTTTGGCAACACCTGGGCAGCTCTAAGATGATTTGGAGATGAACCACATTTTTTTGAATTTTGGGGACGGACAATGTGGAACGGGTGGCTTGAAATGGCACCTTGATGAGGCCGGACTTTAGATAAATTGAATCGAGTCTCGTTTAATTCTATAGAAACATGAATATGACATAAGTGCGTAATAAGGAGCGATCTTCGAGGGCATAATCCCGAACACAACCAGGGACGCACATAACAGTTCGTAACAGCCGCAGTGGGTTTTTGCGGTAAAGGCTGCGGCAAACGAGCAAGTAATGTTCACGCTGCGCATCTCAGTCGAAGAACTGTGAGCCACTAATGTGATATTTATGAGTCTTTATCGGATACAGGAGGCCGGCGCTTCCCGGGATATGTACTATTATTATACATTGCGAGTTCTATCTCTATGCCCTTTCATTCCAGACACTCTTCCACACGAACTGAAAACTCACTCGATAATACAACGACCTCCTATCCGACTCGCACCCACACACAACACAACTTCAGAAATTACCAAGAAAACACCATTGGCAATTCCAATTTTAAGAACTTCTAAATTCAAGAGTTTCAAAATTTTACCGATTTTTGAGGAACGCACAAAAAAGATAAAGGAGTGATTTTAGTGATTCATCTTGTTGTATTCAAACAATTACAGTCTGATAGATCTACTCTAAATACCAAAACATTAAAAAACGAGTACCGACTGTTTCAAATTTTCAATGGGGCAGAATCAACCAACGATATTAGAAAATAACCAAGATATTAACTACGGAGGACTATAATTTAGGAGACGAAACGACATCGCAGGATTTTCTGAACTCAAAAGAATAGTACGGCAGAGTAAAAACGAGGGCGCTTTGAGCGTTTCCTATACCGTCTCGGCGCCAAATCGTTTTAAATTAATTGAAATCCAACCAATTCACTAATTACTTAGAAAAAAATACAGCAATGTTTATTTTAAAAGACTGAGAAAAATTTACGACTAAAATTTTCATAAGAATCATGAGAAAAAAAATATTTGAAATTTACAATTTGCGTTTCGTCTCGTATTTTTCAAAACTCTGCGAACACGGTTAAAGATACAAGAAAAATGTTAGAAAGAAATTTGTGGCGAATTAAATTTCCTTTAAAAAATCCGCCAGACCATATCAGTTTAGGCGACGTTCAACGACACTGAAGCGACGGATTTGTTTCATTTTGCCGGTGGTCAAGTAACGGAAAGCTAATTTATACTTAAATTGTAGAAGATAGAAATATGGTGTCCGGACTTTTTTATAGGAAATGTAAATCTCTACAACTTGGTTTCTCACACTCCAACCGTATTCCCAGCGTTTTAATAAATATACGACGGTGCGCAATGAATTATCTCTAAGAATGATCAATTTGCGAAGGCTGAGGATACGGTTGAAGTTACAAAAAAAAGTGTAAGGAAGAAAGTTGTAGAGAATTTAATTTTCTACGAAAAAATCCGCGATATCATATTTCTATTTGTAATGGTTTAGGTATAAATTAACTTTTCAATTGGTACAAAATGAAGCAAATCCGTCGTTTGAGCGTATTTGGTACCTAAATAGTTGTGGTTAGGGATATGATTTCCCGGACTTTCTTGCAGGAAATTAATTCTCTACAACTTTCTTCCTAACATTTTTCTTGCATCTGTAATCGTATTTGCAGTGTTGGTAACCGTATGGTGCAAGTTGGTAAAAGTTTGAAATTTTTGTAAATACAGGCTGGTCCAGCTCAGCTCCCGTCTTCTGCACCTCAGTAAAGTTGGACTTTTAATATTTTGCAGACGTTATTTGTATTCTAGGAGGCATTTTAGGAAAATATTTTTGAATATACAGAGTGTCCCAACAAAAGTATGACGTCACATATTTTTCTAAGGGCGTGCTATTATTTTTAGTGCTCATTAGAATGCTTTTTTAGCTTCTTACATGTCTTTAAAGTTTGTTTTTAAGCGGTTCAGAGATTACTGGTAAAACAAATAAAAACCAAAAAAAAAATCAGTTTTACACTTTTAGTTTTAAAAATAGATAAAAAGTAGAAACGGTACTTTTCTGATGACATTATTAGTACTTACGACTTGAACATAATCTAACCGAATTATTAATCAAGTTTGATTGATCTGAATTACTACAGAGTGTTTACAATTTATTTTCAATCTTTTTAAAATTTAGAGCCTTTTATTTTTCTTATTTCAAATAGCAAAGCCCTATCTATTTTTACTCCGTTCGATGCAGAATTAAAAAAGGAATATTTTTTATTACAACCTTAACGTAAATCCTAACACATTCGAAGTTATTTGTCAAAAACTTATTTTGGCAACTATTTTGCTGCCAAATTTAATGAATAAAAGTCGAAGATGAAATACGTCCTAGAGTATAAATAAAGTCTACAGAATTTCAAAAGTCCAACTTTACTAATAATTGAGCTGAAGGGAGCTGAGCTGGGCCAGCCTGTATAGTTGTCGATAAAGATTTTTGCATTGAGAATTTAATGCTCTATTTGTCTGTATCTTTTTTGTTCGCTATGTGTTAACCGTTATACAAATACAACCATTTTTTTATTATATTAATTTTTTTTATTTTAATATTGAGCAAAATAGTCCCGACAGGGATGCTCTATAATTTTTTGTAATTAATAATAATAATAATTATAATAATAATAATAATTATTATTTCAGAAATATATTTGATACTTTCTGTGTTACATTTGACTAATCTGAAATACATTTGATACTTTCTGAAAAACAATTAGAGAAGGTGTAAAACAATCACGTTTAAATGATGTTTTTGAGTAAAAAATTCTTAAAAATTAGCAAGATTTGAATTGACAAAACCGGCCAAACTGAACTCAAAAAATTATGTTATTTCAAAGATTTTTTGTCGACATCGAAAATAATCATGAAACAGGGTCGCAGTATGTATTTTTCTGTGACAGTCTCGTCGACATTACATTACTTTTGAATGAAGATTGCTACCCTTAATAAAACTTTGCCAAATTTGTACAGATATAAGCTTACTTATTTTGGCTTGTTTCGTTCAATCTGGCTTTAATTTTTTTATTGTGTTGAATAAATTGTCCAACCTTACCGGAATTATCATTTGGAACAACAAAGTTTTTTAACAATTTTCAAGAAAAAATCAAAAACTTATAGCGTCTGCAAGATAGTGGGTTCTAATCAGGACAAGGGCCTATTTCAAATCAAATTTTACAAGTGATTTATTTGTCACTTGTATACTTTTTCTATAATAATGTAATGTAAATAATAAACTTATTAGTTGTAAAAATCAACTTGTAATTTTTAGGAAACGGGCCTCAGGTCAGGTCAGGTCAAGCCAGGTTAAAAATTATTTTTTGTCTTAAGAAGATAAGAACAGTATGTGTAACTGTGTAACTTTGAATAATTTAGGCCTAGATCAACTTCAAAGACATAAGGTGTATGAGTGTAGTTTGAATGTGGCGAAGTGTTACCGACGGGGTCAGAGCATCGAGAGGAGTTTGAGCTAAAAAATGTAAAAGCCGCTTCACATATCTGCGAAACAATGTGACGAGTCGTTGTATATACGCACGGGGCATTATGCAGAAACACAGGGGTCGTGTATCACTTTTATGTTGGCCAAACTGAACCTAAAGTATATACTAGAGCAGCCATGCGTGTAAAGTATGTAAATAGGCAGATCTGCAACCTCGCATGTTAGATGAAATATGGGGACCTTGATTTAAAAACAAATATATTGTCGAAAATTTAACGCTAAGGCATCTCCTCTGTCAGGGGAGTCGTTGATCCAATTATGCGGGAAATTACATAATTATTGTTCATTTTTCCCAAGACATTAACATTCCGCGCCAATATAAACGTTGTCAATAGAATATTTGTAGGTGATCAGAATTCGTAGCACGTAGCAGCTGCTTGTAACATCGAACGATGGGGCTGTTAGGATGTGGAATCTGAATGAAAAGTGCTTCAAACGAGGAGCACTTACAGGCTTAACTAACCTCCTCCCAATTCCCGATCTGATATCCTTATTTTCGGAAAATTGGACACCTTTGAAACTAGTTGTTATTTGCACGTGTAATTAATTAAAACGCTCTTGGGATAATTTTGTGTAATCAGCCGTTTGGAATCGAGTGAAGTATATGTCGTTAATGTGCACCTTTGCGGCATACTGTGTGGTTATTACCAATGTGTTTCTGAGGCACGTCTTCCCACATTTCCGGTTGGATGTCTGGGAATTCGCGTACAGTCGTGATGATTATTTTACTCTTCTTCAAGTGGCTCTTGTTTTGCATAGGCCCAAAGTTGGGAATTCGCTGCAGTCTTTATGTACACAAAAGTGGCTCAAGTTAACGCAACTAGACCCACACTCAACAAACAAACGTAAAGGGGCACTTCATTAAAACGAAATTTCACAATTTGGATGAGGAGGTAAAACGCTAATGGTTTTCCCAAAAACTTACCGTACAAGTTTTTTCGAATTTTTACTGTGTCTATGTCGTAGGCTAATTGTAAAATTAGGCATATTATAAAGACATATTGTAAACGACTGGGGGGCAAATTGTAATGAATGAATAAATGTCGCGTTTTTATAATGCGACTGAAAACTTTAGGCGTATTATAATTTATAAAACAGTTGTCGTCTTAATGTAAAATGGCTTTTAATTCGGAAGTAAAATTACCGTTGGGGGCGCCACTGAGCTAGGTCGAAAACAGTAACCATAAATGGCGGGAAAATGTTTATTTGGATATTTTGAGCGTTGTACGAATTTTGAAGCTATACAATTATTACATTGCCTATGCGGAATGATTATTGTATCTTTGATGCAAGAAACTTATGTTGACAAATGAGAGATGACGAGGAAAACACAAATAACGAATGACTGGTTCACTTTCTTTATTGGAAAATTATTACATAGACATTGAAAAGCCTACCTTTTGGCATAATTTACGTTTAAATGTATCAGGAGTTGTTAATGTTTATTGTAGTTTTATAGATTTACCGAAACATTTCATGATTTTTTTCAGTGGAAAAATTCCAACCTAAAATTCACACACTTCACTAATTTATTGGTTTCTTGAGCCCAACATGTGTTCGTTGAGATCCATTACTTATAGTCTTTAATTAAACAACTGTTTGATAACACTTTGTAATCAAAATTTAAATCTTTTTAACTTTTTATCCACTTTCAAGTTCCAACAATAAACACTTTATACCACGAAAAACCACAGAATCAAAGTCAAAGCTAGTATTTACCACCACGTACTTTTAAAGTGATTCTTTCTAATGTAAGTAATTAACACTATACACGCAAAATTGTTGAACAATTCATTAAATGTCAGTTAAATGTGGAATTACGAAAATTTCTTTACTGTTTTCGACATAGTTCAAAAGTCATCACCAGAGGGCGTCTAGTTAATTTTATTTTCGAATAGCGCCCACTTAGAAAATGACTGATGGGTAGTGATGAGTGATGACATTTAGTCGTTTTATAATAGAATGGAGAAAATTATCAAACAATTTATAAAATTTCACTTTGTATTGGAATTAGTTAGTTCAATAAAAAAAAATAACAAAATGGCACCCTAAATTTAAATGTATTTGTCGACAAAAATCCTTTTATATTTCAAGAACTGTAAACATTCTGATAAGGCAAGTTGTTAATTTCACTTATTTTGAGTTCTACTACCTATTTCAATTCACTCTGTAGTATTTAGATTTTGAGGTTAATTTTTTTTCTATACCTATTAGTTATCACCGGAATTTTTTTGTTTTTTTTTTCGATAATACAACTCTTTATTAATGAAATGATGGTATTGTTTTCTGTGTCTTCCAGCATTTTAAAAAGATAATTTATAATATAAATTTATTGTTCAAAGCATAAATTTCAATAGTACTGACTTGCGCATTATAATACGCCTAAATAATTTAGGTTCGTTTCAGTCGTATTGTAAAAGAAACATAGGTATTTTATAATCAGACGAAATCTAGTTAGGCGTTTTATAATACGCCTAAAATTTATTTATTCATTTACAATTTGCTCAGTCGTTTACAATATGATTAGGCTTTTTATAATACGCCTAATTTTACAATTAGCTTACGACATATAATAGTCTGGGGACTCAAAATTTTGCTTTTGAAAACCTTTGTTACAGGATTTGGTAATTAAAAAAGTGTTATTTGTCATTAATAACATTTTTTCGCCTCATACTTGTGTTACAATTAAAAAAAATTAAAATTGTAAGTTGAAAACTTACTGACTGCGCCAGTTATGCGTGGTAAAAAAAACCTAGAACTGTCAATACTATCTATTGATTTTAGAAATATGAATGGAATATGGTGTGGCATTTTAATTAAAAATATAGACAATAAATCTACCTTGGGTTGGTTCCGATGTGTCAGAAATAATTCAGAGAAGTGTTTTTTTATTATTTCTAGGTCACTTGTTATGATATTATGAAATGTTAATGCTTGTCAAATTTCATATAAGTAGAATGCTAGCTGCAGTCAAATAATAGCAAAATTTGCAGTTAATTAGATTTTATAATAATTAATGAGTTATGCTCCAGTTTAAAAATTTCCTCTAATTTTGTTGCCTTGCATCTTGTATTATTCAAAAACTCGAACCGGATACGATTGAGTGACTTGCTGTTGCTGTTAAATTACTGAATTTTAATAAAGTTTAGTTTTTTATGAGAGACTAATTGCCTCTGCCAGTAAATTGCTGTTGCACAGTTTTTTAATGAATTATGTGAATCTTTAGGGTTTGTATTTTTAAATATTTGTGTCTCGATCAAGCCTAGATTACCAGACACGATCCCCGAGAATATGCCAATTGTCCTCAGTATCCCGCGGGATATTCGCATCCCCTGTTTGGAGAGAAAAGCTTTTTTGTTGAAGTGTTACAATATAGCTATTACCCTAATAGGTATTTAGAGCTTATTTTAAAAGACCTGGACGTAAAACTGCAACGTTTTATCTCCTCTTTCCTTGCTATATGCACGTGCAGATCCGATAAAATGTACATTTCCAGAACTCAGTCGAAATCCATAATTCGGCTTCCTGATCTTTTATCTCGGGAAGATTTATTTCAGAACTTGCAGTTTTTTTCCATAATTATTATTTGACCTAATCCAGTTATTGTTGACACAAACGGAATAAAAATTTTTCAATTCCAGGTGAAATAGTAAACATTTGACAATAAACTTGATATTGAATTGTGTCGATTGATTTGGAGGATTACGACGTACCAAAAACAATTGTCACGGAACAAATAACACGTACATTTTGCAACATGTGTCGAATTTTTTCTTTTTTGTGAAAAATGATTACCGACACGTTCCACAAATTCGGAGGAACGCGAACAAAGTTCGGGAGGTTTGAACAAGAAATTCGAAAAATGTGATTTTTGAATGGCCAAAATTAAAACCGGTGCTATTAGTGTCGAGTGTCGGCAAATGCCACTCTCTCCATTAATATATATTTTGCGGCTTTGAGGTTATCGTTGGTGTCGCATTTAAACTGCACAAGTTCATGTGATCCCTAGTCCGTGAAATTGTATGGCGTTCTGCCATTTGAATCCTGTTAGACTTCAAACGAGCGCTCCGGATAGTTTTCCGTACTTGAAGCCCCCCAACACACGTGCGTATTAATGGTTGCATCTTGAGAAAAAGTGGCGGCATTCGGCGCCCTAATTTGAATTATTCCTCCACTTGTATTTCCTTCACGTATCGATTGTAAATTCCAGTCGATTGTCGGGGTTCTTTCGTTAAAAGTTGCGATTGGATTCTGTCAAAAGTTGGGTCGCAATTTTGACAAATGCTGCGACTTGGTGTTGTCCTTTTTGGCCATTTGGCAAATCCAGATTAGTTAATGATGAGAATAAAGCTTTCGAGGAAAACATTATTGGTCGCGCGAGTGGCATTCGTTACAATCATTAGTTTAATGAAACACATGTGTTTTGTGTCGGTGGATTTATTTGGGATTGTTTTCGTTATGGGAGCCGTAAAAATACTGCTTGAATAGTTCCAGGTTGTGTTAATAACATTGAATGGCTCGTTCAGGTTCGAGATATTCAAACTGGGCTATTTACGAGCCATTTTGGGGGTTGCAGTCACTTTCTTTCAAAGATAAACTCCAATGTCCGCATTGGTCTCAAATCGAGTAGCTCATTTCGCACACCGTTTCCTCACCACCTAAAGAACTTAACTTTCTTTTTCGTGGTCATTTTCACGGCCGAATGGCCGCTTTTTTAAATATAACCTGAGATGGACACGGACTCGAGATAAATCGAACGAGATAAAAAACCGTTCCGGGGAAATTGCTTCCGGCTAATGATGTATCAAACGCCAACAATACAGCAAAATTAGTTATAAGCCCGATTTTAAGCAAATGCTTGAGTCGGAGGAGTTTGCACTAACTACTTTCTGAAAATATATTCAAAGTGCTCGTTAGTTTCAGCTACTAATTATTCTATTCGGGAATATACTTAATTAAACTATAGCTTAGAACTTTAAATGCTGCAAGTCGGACTTTGCGTTCGTATAAACTCAAATAAAACGAGTTATTTTGACAACTACAGAACAATGCCATCGCAGCTTCTACTCTCCCTTTATTAACACACTAGCGGTAGGTGTATATTTTTAGCCAAAACCCTAATTCCTCATTCGTTGTTTTCAAGTGTTTAACACTTTTTAAGCAACACAATGTTGACGTGATTGACAGCCCCGCATTCATTGTTTAACACCGTGGTAGATTTATTTATTGATAGTTCCGAGAACAATTGGCGTCTGTGATTGCCGTCAATCAAAGTCAGTTTGGCGCTATGTAATTGGAATGGATGATAATTAAATTTATCATCCGTTTTCATGTATATTAATGGGATAGTAACGATCAATTGCTAATTTTGGACAAACTTCCTAATTGTTGGTAATTACATTTCTCGAGGGACGATTTATAACAATTATTCAATAGCAACTACAAGCCGAAATTGTTTTTGCCCTGGCTTTCGGTGACAAATGTCAAGAGATGTTATACTTTACAAGCGAGCTTGTAAAAGAGCCGGCATAAAATACACAAAGGGATAGTAAAACTACAAGAGCATAAAGGGAACCCTAATATTCAAACCAGCAACGGTCACTTTGCATGTAAATGAGTCTAAATTGATATTGTAAAACCTCATATTCTAACTGAGCGATATTAAATTAGGCAAGTGTTAATACTTTTCCAGTTGGCGCGATCACCTTAGACGTAAAAATATTATAATGATCATTTAATTTTAATTGTGGGCCCCATTTAATTTCGAGCTTAATGAAGATTGATTTCAAACAAAATTTCGGTTCTGACAAATAATAGATATATCAATGATTTAATAATATGTTTTATTACTATTACATTTTTTAAATGATTAGTTAATCCAGAATTGTGTTGGTTTTGACGTCCATATCAGCACATTCATAATTAAAATATAACTAAATGTGACTCGGTTTAATGACTAAATGCAAAACAACAAATTTTAACCACGCATTGAACTGTCAACTAGACTTACTACAACTGTGTACATTTTACACATAAATAATTGATTATGCTTTGTTTTTTGTTTCATGTTAACACTTGTTTCCTGTATGTGACTGGAATTTTTGAACAGAAGTCTGGCGTAGCTAGAATGCTTTCTCTTCAGTTATATTTCGAAGTTGATGAATAATCTTTTAAAATAAAAATTTGAAAAATTAAAATGTTAAAAATTAAAACCTCTGAACGATTCCAGGCGCCCGAAAAATCGAAAACATTCAAAATAACTCAAGATGTAGCACACTGCTTTTAATAAAAATAAAAATAAATAAATAAAACAGCCATTCTGTTTTAACGGACGGGACACTCTACACAAATTTTTTGATTTTATTTTTAGTTTTTACGAACTGTATCAGTAGAAAAGAAGTTTTCTTTATAAAAACTTGTTTGCAAACTACAATTAGTGCCTCATTGTATAAGTACAAATTGATGATGGACGGGACACAAAATGGACCTCACATTTTCATCGTTAAAAATTGTTAGAAAATTCTGTTAGTTCTAAAGGTACTAATTCCAACAATTATGTTTGAAGCAAAAGGTGGAACCTGTTGTAACCATAAATCCGAAGAAAAAGGCAATGTATACAACGACTTTTGATTAATTTACTTTTTGTTTACACATGACGGACGGGACAAAATAATCATAAAATTTATTCAGACAGGTTTTAATTATTAAAGACTTTAACTATATTAAAATTAAACAGTGCAAATTAAAAACTCATTTTTTGTTTTGTTTAACAATGTAAGAAATAAGAACAGGATTTTATATTTGTGTTAACGGAAGACACAGAAAAAGTTATAAAGATAAAAAATGTTACTAATCAATTTACTTGATTTTACTTACTATACAATTTTACCGAATTTACTTATGGATTTCCATTTTTTAAACTTCCAGAAACTAGATAATCACTCTTAAAAAAATATTCAACTGTTGTAGTACGTCAGTATTTTATGTTTGCAAATTTTAGAATCCAATGAATTACTTCAATTTAAATGATTTTCTACAAAAAACTCTTTTGTCGCAAAATAGCTACATTAAATACAAACCGAATGTATTTTGAAAGAAGCTTAACATTACTAAAATCATTTCGAAATTTTGGTGTCAGCTTGCATTTTCTTTTGGAAAAGCTAGAATTAAAAAAAATTGTATAATTTTTCCCCTCGGTTGCAAGAACGGGTTTTGGGTTAAATTTAACAGGTTCCATAATTTTTATAGAAACACCCTATCGATCTATCGAACCTATAAAATTTATGTAACTATAAGCGTTTCAAAATTATAGAAATTCCAACGTTGCATTTTCTCTCAAAATTTGTTTTAAATTTAACACACGTATTTCTGATACTCCCTGTATACCTCATTCTCATTCCATTCCCAGTTTTTAGTAGAATTGCAACAGCGCATTTGAGTATTTTAGAGTGAAAAGTAAAGCACAAATTGAGAATTTTTATATAAGAAAAGAATTCTGTGTTAAAGTAAATTCCAGAGACACACTTTGAGCTACGAAAACCTACCAGAAACTTTCAAGTTGTGCTCCATTTCATTTAAAAAAATGCAAATGCGCTGTTGCAAAATTCTGAAATGAACTGAAATGGGACAGAGTCATTTTTCAAAGAAATCCTTGAACAAGTCGGTGTTATTTTTTTAATGATATATTTTGACATTATAGTAACATTTATGATTTCATTTGTTTTTAAGTTGTGACGTTAGTCTTATTTTTTTAAATGGCAACCTATATTTTTGTTTACTGCTTTAGATACTATTAGCTGTTTCAAACTATAAAAACACCAACTTTGCCTTTTTTTCTCAAAATTAGCTGTAATAAATTATTCATCTACTTCAAAAAAATAATAGCGGATATAATTTATACTTTTACAGATACAATTTTATCAATCTTATTTCAAAATAATAATACGGTAAAATGCGATGATGGCCTTTTTATAGTTTTGAAACAGCTAATAGAGGATTATAGAAACATAGAAAATTGCACAAAACATCGATGGAGCGAGTTTTAACAAAATGTAAATGGATTCATGTCTTTCAAAAAGGAATAAAAAATTAATAATTACATAACAATAAATTTCACTTCATTGTTATATTGCAAATAATAATCCTACTGCTTTTAATTTGAACAATTTTTATGTTAATTAAAATTAAAATTAAAAAAAAAACGGTTTATAAGAAAAAATCAACCCGGAAAACTTTTTCAATTAGCTGGAACCAAATTTCGTATATTGCATAGAGCTGTCATATTTTGCTCTCTTACCTTATTACCACTGTCTATCTTAGTCCCAAGAAGCCTAAAGTTTACTTAAGTTTTAATTTTTAAAATGTAATAATTTGTTTTTAACATATTGTTAAAGCATTGTAATAAAATAAACAATGACCTGGCGCATCCACCATATTTCATCCTTCTAACTATAAAAACTCCAACGTCACATTTTCTCTCAATATTAGCTGTTATAAATTATTCATGCACTTCAAAAAATTAATAGCTAATGTAATTTATAGACCTAATCATTAATAACTATTTTATATTATTATCACTCTTATTTAAAAAGAAAAATAATTCGATAGAATGCGACGTTGGCATTTATATAATGTTGAAACAGCTATTATTGTTCTAGAAACCAAGGGTAGGTAGAGGACTTTTATGATTTTTCATGGACTCATTTTAATAAATTTAAAAAATGTATTTGGTGAACCAAACCTAATTACACGATAAAAGTGTAGGGCTTTAGCTTTGAGAATTTTTTGTTGTTTTGAAAACGCATGTCTGGTCGATGAGCGAAATAAAGATTTTCTTAATTAAGAAGGCATTTATTTGGAGACGGAGCTCGGGTTTATTTTTATTTGCAGTCATCATGGAAAAACAGTCCTTTATACGCGGAGTTAAGCTCGTTTTACATTCGTTGCCTACGAAATCAGCAGCCTTCACGAGAAAATTAACACTGGTTTCGGACAATTAATGCCGATATTAGCAAGTGGTGGTCGTCGTCCTCTTAAAGCGTGTTTTAAGTGTAGCTTTAGGACAATGTCTCGCCGTCTATCTGTTTGGTTTTCTGTAAAAGTCGAGTGCTTCCGTTCGATACGAATCCTCGTCATCACTTTGTTACACAACGGGGCAGAAAATTGGGGTCGCTAGTGGTTTTCCTGCACTCATTTCGAAATGAGAGGGCTGCTGTTAATGTCGCAGTTTCAATGTGAAATGTTAATTGTTTGTTAAATTGAACAGTTGTTTATCTGGCGGCACCTGCCCTCTAAAAACTAATATCCAGCGATGGTTTTATTGTGCGAATTAATGAGCCTTGAGTTATTTATGGCGGTTTAAGAAAGAGACTGGCGCGAAAAGACACAAAAGATTGCAATCTCGAAGAACAAATTTGTATAGTCGTGTCATATGCATATCAAAATAGTGATGAATGGCCGCCACTGAAACAATAATAGCTCCGACTTTAACTTAAATCCCTCGCAGGCTAGCTCATAAAGAGCTTTGAGAGCTTTCGCTAACAACCGCACTTCATTAATTGTTGCGAAATTATTCATATCTGTAATCTGTGGACTGATGGTATCTCTGTTTACTCGACACCTAACCAACATACGGTTCCACAACCGACATTACTACAACAATGAAACATCGTTACTACCACTCGGAACAACATACGCAAATTTCAAGGTGAATTGCACAAGTTTTCCGATTACAATGCCGACGCGGCAACTTATCTCCTAGTTTCCCTCATTAATCACAAATACATATTGTTACATTCCTAGATTTAGTGGAGGCTTCTTTGTAACACGGCTAAAGCCACTTTCAAATAACTATTTGGCTATGAGAGGATTTATTGTAAAGTTTTATGGGTCGAGTGTAGGCGTTCTAAGCGTTGTAAATCTTGGTGCTAATAAATTTCAATTTGGGCTTCATCTAGTATTAGACGTTGAGCGAGGAGATTAGCAAACAAAGTGCGACATCGGAGAGATTCTTTCTAGCTTACGAGATTAGCAGTTAAAAAATCTGGAGCTTCCTTCGAGAAAGTTGTTACTTTATTTACTTTAACGTGGTGCTGGAGGTAGGGGTGTATCGCGGATAAATAGATCAGCAATCTAGTGAAGCTAATAACATCAGTGCCGACGAAAGTCCAATAAAGCTAATTCAGTTTGGCTGGCAATGCCCAAGGGTTAGCGAAGCAATAGCTCGAAACAACGTTTCGTAAAAACCCTTGTATTACTCGCAATAATTGTGGGTTAATTGTGAGGGGAGTTGCGTTTTTCGGCTAGTAATAAAACAATAAGAAAATAAATCAGTGAAAAGTCAAGCAACATGACAAGAGAAATGTATTCGGAGATATGGACGTTTTTGCTATGAGTTCCAATACACGTTCCGGGTCGAGAAAGTTATTGAAACCATTTGTCAAATTCAAGAATACGGGCAAAAACTTTTCAATGTGTGAGATATAAAGCAATCGATTGAACATTCCACGCCCTGTATTTATTTATTATCGGTTCGGGCGAAGCTCTGATTAGCAATTTGAGCCAGCTGTCGCTTCTTCACTATGAAAATTTCATGAGCGTTAAAAATTAAACCCCGGGGCTTTTTTACGCCCAAAGTGTCTTAATTTTGAGTCGATTAGTGTCGATTGTAGGTTTTCATGATCAATTATCGTCACGTCATGTCGCTCGCTGAAAAATTTAAGGAAAATTTCGGTGAATACCCAATAAAAATGACATTAATAGAGGCGTCGAAGAAAACAGCTGTGTTCGGTGTGAAGCCATCCATCAAAGACATAAAGCACGAGGTGACAAAGTGTGCAAGCGGAGCTTATAGTGAAAGCCTGCCCAGTTCCCCATTCATCAAGGGCTCAATGTTTAGTTGAGCTCGCTTATCACACCGTCACTACCTTACACTCCTTACACCCTCTTACTTAGCTTAGATTGCATTACCTAAAGGGATTACACGGGCATTTTATGTACGTAATAGGTCAAGCTGATTGTGTGCTGAGCGGCTTTATAAACATACGCGCCTCCCAAACTCTTTCCTTATGATTTATTACATTACGCCTTCTCCGAGCACACATCGCACCAGAAATGCTTTCCTTAAGGGAGAGAGTCGGCCATTTTTACACCAAAATTTAGACCCATTCTCCGTTTAGTTCGCCCTTGATTGAAACTAGTAGAAAGCCACCATCATATTGTCACTTTTTAACCAATCTTTCAACTCACAAAACCTCTTAACTATTTATTAAAAATTACAACTTAGTCTTGTATCAAAAGTTTCAATTGTTGCTTCAAGTGGCCGAAAAACTGTGATAAGATTAATTCCGAGTGAAAGTTTGCGTTGAGAGTTTAATTAGAAATAATTTATATGGCTTGAATCTGTGTTTGCTTTACTCGCTCGCATTGTGCTTAATGTAATTATGAAGATATTACAAGAAGCAACAAGGAAGCGAGCGCTGGAATTTATCATATAACAAATATAACACACGAATAAATTTCTCCCTGAAATACTCGTGGAATGTATTGATAAAATTTTCTCTTTAGTACTAATCAAAAACGCTCTTTATTGTTTGTTCTTTCTTACAGAAACTAGTGCGCTTCCAAACTTAATTTCTCGTTTCTCGGTGTCTTAACTTAATCAAATTAAAAGCAATTTAATTCCATCAGAGTACATATTTTTGAAAAGTTTTATCAGGAAAAGCTTCTTGAATCGATTGTTCGATAATGCAATATGTACATACATTCGTACTTACCTAGTTGAAGCAGATTTGCTGCGAATGCACTATTTGCACGATTGACTAGAGAGTTTGGAGCTACATTATTTAGTTACACATCTGCAACGTACAAGTGGATAAATGCTGAAATATCTTCTCTCAGGAAGATTGAAGGCTATTCAACGGGAATTTCTTCGGAAGTAAAAGCCAGACATTAATTAGATAACTTCTTTCAAAGAATAAAAATGCTGTTTGGCCAATAAATAACGATATTTTTAAAAAGTTCCTCCGTAAATTAACTATTTAATAAGTTATAATCTAGTTCGGTACAAGAAGTTTCCCATCTCTTCGTTAGCTATCAAAGTAATGCAAATTAGCAATTTAACGAACTCATTATGATAGGATTACCACTATAAATTGCCATAGGGCGGTTAAACGTAACTTGATAGTTTTAAAAAATAGTTTTGCTAACAAGAGACGATTAAAAATCGTTATTGCGGAACGTTGCTGAATTTGTGTCAGGAATTCGATTGTAATAATTGATTCTCAGTTACGGGCAACTAACTGTCGAATGAAAAAATGACCCTAGTTTTCGCATATAATCGAGTTAGGTTTTTTTGTGTTGTCTCTCTGTTCTCATTTCTAGCAGAGAGCTTCATCTCTAATTTTTAGGTGTTGGAGTGAATGTATGATGTCTCTGGCGTATTTCTGCCTTGCTTTTAGACAAAGTTTGTTGTAATGCAAGCCTGTACCTGTACATATTGGCATTTGTCGTCATGGCAACAATAAACCTGAGATCGAAATTGAAAAAACTGACTTTGATGTTTCAGAGCTTTTAACCATGTTTTAATCTTTTATAAAGTCGAGATTTGGAGAAAATATTGGAAAAAAAGCAATGCGCGCTGTGTACAAATGAACGTCGGTGATTTATCAAGTTGTTTTTTGTGGCTTAGGAACGGATGGACCAAGAAATAAGGGAAAAAGACATAATTTATTCGCTTTGTAGCGAATTGAAAAAATCTAGTTGTAATGCTTTGAAAATAGTAGAAGCTGATGGCTGGGGCATTCTCGAATGTGGGGAGCGTTAACCGCTAAGCTTCAGTTCGCTCTCACCCTAAATCAAGCATCCCCTTTGCAGGGGGAGACCAGCTGAGTGATTCACTTAACGAAATGGTCGAGCCCTTCATGTACATATCTTTCGTTTTCATCCCTTAATCATAGCACTTTCGTACACAATGGGATTGTATCCACACATATATCAATTTTTAACCAAACTTTATTCCATGAATTTAAATTTAAATTGGACGCATGTCAAAAACACAAGTGAAATATGAAACAAACATTTATTTAATTCCAGTAGATACCCAGTAAATTGGTTTATTCGTTACGGTGCTAGTTGACAGTTACATTTTATTTATTGTGTCTGGATGTTTCCGAAAGACTTAAAGAAGATTTATTTGCCACCACCCTATCATTTTGATAATTGAATTATCGCACTCAAATCTAATTTGGGGAGAAAAAATAATAAAATGACGCACATGTTGGGCTGTTTCGATAAAATACAAGCACGCCGTGATCCAGCTTGTGACCACCCATCTTTCTTCCAAAATTGAAATTCCGAAACTATTCTACTCGTCTCTAGAAAAGCGCCATTGTGTGTCTAGGAACCATCCGGGACATCAAACTTTTATTCTTTACTGCGTACTTTTATTGTAGACTTTCTTTGCAATAAATTATTTAACGAAATTAGTGCATAATTCAACGCGACCTTTCCGACAAAGGAACACTTTGAACAGACTGTTCGACAGTCTGTAACTTAATAAAAAAGCATTTGCGGACCCGATTTATAGGAAATCTTTTCTTCTGTGAGAGAGGCACAATTCACTCCATGATTTTATTTGAGCCTGTTCAGCTCTTTCTGTAATTGAGGCGGGCTGTTAGCGCCTCTTTTCATTTAGGGGTTTTTGTAATCTTCTTACTAAGAGATAAGAGTAGTAGTAGTCGAGAAGCGATCGGGTGGCAGCCACACGCCGCATTTTACAGTGCATTTATTAATAGTTAATTTAATTGTGCCGTACCGTCAAGGTTCTCTTTCTTCCTATTCTTCCTCTTTCCTTACTTCTTCCTTCTTACATCGATCTGCACTTTGACGGACCACTCGGTAAGTTTTTTTTTGTGTTGTTTTAAATAGCCTTTCTTTTACGCATTAACATTTGGTCCTTCGAGCCACCGGATCTTCGTTTAGTTAAATCTAGAGCATTGGTATCGCTATTTTTGGAACGCGTTGTTGCAAAAACCCTTCGCTTATCGAGTTATCGCTTTAGCTTATCTCTTGTCGCTGTTGCTCGCATACGTCCTCGCTTATTAGAAATTCGTTTAAATTTATCATGGCTCCAACTAAAGAGAATGAATTAAAGTCTCTTCAAGGCAAGCGTCAATCACTTTTTTTGAGAATTCAGCGTTTATATAACGACTCTAGAAACCTGGATGATGAGACGGTTTGCAAAAACTTTAAAATTAGATATAATACACTAGAAGAAACGCGCCAATTGTTTAGTAATTGCATTGATTCGATAAATTTAGTAAGTTTAGAACTCGACCCTGACTATACGCCTAGCTTTGCTGAGTTGGAGGCGGTGGACGAATTATATTGTCACATTGTAGAAGCAGCAAAAAAGGTTTTTACAAAAACTGAAAGTTTGCCCAAGCCGGTGAAAGCTATAGCAAAATTGCCCAAGATCGAATTGATGGAATTTTCAGGAGAAATGTCCGATTGGCCAATTTTTTATGACACGTTTAGAACTTTAATACACGAAAATCCCGATTTAGACGATATTACTAGAATGCATTACTTATTGGGAAAATTGACGGGTAAAGCTTTGCTGGTTTGCTCTGGAATACAACCAACAGGAGCAAATTATCCCATCTTATGGAAAGCGCTCGTAGAAAAATATGATGATAAACGTCTTCTGGCTAATACTTATTTGTCGCAAATTCTTGACTTTAGACCTTTACAAAATGAATCGGTAGTTTGTTTAAATACATTTTTGGAAAAGTTTGATACAGCGGTGAACGCTTTGAAACAATTAGACATAGAAAATCTTTCGGACTTTATTATAAGTTCAATCGCACTTTCAAAATTAGATGGTCAAACTCGTAGACATTTTGAGCTGTCACAGAAAAAATCTGAAATTCCTTTGTACAAGGAAATTGTTGACTTTGTAAAGGATCACACAAAAATCTTAGCTTGTACTTTGAAATCAACTACTACAACAGCCAATCGAACGAACTATAGCGCTCCTTTCAGTAAACCTAGTAGAACCCATTCGCTTGTTGTTAGTAATCGCGCATCGAATAATATTTGTCCAATTTGTAACGAGGCTTCTCATTTAGTTTATCAGTGTGCGAAGCTTTTAAAGTTAGGTCCCTTGGAAAGATATCAATTAGTCAAAGATAAAGCTTTATGTTTAAATTGCCTTAGTCCGAAACATAAAATAATCGCTTGTAAATCGACAACCACTTGTAGTTTGTGTCGAAAAAGACATCATTCTCTGCTTCATTTTGATAAACCGCACATTGAGACATCAGAACAGCCTGCTAAAAAGGATTTGGTTTCAATTAGTGACGTTAATAGTACTTCCCGCGAGCCCCATAGTTTTTGTGTCGCTTCAAATACTAGCTTTAAAGCATCTAGATATAGTAACACTTTGCTTGCTACCGCAATAGTAGAAATATTCGCTCCAAATTCGAAAAGGAAATTAGTTAGACTTTTAGTAGACCCCGCTAGTCAATCGCATTTTATTACTACAAATTGTTGTACCCGCTTAAATTTGCCAATTAGAAAAATTAACGCTTCTGTTAAAGGCATAGGTGCCATCACGCATCCTATAAAAGGAAAAATAGATACGGTCATTGCTTCTCGCTTTAATTCAGATTATAGATACAAGTTCGAGGCTTTAGTTATCGATCAAATTATTGACAATTTGCCAGATCGAAATATTCCGCAATCATCTATAGAAAATTTGCTTAATCTTCCGCTAGCCGACGAGAAATTTTTTGAGTCGGGGGAAATCGATGGAATAATTAGTGGTAAATTGTTTCCGCAAATATTAGGCCCGAACAAAGTAGAAGGTTCACTTGGAAGCCCAATCGCTTTAGAAACTACACTAGGATACATAGTTATGGGCGAAATACCACATGTAGCCGCGAATTGTGAAACACATTCATTTTGTTTGATTGAGGAACCACCTCTAGATAAAGCACTTGAAAAATTTTGGTCAATGGAAGAGGTTCCCAGTCCCAGTGTTTCATTGAATAAAGATGACGCAAAATGTGAAGAACTTTTCGTTTCTACGGTTAAACGCGAACCGTCCGGAAAATACATAGTCTCGCTTCCTTTTAAAGAATTTCCTCCTAATTTGGGTAGTTCATTTCAAAACGCTTTTCGAAGATATCTAGCTTTAGAAAGAAAATTTCGCTCAATGCCAGCATTTCATCAAAGTTATTGCGATGCAATACAAGACTTCATCGAGCAAGGTCACATGTCTTTAGTAGAGCCACATAGATTGAATAGCGAATCTTCATTTTACATTCCGCATCATGCTATTTTTAAGGAAAGTACTAGTACTCCACTGAGAGTTGTGTTTGATGCTAGCGCCAAAGGTAGTAATTCGCTTTCTTTGAACGATGTTTTATATACTGGTGAAAAATTACAAACCGATATAGTTTCTTTGCTACTGAATTTTAGACTATTTGCTGTAGCCATGACCGCTGACGTACGTCAGATGTATAGACAAATTTGGCTTAATCCCGATCATCGATGCTTTCAAAGAATTCTCTGGCGATTTTCGATTAATGAACCTCTCCAAACATACGAAATCAATGTAGTCTCTTTTGGAGTCAAAGCCTCGCCATTTTTAGCTCTTCGTACAGTTAAGCAACTTGCCTCGGACGAATCTAGAAATTTTCAGTTAGCTTCAGGAATTGTAAATAGAGATACATACATGGACGATGTTGTAACTAGTGTTCCTACCAGTGAAGAAGCTATTGCGTTGTATCGCGATTTAATTGGTTTGTTTAGGGCCGGGGGGTTTAGCTTAACCAAATGGACAACAAACTCTAATGAATTATTGTCAGAAATTTTAGAATCGGAACGCTGCTTTCAGCCCGTTGAATTTAGCAATGATTCCTTGAAGGTCTTAGGTTTTCAGTGGCATCCGCAAACCGACTTGCTTGGTTTTAAAATTAGTGTTCCTGACATAGAATGTACGAAACGGAATATTTTGTCAATAATTGCTCGCATTTGGGATCCTTTAGGATTGTTGGCTCCCGTTACCTTATATGCAAAATTATTGATTCGGGAAATTTGGGTTCAAAAACTTGGTTGGGACGATCCTGTATCGGCTGATATACAAAAAATTTGGAGTCTTTTAAAAGGAGAGTTGCATCTTTTGGAAAACTTTGAAATTCCGCGTCATTTAGGAACTTGTAGTAATTTACCTGTGACAATTGTTGGATTTGCAGACGCATCAGAAAAGGGTTATGGAGCGGTCGTGTATGTAAAAGTTCCAGAAAAGGTACCTACTGTTAGAATCATTTGCGCTAGATCAAAAGTTGCTCCGTTAAAGTCACTTTCGATACCCAGATTAGAGCTTTGTGCTGCGCTTCTTTTAGCTAGACTGATCCATTTTGTAGAAAGCACTTTCCAATCGCGATTAATTATAGAAAACATTGTTGCTCTGACTGATTCTTCGGTCGTACTTAACTGGATAAACGCATCTCCTCATCGTTGGCACACTTTTGTAGCAAATCGCGTGGCAAAAATTCAAGAATTAGTGCCGTCGGTTAATTGGTATCATGTCGATGGGAAGGAAAACCCAGCCGACCCAATTTCTAGGGGTCTAACACCGGCGCACCTTTTAAACCACCCGATTTGGCTAACTGGTCCTAGTTGGTTATTTATGGACGAACAGTTATGGCCTATTAACTCTTCAACTAATACAGACGAACCTCCACTCGAAGAGAAACCGATAGTTCTCGTCACTTTCTCACGTTGTGTCAACCCTTTACGACAACTTATAGATAGATCGTCTTCGTATAGTAAATTGCGCAATGCAGTTGTATATGTTCTCAGATTTCTTAAGATATTGCCAAAAGGAAATCCTATTACACTCAAAGACTTAGAAACCGCTGAATTAACGCTAGTTAGACTTGTCCAAAGAGAACATTTTGCTTCAGATTTAGCTTTGTTAGAGCAAAATAAACCTTGTTCGCCTAAAATTCGTGCCTTATGTCCGTTTCTTAAAGATGGAGTTATTAGAGTAGGAGGACGTCTATCAAACTCAAATTTAGAATATGATCAGCAGCATCCGTTTTTGCTGCCCAAAAAAGACCACTTGGTGGATCTCTTAATAGACTATTTTCACCAACGTAATTTACATACTGGTCCGCATCTTACACTGTCGTTGTTGCGTCAGAAATTTTGGATTTTAGCTGCACGAAATGTTGTTAGACATCGCATTCGCAACTGTAATTTTTGCTTTAAATTTCGTCCTCGCGCAACTTTCCCATGTATGGCGGATTTGCCCGCTCCTAGAATTACAGAAGCGAAACCATTTTTGCACAGTGGTGTAGATTATGCCGGACCATTCTATATCACTCTGACTCGTCGTAGAGGTGTAAAAAGCCAGAAAGCTTATTTATGCTTATTTATTTGTTTAGTTACCAAAGCCTTACATCTAGAAGTGGCTTCTGACCTATCCACTGCGACTTTTATTAATGCCTTTAAACGTTTTTTATCCCGTCGTGGTCCATGCTCGGTTTTGTATTCCGATTGTGGTACAAATTTTATTGGAGCTAAAACTGCCCTAGACGATTTGTCAAAATTTGTGACCTCACAAGAGTATCATTCTAGTATTGATGATGAATTGATTAAACGAAATGTAGTATGGAAATTTAATCCTCCAGCAGCACCTCACTTTGGAGGAATCTGGGAGGCAAACATTAAAAGTGTGAAGTCTCATTTAACTAAAGTTATTGGCACCCAAATTTTGACTTATGAAGAATTTACGACGGTTATTACTCAAATAGAGGCTTTATTAAATTCTCGACCATTGTGTACGCTCAGCTCGGATCCTAACGAGCCGTTAGCTTTGACGCCTGCTCATTTTTTGACAGGGACACCCCTTCAATCGCTACCAATTCAAAATTTAGACATGTCGACTAATTTAGTAACCCGAAAAGAACTGCTCGATCAAATTTTGCAAACGTATTGGAAACGATGGCACGTGGAATATCTACATAATTTGCAAGTTCGTCAAAAATGGAATAAGCCATCTTCTCCAATAAAGGTCGGTACGGTCGTAGTTTTGCGGACGGATAACACCCCACCGTTGCATTGGCCATTAGGGGTCGTTCAAGAGGTCTTTCCTGGCAAGGATGGGATAGTTCGCGTCGCCAGCGTCAAAACTCCCAATGGTCTTTATAAACGACCTATAGTTCGTCTATGTCCCCTTCCAAATCAGTGATCGTTTTGATCCTATAATTTTGTTTTTAGTTATTTGTTCTTTGGGTGGATGCAATTACTTGCAGTTTAATTTAATTTAATATTTATTATTATTATGCGGAAGGGAACTTATATTTCTTTTCTTTAGTTGATAATTTAGTTTTAGTTAACTTCATTCCTTAACGGTCGGGGGGAATGTTAGCGCCTCTTTTCATTTAGGGGTTTTTGTAATCTTCTTACTAAGAGATAAGAGTAGTAGTAGTCGAGAAGCGATCGGGTGGCAGCCACACGCCGCATTTTACAGTGCATTTATTAATAGTTAATTTAATTGTGCCGTACCGTCAAGGTTCTCTTTCTTCCTATTCTTCCTCTTTCCTTACTTCTTCCTTCTTACATCGATCTGCACTTTGACGGACCACTCGGTAAGTTTTTTTTTGTGTTGTTTTAAATAGCCTTTCTTTTACGCATTAACACGGGCCCAACGACTATTACAAACATTTTACTGTTTTCAAACATAAATTGGAGGCTTAATTTTTTGTTGTGTTTTTTAAATTCTGCAAAATTAATATCTGTTCCATTGAATATGCATGGAGAGGATCGAAGCCCCAGCCTAAAACATCGCAGATAATGGCTAGCTCCGGGACGTATTTTTGTTTTATTAGTTAAACTTTAATCAAATTATTTGCATCTCATTACTGTCGGTTAATGCGTGCTGTGTGGAAATTTTGTTTGCGTAGTTATTGCTTTAATCTTGAAATTACTTTATTGCGTAATTGAAAATTCATTTGCGCTGTGTTTTAATTAAAAATAAGTATTGAAATGACAACCAAATTAATTAACTAAATAATTTCAGTCGATGTTTCATGTTTTGACGTTGTTTTGCGAATGTAATTTCCGGACACATTTCTCTTGTTGTCGTTCAAACTTCCCAATACGTTTTATATCTCCGGCCGAAACTTTGCTTTTTGATTCAGTAAATAAAATTAATACGGTTTTCCTCGGAAATTCATTTATGATTTAGAAATTTATCCCAAATTGCTTTGTTTCCGTTCACACTTTTATGTAAATATTTCCACCGAGAGCGCATTTTTCTGTTATGAGAATCACGTATCGGCCATGTCGCAGGATTAAAAACAATAATCTGAGATCGGTTGGAATCTTCCACTGTGAAAATGAGCAAAAAACCAAACAATATCTGGAGCAGAAGTTGGAGTTTTATCTCGAGCATTATTTTTGATATACATCAATGATCTGTAACAAATAGGAGCGAGCAGGAAATCGATATGAAATCGCTGATGGCTGTTGGATTGACATTCAGTATGGCCTTTTAATAATACGGCCAAAAACGAGGAAAAAATGCACGAAAGGTTAGGTGTTCACATCCGTGAGTTTATTACTTGTATTGAATTAGAAGTTTTAGAGCAACAGATCGAGACGGGTTTTATGTGTGGTTACAAGTCGAACGAATTCTGTGAAATCTTTCTGCCGGAAGAAATCTCGTAAAGCACTTGCTTTTCTAACAAAGTATGATCGATAAAAATGAAACGTATTCAATCATCAAACTTTTTACGGCACTGCTCCGGAAACTTTCAAATTTTCTTTTTTTATACATTAATCGAAGCTCTGGTGTGTTATGGCGAAACGCCGGAATTAGACATTTCCCAACTTTTTTTAATAACCAGAGGCTTGCCGGGTGAAGGAGATGTGGTGACATTTGACCTAAAAGCTAAAATGCATTAAACACATAACAAATTCAAATTTAATAATATTCCCTTTGTCTCCATTCTATTTTTAAAGCTGTCTCAAGCCGTCCTTCACAATGTTTGCCTGCAGAATAAGTACCTAAGTTTTTTAATGTAATTTCCACCTAGTTAATGGTTTTTCAGTGTGCGTCTAAACATACGAAGTGAGTTTCGTACTAAAGATTCTAAATCACCGTAAACGAACCCAAGTTCTATCTTAACAACAAGATAGGAAAGTGTTTCTTGAAGAAGAAGCCAACAATACTCTGCATCTCCACCACAAGCCTTATTATCATTACGAGTAGATTGTCATCCAATCACTTTTCTTGTGTCCGAGTTGTTTGTCCACAATTTTGTAAATGCTGATTACGTTCACTGAAACTAGTGAAATTCAAAGGTTCCAGGCACCCAAAATGGTTATGGCGATTTAATTAATCTTTGCAAAAGAGAAGATAGCATATTTTCTCTATAAAAAAACTGGCAAAATTGAGGATTATCAGTCATTTTGTACACTAAGGTCCCAGTGTAAGCAACTTAGTAAACAGTTTCTCATATTGTAAAGGTTTGGTTGCAATCCAAATTTTTTCTGGAAATTTATGAAAACCAAACATAAGGATAGCGAAGTTTCATCACTAATGTTCCATAATAAGATATGTGCTGCTGACGGATAAAATTCGCTGATCTATTTGCTGATTATTTTTCTAATGTTTCTAAAATAAATGATCTGTCATTGTCTTGTTCTTGTAAATTATGATTTGCAAGATGTTCAAAATTTCAAGTTGGGAATATCTTTAGCTGAAGTATTTGAAAGATTACAGAATATAAATGAATCGGATTTTCCTGGACCTGATGGTCTTTCGAGTGTATTTCAAAAAAAAAGTTAACCTACTTAGTATATACTATGCCATTATTTTGTCTTCTTTAGACGTTAAGATCTACACCTATTTTTAAGTCTGGTAATAGACGTGATCTTGTTGATAATTACAGGGGTGTTTGCAAGCAGTCTGACATTTCAAAATTATTCGATAATTTAATAAGCCAACATCTTCTGCGACACTGCAATGGTATGTGGTATCATATCTAAATATCAGCATGGTTTTAGATCTAAGCATTCCATTTTGACCGATCTCTTCAAATATCATGCTTACTTAACCGATGCCTTGCTCTCATTATAGTCGAAATGATTTCTCAAAAGCTTTTGATCGAGTAAACCCCAACATTTTCGACCCCAAATTATTAAAATTAGGTTTTGCTTTTCACATTGTACAGTGAATATCATTTTTTCTTCATGGCCGCAGTCAACAAGTAAAAATTTGTAGTGACGTCTGGGGTTCCACAAGGTTCTCATTGTGTCCCGATTTTGTTTTTCTCTTTGTATACGACTTACCAAACTGTTCCCGCCTTTGTTATGCGGACCATGTTAACTTGTTTAACTCTATCGATTCTTTAAATGACGCTATTCATCTTCAAGAATATTTCGATAGTTTATCCCGCTGGTGTTGTGATAGTAACTTGGTTCTATAAATATTAAGAAATGTTGCTTTATATTTTTATAACAAGAAGGTTCTAATGGGCTTTAATTATCAAATTAATACTTCATATTTGAATAAAGTGGAAACTATCAAGGACTTAGGTGTTACATTTGATACTACACTGACATTTATTCCTGTATTGCAAACAAAGATTCAAAAGTGTGGGGTTACATCTGGCGCAATGGTAAAGATCCTTGCTTCGCTCTCATTTGGAGTATTATTCAAGTTAATGGTCTCCTTTCTACATTGTTCTACATGACATTGTTTTTCTTGAGCGAATTCAGCGAAAGTGTTTACGGTGGTTGGAGTTTTTTTAAGACCTTGTTAATGATTTCGTTGTTAGCCCATCATTGTTAGTTGCTTTACCTTTTTATGTTCCTCTTTCGGGGGGTAGATCCACACGTAGCTAGCGTTCACCTATTTAGAGTACCCTCCTTAACATAGAATTTTTCTTTCCATAATACAATAATGAAGGCGATTTGAACTGCCAACTTGCTTTCTAACATAAATTATTTCGATTTGTTCTGTTTAAATAGGTAAGGTAACCAAACGTCCTATTTTTTTCCGGGTATGTCCTCTTTTTTCTAAATTTTGCAATTTCATTGCCCATCAGTTTTAATTAAATTTCTAATAAACAAATGTTTCATTAGTCTTTGACTTGATTCTTGAAGACTGACATCTAAATGTCGATTAGTCGAGACAAAAAAGTCGACTGTTATATACATTCGTACAAGTATTTGTTTGAGATTTTTGTTTTTATCATCTAATCTTTCTATTTTACATCCTACGATTTGTTACTTTGAAATAAGAAGTTTATTAATTAACAAAAAATATTTTACATTTGCTATTCAGAAAAATGTGACCTCTCCCCTTCTTTTTTCTTTTGAATTTTCTGTGTCCTTTTTTTGTTATTTTTAAATATGGTCACCCTTTAAACAGGGAACACTTTAGGCACTTGCTGTTTAGGTTAATAAGTTAATAAGTATTAAGTTCAATGCTTGGGTAAAATCTTTGGTAACTAAACGATGGTAAATCTTACCCAAGATTTTAACCTTGAATGCGTATTTCAGTACTTTAGTAAAAAGTGGGTTAAACTTCCTGCTTTTTGGCAACACCGCGTCTTAGGATTTTAAATACGTATGCATTGTTGCTGAAAAGGAGGAATCTTTGATTTCTTGGTGATTTTTTATTATTCCTGAAAATGCAATAGATATGGCGAAATTGCATGATATCTTGCGAAAAAATGGTCTAGGAAAATATGGATACTGTGCGGGTTTCCTTCGGTAAAGATTTTAAACTTGGTTAAATTATAGCCAAGCACTGAAATACGTCAAACCAGGAAATAAATTGGTAACCAAATTATTTGTGGTTTAACCGTCAACTGAAATACCGGGCGTTAATTTTTAGTCATTCATTGATAAATAATTTTCTGATTGCTATTTAGTTGGTTTTGTAATTTTATTTATTTTGTAAAAAAAGAGCACGAAACAGGCAAAACTTATTAGTTATTAATAAGTTAATAAGTTGTTAATTTTTAATTTTGATAAGCGCGTATTTTGTAATGAAACCGTTAAAATTTAAAGGCCGCTAATTGTTGTTGCCATTATTAAAATCTGACATTCAGAATAAGGCCTATAGATAATTAGATTAAATCTGTTTGAACAAAATTTTGGGAGAAATGTGACTTTTTACCCTAAAAATGTGCTTAAAAGGCTTTTTAGGGGTACTTTACAAAATACATGAGTTTTTAGTTGCTAGGTTTTATTAAAAATTATGATTTTACCGTTTTGAAGTCGGTATTATGACTAAGGGCTAACAAAGTCTGCGTTTTTTCTAACTCTGAAAGATGGTTTTTACAATCGATTTGTTTAAAGTTTGTTTGGAAGCTTATTTGTTTTTTTATTGACAAGCTCGCGTTTTAATAATGCAGTAAAGTTTGTGTTTTATGGCGGCTTTTAACCATTTTCGAGTACAAGTCGCTGCGCGTCTAAATCTTTGGAGTTTAATACTCGGATTTTAAAAGATTTAGATAGTTGTATAGATCAGGCGATCGAAATTGAAAGTGAGGGAACCGGTCGTTTGGTGGATTAAAGCATAGATTTTGTCGTGAGCGCCCTCCTCTAAAGATATCTCGTTATTTATGCGTCGGAGGAAAAATCCACTACGTGAATATATTTGCTACAGATAAACGCTCTTGTAGTATTAGGGAAGTAATTTATGAGTGTTTCATTGATTTGGTATCTAGTTTTGTTTGTGTTGTTCCGATTTGACGAGTAAACTTAATATCTTGCAATAAAGTTTGGGACTAGAGGGAGGATGCTAGTGTGTGTTGGGAAGTCAGCCGCAGGTCAAGCCTCTCCGGTGTCCTCCCGTAATTGCTGAAAGCCGCAGGAGAGCAAATATTCTCAATAAACTAACATGCAGAGACAGGACGCAAATGAGTAAGTAAACTATTAGCCGAGATGATAGCGTCATATCATAGAGGGATAATGTACGACCGGTTTCTAATCGATATTGTGCACAGAGCCATCAATTTCCCTTATGTATCTAAGAGGATAAATTCGGAGGCACTGATCCATTATTTACATGTTTACTACGCGTTTTTTACTTTTAATTGTCATGCAAATACAATTTTGATGACGTGGATTTATGCAATGCACACGACACGTGCCACTTGCAACTGCTCTGCAAGGGTTTTAGCCGCCTATTGTCATCTACTGTGTGAGTCAACACTTCTGTTTACCCCTCATAAAGCAAGAACGACGCGGATTTATACGTCGAAACCATAAAATATTTTATATCCGTTAATTTGGCGTGAACAAAATAGAATGTAACCCAGACACAACGGATCATATCTATTGCCTTTTTGATGGCACTATATAAAACAATTGTTTGGTTAAATTTCTGAATAAACCCCAGATATTACGAGCTGTGCGCTCGCATCAGCTTAAAGTCGGTAAATCTGTATTTGTTCGGATTTATTTTCAACGAAATAATAAGCGCTCGAATTTATCTTATGAACAATGTTTTTTGCAAAACTCCACAGTCGGGTTTCTGGCACTAAATTTGTTACCCTCCGGTAAATTCTAAGAGACAATTGAGCAGTTTGTTGTTATTAACCCAACCCTTTGAAGTGACAAATATAAACTCACTTTTAGCTTTTACTTTTGTAATTACCCGAGGAGCGACTATTTGTAAGCAAAGCGCTGGCAATTATAATTTCCATTAATGCCTATTTTACAATTTCGCCACGAATGAGGTTTGTAAAATTCAATATTTTAGAGTTCAGCCACAAAATTTCAGTTTGTTTTTTAATCATGAGATTGTAATAAAATATTTGTTTGCAATAACTCTCCTTATCATTCTCGCATCTTTGAGAGGAAAACATTTTGCCACAAAGTTGTTGGTTTTATTGAAGGGCTATTTGTGTGGTTGTTGACTGGTGCAAATAGCGATGGGAGTATTTCCTTTGAGCGTCACAGGATTGGCCCAGGAGGAAGAAATCGCTGCTTATACATTCAAAAATATTTAATTCATGAGGATAATGGAATGGCGATGAGCTTTCTTTCTTAATTATGGTCGAATCTCTTTGTCGCAGCTTCCGTCTCTTCAAACTTTTGAGGTGATGAACTGTTCGTTAAGGTAATTCGAAGCATGTGGCGTACGAGTCTTGAGCAATATTACACGCCATTAATTACGAACCCTTGTCAGGTCTCCACGTGTTAATCTAGTGTATTATACAAACGCATCATTCTGTAGTAATGATCTTCGCCATGAATATAACGAGCTTAATTATGCTTGCACATGAGGGAATCGAAGAATTTATCAAAGTCGTTCGAGCTGGCGTCGTCGATTGGGGTCGGATAAGAAAAAGCTTTGGAAATCGTGCAGTTGTTGGTGAAATTAAATTTGCACGTGAAGAGTGGCTGTATGTTAAAATTCCATCATCTGGCGCTGGCATATTAAATTGTAATTGTACTCTGTCGTTCTTTGAGTTTCCTCCATATTCCACTCTAAATGCCTCCCTTAAATTTTGAAAGCAGCGCTTTGCGATTTGTAATTCAATAATTCGCAAACGAAAGTTCTCGCTTCACATTATGAAGCTGTGTTATTGTCAACGAGAGCACTTTCAGGCGGCGGATCTGCTAGGAAATGGGAAAGTCGAGTTAAAGGTTTTATTGATTAACTTCCTTTTGGTTTGGAGCCATTAAGTTTGCGAGTTGGTCTGACCTCGCCAAATTAAACTCCCCGCTACTTTTCTAATGAAGTGTTTCCGGGTTTTATACACACTTCACCCCTATAAATATTTGTTGCTGGAAAAAGCGATCGTTTCCGATTAATATTTTGCTGACGCCGGCAATTTTTTATTAGTGAGGGTTTTGAGATATTTTACTAAGAATGGTTCGCCCGAATAAAGTCTGCATGCCAGGGGAATTTAAGGATTTCACGACTAAATTGAACAAGGGATTTTACTAAGACGTGGACTGATCCCGATCGGAAACTTTAACAGAACTACTCCAAGGCCTTTATGCCAGCTTTGTTTATCTATTAGAGATTCTCAAATAACAAACTATTTGATTATAAGTGCATATTTAAGACGCTGGGGTTTAAGTAGTGAGGCGGAAGCCTGAAACCATTAAGTTAAAGCTGACACTAAGCCGCCTGAAATAATGACTGAGATTCAATAAAGGCGGCGAATAGTTTCCAAACGACAAAAGAGCAAATTGCAGTCTGTAATTAATGATTTGCGCATAGTTTTGGTTCAGTGATCAATTCTACTGTCTCTTACGATTCCAATTTAACTTATTTCGAGGCAACTTTTTGCACCACCTTCAACAAGAAGCTCAAATTGTCGCACGCGACCGTAAAACACAACCAGTCATATGTGCATCCGGCCCCAGTCAACCAAACAGACAATTCTATAAATTGCCACAGTTATTTCATATTCAAATATGTCCATTTACATATTTCTGTAATTAAGGTAACCCGGTGAGACTTGAACGTAAAATATTGCACCAACAATAAATTAACATATCCACAAAAAGAGTCAAGTAATTTATTTCAAATGATAAGAAGCGAATTCCCGCAAAATTTATTGCACAATATTGTTACAAAAATTAATTTCACCTACAATTCCAATTTACACCGTTTTAAACAACTGGCAAGGAACGAAAGAGGGTGAATCAACATAAATATCGGGAATTCCAACGCCGCAAATTTATCATCGAAGGGGTTGAGCTTTTTGCGAGGAAAAACTTTCGGCTATTGCGACGTGCTTAATTACCGACCCAACTCAAAACTCAGCAAAAGGCAAACTTAAGCGATAATTAGGTCTCAATCCAACCGCCATTTTTACAGCAAACTGGCAACCACTTTCTTTCGGAAACAGCAAAATAAGCAAAGCTTTCATTTTATAGCGTTACAGTGAATATTAAAAAAATTACAATGTTCCTTCTTCCCTATTTTTAAGCAGTTGTTTTAACCTTACTCGAACAAAAATGTTGTCATTATTCGTAACTAGCAGTTATCCACGGCTTCGCGCGCATGTTCACAACCATTTTGAAACACAGAAAAATAATGCAAAACTTATATATCAAATAGTATATCAATAGTAAAGTCGGATCACTTTTGTAATATTGGTATATTAGAGATTGTTATTCTGTTATATTCGGACCAAGTTTTATTACTAAATTTGAAAGTTGGCAATGCTCTTACTACTGTCACGAAAATTTGAAGTTTGTCTTTGGCATTGTCAAAATTGACGAATTTAAAAGAATTAAGCGAGCAGCAACGAACTAGCCCCCTATTATTGTTCGCGTAACCCCATCGAATTGGCATGGGGGCCCGCCAAGACACTCAGCAACCACTGACAAAGGTTACTTTAAATTTTATGACGAGAGTTTAACTCAATCTGCGGCTCACAAAACAACATAAAACACGCCGAAAAATCTTCTCTACTTACTTCTCGCAAAGGTTTCTGCCAATTCCGGACAAACAATCACTAATTATTTGTCTAAAATAATTCGTAAGGTAGGTTTTACCGGTCTCCTTTTTTGTCCGTTCATATTTTCAATACACAAGTTTATTTGATTCTTTTGATTAGTTGTCCATTAATTTATTTAGGTTTGTTATTAAAATGTGTTACATTTGATAGTTTTAGTTACGTTTTGACTGTGAATAAGCTTGAGTGAAGCAGTTTTATGATAGTCTGAATGTCCCTTTTTAGCGGCTAAAAGTGCGAATAAGGTATTGAGATATCGGTAAAATGACTAAGAAATGTTACTTACAAGCAGAAAACTTAACTGACCTAACGTATTTTGCAGGATTTCTACTTAAAGAATTGAACAATTTGACACTGTCATATAACGTAACCTATTTTTGAAAGCCTAAATTCGCGGTAAATGACGCAACTTACAATGCCAACATTTTCAAGTTGATGCGATTTTGTTTAATATTACAAAAGTGATCGGAGTTTATATCAAAAAGTAGAAACAAATAATTTTACTGTGAACCTTAAAACCGTTACAAACCCAAGTAAATTTTGCTTTTTTTTCATAATTGCAAACACACTCATTTCCTGTTTAACCCTCTTGTGGATGTAATTTTTAAAAATCCTGAAACACATTTTCTTTATTTTTAACCGTAAGTCCATGTACCAATTTTCTTGGATAAAACTTCAAAAATGAAAAAGTTTAGCATTTAACTCCCTTGGAGGTGGGATTTCTAAAAATGCTGAAATATACGCCTCTTTCTTTTTTTCCGGATGTCTAAGATATTAATTGATATGTATAACTTCGACATTGAAGGATTTTTTTATTTAACCCCCTTGGTGTGGAACTTCAACCCTCTTGGGGGTGGAACTTCCAAAATTTAGAAACTCTTCTTTTTTCATTCTTAATCGAAAGATCAAATACCATTTTTCATGAATATAGCTTCAAAAATGACGTTTTTTTATGTTTGACCCTTTTTGGGGGTGGAATTTTTAAAAATAATAAAATACTTGTTCTTTATTTTTCATCGAATGCCCAAATACCAAAAGTTACGAATTTTTATACAAATTTTATTACGCTATTTAACTCTCTTATTAGGGTGGATTTGACAATCGTCAGATAAACCCCGGATAAGTTATTTCTAGTATAATTACTATGGTTACATTTGTTACAACAATGTATTTTTCTAAATTTATCTTTAGGATAAAATTATTCGACGACTGAAAAATCCACTCTTAGCGGTTGATTTTTCGAAAATCCTGAAACACGTCTTTCTTCATTTTTAACCGAAAGCTCAAACGCAAATTTTCGAGAATACAGGGTACTCAAAAGCTGGCGCACCAACTCAGTGGTACGTTATTGAGAAGCAAGTGCAGATTACGGGATAAATGTTGAAAAAATTCCTAAAGTCATATTTTAAAAGCTACAAACTTATTGTGTTAACTTCTTTAGTTTTCATTACTTTTTTATGTTTTTATGTTTCATACCAGGTATTTGTTCCGTAACAAAACGATGAATAATTATTTTTAAATTTACTCTCAGACTTTAACATATTTTTTTTACTATTTGAGCACGCTGTATGTAGGCAATTCACCACCACACTCCATTGAGTTGGTGCGCCGGTTTTTGAGCACCCGGTATGACTTTAAAAATGACGGATTTTTATTCAAATTTTAATACCCTGTTCAACCCCTCTAGGGGGTGATTTGCTAAAAATCCTGAAACACGTCTTTCTTCTTTTTTAACCAAAAGTCCAAATACTAATTTTCAAGTAAGTTCAACGTAACTTTAAAAATGACGAGTTTTCTAAATTCTAATTCTAAATTCAACTCCCCATTTAACCCCTTTAGAGGATGATTTTCCAAAAATCTTTTCTTAAGTACATTCTTACGTCATAAAAGCTACCTATTGTAAATTTGTAAATTTCAGTTTTCTGTACTTAGTCGATTAGGCAGTGCGTTGATAGGTCAGTCAGGATAAGCAATTTTAAATACAGGGCTTTCATTTTAAAAGGAGCCAGTCTCAATAACTTTTGACAATGGGGAAATTCAAAATCAACATTAGTTACATTTTAGGTTTCATCCCTTAATCGCTAGTTAGCTTTAAAATTTTAAATAGTACCATTTCAACGAAATTTATAAAATTAAAAATAATTAGTTGACAATTTGTCAATTTCACAACTGACAGTTTTGACATTTATTGACAGAGAATTCAGTTGAGCAGAGCGGCTCAATTTTTTTTACATGTAAAGGTAACTAGATGAGAATCATTTAAAAACACATTGTACAATTATGTGTCTGAATGGTCGCGTTTTCTTACACACGTAAAGTCCAAGATAAAATCTAAATCTTTGAAATCGGTCAGAATTTGAATCGTTCTCCAGTTCATATTGTTTTCCCAAGTTTACCATAACTTGTAGGGATTTTGAAATATGTATTTTGTTGTACATTGTTTACAGCATTTTAAAGTTTAAGTATTTTTTCTCATGACATGGTAAACATTATTCATTACATGCATTGTGTTTAATATCTAAACATTATTGACGTTTCTCGTTTTAGCTGATAAGTGTTCTACAGTGCTTTACAATTAACAAACACCACATCCTGAATTTATGTATAGTGTAATGCAGTTCTGGAATATCGAGATACTGCTAGTGTGAAAAGCTCATAAATAAAATAAAAGATCGAGGGATTTAGGATTTAGTCACTTCGCGCCGAATAGTCTTTAAATCTGTTATGTGTGCGAAGACCCTTTTTTATTTTATTAATTCTATTTGGGACTTTATGACTACAATGAATGTCATAAATAGCTCGTAAACGTGGCTGAATTTTTATATTTTTGGAAATTGTTCGATTAAATGTTTCAGAGGAAAGTAAAACAAAGGCAAATACGATTATGTCTAATAAATTAGCATAATCCATAAAAGGGTCGCCGGTGCGGTATAATTCACAAGTGATAAGGGCGAGCGTTAAAAATTAGTTTGATATTTTGTAAAACGTAAGAATTTAGGTGTTAAAATTAGCGTTATTGCAGTACGCCGCAAGAACCAGATAAGATATAATCGTCCTTGGGACATAAAGTTCATTTGGGAACAACTTATGAATTGGTCCTTATCTCGGCGGTCCCAATTTGGCGTCGGTGTAAGCTTCATGTCGAAAGGTCTACATATCTATCTGGTTCTCTAGTTAATAACGCAGTTATCATTGCGATAGCGGTGCGGTAATGAAACTGTCCCATTTACTGAGGCCTGTGTAATATTAAGCACTACATTATGCTCTCAGACGAGATGGGTGTGCTCATTAAATTTTACACTACGGACTGGCCCCTTTTATTAAAAATTTTGCTCCACCCTGTATCTATTTCAAGCGGTCTCTGACTTGTTGGGAACATGTCATATTGTTCGTAAGTTTCCTGACCACATCAGTTTAATTTAACTAATAGTAACTAATTTAACTAATAGGAGCATGGCGGAAGATCGGCCAGACACTGGGGTGAGTCAAGTTGGGGAAGATGTAGGGTATGCCAACAACCCTACATTTGTTGTAGTTTTAATAAATTATATTTGACCTACTGGAAGAGTTTTATTTATTCAGCAAATTTGTTTTTGTTGACGTTTTCGTCGCGTGCATCTCGCGATAATTAGGACAAATATTCCTGCTTCTATTAAATTAGCTAATTTAGTCGCTCTTCATCAATTCTCACGGGACATCATGTATCTACCTGTATTTAAACTGCGCACTTACCTGCTTGAACTTGACTAATTTGTTTCAATTTATTTAGTGCACAAAGAAAGTACCGCTTCTTCCATACAACTGAACAAATATAGAAACGTACCAAAAGTGGTTACAAGTAAATAGAATTAAAGCAAAGAAACATAAGAAAAGAACGCGTCCGTTGCGACATTCTATACCCACATACAAAAAATATTTTGTATGTAAATAACATATATTTTAACTGACTCAAGCGGCTTATCTTCCTAAAATAAATACTGAAAGCAAGAAAGGGCAGAAAAACGTAAAATTGAATTTCGCTAAAGCCCCAGTTTTCGAACGTTTCAATCACTCCATTATTCACCTCAAAGCGTTATTTCTGAACTCTCATAATTTTTGTATTAATGGTCCAAGTTTTGTATCTAAGACAAATACTTGTTTGTTACGACCAAACGTGTTATGAATTTGCAAATAGACGAGAATAGTTTTATGCGAAAAGTTTGCGAACGCAACTTTTGGCCATCGTGTCATTGAAAGTTAAATAAAAGTAAAATGTGGGCTAAGAGTTGGTGCAATTCTCTCTAGGTTCAGTATTTTAGCAAGCCCTTATTGTTAAATGGTAGTTTGACCCATTTTAACGTCAATATTTTGTTCCTTGTGGCCAGAACGGATTGAATTACTTACCCACAGCATTTCAGCAAGACTTTGAAAGCTCGGGATCTAAGTATAAAGGGATTCCTTATGGATAGTTAATTGGGACCCTTTTAGCTTTGTTTCAAAAATTTATAGAGGTCTGTCTTGCATTTATTGCAAAGCGATTTTAATTCTTGCCACAAACCGAATCAATACGAAAATGGAAATTTCGGTAAAATATTCCACCTACTGACTGAAACGAACAGAAAGTGACATTTGCGTATTTAAATAAAATAACATTTTTCCGTTTTGATCAGCCCACTTTCAAAGTGATGTAAATTTAAAAATTAATTGTCTAAATCCGACTCTCTTTGTGCAAAAAATAAATTCTCAGTTATTAAGCGTTTTTAATGCACAGTTAAATTTAATTTACAATTGTGGTTTCGCGAGCAACGCAATTTGGCGAAAAAATAAATTCGTGTATTTTTCAAGCACGATGATTATGAGTCCTTAATCTTTCATTCCGAGGACACCTGTTTAGATCCCAGTGGCGAATTCGTGATGTTCCATCATCCCTCGTCACCATCCGATTAATAATTTCTTCGTGTTAGCCCGCGCTAAAAACATTTCAACATTCCACCCTCTATTGATCGAACAACTTTTCTCAGCCGAGAATAATTTTACATACGGCTGTTTTTACCCTTTGTGGCCGGCTTAAATACCAACAATTCACGGTGATGTATTGATTCAGGATTTTTGATTGCGTTTGTGCATTTTTTAATTAAACTGGAAAAACATCCAATTAAATTTTAAAACAACATTCGGGCCAAATGGCCCTGAAATATTTTGAGGAGAATGCGGATTTTTTTAATAATTAATATAAACTGTCACTGAATAATGGAAAAATGTTCAGCCAACATTCGACCCCTGAAATGGCAATTAGGGGCGGATGTTGCACATTAACAAATATAAAGTTGAAACTGCGATACTCAACCCTCCTACACTTGGTTAAAGTTTCAATCTTGGAATGATTTAATTGCAATTTAATAGCTCTGAAAATTAATAAATAATGTAACAAAAGTACACTTTATTTTTTGTTCCTGACCGTGATTACAAATGCTGCCAAGATTTAAATTTATGAACATGTCGCTTTGTGTCACCAAATCCGCAACGAAAATAGGACATGTCCGGCTCAATTGATAAAAAATATAATTATTGTTGTGGTTGCAAACAAAGCAGCTTTTTTCATTTTGTTTTGCGTTGTTAAGCTATTTACCTACAAACACAGCAAACAAACACAATACACGGTTTGGTGTTGAAAATTTTTGGTCCAGATTCAATTTAAAAATGTTTTAATCATTTAAATTTAAGTTAAATCTGCTGGAATTTAATAAAATAAACTTCATACAAAAAATGGTTTTATTTATCTCTTTGTTGAATGGCAAACCGCGAATCACATTTTTAATTTAAATCGAAATTAAATAAACATAAAGCGAGCTGTAAAAATCAATTGGTGGTAAATGGCGACACTTTTAATGGCCCTTTTATAGGCTACATTTACTTCTTAAATCTCGGCTATTTGTTTTGATGGCAGGCGTGTCCAAAGTCATTATCTAAATGATCAATAACGGAAACAGTTTATAAATTGATTTAATCAAAAAATCGAAAAATTTTATTCAATTTTTTGGTAATTGCGCCCCAAGCTGAGCTAAACGACTTATTTGTAACAAAGTTTTATCAAAAAAGGTTAGTTGGTTAGATGGTCATCTCATAAAGCTAATATAACGGACTTTGCGAGCGAGAAATATAAAAATATGTTATTTATTAGTTTCTGCAATAAATAAATGACGAGAAAAATACATCCCACTTCTCGGAAAGTTTGTGTAATTACTTTTGACTTCAATTTTATAAATTTTCAAATTATCTCACTTCAGACTGACTTTGATTATTTATAGAACTCATAGAAATGATTTTCGATAGTAAACAATTTTTTTCACTATTTTAAAACTTACCGGTAAGCATATGATCAGTAACAACGTCTCTAATGAACTAATTAATTTTGTTATTAATTTCAAACGTATTCCAATAATTGATGAACTTGCTTAGATTAATGATTAAAAGTGTACACTTGAATTATTATTATTAAAGTGGTATTGATTTCTGGACGGGAAATGAATTTTGCACGATAATGGAAAAACTAGAAAATGCTGTAAAATAAAACTGTATTTATTTATTTACGCGTTGACTGAAAGGTTTTAACTCTGTCAAAATTTTTAGTTTTCTATTTTTATAATTATGGGAAGTGTGTTTTTGGGGAAAAGTATTTAATTGCTTTATTTCCCGCAAAAACGCTCCAGATCGTTCTCATGAGATTTGCCGCTTTTTCCAGCACCATCTAATGAGTGAAAATCCTTAAATACCGGTTGGTATTATTCCCCACTCGTGCTGTTTTTCCAAGATCCGGGGAAATTTATTTTGCAGGTTTTAAGCATCGACGCGGAATTTATGTATATGTAATATTCTCCAAGATTGTCTTTAATCACTCTCATATTTCTTCCCTTCTCATTGGAGTTCGGTAATATGTTAAATTAGGCGAGCAAGTTTTCTGTCCAATTTGTTCGCTTAATGATTTCTTTGGAGGGCTTTCGCCCGTATTGATGTTTCCAGGGGGACATCTATTATTCATAAATAACATTCTTCACATAGTTTGGATAATATCCGGTCGTTTATTCCACGTTTTTGTAATTTTTCAATCAGATTATTCGAGTGAACTTTTCCCGAATTAATCGCGAGCATCTTTGAAACAGGATTAACGACTCCTTGCGGACCAAAGAATGTAATCCTGTGCAGAAATCGATAACGTAATCATTTGTACAAATACAAGCAATTGCCCACTACCAGCAGAAATGAGAACAATTTTTCCGAACGAAATAAAAGAAAAAGTGTGACCATTTATTTAACGTTTTGTTTTTTAAGGGAAATTTACATCGACATTGACAAGCAATACATTCCTTTATTACTGACATTTCTGATTCTGAAGCTGCTCGATAAATCTCGACCAGAGCCATTTGCAACAAATATATTGATTAAATAATTTAGGCAAACTCGGGTAATTCCCACCGAAAGTATTTTAAGTCTGTTTCGCTTTTCTTATTTTATGTGGCAGACAGCTATTTCTAACTCTAACCGCAAATTACGTTCTAAGTAAGTGTAGATCACTATTATCTTAACCCGTCGTGTCTTCGCTGATAAATGGAGGACTCTGCTCGCGTTTTTTCTTGTATACTTAATTTTGCGATGGAATTGCTTTTGCTTTTAATAACACCAACACCAATCAATATTCTCCTACCTAAATTGCACGATCTGGAGTGTTTGACGGCTGCAAATAACAAATATTGATTACAGCCTCTAATTATTTGCTCGGAATGTGCTTTTTGTTTCAAGTTTCCTACTGATGTGTAGAAAGATGTACATTTCGAGGGGATTGTTTACTGTTTTGCGACCTGAAATTTCTCCTTGCTTACGTGTAGAAAGGCATTCGGAGAGCTTGGTTTCATTCACCGAATAATTGGATTTTGTTTGCATTCGTAGACATCGCAATGCAAAATATACAAAAAATCGCGAAACACCCATGGCATAACAATATCAGCAACTCACTAGCTTGTTGTTTCTTTTATGCGTTATTGATTAAGTTTAATTAAAGACAATAATAGCTAGTGTTCTGTTTAGTAGCTTGCTGTTGTCCCTAGATTGGGAAAGAAATTCAACTACGAATCAATATAATCAAGTAATATTATTGGTAGTTTTTATGTGAAAACTAACTAAAGACAATACAACTTAACAACTAGAGACCGGATTTTTAGGAAGTTAAAACCCTTGTTTAGGTGTCAAAAAAGTTGTACAAAAACAGAAATTAGGTATTAAAATCTGGTAATTTAGGATACATTTTGTATTAATTCCTACTACAGGAAAAATAAAAACATATTCTTTGTTGCAATAAATTCTGTTAGAGAAACAAACAACATGAACTACGTTTTGTCAAAAACTTAAAATTATCTACTACAGACTGATCCAGAAATACTGAGTCTGTTGGCAACACTGGACTTTTTAAGGATACCAATGGAGTACGCTTCCAGTTAACAACAATTTAACATTCTTGTGAAGTTGTACGTTAAATAATTGTCAAGAGAAATCGAATTCGGTTACAGTGTTGCAAATTACGAGCACAAATAGTTTCAAATGTGTTGCCAACAGACTCAGTATTTCTGGATCAGTCTGTACATAAAGAAAGTTATAAAGAAATTAATTAACCGTTGAATCTAAATATTGTTCTAAATTTGCTGTTGTAAAATTAGTTCCCCTTTCCATAATAATTCATCTCAACGTAGAAAATGAACTCACTGTATTAGTACTAAAATTAGGCACTTCTCATTACCAAAATTTTTTCATTCAATTAACATTTTTATTTTCAGAAGAATTTTATTTTCAGAATTTCTTGTTTGTTTTTAAAGTAGTTTGATTAAAATAACGCTTTGCATTTGCAAGGGCTTATGAATATTGAGAAGAAGAAAAACATTAATAAATTGAAACAATACATTCTGAATAAGAGCAAAAAAAATTAAAAACTGGTATAGTTACAAAAACAAAAAAACAGTAAGATTAATATTTCGTAATCTAATCTAATCTAAGTGACTGAAAAAGTGAAAAATTAAAAAGCTGTAGAACTACAAAGTAAAAACATTACGAAATAGGAAAACTGGATAAGTCAAAGGAACAACGAAAACGTGAAAAATTTAGGAAATGAATATGAAACATTGGAAATTAATAAACTAAAACTTTAAAACTGTGTGAGTGAAATACTAAGAAACTATCGAGACTGAAAGACTGGAAGCCTGAGAACGTAAATTAAGAAGTGTGTTAAAAGTTGAATAACTTGAAAGAGTTAAATGTAACACGTAATTTTTGTTTATGCTTCTCATAAGTTTCAAATGTTCAAGTTAATAACTAAAACAAACTAAAACAAAGTTTAAAAAACTACACACCAAACGTTTATTTGAAACACAACATTTCAATCACAAAGTGGTCATGATCAGGAGAGAAAATAACTCTAAGTTAATAACTAAAAAGATATTTTGTCACTAATTTTGTACATTTTTGAAGATTGTGAGGGACCTCTATTGGGAAACAATTGAGTCTTTGTTCAAAAATTTGCGAAATTTGCGTTTGAACATGAAGTGATTGCGAGAATCACTCTTTATCAAAAGAAAATCGATTCACAATATATCCACAATTTTTGAAGCCGAAGGTAATAGAAAACATGTAATTTCCTTAGAAAACAGCAAAATTCTAGATGGTTTAGCCGGCATTTACTAAATAATCAAACAATTTTTTGTTCAGTTCTGATTGGTCTGTTTTACAGTTAGAAGTGCAATATCTCTCCGATATCCAAAGACAAATGCATCAATCGTCTTGCAATTTTTTGTGCACCAGATAAACAAGTAGGAGGTGATTTTTAAATTTTTATTGGTCGTTTACTCATTTCTAGGACAAATGAGACACCAGTGAACCAGTTTGAGGACCGATCTTTCTCACAGAACAGGATTTCGTCTCATATGGGCATAAAATTTTATTCCAAAATCAAGTTTGATACAAAAATGTTATAAGATACTAAAATTGTTTAAAATTAAAAAATAATTTAATATATAAATTAGAGTATGCATATTTAAAAAAAATAAATGTTCAAACACCGACAAAGGAGCTTTAACGCTGAGAAACTAAAAACACAAAAAGCTAAAAATATTTAAGACTGAAATTCTAAAGAACTAAGCTACTGAAAAATTGAGAAACTGAAAAAATTGTAGAACTGGAAAAGAGAAACACTAATAAATTGAAACATTAGATTCTGAATAAAAAAACAATACACCAAGAAACTGAAAAGCCAAAAAACTTTCAACCTGGAATACAACAAAACTAGAAAACGGTAAGATTAAAATTCCGTAGATCTAAGTGACTGAGAGAGTGATAATTAGAAAACGATGAAACTGCAAAGTAAAAACATTAGTAAGATAAGATAGTAAAACCACGAAAAACTGAAAAATTGAGAAATACTATGGGGAAATTAAAAAACTAAAATCTAGAAAATTGAATATTTTGATGTAATAATTTTAAACTAAATACTAATAAAACATCGAAAACACTATCTTATTTTAAATAGGTAGGTTAAAGACAATTCAATTTGGAACTTTATGAAAAATAAAAAGGATGTCAAATATTGCCATTTTTGACAAAACAAGTTTATTTTGATTTTTCAAAAAAATCCCTAAAAATTGCGTCTTAGGAAGGTTTCCTAAAATCCGGTCTCTATTAATAACTCATTACCATATTTGGTGCATTAGTTGCGTTAAAGTGGGTTACCAAGTTATGTGTTGCAACGTAAACCTTCTTTACTGTTATTCCAAAGCAACTAAAGCAGTAAAATATTGCTAAGCACTTTGAAGTAGCATAACTAGGCTATCATGTCGTTAAACTTAGTTTTGTGCGAATGCAGTTTGTTGGCAAAACTGTATATTTTTGTCGGATAATTCGCGTAATTTGCTCGAAATGTGTAACGTCTTCAGTGTTTGAGAGCATATTTACGAGCAAATGCTTAATTTTATCGGCGCGATTTGAGCGGAAAATGCCTTGCGGGGGATTAGTTCTGATATGTCTGGATTTTGAATAGGCGAATAATTTTAGTAATTTGCGAAAGATTTAGGGTTGCAACAATAACAGTTTTAATAACAACGATAAACAACGAGGAACATCTGCAAACAGTAACAGTTATGGGGCTGTAGGTGTAATTAAACCCTTTTACAAAATGAACTTTGTTTTGAAACGTTGTAAAAATTAACAGGGCAATATCTATTAGTGTTATCGACGGAAAATCGTGTTTTTTGTAATTTTTATAATGACAATGCAGTTCGCCGACTGAATAGAATTATTGGAGCTTTGTTTCCATTGATTGCAGCCTGATGGCTGATAAGAATCTTGATGACAGAGGCAACCCTCTGGATTGACTAAACGGCGAGCCAGTTCAACATTAAGGGATTGTAATGGTAATAATAATTATTGTTCTCAAACTATTTCAATTACCATTATGTCAATGGACGATGCCACAACTCATCATAATTTGTTGGAAACTTGTTGGAGATGAAAGCTCAAGTTAAAATTATTAGCTGATTGCAGCTGCAACACGTTCCACGTTTTTAACCACTCAAATTTCGACTGACTCAAAGCGAAGTTTAAGGTTTATTACCCCTTCTCGCGTTTGTTGTAATTTTCAAAACGAAGAGTAAATTTACGTGACAGCTTCAAGAGGAGATATAGCGCTGATATTACCAATTTAATGAAAATCAAGATATGACATTCCTAGAATAAAAATTCAGACGTTCGAGTCGAGATATATTACAGTTTATTTTCGGTTTATTGAGTCATAAAGCAGTAGATATTTTCCGGATTTGTGCGATTTATGGTCTTTAAAAATACAACACGACTTAGACTCACCGATAAAAAGCATCCAATTAATTAGTGCAAGTTTATTATTTTATTCAGGCGGCAATTAGTGCGCCACAGATGTTCCTACTACAAAGGATAATAGCTTTAGTTGTAGCGGAGTAAAGGGCAAGACAGATAAGAATGATTTTTTCTTTGTCAGTTGCAGCAAAAGCTTATTTCCTGATTGTCAAATTTAAATATTTCGTATTTTATGAGACGGAAATGAATTGTTTGCTTAGAAGACGACTGTATGATGAATTTTATTTAAGAATTAATAGGCATCGATCGCTCCAGATTCGAGTTAAAAACATGAAGCACCGTGAACGCAATTTGGGGCCGAGATTTAGGAAAACCATCGCCAAATATGGCAGTATTTATGCGTGTCACTTAGGAAAACATGGCCTGACAGACCCTTGGGCGCCCCCACATTTTCCTTGTTACGATACGATGAGACATCATTATCTTTTAATATTAATAAGCTCTTTGTGCTCGTGATAAGTTTCGAAAAATAATCTTGGGCACTTGTGTGGTGCTTTAATTATTTTATTGAGATTATTGCGATGCTGTGGCGTAGGCACGCACCCTCCGCATTAGTATTCCACTCCCGTTACATATTTTATATCTTTTGCGGTTATTTCACGACACGGATATTATTCGATTCGAATGATTCCGGACAAGTAGCTCATTTCGGGTGACCACAATGTTATTGCTTTCCTGTTTGCACGGGTCCTGTTTGAATGGCGGCATTTTTTATTCAGCTCACGGTCTGTACTCTCGACACTCTTATGCACCATTCAGCACATCCTGCGCGGTCTCTCAAACTTGGAGGGATTTTCTCGAAATTGGTATTAGAATTCTGAAAGAGGAAGAGGACACCGGAATTGTCCAGCGCACAGACGTGTTCGTCACATTTGCACTGTTAAACTTTTTCGACCACATCAAGTTTGCGCTGCTACAAACGTGGCCGGAACACTGATCATAACAAACTTGCACAACTTTCACGCTTTATGCATTTCATGCCATCGGACTGCAACAGTTTTGACCCGACACCACAACAAACTTCGCGGGAAGAAAATAAACAAATTTGTGCTAAAATCAAGCGGTGCATATAACGAGTTTGAAGAGACTTTTACTAACAGCTGAAGCGGTTTAGTTATAAAGCGAAAATAAGGGAGAAGGGGTGCACATGCACATTTCTAAATCTGTAGGAAAAATGGTTACAACAATGAGTTGAGTGATTAAATAAATAACAAAAAATTGCAAATACTACACCAATTCATTTCATTCTTAGTTCCCAAATAGTTAAATTAACATAGTCAATTAGTCCTCAATTACCAAAAGTGTAAAAGTATTGTCAAATTCTTATCAAAAATAAACCTATTTCAGAATTATCTATAAATTGAAGAATGCTTGTAATACTGAGTTTTTCGCAGTGCCATAACTGCCATACAAGAATTTTTAGCCAACATGAACTTCAGCCTAATTTTTGATATTTTTATCAATTAAGAAAAATAAAGAAAAAAGATCAAAAACGAAAAATGTATTAGTTATGATATTATTTTTTTAAGGACACAGCAGTCAATAGTTCTTAATTTTTCTTATTACATGACGATTTTAGTGCAAATTTTAGGATCACCTGAAAATACAGGGTGTTAAGGAATGACCTGGCAATAATTCGTATGTGTATTTGTCATGATCAGACGAGTTATATCATTTTACATCATTTTTCCAAAAGGTGCGTACTTTCTTTAGAAATTTTTATTATCCCACCTGTTGAGAGCCACTATGTGGCTTATGGTAGTTTATTAGCAGTTAATTTTTTTATTAAACAAAATGGAGATGTGGCACATGGGCACATGGGCGTTTTTCAAAATTGTGACTAACTTATTCATTTGTGTGAGAGCTTCAAATCCCATTCTTCTCAAAAAAAATGTTTGTCTTGTTTTTGTAAAATTTATTCACAAAACACAAATTGAAATAGAAGAATAACGTAGAGGACCAAGAAGTTAATTTACCTTTGCTGTTTTGTCAATAATATGAAAATATTCGCAAATTTGTATAATTCTAGTTCAGCTTTGTGACATTAATTTCAGAACGATTTTTTGCGAAAACTATGCATCTTTGATTTACGTAAATTTTGCTTAATCGATTTGTCTTGCCATTCTCTATTTACTTTAAGTTTTTGCTAAACCATTCCCTAACACGCTGTATAATGGATATCTGTCAAATTATTAATGTAGGAAGTTAAATACGAAAGAGTTCTCAGGTATTTTTATTTATTGTTAGATCCTTTTATATAGGAACTAAGATTAGATTAAAAATTTATTTATATTCATAATAAATGATTTGTTGTTACTTTTCTATTTGTACCGATTTAAAACGCAAGGATATGTTTACGATTGAATATTTTACACTAAAGTTTTATTAAATTATAGAAAATTGTATTATGTTGATAAAATTAAAATCAGCTTTTTTTACTATTTTGGTAATACCATAAAAATGAAACGTTTATCATATCTAGGTTTGATACAATTCATTTACTGGCATATCTATTATTTCGAAGACGCAATTATTCTCTTGGCATAAAACAGATTAATTGAAAATAAATAATGGCGATTATTCTTTTAATTTGATGACAGACTGTGATAATTTTTTGTGTCAATTGTTTATTTTGACGACAGCTTAAATAATTCCTAAAAAAAAGAAGAATATAAACTAAAACGTTTAAAATAAAAAGGATGTTTCCTACTTTTCTTACTTATACAAGATGAGCTGCTAAAAGTATTTTTCGCTGTATCCCAAAAACTAATAATCACACAGAAATCAGTCTTCCCTTGTAAATACTTTACCTTTTTCTCTATACGTGCGATTTTTTTTTGATTTTTTTTTTCAATTTGTTATTATTATTATTATTATTAATACTGAATTAGTAATTAAAAAAACGATTTTTGTGTTAAAAATCTGTAAAAAATTTCTTGCTAATTGCCTCACAGTTACATTTGTATGAATTTTTTATTTTTATTTAGGTATAATTAATCAGAGTATTATTTTTTGAAACTGGGGACATATTTACATCAATTAAATAAAAAATAATTATCAAAAGAAACAGTAGAACAATTTTGAACAAATTTACATGACTAGAGAATATTGGTAAGACATTTAACCGCAAACGCGGAATTCTGGATGATCTAGTGTTTGAGATACAGTTTAGGAGACTATTCTAAATTTGCCATCTTGGATTTATCCCTGTGTACTTGTGCGGAATAAATTGAATTAATTTTTACGTTATCAGCTCCTTTGACGTCATCCTTAAATGGGTTAAACTTCTGTTTTTGATTTTATTCAACGTGGAAGCAAGAAAATCGGAAGAAATTTTATCTGAGGAGCAACAAAAACGTAAAACTGTGCACAAGCATGTTTTGTCGGAGGAAATAAGAGCAAAGCACAACAGATAATGCTCACAAAGGGTCAGTATTGCAAGGACTGACCTTCCCTGAGCGTCTCAGAAGGGAGACCAAAAAAAGCAACCAGTTGGGGATAATAACAGTCTGATTGTTATAATTGCAACTGTCTACTTGAAAAAAACGGCACTTACTTTGTATTTTATGTCCTTTTGGCTATTATAATACGTTGTTTTAACCCTTTGCGTTATGTTAATTACAGCTTGCATTTTTCCGTCTTTAACCCATATTTATGGCTTTAAGTTTAGTCCCGAGTTTACCTAACAACTAGCGTGTGCTTAAAATGTCACGACCAACCGGTAATTATTTCTTTATAAATTAATTCCATTAGACGGTAAAATTATCATCGACTTGGTACATAAATAACTAGGCCAAGTGATGAAATAAAATATTTAGACCGTCTTTCCATTAATTTCGCACTTAAATGAATCGCTCGATTTTAGTGCGACTTTCGAGCTTTTTGAATCTGGTTTTAATCAATTTTAATAATCAGACGGTTGATTAGTGTCAGGCAAGTTAATTGCCTTTCTTTGATTAATTGTCATGCGGCTTTGGTGGGCGGTATCGATTTTATTTGGCGCCCTCTGGTTGAGGGTAGATCGAATCGAGCTTTGGCCCAGCTTTAAAGCTCGCTAGCTTTTTTCAGGAACTACAGTTGGCTTTTATTTTCAGACTCTCACAGTGCTGAATCCTTTTCATACTCCGGAAGTGGCAGCTTTGCAGGATACTGACCTGGCCGGTCCTCTAGTCTTCTGTTTGGCTTTCGGAGGATTTCTTCTTTTGGTAAGTATCGAGTAATTTTATTTTTGACCGGATTTTTATTGAATAATTTACTTCCATCAATGTCAGGGGATAAAAATCGATTGATAAGGGTATCGGGCGAGTCCACTTTGCGAAATTACTCGCAACTTTTCGCAGATGTTACCCGAACTAATAATATTTGTCTTAAGTTATAATGAACCGGAGACACTTGAATTAATTAACTACTTTTTAGACGTCAAAGTGTCTTCAAGCGAGGGTTAATTTTAACGATATTAAAGTGAAAATATTTTTTAGTCGCACGAATTGCTCAAATTCCTTTCTTATGAAATGTTCTTCGGGAAATAAATCATTTTTATTCCGACCCCACTAGAAGGGAGAGTAATGTTAAATGATGTAGTGTGAACACACGGGATTAGAATAGTATGGGTTTGTGACAAGCGCAGAAACGCACCCAGTTTCCGCATACATATTTTGGTTTAATTAGAACTTGGGGATAATTATTAAAGAAAATTTTGCTCTAACGATGTTGTTCTTTATCTTGCACAAACACCGTTTCACGTGTTATGAATTCATTTAAATAATTATTTGGGAGACTTGGCTCTGGTAATTGTTTATTGGTTATGAATTATTTTGGGGATTAAGCTTTAAGTAAATACAACGAACAATTTCCACATTTTGTCCCACTGGATTATTTATAACTCACTGATTAATTGCTATTATGCAAATACCAAATTAATTATAATATACAAATTTAATACTACAATTTCGCGGAACTTGCTAAAATAATTTGTTATTCTGTTGCGCTTTGAATTAAAATTAAATTAAATATGGTGATGAAATTGTTTTATTGATTTGATTGCCTCGTGTCGAAAAATCCGATTTAATTCTATTTGTGGAATAAAATCTGCTTTGTTATCGAAAAGAAAATGATATTGTTTTATCCCTCAAGGGAGTAGAATTGCGTCTGAAGTAACAATAACACCACTTCGTTTAATTTAATTTTCCCAATAATCGACCAGCACGGACGATTACCCTTATTAGTTTGAGCATAACGGACAAACTGTGATTCTGAGTCGAGAGTTAAAAGTAAAAATCGACTTGAATTTGTGGCCAAAAATTTTATTTTTTGTTTTTACAACAGTAAAATAAACATTGTGCCAGAAAATTTAGGGGCTATTAACTTCTCTCATTGAGCTGTTTACGAACTCACTACATTGTGGCTTTTACGGTTATTTATTATTCAGAGATATAAAAAAAGTCCAGGCTTCAATTCCTACAATTGATTTAGAAATTAGTTTGTGGATAATTTATTGATCAATTAAACCGGGCTTTGGCTGAAACATGAAATTTTCATCACACAATATTGCATCAAACGTTTTTGATTTTTTTACTTGTTGTCGAAAAGTTGCAAAAAGCTCTGTCATTTTAAGCGGGGTGTATCTTTTGTGATTTACATTTCTGTGACATTAAATTTTGCTGTTATTGTCTGGCTTAAGCGGCTTATAAACTCAAATTTTTTGCATACATATGTTAAAGCAACTTTGCAAAATTATCATAATTCAGCATTTGGAAACTTAATTTATTTTTAGCGCGCTACGTTTGCCTCTAGATTATTTTTTTGGCCTCTAATTAGTTTCCCAATTTAATTATAACAAGATTAAGTTATCCAATTTTTATCTTTAAACTGCACTCACCTGTGTCTCCAACGAAATTTAATTTTGCGGGGCTTAGGAGAATTTACGCAAGTTTGTGCTCAAAAAGTACGTCTCGGATAATTAGTGATTGATTCATGGCGCAGAATACTGAACAAATTAGTTGTAATCCATTAGCATTCTACATCGCTATTTGATTATTGCTTTTTAATCAATGTGAAAACTGGCCATGTAATCGGAATAAACTGCTAGTTTAGCCATTAAAATAATAATTTGCAAAATTCCACTTTTACAGTGCTTCACTTTGCAAATGCTTATTTACTTTCGAAAACACAGAAAAGCTTTATATTTGAAAATGCTTTTACTCAGATTTTGTTTGGAAAGCAGGCCAACAACCTTTGAATTATATCAAAAAAATTATCCACCCGGCATTCTTTGTTTGCAAGTAAATACTGTATTGTGTAGCGATTCAATTAAGTTTAAACTTGGCAGTTCATGAAGTTATTACGACACAGCTCTGGTTAATTAAACCGTGAGCGGGGCAAAAATTTACGTGTTATTCCTCCACTTTTCTTGTCGCTACAAGTGTAAGGTGACAAGTCGAAGCTTTGAAATATGCTAAATGGCGGTGCGTATTGAATTTCTAATATTTAAATTTCGGGATTCGATTCCAGTGCTTCCAGCAGTCAGCATGGGTGTGAAAAATCGCGAAATAATGTGGAGGCTTTTCCCAGTTGTGTACATAAAAAATTTAAAGAAGAAATGTAAAAAGTTTCGCGTTTTAATTAGGTTAATGGCAAAGTTGTAACAGCTTTTTAAATTTTTTTAATGAATTTTTCTCAAGACATGGGCTGGCCCAGGAGAAATAATGTTCCTGGTCAATAGCGAATGGCAGAGTGATCGTTTCCTGATAAAAATGTAAAAGCTCAGCTCCGCTCGCTCGACTTTTAGATATTTTTCAAGCGTGAAACTAAATGAAAATCATTTTAATTAGCTGCGAGATGTTTTGGGTTAAAGCTCTATTGAAGCGAGTCTGGAATTTGTTGCTCCTGAAATTTGGGAAAGCATTGATTGTAGAAAGGGGTTGAATGACAAACGCTTTATTTATTAACCACTGTATTTCACCCTCTCCTTACGTAATTCGCTAAAGTGGAGTCCATTAGCAGGCAGAGGGTGACTTCTCTTTTAGCATTTTTGGCTAATGAAGTCGGAATTTTTTTCAAATATGTAATTGCGAGTTTTGGGGCACGATTAAGCCTTTATGTTCCGCGAAATTTATTGTGAAAGCAAGGTAAAATAAAAGTTTAGATGGTCCGATTGCTGAATGCCTTGGGGTCTGCGCTGACCCTGTTACCGCACTCGCCCTCCACCCTTGCGAATTTTCTGTAAACAGAGACTACACATTTTGTTAAATTGTCTCGCTGATATGTTAACCTGTTTTGTAACTCCCGGCGAAAAAGTAAGAATTTCCCAGCTTGCGGCGACGCTTAAATTGTAACCAAAGAAAAGATAATAAAGTTTTTACATGATATCATATTTTCTTCTCGTTAGTAACTCTCCGAATGGAGATTTTTTCTTCATTTACTTTTTATCATACTAATTCAATTTGCCTTCACAAAAGTTGACGCTTTTTTGAAGTTTGCAACTTTGCCGCTTAAAGGAAAATCGCCTGTTTGCGAGTTTTCCTATTTTTATTTAGTTTAGATCTGAGTTTGCGAAAGCATCCAGTTTTTACTGGTAATAGCACGACATAATCTAAGATAAAATAGAAAATGGAGCTCAAAGTATTGTGGGCTTCATTTATAAATTTGTAATGGAACGAAGCTGCTTTGAACGTGGGGAAAATATTTTGCTTTTTTATTGCATTAGGACATACATTCGTTAAATTGTTTGTGCGGCAAATTAAAACCAGCTTTAATATCATAAATAATTTGCGCGATGTTATAGATGTGGAATTTTAAGCATCCAGAAAGAATTTAATGGTCGATATTTTAATATAGTACACGACTAAAGAAGGATCAAATAGTTGAACCTGTTGATCGTGTCGCACACACAATTTACACCTTTTACGAAAATAGCAACTAGAAAAAATGTGGATTGCGAAGGGAAACGCAATAAATTTGGATTTTTACAAGCGGTGCAGTTCGTTGGGATCGAATTTAGATAATCAGATTTTTATTCGTAGCCCAGTTGTGGATTCTACTCAGAGAACCCAAATACAAGGAAATGAAAAGTCAACTAAACAAATTGCTTTTCTAAATTAAGAAATTAGAATTTTCTTTCGAGTTTTTCAGCGACCTTGTCGCGTCTAGACGCAGTTAAATTTTCATTTGAGCTCAAATCGATTGAATTTACCTCGAGCGAAGGTAAAGCATATTTGTGTTTTAGTCTGGCAAAGTGCACTTCAGTTACATTTATGGTATCGGAGTTTTGGGCTGTTTGTCCATGTGGGCCCTCCTGAGCCTGATGTCGGCTCAGAGTGTCACAATAGGCACTGTTGTGACAGTTTTGGGCTACTGTCTCCTTCCAATGGTCGGCCTTTCAGGAGTGAACGTAATCCTGAGCTTACAGTAAGTTTCAGAATTACAAAGAGCTTTTCTAATCTATGTTTGTTTTTGCAGAGGTTACGTCGGTATTGTGTTGACCAGTGTGGCGATTTTGTGGTGCAGTCTTTCGGCTTCCAAACTGTTTGTCACCGCTCTAGCCATGGATCATCAACAACCCTTAGTGCTTTATCCCTGTGCCCTACTTTACGGCGTTTTCGCTTTGATTACAATTTTTTAGACCCAACTGGAATTAATCGCAATTCCTTAAACAAACATTTACCGCGTTGTGGAATGTTTGATTAACATTACTTATAATAAATGCTAATTAGGCCGAGTTGTTTTATTTCCTGTCAGCCCGAATTGATTTCCTCGAATTTATCTTTAAACTCATTTGGGATTTTTTCCCTTGGAAATGACGGAGAAGAATGAAAAATTATTTTCCGATCCATTATTCCGTTGTCATTCATGAATTATTAACGAAGCACACATATGTTTAATGGTTTTTCGCTGAATGCAGATAAACAACACGAGACGACTGATATATTGTACTACATTTGCCGATTTTTATCAAAACGTTTGACGGCGAAATATGTACAAGAGCACAATTGAAGCAGAAAAGAATTCCAGAGGAAGCGTTTTGATGTTTAAACCGCGATTATTGCACTTCGCTTCGTACGGAAATAGCGGGAATTTATCGACAGCAATGCCAGGATTTCGTCTGTTAAGCCAGAATTAAGTTAAGGCATGGTCAAGCAAAAATAAATTAAATCTCGAGACTCGAGTCCGGTTAAATAAAATATTTGGACTCTCGGGCTTGTAAGGACACATGTAGACGACATAGAGATTTGAGTACTCCAGGGGCTGAATTCTTGAGTCTACATGACCCTATTCGGGCGACTATTATGTTTGCAGCTCTTCACAGTGCGATTGCACATCAACTCGCTTCACACATATGAATATAGAAGTGCAAATCGAGCATTGCTTGTATCTAATAATTTCCATCGCACTGTTCAAGCTTAATTCGCTTTATTGTGTCGACGAGAAAAAGGAATAGAATGCTTCTAAGTTATTGGATCTGCCGTCAAGTACTCAAGAAGTGTAATCGATAAAGACGAATAACATTTAAATCTATGTCTTTGTGGAACCTAATCTTTTGTAAAGCGAACGTACCCACTCACCTATATCCCACTTTGATCTCGGATTCACATACTGGCTTAAATATAGATGTGGGAGAGAGAAGCCGCGTTAAAAACAGACCGTGCTAAGAGCGACATAAAGAAAATTTTTAATGTCTTTAGCCCTGTGTTAATAACTCATTTCCTAAGTGATTGTGACGGCTCTAGATAAGAAGAAAATTGACTTGTTGCTTAATCCCTTTGAAGGATTATAAAGTCGATTATTTTTCCCGTTTTGGCGACTCGGCTATTCTAACATCAATTTTGTCTTTCCCCCGTTGTTATTTAAAGAAACAGATCTCAAAGGTCTGTTCTTGGACGAGGCGTCAAAATAAACGTGACTTTGAACCCCGCCTAATTAATTTTCACATTGATTTGCGACTCGTCGTAAAATTTCCACCGTTTCAGCACATTTTTCCAAGTCACATTAACGTTCTAACATAATTTACCCGAAATAACGTTTATGCAATATTACATTTTGTTGCCACATCAGCTTTTCTCGGGCCAACTTGAATCATGTCAATGATTCTATTAGCGTCAGACGCTGAAAGGTAAGTTCCCATTGTTATACACACTTGACGTAAAAAGCAATTTCCAGGAAAAAGTTTAATTCGGGATTGTGGTTTCGATGTTTAATAAGAGCGTGGGAGGGTGCGGCTTGTTTACGCTGAATTTCTGTTAATGAGCTCGCTTCAAATTTGGAAACATGAGTTTGAATTATATTACTCGAAAATAGTGGAATCGATCTAGGCTCTGTAATGGCCATTTTCCGATCAAAGAAAAAAGAGAAAGCTATTATACGTTGCTTGATTACTCCACGACTCGGGGATATTAAGTTACCTTCGCTTTGCAGAAAAAGATTACCAGTTGCGAGCTTATGCCCCAATTGTGCTTCCATTTTTATTAAAGTGGCTTTGAATTAAGCCGAAATTTCGGGCTTAATTTCCACGGCACGTTTTAATTTTAGTTTTTCTTCGCAAACTATCAAGATTAGTGGGGGTTTTAAAAATCGATATTAATTTACTATGATGCCAATTTAAACAATGCTCGGCCTTGTATGAATATTCATGGAATTTCCTGTCGGTTTTGTTGAAACTTTCAATCCGCATAAAGCCTTTCAATATTGAATACAACCTCAATTATACTTTTATTCATATTCTAATTTGCGGGTGAGAATTTTGCGATTATTGGCTAAATATTTGCAGGGATTAGAAACAATAAATCTTGGGAATGTTCGATTTTAATTGAAAATTTCTTGTCTGAATCGGAAAGTAATTACCCAAGTTTTAACTGAAACGTTCTGCGACACGAGTTTTTGCTATTAAATTCTAGATAATAATCTCAGATTGTTAAACTGCAAAGTCGGTTCCAAGGAAGCGCTTTTTTAACTTTCATATACTTGGCCCCGTTCCTCACAAATAGATTCGTCGTCTTATTGCTGTTTATATTAAAGGGAATGCCCTTAGGACGATCAGTCCTTATTGCTTTATCAGAGCGGCCGACTCGGGAGGCAATCTCCGAGCTTTGTCTAGTTTTGCGAAAAATTAATGTTTTTGACGTGTTCTGAGGTACATGAGCGTGGCTCGGGTTTCCTTATCTAAGTTCAGCTTTCGACAATAATTTGGTAGTCTAATGTGGTGTGTATCTCGCTACTAGGATTGTTTACACGCCGGGGAATCTCCAACAACAAGAAACACAACTTGACTGAAATATTAGAGGGCCGTCGGAAGCAAAATGATAACATTTTGGCGATCGGACGCCGGTCAGAGGTTACCGGAAAGGACAAAGCCCCAAATAACAACCAAAACAAATCGATACTTGCAAGGAAACTCAGGGGTGAAGACATGTGCAGTCTGACATGTCTGATTATGCATTGTTGGGGGTGTATTGATTGCTTGCCTTGGGGGCGCTGATTTAACTTGATTGTTGACTCAAACTAAATTTTCGCGCAAACTAATCCGACCTGGTTTTGTTTAGGGAAACGATTTTGTTTGGCGAAATCCATTGCTATTGATTTTGACTTAAAAAATTGATAAATTAGAGGAGTTTGCAAGGATTTCGCCGGATACGCCTGAAATTTATTACTCGCATGTCAAATCTTGTAACAAATGAGAGAAATGCAAAGGCAAATATTGTTTAATTTCCCTCGTACACTCACGATATTTCCAAACTCTTGCGGAGCACTTGAAGAGCTTTAACGTATGGAAAAAGCTCTCGAAGAGACTCAGTTACTAGAGCTGATTGTGGGGTTTTTGAGCACTAGAACATTGGCTTTCCACGAGAGATTGGAGCATATGTTTTGGTGTTTAGCCTCAATTGTAACAATAAACAGTAAATTAGGTAGTTCATGACTTGGCTGTAAATTATCTTCTACGTGATAAGCAGGCATCAGGAAACTATTTTGCGGGAACAGTAAAAGTGAGCAGAAATGAATACTAATGAAATTTTTATTCCTGTTCAAACATCGGAAATCGTTAAAGATTCACAAGGAAAAACTAGTGCGAGAGCAAACTACATTCCTACGTGATTCTGGAACATGACAAATTTGCGAGCAAAATCAATAATAAATTCTTACAAACTTTAATTATTCAATAAAGTGGAATAAATACAACTCGGTGTCTTTTATTTACAAGAGATGTCGGCCACGGAATTTCAAATTTAAACTGATCAGGCTTTTCACTCATTTCCTTTGTTAATTTGAGTTCATTATCAAAGGGGAATGGATACCTACTTTTACGTTTTCTTCCAGTGAGCACACAGACGCAGTTGATCTAACGTTTTTTTAACGTTACATTGGCTGATATAACGTTACCTATAATACGTTATTATTTGGTAGTATGAAAACGTTTTTCTTTAACTTTTTCTATTAATGTTTCTGTTACGTAGTTTAAAAACCATCTTAATTTTTTTACCAACTTTTAACTTTAAAATTACGTCCTAACTTAAAGTTGTATTTATGTAAAAAAAGAACTTAAACATTATTAATAATTGTAAACAGTAACGTTTGTTTTAATCGCATAATTAACGTTTCAAAAAAACTTAATTTAGTTTTTATGGCGCTATCTAACGTTATTGTAGTCTTTTAATTGAACGTTATATTAATGTCGTAAAACGTAACTAATTAATTATATAGAAAATGCAGAATATACACTAAGGTTTTTATTTTACTGAACATCACATAACAGACATAACACTAACATGAGATCGAAAATTTACTGAATTAGAGCAAGCTGTGCCTTGAACGTTGACCACATTTTAACCATTTATCTGCAGCCCCACTTTTGAGTTTATGTTTATGTTATTATATGCTGGTTTGACACAGCATAAGATGTGGCTAAAGTTACACTCCACTTTCAAGCTTGCTCTTATTGAGTAGATTTTGGATCTCATCTTATTAATTGCATTACCCTGTGATAAGTTTTAACCTCCTTGATGTCAAATGTACAGAAGCAGTGCCATAGAGACGCCAATGTTTAGCAAAATAAAATTCTCGGTCTATTGGTAATAATTACAATGTGTTTTTAAATGATTCTGGTCTACTTGTCTGTGAATTTCCCATGTAAAATCAGAAATGCCGCATTTATTAAGTCTCTAATTCGGAAATAAGCTTCGACAACAAAAGTGTTTTCTTGCACATTGTAACGATTTAATTGCATTTTAACGAAATTTTCAAAATTAAGTAAAAGACAATTTGTAAATTCCACAACTGACGATTTTGATATTTATTGACAGAGAATTCAATTGAGCAGAGCGGCACAATTTTTTTTTTATATGTAAACCAATTTCAGAGTTAACTAGATGATAGTCATTTAAAAACACATTGTATAAGTACTGTACTAATAACTATTCTTGCATCTATTTTTCACAATCATGATAAAATAGAAAATCTGATTGCAAAAAAATACAAAAAATCGGAAAATAGTAGTTTTCATATATATAAACTCTAGGTGCCACTTCTTTCGTTGGACTTCGCTGCACCAGAGCTTAATTAAACCAATCAGCCCCACTTTGGCGTCCTGCAACTGTCTGAGGGTGTGATACTTTTTGATATTGCAAACTTTATAATAAATTAAAAATAAAATAATAAAACAATAAATAATAAACAATAATAATAAGAATAATAAAAAACAATTTTTTTAAAACGTTGCTTGTTGACGTTGATTACTGGTTTTATATTTTCTATAATTTTACGTTATAATCTTACGTTATCGTTTAAATAGTTACTAAAACAAATAACGTTATTTCCGTGAATATTTTTGTGTTGACTATAAAAGAAACGTTTTTGCAACCTTTGCAAAAAACTTTTTTATGTTTATACCGTACGTTATAACCGTTTTTTCTTAGCATCGTGTAAATTTAGCCAATACGAAATCGAGTAAGAAGTTTATAATGTAACCAAGTTTATAACTTTGTGATGCGCAAACTCTATAATAACGTTTTTCTCCTTACGTTATTTTTACGTTAGTGTGCTTAGTGGGCTTGTATAACGCTTGAGTCCGACTGACAATAAATATTTTTGCTTTTAATTAAAAAATCGTATTCAGTTTGTTCAAATCTTGACCTGACCTGACCAGACTAGATTTTTACTGATCTCTGTTAATTCCTAAGGTCTTAAAAGACGGTTTTAAATTCATTATCAAAAGAAAAAAGGTTTAAGTTATTTTATTAGGGTTGTTGAATCTCGTTGCATGTGAGATAGAGCAAATAGTGGATGTGTACAAGGATTGCGGCTAAAAAAGCTTTCATATAATGCATCACTCAAGTTTATTGCTATAACAAATTTTAAAGCTGATATCCCTACGGCGCGACTGTAGTGCCATCTAACTTTACAACATCCTGGGATCATTTTGTGTTATGAAATATCAACTACCCTCCCTATCAAAATTTGATCACCCCTTTTGCGTTATGATCGTAAAATATTTACTTTTAATATGTTTGGAATTAATCAGAGGCTGTAACGTCCGGCTTAATTTTTGCCCCCAACATTGTATGTTATAGTTATAACCGCCATTAATTCGGTCAGTGTTGAAAACAGAGCCAGTTTGGGCATGTAATGTGGCGAAATTGCGGTTGAAGCCTCTAAACCGCAATTTATCAAGTAAAAATCATAATAGTGGGGCGTCTCGTGAGCAATTTGCTGTAGTGTTTACAAATCGAGGGTTGTTTTTGTCTCAGCGGTGGCTGGAAAAAGCGTCCTAATCCTTGCGAAGGAAAAATTCGAGGCCTTTATGCTTGTTCGGTGGACTAGGCAACGGTCACTGTATATTTCGATAAAAGGTTTTGCTGTTACAAATGGCCCGCCGAATATGAAAGCTCGAGTTTGCTACGTTTGCAGCGATAAACTCGACAATAAAAATGAAGATAAATCCGGATGTTCTTTCCGCGCCTACAGTCACAAAAATGCAATTTGTTCATGTTAAACGCGGAGATTAAGACCCATCAAAAGTCCTTCCCGATTTATGCATTCAATATTGCGGATTTATCAGCCACCTCCGGCGCTGTAATTAAACGCAAAATGGATTAAACAGGTATCGTCCATTTTTGGCCGATTTTCGGATGCAAATGGAATCGACGGAGAGAGAGAATTCGCTCGTAGTTTGGCTACGGAACCATAGCAATCATTAGCGTCAAATATTAAGCTCGGCTTTATTAACAGAAAAGTTCGCTAAGCCCAAAGCTCGGCTTGTATGCGCTTTATTAAATTTTGCTTTCGCTGACATAAGTCATTAATACCAGCATTTTGTCATAAAGTTTTTCGCAGTTTACGTCTACAAACGGCTGGGCTCAACGAGAGCCTGCAAGAAAATGCCAAGAAAATATTTACGGTGCTCTGGCCCACGGCCCTATTCTCACTCAACTTTACGGATTTAACGCCAACTGCTCCAAATTTTAACGCAAGCTTTGAGGGACGCCCAAGACAATCTAAGTTTTTAATTACACATTTTTACTTGACATTGCTCACAAACACATTATTTCGCCACGGAAAAAAGACAACACTAACTTCTTATCTTTGACAAGACTGCTTTAGCTTTGTTTAAATTAACTCATGATCAGTTTTGCAATAAAGTCGGATCACTTTTGTAATATTGGGATATTAGATTACAAATTACAAATTACAATGCTAAAATTTTCAAGTTGATGCGATTTTGTTTAATATTACAAAAGTGATCGGAGTTTAGCTTAATAATTGCGCTGGTTATTTTCATTTATTAGAAGGACTACTTAGCACTTGATTAAATAAATTAGCTTTTAATTTGTTCTTGTTACCCACTGTTCAGTTTCTTACGATCCGAATTAATAAAAATATGGTTTAACTTTTGACAAAATCAATGAATAATTGTTACTTTTGGTTTGAGCATTTTTGGAATATTCGTAAATACTTCATCGACAGACAATAGCAGCCCTAAATGGACTTTAAAGCACCATAAAAGCAATTTGATGTTGGTGGAAAACTTTAAAACGCGTCACCTGAAATATAGCCTGAAAAAGAATCAAACTATGCTTTGACGAGATTTAGTCGTGAGTGCTTCATTAATAACGTGTAAGTCTGCACGAGGTAGAATTTTCTGTTTGATTTCAATACACTGAATAGCCCCTTATTGCAACATACTTATAATTGCTTAAAACTTTGCGAAATTTTGAAATCTGATTTAAAGTTTTAACGGAGGAAGCGATAAGACAGTGAAAGAATTTAAAGTTGTGCTGATTGGATCGACTTGAATATTTTTCGAATGTATGATAAAATCCGTTTTATTGATTGGAGGTTGTATTTACATTGAAGCGCGTTTTCGCTGACTTATTATGTCATTCATCTCGGAGGTAATAACAGTTCGTTATTGATTTTGGTAAACAATGGACGTACAGAAAGCACTAAGATTGCAACTTGTAATGGGGATAAAAGATGAAATATTGGAAATACTTATTTGTACTAGTTTCTTTATGTCGGATTTTAGCTCTCTGATGAGCCAGCAAGATAATTAACTGATAATTAAAGAGATAGTATCTTCATTTCCTCGACGTCTTTTTATCAAAACGTGTTATTACAACTAGTTTGAACTGCTTGTTTGATGTTTCATTTATGTTGATGTAATATTAAGAGCGATTAGCCTAATATTTGATAGGAATAGTTGGTAAATCTATTAGTATTTATCAGGCAAGGGATCTGGGAGTAAATCGAAGTTTGTTTCACTATCTCGTAGCTCTATTATGGCTATAATGGCCATAATAGAGTTGCAAATATCAAAACAATAATTTCGTATATTTTCACACCCCAAATCTAAAACAATCGGAAACTGAGTTCAATGTATAGTCCCCATCTGTTTCTTTTTATTACCTACAGCTGCAAAAGTGCCGGAAATGTGTAGATACTCTTGTCACTTTTCAGTACATAATTTCCTGCTGTCCTACCACAAGCTTTTGTCGCTGAAAGCAGCTTTGAGGTCGAACGAGCATCGCTATTATCGCAACGATTGCTGAATTCTTTAGTTACTAACAAATTGCGCACTGTAAGTAATCTCAAAGCTCTTTATTTCAACAAGGATATCAAATTAGAACTTTATTTTGTAACAGGCAAAATAAGATAAAATCCAATTCTGTGCCAGTCTGTTATAATAAATTTGCTTTTCAATCTTGAATTCAATCTGGATATTTCAAAGGAGCGGGATTTAACAAGGTCTTATTCCGCGCTATTTATTAATAGGAACAATATTATTCTCCCTTCCGGAGGGAGCGCATTAGCTTGCAAGATTTGACTCAAATTCGGAATTTTATTGGTGTTTTTATTTAACAGTCTCGGATGAATCGTGCTGTCGATGTCCATTTGGCATCTGCTTTTGACACACAACATTGACGTACGAGCGCCCATCTTGACGAGCCCATTATTCAATGCGGACAAATTACCCCCATAGATAATCCGGCAACCTTCAAGGATAATTTAAATTTGGCCAAACAAGTCAATTAATGGCATTCCAGCGCGTTACATATTTAAACCGTTGGGTGTAACACCGCGTCCATAAATATTCTTTAGTTCAAATGAGGGCTTAATGCATTTACTATTCTCCGAATTTGGACATGCTCCAAAAGCCACGATAGATATCGGCGATTCCTGTCGAATCTAATCGCTCTAACCTAACTTAATTTGCTCGGCTCGAAATAAATGAATCTTTTAAAGTTGGTGCGGCAAAAAATGGTTTTCATACACGACATATTGGCTGCGATGGCTGTCGATCCTGAAATTGGTCATTCAAGTGCCGATATTACACGGATATGCTAATGTGGTCGCTGGAGATTCGACTTGATTGCTACATTTACATAGTTAACTGAACAAGGCCCCAACTGACTTATATAGACACTGGCACTGATTGCGATTTTTGGCCGAGGCGGTTATAAAATCAGATTGTTTCAACGAAATGCACCACAATTTACAACATGTGTCCAATAACACAATTATCACGCAAAGCCTTCCAAAACAACATAACAAAGGATTAAAACCTCAAAAACGCCGGTTTAGTGTCACAATGCGTTTATAAATTCATACAAATTGTTAATGTTAATTAATCTCGGCGATAAACACGAATCTATTGCAGTTTGAATGCCAAAGGTTGGCGATTAACTAAAATTTCAGCGGATCATTATTTGTCAGGGAATTTAACTGTGAAACCATAGTTGCCTGCCGTAAAACATCAAGTTCCTCGTTATCTGCACCTTCACAATTTATAGCAGGGATTTTAATCAACCAATCTTGATACACTGTGCGGTTTTCAATAAAACTTGAGCTTTTAATTTGATTGCTGAGATTATTTATTGGCTTCTCAACCAGGCAAAATAACAAACCCAATTTGTTATTACAACTTTAAGATGCAAGAAATTTCGACTTGTTATTACAGATTATAAACAAGCAACGTTAAAATAATGTTGCTACACCCTGGGCTAGAACGTTTAAACAATTTTTCTCGCAGTATTGTCTCAATAAACAAGGCATAAAATTGTAGACAAATTCAGGTTTGACTAACCTTCTCCCCCAGTTAAGAATTATTCCTCGAGTCAAGCAAAATAAATGAGCAAAAGAATAATTTGAGGCAAATTATATTCCGTGGCGAGCTAAATTAAAAAAATAATTTGCCACGCTAAAATTAAGCAACTCCAAAATCAGGAGAAGAGTTATTTTTATCTTGGAACCCGGGGCGAAGCAGCATAATTTGTTGTTTTACTTGGCCGTGTTTCGAATTTTTATTTTATTACATTTATCAAGGAAAAATTATGTTTGAACTAACAATGATACATCGGGCGGATCGACAGACGACGAAATAGCGATAATGGGGTTGTTGCCAGTTATCTTTTTCTGTCCATCTGGCTGTTATTTTATTAGACTTTATGATCACAAATGATTGCGACTTCCTTATCACGCTTTTATGTCGTTTTTTGGTGACATTTATGAAAAAATTTCTAATTAATGGACGCGACACATTGTAAAACAAAAATAATTCCCTCGTAAAGTATTTAACTTCTTATTAAACATTTATAGATTTTCGCATCATTAATCACAGAAGAATCGATCAATACTTTACAAAAGCTTTTAAATAATTGACAGCAAAATGCACAACATTTCATTTTAAGTGGAATTGTTTGAGTTATAGTTCCAGGTAAATCCTAAGATTTTAACAAAAAATCAAGCTTTAACCTAGTAAATTTTAAAAATTACGTGTCCCTTTAAAATATGTAATTGGTTCAGTGCCATTTTGTAAAAAATCGGTAAATTATTGACAGACTTTCGATCAAAAGCTATTAATAAACGACACGAGATCGAATTTATAAATTATCGAGTATGAAAACGTTGAGGGAATAAAGAGGAAGAAACTTAATCGATCCACAAACATCTTGATGAAATAATAAAAATATCATTAAGTGGAGTTTCGGTTGAATGACGCACGGAAAGGGTTGTATGTCACAAGGGAGCAAAACAAAATTTAATGTTTTGTAGAAACCCTAGGAAACAGAAGCTTTCGGAAGTAATTTCTGGTTTGCAGTCGATGTAAGTACATTCCGAGTGTGTCACATTACGAATTATTAATTTAATTTAATAACTTTGTAATTATTTTTGGTAATTGAATTAGATAAACGCTCGAGTGAACATCTGAGAGGGCATTGTTTGTATCACATGTTTGTTTTGAGATACATGAACTTCCAGATATTCTGTTTACGACTCGTGATAGTCTAGACAGACTTAATTACATTACATTGGAGCTAATTTTTCAATTAATTTTCATCCAATTAATTTAATTTGTTGCCGCTTTGAATTATATCTTAATAAAAGCTCTTGAGCTTTTTTGACATGTATACAAGCCCTTGTCGCAGTTATTTACAATAATAAAAGTTATTAAAGCGGTTTGTTACAAAGTTCATAGTCCAGTTACGCCATATCAACCATTTGCATAACAAGCTTTTCCGAGCAACTCCCTGTTCGTTGAAAATAATGTAAATGACCACAAATAATACACGACAAGCGGAAAAATTTGCAACATACAGTATAAATTAAACAAAAGTTGAAACAATGTAATATAATCGAAAAAATTTAATGCAAATCAAGTTTTAATCGAGGTGGAAAAATGGTGGATGCGCCGGGTTAGCTACACGAAAATTGTATTTCTGTTTTAGAAAAAATTAAGTAAATGCCTAGTGCCTGTTATTGACAATATAATAAGCCTGACAACATGTTCATCTAGTGCACTGGCAGCGTATCAGTTATAGCAGCGAAACTAATTAACTAAGTGGAGTCTTAAAGAAAACAAAAAGTTTGGTATGATAATGGCTCGGATTTGTGCAAAAGTCGAGGCGGAGGTCCTTTTAAATAAAATGTTGAGCGAGGGAGAAAGCGTCACAAAGTACTGCGCAAAGTCAACAGTCAACAATGATAAATTCAATAAGGAAAAGGGGAAGTATTGAAGATCTAAGGTGAAAGTAGAGATTTCGGCTATTATCAGTAATAACAATAACAGAAAGCGGAGTGAAATGTAAACGTTGAGAGTAAAAGTACAACGAAAAGATCGAATTAAGTATTTAGATAATCAATCGGAAAAGCAGATTTGCCCCTTTTATGCATACAATAATGTTTTCCTTGACGAAATTGTTGAAAACAACTCGTGTGAGTAGAAAAATTCGTAAACAGTTTTATTACACATTCGCAAAACAGCACGTCAATAAAATTTACAACCGTGAAGGTATCCTTTAGGTACCCAAGCTAGAAACTGCCATATAATTAACCAAGAAGAATGCTACATTGTTTTAAATGGTTCACATTTTATTTTTAGATGGAACGAAATTTATGTGTGAATACGAACGTCGGGCAAGTTTATTACAAATTGCGACCAAAATTATATAGGTTTTCTCTTTATTCCAGGCGCCGTAATACCTGTATTTAGCTAATTTGGCCGCCGGTTTTGACGCATTTCACCGTGCAAAAAATATAATCCCGGAAGATAGTGTTGAATTCAACTCGAGTTGAAATCCAACTTGTAACAATTTAAGCTCTTTTAACAGTTGAATGAGTCTGCCATTTCTTAAAATTGAAGTCAGAAAAATAAAACAAGACTTATCTCAAAAACATTGCCTCCTGCTTGATTAATTATTAAAGCAACAATTTTGGAAAAGAGCTTTGAAGTGGGGATGAAAATTAAAAATCCGCTCATAAACAATCGCGCTTTTGTTTATGTGCACCGTGTTGTCATGAAGTTGTATTTCTATTTTCAGTACTCGTCGCTTTGTCCGAAAGACCTGCGTTCCATATTAACAGTATCATGCAAATTACGTTGTTGAAAAAACTCGCTGTCCGTAAAAATCGCAAGTGAGAAAAAACTTTTTGAATGCAAACATTGTTAAAATTTTCATTGACACATATCTGAACCGGTTGCACTTGAAAACGTGGAGAGAATATGAAAGGAATATTTAGTCGACGTCCGTTGCAATATGCATGTTCGTCATTATCGCTTTTATCGAACGTTTAGGAAATGAGCAAAATGATTATTTGCTAATAAAACGTGTCGATTGTGTACAAAAATCGCTTTGTGAGAGGTGCGGAACTTATTGAGCGTTTACGGCACCTAATTCAATTCAATTTTGTAAACAGCTAAAAGGTTTGTGACGTTCGAGGTTAGTCATCCGATTTTATTAATTATTCGCAGAAAGTATTTTTTATTTGATAATTCTGGTGAAAAGGACGGCCCGAATTAAATTTGTCTCGTCGGCGTTTCATGAAAAAATTTCGTTTTATAGATACAATCTTCATCGGCGTAAAAATATAAATGCATCATCACTCGTCAAAAATGTTAAGCGGAAGACAGCATGAATGAGGTAAATTAAGTCTGAGTTATTTGAATGGAGGAGTGAAAATTTCGCTTTAGCACGATTAAACTCCGAGTTTAACATGAAGGCAAACTTGATTAACCTCTTGTATTGAATAGATACATACATAATCAAGAGACAACAAGAACTGAAGAAGAAAGCGGCCACCGCTAACTTGATTATGAATACAAACTTGTAAGAAACACGTAAAGCGGCATTCATTTGCATTTTGTTATTTTAGCCACAGAGATTGCCTCACCGACTTAATATCATACTTTAAATGAATTTTCTTCGTAATTAAAACGTCAAAGGCCCCAAAAACCATAATTGATTCCGAGTATTTACAATTCCGTTTCGAGCGGGTTTTTGTTTATCGACATCTGTTGAACTTATTTCGCCCATCTATATTGAAATTGGAGTTTTTTGACCGCCGATGATGGATCGGATGCGCAATTGGCCGGCAACTCTCTCAACACAAAATTATCACACGCAGCGATAAAAAATCAACTTATTTTCATGTACTAAAACTTCAACACTTTTGCCACTAAAATACCCAGACCTAAACCAACATATTATTACCAGATTTGGTCTAGTTTATTATTTCCTAATACCCAGTAAGTTCATTAACGTAAAAATAACGTAAAGACAGAAACATTAGTTAGATTGCAAAAACGTTACTTTTCACGTTGAATCAACACAAAAATGTCTATGGAAATAATGTTATTTCTAACCTATAATATTAACGTTTTTTTTTAAGTAATTATTTAAACGATTTTGTAACGAAAAAATATATTGTAAAATTATAGAAAATATAAAACCAGTAATCAACGTCAACAAGCAAAGTTTTAAAAGGCTATTTTTATCAGATAATTTCATTCTATTATAGATATGCAACATGAAAAAGTATTACACCCTCAGACAGCTGTAGGATGGATAAGTCCTTTATTTGAAAACTTGTTACCTTTTAAATAAAACTTAAAGTGTTATATTGTATAATACCAACACTGTACTTTTTACTACTTTCCAAAAAATCGATATTACTTAAAGAGATTGTTTTAACTGCTTTTTTCTGATTTTTCATAGAAGTTTTCATACTTTGTAATGGTTTTTAAAAATTGATGCAAGAGTAGTTATTACTGTGGTAGTAAATCACTATTATGTTTTACGTATTCTATATACAATTAATTAGTTACGTTTATTTATATTTCGTTTAACAACATTAATATAACGTTTATTTAAAAGTTTGCAGTACGGTTAGATAGTACCATGAAAACCAAATTCAGTTTCTTGCAAGGTTAATTATACGTTTAAAACAAACGTTAGTAAATGCGATAATTAATAACGTTAAAGCTCGTTTACGTTTTTTACGTAAATATAACTTTAAGTTATAACGCACTTTAAACGTAAAAAGTTGGTAAAACGAATAAAGATGTTTTTTAAACTACGTAACATAAACGTTAAAAGAAAACGTAGTCATACAACCAAACAACAGCGTTGTAAATTTCAACGTACAACCTTGGGCAAAAGTATGGATCTAAGCGTTTTATGCGTAAACTATGTACCTTACGAAAAAACAAATTAGTAGGTCAAGTACTTTAAAAATGTGATAATTTTTCACGAATAGTTTTTTCGAAATCCCTTTTAGTTTTTGAGTTAATAAAAAAATGTTTTTTTTTTAGTGGCGATTTTTTTGGTAAAAGACTGTGCTCTAATTACTTTTGTTTCAATAATATTGTTTTTAAACCAGTGGTTTTCTGAAAAGAAATTATTAAAGTTGCGTTCCGACTTCATTACAAAGGTTTCTCAAACTTGACCGAAGTGGTTGTATCCATGAATGTTCATATTTGCGAAAAATTTAACGAATTAAGTTAATTAAATGAAAACATCCAAGGATACAACCTCTTCGGTCAAATTCGGTAAACTGTAGTAATGAGTTCGGGATGTAAGTTTAATAATTTATTAAAAAAACACTGGTTCAAAAACAAAATTATTTAATAAAAAGTAATTTTTTAAGCATATTCTTTTCCCAAAAAAAATCGCCGTAATGGAATACCATTTAAAAAAAATTAATAACTCGAAAATTCAAAGGAATTTTCAAATTTTTTTTAAATAAACATATTTTTAAAGTAGTTGATGATGTAGTAATTAGTTTTTTTGTAAGGTACATAGTCTAGGCACAAAAGGCTTGGTTCCATACTTTTGCTCAACGCTGTATAACTTTATATCAACCGTTGTAACGTTAAAAAGACGTTAGATTTACGTCTGTGAGCTCACTGGAATGATAAGTCGTCAGCTTGGGAATAAATTATAAACTATTTTTACATAAAAACCCCCCACATGTTTCTCAGACTGACCCAGTCCCATTAGAGTAATTTTGTAAACCCAAAAATCGCGATTTGGTTAAGAGTTAAAGAATGCAATCGTGCTAGTTTTCCGTTTCTCATTTCTCCGAATGTAGAGCCGTGTCATGGCGTTCATCCTCACCTAGAACAGCGTGTAATTAAGGCGTTGGAAATGTTTACGCGCCTTCACGTTAACCTTATTCTGCTTGATTGCAAGGTAAGAGGTTAGACGTTCACGAAAAAGGGTTTTATTAAAACGCCTTTCGTTCTCTTTAATGGCCTCTCAAGAATAGGAAATTTATTTATTAATTAGAAGACCCGAAAGCGTTGATTATACGAATTACTCGTTCCGTCTGGAATCGCCTCTTTATGGTAATTTTTCACCGTAAGACAGTCGTCACATTTAATTTTGTGGATAACTCATGTATGGAGTAGGTGGAGGAGGATAACAGTGCGCTCACTCCTCGCACTTCATTACAGCGCTTGAGCTGGCGACTGTGGCCGGGAATAGGCAACTATAAAGCTGGAAAAGCTTCAGGAAAGCACAAAAGCTCATGTAGGCCTCCTGTATCTCGCCTCGCCTTAGCTTCAGACAACTTTACTGCTGATTTATGAAAAACATTGGCGCTATATTGTTCACAAGATAATAGCCGCGATGCTTCACTCTAATGGAAAGATACCTTTACGAAAAATTCCCTGCTTCGACAAACTCCGCAACTCATTAACTAAACTGACACGCTGGATACGTGGCCGAACGGAGATGCAAACTTTCAAATGCGAACTGGCACCCGCACCAACTACAACTTGATAGACTATACGCCAAATTTTATTTAAATTATTTATGAGATTCGAGAACTTTCCAAAGATTTATTAAAATCAAAGTTATTCTCGCCCGTAGCCATGCTAATGCAATAAAAATTTTATCACAATATTATAAACATTAGCATAAACAAGGCAAGGAAACATGCTCAAAGCGAGAACTCGGAATTTTACAGCTAATGCATTTCCTACAGATTTTTTAACTATTACAGAGAAAAAAATAAGTTTCAACTACATCCGATATTATTTATTTATACTATTGTTATTAGTGTTTTAAATAGTACAGACAAAGAATTACGTTTGAAAAATATTCGATATTATTCCATAAGGTGGGTAACGAAAAATGGTGGATGCGCCGGGTCCAATTTCCAAATTAATCGTAAATTGTGGATAAAAATTTTGTTACGTTTCTAGCTCCTGTTATACGGGAAGTGGTTCTATTAACACAAATTGCGAACGTTCCAGCAGATATCATCTAACTAGCATGATGCAGTAGCTTAACGAGTATAATTTTGGTTTGTCAAGGGGATTTTGCAGTTCAAACAGTTAGAGGTTGCGATAGTGAATCAAAAATGCTTAAGCTGAATAAAACAGCTATTAGGCAATTGCTCTGAGCGTATTAGTTTGTTTATATCATGCGTTATCGAAATATCCCGAATTTAAGATAATAATCCAGCGGACCGGCGTAGTGACGCCTTCCGACCCGGCGCCAAGGGGCGTCGGTCGTCACAGTTATACGGATCAGTCTAGCGAAAGCGCTGCGCTTAATACCATATCGCGTCGAATCTGTGCAAAAATCCACCAATTTTAAACTAGCAACATCACCAATTTGGAATTTTTGTGATTCGGGTCGCAAACCGCCAAAATGTGAGTATTTCATGTTTATAGTTGTAAAAAATTGCAAAATAATGTAATTTGGGTCAAAGTGTGTGTGTGTGTAAAAAATTAATTTGAAGTAGTTTTTGTGTCACGCATTTTTTCCACGGTAAACACCTTTTATGCGGTGTAATTTCTTGATAGATTATGTATTCCTGACAACAATAGAGCAGGCTGTAATAAGTTAGCGTCATAAAAACATCAAAAGCTGTGTTGGAGGCATTTGAAGAATATTAATGGGGTGGATAGGTGTGTAATTGAAATGATTAAATTAAGAGTGATTTGGGCGTGTTGTTTGCGTGGAAGCGGTTTAAACTTTGGACTTGTGGCAAGTAATTGAGGAGCGGATTGTCATTTGGGACGTTTCTGCGATAATAGCCGTAAAATGATGAAATTTCGGCAGAGTGACGGTAAATAGATGGATGTTAAGGAGTATTGGAGTAATTCGTAGTTGGACATGTAAATTTGTAGAGAGTCATTTAAAGTTTGAAGGATTCCGCCTTGATAAGTTGAGCTAATCACGAACATTCAAATTCAACCGGTAAACTTTACCAGTTGTGTTGATGGGGTCGACGGGTGAATTCCAACTTGCTAAGAAAGGGAAAGATATCTGGAACAGTCGAGTGTGTGCCGCGATTGCTAATGGAGGTCAGATATGTAGCCGAAACTTTTCGCAACATACATTTTTAACCAAGTACGCTTCCACGGACCCAACTTTAAGTAATAGCCACGAATGAGTGAAGCCTAAATAATTAAAGCCCGGTTTTTCCTTCATTTGGCCAAATATTAAATTAAACTCTCTTCAGACCGACAATTTAGCAAAATTTTACGGATTTCCCCAGCAAACGAACCTTTTCTTTACCTTCTAAATAATTCACACAACATCGATCCATCACTCCCACCACATATTCTATTTAAAACAAAATTCAATAAGCAACTCCTGCACTCATCTACGGAAAAGCAAAACTGTGTCGAAAAACAAAAATAGCAATTTTTTCCAAACTCGCACTTCCATTAAGGAAAAGGGATATAATCAAGGCCCGTCAGAGAACATTTACCGAAAATGATGAGATAAAGCCGGAAAATTCACCGAGAGAATGACACTGGAAATATATTCTTGACGGATTTCTGACGAGTGCTTTATGCATTGCTGAAAGGAACAACTTTGCCCACTTTCAACGCAAACCATTAACAGTCGATCGTATTACGCACAAACACAGAAACATAAACCCTATTCGATGCAACAGTTATACTAATCCTGTGTAAAACATATTTTAAACTGGGTATTTATTTATGTTGTTTACGCATGTTCCGACTATTGTAAAACCAAAATAGATGCTAAATAAATAATCATTATATCAATTATTTAAAAATGGTGGATGCGCCGGGATAGCAAGTATTTCCGACTAACAAATCGTTGGTAAAAAAATAAAAATAGTTATTGTTCTTTCGCGAAAATAATTTCAATAACTATTCATTTTGTTTTAATTTACTACCAAAAGTTTACAGAGTTAATTTTTTATAAAATTATTTAAAAAAAGCGATCATTGTAAAGCAAGTTGTATTTTACCACTGTATTTTAACTGTTCTCCAGAGCCTAAAATTGGCAAAATGACCAATGAGTTGCAATTGCAACTGTTTGTTTACAACAATATCTAATAAATTAATTATCTTCCTTGAGGCGACATTACGGTCTAGGATATTATTAGGTAAGTACATCTGCCAGATTTATGAACATTATCATCATGAATGAGAGGATGCATGCTGTCAAAAACGTGCTAAGAATTTGCTAACATTTTATAGCACTGCAATAAATTTTGAAAAAAAAGGAAAAAATATTGCTCATATTATACTTCACAATTTTCTTTTCATGACTTGCAGTGTTTTTTGTTGTTATAAATTGATATTTTTAAAATAAACTGTGTTTGTTTAAATTCAGTGAAGGTTTCCTATTTAGCTCTGTTATTAATAATTGCCAATAAATGAGTTTGAACTTAATTTATTTTTTATTTATATTAGCTAGTTTTGTTCAAATTTAGTTTAAGCACAGGACAATAATATAGGTATTAATTTTTTGTAAAAGGAACATGATATGAAGATTTTGTACTTAGTTTAGTGAGTAAAATATTAAAAATAATAAAAACAGGAAAGATTACTTGCAAAAAATATAATAAAAGCTCCAAACCTGTGCATTATGAAAATAATGATAAGTAAATACGGCATATGTGATATGATAGTGACGGCAGTAAGTAAAAAAAAACTAGCAACATAACAAGCAAAAGTTAGTAGATTTTACATCCACATGTTGAAGAAGTGCTAACAACGGAAACATTTTCTCTTCAAAAGTTATCTTGTTACGGAACAGTCAGCATATGTTAAGAATCAAGTTTCGGTAAAAATAAACAAACTAAACACGCAATGTACTAATAATACACAATAGCAACAGTTGTGTTTTAAATAGAACATTGTGGTCGGAGCAAATAAAAGAAATTGACAGAATTACCTGTTTTACTTTTTAAACCATGCGTTCCACTAAAGCTTTTCCTTTTGTTAGCAACATGTGTTTTTTTAAACGACACATTTTACGGTCAATAAACCTACCAACATAAACATCTCTGGGTATTAGGAGTTGAAGAATAACGTGACAAAGTGGTGGCAATTTATTTGTTATATTGCAGTGTCCAAAGAGGGAAATTTGGATTATTTGTAACTTGACAAGCATTTACATATTTTTAAAAGTTTGATCGTTAGCACCTCGTTAGAGCAAGTTAACATTTTGGTGCATTTTTTATGCTAAAGAAACATTTACTTATTAAACTCGGGTCCAGTTGAATCACCGATTTTCAATTAACTGTTGAGTACTTGTCGAAATTAATGTTCGTACTCAGGTAGTTACATTCAGTGAAGTTGTGTGTTTCGTAACTAAATCAAACTTATTAATTGGGATTTTATTAATATGTATGAGGCAAGTTTGGAAAAGGCATGAAGTTGTAAGGCTGAAAGTAAGTAAGTAATGGGGAATCTCGAGGACAAATTAAAATTTTAGTCTCATTGCGTGGGGCTCTAATGAGGTGTCTGAAGGTCTTAATAATGCGAATTAATTTGCAGATAACTCGCTGCAGGGTCGTTGTTTTAAATGAGAATCTTTTAAGAAAAATACAAGAATGTTAAGCCATGTCAAAAAGGGATTGGCTTTAATTTCGTGTAGTGGGGTTTGTGAAAAATCACGTTGTCGGAAATTACATTTCTTGTCTGTTTGAATAATGCAATCTGTTAACGCAGCACCGTGACATCAAGGGTGAGAAGATTAAATCAAAATTTAACAACCACCTTATAAAGCGGTGAAGACGTTTATGAATATAGACTGGCTTGTAATGACGGCAGTGTTATCAAAATCTGTCTAATCACGCCGTTACGCAACTAATACACTTGTGATTTGGCCGATGAATCCCTCCGGTGCAATCAATAATTTTGCCTCAACTCTTTGTGTTTACCTATTATTGAATTAGTCGAGAAGAGGGCATTTACAGCCGACATAATTCAATAATTTTATCCCTGGGGACGTCAATTTAATTTTAACATGGTTGCCAACGCAAACAAAAATCGTGAAAACACAAAACACATCCGTACCAAAAATTAATAAATCATTGCACAATAAATTCAAATATGATAATTTAGCAAGTCCAACGTGAAATTTCGCTCGGATAAATAATTGCGATTATTGCTAATGATGTAATATAGCACGGCTGATTGGCGCTCGACTTGGTAAAAACTTTACTAATTTAAAAAACTTTGTAATTAATCTAGACGAGTGCTTCTAAATTATTTACTAGTTCGATGTTTGCAAAAAGTGACGCGAATTACACGTGGAAACTCTGCGGAGGAGCAAATTACTAGAAAGGGGAGGAGAAACGCGTATCTTTTTGTTTGGAAGATGAATAGCAGTAAATCTTAGCCACTAGACATGAAGGATGACTTGAACTCTCGAAGGGAGAAATGTGACGTGAGGCAAGAGTAAGAGGAAGATATTAGCCTGATTATATCTCTTATTCTTCTCCTCACAACTTCGACGAATATATTTGATGATCGGGAGAAACTTCCAAGTTTTATTTCTATCTCTATAATAAAAGGCGATCCCTTGTGTTTAACCTAGAGGATAATTTCAAGGGGCTTTCCTATGGTGAAATTTTTAGAGTTGTTTAATTTTATTCGCAAAGCATGGGAAAGAAAAACTGCCAGCTTGGGATTACCAAGGAAAAGGAATAATTTTCTGCGATTTCCAGAGAAAACAAACAAATGGAACGACGATAATACTATTTCCTGTTTGAAATCACAAACGATGGAATTGCAACGTTCAAGGGAATGCCTGTATCATTTACATAATTCGATGAAATATTTTTTCGTCTCGAGAGTGGAACGGCCGAAATTTGGCTTGTTTAAGTTGTACGTCACGAAAGTTTTTTTTCATTAAATTTAATTAGCTTTTGAAGTTGCTGTACAGGTAAAATTTATATGTATCAGGAGGATTTCCCTTCCTTGTTTTTCCAAAAGAAACACTTAAAATTCCGTTCACGCTATTGCTATAATGAAATCCACGTCGTACTTAACTCGAACTTTTATGTAAGTAAATACAACCGGAACTCGCTAATGACAGTGAATATGCAAAATAAGAGCATTTTACACTACCTGCTGTTTCTCTTGTATTTACACTTCTTTCGAAACTTAATTTAACACCGCGTTGAATTTTAACATCCAATATTCCGGTTGACAGTTTCGCTAATTTTAAAAATACATTTCACGGCTCTCGGAGTCTTACATTGATTGCTCCTCGTTCGAATTATTTGTTTTAATCTGAGGATTTGGAATAAATGGCCTCGAGTGAAAATGGTGCTTTGATAAACTGTGCGTGTCAAGGCGCATTACAGGGGTGAACTGCTCTAATTAGTCGAGTTTTAATTACATAATATGAGGGAATAAACTGCGCATATGGGATTATCTTAAATCACTTGTCAGCTGGAAAACGCGAGAAAAATAAATTCGACGATCTGTCTTTGTTGGGAGGGAATCAAAGTAAAGTAATGTACTGTGACAAGAGCGCTACTGACCCTTGCTAGACATGATGTAGCTCCAGTCGACTCTTGTCACACCATTATCAGACATTAGCCGCAAATGATAAGCTCTTGAACTTTACTCGTTCATCTTGGACGAATTATGGCCGGAGCTTCCTTTCTATTTATTTTATTCCGCACAACTACCCCTAATAATTATTAAAACCCGACATTTCCTTAATTGTTATGTTAATGCCGAGTGAAACAATGCCAGATATAAATTCCGCTTTTTATTACAAGACTCACCAAGGGACCTAATAATTTACTAATTGCACGTCGCAGCGTATTTAACTCGAAAGAACGAAACGAACAAGACTTGATCGATAAGTCGGAGGTAAAGTCAGCCATTAATCGACCATTAGACTCGCATCACTGCCGATGCAGATCGCGACGACTTCTTCCCAATACAAAATATTTCCAGCAATTTAAAAGAAACTAAATTTAATTAAACTCTTTCAAGATTAAAGGTCTGCTCTCGGAGAGATTTAATCTCGTAAGAATTGAAAATGTGTTTTTTGTTGTACGTAACTCGGACTTACATTAATAAAAGATCCAAGGAGGAGATGTAATTTAATCTCCATTACAACATTTTTTCGCTAAACTTTCCCAAAACAAATGTTTTACATTTTGGGAACGATAAAATTTACGACGGGATTACCATGTAGAAGTTTATCTATTCAACTGACCATAAATTGCAATTCTCTCGACTTGGAGAAAACTCCTTCAAATATATCGCAATTTGAAGCTCCAACTAAACTAAATAATCACACTATATTTATACATTGTCTTGACCAGTAAATATTTGTGCTTTTCTCCGAGATAAAACCGGTCTAATCACGTCAACTGGAAGCGATGAATCTTCATCATAAATTAGGCCGGATCGAAGCTTATCGCAAACATTTATCCAAGCTCAGCTTTCACGAAAAACGTATTTTAACGCGTGTGTATATAGGTAATGTCATTTAAAGTGCAATTTCCGGTCTTTAAACATACCTTAAACATTTGATAACGCCCAAGTGTGTTTAAAGTTGTGATGAACAGTAATCAATTTAAGGTTAAACTGCTTCAGTCTTAAATTGCTTTCGTAAACAATTTTAATTGCGAGCTACTAGAGCGCGGACAAAAGCAGCTTGCTACAATTTTTTAGTTCAAAATCCATTTCATATTGTTTCTCCCACAGCACGTTTTTATGCCCGTTTAATATTCTATAAGGTAGCGTACTCGGGCTACGTTTGTTCGAATGACCCGCTCGGATTGCCCTGCAAACGTCTTATTAAATTTTAATATATTCTGTTATGAAAGTGGGAACAGAACGCAAGCTACACAAAAAACGCACGGCTTAAGCAAAAGGAGACGAAAACCGAAAATCGCTAATGCCCAAATTTACCTAAAATATTACCTCAAATATTATTCTTTACAGCCAAGTAACCGGTGATTTTTTTAAACTTAAATCTTACTAATTTTTCATTAAACAGCTTACAAGGAACCTTTTGTTTATAATTCTAGTGGCGAGATTTTAAAAGTAATTCAGTTTGACGGGAAAAAATGTCCTTGCAAAAAAAATGTACAGTCATCATTGACAATTGCCCAAATAACGTAATAGGGTATGGACAAGTTCAAAATGCGAAAAAAAAACAAATCTAAAAATTATTTAGGAACTCGTAGAAGAACGTAGTTAGTTATAAAAATCTTGACCAAACTTGCGAGCTATTCATAAGTTAATATGATAACACTTGGTCGGTGAAAATGTGCCACGTTAAGTTGGTGAGCTGCAAAAATATAATGAAGTTGATGCTTGCTAAGTATTTCCTTTAGAGATTTTATTTTTTTTTTTAATTTGGGTGTTTCAACAAAATGATAAATTACGTAATTTTTCGATTACTAACTTAGAATAATAAATGGAAATGAATCATCGATTAACTGTTTCCAATCTGTTAGAAGTTAAATAACGGGGACAAAGTTAGACTTTATGAAAATAAGCCACGGGAAAACTAACAAAGTAGTCAAACTTTAAATAACGAGAATTTGAGCCAACTTCAGTGAGTGAGTAATTTAAGTAATGACTGATGGTTTGTACTTTTTTTAACCATTTTTTATTTATAAGATGTAAATCATAATGTGTTGTAATTAACACCACTTTTCTTTAGAAACACCAAAGGTAATTGTATTTCATAATTTTACAATATTTGTTAATGTGGCGAATTAAGAAAAGTGTACAAAAATCGCCTTATTATTTAATAATAATTTCGTTTTTTAATGTAAATGTACAGACTGAATCAAAAGAAAAACACAAAATTCATAAATATTTCAGTTTATAGTAGAATTGCAACAGCGCATTTGAGTATTTTGGAGTAAAAATTAAAGCACAAATTGCAAATTTCTATAGAAAAAATGAATTCTGAGTTAAAGTAAATCCCAGCGACACACTTTAAGCTAAGAAAACCCTCCAGAAATGAAATGAAACAAGATAGTCATTTTTCAAAAAAATTCTTGAACAGGTCGATGTTATTTTTTAAGTGATATATTTTGACATTATAGTAACATTTATGATGTCATTTTTTTAAGTTGTTACGTTATTCTAATTTTTTTAAATGGCAACCTATATTTTTGTTTACTGCTTTAGATACTATTAGCCGTTTCAAAACTATAAAAACGCCAACTTAGCATTTTTTCTCAAAAATTAGCTGTTATAAAAATTATAGACATTATAATTTATGCTTTTAATAAGAGATACATTTTTATCAATCTTATTAAAAAAAATAATACGGTAAAATGCGATGTTGGCGTTTTTATAGTAAATTTACAGTAAATAGAGGATTATACAAACATAGAAAATTGCACAAAACATCCATGGAGCGAGTTTCAACAAAATGTAAATGGATTCATGTCTTTCAAAAAGGAATAAATAATTGATAATTACATAATACTAAATTTCAATTCATTGTTTATTTGTAAAAAATAATCCCATTGCTTTTAATTTTAACAATTTTTATGTTGATTAAAATTAAAATTAAAAAAACGAACGGTTTATAAGAAAAAAACAACTCGGAAAACTTTTTCAATTAGCTGGAACCAAATTTCTTATGTTGCATAGAGCTGGCATCTTTTACTTTCTTATCTTATCACTGTCTCTCTTAGTCCCAAGAAACCTACAATTAAAGTCTTAATTTCAGTAAGCTTAGTTAGATTATGTTTTTTTAAGTTTTTAAAATGTAACAGTTTGTTTTTAACAGATTGTTAAAGAATTGCAGTAAGATAAACAATGACCTGACGCATCCACTATATTTCATCCTTCTGACTATAAAAACGCTAACGTCACATTTCCTCTCAAAATTAGCTGTTATAAATTATTCATGCACTTCAAAAAAGTAATAGTTAATGTCATTTATACTTTCAATGAGATATCTAATCATCAATAACTATTTCACAATGTTATCAATTTTATTTAAAAAAAATTAATATGATAAATGCGACGTTGGCTTTTATGAAACAGCTAATAAACATGTTTATCTTTCTGGTAATAGAAAAAAAAATAAAAAAATAAATTTTACTTTTCAATACTGTCAAAATTTACGGTTTTTCTCCTGTGTAAGAAAGTTTTGACATTTGTTTGGCATTTCGCAACACGAAACGTCAGATTATTATTTTTAAAAAAATTAAAGCAATTTTAAGCCTTGTTGAGTCCAATTCGAAAACTTAAATGTTGTATTCATCTTGTTTTTGTGTAAATTGGTTCATTTATTTCACCTCGTAGATGATAAATCTCTCGTTATCACTCGACGCTTAAAAATCGCATCGGTAATAAAGCGTCCGATTTACACTCAAATTCGTTGAATATCTGAATCCCAGATTATACTACTATTTTGCTACTTTACTAACACTATTTTAAAAATCGTTTGCGATAGCAACGTGTTTTTACTATTTTAAAACATGCTTCTCCTTGCAAGTTGTTTTAAATAAAATGTTCCAACAAGATATATTTATTTAATTATCATGGATATACTTAATACATAATATGACACATAAACACAAAGAAATAAGCAGGAAACAATCACCCCTTATAAAATAAAACAAGAACGTAAATATAGAGCTCTTTGCGTAATACTCTCAATAAGTTTTACAATTTTTTTTATTTCCTTTTTTTATTTGATTGTTTTTTTTAAATCTTTATATACTTACCAGAAAAATAAAAATGTGTACTACCTAAAACACAAATTAAAAATGTCAATTGTCTTTAAAAAAAAATAAAAATGACGTCAATACTCAAAAACGATGACGTCAAAACTGCCATTTCTCATTTCGTGTCAAAATATAGCACTTAAAAAAATAAAATCTATTTCTTCGAGAATTTTTTTTAAAATAACGATTTTATGAATTTTGTGCGTTACTTTTGGTTCAGTCAATATAATGTTTTTGTTTGCTATAATAAAGAAAACTCTAAGCTCCGTTCTTGTGACTATTTTGAATTAATGTTTAAAAATATATCTGCACATATATCGCTTGGAGCATTTGCTATTCGTAATTATTTTTGGTTATAATGTCGAACTTGTATTCTTTGGTTGGTTTTCAATTAAATTTGTCCATTTCAATTTTAATTGGTTTTAATTGACTGCATCCTTTATTCCACAGATAACGTAACTGGAGAACATAAGTTTAAATATTTGTATGCTTTTCGATTCGGGAAAGACCTCTCAAGCCCTTTTGGAAATTAAACCAGATAATAAATAAATTGAGAAATTCGCCACAGAGCACTGTTTTCTTACTTCGATAAAATGCATCAAGGCTTTTACTTAGTAGATTTTATTGTGCTTTTTCCTCAAAACAAAGCGCACGTCACCTTGAATAATTTACTAGATTCACTTCAAAATTTGCTAGATCTGGAGATTTGCAGGAGATCCGGTTTTAAGTGCATAGATCTGTTGTCGAATCCACATTGGAGGAACTAGATTCGGATATTAGAGCGGATCTGAACCTGGCTTAATTCAAATATCTGAATTTGTGCCAAACAACGCTCGAATAAATATGAGTATATCTGTATGCTTACATTTTTCATAAATTCGTGTTTGTGAATTAATTTAAAAAAATTGTGACACGAAAATGGTCCTCACATCTTTAATTTCGTTAGTGTATTTTATATTATTGGTGACCGGTAATTGCTAATATATGAAGTACTCTTTCCGGGTGAGCTTTGCATGTGACAGGTGAATGGAAAATTCAGTGTTAATATTTCAAATTCATAATTGGAAACCGCTCGACTCAAATGCATTTCACGAGAGCGATGTGATAATAGTCTGGTATCGTTTTTAACTTTTGAAAACCCGATTGTCCAATTTCAAGTACGTTTCAATACCTGGCTTTGTTGCATAAATAAAAATGAGGAGTTGGGTGAAGTCATAATGAATTAATGTTTTGTTGATATTTAATCTGTAACTTGTATGTGGGTGAGCAAACACATTTGAGTAATGACCGCGTAAATAAAGAAATGATGTTATATTTAGTTGGAATCCGTCTGAACTTTTTTCCGGTGTCAATACTTGCAGCTTTTAATGGCGATTTATTGGAAACATCAATGTAACAGTGACAGGCTTAGAGTCAGCATTCGAGACATCGATATTTAATTTAATAGAAGAAAATACTGATAAAGTAAAATGTTTATTGGCGTTTGTGTCTGTATAAAATTTTAATAACACAAATGCACTCTGATGTCTCTATTGTTTCCTGCGAGGAAATGAATGTTTGAGCGATGTTTAAAACAAAACGTACATTCTTTGAACTGAAAGAAATTCATTTAGATATCACGCAAATAAAGGGACTCGGAGAATTTTAATTAATATCAAATTTGCGATAGCAAAAATGATACAAGTACTGAGATTTCTAATATCCAGTATTCCTAAAGTAAAAACTCATTTAAGAATCGCGACTCTTCCAGTGAAATAAAGCAAGACCGTAAAAAGTTGAGTTGGACTTGAATTTATGTTAATGGTGTTTCTTACTATTGCCGAGGGTAACTTTACTGGGAAACAAATGTTGCAGTAACCAATAAAAAATTAGCTTCTTGCGCGCTTAATTATTGCTCGAATCTATTCGGAAAATTGTATTTTCGGAGCGTCATATCCAACTCTGGCGTTGCATTTGCATAATGGCATGATAAATGTGATGAAACATTTTCGACGCATCATAAAAATAAAAAGCTACGTATTTACGAGTGGGTGAAATATTGTTTCGAGTTTAAATTGATTTGAGGTAATTTCTTATTAGTTAAATGGTCTCTGGGGTGTAATGACCAGTTCTTTGTTGCAAGTCTTGGGCTCTGATAATTCTTATAAGCGAGGGTTGGCATTGTGTTTGCTAAAAGGGCCAACATTCCCTTGTTAGTGTGGCCATCAGCGTCCGCCGGCAATCGCTTAAAAGGGGCAGTTCTTCGCCCGACCGTCCAAACCATAAAGTAGGAACTGCCTCGTTACAAACGTTCAAAACTTCGTCTGGACGCCCAAGATTCACTTACGCTTCCTTATTTAACCCTGCTGTATGTCTTTATTAGACCACCCATATACGGGATTGATCGATGAAATTATCGCATAAAGCCCTATCAATGCGTCCCATCGTGACTTAAACAAAATAGATTAAGGAGAGGACTCGATCCGCCATCAACTTAAACGGGCCTTCGGAGACGATAAGGCCGAAAAGTGATCAAAAAGACACTTTCAAACCCTAATTAAACTGCATTGTAATTGTTAGTCGATAACAGCATCTTCGGAAAAAGTGAAGGCAGTTAACTGAATTCACGCTCCCAGTAATTAAGTACAGAGTGAATCCTTTAAAAGCATGTTTTCATTATGAATTCATTAGTGCATGCAAAACTTGAATCATTAGATGGCAAAAACATCAAAGAATATGATGCAACTTGAAAATATATACCGTCTTGTTTTAAATTACGGAAGTAAGTAAGGTTTTGTAGCACAACACCAGATCATTGATTTCTCAAAGGAATACAGCAATTTCCTACCCATTATAATATCTTGATGCTTGTAAAATTTAATGCTAAATAAATAAACAAATTTTATACAAGAGAATCTCAGCCCAATTTGATTTTACGTAAAAGTGTTATGTAAATTTTTGTTCTGTTGCCCAACTAAGGGCCTAGAAGCCACGGCGTTACTTGTAAGGTTTCAAATCAATCAAAACGAAAATGTTGAGTTGGTGTCGTCAGGCACTGTTTTTTAACCGAGCTTTTACCTGTCTTATTCGCCGTACTTTACGATAATTAAAATGACATTACTTTTTTCCCTCCTTGGCTTTTACCATTACAATAAAAAAGATTGGGCAAAAAATAGGAGAGGGATTTTGTTTTCATGTTCCTAATGACTGTGTTTTAAGGGTTCGTGCAATTAGCTCTATCAAGTAATAAAAATTATTTGCTGCGGAATCCTATAACGCCCCAAATACCTCGAAATGGCTTGGATTTGTCGCAGACGTCTTGAACCCTTCTCTGGAAGTTACTCTGACAGTTTACTTCTCTAACGTAAACAATACCCTTTTAATGGTCCCACAGACGCGACTGGACTTATCTTCTTAATTCGTGTTTTACAAGTTTAAATTGTCATTACCTTCTGTACTGGCGTAATTTCAGCAAATCCACTATTGTCTAGATTGGATTTTTTGAGAGAGCTTTCCCAGTTTGGTGTAAGGAATTGTCCATTTTTGCGTGATTTAGGCAAATTGTTAAAACCGTAAGCCCCAGTGCAAAGCTGGAGTAGATTAAGAAAGTTCCAAAGTGTTTAAGAACCACAATTCTAATTGAGCGACTTGTTAAGAATGGCCGGATTCGGCGCTAATGAATTCGCTGTTAATGCGAAATAGCATATGTTGAGCGAAATATTGACGTATCTGTTTGTGGATTGTTGCGAATAATTAGAAACTGGAATAACATTGCGAATTCCAGGCACACAACTCTTTGAGAATCGGTTTTGTTAGGAATCCGAAACTTCCTAGAACGCAACAGCACAAAGAAAGTTTTTGGTACTTAAAGCTGGTTCAGTGATTAAATACACTTGGCTTTGTTGGAGAGAGAAAAGTAAAGTTCTTTAGAAATTCTAAAGAATCTTATGGCTGTCAGCTACTTGTTTTCGTCGTTACAGTTAGTAAATTTGTTTTGCAAAATTATATGCTAATTGAGCCAATTTTGCCAATTGCCAAATTAATTTCGTTTCTTTGGCAAGAGCTGAACTTTTCCTCTTCAACTCAACTCAACTCAACTCGGCGAGACTTTGTTTAAGTTTGATTATTGCGTCACTTGCAACTTTGTTTCGGAAATTAATCGCTGGAAAAAATGATCCGTAAACATATCGTAGATTGTGTCATCTAGCAAATTAAGCTCTTGTTTTGAACACGTGTCTCTGACAAGGTTATTACAATCCTGATTTAAACCGGCGACCCCTTGGACATGGGCGTAGATAAAACAAATTTACATAAGTTTCTCCACAACCGAAAATTTCCAACTGCCTACACAAATTTTATTGATCAACTTTCCTCCTGACTCATGAAATTTATTTTGCAACGTCTGGAATGTCAATATTAAAATTACCCAAATCTCTAACCTACTATTTTCGGATCATTTCGCTTCAAAGTGAGACGTTTCAATTTTTATTTGTTTTGATTTAATTTGTAACTCAACTTCAAACGCCGCCAATGAATAAGGGTATGCCATAAATTTTCTAGCACACAACATTTTGCTTGCCATGTTATTCAATTTCAGCAGGAGCGAAGTGCTTTTCGGTTGTACAAACCACTCATAAATAAAATCCCAAATAGTTTTGCGCGAAAGACTTTTTTATTAGCAAAGGATCCTCAAACACAAAGTTCATATTTACTGAGGCTTTCACCTTTGTTACAAAACGCCGCTTTTAGGGCGAAAATAAAATTATATTTTTTACAAGTTTCAGTTTCAGCTTAGCAATGAGCAGTGTACAAGTTTTTGCGTTTATATTTTTGGTTTGATTTTTTTATGCTCCTCGCATCCGTATTAAACGTTATCTCCTCTTTATTTTGTTGGTGAAAGCGCTAAGACACAATATAAATGGGGCTTAGAAAACCCAGCGACAAAAACGCAGCAGAATGAAAATAACAGAGTCAGAACATGTCGTCCGAATATCCGTGAACATAATGAAAAGCTGTGAGAAATCCGCCTAATGATATTCCTTCAAATATATCGTTAAATAGGCAACTGTTTCGAACGTTAGTGAAAGAATTCTTCCGTCGCTAAAACGTGCTTGGCATTGCAATGCCATTATTTGATCTAATTGTCCCCGTTGAGACATATTGACTTTCGAAATTGTGTGTTTGTTTTTCATGAAATCGTCAATGAAAACTAAGTGTCTTTTCCATAATCAAGTTTTACAAGGGAATTAATTGTAGCTAAAAGCTTGCTGGATCAAGTCTGCAGATGTAGCTTACAACGTAAGGAGCTTAACAATACCCTCAATTGTGTGGATCTTGCGGTTTCCGGTACGATTCAGGAGTTGAGAGAAACGCCATATGTAGCCGTAATATAGTTCAATTTACGCGACACTGGCGCTGGAAAGTTGCGATGAGCCGACGTGTAATTAAAACAACACAGAGTGCAGAGGACGTCGATCAAAATGTACATATCCACGTACTCGTATAGACAAATTTGTCAGAGTTGTTTGTTTGCCATGGGAAAACGTATTTCGTTGTGATCCGTGTTCCGTTCCCAAGAGAATCATGCAAAGGGAATTGGGCGGCGTTCTATTACCACGCTTAAATTGAAAACCAAGAAGAAATTTCACATTTCTTTCTGCGATTATGTAGCTTTGTGAATAACATATGTGATCATTGATCACCAATATCAAAAAACGACGCTGTAAAAAGTTGCGACTTCATTATGCGATCGCCGGCGTGACAAGAATACTCCATTGTCGTTTTATGTATTTATATTTTATAGGTTTTCAACCACAGACATAAAAATAAAACTAATAAATTATTCTAATATAATATTCCAAACGAGATATTAAGTTAAACTTTTGGCATAAAAAGTATACTCTTTAACTTTATTATTTTAGTTTTAGTTTAGTCTTTGCTATACTGTTTAATATAAACAGTAGTTCTTTTGCTGACGACAAACGTTTTGACCAGGGTACAATAGGTTTAGTGTTTTTTTAAACGTAAACTTTCGAATGCCTTTGTACCAGGAACAATAGACAAAGATCGGAAAAATCAAACGTTTAAAGAGCACTTTTTGGGTTCTAGACGATTATAAAATTATAGAAAACTGCTAAAAACATCCATGGAGCGAGTTTCAATAAAATGTAAATGGAGTGATGTCTATCAAAAAAAAAAAATCCATAACAATAAATTTCAACTTCAATGTTATATTTTCAATAAAAATCCGATTGCTTTTAATATGAACAATTTGTATGTTATTAAAAAAAATTGAACGGTTTATAAGGAAAAATCAACCCGGAAAACTTTTTCAATTAGCTGGAACCAAATTTCGTATGTTGTACAGAGCTGGCATATTTTACTCTCTTATCTTATCACTGGCTATCTTAGTCCCAAGAAGCCTAAAATTGAAATTGTAATTCCAGTAACTTTAGTTAAGTTATCGTTTTAGAAATACAACAATTTGTTTTAATAGATTGTTAAAGCATAGTAATAAAATAAGCAATGACCCGGCGCATCCACCATATTTTGTCCTTCTAATTATAAATTTATTGTTTTATTCTTTCGCTACACCATTTTATGAATGCACTAAAAACCATGTATTTGTTAGTCTTTTATTAAAAAAAATTTTTGTATGTTGGTAAATTGTGCTTTACTGCTAATATGACTGAGAGTGCATATTTAATTCCGATTAATTTAATCTAATTACTATAAGCAGAGTATTTTTATTAAAATTAATGGTGTGGTGGCAATAAATCATTACACGATTTATGTTTTCAGGGTGTTATTACTCACTTCAAAAACCGTAATACCGCCTATCAACAGTATTTTAAACTGTAGCAACAATATCTCGTCACATCACGCATATAAAAATTTCAATATATTGGAAAACAATTTATGGTTGTAGTGACCTCAGGACTGACGTGAAATTTTATTCATTTACATTGATTTAAAAAGCGAATAATGTCGCTATTTATACATTGATTTTTAATAACAAAGGAAACGAACCCACATTGAAGTACGAGCATAATATGATCTAATTGGGCTATAATTTAGTTTCCAAGATGAGCTTTATTTTTGTTTTTACATAATTATTATGCAAGTAGTACTCGGTTTTATAATGCAAAGTAAAATAAAATGTCGCTAACAAGCAACTAGGCATAAGATATTACGAGCCGGTCTAGTGGTTGTAATTAGACTAAAGGAGAATATTTCACGGTAAAAAGCTAAATCTTTCCTCACAAAAATATTACCTACAAGAAGCACTATTAAAATTAGACAAAAAGGGGTATTTACCGTCGACCAAAGCAATTTTCTAGTGGCGGAGCTGAGTAATTAATTCAACATTGAAGACTTGGCATTCTCAGTGATCATCAATACTTGAAATTCCCTCAATGTGTGAGCGATTTTAGTTTCACCCAAAACCCTCCACAACTTGCCTTAATCCAGTTAATCCTCATTCGCTACCTGTCCTATTTAAATCAATACTTACACTAGTCCGTACACAAAATTGAATTAGAGCAAACTGGCGTTTAATTTCGAAATACGCCCACTTAGAAGAAAAGTCTGTGTTTTAAACGGTAAGCGTGCAGCAGCTAAAGGGCAGAACTGATTTTTTTAAGATTCCGAAATTCACTTCTTCCATGAAAAGAACGATATCTGAAACTGTTCAAAATTTTCGGAAACGAAAAAAAATGCACAAATTTGTAAATAAACAAAACTGTGCGTCCATCCTTCGTCGCCTGCTTTTTGCCCTTTGCTATTTATTTTGTTTAGCAGATTTTTTCAAAAAATTATTTATTTTCAAATCGTTGAACGTGAGGGATAGTCAGAACGGTTGGTCACTCTAGCACTTATTAATTAGTGTTAATTAACACAAATCACTTCAACTCTTCTGTATGAATAATTATACTTTAATGTAATCCGCGTTGCAGTGATAATAAATTTATTTTTAGGATGGAATGAGGTTGTGAGGGTTGTTTTTGTTGCAGGTCTCGCTGGTCGATGATTGCGCTGGTTTGTTGACCGTCGATGAGATGCAGAATGTCTTGGAGAGGTGCACTTGTGTTTCTCATATTGTCTCTGACTCAGTGTAGTGGTTGTCCGGTTTTCTGTTCGTGCAAGTGGAAGAGCGGTAAGCAGACAGTCGAGTGCATCAATAAGGACCTCCTTGTCATCCCCGAAGGTATGGATTCCAGTACTCAAGTGCTGCAGTTTTGCGGGAACAATTTGCAAACACTGCAGCGCGACAAGTTCCTCAAAATGGACTTAATTAACTTACAACGGATATATTTGTGCCGTTGCCGCATTACAAGCATCGACGATCGGACGTTCCGCGGGTTAACAAACCTCGTCGAATTGGATTTGTCCGGCAACTTGCTCGAGACGGTTCCCAGTGAAACGTTCCTCGACTGCCCTTCGCTAATGAGGCTCTCACTTAATGCTAATCCTATAAAGACCCTCCGACGGGCGGCATTCAACCATCTGTCTTTCCTAAACACCATCGAGCTCAGCAATTGCGAGATATCAAACGTGGAGCAGGGGGCCTTCCAGGGGCTGTACAGTCTCGAGTGGCTGCACCTCAACGGAAACAAGATGACGACGCTGCAAGGAGCGACCTATCTGCCGAAATCTTTGAAAGGGGTGCAACTCCAGGAAAATCCATGGGAGTGCGACTGCCACATACTTGAACTTCACGCTTGGCTGAGGGCTTTCACCATGCCACATTCCGTCGAGCCGCTCTGTAATGGACCAACTCGACTCCGGAGTCGCACAATTAAATCGGTGCCGGTGGGAGAACTCGCTTGTTTACCTGAAGTTTCACCCACGATGTTCTATCTCGAAATCGGGGAAGGCAAAAATGTCACGCTTTTATGCCAAGTTAACGCAATCCCCGAAGCGAGAATTTCCTGGACGTTCCAAGGACAATTGCTACAGAACGACTCCATGATTGCACCAGGTGTTCATCTCTTGTATTTCATCGAGGAGGGAGCCGTCGAAAAACGCAGCGAACTCTTCATTTACAATTCTAACAGGTACAGATTCAATGCACAGTATCTAAACCTCAACTCTTTTTGATCAGTAAAAACAATGAATGGTCAGGAAAACATCTCGGAAAAATTATAATTTCGAGGAAAAGCAAAGATATATCTGTAGTAAATTAATTGTTGTTGTCTGAGATCGGTATAGTTTTTGCGCGAACTAGAGCATCTGCTTTAAATTTAAGTAAGTTTTAAATATATAATATATAAAATATGATATATAATATATAATATATAATATATAATATATAATATATAATATATAATATATAATATATAATATATAATATATAATATATAATATATAATATATAATATATAATATATAATATATAATATATTATTATCATTATATTATTAAAAATGTTTCATATTCACTCATATCAGTTTTTCTATATCCAAGTTTAGCCGTTTTCGAGCTATTAGATTTTCTTAGATCTGCATCTTTCATTTCAAAAGTTTGCAATTGTACTTCGGCATTTGTAAGAGTAAGCCTAGATCTTTCTTCTGGTGCTTTAAAAATGTTACATTTGAAGAATTTCAAGTCCATACAACAGTCATTCATAACTCAATCTATCTAAATGAAATGTCCCATTTTTTCTTTTTATATTTATTAATTTTAATTGTATTTTTACTGCGCATAAATCTGTATTAGCTCATCCTATACCTATCTATATTTAATAGGTTACCAGTTATTTTAACGATTTGTTGATAATGAGAAATTTATATTAGCTAAAGCTTTTTTCGTATAGGTTTTTGTGGGGAATTATAGGCACTTATGGAAAATCAAAGTTTAAAATAATTCAATAACTACATCCTTTACCGAAAATACGGTACAGACTTAATTAACAATAATTAATTAAATAAGAATAATAATAATAATAATAATAATAATAATAATAATAATAAGAAGAAGAAGAAGAAGACTAAAATTAAAAAGAAAATCATTAAAATGACATTGAAAAGCCTACCTTTTGGAACAATTTATGGTTAACTGTGTCAGCAGTTGTTAATCTTAACTGCAGTTTTGTGGATTCACCCAAGTATTTCATGATTTTTTTATTTCAATAGAAAAATTCTAACCTCGCAAATTCATATACATCAATAATTTACTGTTTTTTTAGCTCAACATGTGTTCGCTATGATCCAATACTTATAGTCTTTGATTACGTAAATGTTTTAATATCACTTTATTATAAAAAATCAAATATTTTTCATTTTTTATCCAGTTTTAAATTCCAATAAAAAACACTTTATAATCACGAAAAATCGCACAACCAAAGACAACGCTAGTATTTACCACCACATACTTTTAGACTGACTCTCTCTAATATAAGAATTAACAGTAAACACGCAGAATTGTTAAATAATTCATGAAATGACGAATTACGAAAATTTCGTTACTGTTTTCGACGTGTACCTGAGAGCGTCTTTTTATACTAGAAAAAAATTTCAAAATTTTTTTAATAGTAATTGAAAACCAAGTATATTCCATTTCAGTTTATAGTGGAATTTCAACACCGCGTTTGAATTTTTTGGAGTGAAAAATAAAGCATAAATTGAGAGTTTCTGTATAAGAAAAGAATTCTGGATTAAACTAAATCCCAGCGACTTACTTTGAGCTAAAAAAACTCACCAGAAACTCTTATTTTGTACTCCAATGCGCTGTTGCAAAATTCTACTATGAACTGACATGGGATATACATTTCAAATGGTATACAATTATGTCAAGAGCAAGCAGTGCACAAAAAATTGATACAATTTGGTATACACGTGGGATATTTTGCAGATTATTTCCTGAGAAAATTTTAAGTGATACCTAAAAGTGAACTTCAAACATTAGTTTATCTTTAAATTTTATATAAAAATTGAACTTACGGCAAGTTATATTAAGTTATAAATATACATATGTCAAGCTGTCAGCAAAATCGTTATTGGCTAAAAAAGAAATAAATATTGCCGCTGTTTAGCTTTTTGATTGGCTTTCGAAGGAAATAGTCAGAAAAGTTACATCCCAAGTGCACGCCAAAACCTGAATATTTCTCGAGTTCACCAAGTGGAGGACAAATATTCAGTTTTGTATTTGGTGTGCACAAGGGACGCACATTGCCCATTGTGACACGGTTAAAAAAATATACAAAAGCTCCCTACCTCTTCTTAAACTAACTCTTTTTTAGACTCATTATACCCCTTTAATCCTTTGTATACATTGGGCTTTGTATATGAATAAAAAAATTCTTGCATAAGAAAACAATAAAAACAACAATAGAAATAATTAAAAAAATGGATTATTTATACAATAACAAAACCGAGATTGTAACGTGTCAAAAAGTATTTACTCAATGCACTTGTATAAATGCTCGGTCATATTCGTCCGCTGTATGCAATCAGTTGAAATTTTTTGAGGGCAATAATCGCTGATATTTGTACTAGTCATTTTGTAGCTCTTATTAGTATTATTTATTTGTATTATTTATTAGTCATTAAACGTTTAGTGCCAGCTGATTAATTAAAGAGTCAGTGTAATTTTTATTCTATTGGTCGATTTGAAACCAAAAAATATCACGCCGAATTTCATTCGTGGTATTATGTTTTTTAGATCATTTTTTTTCATAAACTTATAGTCATTCAAATCTCTTGAATATATGTTAGAGATTTGTCTATTACACGATATTGCCATTAACTTTGTTAATTAATTGTCGACAATTTGATATGGATCCGGGATCTTATTAATCATAACTTTAACTAGAATCTTTTCACCATAATCTTTTTGGTATTAAGACTAACATCCACTCGTGAAATTTCTATAGTAAAAAGATTTATGCCTCTATGTAGTTAGAAATTATAAAAAAATTATAACCACTTATGTAATTATCTACTGTTGAAAATTTTGTTAATTAAAACAAGAATGTGTAATTCAAATTTTTGTGTAAGTCCCATTTCTATGTCTTGCAGAAATGTTAATGCACACCGATGCAGAATTAGATTTTCTTTCATTTAGTAAAGAAGAAAATAGGATAGTTCACTTGGAAAAATTATGTTATGGATTTTCAAGTATTCGCCAGATGTAACCTCTAAAATTGGGGTTTGTTGACTGTTTTCAAAATTTGGAAACACCAGGAAATATCTAAACTTTTTCTTTTAAATTTTTAGTGTAAATACTATTGCGTATACGACTAAACTAAAGTGTACGGCAAACTGACAAAAACTCTTTTGGAATAATTTAAGTAGTCCAAGAAGGCAATAAAAAATATGACTTTTGATTTAAAATTATAAACTTAGTATATCAACTGAAAAAATATTTTTGATGTAGGGCCTAACGGTTTAAGGTTGTGTACAAAATTTCATATGAATATGATTATTGAAACACTTCTAATGTGGAGTTTAGATGAAATACCCTCAATTCAACCCAGTTATGGTTTTCTAACGTGCATGAAATGATTAAATCCTGACCATTCATTGTTTGATGTTGAACAAAAACGAATTGATTACTGAACGCTTTATTCCTCCCCAATTCAAACAGTGACGACAACGGAACCTTCATATGCAACGCCGAAAATGCAGCCGGACTTGTCCAAGCAAATTTCACGATTCGAGTAATCGTCAAACACGACACTCCACCAGTCACAAACGAACTCCCCTTCGAGTTCATCCTAATCACGCTCTCAGCAGCGGCTGTCTCAATCCTCCTCTTGTTAGTCGTAATACTCCTATCTATAATAAAATGCCACCGAAACGCCCGATTGAAAAAGAAACGAAACAACTCGAAAGCCGCTCTCAGTAACACAACCAAGGACAATCTTCTCCAAGAAAGCGTCGACGACTACTCGGAGAAACCCCCAACTCAGGAGGAAGAAACCATGCTTTACAACACCCCTCCTGAAGACCTCCCCGTGTCTTCAATCCCCCCGACACTCACGCCGTACCAGCTAGAGCAAAACCCCGACCTCATCAACGGCACTGAAAGTGTGGGGCGGTTCACCCCCTTGAAAAAACGCGACCTGTACGTCTACGCCCCCGACGTTCACCTCAACCCCGTGGGGTTGCTCAACTCGGGCTCGAACTGCTACAAAACGCTCCCCTACAACAGGAACAAGCGCTCCAATGCTGCCAATCCAGCTGGGAGGTTCTCCCGCGAAGCTGAGTTCCTCCAACGGACGATGCATCCGTCGTATGAGCACTACAGTGACGTGAGGTACACTGCAGACGGGTATCCGGTGAGGACCAACGAGGGGGCTGTGGAGCCCTGCTGCTCCACAACGACTACGGTTAGTTGGCCGTCGTGTGTCCCCGCGAGTTTTGTTGCGAAAGACTGTGTGAAGAGTGTGGGTGCTCAGACTGAGGACACAAACACCAAATGTGAGCCGATTAAAGAGACGTTCACGGAGAGTCTGGATGAGGGATACGAAGGGGAAGGGGCGGAGGGTAATGTGGAGAATCATTGACTTGCACATTGTGATAACTCGGAGATATTTTTTTAATGTTTGATAGGGCTTTGGTTGAGTAGATGGGCTGCCATCTTTCGAGGGCAAAAGTTAAATAAATCTGAAATACTGGCTAATTAAATTACAAATTTTCACTGCATTTAGAATTTTAATGGCTTTACGAGGTTTACAGGCTTTAATTTACTATAGTGTGGCCATTAAAACTTCTCATACGTTCCACTTACCAAATTTGGTCAACGAAAATTAACACAAGATTTAATCTACATAAAGGAATTACTTTTCAACTAACTCATACATATAATATAAAGTAATACACTCCTAAACTTACTTTTTAAAAGTTTGCTTTTAAATTAAGACCAAGTGAAATGTAGACAAATAATTTATAAATTATTTGATACTTATTTTGGAAGAATTTGTGGTAGAAAATATTTAAGTCACAACAAATTTTTACTTTTTGTCTTTCACGCATGTCAATATGTTCGAATTTTAGGAGACCACATTTGTATTTTAAGGTGGATATTTAAATTGAAAGTTAATTGTGTCAAACAAGACAGATAATTTTTTATAAAATGATACTTGAAACCTGTGTTTACACAAAAGGCACAAAGTGATGTCAGAAACAAACTTCTTTTAAAATTTGGATTCTACATGAAGGAGTCAAGAGACGCCACCTCCTTTGCTTTTGTTTCTAAAAAAGCTAATGGTAACAAAACACCCGAAAACTACAAAAAAAGTTGTTTTAGAACTTTATGTGCGATTTTCTCTAAAGCTTTCCAATGAAAATTAAAGCGGATTAAAGCCGATGTGCTGGTCTGCAAAAATAACTTTTTTTCTCCTTTTATTACGAGTGTTATGAGTGATTATTGTAAATACAATGCTTTTAAATCATCATATGGTAACAAAAATTACCTACGTATCACATACACTTTTGGAGTAAGAATACAGCTATAACTGTAGATTTAATGATTGCGACAATAATTTACAAGTGTTATAATTCGTTCCAAAACACTAAAAATCATTTAAAAAATCCACCTGAAAAAAAAATGCATATTAACGGTATTTTCTTTATATTCTTGACTTTTCTTATTTTCTTTTTCACCCCAACAGAAATCTGATGTCATTAGTTCTAAAAGATGTTCTGTCTATTCGCCATTGTATCATTTCTAATTTACGTGTAATAATTTCTTGATAATATCTTTCTTGATATTTCTCGACTCGGTAAAGAAAACTAAATAAGAGTCAAAAAATAAAATTTGGAAAGGACATGTAACATATATTTATAAGAAGAAAAATGTTCTTAAATGATGTCCTAAGCTTTTTTGTCTTCCACTAATTGAAATCGTTTTTATACCGAGTGTTCAAAAACCGGCGCACAAACTCAATTGTATGTGGTAGAGAAATGCCTACATATAAAGGTAAAATTAATCTTTATTTTACAGGTCCAGTTTTTTAGGTACATTATACCATTGTTTTCGGTGAGAGAAATCAAATTTCTTTCACAAGAGAAATCAAGCTTGTCAGTTCTACTCACAAATGAGTAAATTTGGGGAAACTTGGGGAAAACGATGAGACTGTTTTTTTCATAATTGTTGCAACACAGGCCTCTACGAAAACTGATACAAAAAAATGTTACAGGCGGATATTTACCTGAATTTCTCTTAGATTTTTTTACAATGCACCTGTAAGATAAAACGTCGTATATCACACGTGATCGAAATGCCATTATAAAATTCTCACTCGCATATAGTGATGCATTTCTATCACTTATAATATAGTATACTATTGTATTAAAGTTATTGATAAATAACGAATTTTAAATAAATGTTATGTGGCAACGTTGTCTAACAATTGTGGTCGCAACAGAATTTGATCCGCAATAAAAATAAATTGTTTTTGAAAAAGTTTTTTTGGAAATAATTCCCGGTGTTGGCATACGACAAATTGTGATTTTTTTGTTAAATTGTAAGTTTTTATAATTCAAGAAAACTACTAAGACTGGTAGTAAATTTAAAAATGATTATTCATTTTTTTTATTAAAAAATAATGAAAACTGAAGAAGTTAACAAAATAAGTTTGTAGCTACAGATTTTTTAAAATATGATTTTAGGATTTTTTCAAGATTTTTCCAATAATCTATACGTGCTTCTCAAAAACGTACCACTGAGTTAGTGCGCCGGTTTTTGAGACCCTGTATGTACAGTCACGTTCAAAAAATTTACACCTATACCAACAGGGCCGGATAGCAAAAGCCCCACTAAAATCTTTTGGGTTATAAATTTCAACAAACAGGTTTGTTTACAAACTGGCCATCTAGTTGACACAATATTTAGCTAATTTATAAACTAGTCAAATGTCCACATTAACAGTATCATATCGAAATGATTTGTGGCTGCGGTCAATATTTTTTATCGTGACTGTACGTTCAGATACGATTCAAATGGATTAAAGTAGCGTAAATGCAATAACGAATCACAAGAAAAATAATTTAGAGAAATTAAAAAAACATAAGAAAGGATATGCAGTTTTTACTTGCTTTCTTTTTAAAACTTACGGTAGAATAATGCTATTAATAGTGTTACTTATGTGTGTTATGTAATGTCCAGCAAAATAAAAACCTCAGTGTATACGTGGTTGCAACAAACTATTGTAAGATAAAAATTTTACACGTTTAAACTTTCATATTCATACTAATTTTATTTAATGTAGGATTTCGTTGCAGACTAGTGCAATTAGTTCCCTTTTTTGTATGTAGGAGGATTTTAGTGTTGGACAGTAGATACTGAAGTTTAAAGTAAATTTGTTATTAGTAGTTTGTTTTTTAAAAGTGAATTAAAAAAGAGTTATAAAGTAAATTTTTATTGAGACAATAATACAGTTTGACGCTTATGTTTAATAAAAACACCAATAACAAAATAGCAAGTATATGTAAAAAATATTTAAAAGCATGTAAATTGTCAATCAAATGAAATGAGGTATTCACAGCACAAACGACTTTTTTATTCTACATTTTTAGCATATTTTTTAATAAAAAAGATATACAATAACAATGGTCACAAGCGTTGACTTAACCGAGGTCCGAGGTCCGAAGTGGTTTTAGTTATTTTATTAAAATAAATTAACAATTTAAGTATTAAAAGCACGCAAGTACTCAAAAATTTGTGTTCTAAAAAACTGGCTTTCAAAAACCGAAAAACAGCTTGTAACACTTATAAATGTATGAAACATTTATTTGTTTTGGGTCCGAACTGGAGTGTATAACCCTAGGTGTATCCATTTTTTGCGTCCAGACGCCGCCATATGAACACATGTCCTTGCCTTCATATATTTTTTGCTGGGGAATTCATATTTTATTGCATTCTTATTGAATTCTTTTCCTCCGACAACCGTAAGTGTAAAAACTATAAAAGATAGGAACCCTGTGCTTTTTTCTTTCTGATTTATTTGATATCCTAGACGTCTGTCTCAAGTGTGAAAATGAGGTCGTTTTCAGTGAATCCATCACAGATGATAACATTGGTTTTATGCTTGGTACAAGTCATTGACTATTCTAACTTCATTGAAAGATTACCTGATAATGGTATAATCAAATTCGTATCTGTCATTAGTGCCGGAATCCATTAATATGCAACTAATGCAATATTAATTGAAGAGGATGTATGAAAATGGATCGCAGTTAATTTGTCTTTGCGGTATTTCAGCAACTACGAGGAATGCACCGAAATTGATGGCAGCCCCGTGGTATAGTACAAAATTTGGAAGTTCCTTTCGTTTGTAGAATTTTCTATCAAGACTAGTACTCATAATCACACCCCTTGTAGAGTCCTTAAAGTATGATAGGATAATCCTACGTAAATAATGCCGAAAAGTAGAGTAATTTAAGAACCAATGTAATTTTAAGTGTTGTGTTACTTTTGTACATACTGTACGTAACGTAAAATAAATTTGTTGTTTTAATATCAGCTGGTTATTTATGGCCTGATAAGTTGATAAATTGGGGTTTCCAATTGTCCAAGTTTGTAAAAGAGGGCGTGCACTATGCGTGAAATATGGCCACTTTAGTCAGCTGCACACCATTTTGCACACAGTAAATCGGGCTTCAGGTGTTGCAAATCAAACAATTAAGGTGTAGCAGCGGATGTAGTCGATAAAAACGAGTTGGCTTGAAGAAGAATGAAGTCATAAAATTAGTTAATAAAATAAGGGAAGCTCCCGTATCGTAATGCCGTTACATTAAAAATAAATTAGTATAGACGAGGAATTTTAAGGCTTTTAAACCGAATTTAGTATTCCCTTTGTCAAATAATCTAGCAAAAACTTGGGGAGCCCCAGCGAAAAACTTCATTTATATTCCGAGTGAATGTTATTGTTACAAAGTGGCTGAAATGTTTTCGCCACAAACCGCGAAATAGCAAGGGTCGCTAAGTTTCGAACAAGTTTCAGCAGTAAAGCAATTAATCTTTAAGTTTCTATGATATTATTGCTGTAATTGCGCCGAAAAACCAAGGGTAAACTCACAGCTAGTGGATAAAAATGTGGCGGAGTCAAAGCGACACAGAGCGGTTGCCAGTAATTACTGTTGTAAGAATGTAACCCGTTCTGGTGAAGCGCCTCCGGCGTTGTATCGATCCGGCAGACTTGAGAGTCGTTCTGTATTCGTAAAACACATAATAACCTGCCTATATCGCAGATTATGACCGGGAAGAAATCTTCGTCAAAGTAGTTTTAATAATACGCCCGAAATCCGGGTTTTTCTCCGGAAATTTTCCATTATCAGCTGGGAATGCGGAGAAAGGGTGAAAGCCATTTGCCGCCTTACGTGCACGAAGCCCTACCGACCATGATCAGCAAAGCACGTTCGTATAATAACATTTTTATTAGTGGCCGTGGTAGTGGAGATGACATTAAGTTCGCCGTAAACTCAGCAGGGATGACAGTGGCGACCTCCGTAATCTCCTCTGATAAATGATCTTCGCTTTGATATTTATGGAATTGATGCAGTTTATTATGTCAGCAATGGAACATACAACCATAAAATGTTTACTGTCCACGGTGGCAGCACCCCTAATTCGATTATTAAAACTGAAATCGAGGCCTGGAGCACTCCACGTGATCTTTCAACGGCTCCATTAAGTCACAGAGCGGCGGTGTCTTCCCTAGGTATACGATACGTGATCCAGAATAATTACCTCGATTCACCTGACCCCAAAGACATTAACAGCCCGCCGTTTCCCAGATTTGATATGAGGGTATTAAAGCCATATCCTCCATAAATGTCACTTCGAATACGTGCGCCTGTTCCTGAGATATTGTTGCAATTTGTACTTGGGACTTGATTTGACGTTCTATTACCGCCTAATAAATATATATAGAGTTGTAAATAAATTTATTACAAGCCGAAGGGCACTTTCCAATCTTTGACAACTCTTACCAACTTATTAATTTGCACTCGTTAATATGCAACTCTGTTACTGAAACTTGGAAAACAGTCTGGGCCAGACGCTATGCACACTCTAAGAGTCGATTTCGACTAATTTTGTGCTGCAGCTGCTTGAATTAACATAACTACAAACGAAATGGTGATGGTAATGCACACCGGAGAAAAAACACCGAAAACTTTTACTAAAACAAAGACAAAATAAACTTCAAACGCTACTCGTGTTTGGCAAAACTAGAAATTAGTTTTGCAACAGATTAGTTCTCTCTAAAACCAAATAGAAATTGTGCTTAACTATCCTTTGAGAAATACTACATCACAATTAATTTTATTTTCATTTTGACGTCTTCATATTTTTCTTTGTCAATTCTGATGATAAAATTATTTTTTCTAATTCGAACACATTTATTTGCATATTAGAACATTGTACACAAAGTTAAATAGAAAGTATCCTTCACCATCATTATCATCAAGTAAATGTTTTCTAAAAAAAGACAATTTAGTAATAATCTATTATATTTCAAAAAACTATAATCTATTTAATGTTTTGAAGTTAACTTTTAACAACCTTTTTTAAACTTTGCTACAGCCATAACGGTATCTTCTTCTTTACAATATTCTTTAAACACATAGCTAGCAATGTTTAAACTTTCAAACCTCAGAATTACAAAAAAAAAGAAAAGAGTACATTAACGCATTTTTTGATGGTTACATTTTAAGCTTTCTTTTTATTATCTGATTCCTACATTATAAACACAATTTTAAAACACTCTTCCATAGCTACGTGTTTTAAATAAAAATGTCCAACAAAAAAATTTTAATAACAGTTATGCAAAAAGACAAAGTTCTAGAGTGTCTAGGTCTTGCATACGCTCGTTGCATATCGACAGCCCTCGAACTTTAAGCTTGTGTTTTCGTAATCGTATTATTAATAACTGTTTTTTTAGATAAAATCTTTCAGTAATTGTACATAACAAAAAATATCACTAGCTCTAAAAGATAATTAATTAAGTACGAGTAAAAATTAAAAGTTAGCAACTAGTTATTTGAGAAATTTTGCTCAAAGCAACATTGTTTAATTTCTCATATAAATTACGTAAAATGAATTATAGAATTTGCTGGAACAAACTTTTTGCTGTAGGAATTTTAGTTTTCGAGGTAAACGTACCTTTATTTTTTAGTGAAAAATTAAACTGGTTTTGTGAAATGATTAGTCTAATTTTAGGCAAAAGTAGTATGCTGGACCAGCCTACTAAAAGTATATTTTTACACTACCTCAAAACCTTATAATTGCAAAGAATCGCGCTTGATTATACTTTGTAGTTTAAAAGATGCCTGTCAATTTTTTTAAACAATTTCTGCAAGTTATTATAATTAAAATTGATGAATTAATTAATTATTACTAAGTAGCTGCAAAATATTGTTATTCCTTGTGTCATCTGATAACAAACGATGATCAAGTGTTGTTTTATGCAAAAAGAATCCTAAAAAATGTCTCTGGCCCTAAAAAAATAAGTAAAAAGTATAAACTGTAATAAATGTAATTTTCGTGCTTGCAGAAATTTTATTAATAATAAATTTCTGCTGCTGAACAACATTTAAGCTTCGTTGTTTTAGAATAATACTTGTTATCATAAAGTTTTAATTAAATAATATTTTTATAATTTTGATTTTATTGATACTAATTTCTTAACTAATTAATTTTAATTATAAGGAACAATAGAAAAATTTTGAAAAAAGCCACATTACGTACAGATAAGATTTTATTTTGCTGAACATTGGCGTCTCTATGGAAATGTTGCAATGCATTGACATAGTTTTTCTAAAACTGAACATAGGCCAATACAATTAATAGTCTTATTACGTAATGCTTAGCAAAATAAAGTCTTTACCAGTAAAGAAATGCACTGATATTATTTTTATAAACATGGGATCATTATCATTAGTCATTAGTCATTAGTCATCTATGTTGTCTATGTTTAGTAAATTTAAAACCTCAGTGTATACAGAGTGTTTCACATAATTTTACAAAGCCTGCTCATGTAAAATGACACTAAGAAAACTAATTCCTATACAAACTCGATTACAATTTTGAAAAATTAGATAGTTTTCTCTAGTTAGTAATCCCGAGAGATAGATCAGAATCATATTCATGCCGTCTTTTGATAGAACAACACATGACAACTGTTTCTGAAAAATAGTAATTCATGACTATTAATGCGACAGTGATTAGTTTGACAACCATTGTGGTGAATTTCCAAAAATTAAATATTTAAATGTAAATTGTTTGTATTCAAAAAACACCTTTTTAGAGCAACATTGATAGTATTTAACAGCAAACGCTGACTTCTGTGCAACTATTAGTTTTTGGGATATAATGAGAAACACTTTTAGCAGACTTACTCTGTCTAAGGGGATACTATAGAAAAAATTTGATAAAAATGATATGCATATAAAAAATAAATAGTATTTAATAACTAACGCTGATTTTTGTGCAATTATTAGCTTCACACATATGATTATAATAAATATTGTAGTTTTAACATTTTAATATTTAAGTAGAATTTGATCCAAAATTATAATATTATAATTGCGTGAAGCTTTAATAGAGATTTATTGTTAAATAAATCAAAGGTTTGATTTAGTAGTATTTGTTGCTATTATTGCATTGTTTCAAGTAATGGAATCCGGTTCTTAGGGCTTTGGTTTCGTAATAAATCTCGAACGTCGAATATATCTGAATCAATGAGAATTGAATGGTGTTGCAATATATTTACTGGGTCGTAAATATTTGCTATTGATTTTCGATTGTTTAGCACTTTTTTAATTTCACGCACGTTTTTCCCTAATGTTTAAATACGAGTAATGTATTCCAAGTGTTCGATGACTTAATTAAAATTTATTGCGTTATTGATTCCGAAATTTGGTATTCATATCGCTGTGATTAAAACCGATGTGCTGGGACAAAACTGCACAAATATGTGAGTGAATTGAAACGATAAGTTTGTGAAGTTGTGTCATAAATAAGCCCACTAACCGTATCTCATAGCAGATCAAATATTGACTTAAAACACGTAAAGTTTGGAAAAGTTGCACAATGTTGGAAACCACTTGGTATGAATTTAAAAATCTGTCAAAAATAATATATTGTTAAGACGCCCTTCCAAAGTTATATCGTCGATAAGTTAAAGTTTACTTTGAAATCTCCACGAGGACACTTAAGTATTTTTATTTGCTTTGTTTGTCGTAAAGATATGGCGAAAATTTTCAAAGTTTAATGTGTAAGGGAAGAATAAAGTAGGATCGTCTTGGAGCAATAGCCGCTTTTTCTCCTTGTCTTCCCGTGCCGTTTATCACCTTCTTATCAAGTCGTTTTACCTCGCTATAATCTTTATCATCGCTCATCGGGGTGCTCAGCCGTTGAGGGATTGCCTCTCCCCCGTGACCGGCAGTCTAATTCCATATTCTCCCTCCTTCACACATAATCGCAAAACTAACATTAGCTCGATTTTTAATATTCAATTCGCTGAGAGACGGCTTATCCTCTCCCAAATAGTTTTTCCGTGGAACATCTGTCTGTGACACTGAGAAGTCGAGGATTAATTATCTCTTCTCTTACCCCGCACTCGACTTCTTGTTTTCCTAATCAGATATCTCTCTATTCCTACTCTCATCCAGATTGCTTCTAACTTCCATTTCGCGCCACATAAAGCCATACATCAAGGAAAAAACATTTGTTTAGAAATTTTGAGAACACAATATTAAGCTCAATAGGTTAAGTGGAAGCACCATGTGTTGGAGGTAATGGCATTTGCAAAACGGTGTTGACAGTACAGCCATCGATCTTTGAATTACCTTTGACCCTATATGTGAGAAATTATGGCGTATCGACGGAAAATCCCAGATGCTGATAATGTTGAAAGTTGAGGAAGAGGATTTTCATACGAAAATGCTGTTTACCAACATCAATAATTAATTAGGAAACTTAGAAGGTAATTGAATAACGGCGATATAACGTCTTGCATTGAAGTGGAATTGTAATTTATTCAAGCAAAAGCTCTCAGTGTACTTAAAATGGCAGAAACTGAATAAAAATGGTGGATGCGCCGGGTCAGAATTTTGCAACAAATAATTTTTAAATTTTAAATAATGTTTTATCAAACAGCGTTGCAAGCAGTTTGTTTCCGCGGCAGAATAGACCTGCTAGTATAGAAATGGTGGAGGCGCCGGGCTAGAGTGTTATTTTTTAAATACGTCTTAACTTTGTTTACAATCTAAATACTTGCCGTATTTACCGTAGGTTTGAAACTTTTAGTTTAGCCAAAGTATGGATACGTGCTCATAAACCTACTTCATATAAAAGTTAAATCATTAAAACAAACAGAAGCTCCAACTTTGTTAAAAGTTCGCAACTAAAACCAAATTTAAAAATAAAATTATGAATTACTTTGCGAAAATAACTGTCTAACTTCCCGTGTAATTCAAGTTTTGCCTAAAACGCTACGCAACGTTCCAAGTGTATTATTAATTCCATTAGCATGCAATTCGATGTTTCAAATGGCATATTTCCAATCCTTGGGGTCCATTCCGGTGTAATAGCTTTTATGACAAATTGTTTCGCCACTGAAAATCTTTTCACCTGATTTATTCATTTTATTCCATCGAACACAATTTCCTTCACTCTTAGCTTAATTACACTTTTATTTATCAAAGCTCAAGTGAAACACACGAAATCAATAAAACGAAAATCCTGATAGCTGTTTCAAGTTCACGTAAAATGGTAGTATTTCAAGCTGAAAGCTTCTATCCAGTACAAATGACCCGAGAGGTCAAAGTTAGAAAAAAGAAAGCCAAGACTATGTCGTATATATTACTTACGACCCATCGTATAAAAAACCCATCTGTACTTGTACGTTAACAAATAAAATACTTTTGACCCGGTCTATTAGCTCAAGGCATTTCAGAAAATGCTCAGCACTTTAAAACACGTGACTGGAACGGAAATTGCGACGATGAGCTTTCGGGTAATTATAACGAGCTTTCGCGAGGATTGTTTACATCTATTACTGCACAAGCATGATTTTATTTCTAGTTTTCATCCAGAGGGGATTAGATGTCAAGTGCAGGGCTTTAGCCTACTGCAAACTCATTTTTAACGTAATAATGCTTGAAAACGAGTTATTGCTAAATTAGGCAAACTTTCGTACAAGTTTCAATTATGTGGAAGAGAGCAAATAGTAAAAAATTCTCCCTAGTGCCTTAAACGTGAAGTTTACGGAAACCATGAACTTTAAGAGTTTATAAAAGAAGGTTAGAAATGTTCTTTTACATCTCTTACGACTAATAAAACGGATTTGAATTAGAATATTAAATCTTTCATGGATGTGAGTGCAAGTCAAAAGAATGAGTTATAAGCTTATTATTAAAAAAAATTTAATTAAAAGTATGAATGTAATTTGAGATAATATCATGAATGATTTCGCAAATAAAGCTTTTTTAATTTATTTAATGTTTGAGCGGTAACGCGGTTAAACAAATTTAGAATTAAATAACGTGTGTATTTCAAATAATATAAACCACAGCGATATTTTGTTACATGTATTGTTTGCGAAAGGCGGTCAAAGTAATATTTTAAACATTTGTATCTCGTCAAGTTGTGGAATAAAAACAGTTTCGTTGAAAGTGACAGATTTTAAATCTATATCGGAAAAAATGGAATTCCTCCATGTTTTAAATTACTTCATCTGAAATGGTTGTTTTTGTGTGTGACGCACAATTTGGGCATCCTTTTGACAGTGTTTGTTTACCGTTTAGCGTTTTATTAATTATCTTTTGACGAGAATTTAATTAGGAAAAAGTCTCGAAAAGTTTGTCAAAGCCGGCGAGTTTGTCAAGCATTTAATAAAATTAGGCGACTTTTCCCCATCTTGTGTTTGGTCATTTTGCATAAAAAATGCGAGCACTTGATAGACATGGTCAAATTGTGCAAAAAGAAGATATAAATCATTGTCAAGTTGGTAATGGAGGGAACGTGTGGAAATAGATGTGATTTATCATATCTATATCAGGTTTGTATGCGAGTACCTCAGCTGTGGTCTAACACGAAGTTAGATGCCTTATTGGTAAACATTATTCAGCACGTAGTATAGCAGACCACATTTGAATTGCACTAGAGCTTTCCAGTTAAATTAAACCACTAGAGACTCCTAGTTATTTTTTATGGGTCACTGAATACTTAATCAACTGCGAGATTTGTACGGATTTTATTTCTTTATTTCCGACACGCGCTGTAAACAAATCAACTACAACTACTGCGTCCATTGATTTAGAATTTAAATTTCAAGTGATAGTGTTGACACTTGGGTGCTTTAATTTAATTATGTTAGGCTTAATTGAGATGACTTCGTGCGACAGGGCGTAAAAATGTAGGTCAAACTAATAAAAACAACTCGGAGCAGTGGAAATTAAAATAACTCCGTTTCGAATAGATCAACAAGCCATCCACTTGAAGGAACTAAACATTCCTTTTTCATGTAAATTATCTGCGTGTCTCGACAGTAACGGCTTCGAAATAGTTAGGTAAAAAAGCATCCGAGCATCGGAGCTGTATTTACCGTATTGTCGAGCTTGTTATCAATAGCAATCTGTAAAAAACCGTCGAGAATCGTAGACAGTAATTGCCGCTTTGAAGGTTCGTCAAAAGTGCTTCGCTTGCGAATCTACGTACCCCCTTGTGTTTGATCTACTAATGTATACACGCGGATTGGTGGAATGTACTTATTTGAAGAAAACAAATAAAATTGAAATAGTCAGCGGTATTGGATTGCTATTACACGGGCCTCAGACCGTGCTGTTTTTTGATATGCGAAAGGATAAATCGTTTTATAACTACTACAAAACGCTGACTCATTCTTTACCGGAGAAATCCTCCGCAAAAACACTCCGAAATTTACTTGTTGTGATGTTTTTAATTTTTAAAGCTCGTTCCGCGGGTTAGGCTAATCAAATTAGTAGCCATCGTAAAAGTAGCAAGTTGATTAAAGTTTCCGAACGCAGGTGCTCCCCTGTCTTAATGTGTTGACAACAGGGGAAAAAATTTGAAACTAAAGCTAGCGCTATAACGATGTGCTCGCTCTGCTCCTACCTTCATTTGATTTTAACTATTGTGAGAAGTCCCTCGTCAGCAGATTCTCTTCATTAGTTCATTTCCTGGATTTTTCACTCGAGTGGGAGCAAATGTATTCACGCCTCGTTTTGCTTCTTTAATTTTATAAAAATAATCTAAGGCGGGAAGCTTACTGAAACCAGTTTAAAAGAAGGAGATAATCCCGCGACAAAACCCGTATTACGAACGAACCAATGTTAACCAGCGCTGCTTCCTAATTTTCGTATTTCATTTTTTAAATACGGACTGGTTTATAATACGGACGACACTATTCCATATTCTAGTACTTGCGCTTTATCCCAGTTTAGACAAGCTGCGCTTTTCTCACCATTATTATCTCAAGCAACAATTAAGTCATAAACCAGAAGTTTACCAACGAAACGAGCTACATATTTGCAAAATTTACGAAATGATTTTGCTCGCTAATAATAACGTGCTGGTGATGTGAAGCTCGTTTTTAATCAACAAAAATGGGCGAAATGGTGAATGCGCCGGTCTAATTACTTTTGCACATTCGTAGTTTTTTAATAAGAGTATTGAAAAATATTTCGGTTGGAGTGTTATATTATAAACCCTAAACTTTCGCCGCAATTCTCTTTTTATTTGCCGCTTATTATACGAGACAGACGGCAGGCTACGAAAACAATTTCAGGATACATCGGTGATATGCCATAACATCAAATTTTTTCCTACGTCTGCGATATTTATCATTTAGTCGAAAACAGAGTATTCAAACTTCATTCTGACTCTCTCAATAATTTTCGAGAGCTATTTCTCGAGTTTTCACATTTAGGTCGTGATATAGTCAAATTGGAAAATTGATTCGTCGTCTTAAAAACGGGCGCGGCAACACTTTTATTCAATTTAAAATCCATCGGAATATATTCGTTCATATTTTCATAAAGCATTATGGGAGTGCAAAGATTCTTTAATGTGCGTGATGTACGTGAGGTATTTTTAGTTTTTAGATTTGAAATCAGCATACGTATGAGGTTTGTTTCATCAAACGATGCTGAAAGTAATTAAAAGTTAAATTTTGTATTTGTAATAGAATATATCCTCTTCACTTGTGAATAATATTACACTAGAAAGCAGTAACTATATTTTTTGCTTATTTTTAGCTTTGAGTCACGTATTATCCGTTTTTTTTTATAAAAAATTGTCAGTGTCAAAATCGGGTATAAAAGTAGTTCCTATTGCTTTAAATGAAAAACTGAGAAATAAAATCTAATCACGTACCTGGATTTGGAGTGAACCATACACCCTGTTCATAATCATTAATTAATTGAAGAAATTTATATAGGGTGCCTCATAATTGGCACCCGTGCCAATCGAAAGTTAAGAGTTGAAAATTGTCTGAATGAACTTCGTTATCAAATTATTGATAAGAAACTAAAATTTAAAATTTAGACATTAAATTTTATTAACAGTGAATTTACTTAATGTCACAAAATATGCAACAATGCGATTTGGAAACTTTTTCACATATGCTCTAGCCTCAGGAGTGGCACTGCCACCATAGACACATCTGACTTAAAACTAAACTTTTAACATATCGACAATGCACTAATGCAGCGGTATCATATTATTTTAAACATACAAAACCGAAGGAAATTAATAATACTTGTCACTAGACAGAGCGATTCAAAGCATTTTGACAAAGCTAACATCAACTTATAAATATGTATATGTTACACAAATAATCAAAAAGACAGCATGAAGCTAATTACTTAAATTTTTATCAGTAACTCGATAACGATGGTCAATTTGAAAATTTTATACCGTTAACTTTCGATTTGTATTAGCCTTTTGAATCAAATTCCCAAAGCACATGCGTGAATTTTGAGACATCCTTATATAATTAGGTGCATTGTTCACCCCTAATCCGGGTTGGTAATGTAAATCTAATGATAAGCTGATAATGCTAACTTTTCTTTACGTGTATAATATAATGTTTTCTCTTATAGGTGCATTAAGAAATTTCTGTTAAATTTTTTCACTGATAAAATAAAAAAATCACCAAATGGACAATTTATTCTATTAGTTGCATAAATAATTTATAATAGCCCATTTTGAGAGAAAATGCGACGTTGGCGTTTTTATAGTTTTTAAACAGCTACTAAAAGAGAAAGTAATTTTTTCTTATATAAGAGATAATAGGAAGATAGCGAAAATAATTTTCTCTTATAGGTATATTAATTAATATTGTTGCTTAATCCATACAAGTAGCAGTAGTACATCTTCATTCTACAAATAGCTACGATCTTACATTATTTGATTTAATTTTTTTTATTCGGTATAATAAAATGATCATTTGATGATTTTTTTTTCTATTAGTGCTATGCATTAGTTTCAGAAACACATTACTCGTAGATAATGAACAACTTTTAATTACTTCATATTTATTAATAAACTACTATTTTTACTATAAAACGCAATTGACAGACATCATTTGAGAATCGTTACTGTGATTACATGTGTTCAAAAATAGTTGTTCATCAAGTTGACTATAGAATTCAAATTCAATTTGCAGCTTCGTCCAAATCACTATTGTAGTTGCTCTTTGAATTAGGTTTTTACTCACTTTTTCTGCATTTTTCGGCAAAGTTATTTCAAGTGTAGGGTTTGTCTTGATTTGTATTTTATATTTTCGTGTTGTTTGTTGTTGTGTATTCTTCGTTTTTGGATTCGCAGCCTTTTTGCATCATTTTGACGGATCTGTTACTTTCACGGCATTCACTATTTAAATTAAGCGGTACATTACGTTCAAATTTTATAGGTGACTTGATGAACAACCATTTTTGAACACATTGTATTATTCACAAAGGCCATTCAAAATATAACAATGAAGATTTATGCATGAATCGAAATGTTATTTATTATTACAGTCAAATATTCGCTTTTTGTAGATAAATGTTTGTGAAATAATTCCATAAATTCAGTCTTTTATAATAAAATAGTTGAGAACAAAAATATTTTTTGCATAAATAAATATTCAAATGTTACCAAACGGTAGAGACAAAAAATACACATGTAATTACATATTTAAATTTTGGAGACCTATGACAATAATTGTCAATCTAATCACTGTTTCATTAATATTCATAAATTTCCTTTGTTGCAAAAACAATTATTATGTTTCTATCAAGATATCAATGAATAGGATTCTAATCTAAAAACCGCGCAGTTTATTAGCGCCTTGTATAAATTTCTAAGTCGCTCTTTGAACGGGCAAAATTGTTTAAAGAGCAACTTACACTAGTCAATACACCCAAATTACACTAGGAAGTGGACACAAAAAAATGAAACTGATTTATTAATCAATAACTAACAAAAAAAGTTGCAATTTTTTGAAGAGCGTGAACAAATTAAAGAAAACTATTCAATTTTTCAAAATTTGTAATCGAATTCGTATCAGAGCGCCAAAAATAATTAAGTCACTGTAGTTATGTAATTAAAAATTTAAAAAGTTTTTGAATAATTTTTTGCTCCAACCAAACACCATTTAAGCATAAACACCAGAAATAATGAAATTTCGATTTGTTATTAATGTAAAAATTGTGAATTTAGAGGAATTGCAGAATCATTTTCAAAAATTTCACATTAATAAATAAAACTAAAAAGAGCATAGGTGTTTAGTAGCAAACGATGATTTCTGTGTGACTATTAGTTTTTGAAATCAAGTAAAGGTTACATTAAGTAGACTCACCTTGTATTCTTAATCAACTGATTGTTTGATGTACCCAAAAATTAGGCTACTGTCAAATCTTTGACAACATCAGCAGCCAAAATTAGTCCGATTTGACAAATAGACTGATTAATCGTCGGTGACAATTACTGAGGTTGAAATAGGGAGTTAATTTGAAGAAGCCCAGACTTGTAAGAATTTTTTATTTAAGTGGTAAGACTTAAGAGTTAAGATCAACTCGAAACGTCGACTTAAAATATTTTTTTTACAAAACAACTTTTAAGTTGTTGTGATTTTAAATACGTATTTGTAATGTGCATTATTTTATTTCGTCGTTCATTTTGAATAATAATATTTATCATTGGTTTACTTACTTCACTTATTACCTATCCATTAATATATACTGGGTCGCTAAAACGTATGGATACAGTTAAATATTTTCAGAACAATTTAACAGAGAATCTTGAAATTTGGTAAACAGTTAAAAGTGTTTAAAGTCTATCAACTGAGAGCTTTTTCAAATTTCTATCGTCATTTATTTTGAAAATGCAAGGCTAACATGATTTTTTTAATGGCACGTAGGGTCAAATCTAATCATTTTTAAAAAAGCATTTTTTTCTGAATTCACTGATGTTTCATAATACTCACCTTAACTTTTAATGGTAAAAAAATTAAAGTTCAAAAATTTTCTGGAATAGTAAAACCAAATAAGCTTTGAAAATACTTATATTATCTGTTACTCGTATATTAGCCAAAAATTAAACTTGGGTGCAATAATTAGTTTAATAATGGTACATTTAAGTAAAACTGAGCGAAAAAAAATTTCACGTTTATCATCTTATATAGCATAAAAATCAAGTATTTCGCGTTTATTTTTTTTTTTAATTAAAACGCTTTCTTTTTCACTCAAAAGTGTTATTTTTGCAACTTTTTTTACCTTTTACTTATTTTTTGGTCAATGTTTAAACAATAAAGAGCTAAAGATAGATAAAGACAACATTTTCAAGGCTAACAAAATTTTACATTTTTCAAAACTTTTAAGTTTCGATTAAATTAAGGTATGCATAGAAAATATTAAATTTGTTCCTAGTTGCTATTTAAAAAAAGTTAAGTTAGCCTCGTATCCGAAGAACAAATGGAGATAAAAATGTAATGAACAGCTGAAACGATAGATTTATATATATATACTCTTTAGCATACATCAAATTTCAATAAATTTTGATAAATAGTTTTTATAATATTTAGCTGTATTAATAATTTTTATCGACCCTGTATAATAAACTACCATTCGAATAATTTTATTCTAAAACCCTATAGGTATAAAATTATGAACTATAAAATATACATGTAGTTTTAAATAGCAAATTGTATTGTGATAATTCTGTGGGTTGAATTTCGCTCCGTTTTTGGTAATAAATTTAAAGTTGATGATTTCGCATCGGCGATGTTATTAATATAAAATAGGGTGAGTGCGCGATGAATTTGTCAGAAATAGTGTGGGTCTAGCTAACGAGTGCGGTTCTTCCTGTCCAATCACGGCTGCCAATAAATCACTCTAGGAGACGGATGTTCCAGGCCGCGTCCTAATTCCGCGGGTTTTGATGAGCTTCCGATATGCTCCCAATCTTCTATAAATTACCATTTTGGTGAGCGCATCTGCCAGCCGCATTCTCTCATAATCATTTTTGCCGTCCATGCATCAGAGATTCGTTCGTTCCACCTCTGATGGAATTTTAAATACGGTCAAATCGTCAATTTATTAACAAGATTAAAAGTGATTCGCCAAAAATCCTTGAATTATGGCGCAAATAACCGTTTGTAGTGTTGTTTAATACACTCGACAACTAAGTAGAAAACCGCAGTAGAGACGATAATGAATACTAATTTCGTCTTTATAATTCGCAACCGAGTTCTAACTGAGCTGCGTTAAGTTGATAGTCTTCATTAAAACAAAAAGCATTCATCAGGTTCTCCACAATAAATTTTATTATGATTGACTCAATTCGCCCAACTACGCGACTACATCTATGCATCATTAATTACATATTTATTAACTAAATAATTGTATTTCTCAAGCCCGCCGAGCGAAATTCCAGTTTTGCTAACTAATAAATATGTCCCGTGATATTTAGGACCACAAAGCCGACACTACTGTTGTCCTGTACGTCTAACTTTAATGATACAGTAATTAGTTTAATTCTGAAATTACATTATGACAATAAATCTGAAATAACATGGAATGGTCGTATTGTTTCATGCACATAAATTGCGGTTGGAAGTTCCCGACGTATGAATCAAAAAACTTGCAAACTATTCTAATTAGAAAGGAGTTAACGTGTCGATGGAACAAATCCATATCCCACCCTCCATTTAATGATTTATTAACGAGCTAATGAAGTCCGGACTTAATTTCAATAACTTTAATTAAAATTATCTATCAACGTCCCGAAATTTAATAATAATTCTTACCGTGATTCAAAATGCCAAGATAAATCGTTATTTTAATATGAAACTGTAAATGCAGCAAGTAATTATGACGAGGCTTATTCTTTAATAAAGCGTTTAGATGTCTACAGCTCGACAGTGACTGATTATTGTGGCGACGACACAATGCAATATTCTACATAATCCTCTGCAATTATACCTGGCATTATCAGAATACCTATTAGTTTAGCTTTGTGCTATTTTGGCTTCACTATTCTATTCCCACACCAGAAAAAATGGTCCAGCAATTTGCTTTTAACGCCAGATAAAATACCCACTTTATGTAAGATAATTTATATTTTCTCCCAACTGCCTTTGGTCACGTTACACAGAAAAATGGACGGTTTAGAGGTTAACACATACCGATTATTTCACAAAAGAGGGCGCTCACAACGAGACTAAAACATCAACTTAATTTTCAAGGATGAATTAATAAACTCGCCCTGAATTTCTGTTGGTTTTCCAATACAAAAAACAAATATCTATTTAAAATTTCAAAGATTTAATATTTTTATTATTACTACTCCAGTTTTGGAAACGAAATTTTGTCACACTTACGAATATCCAAAAGTTAGGATATGAAACGAAGTAGAAATAAAACGCTACCGACTCTATAGTTCTGTTAATGTCGCCAGAGAGCATACTTGTTCCATTATGATCTAAGTTTTCAAGTGCAATGAATTTGAAAAATGGTTGTATTTGTATGACTGAGAACAAACACAAAAAATACAGGCAGGTAGACCATCAAATTCTTAGTGGTAAGACATAAACATAAAGCAAAAATTTTATTGTAAGCTATATTTACTAATTTGTACTGTCCTCCATATTTTTCAAAACGCCTGGTAATACGGTTACAGATACAAAAAAAATGTTAGGAAGGAAGTTATAAGGAAATGAGTTTCCCACGAAAGATCCGCGAGACCATTTATCTATCATCAACCATAGAGGCTCTAAAGTCGTTCAAAAATGCTCAAGCAATAGATTTGCTTCATTTTGCTGGTGGTCAAGTTTTAGAAAGTTAATTTATACCTAAACTGTTGTCGATAAAAACTTGGACATTTTTGAAGAAAATTTTATTCTCCACAACTTTGTTTCTCACACATATTTTGTATCTTCAACCGTATTTACAGCGTTTACAAAACGCAAATTGATAATTTTAAGCGATAAATCTTTGCATACCGTCATATATTTATCAAAACGCTGAGAATACGGTAAAAGATACAAAAAAGTGTAGGAAACAAAATTATATAGAATTCCTGTGACAAAGTCTGTGTCAGCATATTTCTACAGCTTAGGTATAAATTAACTTTCTGTTACTTGATCTTCGGTAAAATGGAACGAATCCGTCGCTTGAGCGTATTTGAACGTCTTTGGGGCCTAAACCGTTGATAACAGAGATATGGCCTTTCACTTTTTTTAAAGAAAATCTAGTTTTCTACAGTCTTAAAAAATACGGGACAAAACGCAAATTTAAAATTTAAAATAACTTTTTTCTCATGTTTCTTCTGAAAAGTCATTAGTGATAACTGGTTAGATTTAAATTAATTTTTGCAAGATTGAGCTCTACTGATTTGTTTACAAAGACAGTACGTGGTGTTTGTTCACTAGTAGCTACGTCCAAGACGTCGGTAAGTAAATTAGATGACGGTAAGTAAATTTTTTTGCTCATGGCTTTTAGATAACTTTCACACACTGCGGTGTTTTTGCTATGCAACAGTGGCTAGCGATATTTAATAGGTTGGTATCGCTACCGTTGAAATGGAAATGATACTTTTTTATATGATAAGTGATAGTTCATGTCAATTTGATGATTGTTTGACCTGTTACCAACACATCAGCAAAAAGAAATAAATTATAAAAAAATATTTTTTGAGATATTCGTTACAAAAAATATTGTACCTAACTTGTTTGTAAAGCAATTTCTCACACTCGCACTTCATACAGCATTCGCGGCGCTCGTGCAGTAAACAAAGTTCTCATGTGGGAAATTGTACTTTCCAAACTCGTTAGGTAGATAACTATTGTCGTCGCCTTGGACGTAGCAACCGGTAAATATAACCTGCTATTTTGACAATTATTATATTGACAATATTTAATAAATCTTTAAAAAATGTAATGATCGTGAAAAAAATGTCATAAGCATCACGAACGTTAAGCTTTAATAGTATACTAAGTATATTAAGTAAAGGGTAAAATCTCCTTTCCGTTCTTGATACTTAATATGTATACTATTAAAACGATTTGGCGCCGAGACGGCATAACGTTCAAAGCGCCGTTATTTTTAGTCTGCCTTACTATTTTTTGGGTAATTATAAAGCGAGCAGTAATAAATTGGATTTTGATCAGTAAAAAATAATAAATGATCACTATTTAATTTATTTTTGCACAGTAAAAAATTTAAATGGCAAGTAAAGCATTCACAGTATTTTATTAAAATTTGCCCAGTAAAAAAAAATAAAAAAAATCGTATCTAGTTTCAGTTTGCAGTTTAAATTATAAACGCTCAGTAGCTAGCAAGCTTGCAGGCTGGGGCTTCGCCCCAGCAAACTAACAGGAACGATTAAACTCGAAAACTCGAAAACTGGAAATGTGGAATTCTACACTCTTTAGTTTTGAGATGCTATTATTTACTGTGCATTTATTATTTTCACTTGACATCTATCATTTTTACTGTGCATTTATTATTTTTACTGTGCAATTATTATTTTTACTGTGTATTTATTATTTTTACTGTGCAAGTATTATATTTACTGTGCATTTATTATTTTTGCTGTGCATTTGATTTGCACTTTTTTTGTGTTCAGAAAATCCTGAGATTTTGTTTCTCGTTACGTCTCCTAAGTTATAGTGCTCCATAGTCACACTATTGTGGCAGCGCAGCGGTGAATAAACTTGTTTGATAATTTTGTTACCGAACAAACAAAAACACTTAACTAGAGTTTAACCAAAAAAAAAATCAATTTCACAGTACTCCAACTAATGCAAACTTGAAGCTTGAAACAGTTTTGTTGTTTACATTCGCTATTTTTCCTCAGTTTAAATAACAAAGCATAAGTTAATTCTATGAACAAATAAGGCAGATTGAATGCACTGCAAATTCTTTCTGATGTTTATGATGTAAACAGTGCTGCAATAAATGAAGCAAATGCGAGAGTAATTTTTTCGAAATAGTAGAGAAATTGGGTTTAGATTAGATGTGTTGCCCCTATTTATTTGATTGTTTAAACACGTGAAATCGGATTAAATAGAAGTCTAATTTGAGCCCGAGCGAGCAATCTTCAAATCCTAATCTCGCTATTACCGGTGCGTGGAACACATTTCTTGTTGACACCATTAGAGCTAACCTGTAACGAGCGTTCCGGAAGCTTCACTATCGATACATTTTTGTTGGGTTTTCTTATTTCACTCCAATATTCTCCCAAAATTGAGACATTTCCCGGGCTTGAGCCGCACAATAGAGATATTCATATTGACGACAAGTTTAAAGCAGGTCTGATTTCATGTTTACCTTCATTAGTGTTCGGATTGGCTAAATTTCTATCAAATAAACTCATCGGTGGAGCGGAAACGGACAAGAAAATTTCGCGAGTAAACAACTCATTAGGATAATTATTATAATCATTAATTCGTGGCGTGTCAGATTTACAGTGGAATGGAACCGGGTAAAGAGAATTAGCGTGCGTTTTCTTAGGGGAAGATTCTTTGTCACTTAATAAAACAAACGGCAAATCTACTATAACGAAGATTTATTTTATATTCAAATATAAAAGGAAACATTTTACTGCTGAGTTGAAAATTTTTCTTGACAATCTGAGAATTTATATCCCTTTTTCTCGTATGTGCTACCCATGCATGATGTGAGTCATATATTATTCAGAGATTCCCTTACCTTCCGCTTGCTTAAAATATCATTGAATAACATCTAAACCGGAGCTATAATAGCGCCTTCACGACACATTTCATTCAATCAAAAATTAAATCGAGAAAAAGGAAACAAAACCCGATAATCCCACCGCCTGTTTTATATCAAGTCTTTGGAGGATGCTTGGAATTTTTCCCACTGTGAATCAACCCGGGGATGAACAATTTCATCCCATGGGAGCCCGCACCATACTTGAATACTTGACCAGAGAAATCGGAAATAACCCGACCTACTTCTTGAAAGAATTGCGTAATTGTGACATTCCTTGTCTTGTACATAAATCACGTCTCGTTGATTCAACAAAACGAAAAAATACCAAAAGTTTGAATTAAAAGAGAGCTTTCGTGGGTGATAAAGTGGCGAGCATTTTTTAGTTCGGGCTTCGCATGACCTACATATATTTTTCAAACAAATAAGTTGTCATGTGATACCCCGTCTTTAGGTTCGCATTCACGAACACTTTATACCAAACAAAGAGAAACAATTTCATTTCTGCTAAACAAAAGTTCGCCAAGTGATACGATACGTCTTGCATTGAGACAACCTACTTGTATGCAACTGCAAACATTTCTATGAAAACTTATTGATTGGCTCAATTTTCTTGCCAGATCATTTTAATTAAATGAAAATGCTATAATCGCGAGATTATCTAGCTTCTTGAGTGAAACCGATTACAGATCCTAGAAGTGGGGTTCATGTCAGCTCATCAATAACGTGGATTATAGAAGAAGAATCACTGAATCCTCCTCAGGCCTGAAGTGTTAAAAACAAATACAGAATTTTGATTGAAATCCAAAACACTTAATCACGACCAAAAGTTTTTTGGTAAAGTATTGCAAATAAGGAAAGTTAGAACATATAATAGTGCTGAACTTCCAACTAATCTCTATAACATCGAACATGATATAGTAGTGTCGCAGTTAAACTAATATTTAGTTTGCATTATACTAAATTATCATGCTGTGAACATGTTTATTCACAACGTATTTATCACTATTTGCGTGATTGCTCTGATTTTTGATATTTCCGTAACTTGATAATGATTTGATTTCTTTACAAAACAGCATTCTCAAACAAACGTTATACAGCACTGGTTGATATACAAAAATTAAAAAAAAATGTATGAATGGAGAACACTTAATCACTTGTGATTAATAGTAGACAAACGATGTATAAACTTTACTTGGAAAAATGCAAGTTTTTCATTTATGTCTCCAAAAAAAGAACAAAGACAATTAAAAAACTAAATTCTAAGCGTTTTTTCCATAAATATTTTGCTAACGATATATGAATTTTATTATAAATTTTCGGTTCGCACTATAAACTGCTGTTAATTATGTTTCGTGTTATAATCTGCGCATCCACCATTTCCATGTTTTATGATTTTATTTGTTGTTAATTTAAAACGTTAAAAATTTATTTTTATATCATTTTAATTGCCTTACCAAATACATATACGTTGTTTTCATAAATATTCCTATGGAAAATATAATAAAATAAAGTGAAAACATTTTTGTTGAAATAATGGATGAAATGTACATATGTATTATTAAAGATAGCTTAACTGAAAAAATAATAAATGTAATTATAAATTTTGCAAGTCACTGCATGACATCAAATTGCTCTTTACTTGTCGGTTACAAAGTGAAAAAATAATTTACATATCGTTTTAGTACTTCAGTCTAATTTACCAACATACAAAATATATTTTTTTAATAAAAGGCTAATAAATAATTGGTTTTTACTACATTCATAAAATGGTATAATGGTATAAAGAATAAAACAAAGATAATTAGCAAGATATAAAATGGTGGATGCGCCGAGTTTATTTCAAACAGTTGTAACTTTTTAAAATTTTAAATTTTCCTAACCCTAACAGACATTTCTAACCCTTAACCGGTCTTCGACCATCAACATGTGACGTGATTTAAGAGAAATATCTTGGAATGTAATTGTATAATTACATTCAGGTAAATCAAACAAAACCTTTATCAGATTAATTATTAGTTTTTCTATAATGTGTAGACTATATGATGGTTTAAAACAGTTTACTAAAATATATTATGTAATGTCTGTAAATGGGAACGGCCGTTCCCAAAACCTAAAGCATTTTAATAAACAGTTAAGCTGAAAGTTGTTTTTACCTCCTTCCCTATCTCCAAAACAGCAACAACCATAAAATTTATTTGTAATGTTTTCCATTCTATAAAAACAATATTGGGACTAATACGTACATCAGGTATAAGAAGATAAGAAAATAAAGTACGCCAGCTTTATACAACATAGTTCCAGTTAATTGAAAATTGAAAAGAAATGTTCGGGTTGGTTTTTCCTCATAAACCGATCTAATATTTATTGACCAAAAAATTGTTCAAATCAAAGACAAACAGATTGTTGTTGACAACACGAGTATAACAATAATTTGAAGCACTGCAGCAATGTGTACTCTAAACTATGTGAAAATGAGTGTCCTGTTTGACACCAAGGAGCAGTTAAGTATTTTTGGAAAATATTATTAACCATTCGTTGCTTATTCATATGTAGAAACTTTATTCTACAAATAATTACTATGGTACATTATCTGATGTAGTTATTTTTTATCTTACGCGATACCCCTTATAATGGTCATTTGGTGATTTTAGTTTCTTATTAGTGTTTTCTTTATTAGTGAAAAAATTAATAAGAAAAATGTATCAATGTACCAATGTATATCCCATTTCAGTTCATAGTAAAATTGCAACAGCGCATTTAGTTTTTTCTGAGTGAAGAACAAAGCACAAATTGAGAGTTTCTGTAAAAGAATAAAATTATATGTTAAAGTAAATCCCAGAGACGCATTTTGAACTAAGAAAACCCACCAGAAACCATTTCACTCTAAACAATTCAAATGCGCTGTTGCAAAAATCTACTATAAACCGACATGTCACATGGGATATACTTACGTATAAGAGGAAAATTATTTTAAAAGAAAAAAATTGTACTATCTATATGCTTGTGCTACTCGTTTCAGAAACACATCACTCACAGATAATGAACATCAACTTTTCTTAGCTTATGTAGAAACTACGAGTGTCTCCTTAGAGCTATTACATTCTATTTATCACATCCTAAATTTTACTTTAAAAAATAAACCTATTGAAACGTTAGTAATTTGCTTCATCTATTAATGCTTTATAATGTATTATCCCTGTTACGAAACTTTTGATAATAATTACAGCAGATTTATCTATGACTTAAAATAAATTGACCACGTCTTTAAGTATATTTCAGAATTAAAATGGTAGAGAATAGAATCGCTCTACCAGTATCATGTAGCAATATTTTCATTTCGTCTTTTTCTAAAATCTAGACCCAATTATTGGAAGTAAATTTTATGAAGGCACAATTCTCATAGAGCACATATTTGTGTTTGCAATGCGACACAAGTACTATTATCTCTATATCTTAGATCATTTATTTTTATAGTTTACAATAGCAATCTTGATATTTTTAATAACTTCAACATAATAAAGAATTTTCGGAAAAAGTGCTGAATAAGATATCGGAAACTCAGTGATAGTGATTACAACTTTGAATAGTCATTATTGGTTTTTAATGGATTATTAGTTTTAAAATATAAGCTCTGTTTAAGCCCGTTAAGTAAACTGCACCGTAAATAGGTGTAACTTAAAATTGTACAAAGCTTGGTTTAAACTAAACCGTATCTTGGGTACCGATTAAATAGCACTTAACACCAAAAAAGCAATTTAAAAGCACTATTTTTAAACGGATCGATGAGAAATTGCGTTATTCTTGACTTTTATGATGAAAAAATATCCTCTATTGCTTCAAATAATTCAATACACATCTAGTATATATATAGTAAAAAGTTTTCTCATTATTGCTGTCACTTGAAAATTGAGAATTGGTAATAATTGTTGCAGCAGCTCTTCTGTACAATATTTATTGCAAAAAATAGAGATGCAGGCGGAAGAAAAACCTGGAATGGATGATGAAAATGAGATAAATAGACAGTAAATGGTAAAATTTTAGCCATATAACAATAAAGTTATTGATTTTCGAAATAATAATTATCGCACTAAACAATAAAACTTTTTATTATTTTTAATTTTTTTATTAAATAACAATGTTAAACACAAAAGCAAGATTTATCAATTAGCTATGGCAGCACTGAACTGATTTTTTTTAATTTCAATTCTTTCAACTGAATACCTAATTCTATAGACTTTTTCATCAGTTTGAATTCATGCAACATTAACTCGAATTCTTTTTTCTCCTTCTCGAATTCTAAATAAATGCTTTTTTAAAGTTGTAACTTCAGAATACAACTTTGAAACTGAACTTTTACGCATTTTCTATATCACACATTTTTATAATTTTGGATTAGCAGACTGATTCAAATTTGTTGGTTTATACTCGTAGTTTGTCCAATTCCAATTTTGAATTTTAAAATTGTTGTGATGTAGATAAAAATTCTTGGACAATGCTTTTTCGTCTTCGAAATCAAAAGTTCTTTGCTTTTTTTATTAAAATCATAGGTTGGAGTGGTAGAATAATCTTATTTCTTTTTGGTCTTAAAAATTATTACGTTTGCAATTTTCCTTTTGTTGGCACAGTGGCGAGCAAAAAATTTCGGGCACTTTTGTCATTTCATTGTCAAAAACGATGGGGAATTACACACGATTATCTCAGTGAAATGTCAAGATGCCCAAAATTTTTTGCTCGCCATTGTACTTTACCATATCTAAACAGGAAAACTTTTTTTTTTAAATAAAATTGACTCAAAGTTAAAAACTTAAATAAGTACTCACTAATTTCAATTTTGTTGAAGTATTTTATTCTTGATAGCAAAACAAAAAGAAAATTCCTAACAATTTTACGTATTTGTAAATTATCGACAACTATAAAATAAAATGTCACGGTGCAGCTCGACTTATTTAAACTACATTTACTCGTATATCTGTAAGCCTAGTTTTGTTAAGCGTTATTCATAAGCCGATCCGGTGCAGTTAGGCCTAAATTACTCTGTATTTTTATAAGGATTAAATTATACTCCCTAGATCCACGCTAGACTACGCTTGAAAAAATTATTATATAAAATGAAAATTTTTGATTCATCTCATAAACATGGACAATGTTTATTATAATTTGGATATAAAAGAGAAGTGATGTGTACACACAGACTTGCCTCCTTTGCTTAATATGTCGAAAAATTTAGCTGGCAGCAAGGCCTAAAGTGGTTAATCTTGGGTTTGGCGAGTGTGTTTCAAGCTGTTTATTCCTAAACAAGCGGCAACCTTTCGGTAGTATGGAAAGCAGTTTCTCGTCCGCTTTAGAGGACACTAAATAATAGCCTCCATTTGACTTCCGGACATGTGGGATTCTTGCCGTACATCTTCCCGTTATTGAACTCATGTTAACTTGCAAAATGTTTAGTTATCTATCTCGTCGATAAAAAAGATTTCTTCCACGTTCGCGGAAATAAATTTATCGTTCGCGTTTTCTAGAGGTAACTTAGTAAACCTAAAAGCAAGTAAACTAACAACAATCATGCTTGGGATTTATGTCGTGAATTATATTTGTCCCAAGATTACATTACCATTATCTCGGAAGCCGCAAGGAAGAGGGATGGCGCACAAGAAGGGTTTGGGGATATATCGTATCGCTACGCGGACGTTATTGCTCTCCAAGCTTTAAAGTGTCTTATCTTCTCCAACCTAGACGCATTGTCACACAGGTTTTTACTTACTTAAAAAAGATATAAAACTTTCATTTTTATTTTATTGATAGTCGTTATGCCGAGTGCTCTACTTTGGCAAACGGCTCAAAGAGTGAGAGAGGAAAAAAGGGACTTGACAAAAACACAAGTGTTTTATTGAATTTTATTACAAAAGTGACAACATCAACATTACTTTACGTCTTAAGTGACTAGAATATGGCACCACGGGTATCTACAGTACATACTAATGGGGAGGCGCGCTATTTGCCCTCCTGTGGTTCACTAAACAAATTAATATTACCATCTCCCACATGTGTGCTTCCCTACGAGTACAAATTTAACAGATAAACAGTCTATATCGTCACGGAGTAGGCTGATACTACGAATTATGCGCCAACAAGCTGATTTATCAGAGTCGAGCTCAAAAGTTTTGCCCCAAGATTCACAAAGTTATGGAATAAGAAAATAAATACAGGTGATGCGATACAATCGAGAAGTTTTCTAATTACATAAGTCGGCGGACAACAAATTGAATAAAACTCGAATGATAAATTATTTATTGCCATTTCGATGAGCTCCAAATCGAATGAGCCTTCCCATTCAAGGGCCTTTTCAATCACGAGATAAGGTATTTGCCTATTTAAAGTTTCAAAACTGTCCGGACGAATGAAAAGGTATTCAAGCTCCCTCCTGATGGTTTAATTTTTCACCGCTCTAATTTTCTGCTCATTTACTCAAACATGCGATGAAATTTATTGTTTTGTAAGTTTTATTGACTTGAATGGAGATTTTAATATTCAAACTTTTGTCGCATAAAGTGTTTCAACGATGCGAGAAGTGGAAGATAAAGACTTGAAGATATTGGAACGCGATTTTTATGGAGTCATAGAGGTTCAGTAATGCTCGTTTAAACTAGGGACATGCTACTTGAAATGGATTTAGTTTAAATCATGACAAGAAAGATAAATGGAAAGCTTTTAATTTAATATGAAGGGTCATTGCTGAAATAGCCAATAAAAATTTTACAGGACGCATAAAAACGCGGCTTTATTTCTATTCCTAAAATAAAAACCGCCACTTCCGTGGCAAGAATTTTAACTAATTGGTGATCATTTTATTCAATTTTGTTGTTGTAGACGAACTTTAATAAAGTAAAAAGCTGTTGCAAACTATTCTGCACTAAATTCCGCCGAGATATTGCCATGTTAACAATTTTGGCGTCTGATATTCGTCTCTCAAGACAGTGACTAAAGTCAGATGGGTACTAAACTAACGCTCATTGACAATAATGTCCGTTACAATTACGCTGACTTGCTCCATCTAGCATTAACTCTAATCCATTGTAATTCATGCCCGACACTGTTAATTACCAACGTACATTAGATCAGTACTTGTCTATTAAGAATCAACGAATTCAATTAAACCGGATTTTTATCACAATTTCTGCGCCAACAGGTTGTGTACGAGTATTTAATTAAAATCGGGCAACGGTCATTTTAAAAGAATGATGAGTGTCGAGCTTAACGCGGCAACGTTTTGCCGAACAAAATGAATATAAGGTACATGCTGAAAGAAATTTAATTAACAAAAGCTTTGAATATAAAGGATTTATGGTTATTAAATCAGTGTTTGAAAAATCATGTCTGTAGCAGCTGAATCAACAAATGGAATTGAGTCGGTAGAACGACCTGGATGATTTCTATGATTAACTTTTGTTGCGACTACTGTTTGGAAATGGTTTTAAAGAGATAACAAATCACATTTAATGCAAATATGTTTGATTGTGGTGTGGCTTTGCAATTAATGTGACACCAACAATTAAATAAGCCATGTCCACAGAGATCACTAAACGCGGAATTAGACCAGATTAATTAACTAATTAAACGAGGAAAAACGCAACTCACCCAAAATAATAAATCGTTAAAGCATGAATTACCTGGAACAACTTTTTTATTTTTAGTTAATTTGTTACATTTTTTCTAAATTCAGGAAACTTAGTTGAAAGCAGATGATCACAGACATCACAGTTTAGTGACCCATGTTAGTTCAGAGACAAAATGTCGTGTCAGTTGCTCTATTCGTTACAATTTAGCTAAAGATAGTTACGAGAGGAATAAGAAAAGAACACCAAGCACAAAAGACTGAAATGCTGATTGAGTGTTGATACTATGATAGAAAAATTAAATTTTCACGATAAGCTAAGAGCATTGACAACAATAATATTTTTACTGAACTAATAGGGACTTATTTTTTCTTAAAAGCATTAAAAAAATCTTAGATCTAGTAAAAAATTTCCGGATAAATAAAGGCTCAATTGCTTCTATGGATAACTACAAGGTAAGTCTCTTAACCGTATATTTTTACTGTACCTATCTTAAAATTAATTTAATATTAATTAATTTTAATCATAAGAAATTACAGAACAATTCTAAAAAACTCACAATCATAGAAAAAAAACATTTAATAGCAAACTCTGATTCTTATCCACTAGTTTTGCAGATACAGTAAAATATATTTTTAGCAGAATCACCCTGTATATAAGTCGTATCAACACAAAACTCACTCTTTGTCAAAAATTCGAAAAACGGCTTTTTGAAGCTGTTACATTTAACATTTAAACAGGAATTCTAGATTCTATTGATTTTTGCAAATACAGTGAAACTATACAAAAATTTCGGTTTGAAGCAAAATTCACTGTACAGTTTTACACTTCGGGTACTAACTTGTTACTTTTGGAATCAAATGAAATTGTAGCATGGCTTTATACGACAGTATGAATTTTTTTACAGTTATTATATTACTTATTAGATATTGAATTGAAAATTTAAGACGTGTACGACTTATCTGGGGTTTAGTGATTTTTTTAATTCTTTTAATTTATTTCGGTTTAATTGCAAAATTCATTTAATCATTGAGTTAATAACTAAAACTCACTCTTTGCTTTTTATAAAGCTAAATTACTATTCAACAACAAAATTTTAAATTTCATTGATTATCACACAAAAAAGTTTCTTGCATTCTTTCGATATAACACACCGTTTTTGAGTAAAATCAATTTAAAAAATTTTAAAACCTAAATAGTATGTTATGAAAATTAGAGAAAAACAACCAGAACTAGAGAGAAAACAGTCTTTCGACGTCAAACCACATCAATTTGTAGGGAAAAGTCAACGTTTCACTTCTTTTGCTAGGGGCATTTTCAGGGTAAGGTCTGGCCGCGAAAGTCTCCCTGTTTCATTGATTACCATCGACACGAGCCCTTAAGAACTTTTTAAATGTTGCAAGCCTTTGAGAATTTACGAGGCACGAATATTTCTAAACTTAGAAGGGTCACCAGACTAAAATGTCCCACAGAAACACCGCGAAATGGCACTAACGAAGTGAGTGCCATGAGCCCTTAGGTACTTTTCCAATTCTGATAAAACCACTAACTTGACAATTATTATCTACCTGAAAATTTGGTCCTATAAAAACACTGTTAAAAAAATCATGACCCTCGCAAACGTCTACTAGTTTTATCATTAAACATTGATTTATATAGTTTACGGCATTCAATTTTTACTATAACCAACTTTCACTAAATACAACCAACTTTCAATAGTTTGTTGCAAATACCTCACAACTTATTTATAATCACAGAGAGAGTTTTGCATTTAAACCCTCATGTAAAGGTGATTCTGATTAATTACAATCTCAAACACTACATATTATAGAATATGATTATCCTTGATTATGCTTAATATTCCTACATTTACCTTAGAAACGACAAATGTGGTGTTCGGGATTGAAATTGATCACCCGGTATATTTTGCATACCAGAAAATAAAATTTTCAACGTAATAATATATAAATAAAATGTAGTAGTATTGTCCAAAATCCAGTTGGAAAATATAGTTATATAGTACAAGTCCGTAAAGTGGGGTTTTACTGGACAAGTAAGCAAATCCCAGGACGAGTCGACGACGAGTCCTGGTAGCTTACGAGTAGCAGTAGATCATTTTCCGGACGTAATGCGTACAACATTTTTTTTGCAACCGTGATGAGGATTTATTCATCTCGAAGGAGCGTCTAACGTCATTAACAATGTTAAAAACACGACTGCAGTTGCAATACCTCATTCTTCATGTAGCTATTCTGCACATAATTGTACATTTAATACTTATAATAAATAAATCCCCAAACTTCCAATTTCATTGCCTCGTTTTTACCGGACTAGTCCGGGAAAAATCATCCAGCGGACTAGTCCGGTAAAATGGTACTTTCCGGCATGAATATTATGAAAGTAAAATATTGATTACGATACGGATGAAAAAAAAATGCACGATTGAGCTCAATTTGATTGTTTACTAGACTGTTTCCAAGTCAGTAAAGTTTCCCAAAAGATATACTTACTATACAACTTTTACTTCCTAATCACTTTATGAGGGATGTGTCAGGCAAGATCGTACAAATGTTCAGCTGCTGATCAAGTGACACGAGTACCGCCAATCACGACGGTACTTAAAAATTTGTATTTAGCATTAATAACAAGGAAAATTTAGAAAATTACTTTTACTAAAAAAACCATTAGCAAAAAACACTAAATTATAAAAAGTATAATTTTTTTGAGAGATTCTTTACAATAAATATTGTACCTAACTTGTTTGGAAAGCAATTTCTAAACTCTTTAGGTAAGTAACTATTAAACAATGTTAGGATCGCCATAAAAAACGCCATAAACATCACAAACGTTAAGGATTATCGATCAGACATTTAATTGAAGTCGTCAAAACAATTGTTTTTCATCGGTAAAATCTCCTTACCGTTCTTGATACTTAATATGCTATAAAGTATTTAATTTTTTTTATAACAAGGTGCATTTCACATTCTCAAAAGCATTTTTTCCCACAATTAGACGAATTTTTATATTTCATATCAATGGACAGATCAAGAAAAAGTTAGAGATAGGTATTAAGTACTTCATTTTATGATTATACGTTGTTAAGGGTGATAATATTTACTGGAGAATGTAAAGCCACTACAACTCTAAACGATGAAAAAAGCTTCATAGAAAAACACAAATGGTATTATTTTTATTGCTTCTGCAGACTTGGTTTAAAATTCCATACAATCACTAATGTTTTCAATTAGTTTACTAGTGCTGGCTCGTTAACATCATTGTGAAAATTTAGAGACGGTTTTAAATAAAAAGTAATTGGGAAAAAACTGTATTCGACGCTGACAATAGAGCTTGTTGAACAATATTCACTCTACACATTATGGTAATATCGTGATTTATTGCATAAATTTGGAAACGCTTCCGATTAAGTAATTTATTACGAAAAAAATTCTAAAACTCTACAGTATATACACAGTCTAGATAAAGAAATCGGGATACAAAACCTAACTAAAACATTACCCTGTGATTGCATTCGCGCTCTCTTAACACTATACGACGGCCGGTTCTCCCTCATATCCCTCATCTGGACTTTCGGTCATCGCTTCATTTCCAGCCTCATTGGAATCAATCTTCTCATCTTCGGTTTGAGCTCCGACGCAGCGTTTGATAATTCCGCTCGGCGGCTCATAAACCATCTCATTGGGATTATTATTAACCATGTGTAGATTCGCGGGCACACAAACCGGCCACTGAATCGAACAGCAAGGAGCTCCGTCATTTGACGGCAACGGATATCCGTCAGCTGTGTAACGGACATCGGTGTGGTAATGATCGTAAGCCAGGAATTCGGCTTCTTGCGAGTATCTCGGTCTTTGGAGTGATTGTCGTTTGGGCCTACTCGGCAGCGTTCGGTAGTAATTCGTCGGGAGTTTCGGAAGGCCGTAGTCGAGGGGGTAGCCCTCGGAGTCGAGCCATCGGTGGTTGATAAGGTCGGGGTTTTGGTCTTGGAAGAGCAAAGTTGGGCTTTGGTGATTAGGAACCGGGTGATCCTCGCAGACGTAAAGTGTGTCGTCGTCGGGGGTGGGCTTGGGGTTAGTGTCCTCTTCGGTTTTTCCTTGCAGGGGCTCTTTCCGCCGTTTGCATCGGAGGATCGATATGATGATACCGGAGATTATTAGGAGGGCTAAAACGACAGCTCCGATCGCCGCCGCTAGGAGACATTCGAAAGGAAACTCAACGATAATTACAATCGGATCTTCTTTAATAATTATCTTGATTGTAAAATTCGATTGCGATGTTCCAGCGGCGTTTTCGGCGTTGCAGATAAATGTACCATTGTCTTCGGAGTTGGCGTTATAGATGAACAGTTCACTGCGCTTGTTCTCCGCGCCCTCCTCCACGAAGTAAATCAAGTGGATTCCCGGGGATACGATGGTATTGTTCTGGAGGATCTGTCCGCGGAACCACCAGGAGACGGAAGCTTCCGGGATAGAATGCACGTGACATTGCAGAGATACGTTCTTGCCTTCGGCCAGCTCCAGATAAAACGTTGTGGGGGATACGTCAGGAAGACAAGCGAGTTCAGAGACCGGTATCGATTTAATAACCCGGGAAGCGAGTCGAGGAGGCCCTGAACAAGTCGGCTCTTCGGAGATGGGCACGTTAAAGCGCCCCAGCCAAACGTGCAACTCCTTAATGTGACAGTCGCACTCCCAGGGATTCCCCCGCAACTCCACACCTTTCAAATTCCTGGGTAATTCCCCCCGAATCGTCCTCAAACCATTATCTTCGAGGAGTAGCCACTCCAGACTGTGCAAGCCTTGAAAAGCCCCGTCCTCAATCTCCACAATTTTGCATTTATCGAGCTCGAGTGTGCTGAGATACGATAAATGATTGAAAGCCAGTCTTTTTAAAACGGTTAAAGGGTTCGAGCTTAGAGTTAGTCTCATTAAAGAAGGACAGTCCACAAACGAACTCGTAGGCACCGTTTCAAGCAAATTCCGAGAGAGATCGAGCTCGACCAAGTTTGACAAACCCTTGAAAGTTTTCTCGTTTATTATTTTTATTTGACAATTGGACAAATAAATGCGCTGCAAGTTAATCAGTTGTTTGTTGCTGAATAGTTCGCGACGGAGATTGCTGAGGAAGTTGCCGGAGAAATCCAGGACTTGAGTACCCGGATCCAAGCCGTCGGGGATGTCGGTCAGACTTTTACCGGAACAGATCACAGTTTGCTTGCCATTTTTCCACTTGCAGGAACAGGAGACGGGGCATGAGAGGCTTCTTTCAACGAGCATTCCAAGCAAGACCAGCCAATAAACCCACATTTTCCATCACTCGACCCTGAAACAGACCAAAGAAATCGTATTTAAAATTTAAATTAATATCCGGCATAACGTGTTTTTTACTCATAAATGCTCGTATAAGTTATTTGCCAACTTTTCTCCTGTAGAACACCTTAAAACTTTCGCTAAGACATCGCCAGGATAACGCTCCAACTATTTCCATTTAAGATTTCTTTCCTATTTATTTATAAAGTTGGGGGACGAAAATTCTAATAAAAATGCACAACAATCCGAAACAGTTCATAAATCATGGAGTGGCGTTGCGCAAATTATTTTTGAAGCGCAAAATAATGCGATAAATAATTTATAATGGCATGTTTGTCGAAACCGACATTAACACAAACTCTATTGAATTTTGATCGCGGTGAAAAGAACGTAATAGTTTTCATATTTTTACTCGTCTGTTTTATTGTGTTTCAGATAATTCAATTCATTCGGTTTTAAATTGAAACGGGAATAAAATATTGTTTCAATTTTGTGTACGATTCGAAAGATGTTTTGACGTGTGTTTGTCTAGAATAAAGTAAATATTTGTGTTACTCTAGATGAAAATCGGCGGTGTTTAAAGGAAAATTCAGCGAGAAAACTGGGTCGAATTTTGTAATTTTTCTGTGCCCTAACAATGGCTTGGGATTGATCGAAGCTGACCGGTGTAGGGGAGCATTTCCAATTCAAACGATGTCTGGTTCAATGAATGACCACACAACAGAGAATGATTGCGTTTGGGCACGTTTTTTGCATTTTACATTTATTTTCGTTTGTTTAGTGTCTAGTCTTTGTGGAATTATGTGAGTTGGAGATGTATGTCCATAGAAAGGTGGGATAATTTTAACTTTATTAAGCAAAAGGAGCACAAAGTGTGACGTTTTAAGCTTTTGGTGAGACACACAGATACATCAGTGCTTAAAATAATGGCTCAGCCGTTCATTACACGGGATTAAGGATCTGCAGAGGATTTGAAACTGGAATTTTCCTCGTTTTACATAACGCATTAAATATTTCTTGCTCCACGTAATTACTTAATCAAGTGCAAAAAGGGAAAAACTCAAGAAACGACTGAAATAATCAGAGTTGAAAAAAGTCAAAATCCGTTCTAATAATCCTCCGAGGATTCAAAGAGATTATAACCTCATGCTCGTCTAATAGGGTAAAGGGATTAGCGACGAATTCTTTCCAAACTTTCAGCGCATCAACATTTTTGTATCAAACTTTCCCGATAATAAATTAGAATTAATCAGATTCAAATCCCATCGAATAATAGAGCGAAAATAGCACAATATGCTGCTCGAAACTTTTTATCAAGAAGTGAGGAGGTTAAAGTTATTCATCAATCTTTCCCGAGCAGAGATCATTGATTTAATTCCAGTTCGGCCAGATCCATTTTCTCCAAATTTATCGCTCGACGCTTCACAATTTTCACTTCTTAAATTAACAATAAAACTTCCGACGTTTTATGATCGACGTTAACATCACACTTTCCAAAAATAAAAACCAACTCGTCGCTGCGAAACCCACTCATCAAATATTCACAATAACTGCTGTTGAGTCAGGTAGAAAGGACCCAATCTATCCTTGTAAAGCAAAGCTTTATGTTACGTCCTCGTGACAAACACACAGTGACCCTAGAAAAATTTGAGAGGATAAATTACATTTCACACCGTAGCTGATAGACGACACCGTATGCCTGAAAATTTCATGAACAAAAATCGAAAACGCACAAAAATTCAATTTAGATTGATCGTGCGATGCGGCAAAACGATCTCTAGTTAGCCAACACAAATCGTAAATTGTTATCACTGCAAATGCAGCGGATTGTTTCTTTTTGTTCGGAACGGTTCGATAATGCCCCCCATCTGGCCCAGATACTGCAATTATAACAGCAATTACTAAAAAAATTGAAAACGTAAATGGTTTACTATTTCGAACTCAAACACACTGTAATTCACATTTTATCTAGAACTCCGTAACGTTACTAGTTCTCAAATAAAAACAGAAATTTACTGATTTGTTGATTAAACAAACATATTTGAGTATTGTGTACATGTGCAAGTAGTTTTGTTTTTTCAGGGTTGTTGTCGGGATTTAGGAAGCCCTATTAGGTAATGAGGTAGTCTATAGTGGGATTAAAAAGGCTTCTTTAACACAGCGCACGTGATTTTGCTTCAATAAAACACGTCTCTTGACAATAGTGAGAAGGAAATCCTTCATAAATTGAATCAATTTCGGTCGTGATCAGAATTCCGTCGATATCTTCCCAAAGTACTGGGCGTCGTAATTTTTCTTTACTTTTTGTCGAGTCGTTAAATATTTCAAGAGTAAGTAATTGTGAGTGTTTATCAAAAGTCCGTCGATAAGAATTGGAAAGGAATCTTTCTCGCGCAGATTGAGAGAGCAATCCTGCTTTATTGGATGCAATAAAGCTAAGCACTGTTTGCGAAACAATGAAAGAAAGGGGATAATGTGAGTCTGCGCCAAACTTTTTCGAAAATTTATTCTATTTGTAAATCAGAAAATCCTGAGGGACAAACGAGTCCACTTTAGAATGCAAACAAGACCCTAACTTCTTTCCTTTTTATTTCAAACCGCGCCGACTCCAATTTCGCACATAGGCCCAAGGGGAAATGTTGACGAGACGCTATCAAATATAAAATATTGCAGGGACAACAAGACCACTTTTAGCGCGCTTTTCATTCAATCATGAACATTTCTGTGTATAGATTGGCGGAAATGGCTCGGACGTGTCGCTGCAATTAAATCAAATTCCAGATTCGGCCGCTACTTTGTACCAGCGAGTGCACTTTACTCGTTTTTTTATTGAAAATAAAGTGATATACGGGCAGAAGGCCATAAAGCTCGCCTTAGAGCGGGATATAAAAGTCGAGTTTATTCGGGTTCTGGATCATCCCGCAGAACGTTCGCTCGCTTTTCTAATTAGTTGTTTGCGAAACCCTTTTTCTACTAGAGTTGCTTTTCGATGTATCGATCATGTTGAGGAGCGAACGTTCAATTTAAAGCTCATTACGGCATTTTTCTCCAAGATAAACTTCCACAGAATGTAAACTAATTTAAGTTTTGGACACGGAATATCCCTATCGGCATTCAAACGGGCGTTTATTGCACTTCCGCCACCAAAGTTTGAATACACGATCTTGATGCAATATATCATTAACGATGGCCAAAGACCACACCCTACGCAATTTTGTCCATTGTTCCGACGATTGTTTGTGGCAATGTTTGGTGTCAAACAGTTTGCTTGACACAGCAAACAGATTAATTTATTCAGTACTCCGGCGACCTATCGACGAAACGGTTATTGTAAACTAACGCCTAATCGACCGTGTACTGAATCGGTCATGCTCACTTGCTGATGCTACCTGCAAGAGCTAATTTATCGCAAAACTTTGACAAAAGTCACAATAAAAAGACGCAAAACGAATTTTCATTTGACTCACTCGCAGGCAAACAGTGAAATCGGCTCCGAGAAACCACCCCTCAGTTTCAAGGTCAAGTTCAAGTTCAAAGAATGTTAACAAAAATTTTGGAAAAACAACACTAAAAACATACACACCTCATTAATTTCCTCATTTCTCAAACAATAATTAGGCATATTGACAATACAAATATTGCTATAAAATTAATAGGTATTTGTAACCGTAACACAAATATTTTTACAGATTTAAAAAATATCTACAAATACGAAAAAAAAAATAATAAAAAAGTACGAGTACAATTCACAAAGCTGCCTTGCTGACACGTACTTCCTAAAAAGTTCTAAAATTGATTCTAGCCACAGTTAGATCTGTAGCAAGATAAATAGTATTTCAACAAACTGACTAATTCTAACCTAGCTAACAAAAAACACGAAGTAATAGACATTTTTTAAAATCTTCTGTAGAGCAAAATTAATGTACCTCGACTGAAAACAATAAAAACAATTAATTAATCAACAAACAAATAAACATCAATCAATCAACAAATAAACTTGGATCAAATGCTGACAAGATAAATAAGAATATACAGAGTGTATCAGAAATACGTGTATTATTTTTACCAATAAAAATAATAATAGTAATAAAATAAAATAAAACTCATCAAGTTCAACAACTTTTCTATATAAAATTTTGCCAAATTCTCAAATATTATTTTCACTGTTTTCCTCCTTTCTTTTATGCAAACGAGCCGGTCAGTATTTAATAATTAGCTTGTATACATAGCAATAATTTTCATTGTTGTTTTAAATTGTTTAAATTGCTCCTTTTTATCACAACGAAGATAGTTCTGCACTCTTATTTTTGTACCCATAGGCGGGTACACATTTCAATGTTTTCTTTTACAAATTTTAACTAAATCTGCGAAACTTTTATTGAAAAATAACAAATAGAAAAAATGTTTTATTTGTTCAATTCTGTAACCCGTTAAAATTAACACACGTATTTCTGTAGCTCAGTTATTATTAAAGTTAGACTCTTCATATTTTGTAAGCGTTATTTATACTCTAGGATGCATTTTAAAAAAATATTTGTAGTTATACAGAGTGTCCCAAAAAAGTGTCAAAGTGTGACGTCTTGATAATATTTTTTTAATGGCAAGCTATTAATTTTTTGCACTCATTAGAACACCCTTTTAGCTTCTTCTATGTCCCTACAGTTTTATCACTTTTGTTCAGTGATTACTGTTAAAAAAATAAAAACCAAAAAAATCGGTTTTACACCTTTAGAGTCGGTTTACAGAAACCAAAATTAAAATATAATTCAAGATTAAACTAATTGGAATTAAATTGTCATTTAAAATTCATTGACAAATATAAAGTTAATTTCGAATTAAATTTTAATTGCGATTAAAATGTTCTTTAAACAGGTCCTTAGTTTTAAAAATTACAAAAAAAAAACAAACAGAGCACGTTTAATAACATTATTACTAGATACGTGTTAAATAAGGTTTAATAGACCTATTAATTAACTTTTTATTTTGCTTATTTTAAATGGGAATACCTGTTTTCATATCATTCGATGCGAAATTAAAAAACGAACATTTTTTTCTTACTACAACCCTAACGTAAATAACACCGTGGGAGTTATTTGTTGCAAACTCGTTTTGTCAACTATTTTAATGGCAAATTTAATTAATAAAAATCAGCACTGTTTATTTTATGTCAATCGATACGAAATTAAAAAACAAAAAGTTTTTGTTAGAACAAATCTATTGCAAAGTCTAGTACATTCGAAATTATTTGCTAAAAGCTTTTCTGTTCACAACAAATGGCCTTAATGAATAAAAGTCCAACGCTTAAAATTTTTGTCAACTAACTTCAAATGTGTTGAGATTTGCAAATGTACTGTGATATTAAGAAACGTTCTTTCAAATTTCAAATTTTAGTAATTCAGATCAAATAAACTTATTAATGAATAAGTCTATCAGACCTTGTGTAACACGTATCTGGTATAATGTTATCACGGAAACACTGTTTGTATTTTTTTTAATTTTTAAAACCAAGGTGTAGAACGAAAAGGTCATCGATATGAACCCAAAAAAATAATCACATGCCATTAAAAAAACTATATTATGACGTAATATTTTTTTGGGGACACGCTGTATAATCAAAAATATTTTTCTGCAATCCGTCCTAGAGTATAAATAACATCTATAAAATCAAATTTCAAATTTAATAATAAAGACGTATGATAGGCAAGACCCAAAACACTAAAAATCATTTAAAAAGTATAACTACCTGCATATTAAAAGCATGTTTTGTTCTAGTTATAGTGGCGGTCAGCTCGATTTGCGTGTGCGTCATCAATTTCATTTTTTCATTACCAACACAAAGCTATAAAAAATTATCAAAAACAATGCAAATTTAAACAGCTAAGGGCTATCTAAGGGTGGTATCCTTGAACATTAATTTACATGTGCACTTCGACAACACCGTCAAGTATCACGAATTTGTCAAACTGACATTGACAGTAAATTATAGACGTCGTCGCATGATTGTCGAAAGTGTTATCGGTGTTAATCGCAAGTATTTTCTGTTCGTTTATTGTGTTTTGTGATTTGCGTTTCGTTAGGTTTTTGATTCTGCGTTTATTAGTTCTTGTTTTGTAAATCTGTATTTTTTGTAACAACTCATAATTTAAACACTTCGTAACCTCAAAAAATATTTGATAGTTTGTCACCGCTATGCCCCTACTATGTAAACGTAGTGACAGAAATGTCAGATGACGCACACGCAAATGGAGCTGAGCGCTACCATACCCCTTCACATTTTCTATTGGAGTTTTAATCTACTACAAAAGTAGGCTATAATTGCTTCTGGCAATCATCTATTTCCTGTTAAATCGTCTTTTATTTAGGTGTAAGACGTTTCAAATGGTCTAAGGTAGCGTAAATGCAATAACTAAACCCAAGAAATATTGAGAAATTAGTAAAAAAAAACTATACATGATAGTAAAAAAGCAAAGGCAGGTATTAGCACGATTTGACCTTAATATTCATACTAATTTAATTTAATGCAGGATATTGTTGCAGACCAGTGTGTATACATAATTGTACAGAAATCTATTAAGGCTGAGAAACCAATTTCAGAGACCTAGTGGAATCACCAAACCTTTTACGTTTTCAATTTTTCAAAATCGTGTAATGTGCCCTGCGGAAAAGCAACGAAAGCGATCCTTGACGTCGTTTTAACTAATGAACAGCGAAGCAATTATTTAACGCCGTCCCCGTTTTGTTTGCTTATTTTCCGTTAGAAAACATCTGTGGGAAATAGTGGAACTAAGCTAATTGTTGTCTAACTCCCAAAATAAAATAATAAAGTTGTGAGCAGTCGTCGACTGAGTTTGCTGATAAAACAGTGGATTGGTTATGTCCAAATATTAGTTTGATTTTTTGCGATGCTCCGCTTTAATGATAATAAAAGCGTTATCGATTCGGTGTAAAGATACGTGTATAAAAGACACATTACAACGTAATGCACTCCACAAGTTTAGGCATAAACTGCTCCCGAGCTCCGCAACATATTCCCAGGGCTCACATCTTAGTTAGAACCGGGAAGCGGAACTTGGTTGGTTACTTCGAAAGTGTGTCTAATTGTTGCAAATCGTCGAAACCAGCAAACTGGTTTTTATAACTATTAATTAATTTTAATTGTGGACAGAAGAGAAACGATTCTGCAGAGCGAATTCGCTTGACAAATGATGTAGCCGCCATAAATCATCTCAAGTTTTATCTAAATTTTTCATCCTTGTTATCAAATGGTGTACAACAGTTGCGGCTGTGGCTGCGAGGACAAGTGAGAGTGATGGTAATTAAACCGTTTTAAAGGGAGAGCGACTTGGAAAAAGTTGCGAGCCGCGGCGTCTCAAACAAAAAGTAATTTCGTGATCAATATTTGCCTGTAATTATTTAAATAAGTTGGAGGGAAAAAACGTGCCACGAATATGAAATTTCCTCCAAGAATTGAGTTTCTGTTGCGAAATTGGCGCTATTAAAACTTTTGCCAACTAATTATTAACCTTTATTTAGTCGTATTGAGGATTTTTCGAATTTAAATGAGTCCGGTGGCAGATGAAAGGCATCGGTTTCACGTCCGCAGTCACGTTCCTTTATAGACTTGTTCCGTCGGGAGTAATGAGTTCAATACAAAGTCCGGCCAAATAGTTCAACTCCGCTTGACACGGTTTACTAGCAAGTGATAATTATTCCGTCCGAGTACCCGATAAGTCAAAAACCAAGATGAACCCTTTTCGCAAACATCTGACTCAACCATCGATCAATCAACAATCCCAAACATTCGAGTTTGAACGTCACTCACTTGTCTGCTGCTTTTCACCAGGCATTCTTAACATTTCCAGGTTAAATGGGCGAAAGGATTCCAGATGGTTAATTGTGAAATAAAACGAAACTGAGTCGAGCCGATTTCTAATCGAAATTTTTCGACAGAGGCCGTGCCGTAATTGCACACCGATCGGTCAAGTTTAAAACATAGGTTGATTAGTCTTCAAGCGACTTGAAAAGACAAAAATCCGGGCTTAATGGATCAATCATCATCAGTGTTTGTTCCTCTTAACTGCATCGACTAAAATGATGGAGGAGTCGCAACGGTAACCAATAACAGCAACGTCAATACCAATTGCACAATGGGACGTATTTTAATAGAGATTCGCTGTTTCTCTTATAGAGCTTTGACGTTAATCTTAAACGTTGATTTCACAAGAGCATGTGCCAGTGACAAGCAGGTTATTACTGTTCTGATTTAAACGCACAAGTGGCAGTCAGGTTACCGGTTTTGAACAAACAATAAATTCCTTCTGCTGCTGCCGCCGTTTCGATTTCATGACTTTTCGATGGCTGCACCAAAACTCCCACTCTGAATTATTTCGGCCATATCGTATGGCTGTCGTGCAAATAGAGAGATATCATATCTTTTTGAATCCGACAAGACAAACGTTCCGGATTCGCAGATTTTGCATCCTAATACCAACTTTTAAAATGCAAATTTTAGACGATTCCAGCGCCGATCGAAAACCTTCCTCCTGTGCACACACTTACCGGAAAATTAAAAATATTTCGGTTTACACCCACATTTTCATCGATGGAAATATTAAAATTTAATTAAAAACACAGCCAAGGAACGTAATTAAATTCGGAAGCCATCGTATCCGGTTTTAATTATAACATTTTTTAATTTAGCACAAGTAAAAACATTAAGAAAGCAGCGATTATGCTTTACAATAGTTGGAGCTTTACGCGAAAAGCTATTAAGATATCCTCCAGGCTCTTGACAACGATGTGGAGAGGTTATTATCACCCCAGGTGAGGTCATAATAGATTTCGAGAGTTATTAATACACTACTTATCCAACAATAGGCGTCTGTTAATTAATAAAATTCGAACAAGATGAAAACATATCAGTAGGGAGTACAAGATTATTTGATCCTCTGTTACTTTTTTTTCTTTGTAATGTTTTATTTAGAAGAAAGCGATTTATGCAGTCGGGTGGGTCCAAGGGATTTAAATTGAAAACGTTTCATTGCATTTTAAACTCGTTTAAAAAATGTGGTCAATCTAGCTGCTATATGAGCGCAGTACGTGGAGGTATCGATCACTTCATTTCTGATCTGTTTAACATGCTGTGAAATATATAGAGCAAAGCGTTCTGATTTCATGCAAGAATATCTCAGGTCATGCAATATTCCACCAAGCTCAAATTTAATTCCTAATAGATCGTTTAAGACAAAGTTGCATTCGTCGACTTGATGGCTGAATTTCACAATTACCTTCGCTTCAGCAATAAAAAACTAAATTAAATGTGATGCATAAAGTGCTAAATGTACTGTAAACAATGTAAAAGCGACCCTCGGCTATACAATAAAATAAACACGCACAAGATACACACTAATTTTATTTTTCAAACATACCCACGGGTGTGTCACAGTCTATAACTTTTTTGCTGAATGGAATATTGCTATGATGTTTTTATTATCCGATACATCAACTTAAAATCCACAATTTAAAAATATTTTCCTATATATTGTTGCATTATTGGAATCTACGCAAAAATAATGTAACTTTATAAAAACTATTATGGGTCTATCTTTTTACGTTTTAGAACTATTCAATTTTTTGAAAAATCAATGCTATGTCGCCTATGAATATTTTCTGGCAAATTGGTAACAAAAAAATTCATAATACATAATTCATTAGCAAATAGACGACTTAAAGGTAAAGCACGCAGATAATTACTGAGTGTGCCAAAACGCAAAAAGTTGGATATTTCATTTTTTTTAAAGGAACACCCAGTATTTTTTATGTAATGATAGCATTTTTGATAAGCTTTATAACGGTATAAAGTTTGCATAGCAAATTTAACATATTTTTCGACATTTTTCAAAATAATTATTTTATTGCAAGAAAATTTGTTATTCTAGAATCTGATAAGTCAAATGGTACTTTATTTTTTTATATGAACTAATGTGACTAATTAAATTAGTAATCTAATTATTACTTGATACATAAATGCATTTTGCTCATCAATAACTAATAATAAAATAAATAAAAAAAGAAAAAAACCGTTGAACACAAAAAATATTTCAAATTTGCTAAACAAACCGCATATCATTAGAAAGCTTATGAAAAATGCTATCGATACATCTAAAGAAATACATAGTGTTCCAGTTGAAAAAATGATTTATGAGGTGTTTTGGCACACCCTGTACATTATCTGCATGTTTCAAGTAACAGTCGACTATTGCTAAAACTACAGGGAATTCTGAGTATTTCTGTTGCAAAATTTTCGAAAAATATTCATAGGCGACTTCGCAGTGATTTTTCAAAAATTGATCTTTTTTATAACGAAAAGTTGAATAATTCCGAAACGAAAAGACGTAGTAGTTTATATATAGTTACGTTATTTTTGTGCGTAGAATCTAATTATGCAAAAATATATAAGGTGTTCCATTTAAAAAAGTATAACTTTGGTTCACCAGCCTGTATACAACACTCTGTGTATAATAAAAACATTTTTAGTTTGTGGACTTGAAGTCGATATACCAGATAATGAAAACCGCGTGGAAATATTTCAAGTAACAAAAAGTTATAGACTAAGTCACCCTGTATATTTAAATTAAAAATAAAATTTTAGACTCGATTTGTTTATTAAAATACTACAGCTTGCTTCAATTAAACTAATTAGATTTTGATAGCAAGAAAGTGGAACAAAAGCTTTATTATCCTAGAAAAAAAATCTTTCCTTTGTTCGCGTTGTTTATGAACACACAAACCTGTAACAAGCGACGGGATTTCACTTGAAATCCTCACGCAACGATATTTACATTAGAGCATCTACGTGTGCAAGTGTTTTGCTTGCTAAGGTAAACCTGAATGCTTAGGTAGATGTAAAATATCGAACGTACTGATTTTAAATGTAACAGCATACTCGTATAGTGTATTAAGTATCAAGAACGGTAAGGAGATTTTACCGATCGAAGACACAATCTTCAGATCGGTAATCCTTAATAACGTTCGTGGTGCTTATGACGTTTTTTGCAAAATCCTTACATATTTTTAAAGATTTATTAAATAACGTCCAAGGCGTCGACAAAATTACTTACCGACGTCTAATTTTCTTACCAACGCCTTGGACGCAGCAACTGGTAAACACCACGTACTGCCTCGGAAAAAGGCGTGGTAAACAATCAAATAGAGCTCAATCGTGCAAAAATTGTAGAAGGCAGGTTTAAAAACACAGTTATTGACGTTGGGATCAAACGAGCTTATCTTTAAATGCAATTTTTGCGTAATATTTTAGCCACATTCCAAATTAAATGTCTTTGTTTCGCAGGAAAAAATCATGGATATTTGCGTCGCGTCAACAAATGTGTGGTTGTAAACAGCAAGCACATTTTTGATGGCTTTATTGTAATGTACGATTTGTTATAAGTTATAACTGTTTAACCGAAACCCCACCTTAAAAGTTGGAACCTCCCACAACTATGCTAATATGAAATAACAGGATTACAAAAACGAAATTACGAATTTAGTGAATGCTTGTTTCCACAATAATTAATTGTTTGCGAAAAGTTGATATTCCGGGAACAGAACAGGAATAAATAACCGTCAGTGATTTTAATTAAACGTGCACCACTTTTTTGAAAATTAAAGTTGGATCACTTTTCAAGTCAAGATAAGTCCTACATAATAGATTTGCGGTAATTCTGAACGTTCAGTCAAGCACACGATAGTTACATCAAAAGTTCTAAACTCACATTTTAATGGGATTTATGAACCACGTATTCGAGATATCTTCATAAAATTGCGACTGGTTTTATTTAATTTTACTAAATTAACTATTTGTACATTCAATCTATTATGCCGCCCTAATTGCATTGTACATAGTTTGATTACACAGTGGTTACACTAATATTTACTGGAATATCCGTACTATTACTGCATAATGGTATGTGCTTTGACCATCGATATCATCATCAAATGATCTTTTATTCCAAATTGTAAGCGACACATTTCCATGAATACAAATGCCAAATTGTGCAGTTTCATTTCAAAAATAAATAAAAAAAATCGACTAACTTAGAATTTATCTACACTGGTTTTATGTAGCATACTGTTCTTGTATTTCATATTTACATTCACTATATTTTTATCTCCACATTTGTGGCTGGTTTAACTCTTAACTCCTTGGAGAATCCGTTAAAGAGGTCAGCTTACTAGAGCATAAAAATTTTCATGTTCATATTTGGCACAGTTTAGAACTTGCTAACCCACAAACGCCTTTAATAACATGAGTTGATAAATTATTTTTAGGGAAAAGCCAGTGAAAGTGGGAAAGTAATTGAGGCGTGTGGTTAAATTTAATCCTAGAAAAATTCACATTTTAAAAATTAATTTATTAGCCATAGCATCTCGGTTTACTTTAATTTAGCTTAAACTTTAATGCAAAAGCGTTGCTTTGTGATCTTGACACTGTTTTTACCTTTAAAACTTGAAAGTGAATTTGTGCATAAATTTCGATTAAGCCCTAATGAACTGAGCGATATGAGTGCCATGCGTGCAAAATGTCACAGACAATTATTATAATTTATGTATCGAGTGAAATAATAAAAGACAGATATTAAAAAACAATATAGTTCAAAATTGAATCAATCACATTTTCGCTTGCAAATTTTGTATTGTCCGCGATAAAAATTAAATTGGAAATTCTGGTTTCTAAATGTGGGTTCTGCCACATAAAATATGAATTTCCATCAAATATTTCGCTTTTCAACGTCACATATTATCCCACTCTATGTTTAAATACTCAACGTCAGGAATTGTAAACACCTCTAATGACAAAAGTGATAAACGTATAATAGCCAGTCTATCTTTCCAAGCTCTCGAAACCCTCTTGAAAAGAACCTCATGTAAATTATGCGATACCTTCATCCCAACACCATCAACATTTCTCAACTCCTAAAAAATTGAAACGCTCGACTAAATCAATAACTTTGGGTATTTCTTTATAAAAATTGCATAAATCTGGCGGGTTTTTCATTTTTCAGTGTAATATCCTGCTACCTTTTCATTCCTGCTGTCGCAGACATGTACCTTTCGGTTGCTTTATTTGTTTCTGCATCTAAAGACGACAAACACGTAGCAAAGCTTTTACGTGTCCAGATAGTAATTAAAACGTGAACTTTGGAAGCTCTTCAGTAATTGTAAATATTCAAGCGTTCCTTCGGTTTGCTGAGAACACACAGACACCCACTTTGCTCCAACTGCTTTGACATATTTTTAATATAGAGAAATAGTTCGCAATTTTATTCTCCCTGCCAAAGAAACGAAATTCAATTAATCTTGTTGGGAACGTTTTATTATTAACTTCGCTTTGATTATGGAAACAACTGTATTAATAATATTTCATCTTGTTCACATTAAAGGCTTTTGGTAGGTAAATTATTATACGCTCGGTTGCCTCTAGTTAAGAAAATGTTGAGTATTTCTGTTTTTGATCTCGAAGGAAGTACATAAAATTAGTTGACGAGCTCCTCAATGCTTTAATATCCCGGCTCGTAAAATCCAAAATGCTGAAATAGAAAAATAAAGCAGAGCCCATTAACGTTATTGACAAAACTGATCAATAAATGAGCAAATGTTTTCAGGAAAAACGTTTCAGCTCGCTTTTTACTTAAATACCGAAATCCATAAACTTGTTAAATTAATTAAATTAATCAGGTTTTGATGTGTAAAGATCCGTCAAGCCGGCACCAAATTAAAGCGAAAACAAAGAACGAAAAGCTGTTTTTACACAACAAAGCCTTATCAAATTTCATCGAGATTTAACATTACAATAATTATGAAGAGCGTTGGGTTTCACGTCGAATAATTCCATAAGTTTGGAGAAAAATTGTCTGTTACGGGAAAGTGGATGATTAAGTGTAAATGTTTACACATTTCGTAAATCATTTTCTCCATTTATTGTACTTTCCCAACTGCAATAAAGCCACTTACTTGGGCCGTAACTCAGGGCCTGATTGATTGAAATGGAGAAAATTTTTGGTTACATTTTAAAGGGTTGCGCTCCGGTTTGACCAATAAAATTTAATATCAGCTCCGTCTGCATTGGTATGAAAAAACAAAATTTCAATTTGTGAGAACACTTGGAAATACACGTAAATTATCCTGTCAAAAATTTATTGAAATATCAAGTGCCCCTCGGAGAAATCAGGGCCGTATTGGCCGAGGTCGATTTATTGATTGATTGCGCGTTCTGATTCGGTAAAAAGTCCGGCATTATTTTAAGAAGGTTGTAATTGGATCGAGTTGTGCTTGATTGCCGTGCCTTTATACATAAAATTGTTCGTGAGAAGTTTCGCTGATGAAATTGGTGATAATTTACGCGGAATAGAACGAAAAGCTGTAAATTTATTATCGACGTTATTAATGATTTTAGTTGGGCCAAAATGGATAAATCAATTGGATTCCGGCCTAACCTAATCTACCACATGTGTCCGATAAAAATAGGTGATTCGAATCAGTTTACATAATTTACTACAGTTTGTGAATCCCCGAACCAATATCGAGTTTAATACTACTTGGCCTCGACACTTACAATATCCACTTCACAATTCAATTAATCTGATAAATCAAGACCCTTGTGCACAACTCGCTCTTTAATTAAATATCATAATACTACCGGAGATGGAAAATGAAATTTGTTTAAAGCGGTGTTGGCGCGAGGTGTACATTTTGAAACGATAGCCTGCTAATTGTACATTTCGCCAATAGCATAATAAGTTTCAAGTGAGCAAACTTATTATGTCTGAAGGGAAATTAGATAGAATTTGACATCCGTTCCTGAAATTTATGCGTTTAATTTCGGCCGGAAGCGTTTTAAAAACTTCCAAAATAACATCCTATTCAAATTAGAACAAAGTTGAAATATCAAATTATATATGACCGTTATAAATTCAGGTAATAATGTCTCCGACTAGAAAGTAAAGTTTTAAATAGTTTAATTCGCGTGAGTTATGTTGGTGCCCCTATAAAGCTACTAAATTTAAAAGATTCCCTACTCTGTCTCATTTAGGAGAGATAAGGCCGTTACTTAAGAAACAACGAGTAAGCAGATAATAAAACATTAAAAACGCTGTATGCTGAATTACAATCTAATATTTTATTCATGTGGAATTTTTCTTTTAGCCGTACTTAGCGTATACATGCAGTGCCGGTTTATGTATTCATAGCTTTTTTAATTTATGGGCCACCCGCTTTATAATTTCTATGAAATCGGCCAAAAGCACTCACAACTCGTCCCCCGATTTATTGGCGATAAATCACAAACGGTGTCCGACTTGATCAAAACCATATTTCTGAAAAAACGCAACGAGACATTCAACGACGAATTTCTTGCCAAAAAACTAAGCAGGAAATGGGTCAAAGGTCGTACAAATTGCTCATGCCCAGCGTTTTGTTTAGAATTCGTCAGTTGTTGTTGCAACAAGCTCACCCGGAAATTACCGGAACAAGGCAACCGGACCGAAATATACTTACAATGCATCAAGCTGGTTAGTAATCACAAACGACAATCGATTAATTAAGATGTTGGAATTCCATATCACACGCGTGGATAATGTTCGACTAAAACTCCCCTCTGTTTACTCAAGCAAATGCGGTTAATTTTCAACGGAAATAAAAGCAGTCACATTTCGAGAAAGGATTGCAACCATGAAAACGAAATATCGACGTATGATATCAGCAAAGAACTGAAATAACAAGCGCCAGACTTGTAAATCTCCAGCTAGCCAACGTCTTGCGAAAAGCTGATTGAATCAGTCAGTCTCCTCGGAATGGGAAAAATTACACAGATTGGTCTCATAATTAAGGAGTTAAGACCACAAAGCAATGAGGTTCCAGCTTTAACCAATTATCTCTAAACGAGAACAAAAATACTACACGTGGACATTTTAATTTAAGAGGATCGCAGTTACAGAAATAGTACAAAGTCGAGTTTAAAATAGACCGAGAATCGAGTGGAAAAAAGAATATTTTTTCATTTAAAAAATGCGGAAAGCTGCCCGATTTACTCTTAATAAATAGCACCGACTGCACTCATTCGGTGGGCCTCCACCTATCAGGAATCGAATAAAAGCGTTTAATTAAACTAAAAAAGTTAAAACGACCTCTGTGATTTTCGATTTGATTCCGTAATTGCCTAGTGACGCTCATAAACAAAACCAGTCATTTGATCAAAAAGACTAATTCGAGTAATTGGATGGCCAACAGATACATTAGCAGTGAATACCTCCCTTAAATTAAACAATTGATATCGTAATTAGTCGTAAAATTGTGCGTTGGGTTTTTACGAATCAATCAGAAATAAAAACGCGTCCATATTTCATCCCAGTTGGAGTGCGAAATGCATTAAGAAACAATAAATCGTTTAAAAGTTCGTAATGTAAATAAATCGTGTAAGAAATATGGCTTTTCGAAAAAAATACTTATTGAAACTTTTCAATTTTCTTTTATGATCAAAGTAAAAGCTTTTCAGTGTTTAACAGTGTCAAAGAAAATTCATTAAATTTTTATCCGAAAAGTTTGGCCGACACCTACGAAAGGGTTGACAAAAACATACTTCCCTTTAGGAATATACAATGATTCGAAGGAAAAAACCTATCAACAGCTCAAAAGGCAAATGTTTGAATAAATGTGGAAATACCTCGGTGCAAAAGAAAGCCATTATGGCTTGTTTAAGAAATGAGGCTTATATAGATGCAATCCCACACATAAATAAACGACGAGAGAACACTCTTTTTAGATCGATAAAACGAACGATAAAAGGAGCACCGTGAGATTTCCCATTAGGACCCAGTGCGCATGGAACACCACTGTCAGGATATTTTATTTGACAACGGATGATATCGATATTATGGTAAATAAGTGCTGCACCGTTAATCTTCCACATCCCACATAAGAAAAATCTTCGAGAGTAATAAATGCACTTCAAATTTCTTGTATTTTTTGTTCATTGATTAAATTTGCGTACCACACTTCCGATAACAAAGCATTTATCTTACGTTTCAACAGTTTCAAACATTGTTACCAACTAATATAGGTAGGAACATGCAAAGTTCTTGATACTCGACACAATTTAGACAGATTTTACAAAGGATTTTGACACATTTCAACATAGTGTTGTGCTGCTGTCTTAGTCAAATTTTTCCGATTTAAAACTGTTTGAACTGAGCGAATAGTTGGCTTCGCCACCTGCATGTAAATCCCAGAGGAATTTTTCAACGCTATCTATTCAATAACTCTATAAATAAATCATGCGCGCAATATTAAATTGTGAAAGCAAACATTATGCAGCGATTATGAAATTATACGATAGACAGCGATTTTACTTGCGTTATTTGTATCTCACGTAATAAAAATATGGCGACCCATTCATCAAATAAAACATCGTAATTAAAGTGAGGCCATAAAATTAAAAACCAATTAATCCGTATATACGCTCGCAATAAAACGAATTTTTTAAGCTTTAGTACAACAAAGTAAAACAAATGTTTGTTCATTTGTAAAAAAGCAACAACAAATGTTTCACGGTTTGCATAAACTGTGCGTATTAGTAGCAAGCGTCAAATTTCAAATGAAAAGTTCCCATTTAATCAATCCAACTAGCAACTAACTGTAAATTTCAACCTTATTTGGTTAAATTGTTATCGATTAAAATTAAGTACAGGTAACCAGAAACTTGTGTTAAATAATTATTGATTAAGTTGGAAACTGCGCGATATGTTGATGTTCCAGACACCTAAATGAATTAACGCTTGCAGAAATTAATATTAATTAACAATTTTCTTTTTATTAGAGATAAAGTTTCTCGGGGTAAGTTGTTCCAGATTTATTATTTTAGTTCTCTGGTGCATTATATCCATTTAAACTCATAATATCGCCTTAAGAGATTAACCGAATAATAAGTACGAGATTAGCCAGATAATGATAAAGTGTAGCAGAATATTATTTCCTGTAATCGCGTCATTTACGAGCAAAGGAGCTAAAATACTGCTTCCTTTAGTGTGACTTTCGAATCCAGCCGGAGATGAATTTCCCAAATTCATTAACTTTTTTCTTTTAATTTTGATTTTCTTTTATAAATTTCGCTTGTTCTCGTTGGGCAATAACCGAAATGTGCACAGTTTACACGTCAATATTAATTAGTTTGTTTCAGCGCTCGGTGTCATCTGTGTGGAGCCGTGTCGAGTTCCTGTGCATCAAATATCATTCGATATTTTGACATGTTTCCTTTAGGCGACAGTCTGTCCATTTCACCCCGTTTCTGTGCTATTTCCGTCCCGCTGCAACGTTGCGGTCGTTGATTTTTTCCTTGCGAATTTAAATCCGAATCGTTTATCATCGAGTCGAGGACGTGCTTGACCCTAAAGTCGAGTATAGGTATCGATTTCACTGTCTATTTTGAATCGTGAGTGAGTGTGGATGTGATAATGATGCGTCCTCGCGGTTTTGAGTGCGGTTAGTGTCCCTTAGAGCCCCATATCACCTTCTATTATGTCGTCACGTCATCGGCCTGCATGCCCCACACGAACCCCAAACAATGCTGCATTAGCCGCTGATCGAAGAGAGGATTGCGACGGCTTCATTATGAAATTTCTGATAACCGATACTATGCAGCCAACGCATAACGGAGCGAATTTTTCCCGAAAACGCCGAATTCCCCAGTTTTCTGAGTCGCTCCGAATTTTCTAAATCCCTCTTCCCTGTCTTGATCTTGATTTTTCGGTCATTAATATACTTAATAATTTATTTGTCGAAAAAGTTACAAAAAGCTTACAGACACGTCAATGTAACAGCAAAATATTATACAGAGTGCTCAAACACTGGCGCACCAACTCAGTGGTACGTTATTGAGAAGATTACGGGAAAAATGTTGAAAAAATTCATCTTTTAAAAAATCAGGAGCTACAAACTTATTGTGTCAACTTCTTTAGTTTTCATTATTTTTTAATGTTTAACGTTTCACACTAGGTAATCGTTCCCTAACAAAACGATAAATAATTATTTTTAAATTATCTATCAGACTTTAGCAGTTTTTTTAATTAAGAAACAAATTAATTAAAAAAAAATCACATTGTGTAGATGTGCCAATACTGGGAATTATTTCCTAGGACACCGTTTCAAAAATAATTTATTTTTATTATTGATCAAATTCTATTGCGATCATGATTGTTTGACAACGTTGCCAGCCACATATCATTTATCTAAAATCCGTCATTTATCAATAACTTTAGTACAAAGAATTTTTTTACTATTTTTAACCAGTAACCAGTTCTCTTCCACACACCACTGAGTTGGTGCGCCAGTTTTTGAGCATGCTGTATAGGCCGACCGCTTATCATAATTGCAAGTAGGGGAGAGTGGCCTAAAATGATCCCTCTGAAAATCAAGGAAACTAGTGGACAGTTACTAAAAACCTTTAAGTATTTAGCTTTCCCGACCATGTTAAAATGCTTATAAAAGCATCTGCTTTTACCAAAGGTCTAAAAATTTAGCACATTATAAAACCCTCTCCACGAGGTGTTTTCTCTTAGAGGGAGATCATTTTACCCCACTAAATATTATGATAACACAAGTGATGTTTAAATTTTCAAAACATTGTTCTTTCTTTTAAAATTTCAAAAAACTACTGAGTACAATGAATATTTGTTTAAATAAATTCGAGAGTAAATTTTAATCACATATTTGAAATTGCCTCCGATTTGAGTGGTGTGAGATATTGTGGAAATGCCGAGGGAAATGCATTAGATATTTTATTTTATTTTTAAATTTTTAAATTTTATTTTACGGTCTTTTGTTCTCTGAAAATGTACTTTGAGTGTCATATTATAGAAATTTCAATGTAATTTGTTAAATGCATAATTTCTATCACAACAGGTGAACCAAAAGGAAAAAACCAAGCCCTAATTTTTAAACTTTTAAGATAAGGTTTGCAACTTGTTTCATTACTGACATTATTGCTGTTTTTGTATAAAAAAAGTACTTTGGTTAAAATGCTATCAGCAGTAGTACTCCAGAGAACAGATCCATTGCTAAGATAAGGTTTAAACAGTGAGTGGTATGCAGTCACTACGCTCATTAAATAATACCATGAAAGATATTGTTCTAATCGCATATACTATATACTGTTTAATGACTTTTTACACAAGTGCATTATCTGTTCATGCCAGGTAACATTTTTGTCAACTATTAATCTAAGAAATTTTGTATTTTCAACTGCACCATCAATTTGATTAATATTTCTACGACAAAGCTCATTAAGAGTTTTATTGTCAATTTATTCTCCTTTTTCCAAACGCTTCCCAATATGCTTCAGCATATTGAATTGTTTTAATCTTATTGTGCATAAATATTGAAGGTAGGTCGTTTATGTAAATATGAAAAAGAAAAGGACACAAACTTGTTCCCTGAAGCGCTCCTAATTTAATTTTTCCGAAACTACTATTTTGTCTATTTAGACAGGTTATTTGAGATCTATTAGAGAAATAGAATCTAAACAGATCCCGGGCTTTTCCTCGAACGTCACATCGACACAGTTTATCATGTAATATCTCAATATTTCTCTTTATCTATCAAAAGCTTTTTTAATTAAGTTTACTAGTTTGTTGATTGCCTTCAGTGTCGAAAATCCTGCCCTAAATCGAAATTATTGAAACACAACACTTATTTTTTTCAAGAAACGAAATTATTTGATCGTAGATGGTAGATTCTACGATTTTTGAAAACGCTGGAATCGTATATTAATCGGTCTGAAGTTTTTTGGAACATTTGTTTCCCGTTTTTTTATTTTGTTAGAAAAAAATACTTTATTCTACAAGAATGATAATAGTTAAAGGAATTAGCAAAGAATAACACTAGTTTTTAACAGTAAACAAATTTTTACCAAATACCGGGTGCTTAAAAATCGGCGCACCAACTCAATGGAGTATGGTAGAGAATTGCTTACACATAAAGCTAAAAATAGCAAAAAAATTCTTTGTATTAAATTTATTAATAAATAACAAATTTTAAATAAATGATATGTGGCAACGTTGTCTAACAGTAGAGGTCACAATTGAATTTGATCAACAATAAAAATAAATTATTTTTGAAATGGTTTCCTAGGAAATAATTCCCAGTGTTGGCATATCTACAAACTATGATTTTTGATGAATTTTATTTTTTTTAAATACAAAAAACTGCTAAAGTCTGATACGAAATTTAAAAATAATTATTCATCGTTTGGTTACGGAACGATTACTTAGTGCGAAACATAAAAACATTAAAAAATAATGAAAACTGAAGAAGTTAACAAAATAAGTTTGTAGCTCCAGATTTTTTTAAATATGACTTTAGGAATTTTTTCAACATTTTTCCCGTAATCTGCACTTGATTCTCAATAACTTACCACTGAGTTGGTGCGCCAGTTTTTGAGCATCCTGTATATCATCATTGTTGTTGTTTTTTTAACTTAGACAGTATTACTAAGATTTTATAAAAACTCAATCACGCAAGTAGGTCAAGGGAAAGGGTTTTCAGTGTTGGTTTGTCAAAAACTAGATCACCTCCATTATTATGTTTTAATATTATTATTATTAATTATTAATAACAAAAATCATTAATCTCATCGGCAGTCAAATTTTCTGGAGATACTTTTAATTTAGACTTATAACCAAACTGGTTATAAACCTAAACTCTATTAATTAATTGATACGCTGGTTTTGATGGTTATCAGATTTTTCTAAAATTTGTCTGTTATTAATTTCTATTGCCTATTTTCTTTAAATTTCCGAATAAGGAAAGGTTTTTAGACTATTAATCAAAAATACAAATTTCCATCAACGTTTCCATTTTTATTGAAATCGTCATCAGGCATCAATTGTTTTAATAAACGGGTTGTGTGGGTCATTCGAGATTGACAAACAAAAGGTTTGAAAACCAATGATGATTTAAATAAAAACTGAAACTTTGCCATAAAATTGTATTTTTTGAGTAAAAGTTCAAAAACACTAAAGACCTTCCTTTATTTTGTCTACTATATTGTTCTCTGACCTTTACAGGTATGTTATTGTCATTATTATTATTATTTTTATCTTCTTTAAAACATTCATAAAAATGTAGAAGGAGTTCTTTTGTGTTTATGACTCCAGATGTTAGAACCCGTTCTATAAAATTATCTCTTTAAATCTTGACTTCCATTTGAAAATACCGTTATTTCTTACGAATATTTTTTCTGGGCCTTTGCGTGCAAATTGGCTGCATTACGCTCTGTGCAAATACTGTTGGTGTAATAAATAAAATGCAATCCGCGTAAATTTAGAGTTCGCTCCAGTTTGCGACACGAATGTGGTTTTATGGCGATTAAGTTCCATAAGAGTAAATTTTCGTATGTTGAAATTTATTAGAGCCTCGGCTGGTGTGACAAATGCAGCACGTGTATGCAAAATGAATTTTTGTATAAACTAATTAAATTAAAAAAAAATCCGTTGTCCAGTCGACAACAAGAAGCGGGCGGTATAATCCTGGTCATTAAAACCATAAATCTGCAACTTGGCAGTCATCTGAAAGTTTAATCCTGTGTCTCTATTCATAAGGGATATTTGTTTTAGCCCCAAATGCCATATATCATTACTTTATAACTTTTACTAATAAAACGAAACGGAAGACCAATTTATCGTATTTATCTCGCCTTATCGATTCCGCCTCCGAACACCTCGGAATTTTCCAATGTATAAAAATGAAGATTTTCGCTGCTGTTTATTTTATTACTGGGGAAGAGAAACGCTATCTTCCCGCCGCGAACCCCAAATGAATATTAATGAAACGCAGAAAATATTCCACAAATATAAAAATCACTTAGTGGAAGTGGATACTCGACCTATGATATTGAATTTCACCTGAAAGTAACTTTTTGATGCGTCTTCCTTTTTGCCTGCCACATCCATAACAGCAGCGTTAAATTTTAATAAAGGATCAAGGGTCGACATTAGAAATCCCCAGTTCGATGATTCAAACCTCACCTACGCTCCATTTAAATCACTCTCGGTTTTAATTCTTCTAACTAAACCGAAATGACACGCTTTATCGGGAAAATAAATTTATTTATGTGGTCGCAAACTTTCCATTTAGTTCGTAACCACCCTCCTAAAAACCAAATATGCTACTTTCGTTTTTATAAAGCCATATCAAAAAGAGTTACGCGAAACGCCATTAAAATATGAATTTAAGATGACTCTCAAGATTTTATAAGCTGCTCAATTACGATAAAGGGTTATTGGCACTAAACTTATAAACACTAAAAGTTTTTCCTTATAAGCGCTAATGACTTAAAAACACAGATTAATAAAATCGGAATTGATTTTATGAGAGATAAAGTTGCGGATTTATGATTAGACTAGAGAGTAAAACAAGTAAAATAGAAATTTTAATCGAGCCAATGCAATTTTTCCCAACTATTTCCGAAATTCGCCAGTTATTTTTCATAGCACAAAGAATCGGGATATGAAGTAGTTTACTTTTCTCGTTAAAACAGGAATTTCTTCTCAAATCGCTTGGCAAAAGAGCTTTTATGTTAATTCACATTAGACAATACCAGACATAAGTACGTGAATACTTCGCAGAAAATCATAAGTTGCTTTCGCGAAACTTTTCTCATACCGTTTTCAATTATTTGAAGTGAATATTCTATTCTTCGCAAAGCTCCGTGAAAGCTGCGATCTGTGAGTAATCAAAACTTGCATAAACTCGTGAACAACGATCGAATTTTTACGAAATATATCAAAACGATTATTTCCGGGTTTAACTACCCGAATCAGAAGGCGGATAAAGTGTGGGCTTAGGTAAAAGCTGTTTAAACTTTATCTATTTGGACCGTAGATCGAGCAATTATAGAAAGTTCATAAAATGACTCGATTTCAATTTGCCAATATTGACACACGTAACTTATTCCCGAAACAATTATAAAACTTTAAAAGTTTGTTATTGAAAAAATTCATTAGAAGGGGAAAAACTCGAAGCTGGGGGAAGTTTAAGACCATTGTGCGCCTTCACACTTTGACGTTAACTACAATTGATTTTATTTCACAATCGCAGAGCTTGGGAAAAGCCATATGAAAATTGTCTCCTCTACCACGTCCGTCCACGTGACAATTACACCCAATAAAATGAAAACGTGAAGTTGTAGAAAATTCATACCAGACGTGCACATACCGCCTCGAAAATTAACCAGTTTTCTTAAGTTCCACTTTGCAATAATGAAAAGTTCGCAAATCCCTCATTCACCGAGATAAGCAGCAAGGGTGAAAGAAACTTTGGTCGCCTTTTATACAATGTGTTCCGAGTTTGTCCCGAATTTAATAGAATAACTCAATAAACCATAAAGTTTCGTGAAAAATGTTTACGCTTTCACCGACAAACTAAACAAATTTACTCCGATACGACGGTTTTAAATTGTTAGATTTTTACGTGTTGGTCCTAATGACAGCAGATAAAAAATGACCGGGAATTCGCCTTTGTGTGGCGTTTTATTCCATTAGTATTATTAGGGCGTCAAATTGTATTGGTTGCATTATTAATTGAATTAATTTCTCAAAGGAGAAATGTCTCTAATCAAGTTACAAGTTTCTTCTCAATCAAACTGTGCTAAGATATTAATCGGGGTAAAAACTGGAGCACCTCGAGTTGCAAAAAATCGTTTTTTGTGCCATATTAGGCCAAGAATGTAAGTCAGAATGGGGTCAAAACGAGTAGGAGGAGGATTTTACGTTTGTTTGATTGATGCTCGTCCAATTTTTATCCGGACTAAGCAGTCGCTTATTTCCCTTTTTGGAACTAGACGGACCATAATAAATGTAATAAATGAACACTTGGAGAAGCGACTAATGCCATTTAAAAGATCTCATTTTGTTCACGAAGCTCTGCAGCTGGATTAAAATCTCATTTACCAGTATTTTGCATTTCAAAGAGGTGACAACGGTCAGAGGGTCATCCAAGTCCAGGACATTAACTCCAATTACACACATCGGCCCAATTTTTCGAATAATGTTACTTGACTTGGACAAGTTGTTGGTGAAAACCACAGAAATAAATAATTTTTTTCAAAACGGCGGTATTGATTTTTTTGTAAATGCGGAACTTAAACAGTGAAATATGGAATTCGGAAAGCTTCGCAATAATGGAGCAACCTTTCTCAAAGTCTTCTCCCTTGAGTTTTGGGGCACTTTGAAATCCATGTGGATCCCTCTTGGTATTCCCGACATGATGTATTTTAATCATACGTAGTGTCTTCCAAACTTTCTTTGCACTTTCTCGAAGGGATGGAACAACGGGATTAGTTCCTTAAAGTCTTAAATAATCTCGCCGGTTCTTTTACGGAAATAATTTCCATTCGAAAATTTGGTTTCCAGATGAAAATAATTAGTTTAATGCGAAAGTCAACATTTAATTAAAACTGTCTCTTTTGTTCACAAACTTAAACAATCTTTGTGCTTTGCATGACTACGGAAGGGTTGTTTATCAAGTAGAGAGAAAAATTATCTTTGAAGAACAAATATGTGTTTAGCTTTTGTGCCTTTATGACAAATTATAATGTAGTGCGTCCCGAAATGTAAAAATATCGCCATTTTCAGCGGCTTGGGTGAATGAAATTATGCTTTGTTGGTTGTATGAAAAAACTCTTTGTTGATTCGATTTGTAAGTAATCGTGAGTTTGCAGAAGTCGGAATAAATTTATTAAAGAGTTACAAAGTTATTTGGCTCGGAAACCACTGCATCAAAGAAAAGGAAAAATCTGACGAAAATTTCTACATGAACAAGTCGGCCAACATCTCAAAAATATTGAATCGTGCAACAAATTAAATTGCATGTGACCCGATAGAAAATTCAAAGCCTGCCAAAACAAAATTTTAAACAGGCGACTGAACAGGTCCGGAAATAGCCCGGAATACAAATTGGGGCTTGTAAGCTTTGCTGCATTTTTTCGGCTTAATTTATGAAAATAATCCACGATTTGGTGGGCTGAAAGGTCACAGCTGCTCTTGAAAATTTTACACTTTTCGATCGCTGGCACCCCTGTTCATTTTATAGCATCATCAAAAGCCTTCATCAGGTTGCGTGACCGGAATAGCGCCACTCTAATCTCTAAAGTCGGTGTAAAAAATTGCGATTTTATTTTAATCCGAGTTGACAAGTGGACAATCGATGCGCTCCGTCTTGACAAATTCCCAGCATCAATTTTATTAAATTTAGCTTGAGATAAAAAGGATACGCGCATCTGTTACAATGACTCGCCTAATTTCTCATTTGGCCAGGTTTACTGCGAATAAATGCAAGGAGAGCGTCAGCGATTCATCAAAATGTATGAGGGAAGCACTCGGGAACGGATTGTATCGCCTTATTAAATTAGCGGGATTGCATGGTGACAGCCACTTTTTAAATTATCCGCCCGTTTAATTGCGCTTGCAATAAAATTTTACAACCCCGAAAAATTACTTATTCACGATACGTTGCCCGTAAAGAAACTTTACGCGGCTTCCGTTGTATTAAACTTTGCTTGTAAAAACTTTATGATGTATTAGATAAATAAGACCCACAATAATAGGCCAAAGCTCACCTCGAAAGCTCACATTGCTCGACAAACCAATACAAATTGTTCAAAACACACAAACATTTCTAATTGAGATTCAAAGTTAAGGTCGCGGTGGCTCCAGTGCTACCAACAGACTGACACGAGTCGACGCCGTGCACTGCGACGCCAGGCGTCCAAGGCGCCGGTGCGGTAATCCATAGCCACATTTTCAAATCACATGGAAGAAAATTAATTAAGCGACCGATAGGAAATTAACGCTTTATACACACTGTATTACTATCACTTTAATCGAACCGACTTTATTTCAAGAATTTGAACAGGTGTAAATACAAGAAACCGCAACTCCGCAGAGACTCAAGAGTCAAGAGTTTAGAATGCCCCAACGGCTGGAGTTTTAACATTTTCTTTTTTAACACTAGAAAATGCTCCGGACGAAGTGATGGCTGAAAGCATCGGGCTATATCTTTTAATTTACGTTGTACACTCTGAAATAGTTATTTTTTATAGAAGACGATAAAATTTAAACTTAATTCGCAAGGGTGCAGCTCCGGTGCACCCAAGTCTATAACACAATTTAATCAGCGTGTGTAAAATTCTATTTTTTGCCGTAGAAGATAAACACGTATAAATTGATTATTAAAAAATTTAAATTAAAAAAAATTTTGTCCAACCTTACAAAAGAACAATGCAACACACTGGGTGTCTGCTAAAAGCATTTATTAGTTTATTAATGAATCTCAAAAATTACAAATCCCTCAGAGATTAAGTTGTGTTTATGAATAACACGTAACAAAACTATAACGTTAATAAGTTTAACATTGCTTTAAACGTATAAATAAAGTTTCAAAAAACTGAAATTGTTTTTTATGGTACTGTCTAACGTTAATGTAATGTTTTAATTGAACATTATAATATCGTAAAACAAAATGTAAATAATTTCAGACGGTTACATTTTTAATAAAGTCGAATTTATTTGAATTGGCATAAAGATAGTCTACGAAATAGACGTTAAGATGTAAACTATTTTTAAAGCAAAATCTCTCTAGATGATAACTTGATGACAACCATTTTGTAAATTTGTTCCCGTCTAGATTTGAGCTTCGAAAAAAATGTCAATTATTTTTCATTGAAACTCTAATTTTTCAAACTTTTCAAACTCTAACAATTACTGGCATCTATTCAAAAAACTACAAATCCAAGGCAGCCACAATTTAAATTTTCAGAGCCGTTCATTGCTAATTCAAATCACTGCGGTTTTACAACCTTTGTTGCATCACCATTTCTGTTTTTCAGTAATTATTATTTTCAGGAAAATGTTACGACATCTACTCAACACCTTCTTTTCGAAAACGAAATAACTTTACTTAGTCGTCTCTTTTGAATTAACGAATCTTGTGTTTCTTTTTAATTAGAAACTTTTATTTAACTCACTCTATTGTTTGTCTGTCTGTTTTCATATTTTCGGAGCCAAATTTGAAAGGGTTCCTGTTGTCCCAATGAAATGAAATTTTATATACTTACTTAATCTGCGTGACAAAGCAATCTATGCAGTTAAATACCCCCTCAAGGGGTTAAATGGGGTTTTAAAATTTTAGGTTATGTTTACAAAAGGGTTCTCGATATGTTCATACCGTAACTTATACCGACATAGACGTATGTTGCTCATTTGGACGTCACGGTACATGAACAATGTAAAAATTAACACACAAAACTTCATAATAAAAAATATAAAAAAATGTAAAAAAAAAACTTTTATTTAAAAAATGCAATAAAAAGTAAAAAATAATGTTTTTCAATCACAAGAAAAAAATTTTTCTTAGAGGTTAACATTGTAAAATGTATAAAAGCTTTTGGAGTTATAATACTACGGCATTACATGATTACTTTGTTCAGTTGACAACTCCCAAAGCTTTTATAAATTTTAGAATTCTAACCTGTAAGAAAAAATATTCTACTATGATTGAAAAACATTATTTTTTACTTTTTAGGCATTTATTAAAGAAAAGGTTTTTTTGTCATTTTTTATATCTTTTATTAGTGTTTAGATTATTTGGACCCATGAAAACATATTATAAATTTTGTTTTACACGCTTCCAATGCTTTAAGTTTTACAATTTTCCACTACTCACAACACTACTACTCACTACGTTTTTTGTAGCAATTGCTTATTTTCACAAGCAATTATTGCTGCACTGTATTAATAGTAATTCAAGCAAATGCTAATATCGTCAAGCATTTACTTTCTACAACTATCAAAAGCATTTAGTAGTCTTGTCCTACTAGCATTTGTTAATTTTTTTATAATATTAATTAAAGAAATTGCTTATAAAATTGCTAGTAAAAGCATTTGCTGCCGTTTATTAATATTTCCCATTATATATTAATTCATTGGAATTGATTATAAGGAATCGCAGAAAATAACTTAAAAAATTAAAATACCTACCATTTAGCAGCAAACGCTTTAGTAGACTTACTGTGTATAATTTGAAATAAATTGAATTGTAAATAGGACACCCGAAAGAGAGGTCACGTTGGATATTAACTGATCGGAAATGTGTTTATATTTTTGGAGGGCTCGTTATTACGTGATTACAGTGTGTTTATTTATTGTGTAACTTGTTAGGTGAGTAAAAAATCTTGTTTTTGGTCGATATTGTTTCCCTCGGCATCGATTAGGAAGTTTTGTGATTCCGTGTCGGAATAAGGTTTTTGGTTGCATGTTCCCAGCTTCCAACTTCATCATTTGACCGAAACTTTTTTCCTCCTAAAAATTCTTTCACAAGTCCAAACAATGAAAATCGGATGGAGCAAAATCCGGGCCGCGGCTTAGAAGGATAGAACAAAAGCTATCACTTACTTTTTTTCTAATCTATTCAAAACATTTTTTCCTCATTTCGATTTACAAACAACGACGACGTTTTGAAACTTGTTAAGACTTCAACCACAATATTAAATTTTTAGCACACATTTTTCATTTTAAAGTCCTTCATAATGGCACGAAATAGCCTCACATAACATAAAATGTTTGCAGAATATAAAGCTCTATGGTTTCTATCTGGTGCGCTGCTAAGATATTCAAGTTTGCTTGTTATATTTCTATTTTATTCTTTATTGTTTCCATACTTCCAAGCAGTGAAATATACGGGTTTTTATTTCAACGCGCCACTTTCTACCTCAAAACAAAGTCAATAAACAAACTTTTATACGCTTAGACACGGGAGTTTTAATTAACTTTGAATAAAAATCCAACTTGGGGTGGCTTTGTTCGGACGATACATCATATTTTCAATGCATATATAGAAATGAGAATTTCCAGTTGATAACTACAAATTTGCTTGTGTGTGAAAATAATGAGTAAAAACATTGAAATGAGAGAGTTGCTTCGATCCCAAGACACCCGCTTTCGTTCCTTATTTAGAGAAACAAATGTAAAAAACCGCAGTCCACAGACGGCATCTTTAAAGAACCATCTCGACAATCACTTAGTCTTAAAAGTATTAGCTGCATTTCCGGTTTGTGCAAGTTGGTCGAGTTTTTATCTCTCGCAAAAGATTAAAAACTTAGCTCAGATCAGCGTAATCCATTCGTAAGACTCGCAATCTAATACCACTAAACATTTATAAATCACGATCTCGGATTTAATCGCTTCACTTTTCGAAATTTCTGTTTCGCTTCACAAATATTTTTTCAATCGTCTCGTTTCGTGTGACGCCTCTCATGCATATAGTCTATTTTCTGAATCGGAAATTTTAGATTAGATATGAAAGGCGGCGAAACTCGGTTATAATTAATACTAGGAGAAATGTTGCCGGGCTGGAAACAATAATGTGAAGATATATTTCGAGCGAAAACGGGTTTTCGTGAAAATGAGTTGTTCCAAATCTGTCGCTTTAGAAAACTGTTACACTGAATTTCGGGGTTTAGGTGTCGTTAAATGTCATAAATTTCCGGAAAGTTCGCTTAGGATTTATTCAGGCGTTCGCAAGGATATTTCTACCTCTATTTCGTGTCTGTTTGGGGGCGCAAATAATCATCAATAAAACACCGATTGAATATTGATTTATATCCGGATAAGCATAAGAAATAAAAAATTTAAACGCCAAGCTACAATCAGACGCGGGAAAGCCTTCGCAGAATCCAATTTTACAATATCCATACGTCGGAAAATTTTCCTTTTTTCCGGTTGGATCGGCTGCGAAAAATTTTCCAGAATTATTTCACTTACCATCTGCTTAGCATAACAATACGCGGCTACATCTATATAAATTGCTCTAAGGGTTCCCAATATTGATCGAACTTTACCAACTTTTGGGTTTGTAATAAATGGGGAATATATGGTAAAACTAGATTTGAACACCCTGGGGCATAAATAAAGCAAATCGTATTAGTGGCCTCTGGTAGGTGGCGATCAAAGTTTAAAATATCAATTAGTTGGGGTGTTTGATAATTCAGTTTTCTTGCTGGAAGTCTGGGTGGCGCCCTCTCGCTGCTGAAAGCAGGAGCGGCGAAGTGAGCTTTAGTCCTGAAAGCTTGGTTCGGCGATTTCAGGCTAGACGGTGTTGTGGATGGTTTCAGGCTATTTTTGTTTTTGTTTCAGCAAAATAAATTTAACGGTAGCGAAGTTCAGGTTCATGCATATTCATGTATCAATTAAGGATGGAGAACGACAAAAATAAAGTGCATAATTAGAGTGAAAAGAAATTTTGACGAGAAAGCTCATTATTATTTATGAATATTCAGTTGTTTTCTCATTAATTTATTTTTTGGCGGTTGAAGTTAATTTTCATAATTTTCGGTAGAATTTGGTTTGGCGACGTCGATTAATTACGTGTAAAAACAAGCTTGCTTTTCATAATTAGTAAAAAGTTAATGAAGGAGAGTAATTTCAGAGGTGCTTGGAAATAATTCTGATTGTTTCGCAGCGAGATGCTCTCCAAGTTTGAAGTGGAGGTAGTAAGTTTACGCGACCACAAGAAACCGATTCTCCATTCCGAGCCGTTAGATAGATAACAAGAATGTTAATTAATTTAAAAGTTTTAAGATGTTTAAACTTTTCCTGATAAAACTTTCACATCGATTTAATAAAAAACCATTAAACGTGGCACAATATTCAATTTGCGGCTTCGATTAAGAAGCGATCGGAAAAATAGCTCCCCCCGTGTTTGCACAGCGATGGAAATTATTTCGTGTTCTTAATGCTAGGGCAAGTTTCCGGGATTCCTCTTCGCTGATTTCGCGCTAATGTATGCGGCGACAGACACAATGTGTTTATTTAAAGATTTAAATATATAAAGTATGTGTAATTCGATGAAAACCGCAAACAGACATTTGGGAAAAGCGTCACGAACTCGAATCCGATAACAAATAAAATATAGTTGGGACGTGGCGACCTCTACCATAACTCATACATATACACGACTACGTGCGAAATATGGATGCTTAAGACCATTCCAAATTGCCTATTCTGATTTTTACGTTTCCCTTCGCACCACTACACATCCATCATCGCGATGGGATGTTTCCGGGTTGCTTCCCAACGTTGACGAAAACAATATCAATTCCTCTAAGCGATCGGCAAACATCTCACTGAAAATTTTGTCATTACATTACTCTGGAGCGATGCACTGAAGGTCCCTTACATGAAAGGAAAATTCATGAAAAACGCGCCTGAAACACAAACTTGCGTGCATTCGTGCACCTATCGCTTAGGTTTTTATCTAAAAACAAATGTCGTACATAAAGTTCTGTGCTAATTAATAATTAATTCCTTGTTTTTAGCTGGAAAAAACTGGTACAAATTGTCGCGATTGACAGCCGGGTTCTGTTTAAGCATTTTGTCATTATCGTTGCAGTCACGACACAAACCATTAGGTAAAAAGTTGACATTTTCATGCATCACTTCTTGGTTTATTATCGGGATCTAATCAGATAACTCTGTACGGCATAATAGCTCGGATGTTTATTCAATAAACCCGAACTTTATATAGGTAGGGTAAGCCAACACGCGACCAACTACTTAAAGTAAATCCAGTCGTTTTTAACGAGACTTGCAATTACTCATTTCATTCTCGAAAGTTATGATTGATCATGGGGATTGTCGTACGACTACAAATTATTCCTGCGACACGACACTTGTCGACTAGTTTGATTACAATCAACAACGGAAAAAATTGCGAAACTGTAATTAATTTTTTTAGCGGAGTAGAGACACAAAAGTCGGGCAAGAATTACAGTTATTTTTCAATGCTCAGATAAAACTAAAACGTAATGAACACAGCGTTGCAAATAAAATTATTTTATTGTCAGCACAAAGTATAAAGCATTTGGAAAGTTACTACCTTCCTGTTTATGTCCTGCTAAATAATGAAATTTTTATTCATTACACATCTTCATTGGATGTATTTACAGCGCTACATTTCTGGTTTCAAAACTAGAAATTCTCAAATGATTGCATTAGCTGTCCGCCAAGGAATTTGTTATATACTGAAAATATCGTGTCGTTTTTATTAACTGCTTGGTTTGTAGTACACCCCAGTGAGCCGACCTTGCTTTGGGGTTGGTGTTACCAATCAACTCAGTCACGGAAACCCTGTAATTAAATGACAGCCAGGCCAGCAACGAGATTATATTATAAGATAAGGGCAAATAACGGTATCAATCAAAAAAATCGAACAAAGCATGCTCATAGAAAATTGGTGTTTTCGAAGAGATTTATTACAACCACTTACGAGATTAAATCCGACATGTCCCACTTTTTCCGCTTCGTAAGCAGGAATAAGAGCTTAACTTAAGTAAACGTTAAGACAAATTTGTATAAAGCTTTGAACAAAAATGTTGATTTATTTATTGGCGGATAAAGAGAAACATAAATTCACTCTTCTTGCCATCGTGTTGAATCTTTAAATTTTAACTTATTAAGTTTTAAAAACAGTTGAGCAGTCTCAACAGAGCGAATAAAATTTATTTGAGCGTAGGGCCCCCGACAATTTTGCGGAGCCATTTACTTTTGGGTATTTAATTTTAATTAATAAATTAAGGAAATTTAAGAACACTTAATTATTGTTAAATTGTAAAACATTTTATGTTACGTCTTGATAAATAATTCCCCAACATGGCAGTATTAAGCAGTATTTAAAATTTAAACTAAAAATATATTTTAAATATTTGAGGCATCTCCACAAAGATGCATTGGTTTAAAGGTGCACTTCATTCAGGTGCACTTTGAATTGCATTGTCTTCAAACGTAGGGTAAAAATTACAGTGTTTGGTGTTATGATGTAGATGATTGTGGAAAACAATAATGTAAAATTCTCAAAACAATTGCTATATTTTAGAGTAAAATTATTATTATATTAAATTATTATGATTATTATGATTATTATTATTATTATTAATTGCATAATTAATAACTCTTAATATTATTTATTTACTTTTTATTTATTTTTTATTATTTTATTAGATATTATAATCACACTAGTCGAAATTCGCAAATTTTGGGACACCCTGTAGAAAGAAGATAAAAACCATTATTTTATTTGCACAATTAAGGTAGCCCTAAAACTAGATAACTGAAATTTGTTTTGTTTTGTTTTTAAAACATTCAGTCTATATAATCTAAAAACTAAGGCTCAGAAAATGTGCATTAAGAAAACCCTAAAATATGGATACAAGTAAGCACCAAAAACATGCTATTATGCTTTTTAATATGCATACATGCTCTTATAAAACAACAAAATAGTAATTTTTTTTAGGTTATACATCGTTTTTAATAACAAAAATCGTAACAATAATAATAACAAAATTCCAATAAGTTACTTACAACATACTAGGTATATCTAATTTTTTGCCATTACAAACTATTTTTTGACACATATTTCTGTTAAGTTTATTTATTAATTATTGGCGTTATAATTGTATATTGTAGCATCATTTTCTAAAATAAAAAAAAACTCATTGACGCAAATTGAAATTCATTTACAGAGTGGGGTTTATTATTTTTGACGTTGAGCTTTGTTTAATTTGGCTTAGAAATGCATGAAATTGTACATTTTCAAAATGGAGAAAAAATTAGGTGTATTATAAGAAAATATTTTTTAGCTGCAAACTACACAAAATATATGGTTGTCGTTTTGTAAGATACTACCAAAGAATATGCTTTCATATTCAAAAACCAAAAGTAATTTTAATATTAAGAATTTACTAATTCCCAAAATTTGTTTAATTATAGGAAGGTAATTCATAATCACAAACTGTCTGAAAAATCCAGGAAACCCCACAACTTATCGCTTACCAGAAGGCACGGGTTTAATTCTACTTGCTTACACATAGATTATTTGTACATTACAGTAATTTCTGGCAAAAAACATTGAAATATGCACATTTCACAAATGCATATGCATTTATAGAATTTTGCCAAAATATGCATAATGTATTTTATATGCATTTTGCATATTTCCTGAGCTCTACTAATAAAGAATTCTCTGTTTTCTTGTCAGTTTCTTAAAAATTGTGAATTTTTATTTATCTTATTATACGACCACTGTCAAAGTGTGCCATATTTTTTAAAGGGATGTACAAATATTTGTTTATCTCGGGTTAATTATCTCTAAAAAATTTAGGTATCAATTGAAAAATAATTGAGCATATTATCGAAGCCGCGGTCGGAGCGAACATTTAAGAAAAATGAAAACTTTTCTTTACCCTTAGGGGCTTTAATCAGTTCACACTTTTTACAACTGGTAGCATTGAAAATAATAAAATTATTAATAAATAAATAAATAATAATAATTAATAAATAATAAATAATAAATAATAATTAATAAATTATTCTCGAAGCTTTTACTAGTTTTTGTAGTTGTGGGCACTTAGTTTTGCAAAAATCTGCGTGTAGAATTAATCCAAACGTGCGGCGTTTATTTACACGTGGGTTTCGAGAAATTCTGTAATTAGACATAGGAGTGCAAATAACATGACCTATCCGGAGCAAACTACAAGTCGGTGGAAGTTAATGATGTGTCGTGTTTCAGTGCCAATAAGAAGATTGATAACAAATAAATCAATATCTGAAATAGATATTTACTTGAGCAACAACTTATAAAAGTTATGAAAGCAATTTTTCTCATGTTGGAGTTTTTATTGCTTTTAGTGTGTGTGCTTGGGTAGGCGTTTTTTGTAATTCAAACAAGTATTTGTTGTTTTGGCAATGTTTCTTTGGAAAAATTTAATTAAAATGGTATTGTAGTATGTGCAAAACAACAAATCATAATGGAGATACCTTGAGCTGGGAGCGAATCGATTCGATTCTCTATTTCTAACGAATCCTTTGCAATGTAAATGGTGCTGTTCCAACATTAAACATATAGCTTAACTCAATTATTCCCGACTCATGACTTTTGTGTTAGTTTCAATAAAGACACAATCCGAATCTCAGCGACTGATAACAGGGGGATTTCCATTTGTTTGCTGAAAGTCGTTATAAAGTCAGTGGTGGAGCGTAATAAAATCCCACTCTTGATTGTATGTAATATGTTTATACAAACTAAGATTTAGTATGCAGAGAGCGAGTGGAACAAGTTTGCTTGTAATTTATTCTTGCACGACTTTCAGTATTGTGTGTAGCTCCTCGGATCTTAGCTGCCCGTTTCTTGTTTACTACAATTAGTCTAGCGGAGGATTTGAATAATAATTCATCCAGCGTTTGACACGTCACTGCACCAGCATTGTCTTTAAGGCCAAGACTTGCCATCTGTCCCTCCAATTAAAACTTGTCCGCTTAAAAAGAACTTTGAATGAATATAAATTTAGACGAAATCGTCCCAGATGAGTTATAGATTGACTCAAACCTGGAACGTGCGAACGGAGCTTCAAAAGCAGACTTTAAATAATGCATAAATCTGGATAATTCGCCGGAATCAAATTCCATCTTCTTTTACCAATCAATTACGTCCGATTGAGCCATTTCTTTTTCCCTCCTTCTTATGAATATTGCCGGATTATAAATCAATTTCCACTGCCCTCACACAAAATATCCCTGATTTGTACCTCGAAACCGGATCGGTTGTTATTACTCATGGCAAAATTGTGTAAAGATATCACGGGCATCACTTCCACTCCCGGCAAGGTTCAGTGAAGGAGGAGAACGCATTACTCACGGCATTCTGGAGATGACAGCACTTGGTTGACATGATATCGAGCTTCTTATGCTTTCTGGATATTTATTACCACTGTTCGACCGGCAGTAATTCACGCCGAATTATTGCGAACTAATCCGCCGTAACTGCCCAGAAACGAGACTTTTATTGCAAGCGTAGACAGATAAAAATTCTTGTTGTCAGGTAATTTTAATTAAAAATAACTATTTGGGAGTAAGTGGCCTTAAAACGTACTGCTGATCCATCAGCGATTTTATCGAGGGAGGGACTTGCAAATAAAACAATGTCGCAGTTCAATCTTCTAAGTGGTCGTAATAAATCGCAAAAATTGCATTTTTATACGTTCCTTGACATAAAGTTTAGAAAATTATACAGAATTGCTAAAAATGCTTGTTCTGTTTTTGGAAATCTAACAAACTTTTGGGTGTGTATAGTATTTACTCCGAATAATAATAATCATGAAATATTTGGGTAATCTATCCCATTTTTTTAAATCATGATTTTTTTTTTAAACTTTTGCTTTGCTTGAAAAAAAAAACAGACGACTAAAAGGAATTATGAACTTATTAGTAAATGTGACAAACTTAGTGGGGTTACGTTTAAAAGTTACGGAGTTATTGCCCGATGAATGTCAAAAACATGTTGAAATACTCACACACTCACTTTTCAAACGTCGATTGAGGCAAAACTATTCGAAAAAGTGGAACTCTTTTAATGGAAGGTTATTCAAAATGATATGAGCAATCGATTGGCGTTGAGAAAATCATCAAATTTTCAATAGTTTTTGAATTATAAATTTTTTCAAATTTTGCAATTTCTGCAATTTACCCAAAAACTATTAATTGTGAAACAGTGATCGTTTTTTGAAAAAAAAAAACTAATTAGTAAAAGTTTGTATTGAACATAAGAGATTATATTCTATTACTTTTAAATCGTAAGTGAGTAAGCCTATAAGGCCTATAGCTACCTTTGAAACATGGAGAATAATTCAGAAAAGATAACCGTTTAGATTAAAACAAAATCGGAAAATGGTCTTCGAATATTTCTCATTATTTCTGTGCGACTATTAAGTTTTGTAAAACTACTTTTAACAGACTCATCTTGTATATCAATTATTAGTAAATAATGAGCTACGACAAAATGGTAATCAGAAATACATCCATTCTAAGTAGTAAAACATAGAGATACTTAAAATTTAAGATTTTGTTCTGATAGGCAATATATTTCAAAAACATTAATTAGTCATCAAAGACTTAAGGTTGAGATATACTGAGAACGTCTGAAGCGGAGCTGTCCCAACAAACGTATCAACGTAAAAATTGATATTGAATTTTTATGAAAAGTAATAAACAATATGTTTTTTTTACAAATAATTGGGTATTATTTTTAAGTGGAATCATTTCCTGGCAGGTTAGTGTGTTCATTTTAAACATTAATTGTAACCAAGCATGAGGGGGTTAAAAATTTAATTGATCTCTTTTTCAAAAAAAAAATAAATTAAATTCAAATCGCATGAGAAAAATAACGTGAGCTCAACAAATAAAATATTTTTTCTATTTGTAATTTTTTAATAAAAGTTTCGGAAATTTACTTATAATTTGGAAAAGATAACATATTGAAATCTGTTGCTATACACATAAAAACAATGCAAACTAATTATTAGACAATGACCGGCTCGTTTGCATAAAAGGAAGGAGGAAAACAGTGAAAATAATAATTAAGTTTACAAAATGTTATAGAGAAAAGTTGTTGTACTTGATGAGCTTGATGAGCATGCAGCATTCAAAATTTTGTGTGCAACTGTGAAAAATTACCAAAATTAAAGTTTCGATCGAATCTTTACAGAAAAATTAAATTTATCGGTGTGCTTTGATATGGCAACTAGGGCTTGTGTAGTTGCTGAATTCGGAAGTAAAATTACCGTTGGGGGCGCCACTGAGCTAGGTCGAAAACAGTAACCATAAATGGCGGTAAAATGTTTATTCGGATATTTTGAACGTTGTACGAATTTTGAGGTTTCACAATTATTACATTGCCAATGCGGAATGACTATTGTATCTTTGGTGGAAGAAACGAATGTTGACAAATTAGAGATGACGAGGAAAACACGAATAACGATGACTTTTTGGTTCACTTTCTTTATTGGAAAATTATTACAGAGACATTGAAAAGCCTACCTTTTGGCATAATTTACGTTTATGTGTATTAGCAGTTGTTAATCTTAATTGTAGTTTTGTTGATTTATTGAAGTATTTCATGATTTTATCAGTGGAAAAATTCTAAACTAAAATTCACAAACTTTACTAATTCACTGGTTTCTTGAGCCCAATTTTGTGTTCGCTGTGATACATTACTACAGTCTTTAATTAGACAACTGTTTGATAACACTTTGTAATGAAAATTTAAATCTTTTTCACTTTTTATCCACTTTCAAATTCCAACAATAAACACTTTATACCACAAAAAACCGCAGAACCAAAGTCAAAGCTAGTATTTACCACCACGTACTTTTAAAGTGATTCCCTCTAATGCAAGGAATTATTACTATACACGCAAAATTGTTAAACAATTTATTAGATGTCAATTAAATGTGGAATTACGAAAATTTCGTTACTGTTTTCGACATAGTTCAAAAGTCATCACCAGAGGGCGTCTAGTTAATTTTATTTCCGAATACTATTGTCATCTAGGATTGTCATTCTTATTTAATTGAAAGTGGTGCTGTTTTTTGTGCTTTTTAAGGAAAATGAGCAGTGAAAGTGCGCAAATTTCCTAATTATTTGTTATCACATATTAACAAATAACGTTCGAATCATCTAATAAAAGCTAATTTCATTCAAGATCATGACCCGTAAAAAAATTCATTTTTAGGTTTTCAAGGCTTTATTTTCCTATAAACAAATGTGTTATTTCACGACTCAACATCAAGAAAAAAAGTGCCGTTTTTATGACAGTTGTATACAAATCATTTTTGGTCGCTTTATTTTTTTTACTAAAAAATGGTACGTAATTTTTGATAAATTTTGTTCTTGTATAATGACTACATTATTTTTTTCAAGCCACTTGAACCTTAGGTTTTTTCATAACAAAATTAAAATTATTAAACTGTGTAACCCATTAAAACTTGGTTACAAATATTTAAAGCAAAAAACCGGTCTGTGGGGTAATGATTTAACCTAGGAACAACATCCAATTGTAAAAAAAGATTTTATTTTAAATATGAAAAATGGTTCCAAAATAATTAAAGTTTACTTCTAAATCATTCTCTACGTGGTTATTTATACAGCGTGCTCAAAAACTGGCGCACCAACTCATTGGTGTGTGGTAGAGAACTGGTTACATATAAAGGTAAAAATAGTAAAAAAATTCTTTGTATTAAAGTTATTGATAAATAACGGATTTTAGATAAATGATATGTGGCAACGTTGTCTAACAGTCATGATCGCAATAGAATTTGAGCAACAATAAAAATAAATCATTTTGAAACGGTTTCCTAGGAAATAATTCCCAGTGTTGGCACATCTACACATTGTGATTTTTTGGATAAATTTTAATTTTTTTAAATTAAAAAAACTGTTAAAGTCTGAAAGTAAATTTAAAAATAATTATTCATCGTTTTGTTACGGAACGATTACCTGGTATGAAACATAAAAACATAAAAAAATAATGAAAACTAAAGAAGTTAACACAATAAGTTTGTAGCTCCAGATTTTTTAAAATACGACTTTAGGAATTTTTTCAACATTTTTCCCGTAATCTGCACTTACTTCTCAATAACGTACCACTGAGTTGGTGCGCCAGTTTTTGAGACCCTGTATCTATTCTTCTGAATAAATGTTTTATATTGAATTTTGAATAATGAAATATAACGGATTGGAGAAATATTCTGGGTTAATTATATGACAAATGTAGCGAAGCATATTTAAAACAGTTTCTGTTTAAAATACTGAAAATTGAAGCATAAAATAACATAGTTTTTAAAATAATTCAATTCAACTTCAGATTTAAAGTGGTTTCGTAGTTTTTGCAATTTTGATGCACAAATCCTTTTGTAGAAAACTAAAACAGATTGAATAGATAACAGTTCGAATTATCATGTGCCGGATAAGTAAACAAAAAAAAGCTTTAGAACGTGAGTTAAGTAGTGATAAACAAAAGGAACAAACTGCAAACATTTAAATAAAGCGGGATAAACCCCCTAAATTGTTGAAAAGTTGAGTTTCCTTTGATTTGGCGTAACAAAATGTTTGCGTTGGCTCTAGATCCCGAAAATGTCGGATGCCAATTACGATTAAGACAGTTTGCGGGCGCTCGTAGTGCATATTTGCCCAAGATATCTTCACGTCGCCCAGAAACTATAACAGTGTGTCTCTTATCTGCGCGTGCCGGGTTAGATAGAGGGATTACACAGGGGATTATCTTTACATATGGACTATCCCATGCTAATTCTTGATAGCTCAGATCACATTTGTCGGCTTTATGGAGGAGGCTTTTAATTAAAGCCGAATTTTTAGGCGTTAAAGTAAATCCAGATTTATACCGTTGGTGTTTTTGTAATTCGTCCACATAATTGCGAAAGTTGACGCCTTAGTGAATTTCCGGCTTCCGTCTCATTTCATCTCAATTTCTTTGTCACGATCCTTATTTTTTGGCGCTAACTTTAGAACTGCACTAAAAAACTTTATCCTCTGGGAAACAAGAAGCGCCTGGAAATAAAGCATGATCTCACACTCCCTTCCAGTGTTAAACAAAGGCCAGGAATTCCTTTAATTCGATCTCTTATAAAAATTTGATGCCGTTGAAATTCGAGTCGACGTAATGAAGAGAATGCGTATAGAAAGGCCCTAAACGCCTGAATATTAAATATGAGGCAGGTATGGGGTTATAAATTACCCTTAGAAACGAGCAGTTCTCCAATTCAAAAGCTACCCTAATAAAGTTTATAAATCACAGTTAGTGAGATGAATAAGTCGCGTGTAATCGCCAAATGCACCGAACCCGCAGGACCCTGGCCGCCGTAATGAATCCCAATTAGCTGCCTCATAAAACAGCTGTGTTATCCTGGATACCACTCTTCCTGTGGTCGTTCTTCCGCCATACCTGAGACCTCTCGTTAAAGCCACTCGTTACGACTAACCCCAATTGGGACATTTTTTATTCGATCATTCCTAAACAAAGCTACGACGTGTGTCTGCAGACAATGTGCGACGACTGGACAAAAAATGCCACAAAATGGTTTATGACGTGGAAATGTGAGCGATATCCGACCTCTTACTTCACTCTATGCCATCCATCGCTACTCAATTTTTATCGAAATTTTCCTAATCAATATTAAATATAAAATTATTTCTACGTTTCACCCATAATTATCAAAAATTCGTTTCACAATGCCATAATTATAATTAATTATTGTAAACTGCCCTGGGATATTAAATTTAAAACCCTGATCCAGATGTTTGTTTAATTTCCAACCACATGTTTACATTTTTCTTTTAGTTTTGTGCCTCTGATGGTGTAAAATAATTTATTCAAATTATGGGTTTCTAAAACATACTAATTTATATTTTTAAATATCCAAATGCGAAAAAATAGCTCATAAATGGAATTTTTTAACATGTAATTCCGTACTATTTACGTTACCAACTTTCCTTGTGTTTTTGCCTTTCTGGCGTGACATCTGAATTTGATTACAAGTGTCGATTACAACTTCTTGGAAATGATCTCTTCGGTTCTGATTCCAGGGTTACACAAATTTCTCTAAAGCCCACTCCGGTTTAAAAATTTATATCTTCAAAAATTGGAAATGAATACCTGGACCAATTGACAATTTTTGTACTTTTAAGGGTCTTACAGACATAGAACGTGTCAAATTTGGTTTTGTATAAACGTAAAATCACCTGCTAAATGGGTAGGTTAAAATGCTATACCATTGAAAGTTTACGAAAAAAAAAAACGAAAAAAGCGGTTGAAAAACGATGCTGGTAATTCGAGCACATCTAGTAGGTTTAGACAAAAAAATAAGTAATTTAGAAAATTTAATATAAGATGTATAATTAATCAAAGAATTCGTCTAAAAACGGTCCTAGATCGAGTTATAACGTATAATAGTTAGAAGGACTGATTTTGTTTAACAAGCATAATGTTTACCAAAACGAGTAAGCGCAGCAAACAAGATTTGTAAATTATGTCAGTTAAGCAATAACAGGCTTTTCATAACGTTTCGTAAAAAAATTGTAAAAAAAATTTTCATAATTCCGTTGCAAATTGAAAATTTATTCCTGTAATTGTTTTTAGTCTTGATCGTTAACCAAAACAAAATTTATTACGTAACTGGTTACCTAATTGCATCATTAGTTACGTAATAATAAGTCACTGTACATCACCTAAAATTGGTCGTAAAATTTGGCATCTCGTAACGGAGAACACATATTATGATTAATAAAAGAAAAAATATTTTGTCCTTTTCTCAAATTATCTATTTTAAGCTGCGAATTGTCTTGACCAATTGCTGCCTTACCATCTTCAGGCAATTATTTATTTATATTATTATTATATGTAGTTCAACGTCATCTAATATTTGAAATTAATAATTTATTTCAGAAAATGTATAGATTAATATTACACGTAATTTAAAAAAATGTAACATTAACTTTTTTATATAGAAAAACTAGATATGATGGAAAGAAATTGTAGGTACTACTGAATTCACGACACATAAAATATATATTTACAAAACACCTCTTAAAATTAAAACACCTCTCAGAAAATTTCCATATGTCGGTCTGTCTAATTTTTTCTATACTTTCATTTTGTACTGAGGCCATTACGATAAGCAAAACGCGTATTGTAATATCCAAGAGAGTGCTATAATAATAATTACATTAAAAACCAGGGAAATTTTGTTGAACAATGCAGGCAACCTAATTATTTGGCAATTATGTGAGAGAATTATCAGTGCATGTTAGCTGTTTCAAAACTATTTTTTCCTATTCTCCTTAATCCAATTTTCAAATTTTGCTTGTTTGCGACAAAAGCCCGTCTTCCTTGGAAGCTACACAACGTCTTGGACGCTTTAAGATTATATTTTTGTGAATAAACTAATTACAGTCCAAATTATTAATTTAATTGCACAGCGCACGCAAATGCTGTCAATAGCCACAAAAATCCCTAAATCTTGCCCTAAATTCTCGCTTGTGATATAATGCGTCTTAAAAAGCTCGTATCACACAACATACTAATAAAATCGGTAAATGAAGGGACTAGATAATAAATAATTTTTTCTTTAGCAAAAATTCGTGTATATAATATTTGTAACTGAAATTTTGATCTATCTTAAGTAAGAAAGACCACAAATTCAAAATAATTGAGAACAGGAAATGCCAAAACAACGGAAAGATTACAAATAGAGATTTTGAAGGTTGAGAAAAAAACATCTAAACACTTGCTATCCCGGCGCCTCCACCATTTCGAAGTCAGTTTATTACTTCAGTTATAGTACAACCTATAGCTTTCGAGTCTTGAGAATTGCAGTTTGTGATTTTATAACGTAATAAAAATTTCTAATTAATTCAATGTCAAAATTATTGTAGTTACGTTTTTGAGATAAATTTCTACAAACTGTTCCAGTTAGATGCAATTTCTTGGTTTATCTTTGGGAAATGCATCTAAAGTCTCATAAAAGTGTGCAAGTCCAGTAAACGTCAAAAGGATAAAGCCCGTCTGGTTGCGAACAAATCACGGCGGGTAGTAAGTTAAGAGCACCTTTTAGGTTTGATTTTAAAAGCACTTGTGCAGAACAGGTGTTGAGCATACATCGCGTATGAATCCCTCGAGTAAATAGAGTTGTGTAGATAGGCGACAGCGTCTTGCATTTGCAAATCGGTCGGGTTAGTGTGAATCTGGCCATAAATAGCGAACATTGGCTGTGGTATCTATTTATCAGTACAATCTGTAGGTTTACTATTAGTATGCCTGGGCAGACCGCGGTCCTCGGGAGAGATATACGGCCCAGATAACCTAAGAGAATAAATCCGTGGATTAAGCATCGTGGCGCATGAAGTCTGCCGGCTTAGTTTCGATGTTCCTTCGCTAGAGCGACCCTTTTTTATTGAAACCTCGACACTGACACCAGTGAAAAATGAAAATCACTCGAAAATTTATCTTGCGTTGCATTTGACTGCAGATAATTGAGAATAATGAAAACGGGAAATATTACCAAGAAGTTGACAAAGAGCGACTCATACAGACGCCATGAATATGAAACTCCGACTTTAACCGACCAGAAAATCAACCACTAACCCCACGAACGCGATGCAACTTTTCATTTTATGCATTCTACACCAAAACGGTTTCAGCTTTTCTAATTGGCGCTAAATTTAATTTGGACGTATCAGTCTTTATCCGCTTGTTGCAACCTTTTTCCACTTAGGCACACCCCTTTAGAAGCACTGACATTGACAAAGGGCCTTATTATACAGATTAACTTTGTTGCTGCCTGCAATGCCACTCGATTTTACCGGATGTGCTCCTCTTCTTTCAACCAACAAATAGCAAGAAAATTGTATTCCTGCATTTTATTAAATTTTTTACACACACAGAAATGCATTTTGTCTAGTACTATTGATCTTGTGAACGCGTGCATGAAGTTTATTAACTAACATGAATAGGGATGATTCGCTTTTATGACGACTGCCGCCGACATCTTTTATTTCAATTTGTAAGCTCGCCAAAACGAAAAAGCGACACAAAACGGCATAAATAATTTTTCAACTGGAAAGGTAAACTCATTTTAATTAAAACATTTTCCAAACACAAATTGCAAGACATTCTGCTTATATATTTCTAATTATTTCGATGCTAGGTTTTTAAGATAAAAAGATTCTAATCTCAGACCCCAATTTCAGGTATTCTAACTTCATGATTTCGTTGTTAAAAACATTAAATTTTCAAAAATTCATTCAAAGCATTAAAATTAAAGTTCAATTTTTTTTAATTTATGGGCACAGACTATAAGTTTCAAGGAGAATATTAATATTTAGAATTTCGTTTTCTATACAGTGGAACCTCGATTACCCGAGTAATAGTACTGAGATTTTTATAATTTAAATGCAATCTTTATTTATGATTTACGATTGTCATTTTTTTGTTGAAACTGAGTCTCATTTTTTTGTTTTTAAGCCATTCCATTTTAAGAGACGGCACTCATTGCACAAGTTTTTAGATTTTATTTCAATTTTTTTAAACAGAATCAGTAGAAATAAATTTTTCTTTAAAGGTCTTTAGTACCACTCAAAATATTTGCAACCTATGTCTGGAGCCACAGTTGTACAATTTAAAATATGAGCAAGAAAAAGAAATACAAATTGATGACGGACGGGACACAAAAAGACCTCACACTTTTATTGTTGAACAATCGTTATAATTGCTCTGTTAATTTAAAAGGTACTAATTAGAAGTAATATTTTTGAAGTAAAAGGTAGAATTTGTTGAATCTTTTGAAACCAAGAAATTTACTTTTGATTAATTTACTTTTTGTTTACACATAATGAACGGGGCAAAAACTCACGTGTATAAAAATTAATTAATTATTAAAGATTTTAACAATATCAAAATTAGACTGTAAAAATAAAAAAATCTTTGTTTTGTTTAACGACGTTAGAAATAAGAGCAACATTACATGTTTGCAATTTCGAACAGGACACCAATATTTACGAAGATAAAAAATTAATTTTACTATTCAATCTAATTACCGATTTCTATTTTCTAAACTACATGAAACGCGAAAAACACTCTTCAAAAATTATACACCAGTTATAGTACGTCATCTGTAACCAGTATTGTACATTTTCGCCTACAACCATGTTTGAAAGATGTTTAAAAGATATGATAAAATAAAGTTTAAAAAATTCTTCAAAAAAATTAATGTGAAAATTTTGATTTTACACAGAGAATTAAAACTTAAATCAATAGTTAATCGCATAATCCAGGTTTTACAGCATTATTTTTTTTTTAATATTGTACTTGTGAATTCCAGGTTCTGAGTAATTTCTATTAATTTATTATTCTATTAATCTTCAGTAATAAGGTTTTCTCAATTTTCGATATTAATTTTAAAATTGTAAAGTCAAAGACTTTTCAAAAGTTTCAAGTCTTAAAATTTAAAAGTTTTTTAATTACAGTTTCGAAACTTCGAAAATTTGAAGCTAAAATCATTATTCTGTTTTATCATGACAACATGATTATTTTTGTCCATGTTTAAAACGATGTACAATGTGTTCAAAAATGGTTGTTCATCAAGTTACCTATAAAATTTGAACGTAATGTGCCGCATAATTGAAATTGTGAATGCCGTCAGTGACAGATCTGTCAAAATAATGCAAAAAGGCTGTGGATTCAAAAACGAAGAATACACAACAACAAAAATCACGGAATTATAAAACACAAATCAAGACAAACCCTATACTTAAATACCTTTGCAGAAAAATGCAAAAAAATGAGTAAAATGGTTAATTTAAAGATTTGACAGAGAAACTATAATAGTTATTTCGACGAATCGGCACAATGAATTTGAATTCCATAGTCAACTTGATGAGCAACCATTTTTGAACACACTGTATTAAAAATGTGTGTCGTTAAAATGTTTACACTAAGGGACAAAAGGGTGAAGCCTAAAAAAAAGTCATTAATGTTTTTATTGAAAAAAACACTGTATCTTTTTGAGCTGACCTAATCCGACCCAAGAGTTTTCCAGCTAAGACATTTCAATTATAGCAATTTTTCAATTTTTTTAAGAATCATTTTACACATTTACGAAATGACTTACGATAGGACACAAGATGTTGGTGTGGTGAGTCTCATTCGAATACGATAAAGCCTTGAAAAATTCTTTTGCTTTGTAAAAACCTCTGAAATTTTTTATTTCATTTCATTTTTGTGGATGGCCCTTCATTTCATTTATTACATTTATGTCTTGTGTCTTGTTTTATGTCTCGCCACTAATTAACTTTTCTTTGGCTGTTGAAAAAATGTTAGGCAGAGCTTCCAATTTCGTAATGAAAGAGTGACAAATGCGTGTATTCTATATTGTTTGCGGCTTGGCCAAACGGCGCTTTGAAGGTATTTCAAGTGGTCTAATATGCAAATGGCGGTAGTAAAAAGACATTAAGTCTGTAGCGAATGGAATTATTCTTCGTTTTAAAGGGTTACAGGTGAAGGAGTGAGAGATAATAGGCAATAACGATGGAAATGTGGCGTACAGTGCATGAAAGCATTGTTTTCATTAAAACTCAAGGGTGAGTTTTTCGATGATTTGATTTGGTAATTAGGTGGTACACTGCAAAGGGGTTTATTTAGCCGGGTACTGGGCATGTATAATGCAGGATGGCCGGTTCATTCCACCCTGGTTTCCCTCGGGATGCGGTGTAACGGGCAGGAGCGTTTCCGTCGGCTAACCTAGTTGTCCACGGCCTCAATACACCAATCAGATCGGGGTGACAGTATGGAACGTGACCGGTATGTCTGACGCTCTCTCTGGCTTCGCCCTCAACGAGATTATGTTTTACGGGCCAGACTCCTCGGATAAACACTTTTATTTCGATGAAGTCCTCTTGTTTCTCTTTTAAATCCAGCAAGTGACGGCAGGTAATCACGAGAGGATCTTCGCACGTATTGTTGTGTATGGTAAATATTAATAAAGTAGCGAAAATATGAGGCGAGTTAATGAGGTCAAGTAAATGAGAACAGGGCTTTTCTCTCAGGCATCCGCAGCGAGCAATACGATCCCGGTTTGATTGCGTAACTTTGCACTTTGTTAACTTGCCAGAATGAAGTGCACTGTTTCGGAATTATAATGGTTAAACTTGAGATTAGAGGGTCGACTTTCAGCCCTAGAAAATGTTTTATAATTGCGTCATAATATAAATGTTTTAGTAAAAGCTAACTGCCAAATAAATGGAGTATTATGCTCGAATTTACTCCCACCATAATTATTATTACGATCTCCAGGCCCAAACCCTACACCGGTGTCAATTAGCACCTCAAATAAATACATTCAAATACAAAATTAGCTGTTTAGTAACGCCCTCTCTTAATTTTTTATTTAAAACCAACTTGTCCCGACATACCCTACAATAAAAGTGACATTTTACAGCCTAGGTAATAAAACCAATTCTTTAGTACCTGTATCACAAGAAAATAAAACGTAATATTTACCAGACTCCGAATTACCACATTTCGAAAAAAACCTTAAATGAAACCGGCATGACTACAAAGTCAAATTCCTAGAGCTATCTCTTTAATGCAAAGTTTATTTTGACACCTTTGTCCTTTGAGGCCAATATCTGATGCACCAAAGTGCCGACTAGAAACACTACACGCGGTATGTGAACACGGAAATCTAAACTAAAATCTTGTAATATCAATTTTTACAATAAACCCACTACAAAACACAAGAACGTTTTCTTTTACAAGATGATTTTTTAAGAACGAGCCTTCTTACATATCCCAGAAAATAGGTAAACAAAAATTAGAAAATCCCGGACAGGTCAATTTTTATTTAGACTGGGACACACTGTAGTACCATCAACCCTTTCCAAATTTTAAATAAGATCACCCTTCAGATGATCTCTCAAGTGAAAGATATTTAGACCAGAAATTCGATTGCATGTCTTCATCACTTCTGTCAAATGTTTTATTACATTTTATTTATTTGTTGGTTAGTTTGTCTTGATTTTTATGAAGTTGTTTCTATTATAAAGAAAGCTGGTCCTTTCAATAATAGACAAATGGATTAAAATCTGCAAATAAAAACCTGCCTCGGATTTTTTTAATTATACCTACATGTAATACTTTATGAGCTATCCAGGGAGCCTCGTTTTAAAAATTCACCCTGTATAGGCAACAGTAAAGTGCTAATTCTAGTATTTTTCAAAATGCCAAGTTATTAAAAATATCTATAGTTATTTTTCTAGCGAGTTTGGAAAGTGCAATTTCCCACACGAGCACCTTGTTCGCTGCACGAGCGCAGCGAGTGCTGCATGAACTGCGAATATGGGAAATTGCTTTACAAACAAGTTAGGTACAATATTTTTTGTAACGAATAGCTCAAAGAAATTGATAGTAGTTTATTATACACGTTGTTAAAAGTTGTACATTATCTGTGAGTGATGGGTTTCTGAAACGAGCAGATAATGCCAACTTTTCTTTACGTGTATAATACAACGTTTTCTCTTATGATACATCGAGAAATTTTTGTTAAATTTTTTCACCGCGATAATAAAAAAATCACCAAATGACTAATTTATGCTATCGAATTTTTGTTGTATGGCTTTAATTAAGAAATTTATATAACTAGGTGTATTTCTCACCCCAAATCCGGGTACGTAATGTAAATCTAATTTCTCAATTTTCCCTTTTAAAGCGATATGAACTACTTTATTTGTTTATAAAAAAACAGACCATAACTAAATGTAGAGTTCCTTTATTGGGAGAGTTGGGACACTAAACGTCAAAATGAGCCAATTTTGTATTATATGGGTAAGGTATATATTTCTATCCTTTTTCATAAAAAATTTTTGTCAGTAACTTATGTCAGAGGTTTATGTTGAAAATAATTTCAAGAATTCAAGAAATTTTGGGATTTCTATTTAAATAAAAAATAATTGAATACCTACAAATATTAATGTTCACATTTCTGAAATTTTTCGACATCTTTTTTAATATTAAATACATAACTTAAAACATACTTCAATGCTAAAAATGCTTTTCTTTCAGTCAAAATTTTTAGTTAAACATCTCGTCCTAAAAATTGATCATCAAGAACCCTTCATATTTCCCATCGCTTTTTAAATTTCCCAAAAAATGATATTGAAGGTCTTCTCGTGTGAAAAACGTAACAAAATCGTGAATTCCTATTACTTTATAATTTGAAACAGATTCTAAAGTTTACGTAGATGCTAAAGGCGGCCAAGCAGCGGCAGGTTCAACTTTCCTACAAATTAAACCCAAATTTTGGGTTCAAGTACCTACGTATTTTGTAATTTCATAGAATTTGTCTATGAATTTACAAAATAAATAGATTTACAAAATCTTATAGATTATGTACTTAACATTATTTACACAATCCATTTTTCCAAATGTTTGTTAATAATAATAAACGTAAAACTTGTCAGGAAAGTTTCAGTTTCTCTCTCTTTTATCGATGATTACCATTTTTTAAAGTTAAGGGAAAAATGTTTATGGTGAAGAGTTTAGACGTAAATTTCTTGTACTTATAAAGAGGTCATATCAATTAAAACAGTTCATTGACGACGACTGCCAATCAAAATCATTTCTAAACGCAATTACTCGACGAAAAATGGAAAAAAAATTGACAAATTTATTTGACTTTTCGCCTAATTTGAAGTTTAACACCACTGATTTCTATCCCAATTTGTTTTTTACACATTCCAATGGACGTATATGAAACAAAATTTCGCAAATTTTCGAAACCCTAACTAAATGGAATAATGTACTACCATAGTAATAACCACTTGTAGAGTAAAGGTGCACTACTTCTACTCGTATCTATGGAAGAAGCAACAACATTATTACTACCTATAAGAGAAAATATTTTTTGATAATTTATTTTTGCTGATGGGTTGGTTACAGGTCAAACAATTATCAGATTGACATGAACTGTCTTTTATCGTAAAAAAAGTATTGTTTCCATCTCAACGGTAGCGATTCCAACCTATTAAATGTCCCTTGCCATTGTTGCAAAGTAAAAAACATCGCAGTGCACAGTCCTAAAATCTAAAAGCCGTGAGTACAAAAAGAATTTTAAACCATTAGGGTACCTTCATAATACCTGAAACGTTCTTTTAAAAAAACAAAAAAAAATGACTTAATTTTACCCAAGCTTGTTCCTTTGTATCTCAGAAAGTAAATACACATGTTTTAAAAGAAACGATAATCTAAATCCAATTTTTGAAACGTGTTATTATAGTTTCCTAAACATTGGCTTTTTTTGTTTTTGCGACCCAAAATCCAGCGAATACAAATGTGAATTTTGATACATTTGATGCATATACGCGTACATATCCGAATCAATGGCAAAACAGATGGTAGATAATAGGCTATTAATTAAGCTGGAAAGCAGGAAAAGTCCTTTTCAAACTGAAAACCACTCGTTTTTGTATCAAATAATCCAAGAGACAGACGAAAGAGATGTCAGTGTTTGTAGTCGATGTTTAATTGCTTGCTACAAAATCTTTTATAGATCAAATGAACTAATCGATAAACTGAATTTTAATGAGTTTGTTAGCAGTAGGGAAAATTTAATTTTTATTTTGAGTCGTCCTGAAAAGTGCAGGCAAGCTTCAAACATCACTGACAGACTCGTTGTTTTTAATTTCTATATTGAACATAATTATTAACGTTCGTTTCAAAGCAAACTAGTGCGTTTTATTACCCAAGGGTAATAATAATAATGGAGAAAGAATTAATTAAACAATTTGGACACCCAAGTGCTCAAACAGGTGCGTAAAATTGATGATTTGTTTATTTTGAATAAATTGAAAATGTCAAAAGCAGTATCAGCGCCTTAAAAGCGCCTTAATCGAATAAAAATGACACCCAATCACTTCCATAAAATGCAGCGCAATTTCGTCACAATTATTAATTTTTAGTTCGCAAAACCGGCTTTAATTAAAATTTCCAATGATGGAAATCGTTTGTTTGGAAAAACACGCACGATTTTGTTTGTTTTCAAACCGTACCCATCCAAGTTTTCGTTTATTAAAAAAATTCAAAGGTGTCCCGTATTCTTTGTGATATTTTTAATTATGCATTCAATGTTTTAATTATATCAAACCACGGTCGAGGCGAGAGTTTTGATTACATTAACTTAGTTGAAGAACGCGTTCCTAGTGATACGAAAAGTGAGGAAAGCACAGGCGATATTGCCTCGGTTTTGCATGTTGGATATACTAGAATGCTAATGTAAATGTCGCAATGCCGTTTACACAAGTATTTATAATAGCTGCGAGGAAGGAATGAACTGTCTTGGAGGCATTTTGCGCAGTGATTATATCGTTGAGGCCAATGAAGGGTACAATTCATATCGAAGAGTGGAACCATCCAACTTTTCGCAAATTATGTGTAAAAATAAGCATATCATTAGTATTCCATTATTGATCATAATCCCATACTGCGCTAATGCATTACCCCATTAATGGAACTGAATAATATAAAATGCTAAAGGATGGTCTATGTTATAATCTATCTCGCCGATTAAAATTCATTAGTTCCACTAAGCTAGATTTCAAATTGTATGCTTTTTAGGAGCAAGTCGTTTCGTTTTAATTTTTTAGTGTTTGTTGAAACTTAGCTACGGCAAAATCCTTGCAGGGGGAAATTCGCAATAACTTAACACAAGTTAAGTTTGAAACTTATGAAGCTGAAAACTCTGAGATATTTCGAAGTTGTTGGGTTTGAATAAGTAATTCGAGTTTAATTTTTTAGGACTATTTCGTAAAAAATTGAGCTGCTGGCGTAATGGAGCGGGCGTATCGTACGAGATTAGGAAGGAAGATGAAATTAAAAGTCGATACAATCTGTTGTTTACCGGAGTCGAAGAAAGGTTTAAGTCCTTTGTTTAACGTAAATTAAGTAGAAACGTTGAGGCATTTACTAATCCTCCAGGGTGATAGCTTAATCCTCTTCATGTAGGTATTCTGTCGCTCATCCCATCACGGAATTAGCTGTTATAAGCCCGCTTCGTATTATAAATTTTTAAAAGGAGCTTTTTAACAAGGTTGCGCTATTGAGGAGCACGTGGAAATTACTTCGTTTGCATATTAAATTCGAAATTGCCTCCGATGTGTCTTTTTAATCAAAAATCAAACTCAGCAGCGAACTCTAGTGACCCACCAAATGAAATTTTGTTTATGAAAGAGCGGTCTTTGCGTCCTTATCAGTAAAAATGGCTTTTTAGCGAGCATTCATTTAAGCGCCTAAGCCACTAGGTAGCAAGACAGATAGACGTCTTGACAGCGTCAGTATTACTGACGTTCACATTATGAATCATACTGACAAGAGGATTTAACCCGAGATTTTTCCGCAAATATTTTTCGGGGGGAAAACCGAAAGCTTGTGTAATTGTTTAATTTCCCCGGTCACAATTAAGACCGAAAAATTGCTTTGCACTCTTATTGAGTTTTCCAGTAGAAATAGGCAATTAAGTGCGGATTGCCTCATCATCGATTTGAAAGGCATGACTGAACCATTCCCTACGTTTTGTTTTCGACCGGAACTAATATACGCTTCGAGTGTCAATGCTTTTCCCACTCGAAATTTTTCCGGGCTTGAAATTAATCGAAAACCTGAAGACTATGAATTTTTCAGTGTTTAATCAAAACGATGTACTTTATACATTTTATTAAATTTTCATCGAACACATGTTGGATTAATTGGACGGGCTCTTTGCATGCACCGCTGCAACAAAATCAACTGAATTAGACCGCATTAATATACCTAATGCGTTTTTCATGTACTTTTCAGAACTAATTTTGCAAACGTGGCCTAAACTAAACAATTACAATGGAATTTTTAACTTGTGTGTCTGCTGGATAGTACAAATAGTAATGTGGACGGAATGGGTAGGAAAATGCAAAACCGTGTTTCCAACAGTTTCCTCAAATAATCGCTTGAATATTAGTTTTTCGAATTATTGTTTTAAACTGTTTAGTACACACAAACTTTGCTTGTTGTTTTTAATTTTGTTTTTGATGAGAAGAGACGTTGACGGTTTTAACTTCCAAATAGTGTGGGCAAAGTTTGAATTTTCTTTAATAAAGTTCACAAAACTGTTACACTTGTCTAGTATTTTAACATGATATGAAAGTTTCAACATATTAAATAACAATTTTATTTGATAAAACACTTAAGCATCGAGTTATAAACTTAATTTTCAAGGAAATATTTTATTTCTCTAATGTGGCGAAACAAAGTTTCAACTTCTACTTCAAGCAGAAAGTTTCTATAAAAAAAACTTACCCGTATTATTTTAAGCAAGTATATTAGGCAGGTATATTAATTTAACTATTACTTTGAGTTTTCAAAAGCAAAAGCTTCCTTTATGTCGTGAAAGCTTCCTAGTACAAGTTCTAGTTAATAATTGTCAAGAACTTTAATGACATTGTGGTGCGACACATTTGACAAAAACAAAAATTTGAAGATTGAGTGGTTCTTTGAAGTGTTTTCAAGTCGCGCTTTAGCTTTCATACAAATATACGGAACTCCTTTAAAATTCAAATTAGTTGTGTTCTAATTGCATTTTTGTGACGCATTAAATTTTCAACACTGACCACTCAATCCATTTGGCTGGAACGCGTATTATACGTTACAAAATTCTGTTTGTGGTGTTTATTATTTGTGACCAAACATTATTGAAAATTAATAAACGTAACATTTTATGAAATGAAATTTTGCTAAAATTTGCGGCGGTGTAAGTAGCACAATATGTGTTTATAATCCATAAACTCACTTGTGGTGAAACTTTTACATCTGTATTATAATTTTAAACAATGTTTACAAACAATAAAACCGCAATGCGGCGAGTTATGTATGCTTAAAATCCATAACCGGATTTAAATCAATAAGCGATATTTGATTTGTATCACGTTGTTTTGCCACCTTAGATGGTAATTAGCACAAGAACACTGGGGCGGAAATTTGTTGTATTAATGGAGGCTTGTGTTATTTCTTATAGAAAAGGTGGGAATTAATTTCGCAGGGTCTCGAATAGAGATCGATTAAACTTAGCATTCATTGATATTACTCAGGTCCCATTAGCTGACATGCCAGATGTAAAAACCCGCTGAATATTTCACGATCCAGGTCGGTGTGAATGTAAATCTGTTCCAGATGTAAATGAAATCCGCCGCTTGAGACTTCAACTACGATTCCTTCGGGAAATGTAACAGATCAGTGTCGACTCTAACGGGGTCCGCATTATTTTCGTCATTTTTCTTGTGAATATGCGCCACTAAATCTTTTTATTATTATTATATCCAAAGGGAGTTCATTTTTTCCGCGTTTTAAAGCGAGCATCCGTCATTCGGGGCGTCACGAAAAAGCGCTATAATTACAAGCTATCTAACCACTCGATATCCTCGCTGAATTATAAACACTTTTTACGATATGCAGATTAAAATTAGACGAGAGTATTCATTTGATCAGTATTCTACAGCAATTCCGAAAATTTTCAGCGCATACTGAACACTCGAATGAACTTCGAGTTGGAGATTCTAGCGATAGAAAATTGCTGTTAAATTTTGATTTCTATACATTCCAGTTATTGCATGATTACCGAATGCTTTGTTGCGAGCTTGAATCCAACGAAATATCTGTGTGCACTTCGATAAACATGTTAGTTAGAAATTTATGTTACATCGACTGCTTTATCGCGACTTTTTCATCAATTTGCTGCCTGTTTCCAAAGTTCGTTCTCTATCGCGTTAACATCAGAGCCGACTTTTCCACAAAACTACGACGAAAAAACTTTATTTTGTATTTCGACTAAAATTTAAATTAAACACTAGACTGAAAGACGCAATAAAATATAATAAAAGCACACCTCATTCCATTGTAAATATAGTGGAGCAAACACAAAAATAAACAACGTCAGAAACTTTGTTACTACGTAATTCTCCAACGCTAAAATATTAACAAATGTTCCAAAGTTAATGTGTTTTTTTAGTTATTTTGAAAAGTAGTAATTATTGCTTTTAGAACAAATAAATAACGTGTAAATATTTCTAAATCAGACACACTGCTGCATTGAAAAATAAAACAAGTACGGTTGGAACACCAAACGTCATAGTTTTTCTAATTTTTCTGGTAAAACGAACAAATTTCATTGGTTTAGTCAATTTGTGGCATTGTTTGTGTGCTCGAGCTAGTTGTGTGTGATTTAAAAACACATTTTCAAAGCGGTTTAACCAAAAAGCAATTTATATACATATGAAGCTTTAAAGTGTCAATCTTAAACTGTCAATGTAGCTTAAAGTTATACGCAGCAAAAACAATTTGTCATCTTGACAGTAGATACTCCTAACGCCTCACAAATCGATAAAGCTGGACCATTTCGTAAATCATCTATTTTCCTTTTTGCTTGGGAAATAAATTTGAAAAAAAATTCTTTCGACAAGAATCTTCATTAAGGCCCGATTTCTGATACAATTAAACTTTAGTTACAAATCTTACCTCTCTACTCGTTTCTAAGCTAGTGCGTATTTGATTGGCGTTGCTATGTTTTTTAATTGAGGTTTAAATTTGTCTTTCCGTTAAAATTATTTCCAGAAACTGGGCCTCAGATTACGGAATTATCAAAAGTTTCATTGAAGCTTGTTTATATTTATTTTTAATAGTTCTCTCAAAAACTATTAGTCGGAGAACAAGAGCAATGATTTTTTTCGACATTCCGAGTTCCGGAAAAATCAAACCTTTTAAAATCAACCAATTTTATTCTCAATGCTAGAAAAAACCATAAAATTTTGATAGAGGGAGTTTAAAACAATTGATTGTTTCGACGTTTTTAAAGTATCATTTTAGTCAAAAAAATTTAAAAATTCAAATATTTTGTAAGTTACAGATATAGAGAATGACCCAGGGGTGTGTAATCGGTTTATGTTTATAACTTTTTTGCTGTTTGAAATATTACTGTGCTGTTTTTATTATCCGATAGATGGTTCAAGTCCACAAACTAAAAATATTTTTATTATACACATGATGCTATATACAGGGTGGTGAACCAAACACCGTATTTATTTTTGCATAACTGGATTGTACGCAAAAAAATAATGTAACTTTGTATAATTTTTTTTTCGAATGAAACATCATGTATTTTTTTTTTCTAACGGTATCGGGTTTGCATTGCGAATTTAAAATATTTTTCGAGATTTTACAAAAAAAATATTTTATTACAAGAAAATTTGTTATCCTAGAATATAAGTTAAATGGTAATTTATTTTTCGGTATGTACTAATGTGACTAATTACATTAGTAATCTAAATATTACTTGATATATAAATGAATTTTACTCATCAGAATTTAATAAAAAAATAAATAAAAAAAGAAAAAAAGGATTTTTTTAGTCCATTTCAGTTGCTAAAACTACAAGATATTCTAAAATTTCCTGTTGCAAATTTGACGAAAAATATTCAAAAATTAGTTTTTCGTAGTTGAATAATTCCGAAATTAAAAGAAATAGTCCCATAATAGTTTATATAAAGTTACATTTTTTTTGCGTAGAATCCACTTATGCAAAAATATATAATAAATATAAATAATATATAAATGTTGCATATGAAAAAAATGTAACTTTGAGTCACCACTCTGTATACAACGCCCTGTGTAAAATAAAAATATTTTATGCAATATTTTAAGCATGGCAATATTTCAAATAGCAAAAAAGTTATAGACCGATTAGACATCATTGGGTCACCCTGTATTTATAAAATTTTAGATAATTTGTATTTGTTTAATTTTTTCAGCAATGTCGTAAAAAACTAGCACAATACCTCTAATGAACTGTAAAATTCGTTAGAACAAACTGTTTTGCTCTAGGACTTTTAGGGCCGGTTTACAGAAAGCGGAATTAAGATTTAATTCAAAATTAAACTAATTCGAATTAAGTTGCCATTTAAAATGCATTGACAAATGTCAAGTTAATCGCGATTAAAATTTAATTGCAATTAAAATGTTCTGTAAACCGGCTCTAAGGGCCGGTTTACAGAAAGCGAAATTAAGATTTAATTCAAAATTAAACTAATTCGAATTAAGTTGCCATTTAAAAAACATTGACAAATGTCAAGTTAATCGCGATTAAAATTTAATTGCAATTAAAATGTTCTGTAAACCGGCTCTAAGTTTTCAAGTTAAATTTTTTTTAATAAAAAATGAAAAATAAAAGTGCCTTTGTTACCGGAGGAAATAGATAATTAAAGCGCATTTTGATGCTTTTCAGATTTTTGCTCTGAGGTCCGATTAATAGAAAGCTTTGTTACAATTTAGTTCGTTGTTAAGAGTTAACAAGGCGAATGGACCAATAACATTTGTTTAATTTGGTCAGGTGATCAGTTAATCACGCATTTAATTGCAGATTAACTTAATGACGCTTCTATAAATCGACCCTTAGGGCCAGTTTATCGAAAGCTTTGGTAAAATTTAATTCGTTCTTAAAAGTTAACAACGCAAATGGACCAATCACATTTGTTCAGATTGGACACATGATCAGTTAATCATGCGTTTAAATTACTGATGCTTCTATAAATCGGTTCTTAGGCTTACAAATTTATAATTTCCGAGATCAAACGTCGAGCTCCACCATGAAGTACAACAAGCGAATTTAAACGCTAGTAAATTTCTAGGACTGTGAAAAGCACTGTTCATTTATTTCATAATCACTATAATGTAGATTTAAAGTTTTTCACCTTTTATTATTTAAGGTATATTTATGTTTCGCATAAAAATAGTTATGTTTGTTACCTGTTTATATTATTAGGTTTAAAAAAAGAAAATGTTTATTTATTTATGTACGATGTTTTAGCTCAAATAACGCGGAGTTTAATAATCACATAGTTAAAGATATTAAAAGCCGGGGTCCATTTATTGAATAAAGGAAATTGCATTCTCGTCGCGGGTCCGTTCGAAATTGTTGATCGATGTTTCCATTAAAATACATGGGGATCAAATGGTATATACGTTGTAAACAAGTTTCGTCTTGTATGAAATAAACCGTCATCTGTCAAATGTATATCGGAGCTTCTGCGATGAGATTACTGACAAGGAGGGTGGTATTCGTCGCAAGTGGCTTATTATATTCCAACCGCATCCCTTATGAATTCTGCTATCCATCATTTCTTGAAGTCTTTTCTTTGGCAAATCGTCAAATGGAGCGCCAAGGGTCACGAAATCTGATCCTCAACTTCCGTCCGGAATCAGGTTGTCCATTCGACCATTCTGATTGAATTCTTCATCACTTATGTATCATCCAATAAATCTTTTCTTCTATTCATACAAGATATATTCGTACACGGGGTGATTGTTTCAACCGGGGGTACGTAAGAGGTCCATTAGTCAATGCAATGGCCGATATAAATCAATTTAATATGCTTCCATAAAGGCTTGTTCCGACCACATGCAACGATTTATCTGCAGCATTTTTTGCCCGAATTCAAATTGTTTAGTTGGTTTTTAACAGACACACTTTCCAGCACGGCGAAATGCTTTTGGAATGTCTTGATTTATATAAAAGCAAGTGGATTCGTGCAAAGTTAAAGGGACTATATATTCACATGGGGAACATTTTATGTATCCATAAAGTCTGTTTACGTATAGCAGCGCCGCTAGAAGCTAGCGTACACACTAACAGCTTTTTTCCATACACATTTTATTAAACGCATTACGGCATCGATTTAGGTTTTACACAACGAAGAAAACGGATACATTACACCTCTTTGTGCCAAAACAGACCCAACAAACATGCGTGCCTCACACTATTTATTCATAAATGGCCTATCTTTTTATCTTTCCCAACGAATTATTTACCAACTGCGTCTCTAACTACTTTATAAATCACACCAAAAGTATATGGAAAAATAACTGTTCCTTTTCAATGTTTAAGAAACCCCAATTGTGCCAGGAGAAGCCCCACAATCGTTTCCATACACCAGAATTAATATTTGCGCCTCGCTGTTTGCTTTTTTATAGTTGATTCTCGGAAAAAAATGATTATGATTGAAGCCATATATCAAAATAAATTTATTAGGATGTGTAAGCGAAGTATAATAAAAAACTCTCCTTTAAAATCCGATATATCTTACTTAGCTAGGTGAAAGTTTCCAACGCTGACGGTTCAAGTAAGTTACAGGTTTTTGAATATCATCTTTTTGATATATTGCTTAAAAATAACCCGGCTAAACTCCGAAAACTGTAAAGCAGATAACTTTTATATCGGTCTAAATGAAAATATAAATCCGGGTTAAAATATTGGCTACAGGAAATTTTGAACACGCAATACGGTATTAATCAATTAAAAAATGTCATTGTTACACAACCTCCACAAACACTATTAACCGCAAATATTAATTAGCCATCGTTTGAGGTTTTGTAAATATGACTACCAATAACCCGATTACCGAACCGCATTTTGCCAAATTCCTTGGCCTGACAAGCCCACCCTCGATATTAATTAGGCAAACTGTTTTGAATCAAATGGCCTACAAATGGATTGACTTAAAAGTTAAATAAAACTTTGGCGCATCCACCATTTTTACATTAAAACACTCAAAAAATGCTTAATTTCTGTATTCCAAAATATGTTGTTTAAGAGGTAAAGCATATCGATATTATCTAAAATTGCTGAAGTTGGATTGACCACTGTTGCACCAAATGATTGTATACAGGGTGTATCTGAAATACGTGTGACATGTTTAACATGTGTTACGTTTAACATGTAACACAGCTTCAACAAGTAGAACATTTTTTTTTATTTGTAATTTTTCAAGAAAAGTTTTGACGCTTACTTAATGTTTAGAAAAGATTACATAACGAAACGTGTACCCACTTATGATGAGATACAAAAATAAAAGTACCAAACTATTTTTGTTGTCATAAAAAATAACAATTTGAATGAATTAAAACTAAAGTAACAACACTATTTATTTTACTATGAATACGAACTGATACAACTATAGTTAATTTTTTGTAAATAATCAACTGTCAGTGTGTAAATTCTGATAAAGACCAGACTGTATCATCCCAAAAGTTTCTGTCCAACCACTTTTGAAACTAGCTGTATTCTGTATATAACATTTTGGATTTTGCACACCAGATTTGACAATTTTGACAATCGAACGTTACTGTTATTCGTTAATTCGTTAGTGTTTAAAATAACTCGATGTGAGGAATTGAATTTGCCAGATAAAAAATTTACACCAACGTTAATTAAAAAAAAATTACTAATTATGGTAATGACAACTTGGCCGCTTTTAGACATATGATTATTAAAAAACGACTATGGGTCGGTTTATAGAAGAGTCATTAAGTTAATCTGCAATTAAATGCTTAAATGATTAACTGATAACGTGACCAAATTGAACAAATTTGATTGGTCCATTCGCGTTGATAACTGTTAGCAACGAATTAAATTTTAATAAAGCTTTGTATAAACTAGCAATATAATTATCAAACACTGACCGGCTCCTTTACACAAAAGTAAAGAGAAAAGTAATGAATAAAAATTTTGCAAAAATGTTATATAGTAGAAAAGTTGTGCTACTTGACTAGTTTTATTACGTGGTAAAATTAACACGTATTTCTAGTACACCCGGGAAATTTTTTTTAAATTATTAAAATGAAGAAAATTAGAATCATACAAACGTTCAACTGTATTTAATTATTGCTCAGTATATTGTCAACAAGGACATGTTTCGATCAGGTCCGGGTTTATTTTAAACTTCAAAATTACTCAAAATTGATCGTTTCAAAGAAGTTAACATTAGAAAAAACTTTCTCAAGTAAAATTAATGGCCACAAATTATTTTTTTAAGTAACACAATCAAATGTTACATGATTATGTAATGTGTTTAAAGAAAATTTAATTTTATTAAAAATTGAGGGATAATATATTAGAAAAAAAGGTAAAATAGTAGCAGTTTTAAATGAATGGCTCAAAAATAAAATATGATTAGCAAGTGACTACCAAGTTTCAACAGAACGACTGTTTAAACCATTTTTTAAACATTTATTAAAGATACCTTGTAAAGTTCGGTCTTCTATTAAATCAACAATCTGAAAAAAAAATTTAAACATAGGGGACCAAGGGCCTGTTTACAAATTGTTTTAATCGCAATTAACTTTTAATACGCAATAAACTTGACGTTTGTCAATGCAAGTTAAATAGCAACTTAATACAAACTAGTTTAATTCGGAATTCAATTTTAATTTTGCTTTCTGCAAAACAAGTCTTACGACCAGTTTATAGAAGCGTCATGAATTTAATCCGAAATTAAATGCGTGGTTAACTTATCACGTGACCAAATTGAACCAATTTGATTGATCTATTTACGTTGTTAACTTTTAACAACGAATTAAAAATTTAATGAAGCTTTCTATAAACCGGCCCTTAATGAGCTAAAATTGACAAAGCATAATTTGCAAGATTGTATTATGTGATGTCTGTGTTTAATAGACGAAACATTACATAACAGTCATTGATTTTAATTTATAGAAGTTCTCCACCAGTTATTTTTTAACTTTGTTCTTAACCATACTGATTACTGAACGCTTTATTGCTATTCTCTCCCGAAAATGCATAGAATCTGTGTGACTTTGAAGAATTTCTTTTGCTTATTGTTTTTATAGCAAAAAGTCACATTTTTATGTAAAAATCTATTTAGTTTTCGGTTTTTTACAACTATATGTGGCGAAATGTGCATAGCTTTTTCATGGGCATTTCAAACACAAAACTGTAATTTCAGTAATTTGAACAAAAGCCTACTAGTTAGACTTTTGTTTCAGTGGTTGAATTTTTCATCCAATAAAAGAGAATTTGTTTGTGTTTATGATTATAAAAACCAAACCGCGCTTCTGTTTGTTTGTTGACTTTTCGCTGCAAAGGAGCGAAATCGTGTCAGTTATCGAGCGTCCAAAAATCCTTCACCGTTCCAATAATGCGGAATCCACGTTGTTGTGCACGCATTAGGTAATTTCAATTAAAATCGAGCGCAAAAATGGATTTTGGGGGCTTTGCGTCCATACGGGATCGTCCGAATGCTCAACTAAATGAACATAAAGAGTATCGAGCAATACACCTTAATCCCTTTCCGTAATCCACATCCCGAAGATAGTAGTGTGATGGCGGTACAGTGGCGACGAGCACGTCCTGTACACAAACACTGCCAAAGCTCTGGTAATTGCATTTGGCTATTCACACAGCCCCGGGGCGAGGCTGTAATCGAGGGACGGAGCTGTCTTAATTGATCCTACAATGCGGTAGCGCCCCAACAAACACCCCCTCGGGCTCGGAGCTGCACTCTTCTGCCGTGCTTAGTATTCCAGGGACGTACTGGCTACCCACACCTCGGAAAACAATTGTCCAAAGATGCGCTCAAAGGAGGCGCGCCCTTTGATCTTACTTTATTCCCAGCCCTTTCGCGCCTCAGCCGAAACTGTTGCCTTTTCCTAATTTCGACCCAATCCACCAAAAGTCATCCAAACAATAAAATAATAAACAATCCTAAATCTTGTAAGATTATCTAATGTCCTCAGATCCAAATAACAACAAAAAAAAAAAGATTTGTCTATTAACCATAGACATCAGTCTAAAAAATTATAAAACATCGACCTCTGATTACCTAAGAAATTAATTTATTGTATACCCACATAAAATAATAACACGTAATCATTCTAATAAAAGCCATGGTTTTTTAAATAGTATGTTAACGCTTTTTGTAAGTATCTAGATCCCTTTTAAATTTACTATACTGGACTCGAATCGAAAGACAGTTTGTGTGTCAAAAAAACTTAATAAAAAATCAATTTCGTTTTTGGGGAATTTCACGTGAAGCGGACAACTCAAAAATATGCGACAACCTGAAATTCGGTTACAATTGTTCTCTTAAAAGGTGTGAATGTAAATACGTAATGATTTTTTTGTGAGCGACTTATTTAAAAAGTTATTGACTTCTAAAAATTGATCAAATATTAAGCATAACGTTTTTGTAAACTATTATTCTAATTAAACAATACATAACAAAATATTTAAAATGGTGCATTATACACAAAATTCACTGTTTTAACTCTAAAACCGAATTTGAAATTTGAAATTTTTTTCGTATTGAAAACCGAAAGTGAAGTTTCAAATCCGAACTTTAGTAACTTGGACCATTATTTTAAATTATTTTTATTTTAAAAAATAGCTTAAAGTAAATAGAGTTTACACTATAAGTCGCAAAATGGGATCTCTATTCGTTTACAAGATATAGTACTTAATGTACTCAAAAGCGCGTAATTTCTTGCGTAAACCGTCCGATCACGTTCATTAAGTACTGTATCTCCTAAAGCAATAAAGATCCCATTTTGCGACTTAAAGTGGAAAATCTAGATATTATAAGCTATTTTTTGAAATAATAATAAATTTAAAAAAATGGTCCAAGTTACAAAAAAAACGGATTTAAAACTTCACTTCCGGTTTTCTACACGAAAAAAATTTCAAATTCCAAATCTGATTTCAGAATAAAAAAGAACAGAGAATTTTCTGTATAAAGCACTATTTTAAATATTTTGGTATGCATTAGTTTTTTAAATAAAAGCTTCCAAAAACTCTGTGTCTCATATTTTGTCAAATTTATAGAAGTCAATAGCTTCACAAATAAGTGTCATACAAAAAAATTATTATGTATTTTTATCGTTGTCCGTTTCACGTGAAATGCCCATTTTTTGTCATTTTTAAATATTTAAAATACAGTCCTTCAAGCTAACAATAAAAACTACATTAGTTAAAATTAATTAAACATATGTTGCAAGGTTGTAACAAAGAAACAACTAGTCGTAGAGTAGGTCTTTTTTCAACCCATAAATTTTTGGGGATTTTGTGATATTTTAGATAAATCTGAAATTTTATATCGTACCTATTCTGTTTGAGTTTCCGCAATGTTATTTTCTTATGTACCGACATTCAGCAAATTTGAATTTAAATTAAATTATTTTCATAAAATCGGTATAAAATTTGTATACTCTTTGTTGTAAAGATAGCGCAACGACTCTTATTCTTCCTGTTCACTAATTGTTTGACCTTCCCAACATACTGTGCACCAGACATAGGTGCCATGATCTTTTTATCGAATTTATCTAGCCAAGTAATATGTTACGTGTTCTAAATACAGGGTGACCCAGGGGTGACTGCATGCTCCATAACTTTTTTCTATGCAACTTATCAATTTGAATTTTTTTTCAACGGTACGTCTTAAAATATTTCAATTTGTATAGTGTGTTTCAAAATAAAATATCCAACTAAGTTCTGTTTTTTTTTCATAAAAACCTACATTTTTTACATTTTTGAAATAGCTACTAAATTGTCGATATGTTATGTCAATTAATGTGTGAAAATAGCGTTGTGCATAGACCCACACAAAAAATTTACAACTTCAGAACCATTCAAGATACCATGCGATTTTTTTAAATTTTGATCTAGTTATCCATGTCCAAAATGTAACTGTTATGGAACTAGATCAAAATTTTAGAAAGTCGCATGGTATAACTTACCAAACTGTTTCCAGTTGATTCTCTAAGCTTTAGCGCATCTTTTGCAATGAAAGCGAACTTGGACTCGATATTCCATCGTCTACTAAGATTTTCTAAAAATGACAAATTTTTTTAAATTCAATACCCTATATTTTATTGTATCATTGCATGGCATTTTTATGAGCTTTTTGGCTCATAACAGTGGGGTCTGATCTGTAAAATTTGTGAGATTTTTGCAAATTAAAAACTATTGATGGTTTTTTCGTAAAAAAATCTAGTAGGAAGTTGTAAAATTTAACACTTCCATGCCATTAAGAAAAGAATATCTTCCAACAAATTGTAAATTGTTATACTTATAAAAAAAATGCTCAAATAGGTCACTATCTTGTTCCACGTCTTCTAGTAAATGAGTTCCAAACTTTAGCAAGCAGAATGGAAGGCTTTCGTGATCCTGTTGCTTACTCGCTAGAAGTCGGAGTTTATTTACCAGAAGAATAGCTGCTTCTGTGGAACCCGATGCTAACCTATTTAAGCATTTTTTATAAATAGTCTTTCCTGGAATGTTTAACATTGTTTCCTGTCAGTCTTACTTTCTTGTTTTTATAAAGACTATTAAAATTGTTCCCTTTGCAATGTACTTCTATGTTTCTTTCAAAATTTCTATTACAATTCACAATTTGTTAAAAAATATTTTTTTTAGAATGATAGGAGTGGGTTAAATTTTACAACAGCCTGCTCGATTCTCGTTTTTTCCATAAAAAAATAAAGGGTATTGCATTGAAGAAGACCAAGTTATTGAAATTTGTAATGTGTCATTTTCAGAAAATCATAGTAGGCGATGTAATATCAACTTCAAGTTCGCTTTTAATGCAAAAAACAAAACCCCCGAGGGCGTATTAACAACAATTTGGTCATTATTTCAACAATGTAACAAAAATTGAAAGTTTTCATTAAAAAAAAAAGACAACTTAATTGAACATGTGTGCATACAAACTCAAATATTTTTTTAAAATGAATTTTTTGCATAAAAAAAACTTATGGAGCACCCACTACTAGATAACTCTGTTTTTTAGGTATACAAATGATTTGTTACAAGTAGATGAGCTTTACTGTTAAAACGTCGACGTTTTATAATTTTACTTTAACCTGATGATGTCTGTGTTTAATAGACGAAAAGTTGCGTAACAATCGTTTCCAGCAGTTATTTTTCAACTTTGTCCTAAATCAGGAAGATTACTGAACGCTTTACTGATATCCCCCCGAAAATGCGAAAAATTCGGTAGTTTGCCATAAATTTGGTTCATTGGTGGATACCTTTTAATTTCGGGTAAATAGATTCCGGTTCGGAATGTTGCGGTGGAAAATTAATTTAAAATATGTGGTGTAGGAAAGCTCCTGAGTTTTTTCGGGCTCAAAGTAATGAAAGTTTACAACCGCGCTGCTGGTGTTTTTCTTGGTCCGTTTTATTACATCGTTCTCTGGCCAACTATTCTCTGGACTAGATCTATTTAAGTGTTTTATTTATTTAATTGGTTGCAGTTACACAATTTTCTCCCAACTTTCTTTGTATTAATACTCCGACGACGCAAGTTTCGCGCTGAAACTTTCCAAAAAATACCTCGCAAATACAGCATCTTGTTAATTTAAGAAAATCAATTAGAGAAGTCGGTGAAGCGGTGTTATTTCTCACAACAATTACTACTAAAGTTTTGTTATTTCATTATTCTCGGTACATTTACTTTGTAAATTTTGTATCGACGAGGTCGAACGCTGTTATTTGCCAGAAAATGGGAGTAGGTAACTGACAAGACAAATTTTACTTAAAAAAAAACAAAAATGTTATTTTCCAACACAATAACACAGGAGATGAAAAGACTGTCACTTAGCGCATTATGTTAAAATATTAACAATGAAAGTTACATCTTTTTTAATTTTTGCATCTGAGTAGATCTTGAAGATCAGCTGCTTGTTGTACAATTTGTTGGCATTAATAAAATTCGGCAAAGGCGGCGCAATGCAAAAAATTAGGAAGCTGATAAATGTTTGAGAAGCACTCCGCCTTGAGCTTTCGAAAGTTGGAAAGATAAAAAGGAGATAAAACCAAATCCTAAATCCGGCTGATTGAGCAAATAGCCCGCATACAAACAAAACGGCATGCATTTCTAAGCAGTTTGTTGATAAGTTTAATATTTGTATTGATCAGATGGGGGTTTTTATTTGCGAATCGAATGCGTCTCACGGAATTATTAATTTATGCAGCGGTAAACCTAACAGCAACTGCTGTCGAAAGCAAACTCAGTGTTGATTTATCGCCAGTTTGCCGAAATTCTATGAAGTCGCAATAACTTAGCAAACTTCACATCCAAGTTTTAAAGAGAAAAGTTAATGTGGTCAATTTACGATACCTCGATTTTTAAAGAATGACACACCAACTGCGCTAAATTTCCCGGCTCACGTCAAGCCCGGTTTCTCGCTCCACTATTTCAATTAATCGGGGCTGAATTTTAAGAAGTATAAATGCACGAAGAGACTGGGGCTGAGTTTGGGGTCCGCGCTTAAGGCGACGAACTAATTTGTAATTCAGAGCTTAAAATGAAACATAAGTGGCTCACACAAATAGATTGTGAGATCAGAAGTAAGCATGAGTTGAGAACTACAAACAATGTAGGTCGCAAGTTTCTGCTGGAAAGCTTATGTCCGGGTTTAGAGACTCTGACATAGTTGGCGTTGAACCGAGGACACTTGGACAACCGGAACGACTCCAAGATAATCTACTCTTGAATCAAAAGCTACATCCCCCCCTCGCATCACTTTCAAATTAAAATTAAATTTTTACGCCGTGTTTTCAATCCAGAAAATACCTTCGATTTTTTCACAGAATAATAACGAAAACTGAAAAATCCATTGTTCGCTTTGCGATGAAATATTCCTTCACACAAAGCCCATTATTTCCGGACTGTGTATTTTAATTTATGCTGATTTTCGGATTTGGAGATATTAGTTCTCACGACGCGACTCGTGTAATTTTTCAAATTGACTCCTCAACTCGTCTGAGCCGAGAGATTTGCATAGAAATTCCTTGTAGGAATTAAAAATTTAAGAGAAATTTTATTGCAAAATAAATAAAAGAAACGTACCCCTAAATGTCAGCTTGCTTGCCCTACAAAATATCTTAGAAGATGTATGAAAGAAGATATGAAAAGAGAATTGCTGTATAAAGGAAACAAAGGCGGCCAACCTGCCCTCGAGAGACCGGGAACGTGGGCCGAGAAATAATGCATTAGCAGGCCAACTTTACACGGCATTGTCTAGGAGAGATTTGACAGAGTTCAGATTCACCTGCCAATACTGCCACCCTCTCAATTCGATGCATTTCAGCAGCTACAAACACCAACAAACAAGAAACCTAATCTCGAACAAAGCACAAGCAAAAATAAAAATCTATTTTGATCAAACGGTTACTCGAGAAGAATTAAAAAATGGATTAAATAAAAACACTTTGGGGATGCGTTCCTTCAAAGCTTTCTTTGTGTATTCTTCATTAAAAAATACTTTCCTAAATATGCTGTCTGTGGGCGCTTTTACGCCACAAGAATAATAAACTTAATCATTATTTTTATGCGAGCTTATTTGATTTAATGAAAAACATTTCCTTGTTTGCATTTTTCTTCTCCAATCTATGTTTACTAAATGAAGTAACATTCATGGTTGTAATTATGATTTGATAAAAATGCAAATTTTGTTAACGGGTATTACGAAAAGAAATAACGCAACAGGGTTGCTGTATTCATTAAAAATATAAATTTAATTAAAATTGAGAATTAAAAAGCACGCGCTTTACTACACCCTTGGTGTAATGTATTGATAAATAAAGCTGGATTATACATTTGGTGATTGTTAATTTATGGTCACCGGAGGTTAGCCACAACAAACAGGATTAATAATAAATTGTCTTTGCATAGAGAGCAGCTGACTCGCCGAATTTTATCGCTAGAAACCGGTCCGAAAAAGGCAAAGATAATCTCGGTAGGTGAATCAAAGCAGGCGATAATTAAATTACAGAGCAATGTTTGTGCATTGCCTAGGCTTGATCCGGCAGTCAAATTCAGTTTACAGTGCTTTGATCAAACCTCGTTACAGGTCCTTGTTTGTTTGCGTCTTCTAAGCATGACCGCAACAACCGACACAATATCCTAAATTGCAGCTGAAATTGTAAAAAGTGATTAAAGACGACCGAATTTATTCGGTTTGTAATATAAAAGCCCGGAAAAATCTATATCTGGACGAAAGATTCCAATTTCATTAGAGAACTTTAGCCAGCAAAAATATATTGCAGCTTCCAAACAAAATTTAAGACTGTTTTCCCACATTGGTCAGCCAATATTTTGATTTTATGGCTGACGTTACGATTCTGGAATTGGCGACCGCAGCGTCGAACGCAAATGTTGCATTGAAAAAATTTGACCGGTTATGTGACGAGTTTACTTTTAATAATTAATGAATTTTTCCCTAAGTTAATAGCGCGCTTCCTTGCTTTCGCCCAAATGAATAATATCTTTTCAAAACCGGCAAAATTGCTTTTAAAACTTGTTAAAACTTTCTAATTAGGTAATTGAAAATACCTAGCTAGTCCGCTAAACTGTGCATGCAGCCCGTAATGACATTTTTCTTCGGAATTTCTATTTTATGGGGCAATTTAGCACAATTTACACGTAACCGAGCGTGAGCTTTGCTAAACGTCTACATATTTACCATTTCCAACAAATCGGCTATAACGGACGGCTTAGATAAATAAAAATGAAACGATGTTACACAGCTTTCTTATTTAATAAAAAGTCTTTTGAGAAAATTGACTCGACACTGCCAATATTTATGTACAAAGTTACTGTAAACAGTATAAACTCGGACAAGAAACGTTAGCTCTCTGTTCGTGACAAGCTTGACATACAGCCAATACCTGCTACAGTTCCGTCGATACCTCCAACTCACCGCGAAGTGTGCGAGTGCTATAAAATGCCACAATGATTCCTTTTAGAGTCCATTACCGCCCTTATATCATGTAGCAGTTTTTTAGACCTCTATACATGCGCGCTTTTATTAGCTAAACTCTTCAAATTTATTCCAAACGCAACAATTTCACTCAATCACAAAAATTAATTGAGCAATTAATTACTATTACTTGGAAAAGTAGAGCAATATTCAGGTAATTGCCCTTCAATTACTCGTACCTTAATTTCTATTCTATTAGATTCTTGTTTCAAAGAAAACAAAAAAGTTTTCTAAAAATTAACTGGAACGAAACGTTTAATCCTTTTCAAACTTGGAACAATCATCCTCTATCTAATTGTAATTTATTTTAATTTAGGAAAAAAAGACTCCACCTTTCATCTTTTTATGAACAAGATCGGTACCAATTGTTACTCAGAAAAATGTGTTTGTTGTTACTACATTTGTGGTAACAAAAAAATACAGTATATGCAACACTTAAATATGTTATAACATAACGATTACGTCATTGTTAATAGTTAATAAACTTCGTTACATTATGAGCTTCTTACTCGATTTCATATTGGCTAGATTAATAAAATGCTAAAAAAGGTTCTAACGTTAAAAACCTCTTGCGCAAACTCATTATTACCAATAAATGTTAGTAAAAAAAAGTTTTAATGTGAAGTAGCTGCAAAGTTGAACTACTTTTTCTTGTAGTAAAATCAACAGTCATATAGTTGAAGGAACGTAAGCTTTCGCGGATAGAGTCAAATAAGGATTTAGGTCTTTTTGGGTTAGACCCCGTTAATTTGGAAAATAATGTCGACGTTTCGCCCGTTCTGGTAAGGAGCACCTTCAGGACAGAATAAAAGAGAAAAAAAAGAAAAGGGGTAAGGGAATATAACACAGAAAACCCAACGTGTGAACCATGCCATGGAGGTGAAACCAAATGAATTTTGGACATCGTTTTCCAAAAATCCAAATTAACGCGATCTTGCCCAAAAAGACCTAGATCTTCAAGCGATATACGAGGGTAAGGTGAAAAATTCTCGGCCTACCACAGAATTAACATTGTTAACAATTAAATTTTGAGGCGTCATCATGTGTCATAATAGCATCCCTTAAGTTTTGTCTTAATCTGACAAATAGTTTTTTTTGAGCATGTTTTAAAGTAAAGGTGCATGTCTGTTGTTAACAATGGATAAAATGAAGAATTTCGCCGTCATTAAATTCTTTGTTTTGGAGGACTTATTGCCAACAGAAATTTATCCAAAGTTGGTGAGAGTTTATAAAGAGTTAACCTCCTCATATTCTACTGTGAAAAATGGCCAGCTGAATTCGAACATGGTTGCACATCTCTCAATGATGAGTTTTGTGAAAGACGACCAAAGACAGTAACCACGGATGAAAACCAAAAAATGCACAATTTACTATTGGATGATCGGCGAATGAAAATGTATGAGATAGCTAAGGTCATAAGGATATCTGAAAAAAGAGTATAGTTTATTTTGCACCAAGAATTAGATACAAAAAAATTGAGTGCAAAAGGGTGCCGCATGGGTCCAATGCACCTTCCCACAAAGGCGCTCTGGCAATGGTAAAACTGAGGGATTTAAAACATGAATTATTAGAACATTCTTCATATTCGCCTGATTTGACTTCCCCGGACTTCCACCAACCACAAATTAAAAAAAAAATGTGGTTAGGAAAAATTATCACACGAATGAGGAGGTGATTGCGGCTGTGAACAAATAATTTGCAGACCTACTAGAAGGTCATTTCAGGGATAGGATTAAAAAACTAGAAACACATTGCGCTAAGTGCGTTCAACTAAATAGAGATCATACAAAAAATGAATGCATGTTTGAATTAAAAAACAAAGTCTTTTATTGTCGAGCCGAGAATTTTTCACCTTGTCTTCGTAGTGGTTGAATTCACTACTATAACATGTTATATTCCAATTTAGCCACAACTCAGCTGCAACACATACAACTCCTGAATATACAAAGTAAGAAATGTTTCCTAAAGAAGAGTTCCATTTGAAAAAGTGTGATTGAGCGTTGATGACGATCATCTTAAGTTCTTAACTAACTTCTTAGCGTTATGGTGATCTGACGAAGTTTGTTAAAAGTGGTCCTATTTTAAATTTTAAAATTGTAACAATGTAAGGTTCACTTATGTAGAAGACCGTGGTTTTAAAAAATTTTGTTGTTTTAATACCTCAAATTGAGGAAATGTGTATAGTAAGGTGTTGTTAATTAAAATTTCTCTCAATTTTAATTTTTTTATTTCAGGACACCTGAAACTACGAATCATTAACTATCACACAGGAAATGAAGATTTGTTTGTTCGACGTAGTGAACTTATTTACAAACATTCCAGTAGATGAGTAGACGAAGCAATGGTGGCAGTTGAAGAAAAGGTTGAACAGTAAACAAGGGAGGACATGATAAAACTATTAAGATAAGCAGTGGAACAAAACTTCTTTAAATTTAACAATATAATACACGAGAGAAAAGGACTAAACATGGGATCACCACTGAGACATACATGGAAGAGGTTGAGGCGCTGATAGCGGATACAGAACATGAAGTGCGAAGATTTTGTAATGAGATTAACCAAATAAACAAAAACATAAAATTTACAAGAAAACAGTTGGATTAATTTCTTAGGTTGGTGATTACTAAAAAGGAAAACCAACTAGAAATTGGAATATACAGAAAAGAAACACAAAACCAGCGTTCATCATCCGAAACAATTGAATTAGTACTACACAAGAAGAAAAGGACAAGAAGACACGAATAATCAAACAAATGGCCATTGACACTAGATACAGAAGAATTTATCAACAAATTAATTATTTGTTATTATATTAATTATTATAAATTATTATAATTATAAATAAATTATATTATAATTATTATAAATATTAATTATTAATTATTTGTTAATTATTTTTAATTAATTAAGTAGAACAAAACTACCCAATAACGAAGAAAAAACATAAGGACAAAATGAAAGTGGAAAACACATTAAACAACACCTGGACCACACCAAGCACACAATAGATATATTGGACAAGAACGGAGTTCGAAAGAAGATGTAAAAACTGGAATTAAAGAACACAAAAACAACAATAAATAATAAATATTCGGTAATTTTAAAGCATTTAAAGGTAGCCCAACATGCCCAAAGAGAACAACATACAATTATTACACGATGAAGGAAAAGAAGTTAGACTGACCCAGTTGGAAGTACTGGAAATAAAAAGAAAACAAAATGAAACAAACATTAAAAACTTAAAATATAAGCCAATATTCTAAAAAATTCTAAAAAAAAAATAAAAAATTCAAACCAACAGGAGACAGGACGTTATAAAACCAACTTAACACGTAGGGGACAAAATAACAACGTATTGGTCGACAGAGATATATTCGAACAAACAAAAGGGAAGGGAAAGCAAATTTTAACAAAGATCTATAATTTTAATTTTTAATCGTGTTATTAATTGTAATAATGTTTGTCAAGTATTTTATGTGCAGGTTTTTGACGTAAGTCTTGTTATAAAATGAAGTGTTGTTGGTATGTAATTTCCGTAGGTAGGATTGATGAAGGCCGTCAGGCCGAAACCGGTGTCCTGAAATAAAAAAAATAAAATTGTGAAATTTTTTATTTAACAACACTTTCAAAAATTTATTTCGCCGTTTCAGCAGAGTAAATAAATTTTAATTTTTATCTGAGCTATTATCGAAATTCTTTTCATTGTTAATGTTATTGTTATTTGCATGATCGAAATGGCAACATTTTAAAATATTGTAATTTAGAGATGATTTTTTTAACAAGTAGGAAGTGGCTTACTGAAATATTGTAAATTTTTGTTTTGTTGTATTCTAATATTGTCTAAGTATGTGAATTTATATTTTCAAATAGATTTATAAACGATGATTTATCGCAGAATATAATTTACTAATAACTATAGTATGTTTAAAGTATTGTAGCCACAAAATATAGTACTTATTACAATTTCAAATTTTTAAGTAGTAGATTTGACACACCGTATAGCGTCCAATTTTACTACATCTGCAGTGGTAAAATATTTTAAAAATACGCTGTGTCAAAGCAACAGTTGGTAAAACTTTTATACAACAAAATAGTTGAAACCTATTTCACTATTAGAAACTCTTTATCGAGTATTATAGTTTCCATTTTTTGTAACGTATGGATATTGCATGAAAATTAATAGAGACTGAAAAGATTGCAAAAATCCTTCAGTGTCGAGCCTTTGAGCCTCTCTGTAGACATATAAGTATGACAAAAATAGTGTTCGCAAAAAGTTTCAAAGCGTGGAACTCTTTGCCCTCGTTTCGTTTAACAATGGTCTTTGACAAAAATAATGAAAAAGTAATAAGACCCGCTGTGGATTTTATATTGTTTGCCAAGTTTTAGCGATATCAGTTTGTTAGTTATTTTTCAAGATTCCGAACTAGAGTAACCCGATTCGATATCTTGTTAAAAAACCTATTCTGCCATCGTCTCGTAATAATATAAAGCAAGTCGACTAAAACAAGCTCGAAAACTCTACACGTAAGGACAACGCATCATCGAGCTATATTTGATTTTATTGCGGTAGAACCCTTAGTCAAGAGGAATGTGGTCGGTGCCTTCATTTCAAAAGTTATGAGCTGCTCCAAGCCAAACCTTGACAAACTCTAGCATCACACATGTGCATAACCGGCTGCATATCTCTTCTAGACTGGAAACATCGGGGAATCACACTATAAATAATAATGGGGCTTGTAATAGCGCCATGAAGCGCGCTCGACTAAAGAAATAACAGTACTAATAACAGCTCATGACGGAGTAAGTAAAGGGAGTAAAGCGGGTTAAACTGGCTGGAACACATCGTGCCATTTCTACATTACATAATTAGATTATCGTACGTATACGGCCCGATATTTAACACACTTCGAGACACCCAAACACCAACATTGTTCAAGTAATTGGTATTTTCAGCATTAAAAAAAGTCAAGTAGAAGCTGCAGAACATGAAAATTAGTATCTGGAAAAAGATAGCGATCGCGTTTAAGTCCTGAAATATCGAGAGTTTCTAAGTCACTCAACAAAGTTAGATTAAGTTTAAGTTTATGTAGAATTTTCCGTGTAAAATATTATCCTTTAGTTACTCGTCTTGCTGCGTAAAATCAATACCGCAGTGATAAAGATCGAAAATTGCTCTTTCCACTTGCCTTGTTTTGTTATGTTTTCCACATCCTTGTTTACCTATAACCCGAAATGTAAATATCCCATTTTTAACCGGGGGCTGACGTTGAGTTTGTTAAGTCGGCTCGAATAAAACTAGTTTGTTGTGTTTTCAATCTAATAATAGATACTCCCAACAAACACTGAACGAAGTTAAGTTACTTCGATTAAATATTGAGTTGAATTATTTGCAAATAAAAACTTGGTGAAGTAACAATAGTTTGACCCGTTTCGTGTACAAGTTTGAAATTATAATGGCGTGCCGAGACGCAATAACAATATCGAAATAATAAAAGATACACTTACCTTGTGATTGGTTCTAGTGGGGTTTGGAGTAAAAATGGTTGTTTTTGAGTGATAAGTGTAAAAATGGCCATCGGGTCGGTCCTTTGTGATGCGTTTGAGATTAGAGCATTTATTTAGAGTGAAATAAATGAAATGGAGTGTAAGTGGTGAAAACCGACACGGTTAGACCGCAATGATAACAAGGTCGACGTGAACGTGAACAATGGCGGTTCACAAACAGAGTAGTCCTTATTACATCGGCATTGTTTCTTTGATAAATGAATGTTTCCACAAACCAAGATAAAACCATCAAAGAAGAAAGGAATAAAAAGTTTGATGATAAAGTCCTAGATGAACAACAACCGCAAAACCGACGAGAGGCTTGTAGATCAAACGAAATTATTCGAGTTATTTTTGAAACAATTTCGAGAGACAGCGGGGAAAAAGGCGAAATAAAATTTGCTACGCTTAGTTTAATATAAGTTGATGTGTGTCGATACAGGAAATGAATGAATTCTAGATACACACCTTAAGTCGTTCCTATTCTATCAACGGATCCTCTAGTGTGAAGATAACGACATTTTCGACATGATGACGGGAAACTAAGAGACGAATCGACAAGAAAACTCCAGGGCGAATTTAATCTAGAGACTCGTGTGTTTGTGGATTTTCAAGTAGTGTTTTGGTATTCCTCGTGGATCGGCCGTCTCATCAAGACAGAGAGGTCGCGTTTGTATCAGGGATAACGAACCTAAGATAAAGTCCTCCTGATAATGGAGACTGGGATTACTTTATAATTCCCCCTATAACCCATTTTTGTTTGTGTTACACATTTTTAATTTACGAAGGTCTTTGCTTAATCCCCCCACATACAAACCTTTTGTTGATTGAAAATTTATCCAATAAAAGCCGCCACTACCATAATCCGTTTTTATTTTTTTCCAAAATAAAATACATATAAGTGTAATTTTTAAACTGTTAGGATTTGATTTCGAACCGAGAGAAACCTTCTCGATGCGGTTCAAATTCAATAACATTGTTACAGCAATACTCATGCGTTATATATACATTTAGTTAATTTTAGAGTAATTACACAATATTTAAAATTAATCTTCGCTACATATAAATTTAGTTATAGTCGAACGAGGCGTTCGACTCGTCCTAATTAACCACCAATTGACCTCGTCGTCAACCTTACAATTTTTTTTCATCACAGGGATTTATTTTAATGTAAAGTAACATGAAATTTTGGCAAGATAAATTTCAGGAACTAAGACAGCTAACGGAAATCAATCAAAACTTATCTTGTCCAAAAAATTTCATGCGGGACTTAGATTGAAATAAGTGCATTATCAAAGATAAACCTTAAGCGCTAACGTGTTTTCTCGTATATGCACATAACACTTGAGATATTTATACAATTTTTTCCCTAAAATTTAAATCATAAACGTATTCAGTTTCATTAACAGACTAGCCTTAATTTTGGTAATTATATGGAAAATTCTTTAATTACAATGACATGAACAGTGTGCTCACATAATCATTTAAAGGCTCAATTCCTCTCTTTGATGGAACAAAGCGTTTAAATTTACAATCTAGGTATGATACTTACATTTCTGGATAAAAATGGCAAGCTCGATGCCCGAAATGATACGACTAGAAGAGTGATTTGATTGTTGGAAACATTTATTAATTATAGATATGTACAATAGTAAATGGCTACATTTTATAAACATATACCGAACTTAAAGCTTAATTCTTAAATTAGTGCCATATGAAACTACAGAAACTTTAACAGGACGAAAAACAAAGCAATAATAAAGGAATGTACAAAGCAACAGTTAAATTCATATCACTCACACAAGTGTCTTTGGCTTATTAGCAAGAAGCTGATCAAGAGAACACAATTACCTTGGACATAATGCGAGTAAAAAACAACACATCGCGACGAGGGAAACATGAGGGAGAAACGCTTTCCGGCTTCCTGCGGCTGGAAAAAATATATCAATTAGTATTCTTCAACATAAGACCCGAGACAAATTAAGAAAACACGACCGCTACTTGTGTTTTGTGAAACAAAAGCTTAATTCGAGACAATTGGCGCAGGAAGTGAGTTATTAAAACGCGACTTGTTTGTCTGCTGCCTCAATGTTTTATTTTTTTGTTAACGCGCCTCATGTAATAGTAAATTAGTTGAAAAATCAATACGTATTACACGTATCTTTATCGGAATAAATAACTCAAACACGCGTTCGTGCTACAAGTTAAGTTGTTACTACTAAAATATGCTTTAAAATTGTGTGATACAGGTGATTTAAAAACGCCAACTTTACCTCTGCAATTAAACGCCTAATAATAGAAAATTTAAGGCCCATAAAACCTTAATGCCTAATTAAAAATCGTCGATTTTATTTTTAGACAATTACACAAATGCCAGAAACAAGGAGTTGCCCTATTTAACTGAATTCGAAATAAAAACAAAAAATTAATGACAAGTTTCGGAATGCTTATTGTTTACGTTGAAAAACTCTTATTAATACTTTTGCGGCTCTGCTCTCTGCATCATGTTGAAATACTTGATCAAATACAATAGATGTATGGTTGCCCCAACATCAAAGTAGCGCAAACTTCCAAAATCAATAGTTGGTTTCCAAGCTGATTCTATAGCATTGTCGAGGATTCCAAAAAGAAGTACTCTATCTCAACTGTACTAATTTATCCGGCAAGGATGTTTAAAAGTAAACACGTTGAGGTGAGCTATTATTTGACCTACACTCCGGAGCTTTTTGGCTTAGAGCTCAATTAGCTGTTTATTTTTTCAATATTTTTTGCGCAAGCTTTATCTAAAGTATCAGTTTTCAATAAGACTGAAGCTCATTCTCGATGTTTGTTAAAAATAAACACTTTGAATTAACAGTTTATATTATTATCAATACATTTTTTTGGAAGCTCTACTTAAAGTTGTATCAGTTTTCAATAAAACTGAAGCTCATTCGCGAGCAAATCTCGGCGCTTGGAAGTCCCGTCATCGTGGCTCCAGCTGGATGCGAGCTTTGCCAAGGTGCAAGTTATGAATTTTTCTCTCGTATTTTATAATTTCATGATCAGATTATTGATCTTAGCCAAAATTCACAGAAACATGTTTTATTGGAAGCGGGCCAAAAGTATTCATAAATAAATTTCCTGCACTGCACCATCCACTTTATTCAAAATTTACGACATGCACGAGGATCTAAAAGAGGGGAAAAGGACGACATCCTACACTCGAGCGATACTATCAACACACGTGTTCGTCGTCGCCGGGACAATGTTATCAACGCAGGATAATACAAGACGGCTCGTAATTCTTGCTGCCTGACGTGATATTTCTGATGCGTCTTTTACACCTCAATCGTACACACTTATCGCCAAATAAAATTCCAATATCGGGCCGGAAACGAGCAAACGGAGCATTCACGACGCGATTTTTTACATTTTTAACCAATCCACCTGAATTCCCACGTGATTTTAGTAATTAATGAGCTTTTGGCGAACTTGAGGAATTAATAATTTGCTCCAGGGAGTGTAAGTAAGATTACCTCCCGGAGCCATGGTAACCTTTAACATCAAATTAGTGGATTCTGTTGTGTAAGTTAAACTTGCATTCTCCTAATGAAAGGGCGTTTACCCAATGCGGCCGGTGGGAAAATTAAATCGACTCAAGATCTCCCACAAAAATAGAAAAAAAGAACGAGTGAGATTTTAGCGAACATCAAGTGATCTCAATTGCCAAATAATTAGGTTTGCTATTAGGATTACAGATTTGTCACCAACTCTGAACACAAGATTATTCAAATAGCTACGATTGGTTATCTACTGCAATCCCTACAATCTCTTTAAATTTAAAAATATTGACATGTGTTTTTATGTTGACAGTAATTTTATAATTGATAACTACAGTATACTCTCAATTATACGGTTCCCGCTTAACGCAGTTTCTTTTTCACCGTTTTAACCGGAACCCTTTGTTTTTCAACCTGTGGTTTAAACAGAATTAAATTTGTTTTTTTTTTAAGAAAATTTAAAAAATTAAGGCCTGCTTTATTGAATATCTCAATTCCTTATAGAAACCTGCTTGGACAAAAATCATTGATTTAGGTACTCAGTCTGATGATGAAGTGCTGAGACTAAAGAAAATCTTTATGATGAACTCGTAAACAAAAAATTTGTTAGTAGAAAACAATCTTTGTCTTCGGTATCGTCGTCATTAAGTATTAAAGACGAATTATCGCTTCAAAAATTTCAATTTTTTTTTATTGGCGTTTAAAATTTTCTCTTATTTCCTTGATGTATTGTTAGAGATATGAAAAATTAAATCGACTATATCCTTGGACAACTTTACGTCAAATTCGAATACTTTTGAAATACATTTTTGGTTACTGTGATCTCGATAGTTTTTATTGGTAGGTAAATAAATGAAAATGTTGACCAAGTTGTTTTTTCGCATTAGTTGCATAATTTTCATCCTATTGCCAGAAATTTTTGCTTAGAAAAAAACAATTAATTAGCAAAAGAACAAGTCGTTTTAGATAAATTTTTATTTTTTATATTCTATATATCTTTGAAAAAATGGAAAAATAAATTCGACCGTATTTCGTCTAATAACTTATCAAGCTCAAAACAAAAGGTAGGACAGTCTTAACGACATTAACACACAATGAGTTAAAAATTATGACATAAATTGTTTGAGCCCTTTTTCTCGAGATCTCTCGAGGATCTTCAAAGTTAGATTTTTAGTTTCAGTCTTTGGCACATCAAATTTTTTGAATTTATTTAGCGGAAACGACAAATCTTGACAACATTACAGATATCTGTTAAAAAATCACCAATTCTCCTTTTATGGTATTCCAAACATTTAATAAAATCGTAAATTATAGACAATAATTTAAATTTGACATCATTAATGAACGTCCCTTATCTACCATACGAGAGTTAAGCCATTATTGAATCACCCTGTATATATTATCACTCGAAGAATGATGGCGTGGGAATATCTTTACTTCTTTTTTTCTTCCAAAATGTTTTTTAGAAATATGTATGTATTTTTTATTATTTTAAATATTTTCAAAGATGAAAGATGTGGCAGCTGCCCCACCCTGGATAGGCCCTTGACAGGTTTAGAAAATTTTACTTTTTGTCTGTTGCCGCAAATTAAACAGATGATTCTATATACTGTTGAACCGTAGATTTCAAATTTTAGAGCTTATGAAATATACGTGAGGTGCTAATATGAGTTACCTCCGAGATATCAAACACCGGAGCGAGTAGAAAACATCTGTTAATAATTTTGAAATCAGTATGTTGTTTATTTCAACATAAGTAAAAAAATCTGAGGCAACAGAGAAGTAAATGACTAAAATTAGTGTTCTTTCGTTTAAGAAATGCTAATTTGAGCAAAAAAACTAGAGCTGATAGAAAAAAATCTGTTGGTTGGCAGTTTTAAAATATGCGACCAACAATTATTTAAAAGCGAAAAATCGGAGCAAATATGAGTACAAGTGTTACGAATCGTAGAACGACAATGAAGACAAATTTAGAATTTTTAAACGATATTCCGTCCAACAGGCATACATTTTCAGTAGTTATAATGTTGACAATTTGCTTAATGGTAAAAATTTGACAAAGTTGTTTTATTTGAGTTATTGACAAAATTTTGACTCAAGTGCCACAAAATTTTGTTTAGAAACAGATAATTAGTAAGTAAAAAAGTACAAGTCGTTTTAAAATTACAATTTTTTTTATTTATTTTTGGTACAGTAGAAAAATAAAAAACGATCATATTTCATCCAATATCTCTAAACCTACGAGTCGTAGCTTTACACGAATAAATACGGATATGGGATCCTTCGATATTTCTACGTTAAGAATGCATTCCTTTCATATAAATTGTAAGTTATTTCAATCTTACTGTTTTTTGTAGATAAATACCTAAATAAAAATTTTGATAAAGTTGTTTTATTTAGATTATTTGCACAGCTTTAATTCGAAAGCCACAAAATTTTGTTCAGAAATAAATAATTAACTAGAAAAAGTGCTTACAACTCGTTTTAGGTCAATTTCAATTTATGGATTTGGAAAAATTAAAATCGTCTAATAGCTCCAAAATTACGAATTGTGGAACAACTTGGAAACCAAAGCTTTCCAATAAAAGTTGAAAATACGTAATTGTGATGTTTCTCTAGAGATTCGTAAATAAATGAAAATCATTTTTTGCAAAATTCTTCCGCAAATATTGTTTTTTGCTTTTAAGCGCATTTCATTACATTAGAAACTCATTTTTGTTGCGAAATTTTGCTCAAATAGAGCAGAAATCGCATATGACATTATCGTTTATAGATTCGACCACTGAAGAATGTATTTCAGGTTTTCGTTTTTCTCTCGATTCTGATCATAATAATCGTTCGGAATCATTATTGTTCTTTTCTTGTTGAAGGTGATAGAAAATAAACCTGGCCTGATCTTTAAAGCAACTGGAAATACGAAAAACGTGCAAAATATTAATTGTTAATTATTTGGTGATAAATTGCGGTTTTGAGATCAAAGAGTTATTTTCTGAGTATAAAACAGATTTGTTTTATAACTGTTATAACTTAATTTGATTTAAATAATTATCTATTTAACGACTTTAAGTGTAAATCTGACGTTTTATTTCACGAGTGGAGAAAAAAAAAACGAAAATTTTTACAGTATCGAAGAATAAAATAGTGTATTATACTATGAGTGGTAGAAATGCATCATTATATGCGAGTGAGAATTTTTACCCATGAGTGCGCTTGCTCACGAGTGGGACACTTCTCACGAGCTTTTTAATCACATTTCGATCACGTGTGATATACGACATTTTATCTTATCTCATACCATTGTACGAAAACAATGGTATAATATACCTAAAAAACTGCACCTGTAAGATAAATAACTTTTTTTCAACCGTAATGTAATAAAAATTTTACTTTTATAATATTCATGCTGGAAAAAACCATTTTCCCGGGCCCGTCCGGTAAAAACAACACAATGAAGTTGTAAGTTTAGGGATTTATTATAAATATTAAAAGTACAATTATGTGCAAAAATGCTACATGAAGAATGAGGTACTGCAATTGTTAATGACGTTAGACTCTCCTACGAGATGAATAAATCCTCATCACGGTTGCAAAAAAATATTGTACGCATCACGTTCGGAAAGTGATCTTTTACTGTTACTCGTAAGCTATTTGCTATTTGCTTACACGTCCAGTAAAACCTCACTTTCCGGACTTGATACGTAAACTACTATTGGGTTGACATACCTTGCACCCTGTCGGCCCTGGAGCCGGCGGGGGCCACCGTCCCTCGACTTTCCAGAACCGAGGCTCTCTGCGGCCGTTCGCCCTCAACACTCTCTTCATTACTTCTCGAATAAACACTTTCGATCGAAGCGACGCATTTGAGCTTCATATCTCCTCGTTTGAAGTGCTTATGACGCACGACAAACTGCAGTCCTAGAACCGTCGTCTCGAGTCCTTCTCGTCCAGTGATGATCTTTTTGTGGGGAACGAGGAATTTCGGATCCGCCGGCTCTCCGTTGATCATCCATTTCAAATTGGCGGCGGGTTTAGACCGACCCGACGTGCAATTCACTCGAACCGTATCACCAACTTGATAGCGGGGACGGCCACCTGATATTCGGGGGCCCTCTTCCGGCAATGCTGCGAACAGAAACGCCTTAATGACACACAAGACCCGACTGTTTTCATAAAATTTTACTCCATTCGGACCTTTCATCCAGTTTTAGCACCAGAAAATAAAGTTTTGAGGCCGAAACGAGACAATCTAATCAATACTTCATTGAGGTGGTATTTTACAAAATACGATTGTCTTTTCGAAAATATTGACAATACCTGTCATGAAATTTACGCGTTGTTTCCTGCTTATGCAGTTAATTTATTTTTAATAAAAGCGAGTTGATATTATTAAAATGTCGCTGCTGACACGCATTCAGCCGTTCTTTGTCCCCCTTTTAGGGCAAATGTTTATTAAACGTAGGTTTGAAACGTCGGAGTGATGATGTTATCGCAATCAATAAGATGCCTTCATCAATTATGTTGAAATGGAAAGTTTTTTACCGTTTGTGGCATTTCTACATAAATATTTCTCAAAGTATTTTTAGTTCTGCCTTCGAAACGTATTGGGACGAACATAATAATAGCAGAGATGTCGCATGAGGTCTTGGCATATATAAAATTCAACGTTTTATAGTTGACTGAAATAAATTATTTCTATATAAAGCTGTAACGCATTTCCGCATTTCCAGCAGCGACTCAACATTTTTTGCCAAAGCCAAAAATCATTTTCCTTATTTCATCGAACACATTATACAATTTCAATAGCAACTAATAATTGATAGGCAGTACTTAGAAGTTATTAGCCAAACTACTAATGTAAGCTTTATTGATTTAGTTTGGGTAATGAGGTGATCATATTTTATTTTTTCTTCGTGGAATGGATGCAAACTGGGGTTGTTTGTGTTATGTGCCCATATTTTGCACCTACCGTAAAAGTAATCGTAAAATAAAATCATTCATTACAAAACAGGATGCAAAGGAAGCGGCGTTAGCGGGAGTATCTTTTTATACACTATTATCCTGTGTAATATATGTTTATTTTCGCAAGAAGTATGAAGTCGGTTTAGCGTGAAAATGGGCGAAATCGATAGTCGAGCTAATTATTAATACACGTAAACGTCAAACTCCAATAAAGTTGGTAATGATGATTGACTTAATCGGCTTGTTTGAGCATGTTTCTGCACCGGATTAACAAATTACGGTGGGAGTAGGTAATGATTGGGGAAAAGGAGTTTGGATAAGTGTACAACCATAGCTCCCATAAACTCCCTTAATATTAACTAACAGCGAATGGGCCGAACATTAGGCGCAATGATTTATAAACGGAAGATTCGCCGCCCGAGTAGATCGATAGGTTTTGCGATTAAAAAAAAGGGGGAGAATTTGGAGGTAGACTGGGACGCATCGATTATCCCGTAATGACTACCTCGGTATACAGTTTGCATGCTGCGATTTGCAATGCAATTACTCGACGAAATTGGAATAGCGAGATCGATGTTTTGCGTATCAGATTTGCAATAAGGAGTCTGCATAACAATGACCACTTTGAAGCCATTAGAAGAATTCCATGACGTTGTTTCTTTCCTTTATTTAATCCCGAGTATGAGATACAGGAGGCGAACGAAACGGTTGGAAGTTTACACGGCAAGCTCTCTCACTCAACTTCTTCAAAGATAAAAGTTAGATAACGGAAGCAGCGGATAAGAAGAAGTAAGGCAGGTAAAAAACCGCAGAGATTGAATTGCGGATGAACCATCCTTTTAGAATAATTGAATAATCCGATGGAAAAGCGCAAAACGTTTGATTTCTTTGCGACGCCTCCACTTAGCAACAACAATTTATTGTTTTTCCCGTTTATAATTCCGATGAGGTCGCTCCCTAAAATAGCATAAGTTTAAGGTTATCGAAGGCAGCAAATGGAGCATGTAAGGTGTAGACAGTGAGGTATTGTTCGCTGCCACCTTATCGCCGAATCAATATGTTGCTCTGGTACGGAACACTGTCGCAATGTGTATTTTTTTCACAGACATATCTCTCCGTATTAATATTTAACGACGCGACGCTGAGAAGGGACACAAGTCTTAAATTTTTCATTAGATTCGAGGAAATGCAGTGATTTTCAATGCTCAGCGTCTCATAAAATAAAGACGTCGGACAAATCTTTGCTCATAAACGCTTAGCTCCCGATTCGTGTTATTAGCCAGAATTTGTTTGCCTCGAGGTTTGAGCTAAATTTCAACATTAATCTTTTCGAAAACGGACAAGTTTATCAACTTGACTCACTTCACGAGATTAAAAGGTTGTTTTGTGAAAAAAGCTCGCTGCATCACCTGCTGCTTCGATCCGTATTGCATATTGTTATTCACACTTCATCCCAAGAATGCCGAGTTCCAAATAATTAGAAAGTCTCTTTGAAATTCCTGATAACAATTTCAATCTCTACAAGCTAGTAGACTGTTACAAACTAACTTTTGGCCAACTTTAATAGATTTCTACTCCTTACTTTGAAAAACGTTCACGTTTGCTAAACTTGTAATGGTCAACTTTCAAAAGCACAACATGTTTGCATTAAACTTTCAGCGTACATTTCCTTTGGCGTAAAACTATCATAAAAGTGTGTCGGAATTAATAGAAATAAAGTATTATTAAAAGCTCGAGAAATAAAAGAACGTGGTAATGGTGACAGAAAACAGCACTTTGTGGCAAAAAACATAAAAACGCACCCACATAAAACATAATTAGATAATGAGGGAAAAAGTGAAATAATGGAACGACGCGCGCTCGAAACAATAAAATTGTTATTATTAAATATGTTGGTAAATAAGTCCTCAAGACTGCAGCCACTTGGATAATTTCCATTATCATTTAAGTGGTTAATTCAGAAAAATGTTCAAACAGTGAAATAAGCCGGCGATATTAACATTTAGAAAGCTTTTCATGCAGGTTTTAGTATACAATTAACCTACAATTTCTTCTTCATTAACTTTTAAGTTTTCCAGACGTAAAAACTAAAAGGATTCAAATTTCAGTTCAAAGGGTTTCACGTAAAAGCATAATCAGGTTAGCTAGACCCTACGCATTCATTCACCCGATGATTTAAATACAGAACGTACTAATGAACTATCTAAAATTCGAAATGGTGCTCGTAATGTCGCACGCCATTAAAATTACTTCGTTTGCAAAAATTATCCTTTTTCGCACAATAAGAAATCGTTTCAATGCGACTACGCATTCATTCAAGACGTGCTCAGAGTTTAGCTTGTATCTTTATGAAGTCGTAACTATCCGGTCTCAGGAGTTCAATGGTTGCGGGGAAAATCAGATAGCAGCTCACATTTAAAATAATGCCGGTTATGTGCACTTAAACCTTATCTCTCCTACTAAATTATAACACTCTTTACCAAGTTTTGCATTGATTCGTATGTCAAAAAACTCAGTTTAGCAAATGCAAATTTCGTAGTCTGATTAAATTCCTCAATCGATAACTTTTAAATTGAGGCATTTGTTGGCAATTTATAAAAAGTTTTATTGCAGCATTTGCCAGAGATCACGTTTATAATTCCAGGTTCAATAATACCCCCGATGCTACTTATACAATACGATAAAGACGAACACTGTTTTGCATAATTGTTTTTCAATTATTCTTTTCCGCGTATTTCGAGTTTTGAAGAACATTCAAACGGAGGTATTCCGGTTCACTACTAATTACTGCAGATGTTTTGTTTCGGCGGAATTTGCATGCAAAAATGCTCAAAATCTATGCCGTTATACAGTTTTTTAAAAATAAACTAATAGAAAAAGGTTAAGGATTACTTCACCTTAAAGAAAATAAGCAGAAGCATAAATTATAATATTATATGTCTTTTCTATAATCGGAAAAGTTAGTGACACAAAACCATTACAAGGCTAATGGTTTTGTGTAACTAACTTTTACGATCAGTTTGTTTCTGTGCAAGTCAGGATAAAGATTATACAGAAATAAAAATATAAAATTCTCAAATGTGATTCACGGAAACACATGAAACTTGGAGTAATATTTCTTTTGATGATTTAAATAAATGGTTATTTAAGAGTTTTGTTTATCAACTTTATTATTTTTAAGAAACGATCTTTAATGTATTTTCATTTATAATTAATACATCAATTTTCAGGATGTGCATTCAGGGTTACCCGACACGATACCGGTAAGTTTTGTTTTTCTTCCTTCAAAAGCAATTTTGCTGTTGTGATAAAAAAATGGATATGAATGATCTTTATTCAACTTAAGCCAGTACAAAGCATAATCGAAAACAAAATATAAGAAAAATATAAAATATATTATAATTAATATAATTTAATAAGAAGAAAAAAAATATAATGTTTTAAAAGTTAAATGAAAACATGACAAAAAAAAAAGAAGAAAGTAAGTAAAAATGAATAACAAATTTTTGATGAAACATTATATTGTTTTTTTAGGTGCTGTCTACCTACATAAAATTGTGAAAAAAAAGAACATTAAGGACCGGTTTATAAAAGCGTCATTAATTTCATTCGCAATTAAATGCCTGATTAACCAATCACGTGACCAAATTGAACAAATATGATTGGCCCATTCGCGTTGTTAATTTTTAACAAAGTTTTCTATAAACCGGCTCTCACTAAAAGAAGCAATTTGAATTGTGCATTTAATTTACTGTAAATAAAAATTGCATTATAAGTAAAGGATCAATAAAACGTAGCTGAATAAAAATAAAGTAAATTAGTAAATATTTTAAGTTTGAGTTAATTAAACTATTACTATTACAAATTATAGTAGTCACGAAGATAAGATGGTGTTGAAGATATAACTGCTCTTTTCTGAACAAAAAATGTTAAGAATTATATGAAAATGTCTGTAACCGTGTCGAGAAAGGGATAGTATTATAATAAAGCAGTAGGCAATAATGGGTAGAATTAGTGATTTTTTAGAATAGTTTTTTCTTGAGTTTAAAATTGATTAAATTTATATTGACATATAAAGATTGAAGAGCGACATAACTCGTTAGCATATTTGCTACGTGGTCCTTAAACCGTGTATTGAAATTGTATATTAATATTTTACGATATTTTGCTAAAGTAATTACTTGTTACTTGTGAAGAAAACAAAATAGATTGGTATCTAGATTGAATTCATTCCCAAACACCACATAAAATTAGGCAAAAAAATTCAAAGCAAGGATAATCATATTTTAGATGGAATGTTCAAGGATGAAACCGATGATCAGGCATACAGCGACAAAAGTTTGGAAACAAGATCATTTTTCAAGAATTTTTTTTTCGAAATTCCTTTCAGTTTTCTAGTTATTCAATTTTTTTTCAAATGACACCCTATTACGGCAATTTTGTTAGTAAAAGATTGTCCTAAAATAAATTCTACCTTAATAAAATTTATTTTAAACCTGTGGTTTTTCTTAAATAAATTATTGAAGTTGCGTTCCGAGTTCACTAAGAAGGTTTTTCAAACTTGATCGAAAGTGGTTTGTATCCATGAATGTTGGTATTTGCGAAAAATTTGACGAACCAATTTACTGGATTAATTTATTCTTGAAAAATGATCATAATTTATTAGTAGTTGATGATGTACTAATTCTGGATCTGCATTTGCGTAACTACAAATACTATTTGACAATTTTGAATAGGTAGATCCCAAGTATAAATAATAGCATAAATAGTATAAATAAGAGAAAATCAATTACAACTTGTTGAAAACGAATGGATATGTTAGTATGACATGTATGAATTTATAATTTAATTTTTTTCAACAAACTTACACAAAAATACGTGTTAACCTCGTCTTAGCAATTTTGTCTAGTACCTATGTATCTTAAGCAAACAAATTCGTTGGGCTTGTAGATAGTGGAAGTAGGATCGATATTTGATCAATGTGTTGATGTAAATTTCCTCCGTCGTGTCGACGTTCTGATTAGATTTAGATTAAAAATGTCTGTGACCCTTCGAATGCAATTTAAAAAAATCGCATCCGTCTGAAAAACCGTCCCGTAATTACTCACTGCCAAAACAACGCTAAGCTGAGCTGTGTCTTATGTTAATCTGGCATAATCCTGTCTGGTTGGTTCATGCTCTCCTGCCAGGACTGGGCCATTATTCACGCAGCTCAAGGCTATGTTCTCTTATTAATGTCGGAACTTGAATAACGTGTGCGCTCAGCCCTTTCGTCATCTGTCATACTTCGCCAAACTTTAGGGAGCGCCGCACTTAATTATTTATAAATACCAAATAGGTGCCTCGTTACAATAAAAGCCTCTCGCGAAAATTATGCAGCACAGCTGGTGAACGTCGACAACAACGTGCCAAATTTATTAAAACGGAACTCTTGCTTCTTCCTAGCGAAATAGCATCACGATTTTACAACCAGGGCGATGCTGACCGATGTTGTTACAATCGAAATAGATTACCTTTCTGCGATTAATAACTTCCGCTATAAAACGCGACATTTGACGCTAATTTTATTGCGATCGATGTCACTAAAACACCGGAACAATTTCATATCAACGCGACCATACGATGATAGCACTTTTTAAAACAATTCCCAACGGAATCGGACGCTTTAAAATATATTGCCCTACTTATGACATTTCGCTCTGCGGAATCATAAATAGCTCAAATGCCAAACTATTATTTATGGCTGGAGTCTAGGCTTGTATTTAGCTAAAAGAAGTTTTGACAAAAATTCTGTTGGCGTGGAAGGCGTCCCCGCTCCATAATTATATTGAGATAATAGTTCCGGTGCTGCTCCCGTTATAAATGTGCTTTCACTATAACGCCGGAGCGTTTTAACCCTTTTAAAGAGAAATTAGACAAAATGAGAGCAATTATTCACAGAACAAACAAATTTGTTCTCAATTTAGGCCGCAGCGGTGCGTCAAAACGATGCTCCTCTTTCGGGCTTAGCGGAACGAATATTTAAATTGACGCAATGTCCTTAACGAGTCCGTTTTATAGATAAAACATAAAGGGCCGCCCGAAAATTAATTAATTTAAATAAGTCGCTTCATGTTTGGAAAAGCGGGACCGTTTTCAAACACTCCTGTCCAACTCTAATAATAATTTAGCATACTGATGGCAAAATAATGCACAGTGGGCTATGTATGAGCAGATGTAACATACCGTGTATACAAATAAAAAAACAAACGTTTGAAAAAACACAGCGACACTGCAAATCCTGATACAAAAATAAAACGAACAATATCCGGACTACCACAGCTACAGAGTAAATGTTAGATATGGATTAATATGAAGCTGCATGAATGTGCAGGTGTCGTTATTAAAACAAAAGGACAATGTTTTTATTTTGTGCTAAAATCACAACTCGGAATTTTAAAACAACGCGACTCGACTCGCACAAGTCACAATTAGAAACGTTTCAATTGACAGACAAATATTTAACACACGAACAACTCCCGTACTCAATAACTACTCTAGATAAACAGTTTGAATCCATTAGAAAGTTCGGGAAGACTTAAGTCACGTTTGTTGCGCTAAATGTCAATAGGATTTGCTGCAACAATCCTGCAAAAATTATTCGTTCTAATTGCCGTTGAGTGAAAATCTAAACCGGTGCGGTTTCAGTCTTGAAATCCTGTGCAGTTGTTGGCGCTAACAATATTAGGAACCCTGTTCTAATTGCGACAGTAACTCAAACTCCTTTCCCTACCCACGCAGTGGTTTCGTTCAACACGCAGCTATGTAAATGAATGGTGTAAACAATTACCGTTTTAGTTTTTCGGTGGAACTGTTTAATTACTTGTGAATGGAAAGCCTTAGGTTTGATCAACACTGTATTAAGTAAATGGGTCTTTGTGATGTAACGCCGGATTCTCCGAAGTTTATGCAAGCATGAGTTCCAGATGAACAAGTACAATTCGGTTTCAATACCCAATTGTAGTGTACTTTGGCCAAAGTTTTCAATGACGTCTCATGTTCGAATCTTTGATGGTAAATGACTGGGTTCGAATTTTCGATAAATTTTCAATAAAGAAATCGGGAATTCATTTATTGTTAAAATGCCGATAGCGCGCGGGCCTACAACAAGTCTGGTTATTCCTCCGGGACATTTCCCAATCCTCGAATGTTAGCTTATTTCCGGAGCCATTCTGTACCACTCCGGTTCCGGAGTAGGAGCAGCAATTTTCTTAAATGTAATTACAGCGCGGCTGAGAGCTAAACCAATCGAGACAGGGCCTCGTCGACTAATTTAAGCTCTCTCCTTAAACTACTTTATTTGTTTTCTATTTTTCGCCAGATTAATGGTCTATTTTACATATTCAAGCGCCGAAACTTGGAATCGAGTGCAAAATTAAACACGATGCTGCCGGAAATGCTCTCAGCATAATTAAAGTCGAAGCAGGAATGAAGTCGGGCTTACCTACGACCAACATCTCGCGGTGTTCGGTGACGGTCTGAAAGAAGGGAGCCTCTCCAGAGACCTCGCATCTGTAAACACCGCTGCTGGAGAGCTCAACGGAAGACAAAACGACAGCAGACTCGCTGGAGTTGTGGATCTGGAATCGCAAAATATCAAACTTTTCAGTCAACACGAAAGTTTATTCGCGACTCGTTCGGTTAAACAACCAATTTAACTGATAACTTTGATAAAAGCTTTCGGAATATGTAATGCCGGAGCTGTCTGATAAAAGGTCGATATTCAATCTATTTCCAATTTCTGTCAATAGTCTGGCCCCTTGAAACCCCTAGGTGATACATCACTCCTTTCTTGTAAGGTAGTCTACTGAGAAAATTGATTACGTCATGTTGTAATACTACAGCCTGCATTTATAACATTATATATCCAAACGTCACTCACTAAAAGCTACGGATAGCTAAAAAATTCACGGCGGAAGCCTTAATATTTGCCATTTCTTACCTCACCTAATGCGAAAATTCAGAAAGTGTGCCAACGATCAAACGACAATGTATCGGAAAATCTACTCGTTACACACACAAAAAAGAAACTTTGACAAATTTTCTAACAAATGGACTCCGATCAATTTGCTTTCAACCGCCTAAATCAATTTTTACCACGCTTTGTTGACGTCACATCTACTCTATCGTCTGGCACATATTATGTTGCCATTACGGCGACAGCCTAAAAGATTTGACAAAACAAAAACCAACAAAGAACTCCCACTCCACCACAAAAATCCCCGTTAAGATCGGCCTCTTATTTTTATAAATTCCATTGGGGCAAACATTTTGTGGACAATTACCTTAATAACACAAATAAAATCATTTCGAATCATGACAATATGAAATAAAACAAAAAATACTTCTTAGATCGTTGAAACTTTTTGGTTTTTTTTTTTCGCGAATGTTTAATAGTTGTTTCTAATTTTGCAAGAACAAATCACCAGGAAATACGAAGTCGAACCCACGCAATTTGTACTATTTATTTGTTGGTGGTGTTTGTAAAGACCAAATATTTAAATGTAAGCAAGAATATGTCGTAAATGCAAAATGACTTCCTTCCTACGAGCATGATATTACGTGTAAATAACTAGGAGCATATCTACATATTTATGCCTTGTCATAATGTAGACATTAAACTTGCCATTTAATAAATTGTCAATTCAGAATAACAGTAAATTTTTTCTAAATTCAGTTATACTGACAGGAACGGGGCCGCTGTGTAGGCTTAATGACCTGTCATGCGAGAAAAATTTGGTCCATTATTGTATTAATAAAACGGTGAAAGTAGCGAGAATAAGGCGTCGAACCTTCTGTTTCATCTGTGTATATTAAGAAGCGTAATTCCTCATATTTATGGTTGTTTTTTTCGGGTTATTTAGCGTTGCATTATCATATTTTGTAAGGAAGTTGCAGGCAGACGAAGACATAAATCAAAATTTAGTAGAGCGACACGCGAGAAAACACCTCGGCGCGGTAGATAACGAATTCTTGAAATGATTCATTTCCATATAATTAGAATATCCAGCCAATAGTGTACGTCGGATGAAAAATTACATTAAACAAAGCAGGGGCATAATGAGATGTCTCTCGGATAGGATAGAAAATTGAAAACTGACACCAACTAAGAAATTTCCCGGCGGTGTTTACGCAAAAAATTAAATCGCAAATCTTTTAAATAGGATATTCTTCGCTTCTCCGAGCAGCATTATGATAACACGAGGTTGTTAGAGAGAAATACTGCCTTAATATCTTAGCCTTGCTTGGTGGGCTTGGATAACAATGCATCATATTCATAACGCTCTTCGCGTTGTAAGCACATTACAACTGGCTGTAATGGCCGAGTTCTATTGATATTACCGCTGTTCGAGCTAATGCTGATATTACTGCACTTGGCAATTCCACTTCATGTTACTTCATGTCGTTCGAGTTATGTATATCGGCGCCACGGAACGTCACAAAACGACGCTTTTATCTCCGCAAGGTCAAAATTCGATTTTCACATTGAAACGATTATAAGATTTTCTCCAACAAATTCAAGATATGAATAAAAATCACGACCAAAGGCTTTCCCAGACTCTTCCCAAACAATCTCACGAATGGCTACGATCAACTCGAACACTGATGGGATTAGATTTCATTCAAAAACATTCCCATTTAATTTTTCACAACCAATTCCATTTCTCAATAATTCTAACAATTATTCTCCCATTTAATTATTTGAAACCAGTTTTATGGTCAAATTAACAGACACCATCTATAGTATATTTTTTTACAATGCGGGCATAATTATTCTTCAAATACATATTACTTCTTTTATCGAATAAACGGTGTTTGCAAATTTTTGTACAGGGTCGCTAAAAAGTGTAAATGCAGCTAAATACACACACCAGAAAAGTCTAGAAATATTAGTAATTTTTCTGAATAATGATGTAATAAGACATTTTTTTAAACAAATTGTAATTTTTCAGCGTAAATTTCAAAGATTCCAAGAAAATAATTTTGTTGCTCAATTAAAAAAAAAACAAAAAACCTGTTGTTTCTAACTTAATCTTAAGTGACGTTTTTACAATTAAAAAGCCAAAAATATTATATTTATGGTAATTACTGCAAAGTGTTACCACATCATGTCTATCTCTTCTTCGAAGATTTATTGCCGCGCTGCACTCAGGGCTGCAAATAACTCTTGATGATTTTTTTGCGGAACATTTATCCATAGAACTATTCTTTGGGTGTGTCCTAAACGTATTCAAAGAGTATCAAGTCAGAAGATTGTTCTGGCCACAGTAAAACAAAAATTTGTTTACTTTCGTAAAAATTTCTTAACCACTTGAAGTGTGCAATTGACAATATCTTCCATAAAAATCAAACCATCACCGTAATTTTTTATGTTAACCCAGGCAAGAGGTTAAAAAATAAGATGTCTATAGCAAACTGCGTTTAAAAATGATTTAATTAAAACACGATCGCTTCTTCGTACGATTTGTATTCCATTCTATACCATGATTGTTTCACTGAAGTACACTGAAGTAAGGATATAGTCCTGGACATGTTGGAAAAGATTTTCTCTGTCAGATACTCTTCTAATACGCATTTTTGTTGAATCCGAGTGGATTCCAGATTGGGATTCATCAGAAAACAAAACATTAGCTCACTGTTGCAAATAACAACCAGCAAATTTCTGAGTTCATGAAAGTTTGGTTACACGTTTTGACTGACCCATTTTTAACGACAATTTGGTAAAGGATCTTATTCGTTAAACTTTTGTCTTGCCTTACGCCAAAACTTACGGTAATAGTTTAATATTCATCCAAGATATTGCCAACCACACACTTCAAGTGGTCTAGGAATTTTTACCAAGGTAACAAAATTTCTGTTTTAACAATCTTCTGACTTATTGAAGTTGTCTAGGACATCTCCATGAGTTCTATAAATAAATGTACCGCAAAAAATTCATCAGGAGTTATTCGCAGTCCAGTATGGAAGAAAATCTTTCAAGAAAAGATAAACAAGAATGCCACGGAGTTGTTGAACTGTAGTACCTAGTAGGGGTCACTCTCTGCATTAGTTACCAAAAATATTATTTTATTTTAGTTTTTTAACTGTAAAAACGTCACATAAGAACAACAGTTTTTGTTTTTATTACTTTTTTATTTATAACAATGACAAACAAAGTCATTTTCGTGAAATCTTTGAAATTTTCGCCAATAAATATCAAATGGTTTAAAAAAAGCCAAAATTCAGCAAAATTACTAATATTCCTAGACTTTTCTGGTGTATCTATTTTAGAAACAGTTCATCAAGTTGTTTGAACTTAGTAAAAACCTTTTCGTGAAAAAGCATTTTGTGATCCACTTTTATTCAGATTTAGTTTGCAGTAACTTTGAAAATAAAAATCTTTGAATATGCCATGTATTAATTATAATTAACTTTGCAAGGAGGAGAACTAAAGTTGGTGAATTATTCCATTTGCAAAGTGTTGATAATGAGGAGCAAGCAAGTCGATAACGTAAATATTGTATGAGTAATGTCAGTGTGTGCTTTTTCGAGGTATGTTTATATTGTTGAACACTTTTGCCATGTAATATAAATGAGTGTTCCTGCACGGCAAGGCAAATAGATGTGATAAAGCGTATTGAAATGTTTTATTAAAATATATGACGTCTCGTATGAAATATTAATATCGCGTTGATAATGGAACAGTCTAACAAAAAAGATTGACCCTTTCACATTCTACTTAACTTTTATTTTTGTTACGTTTATATCGTGTAATTCAGTAAACATGGTGTTAGTGGAAATTTATGTAAATTACAAAACTTTTCTGCGGCATAACCAGGTTTCGTGCGATGTAAGTGTTTAATGGCTTAGCGAGTAATATCATAACTTATTAAAATTTCAAGACCCGTCGCAATTTTAAAAAAATTCGATTCGATGTGGACACGAACCATTTATCAAGTTTGCTCAATATCAATGAGGAAGCGTCGAGTTATCTTAATGCAGACGACGAGCAACAAATTACATGCAAGGAAATTTCTTTATTCTTAGAGCTTTTCCAAGGAGCACCCATTAAGATCAATGATGCTGATGCAACGGAATCAAGAACGATCTTCTTTTCCGGAACTTTTGCAGTTTTTGCTGAGACACCACCCCAAATAATGTCACTTGCTTTTAACATTTATTCACTGCGCAATAAATAATACGAGTATAAATGCAGCACTGCGGAATATTGAAAACGTGTACGCGTATTAATTTGCAAATGCCGTGGCTCACGTATATAAGGTGACACATTAGCCGCCGCTAAATAATTTAATTAATTTGCAGCGTTCAGTTTCCGCAAACGTCACACATAAAATATTTAATCCGGAAATCAATACGCAATTTTTTTCTATTAGTTTGCCTCCATTGTTTCTCATCCTCGCCCGAATTTAATTCTGTAAATTACATGCGAACAAACTGTACAAAGTCAAATTACACACTATGCATTAATTGCTTTGAAATCTTCATTTACGGAAACGTTTATGCCTTTGTGCCATTTGAAATTAAAATTAATTGAAATATAATTGTCAGTTTTTACGTGCCTTGTTGAACTTTATCAGCACTAAGTTACAAATGCTTATTTTTCAAGTCGCATTTAACTTTCAGTCGTAAATATAGGATGTGTCTGTCAATCTTCCAAGCCACCAGCACTGGGGAATTTAAACTTGATTTATAGGCAAACGCTTGTTAAAAATAAAAGTCGACATTTTTAATGTTACGTGGAGTGTTTCACCATGTGCTCATCAATTAGCTTAGAAAAATTGAAAGCGAGTTTTTCTTGCAATAAAATTGGTGTAGTAGCTACATTTCGTCAAATAATGGCCTAGTTTAGCACTCATTTACGAAAATTTACATGTAACACATGTGAGTTATTCGAGCAGCGAAATGTGATACGAAAAACATTATCCCGCGTAATTTATTCGAGCTTTGAAGAAGATGCAGCAACCACGTTCTAAATTACAATCGTTAAAACCAACCCCGGCATCATCATATGTACATAAACACAAAGGTCTCCGGAAAATTTAACCTCGCAGCGAAATCAATTAAAGCTCGAGTGCGGTAAAAAGTGCTTACATCGACCTTGACGCCCGGAAGATGGAAGACTTGAGCAGGTGGCATGTCACGGGGTACGTAGCGATAGAACTCATTGCCGTCCTTATACCACTTTACGGAATATAAGACCTCGTCGTCCAAGTCGAAGTGGCACTCAAGACGAACGTCCTGGTTCCTCACCACCGGACTAGGAACTCGAAGTTCCAGTAAGTGCAACGAGAGCCCACCTGGAACGATCAAACGAGATTTATTAATTAAGGAAAAGAGCGGAATTTGGTTTATTCACACACTGTGGAGGCAACCCAACAAGGCGATTAATTACGAGCTAACACTCGACCACGCTGTATTAAGAATTTTCACATTTATTATTCGATTTGTACGTCATTTTGAAATGAAAAGAGAGCTTGGCCGGTTAATTCGGAATATAGATTGAAAGCTTGGAACATTTTTTCCATTATTCACACAACTTAACGCTCAATTAAAACACTATCCGCATCAAATTTCATTCATTCCGAACTATTTCCCCAAATTCCTCGCTTTCAACAAACAACAACGTATGGATCAGTGTTTACTCAAACAGAAACGTTAAACACACTTTTTTTGAATTTCAAACATCAATCAATTTCTTGTTTATCCGGGTCTTGTTTCACACTAAATTCCTTATTATGCTCAAATACATACAATTGACAATGTCATCCAAAACGATGTAAACAAAGAGAAAATTAAATTAAATTAATTGTCGGTGGAGCTTGGTCGATTCGGGAGATAAAACATCGTCAGCATTTTGTGTACATTTAGTAAACCAGCTAGATGCAAGTGTTTTAAAGCAGACAAAGCTTTTGATCGAGTCGCTCATTAAATTTTTATGTGAAAGTCAACACAAATTCGGATTTGTGGCGATTTTGGGGTTTGATAAAAAATTCTTGAACCGAACGTTTTATTTACAGAAAGATAAACCACACGTAGGCAAACCAAATACAATTATTGAAACATTGCAAGAAATAGAATTTAGAGACAAAAATTTCGCTCATACGGCTAATATTTGATAAACAAATTCCCCAGGTCGCGACATGATTATTCCACGCAGAGCGAAAAGCTTTAACAAGCTGTCATTTTTCCATTAATGAAAAAGCTAGGCCTCTAGAATTTACTCCCACATGCATAATTGACTAAGCGGCGTCATTTGATGTCCGGGTATGGCATTAAACAATTTCAGACCGATTCTTTGAACATCAAATGCACCTGGACAGAATTAAAATTGCTGTTGTAAAAAATGCGAATTTGATATGTACCCAAGTTTTGTTTCAACAAGTACTCAGTTAAATGAACTTTCAGAAAAATCGCGTATACATCAGAGAAAGAGGAAGTCTTTGAACGGCAACTAGTTTAAGTGGAAGCTCTGAGCTTTTGTGGCAGATATCGCCAAGAAAGTAAATGAAACCAAATCAAATCTCCTTTGTGAAGACGTCATGTCTCTTGCTTTACATTTATTTTGACTTTATTTATTCTTTATCTTTATTCACACTCGAATGCGCAATTCCCGCCCCAATGCGATCTATTTCTTTAAATAAAAACCGAACTGTTTTCCTACTAGTGATGGTTATTAGTGTGTTTACTTTTAGGGGAAAGGGACAAGGCATTGAACAGGATATATTCATGCTGAAAATAGCGTTACGCAAAGAAGGGACCAGTTGCCTTTAATCTTCTTGCTCGGTCTCTATCGTTCTAAGCTTCTCTTCCTAGCCGATTTGCATGCTTTAGAATCTACAAGTTGGGATAAAATACTCGTCAAAAGACGTTTTTACAATTAATATTACAAACTCGGATCAATACTTGTGCTACCATTAATAGAAAATTCAAATAGTTATAAATTTTTCTCGGAGAAATCCGGTAGGAAATGCGTCTTGTAACCCTCTACGAGCAAATCCGGTTTTATAGGTAACTGTGTAGATTTTATTGCCTAACTTATTGTATTCATTGTTTCTCTTCCCAGTGATAATAAAATCGAACAAAGACTGATGGAGGCCGACTATATATTTCGAATTCAGCTGAAGATAAATGTAAAGCCTTCGATTCAATATGTTTCTCATTGCATACATCTGTACTGCATAAATGATTTCAAGCTTTGTTCACTTGACTCCTAAATCCAGCTTTCCCAAAAATTCTAAAAATCAACATAATTTAACTAATTAAATCCACTGGTTGGCAAACGTTACCTATTAGCTGTTTCAAAACTATAAAAACGCCAACGTCGCATTTTCTCTAAAATTAGCTGTTATAAATTATTCATGTACTTCAAAAAAACAATAGCTAATGCAATTCATACTTTCAATGAGAGACTTAATCATTGATAACTATTTAACACTTTTATCAATTTTATTTAAAAAATAATTCAGTAAAATGCGACGTTGCAGTTTTTATAGTTTTGAAACAGCTAATACCTACCAAAAGTAATTTATTAAATGATTACCATTACCATAACGAATTACTTCTTTCAAGAGTTTCATTTTGGATACCAGTAAACTACTAGGTAAATGTAATAGTCAATTTCTTAGTAAAATATAGGCTGATTCTTTTAGGGCCTGCATTAGAAACTTAATAACTTCTAATATACAATGTGTTCAAAAATGATTGTTCATCAAGTCACCTTTGAATTTTGAACGTAATATGGCGTTGAATAAGAAAAATACAAGAACAAAAATCACAGAAATATAAAACACAAATCAAAACAAACCCTACAATTGAAACAACTTTGCCAAGTGAGTAAAAAGCTAATTCAAAAACTTGACAGAAAAATTGCGATAGTCATTTGGACTAAGCGCACATTGATTTTGAATTCCATAATCAACTTGATGAACAATCATTTTTGAACACATTGTAGTTACAGCTTTAAAATTTTGTATACTATCTAAATCGAACAACTAAATTATTTTCAAAATAGCTGAACTACGAGAAATTGGCGCCAACTTTGAAATTTTAAATAGTAAGCACCTATTTTTATTGTATTTTTGAATTAGCCTGTTAAAAATGAGTAAAATGCACCCTAGTTGTTAGTACTTATCTGTCATAGTTTTTGACATATATCAATTTTTTCTAGAAATTTTCATTTGCAGGGGTTCATTTAAAATCTTACAGCTCGTGAACCCTTTACAATAGGTGAATAATTCTTTTTGCGTTTGATAGACAAAGGTTTGAAGGGTCTTCTCAAGTCTTTAGGATTGTCAACTGTCAAACTGCAAGGCTATAATGTTTTTTAAAAATCATGATTAAAAAATGTTTATAGAACACTTTTTTAAAATAAAATGTCCCTTTTTCAATGGCAAACAAAAGAACATCAATTTATATACAGACTTTTATTAACATCTTCTATATTTATCTCTTACAGTATATGAAATAATCGCAAAAAACAGAATTTTGGCTCATTATTTTCATTTTTAATCGAACTTTTGAAAAATACGATAAATGTGTGCTATTAATTAAAAGAAATATTCTATTTGTTCATTTTCATTCAAGAAGTTCAAAATTCGATATTATTCTATAACATAATTCGTTATGTTATAACAGACTATAATTAAATGTTATTGTTTTATTGCTTATTCGATGATGAATCACCTAAAAAATAAATAAAACATTGAAGGTTGACAATTTTTGACCATTTTACAAGTTTTACTTGATTAACTATGAAAATTACGAAGTAAAATCCGTTTTTTGTCATTTTTTTCAAAAACTGTAAGAGATAGGTATAGGAATTATTGGTAAAAGTTACCATAAATGTCGATATTCTTTCGATTGCCGTCTAGAAAATAAAGTCGTTTTATTTGAAAAAACTGGATTATAGCAGTTTTTTGAGAACTATTTTGAAAAAATCATACTAGTCATGAATTTTGATAGTTTACAATTTCGAAAACTCTTCAAACCTTCGGTTATCAGAACGCAAAAAAAAACTATTCACTTATCACAAAGGATTCCAAAAAATTATGACAGATAAGTATCAACAACTTGGGTAAATTTTACTTAGGTAAAATGTGTGGTTACTATTTAAAATTACAAACTTGGCGCCAATTTTTTGTAGTTCCGAAAGCTCAACCATTTTGAAAATAATTTAGTTGAACTCAAACTGGTCAATTGAGATTATACACAAAATTTTAAAGCTCTAGCTATATTAGAAGTTAGAAAGTTTCTAATGTAGGCCCTAAAAGAATTAGCCTGTATATTGCAAATCCTAGGCAAAATATTGTAAATGCTCATATCTATAAAATTTTGACGTAAAAAATTGATTAAAATTCATCTCACTTTTACAATTTATGCGTAAAAAATGTACTTAGCCCTTAATTAAATAATCTAGCGTTTAATTTTTTCCTTTTCATTTTTTTATTTGTGGTTAGAACTATTTATGCATATTCATATATTCATTTCGTTTTTTGTTATCCAAATTAAAAGTGTCACAACAACAGTGACATGTAGGCGAGAAAACTAATTTACAGATTCATAAGATAAGTACAAACTCGTGTACAATCAATCGTTTGTGCGCTCTCAAAATATAATTTAAAGGAGAACGAGATATTTTCGAGTCCAAAGAGCCCTAAGTTACCTAATAATCATTATTTTTTATCAACTGGCTATAAAAAAATTGCAAATTCAAGTAGGTTGAAAAAAAATTTTCTACTTGCTTTATCAACATCATAGCCCACCAAATGTATGCGTAGATATGCATACAACATGAAAATAATGCATTTTTCACAAGAGTAATCCATAATTAGGATTACAAATTACTGTGAAAAATTGCTCACAATAATTAAATAGCCTAGGTGATTTAGGGCCGATGTACAAACATTCGTTGTAATCAAATCAAATGACTGTGCGAAGTAGTTTAAAGTTTTGTAAATCCACCCCTTAACAGTATATTCTTGAAAAAAACAAGAGTTTTAAAGCATGTCCAAAACGTTGTGCTTTCGTGGTCCGAGATTCGGCTCGGTTTCCATAAATCATGCCATTTCACGCAAGCCGGAATTTTTATTCAAATTTATTTTTAAGGTAACCAAAATGCAAAGTTGTAAATTGGAGATTTGCGCCTCCGCACCTTTGTCAAAAAGACGTAGGATATAAAAATATGAGAGAGCGAGTTTGTTGTGCAGTCTTAGGGTTGTGTATCGTCAAGGGAATCGGTATTTGATCGTCAATAGAGTCGAACTACGATACATCACCTCCCTCGGTGACAATCCTCGCCTCTATCCCCGTCTATCAGATCCCAATTTAGCCGAATCCCCAAGCAATCAACAGATGACACTGGTTGCCTGCGGGAATTACATAACATCTTTTTATTAATCGATTTTGTTTGGATTACAGCCTTGGGAGCAGGCTTCTGTATTGTTAGATGTTATCTCGGAATCTTATTTTCGGGAAGAAGGAGGAGCGCGAGCGAGAGGGGCATTTGAATAATTGGAATAATTCAGTGTGGTGATGTGAAATGAGCAAGGAGTGCATCGAGGGAGCAATGTTTCACATAATCAAAAAGACCGTCCGTTTATTTGGCATTAAATTGAATGCGCTCATGTATTTATAAGGACCCAAAACGAAATTCCCGGCCCGAGTTATAAATATAAATGACACAGCAGTCCCACAGAGATCTGCAAGGGATCATTTGCAAAACAAATTAAAGAGTTAACATGATGCAGCACTTTACAGATTAAGCTTGGCCAGTAATGGAGCTGAAGCTCGGTACAGTTGCTGTCATCTTTAATCAGTTTGTTTCTCTACTTTACTCTTTTTCCTTCGCTTTAATAATACCAGACCTGGCATCGAGTTTTCCCATCTTTACAAATATGAAGAAGACTACGACTCCGTCGCACACTTTTCATAAACAATCTTTCAATCTCTTATTCATATTTGCTGGAAAATATTTTTCTGCGGTGGTAACATCTCGACTTCATTGCACCGACACAAACAACCCGACGATAAATCCCTCCGGCTTGAATGGCCTTTTAATAATTTCTAATAGCGCCGCTATAATAAATCATCGGGGTATTTCAGCCGTTTCAGGAAGTGCGCCTGTGGTTACTATTGTTTAATACTCTTTGACGTATGATTCAGTTATGTCCTGTGAGTCAGGACTATGACAAACTCGACTGGTATGGAGGGTGACCTCCCTCATATAGGGGTCGTATCAGATAAGTTTACTACAATGAACACGAGGTTAAATGTGACAGTCCGATTAAAACGCCCTAAGGCATTTTAATATGGCTTTTCGGGACGATGCGGAACACACATTAGATAAAATACACTTTTTCATGCACCAAAGCTATGCAGTTTTGCAATTACATGCAGAACACAATTAAACTCATTTGCGATTACGGAAAATGTCTTCAATTTTATGGTAATTGAAGTCTAAGTCAATGCAAAAAGATTTTAAATTTTTTCTCATACTCTTATTAAATACGAAAATTACAAAATCGGATAAAATGATGATTTTGACGTACTTAGTGGTCCCAAAGTTTCAAAAAAGTGTAAATGACCATTCGAACGTAGAGCACTGAAAAATCTTAAAGATCATCGAGTCAACTTTACACTGAAAAGGCTTCAAAAATATTTCAAATCGTTAAATTACATGCTGAACACAATGCAACAGGTTAAAGTGCTCTGCGATGTTAAGAAAGAAGAATTTAAATAATTTTTAAGATCATTAGTCTTATTTGGTCAAATATTTGCAAGCAATTAAGATAATTTTACTAAATCTTTTCTAAATGTATTTTCGAATCCATAAAGTTTATTTCAGAAAATTATAGTTATAATTCAGATAAGCAAATCATACTTAAGAAAGCGTTAATTGTAATTCGGAATGCGTAGTTCGTAATTCAGAAACAAAAATTTTAATATTTTGACCTTAAAATTTAAAATTTCTAAATATCACAGAAAACCAAAGCTAAGTTCTTGAATATTCTTGCTTAAAAAGTTTTTAAATGTTTTTACAACATTTCTTAAATGTTTGATACACTGAAGTATATCTGATCTTTTAAGAAGTACTTAAGTTGATACAAATGAAAAAAGTGAAATATGAATTACAACTTGCTATTTCTGAATACAGTTTACAACTTCTGAATCACAAAAAATGTTTTCTCAAATCAAATTGACTAATCTGATTTTCTATTAACATTTTCTGTAATACTCTTAAGTAATATGAATAACAATTGATGTTATCTGAAATAGTACAATTGAAAAATGTGTAGTAATGGCAATTAAAGTCAAAAATTTTGTGAAGTTGGAAAACCTAGTCCTTAGAATATCGGGTCATTCACTTAAAAATATAGGCTGTACCAACGATCCCAAAAAGGTCTATATAACTTGTTTATTATTAGAGACATTGACATCTTTTTTTAGATTAGAGCTGCGTTTCTGCTGCCTATTTTAAAAATATAATATTAGTTTTAAATGCCTAAATTTAATAACTAAAGAAATATTTCTCTTAAAAAGTTACTAAAAAGCAACTAGATATTTCTCTTAATTACTAAACTTCAAGTTATTTCAATGTAATGAATAGCGAATAAATAATTCTTTTAGAACCGGTTTATAGAAAGATTCATTAAATTTTAATTCGTCGTTAAAAGTTAACTACGCAAATGGACCAACCAAATTATTACCTATTTCTAAATTTTTGTCAAAAAAATCAATGAAATTAAGCAAAATCGACCAATCACAATTTAGCTGAAAAACATCAGTGTAAAACGCTACTTACAAATTGCAAAAAATATAAAGTGTTCCATGCGGAAAACCACAACTTGGAACTAGGAAAATCAGACCTGCTAACTTTGTCTTTAATGATTTATTTTACTGTTTACTTGAATTATTATCTAATTTTAAGAAAAGAATTGTAGGAAAACATTTCCTTTGGTTTTTACAACGTGTTTATAAAAATGCAGCAATATTTGGTAACATTTAGTAATACTTTTGGTTAATATTTTTCAAAACGTATAAAAATAGGTGTACTTGTACAGCGTTGCCATTTTTTGATTTTGATTTCAGCCAAATAAAAAGATTTGTGACTTTTTTTTATAGTATTCTGTACAGCTCTATCTAGCTACACTCTACCTAGCCTATCCGCGACTTTTGACACACCCGATATATACCGTAATATTTTTAAAATATATATAGCAATGGAGCAGGTATAATATAAAAAAATCAATATTTTTGATAATAATCCAGTTTACGGAGCTTTTTCGGATCGTTGGGGCAGCCTGTATGTTTGTGAAATGCATTCAAAATACACCAGCTGTAATAACAAAATTTTTAATCAAAAAAACTGATGAATAAATTCAAATCATCAATGGAAAACACATGGTTGGAATTACTTATTTTTTTAATTGTGCAAAATTTGTTATCGGAAGGTGTCAAAGACTGAAATAAAATGAAATTTGATTTAATTTTTATTTGACATACTTTTGTATTTGTAGATTGTGCATTAAAAATCAATATAACAGTTGAAATCAAAAACATACGAGTCTCTTGACAAAGATCAATACAGGTAAAACAAATAAAAAAAGTGGAATTATAACGAACTACATTTTTAAACACCTGGAGCGGCCTTACTTAAATTAAATTAAAAAATAAAACATTTATCGATTGTATATTTTTTCAAGTCGACTTCACAGAAAACAATGTTTAACGAGACTGACAGACAACGGCTATAATGATTTTATCTATTTTATGGTCGCATATGCTGCACGAGTTGTGGGTTTTTGTACAATAAAATATGTATACTATTTTACATTTGACAATGGCACAATCCAAAACCTGGATTAATAAAGTATTGACCAGTTTATAATTTCATAAGGACGACTATCCTCACGCTATGTGCTGCAGCCAATCATTGTTTGGTATTATTGATTGGTGTGCACTTTTTTGAAATAGAGCAAATAAACGAGTCGGTAAAATCAATCCTCTTTATGTGTAGTTAAAAAAAAGATTGTCAGAAATCGCTTATTGATGCAGGGCAAAGTCTGAATGAACGAGACAGATGAAATGACAGGTGCAGTAGAGAGCCATCGAACGTCGTTAAATTTCGAGTCGTGTCAGAATATCAAGACATATAATATTCAATTTGCCAGGAGATCCTCGGAAATATTACATTTAAGGTGAACAGGAAGAGGGGGTGAATTGCACTGCGTACAAATTGAGGCATCCTTGAGCCTCTTTCAACGTTGACCCGGGTGACGGCGGACGTGCCGTGCATGGAAACCGTCGCCGAAGTCAAATGTGGCACCGTCACGTCTAGATGGCGACTCAAGACGGAATTCCCAACTACTTTAACTCGGCTACGATCACCTATTCACTTATCATCAATCCTTATGGGACGTTTTCACGACTTGAGGAAGATAATATCTTTACTGGCGAGATAAATTATTCAGGTTATTGTGAACGCAATGAATCAGCACCGAAATCCAATAAATATTATAATAGATTCAGGTAATTTTAATAAAAATTTGACCCCTATTTCATCCAGATGAAAATTTCAAATTTGCCGGATATTGACACTTGAAATTTGCGTTTTTACAGCACTTCCCTACGGATTGCAGCCGTAAAAACTTCACTGCAACTCTCTTTTCCATAATCCCGCCTAATTTGCTCCTCAATCTTTAAACCCGACTCAGACTCCGCTCCTACCCTTGTACCAACTTCAATGAAAATGTTCACATAAAATTACAGACAAACTTTAATTCCGACATGCAATAAAACCACACTTTTTATTCCAACAAGATAAGCTAATATGTGCCCTATTTTCATCGCTTGTCCGTACACCAAGTGGCCATGCTTTGACTTCTTTTGCTAAACTCGATTAATTCCAAAACAAAAATTTATCCTGCACTCGTTAAAAAAATAGCCCAGCGCATTCACCATTTCTCACAGTTGAGCTTAATTATAAATTAACCTTAGATAAATATAAATGTTATAAAATTTTAGAGAATATTATATACTGTATTTAGGCAAAAATAATTTTTGCTTTTTTAACAAAGAACTTCTTAAATTTTCAGTTATTTTAATCTCAAGTGTGCTGAGTGGTTACAGTTAAGTCATTAGTAAACAACGGCAATTCTTACAAAAAGTTTGCCCGGCGCATCCACCATTTGAATATTTTCCCACTATTTAACTAATCAAAAGATAAAAGTAAAACCACTTTCAGTTTAGTATTAAAACCTTTCTATTCATTTCACAGTGGCTTTACAACAAAAAGAATTCATATGGATTCTTAAAAATTTAATAATTTCAGGGCCAGCTCATAAAACATTTAATTGCAAACAAATTGTTTTATGCCGTATTAATTTAAATTTCGCCTTCTGCAAATTGGTCCTTCATTTACAATTCACCTCCAAAACATTTGTTCGTTGCTTACATTTATTTTGTATATTTCTAATTAAAAAAAAATACCCCGTGAATTTACATCAATCATCACTCATCACATTATTGACAAAACTTTCTTTTATAAAGATAAACTTCTAAAGAAAGAATTCAAACATTGAAAATTAAATGTTGACTAATAAGAATTATTTATATACAAGATGTTTTGAACCCATAACAGATTTCACAGATTTCAAGGATCTGACGTAAAATAATTTCAAAAACTCTTTCTAGATTTGTTATTTGTTTTATTTTAAAGATGGAGATATCTCACAAAAAATATAAAGTCAATGGCAACTTATTTTAACTGTTTTATGTTTTAACGGAAATTGAAAATATCGTTTGTTTTATATCAATAGATTCTTTTCAAAATTTCCTGCGATGAAAAATAAACGAGATATAATCGCATCGAATGAACGAAATCGTGACGTCACAACCGCTTCTCTTCATAGAATCCTCTTATCAATGAAGCTCCTCAATCACCAAAAAACCTGACACATATTTGAACATTTTTCACATCTTTCACAAAATCGAAAATTAACAACTTACTCTACGTGTTTCTGTTCAAAATTTTGTCCTGAGCTTTGTGAAAACATCAGAGAAGTTTAGTCATGTTTTGACAAACTCTGTCAGCGTCAGTTATAAAAACAAAAATCATAATTTGATTTTAAAATTCGACCAAATGCTCGACAGGCGGTTGTGACGTCATAATTAAAGACAAGGTTGTTTTAAGTTGCCAATGTCTCTAAAAACATGTATAATTGCGTGAACTTTTTCAACTTAATTTATTTTTAGACAAAAGTTTCTTTGAAAACCAACGCAATCACGGTTTTTCTCCAAATAAAGAAAACATCAACCTTCATACATTATAAGCATAAATTTTGCTGATCTCTAAACATACTTACTGACGGTTTTATAAAAAAAATGAATTTTAACATCAAAAATTAAAACTATTAGCTGTATCAAAACTACAGAAATGCCAACGTCACAGTTTCATTAAAAGTTAGTTCTTAGAAATTATTCATATGCACTTAATAGCTAATGTACTTTAGAGTTTCAATGAGAGATCTGGAGTTTTCAAACAGCTAATATGTACTGTCAAATTAAAAAAATTATCTGGCGTATCCAACACTTTTCTTCTCAAAGTTTTGGCTACTTTAAGACTATAATGATCATAAAGACGCATTCTTCTACTTTTAAAAGATAAAAACACATTTCCAACTAAATATTATATGTACTCTTTGTATTTTAAGTTAGATTATTCTTAGATAAAAAGTTCGGGCATAAAACATGGTAACATGTTTGTCCAAAATGTTTTTGTGTGTAAAACTTGGTAAATGGAATACACAAAGCAAATTTAGAGCTTGTCAGTTTTATAGAGACGCGAATGTTTTAATCTGATTTTATTATTGTAAATAGTGACAAAAAGGGATAATTTTTTAGCTTCTGTAACAGTCTCTCATGGTCTAACAATAAAGTCTTAATTTAATTTTTTAGTCAAAATTAAGATATTGTCTACAGTTCGCATGCTACTCGTATGTACGACCCATTAAATTTTAGAATATTCATTATATGACCACTTTTGAGATTAACTTACAAGTATTTTTAAGCCTGGAAAATGACCACATGTGCAAGAAAATAACCATATTCAATATACTTTTGACTATTACATTACACAAATTTATCACAGGTCAACAAATCTGAACAATTAAACTACCTTTAACATTTATAATTTTTCAACCTGATTTCGAAAATTTTTACAAAAATCTCTAGCCACGTTCGTTTGTTACCATGTTCGTTATGGCACCTATGTTAAAGCAAAAGAATACAGAAAATAATTCAACTATTTAATTTTTATCCTATTTTGACTACACAATACCTTAATAAACTAACATTAGGAACATTAAAAAAGTTAAATTATTACGATTACAGATTGAAATCTCAACATTACCTTTTGTTAGAGACGTTAGTGTCGCTTTTTAAAAGCAAACAGCAATCCCTCATCATAAAAGACTCCCAGCAACCAAAATAAGCAAGATAGACCTCAATTATGTACTAAGTAATGTTTCTTGCTTGACATTTTACCATATACTTGCCACAAAGGTAACAAAATTGGTCAGGAGATTTTAAACGCCTATACAGTGTGAAGTTTTGATGCCCATTTTTCAAAATAACTTCTACTTTTTATAACTAGTGGTACTTATGTGAAATAAATTGTCAAATAAACAATGAGTAAACAATTGCGTAAATATAGCAACGCATACTACATTAATCTGAGCTTTTAATGAGTTAATATAAGAAGAAACTAGGTTGTTATATCAAAATTAGTTCAATTATTGGTAAAAATGCAACAAATAAACAGTACGTGTCGTCAAAAAACAAAATGTTTTTTGTTATCCAGGAAGTAAAAAACAACTATTCACCAAATTGTCATTAATGTTACCGAATATCTCAAAAAACCTTTTTTTGTAAAAGTAGATGCTCAAAATTTTGGCAATCTACAATCTGAATCCAAACACCGAAGTGTTAATTAGTTTAGTTTAATTTACCTCAAAATAAAAACAGATTATTGGACCAAAAAATAAAAAATTGCCCGGCGCATCCACCATTTCTCTTCATCATCTTTCCATTCTGAAGATTTCTTTGGTTTGATGCCAAAATTTGAAAAACTGCATTATAAATTTAAAGATAAGTATTCTAAAATTTTCAGTTTCCTAAACCCTGTTTGAACCGTTCGGTGTTGGTAACAATTAGAGGCGAAACTTTTCGGAGATGAGGCGAGTTTGGAGCAAATGTACTGTTAAATATGAAAATATTCTCCACAATCCGTTGCGAGGGTGGGCCATCGCGAGTACCCCAATCATGCGGATGCCATATATCTCTATCATATAATAAGCAGAGTAACGTATGGTGTAACGGCCGGGTGCTGGGGGATAAAGGCCTGTAATCTCGGCGAAGAGGGAGTGAGATAGTGGGGGTGGAGTTGTTGTAATCATCCCTAGCTGCCAACTGGCCCGGCACTAAAAAGTTGAATGACTTTGTAACCCCGGATTACTTGCGCTTTGCACGCACACATCCTTAAACTATCTCCTGTGTTACATTGAGAAAAATCAATCCAGGATTGGTAAAGTTCGTATTACAATTACACAACTGGAAAGTATAAATCCTGAGAAAAATTCAAATTTACTGTGTGTTCATTTCAATTTACGAAACTTTTAGCCCCGAGTCGGCGCTGATTTAAATCAGGAACGCAACACATTTATCTATTTCTTTATGTCAGGCCAAGAACATTGAAGAACTTAATTTATGTAAAATTATTTGGCAGCAGTTGCAGCTGTATCGATCCTCACTTGAACTCATTTTATTTTTGTTGGTCAATGTTCATAATCCGTCCGAGAAATATGTACAAGTGCAATGACCATTGTTATCTCAAATTGTTAGGTGTTTTAATATCTTGTGAGCTCACTTAAGCGTACAGCGACTGTAACGACAAACAAGGGAACAGGTTTTAGCTTGAGATAACTCGATCGCACTTTCAGAGATTAAACCCACTTGGATTAATTCCTGTTTCAAATTCAAGAAACTGAATAATATCCTAAACACCGAAGTTGTTGACGGTGCACGTAATCCGTGTGATAATTTTTATTCGAAATGATTCCAAACAGCTGTCGGAATGTAATAATGATTATTACAACCGACAAAAATCCAATTTATTAAAGTTTAATGAAATATCTGTTAGCGGCAAACAATTTGCGGTTCTTCGATTCGAATGTCACAAATCACGCCGGATTTACCGAATAATATTTAACTGAATAAATATTATTAATATTATGTTACATTTAGAATATATTTCATTACGTTGTTCTATTGTTATCTAACAAAGTGCCTCTATAAAATTTATAGAGTTGTCAGGGGGCAGCCATAAATCATTGTTTTATTTCCAATCAATTATAAATAATAATTTATAAAAAATCTGTGTAATTTATGTGTGATTGATGTTTGTTTAACAATACAACAAAACAGTGTCCCTCGAATGTTTGTATTCATGTCAATATCATTTATCAAAAGTCGGTATAATTAAAAAAGTTATTAAGTGTAGTGTGAAAAAAGAGTAATAAATCAACTTTCACAAGTCGCACAAAGTAATAGAAATCTTCAAGTGTAATTTCGGTAAATAAGCAGTGAATGCAGCGTTCCAACTAATCAATAAAATACACTTTTGTGCTATCACCCTTCAGCACAGATAAAATCTGATTCGTTTATGAAGAAACTGAATTATGCATACGTAATCAATATTCAAATCATTACTCCATTCATATTTGATGTAGTGTGATGGTTATGAAACGAAGTCAAATGTAACGAGAAATTTATTTGAACGCTGTAACACCTGTCCCCGCATGGGTAATGTCAAATATCCGAAACATGATTTAATAAATGCAAAGAGAAACAATTAATTTCTGATTACGCTTTTGTTAACCGAAAGACAAAACTACGTATAATTAAATGCATTCGGTTTGACGATTCTAAAACTTTGCGAAAACATTAAGCAAATCAAATTACAAGAAATCTTGTATTTCTCGCCACCATGCAACACCAACTTTATTCAATTTCAAGAAAGTTTGTGGAAGTAGAAATAATTGCTGTTCTTTTCCTCGCTTTACTACGAGCACACCTACAATTAAAAAGTAGCTGCTGAAATTAAGGCATTACTAATAGAAGTGCTTTAAATTACTTTAAACCGAGATAAAGGCATAATAAATGAGCCAACTTATCTTTCGCTAGTCGATAGTCTTGCACGTCTTGTCGCAATAAAATTTTTCCATCTAAATGCTGTAATCTTGAAATTATTAACAGGAGAGTGCACCCCAGGGAAGTGTGGGAGAAATAAAAAAGATGTGCAGCTTTTTTAGCGAGAATCTTGACGCCTCATTTTAAATAACGTTGTAATACATCTTGACTTCCTTTCCAAGTGGTTCACTAATTAATTTTGCGAAAAACGGAGCAGGAAAACGAGAAAAAGCTGTGCAGTATTTATAAACTTTGATTCGGATTTATGTTGCGAAAATTAAAAAAATTACGCAAAATGTTACATTATGAATCAATCACGATTATTACAATAAACCCCTCAGCGAACAAAATCCGCTTGTCAACTCCATTTGAAGCAACCTATGTCAAAAGTTAGGTGCAGATTTCGCCTACACGGACTCAGACTCCATTTGTGTCTTATTTTATTTCGCATCACGAATTTAAAGAAAAGATCAAGACCAAATTTGCCTGCTGGAGTCTGCAATAGTGTGATAGGAAAACTTAAACGCAACGCTAGTAAAAAAGCGAAAAAGCTCGGGATTGGAGCTTAAATAAAGCTCTGTTTTTGGCAAGTTTGTAGCGAATTATAATTCAATGAACGCTTCCGGCGGATGTAATTCCATCAATATATGATTAATCGGCCTCTTAAGCAGGGATTAAATTTCGCATTGGTGTTACTAATTAGTGCAATGGCGTAATCTCACTAATTATAAATGACTGGGTTCGAAGCCAGTGCATTTCGGATTGAATCGATCGAGACGCGGGCTGTTTTCGCATGTGTGTAAGAGTGACAAATATCCGGGGAAGTTATTTATGCTATCTGATGAAATTGACACCAAATTAATACCGGTCATCCCTCGCTCTTTGATAAACGGTTTTAAAATGGCTCCGACTTTATGAATATTGCCTATTTTAATCACGATCTCTATGTAATTTATCGAGGAAAATATGCAAGCGACATTATTGGCCATGTATGCTATCTCGTCTGATTTATTTGTTTACTGAGTAAACACGACTTACGGACAAACCGTATGATTTATCAGCATTGTGTTTATAAATCATGTAGAATATTATCAAAGGACCGATCGAAAGGACAGCGTAAATTTTCGACGTTTTCGTTTCACTAAGCTTCCTCTCAACAAAGTAGAAGTTAGCATCACCAAGGGAGCTCTGTTATTCTGCCCACTACTGATTGGATAACAAGTAATCCGAGTTAATTGAAAGTGGATTGGATTGATCATTCCTAAGCTCACCTTCGACCTTACGTACTTTGCGCCAGAAATTACAACGAGCAACGCCAAACCGAAGTCTTCATAATCGAAAAAGCTCAAATCCCGGCATTAATTATACAAATGTACATTAACGGTCATGTTTATACATCAATACCGGTTGAATAATCCCAGTTATTAGCAATTTCAAGCAATAATATTAAACATTCAATAAATACAAATACAAGACCCCCGTTCCAGACACAAATAACCCTAGTTTACTTTTCATCAAATGCGCAAACAGCAACAAAAGCAAAAATGTGGAAAACAACGCACCTGAAGCTTTTTCTAATTGCTGGAGATGCAACTGAAAGCTGCGCCCAGAAATTAAAATAAAATACAAACGTATCGTGTGCCTTTAAGAGCATCTCTTTGACAAACCTCTACATATTTTCACTTCGTTTTGGGTTAGAATGGAGTGACACAAAGTCAAATCAGAAACATCGGAGCGGATTTAAAGTTATTCAGTTTTGTGGTCACGCTACCTGAAGTAATGCCATTCACTCCGCCATCCTCCAGAGACAGAACTTCAGAGCGAGCTCTTAGATGTACGTTTTTACAAGAAGAAATAATTTAGCTAAGACGTCCGACAATAATACGCCAGATTTTCGACAAAGTTTAAAGTTTTAATCGCCAAGTTTTTCCCTCCTCACAAACGTATCCATTTTTTTAGAAATCGGCGCAAACACTTGAATTTTTTGGATTCAGAATTAAATATATTAACATCAAAATGCTTTTAGCTGGCGCGACGGCAAAAAATTAAATACAAGAATTTTCGCACCTTGTTCGTGTCATTCAGTTTTGAGCTGAATTTGTCGTGTTATTGTTTCAGTTTTGTCCGTTTGTTGGGGCCATTAGGCAAATTCGGGTCGGAACCTCTTGTAGTGTTCGGTGCAACAAATAAAATAAATAACTGACGGCATTAACAGTGTGTCGCAGGTATTTAGAAATTGTTGTGTTAGCCACATAACGTCCAGAGCTGCAATTACCGTAATCTTCCCCATAAACGTCTGCGATAAAATTAACAAGACTTCATGTGTATCAGATTGTTGTACAAAATTTCACATATGCGTGACTTTGCAATTTGTATAAATTAAAATTACAGTTGGTTGTTAGTAGCGCAGTTTTCATGTCAGATAGTGGAGGAGATAATGAATAAAAAAGTGTGTTAACTTTGAGGTTAAATAATTTATTTAATATCGGGTCCCGAAATTCCGTAATAGCGGATTGATTGGGTTTGAGGATAGCGCGTCGAATAGCGACCGGAAGCAATGCTGCGAGTTACCGGAAGTGTGATCGGATTTGTTAAACGGCAGAAAGGGATTAGAGAGGATTCAGATACTGGACTACGCTCCGTTGCTCCGGAATTCGGCTTAGGGCCGATGGCCGCATTCGGATTTATTTTTATTCTTTGCATTTTGATCCTCACGGAAATTTATAATGCCTTCGATCCGATCAAAATTTTAACGAAACTTAGAAAACAACCCCGCAAATCAAACCCAGTGATTGATTAGTGACAAATCTGCAATGTTGACAAGACTTATCAACAAAATCGAATTATTAATTACATTCGGCCAAATTGAAAATAATCAAACTTCGCTCTAGATTACGAATTTATGGTAATTGAAATTGTTAAATTTACATTATTAATTTTGCTCTAATTAACCGTGAAAGTATTCGCGCATTAACCTGTCACCGATGAAATTTGTTCCAAAAATCTGGTAATAACACGGCTGGACTTGAATATTCGTATTTATTCTCTTGACAAACGACGGATAACATAACGTTTTTTATTCGATTATTCACGCTTCACTGCTTTGAAAATTTTATCACAATACACATTAACCATTCTTTTGTAAAATTAGATTGGACCAACACCTTTTCAAAACTGCACACACACAACAAAACTCTTTTGTTTCACACACTCGCGCCAATTCGCATAAAAGGCTTCAAACTCGAAATGGATCAGAATTACAGCTACACATGTTTAATATTTACATTGGCTCGGTTTAGCAATTACTTCGTTTTTAGACCGAAGATCAGAGGCAGCTCCAAAATTTACCAATTTTACTATTTTGTCATTAAAATACGGGTTGAGCTAGGTAAATGTATCTTTCACTATATCTCAAAAACTAAAGCAGCATAAAAAATTGACATTTTACAATTTTTTCTTACAGAATGAGTCTCCTAAAAGTGTCATTCGCTATACCTCAAAAACTAATAATTTCAGCGTTTGCTATTAAAGTCTTTGTTTTTGTCTATGTATGTGATTTTTTCAGAATCTTTGTTCCCTTCCTTATAATTATAATTAATTAATTAAGAATATTTATATCAACAAATTTAAAAATATGAAAATATTTATAAAATGAAATTTTATAATTTCTATATTTATTCTCAATCTACGATGCTTAAATGTGTTTTTGAGCATAAAATTCTTATAACATTTTTGGCTGGCACCAAAATTACGCTAACTAATTGTTAGTAAACTTCTACTTTTTAAGAGTAGAGCCATTTTATTAATATTTTTAACACAAAACAACATTTAACCTTTGTTCCCAGATGACACAGGAAATAACAATGTTTTTCAACTACTTATTAGTTATTAGGAGTTGTAGAAAAATTCACAGGCACAGAGAAAAATACAAAGTATTTAAAGCAAACGTTAAGTTTGTCCGATTATTTATTTTTGAAATGTAGTAAAAATAATCTTTTAGAGGTCTCATCCTTTATACCCATAACTTACACGCCACCTTTGCTACAACAGGACTAATTTTCTGTTTTTATTTTTTTATGTTTAAATAAAATTTTAGTTTCTAAACCGGTTATGTTATACCGGGTCCGGCAACCTTATCGTCATCTAAGAAAATCACGAATGAAATCAAATTCTTAAAATTTTACACACCTGACTGTATATTGATAAGGACACTCTCAATGTTTATTTTTATTTTTTTTTGGTAATAAATAAAGTCGTGGTAGTTTTGTGAGTTCTTGGGTACTAGCCGTTAATTTAACTAAGTATAAAGTTTTTACACTATATGAATCTCTACCTGCAAGCTGGTGTCACGATTTGCAAATTTTTACTTGCTCGGTTAAATAATCAGTCTTTTTGAATTAAACGCAAACCAGACGCGTGATTTATTAGATGATGATATAGTTTGCCTACAAAGGGATCACTTATAGTTGAATCCAACAGTACTTGAGACTTATTATAGAATAAGACGATTGCCCCTCACAGTGGTTTATATCCCTTGCGGTAAAGATGCCATAAACAAATTTACATTTCTTAGAGCAGGCACGTTTTAAACGTTTGTCCGGAGTGTGGACCGTAACAAAAATTTGTGTTTGGGTTCTCACCAGAGAAATATTCAAAACAATTTCATTAATGCTTAAGTATATTTTTAAAATGTTTGTTCACATATGAATTGATCTAATAAACTTATTAATCTAATGAACTTTACATCTTATGTCTGGATTAAATGAAAAGTTTACTATAAAAATTACTGAATACGGCTCATTTGCGAATCTTCAGAGTGGTACCACCAGCTGTGAAAAAGTGCCATAAATTTAAAATCTGATTGGTGTATTTTTCGCTAATTTCGTAAACAATTAGCTGAAATGAATGCACGTATTTGCTGTTTCAAAACTATAAAACGCCAACGTCACACTTTCTCTCAAAATCAGCTGCTATAAATTATTCATAAACTTCAAAAAAATAATAGCTAATGTAATTTATTCTTTCATTGAGAGATCTAATCATTAATAATTAATTTACAATTTTATCATTCTTATTTAAAAAAATAATTGGGTAAAATGCGACGTTGGCATTTTTATAGTTTTGAAACAGCTAATAGTTTAGTATACAACTCAAAATTTGCCATATTAGTAGAAAATTACTTTTTTTAAATTTTTGTCTTTGTCTGTAATTGGATAAATTGAAAGATACCTTTCTAATGTACATTCAAGCAAGTAGAATTTAAAAAAAAAATCTTGCGCGATAAGAATACAAGAATAGATATTGTAGCCTACTAACACGAGAAAAGTGGACAACCAAAAAAGTTGGAGAGAAATAAGCATGAAAGTTCCCGAAAAAATTCCAAACGCGAGGTCTAGAATATCATCTAAGATTTGAAAACAATATTCAAATTTTATTCAGTACACATTTGGTAGCAAAAAAAGACAAGAAAGCCAAATTTTTGTGTAACGAAATGTCACAAAGTGAAGAACTCGAAGTGATATAAAATCAAACGGTCCCGATACAAGTTCTCTAGTTTTATTGTTAGAACATTCAAATCTCACGCAGAAACAAAGCTATGTAAGAATAACAAAATTTGCAACCGCATATGCTATATTCTCTGATTTTATTTCTTTCTATCTTTGAACCTATTTGGTGTGAAATCACCCCCAATGCGTTTTTTTAGTGAGAATTGAAGGATGAATAACAACTTTTAATAAGATCATCCAACTTTAATTATTTTCACTAGAAGGATCAGCTCAGTCAACTAAACAAACAACAATTGAACTAGTATTGAGTTTTTCCTTATTAAAACACTAAAATATAGGCAAATTCCGAAGACCAATATTTTAAGGGTAAAATGCCTTAAATAGCTGTTTTCTAGTGAGGGTCTTGGGGGTATCATGGCGCAATTTATTTAAATTTCTGCCAGTGCCACCCCAGTCGGATCACGGCGCCAATTAATCAATCTACTTCAGGATTGTGATCTAAATTTGGGGTTCATAATTCGTGACTAATAAGGTTATATGTTAAACCAACCTACTTACAAGCGTTTGTTCTAGAGCAAAGTTTACGTCAAGCTATGACAAATTATAATATCGTAGTTTGAAGAATGCGAATTAATGAGAATTTGAAAAATATGAAATATTAAGAAGCGTTGTAATTAATTGCGGCGTTTGAGGCGGATCATTAAAACCTAAGTAGACCTTGTTAAAATAATTCAGTTGCACGTTAAAAATCTAAATTAAAATTCATGCTGCGATGCTCGCAATTACGCAAATAAGCTGTGTGTAAAAATATTTCAAGTGCGGTTTATTTGTGAAATTAAGCGTTGCTGAGGCTAATAATTCTCTCGGGTGGCTTGGAGTCAATTAAACCGATAGATATTTGATTTGTCTATATCGAGGGGATGCTTAAATTACTGTGTAACTTCCGTTTTGGGAGTCACATCTTCCGGTTGTGTGCCGGTGCTCGCTGCGCCCCATTTCTTTTATTTGTTTAGCGAACACAATACAAGTACGGGTAATTAACGGACGGATTTACATGATTTACACAATTAGTCGTGCAGAAAATACAATAAATGTAAAAATGTAAATTAACAAATGCTTTTGTGGTTCGGGCTGCGCGCCCGATTTTCAGCAAAATATATAAAACACGACTCTTATTATTCCTAGCTTCTGAGCGAAAAACAAACAAGGGTGCCCGACTGAACCGATCTTTCCGTAACGTTATTATGTTGTGAATATTAAATAACTTATTAAACTTACGACGAAATTATTTGTTTACGCAAATGTGCCAAAATTGGACGGAAACTTTTTACGCAATACCTAATTAAAATGCCAAGGGCTATTTCCTCAGCAAAACCTCAGACTTTTCAATTCTCGAAATTAAAAAATCTGTCACGAGCGGGAGAAGAACCAATGCGCACCTGAGCTTACGGCCCGAATTTTCCTAATTCGCAATTAGCAAAGAGAATAACAAAAAGTATTTGCGCGCATACTTTCCTTCCAGAAGGAAATAAAAAAGCTTGTTTAAGCATAAAAGAAAAACATAATGTGAGTTTGGAAGTTTTTGTGCCATGGAAGTACAAAGTTAATCAATAGAACACGGATTCGGGGAAACAAAAAGACGCCTGTCGCTAAACTCGCAGAAATGACAAAAAGCGCCTTGCTAATAATCCTCTTTCCGCTACCTAATAAATATCTCATTATCGCCACCTTTATCGAACGCTCGGAAATTTAATATTCGCACAATTAATTCCCGCATTCTTAAATGCATCATGATGTTACAGGAATCTCAAGTTTTCACATAAGATCTAATTACCTAACAGCTAAACACGATTCCGGTTATGTTAGAGCTTCTACTCCACATAAATTACACCCATAATAGGTAAAATAAGCATAATGTATAGTGTACTCATTATACAAAGAGCTACACAGCGTGTTTGGAAAGTTCGTCTGCAGTTTTAGGCCAGTCAATGAAGGCCCAAAACCAGAACTCAGAAATGTGTTTGGAATAATAAAATACATTATAATACAGGGTGTCCTAACTAAAATTTGCACACCTTCAAATCGCCGATTTTGTCAAGATTGGAAAAAATGCTGAAACAGATCAATTTTAGTTTAAAGAGAAACTAAATTTTATTTTAGTTTCAAATTTATTTTGGCATCCCTCTTGAGACTAGAGCTATCCCTTCAAAAAATTTAAATGTTAAAAAAAGTTGAGTGATAATCATTTTAAAACTGCTTTTCCTGTCTATGCAACCATCTACTTTTTCTCAATTTTAAACGATCTGTTGTCAAGAATTGTTTAAGTCTCACTAAAAATTTCCATATTGTCAATCTGAAATACTTTCCTTTAAATTTAAATCCTTTAAATTTCCTTTCCTTTAAAAGTTTTTTGGTATGAATAGACAAAAAAACACTATTTCATCTTACGTATTATAGTAACAAGATCTTGAAGCTGAAGGTGGTAAAATCAGTTTCTCTTTGATTCCATAAATTATTGTCATTTAATTCTTAAAATGATTCATAGTACATACAAATAACTCAATTATCAGAGATCACCAGAAATGTTGCAAAATATTAGATAAAGTTTTAAAAATCGATTCTACCATTGTACCGAAGTTTGAGGCAGACATTTTAAACAATACATTCGTTATATTGAGTAATTTTTTCATAACTACTTTTATTTCCTCTCATAGTGATCTAGGCAATGTTCTCTGAAAAGAATGGACTGAAAAATAACAGTTGCACAAACAATTACAATCTGTTCCAAAATGATTTTTACCTCGGATTTTCCGTTTGACCCCTCTTGCTATTTTTTGTGGGGGAGGTGAGGACTGACTTTGTAGTTTGTTACTTTATAACTAAGCCCGACTCGAATTTTATACAAAAAATTATTTTACACCAAAATTTGAACGAGGCGGTTCTAGATTGACAACTTAAAAAAATGACCATAAAACAATTTCGTTATTCTCGACAATACATCACTCAAAATTAAAAAAAAGTACATGGTTGCATAGATAATCAAAACAGCTTCACAGAGATGCCACTCGACCCATCTTGCTATTTAAATTTTTTGAAGGGGCTCCAGAGGTATGCAGAAATAACTTTGAGACTAACATAAAATTTGGTCCCCTCCTAAACAGAAATAAACCTGTTTCAGCATTTTTTCTAAACTTTGGCGAAATTGGAGATTTCAGGAGGTGCAAATTTAGTTGACACTCTGTATACAACGTGAGTGTGCCAGAAATATAATTTTATTTTTAACTGCACCCATCACCTCAAAAACTAATTATCACACAAAATTCAGAGTTTGTTACAAAATACTTTGTTTTTCTTTATACATGTGCATTTTTCAGAATTTTTTTACAATTCTTTATTATTAAATTTATTAATTAGGCAATTAACTAATATCAAGACGCTGTCCAAAAAAATATTATATTTGTTTTATGCCATTCTAAAATAACTGTTGCTTACTGTTGTTTTGTGCAAAAAATTGATTTAAAAATAAACGCAACATTGTGGCTAGAAACACTTTTTTTACAAATTAATGCTTAAAACATTATTTATGCTTATTCTTGATTTTAAAATTGCAGTAGAAATAATAAAATGTCGATTAGTGAATAATATTTTACTGTTTTTAATTTAAAGAATTTATAGATAAATTTTGAAAAAATTCACATTCACAGGAAAAAAATTTCTTTAATGACAAACGCTAATTTCTGTGTGACTTCTGGTCAGACAGCAAACAGCAAACTCAGCATGTATACAATGTCTGTAGTATGTCTGTAGTATACAATACATTGAAAAATTATGGATACCATTTTGTTTCGCTAGTGGAAACACTTTACGAAAATTTGTACACAAGAGAAAATTTCTGGAGCGTTTTTTTGCTAATTTCCCAGATTTCAGGAGGCGTTTATGCAAGATTACCTTCATTATCATCCATACTCGTGTTTTTTGACAAAATTTAGATAAAACAAAAAATTTTAAATAATTTTTCATTTTCGAAATTGCGACATTGCCAACCGTCACAAAAATCCCTAAATCAACTAAATAAATAACAATTGTTTAAAAAGTGGAAAATGGGAACAAATTACAAAAGATAGTATAAAAAACTCGTTTCATAAGACCCTGAAGCACTCATTCTTCAAAAAACTCGTGGCTAACGCCTGTTTTTGAAACTAAATTGGTGCTTCAAGACTGGTCTTTTGAAACTTGTTTTTTAATATACTATTTTAAGACGATGAACACAATATATATTTATAACATAATATACAGGGTGTATCAGAAATACGTGTGTTAATTTTACCACGTAATAAAACTCCTCAAATACAACAACTTTTCTATATAAGGTTTTGCAAAATTGTTATTTATAATCTTCACTGTTTTCCTCCTTTCTTTTCTGCAAACAAGCCGGTCAGTGTTTAATAATTAGTTTGTATTCATAGCAATAATTTTCATTGCTGTTTTAAATTGTTCAAATTGTCCATTTCTATCACAACAAAAATAGTTGTGCTCTTTTATTTTTGTACTCATGAGTACAAATACACGTTACAGTATGTTATTTTTTGCAAATTTTAAATAAAATTGCGATTAAAAAATTACAAGTAAAAAAAATGTTTTATTTGTTGAGCTCTGTTATCTGTTAAAATTAGTCAGTACATAGAAGACAGCATCTACACAATGTATGATATAATCTTTATTTTATAAAAATAAAAAAATCCTGTTACTAGCCGCGCATTCTGCAACTTGTTTGCTGACGAGAGTGTTTCGGCTTTTTACAATTTCACAGCGGAGCGATATTTTAAAAGTTTGCGTCAATACTGTAAGAAGAAATAAGGAAACTGTGTTCATCTTCGGTTGATTGGTTGTTGCATCAGTGTCCAATTTCGCTGGCAAATTCCTTATAGAATGAAAGGCGCGCTGTTGCGATAGGGACTTTGTATGTTTAGTGCAAGCAGTAATGCAACGAAAGACGAAACAGTGTGCGATACCGAAATAGAACTCGTTTTCGCTGTAATAAAAATGGAGAAAATATAACAAAGTGTCCGTTTTTTAATGTTGAGGGAAATAAATTTGTGACTGGAGTATATTGAGATAAATCAGCGAATTTAGCAGCCAATTTCGAAGCCGTCATGAGAAAGTTATGGGAGTATAAAATAGTTGGTGGTATTCGACATAAAGGATGTATCTGTGCATCGACATTGATGGCCAATAAAACAAACCAAACTGTTGTATTATCAACGTCGTGCAGGTGTCTGCAAGACCAAAGCCTTAATATTTAACCAGTGAGTGCTTGATTTACGCTCTAATTTTCCAGGGTGAATATTTCATTGCGTTACAAATAGCAGTCGTTATTATTATTTTACCCAAGCGAGCTTCGACCAGGTACGAGCTTAATTGGCTTAGCTACTGATGGTAACTGGGATTTATTTCACTTTTAACAGCACTTGTCACTGATTATTTTAGCGGATATGACCCGTATTTATCAGTGTTTACGGCCTCGGCTACTGTCAACGTAATTTGTGCTCTCCTCTCCTGCCAAAAATCCATCACCATAAATCCCACGGGCCACGACACTGCGTAATTACTACAAATTTCGAACTATACGACTATTTCCCCACTGATCTCTTCGTGGCGACATGCTTGTCACCCCGACTTATTAAATTAGACAGTTTTTGTACTCTGGAGGGATTAAATTATGACCCACTGGCATGTATTAATCTTCTACTGTATATTACGAACGCGTGACGGTCGGTGGCGTGAGCTTTTTGACCTCGCTTCTATATTCTCTTTTTCTACTTTGCTAACTATTTCCGCCACCAGCGATCACAGAATAACATGTAAATGGTGTTTCTTGCGTGGAAAGTCGGATTATTCAATCCCAAATGAATTAACCCGAAAACATTTTTTCTAATAAATTTCTAAAAGCACTCAAAAACGTTTGCTCTTTTCCAACTCGCGCGAAAATAAAAATGCGAAAGCACCACACTCTGGAAATGTTAGCAGGATTTATCACCGTCTGAAAAAGCTCTCGATTCTAGGACATTTTATATTTTAATCTGTTTGCGTTCAGACATCGCAAATAGATGAAAAATTACAACTTGTATTTCAGCTCGACGAAAACTTTCAAACAATAGGACCCAAAAAACACCATAAATTGCGCTTCAACTTTACGCTATATTTCATTACTTCAGTGAACCAAAACATGAGGTCATAATATTAATGTTTATTAGACCAGAAAATCACACACGACCCGATTTATTTTAATTGGACTATCCCGGCGCATCCACCAAAATGCAACGACCAAAAATTCAATTACATTTTTCTAGCCGCTCGTCTCGACTTTAATAAAACGTTGTTTGATCTCGTAATTAGATGATAAATGCCGAAAAAATAATTTTATTTTTTGTAATAGGATATTACCGAGCCGTGGCGTATAAACAGACATTTTTAATTTCCTCCTTTCCATATCGAATAAAACGCGACTTTCGAGACATTTTCCTTTTCACTGAAACTGAAAAAGATAAATGGTATTAAGAAGTTCTAATAATATGCGAATATAAATTTGATGGTCTCTTATAAAATATTCGGGGCGTTTGGTGTTGACGTATTAGGGAACGTATTCCAAAAGCATATTATTTAAGGCCGCTGAGGTTGAACGGATTTCATTGTTTTCTTGAAGTAATTTATAGTTTCTATTTCCTTCGTAATAAAACAGAAATTTATATACAATTCCATCTCGAATGGGCTGTTTGTAAGAAACTTATTATTTCGACACAACAGAATAACTACAATTGAAATCCCTCTCGTGCCTGAAATACTTAAAAAATCGATAAATTCGTCGCGACGCCTAATTTATTTGCCTTTGGTGCGAATCTGTTTGATCTCAGACAGAGGCATATTTTGGGGTAATAAAGCAAATAAATAAAAGTGAATTAAAATCGATAAAACAGTGTGTCGCAAAGGTTGGAATAATAAATTTTAATTGAATGCAAAGATTAAAGCGTGTTCGCTTTGAGACAAGTCCAATAATAGTGTCCGGTTTGGCGCACATTTGCAAGTAATCCGGTACAAAAACAATTGTCTTTTAGTGGAATTTGGTGGTCCAGTCCATTTCTAAAGCAATCGAAAAGCCTAAATCCAAGTTAAAAATACCCTGGGCGATTTTACGAATAAATCCAATACTTGAGCGAACAGAAGCCAAAGTGATCTGAATCCCCGGGGCTTCCGCAGTTTCCCTACAATATTGAACACGGTCACCGTAAGTTTAGATAAATTGCGAAATAATGACAGATTCATTACAAAGTTCCCACTTTAAACCTCGGTAATCACAAAAGGTGAAAGAATTCCCTGACATTGACGCCATTGATTTCGCATTAACCTACTTGGGGATTTTCACTAATATTTTCAAAAGTATAAATCGGAAGATCATCGCTATTAGGATTCCTGAAGAATGTTGTAGTTGATCTCCAGATATAATTTACAAAAAAAAAAACAAAACAAAAAGACAAATACAGACGTTGATAAATCTGGTAAGATTTGTGTTTGACGAAACCAATTGAATTTTCTAAAACAGTATGTGAACGTTAATACTTTTTTTTCGCGGCATATCTTTGATTGACAATAATGTTTTACAAATGCAAAATTATAAATCGAGTTTTACAAAAAAAAGGAAAAATTCACTCTTTGTAAAGATGAAATTTAGGATTTTTTCCAAGTGATCCCTTATACCTTATACAATTAACTTTAAAATTATATCATCCCTGTACCTAGAGATTAAACAATAAGTTATAAAAAATTAAAGTCACTCAACAAACGCGTTTTATCTATAATCGGCTTTCTAATTTATGTTAGCGCAATTAGCAAATTAATTCGTCTCATATGTTCAATAACAACGCTTTCAGTGCATCCAAAATTTTAGAAGTTTAAATTTTGACAAAACTTTAATAGGAAAATAACACTGTAATTTTTTAAAAACATAAAAACAAAAAATAAATAAAATTTCTTTTAAATTTGTGTTCAAAATTTTGAGTTAAGTCCCCTACATTTAATTTCTATGAAAAAAAAAATGTCTGGCAGAACTGAAAGTCAATAATACAGGAAATGAAAAACATTCTGAAAAATGAAAGAGGAATAGAAAAATCCATCAAAAATAGGTGATTTATAATTTTTGTACATTTTGAAATTGTATTTGAACAAGAGAACATTTTGATCTTTCGTTTCTTGTATTCTAATGAGGTTTTAGTTGCTCCCAATTATTACTTTTTATTAGAAAAGCGGTTATTAACAAGAAGTATACATATAACATAATTTTGAACACATTTCCCGCAATATCAAAATCAGAATCAACTTAACACTTATTGTTAAGGGAAACGTTAACAGAATTCGATGCAAGAATAAAATCTACTCCATTTAATAAAAAAGATATATTTTGTTAATATTTTTTAGTCATTTGAAAAAACCGAAGAAAAGATCTGACTTTTTTTCTTCGAAACACCTAACTACGATTCCAAATTACAAAAATGTGTAAATTTCTCGAATTTGAATTAAATGTACGAATCTAAAAAATCTTAATAAATAAAGTCTTACAAAAATTTGAATAATCCAAAAACATAATAAGAAACATTGGTTTCAATTTAAAATAAAAAATATAGTTTTTTTTGGATTACGTCTGATCACTATACCACCTAGTTCATTTTAAAATAAATATGTTTAAGTTTATAACTTAAAGAATCCTCGTTTTTTGTCGACTAACCTAACTATTTTTAATACAAGAAATCGATTAAGTTGCCATTTATTTTAGATTAACAAAAATGTCAAATTAATCAGTAATTACAATTTAAAACTTGATTGCAACTAAGAGTTCTCTAGATCAGCCCAAAATCTAAGTCAATCGACCTATGTTTGCCGATCGCGATTTTAAATAAATGTAAAGGTTTTCGGCAAAAAGTGTGCAATGATTATTGCAACATTTCCTGTGGAGAAGAATATGATGATTCTGGTAGACTCACAGAAGCCAATTTATCATTTTAATTTTTTTACCAAAAACGCTAAACCAATTAAACCGAAAACTGTGAGCTATTCGGATTTTTCGGATAATTTTCGTCACTTTCGGTATGTTTTGAGTAACGTCGGGCTCATCATAAACAATATCTATGTTATTTCAAAAATTTCACCTGAAACGCTTGGGAACGTTCAAATTAAAAAAAATAAAGAAAACGATAACGTCTTGCTATTTTATGACAGCAACAACAGTAAATTACATGCAATAAGTCTAAATTTGAAAAAGCTGTAAACATTAAAACAAAATTGCATTTTTAATTGCGCCACTGTCATATAAAAAAAATACCAAAAATGTTTAAAATCCGGCCTCTAGTTATTATAAATATGCCCTCCTTGCTCTTATGGTGGAAAGCCGAGCCATAAATTAGAGTCCCGAAGTAATCTACGCGCGGGATGACAAACAAACATTTCTTATTATAAGCGAAAGGACAAATCCTTGTAATGAACAAACATTTCAACAAAGTCGGCCAAAAAAGCGCTCTCCGACTCAGGGTGAGTTACGGCCGTGTCGCAGAGGTATTACACCGCCACCGTCATTGAATAATCGTCCTGGGGGAGCCTCTGACAAGTTGATGCTGCATTCTGCACTCCGTCATTGCATCAATTAAATTCCCAACGCCCGCAAGACCGCAATATGAAAGATGGGGCCTCATGTACTCGGGCTAGATCAGCGTTATCGCTGAAATATCTCACCCCGTATATCACCGAACGCTTTATGAGATATGTAAATATGAAGAAATATCACTGCATATGAAAGTCTCAGTTCAAACTTCAACAAGGGAAAAAAGGATGAATTTATACTACTCTCTGATATACGCCATCATGTCACATAGATTTGTAAGATATATGCTCAATATATCTTGCCGCAGACGCACTCTAATCGAATCCCATTCATTTTATTTATTATTTAAAAAATCTACCATATATCTTACACCGGCACGAATTTTTACAATTTATTGCACGGAACGCTCGCTCTGCACTAATTTCAATCCCATTACTTGCGCTAATTCAATTCAATACAAAAACACACCCCTTCATGCTAATTCCAAGTAATTAAGCAAAAATTAATACACTTTCACATTTCTTCCCCGCACTCAACGACCATTATGAAGTCACTTAAAAAACCTAAATAAACTTTGTCCCGGAAAAATATTTCAATTATAAAAGGTTCGTTTATTTCGCAAATTGCTCCACCTAATTAAATTTATTATCTCCAATTCCGTTTGAAAACACGTATCAAAAATCATATTATTTTTTTAATTTCAATTATTCAGAAATGCAGCAAAACAAACGATCAAAAGTCAAATCCCCTGAATATGAATATCAACGTCGAAATTGGGTTGGAAGAATTTTCACAACAAACGATCGAGCAATGTCTCTAATTAAGCCGATTAATAGGTTTCGAAACATTCTTCCATTCGTGGCCATTAAATAAATTAATCAACAAATAAAAGCTGTTTACATAATTTAATGTCCTTATCCGAATTATAAATCAGCCGAATATTTACGAAAATTCTGTAGCAAAAAACCAAAGTTTCATTTGCTAAATTAAGCTTTTATGTGATACCCAAAACATGCCACGTTTAATTCCAGACAATAATACGAAATTTCATGAGCTTTTCTGTCACTAATGCCCAAACTTCCAGCAATTTGTCGGGTCACTCGCTTGTCATCTTTTACCATATGTTCCACTGCAGTATTGTTGGCTGCAGTGCTTTCACCACCAACCAACCCACAGCTTTCTTAACTTATTAAATAGTAATTAGCAATTCAGAATGTGAAATCTAAAAATTAAATTTCGTGCCTACGGATCCGAATAAATTAAATTTTCAAACAATCAAAGCGCTATTTAAAAAACAATCAAGAATTAAATGTATACACTCCCCGTGTCAATAAAATATTATATTTATGCATGATGCTTGTTTGAATCACTGTCGTTCGATGGAAATTGCATTGGTTTTATTAAAAAATCATAAAGGGAAAACATCAATATTTTATTCGCCGCACAAACGCGATTTTTCGAAAAATATTTTAGTTGATTGCTCGGCTGGGAATTAACTTATCTGCAGTGCTGAAATGTATTAATGAAAGTCAGCTCGACGCTCCTTTCTTGTATTTTGATTAAGGCAAGTTGTATAATGTGTGGATGCACTTGCCGCATTTGCAGTTCTGCTGAAAGTTAGGGAATCGAGTGAAAATTCGAAGTGCTTCTCGGAGACAGCAACACATAATAAACGCCGTCGTAAGCGAAATTATTTCATAAAGATAAAATTTGAACTGGTGTGAAGTCGGTCCCGTTTCACTTGTAGAAACAAGGGGGGTAATATAAGCTGTCGTTGAAACCTCGCAACCGTTTCAGTTGTTGAAATAATTGCCTTCAATAAAACACGTTCGTTGTGTGACAACAAAAGCTCGAGGAACGCGATTTAAAGTACGAAACGTGGTCAAAGATAACAAACCCGGCCTATCGTGTAATTTTTATTTATTTTCCGATGCTCAAATACAAAATACAATAGAATGCAATTAACTAGTCGCGCAGTTGCCACAAATCGATAAACTTGTTGGTCCCGGATGGAGCATTTCAGTTTAATTGTTTCCTGCATTGCTACTTTATTAAACCATCACGTGAACGCATCATCAGCGAATACTTTATTCAGCATCAGTACTGCAACTTCGTGTCGTCTCAAATTACTCGACATAACTCGGCGGAATTTTGCTTGCGAAAACGAAAAACAGAAAAATTATGAATATGAAACAGAGTATTAGTTTGAAACTTCCATCTTTTATATTTATAAGGTTTTCAGTGAGCTTCCAAACTTTACACATCTTTAATTAAATCAAAACTTGGACAAGTTCGCTCGGCTTCACAAGAAAACTTCCATTAAATTAAAGAAAGGTGGAGCACTTTTTAATTTAATGGCACCTGTTAAAAATATTTATTAGCTTCGGTACACCGCGGCGATGACTCTTATTTAAATATCACCCCACGCGCAACACCAGCCCTCTGAGACAATATTAAAACTTCTCAAACCGACCAGAAACACACCACACCAATATTTTGAATTCTGCTTTTGCTGTAAGAAATTAGATTTTTTCCTGGACCAAAGCCGTTGGTTGCATCTTTAAAATTTTTGCCGCGAACAATCCGAACAAATCGTTTGCAATCCATTACGTAATTAATTGCCTGCTCGGAGTGCTCCGCGACTATCGATTTATCAATTACCGTAATGCTGGAAATAAAAAGGGCCCCATTTTGATTTTTACATCCTCGCCACACACAGCTATCAATCTGGCCCGTGTTGAAAATCCAGTATCAGTGTCATCGGCAAATAAGAATTAATGTCAACACCTAGCTGTCAATTTATAAACAACCGTGAGCATCTGCTGGTTTAAGACATCTGTCGACTGGCACCTGGCTGGAGTTCCGCCCTCGCTAGAAGGGACTAAACCAGGCGTAGCAGCTAACAATACAATGAACACACCACCTTATCTCGGGCTTTTGTTCTACTATAGTGACACATTCTATTTAAATTAACATGAAAATTGCATCAGCTCATCAGCAAGGATACGGCCATCGGGCCAATAAACTCGCCACCTTTTGTAGTACACACAAATTATTTCCAAACCAACGAAAAATCCAACTACAACCATAAATTAAAACAGTCGACTTGAAAGAATCCGCGCTATCACTTAAATTAAAACTTCATTGTGATGGTGAGTTACGAACTAACCTTGGACCTCATTATAATTTTAATTAAGCAAAAGCTCGCCTTATCAAATATTCATTTCGAACGAACTTAATAAATAAATAACACAGTTCGTATCTCGAACACAAAATAATGACAGAGATAAATATCACCTACCTGTCCACTAACAGGACACAAATAAATAATGATCACAATTATTTGCGATCAATGGAAATTATTAAACATTATTTATTCTCTTTAAATTATACATTATAATTAATTTCAGCGAAAGCTTAAAATCGTAATATCAAACCTGTGTATTTACCAATTATAAATAACATACTAATGCACGTTGTTACATTATAACATATCCGATATTTGATGAGTGATACACAACACGGAAAAATTACCTTACTTATTAGTCCAATAAATTTATCAATCAAATGAAAAATTGGTGTATTGGTTTAGAAACTACACAATGAAAAAATTACACAATAGGGAATTTATTAAAAACTTTTCCAATTTATTGTGGTTACGATTGTAAACAGATTAATTTCAGAAACTATCAACTGTATGTAAAGCATTTAAGAAAGTTTTTGCTTACAATTACAAATTACCTAAACGATACATTTACAAATGATACATTCTGAAATACGATTAGTGCCATTTGAATAATGAATAATGTAATTACTACCCATGTATTTTCGTATTTCTAAGTTTAGACTACGGATATCTAAATGTTAGGATATGAAACAACGTACAAATTGAACGTTCCCGTGCTCGGTAGTTCCGTTAGTGTCGCCAGAGAACGCAGTTGTTTCATTACTGTCTAAGTTTTTAGAGCAATGTATTTGAATAATGGTTAAACAAACAAAAAAATACAAGCAATTAGCAGATAGAGCATGCAGTACATTCTCAACAGTAAGACATAAGCATAATGAAATTTTTTTTTTGAATCTATAGTGTGTTTGACATAACTTTATGAGTTCTGCGCCGAATGTACGCACCAAAATATATACAGGGTGTTAGGAAATGGTTTGGTAATATTTCGTATGAGAATTTGTCATGATCAGACGAGTTAAAATCCCTTATATAACTTTTCCAAAGAGTGCATACTTTCTTCAAAAAATTTTATTAATTTATTTGTTAAGAGCCACTGTGTGGTTTACGGTAGTTTATTAGCACTTAATTTTTTCTTTAAACAGAGTGCGCATGGACATTTTGGAAAATTGTTCAAAATTGTAGCTAACACGCTCATTTCTGGCATAATTTCCTTGTTAGTTTTTTTTTTGGAAAATTTGATAACAAAACACAAATTGAATAGAAGAATTACGATATGGACCAAGAAGTTAATTTACCTCTGCTGTTTTGTCAATAATATTAAAATTTACGCTAATTTTTATCATTCTCAGCGGTTCTCAAAATTTGAGACTTTAATTTCAGATCGATTTTTTAGGAAAACTATGCATTTTTGATTTACATAAATTTTACTTAATCGATTCTTTACGTCAATCTCAATCTACCTTTAACTTTTTGCTAGACCATTCCCTAATACTCTGTATACAAAGATCACAAAACACCAAATATACATCAAATTATTTAATTTTTGTAAACCCATGACAGTAGTTAGTCATAAACGCTGTTGTTCAGAAACAATTTTCATATGCTCTAATAAGAGATGGAATAAATATGACTCTAATCTATACTACCCAACTAAAACTAAAGAAGGCAAACCAATTTTTAAAAATTTGTAATAGAGTTTGTATGGGAAAAATTTCAAACTCTTTTCAATTGCACTGTCCCATATTTTTTAAAACGCTGCGAATATGGTTACAGATACAAGAACAATGTTAGGCAGAAATTTTTGGGAAATAAAAGTCCGCAAGAGCATGTCCCTATCTTCAACCATTTAGGCTCCAAAATCGTTCAAAGACTCCCAAGCGACAGATTTGCTTCATTTTGCCGGTGGCCAAGTATTGGAAAGTTAATTTATACTTAAACCGTTAAAGAAATAATTATAGTGTCTCAGGCTTTTTTGTGGAAAATTTAATTATCTACTTCTTTATTCCTTATACTTTTTTTACATCTTCAACCAAATTCGCAAAAGTGTAAATTGCAATACAAATTAATAATTCTAAGCGATAATTCGTTGTGCACCGTTGAATATTTATCAAAACGCCGGAAATACGGTTGAAGGTATAAAATAGTGTAAGATACAAAGCTGTGGAGAAATTATTTTTTTTTACAAAAAAGTCCGCGACACCATATTTCTATCTTCTACAGTTTAGGTATAAATTAATTTGCCGTTACTTAACCACCGGTGAAATGAAACAAATCCGTCGTTTAAGCGCCTTTGAACGTCTTTATGGTCTAAATCATTCATGACAGAGATATGGTCTCGCGCACTTTTTTAAAGAAAATTGAACTTTCTTTACAACTCTTTTCTTAACATTTTTCTTATGTATTTTCAACTGTATTCGCAGCGTTTTGAAAAATACGAAACGAAGGGTAAATTTTAGATTTCAAATTTTTTCTGAAGTTTTTGATAAGAATGTAAAGCCCAATATTTCTTCATTTTTTCCAAGTAAATTAATTTACAACGATTTGGTGTCTAGACGGTATAACCTCGAAGCACCCTCGTGCTGTACTATTTTTTAGGTTCAGAAAATTCTGCAAATTTGTATCTCGTTTCGTCTCCTACCGTAGTTTAGATAATCATCATCATCACAGACATTAAATTTTTGGTAAAAAATGTGATTATATGAAAAATAAGAGCGACAACCACAAACGGCATGAACAAATCGATAAATCGTTAATAGACATCGCTTCTTATCTACAAATAAATAGGAAAGTGTTAACAATAACAGCTGAAAAAATAATGCAGGATTAACATTCCAGATGCAAAACTCAAAAGATATAAGTTCACCCCTTTTTGCCTAACGATGAATTTTGGTGTTGAACAATGTTATTTGTTCCATAAAGTTCCAAAAAAAATTTCAAAAATGAAAATGTGACCAAAAAGTCATCTACGATTTTTTTAAAATTGAATTATTCACTTACTTTGTACGTTGCGATTCTGTGTAAAGGAGGATTACCTGAAACAAAAAATAATGTAGAGTATGCGAGATAGAGCACCTGGTTCAATGGTCGCTTTAATTACAACTCTCCCAATTGCTTTAAATTAGCACCGCGTCAACGCTAGTGTAAATAATTTACTTTGTTCCAAGTCACTACCAGTGTATCCACTTAGTTATACAATAGCAGTGGTCTCGTTTCCCATTATTTAATTAAACCGTTTATCGAATAAAAAATAATTAAAGCACCACCACACAAAGCTCAAGTCAGGAATAAACTAATAAAAAAATTTACACTCATAGTCAAAATCTGGAGCAAATCTCCGTTCAGAGACAGGCAAGTGCCCCAATCGGTCGTAGAAACCCTTTTTCACGTTAACCAGCTGTCCGTGATATTCCGCGATTTCTCTCTTACCTCTTCCGAGATATCCGAGTTTATGATTCCTTATCGTATAAACATCATAACTTAATAAAAGCGCACCACAAAAACAATTCTCTTCATAAATCAACACGAGAAAGACGTTCATTTCTCAAAGGGGAAGTTTAGTCATTACCTCCCAGTCTTAATGACGCGGTGGCAATAAAAAATAGAAAGAATGGAATTTTAAAATCGTTATATTTCTTTCTCGCCTCATTTGTGATAAAAATTAGAGTTTAGTTGGACCAGCAGAAATCGATTGGGAGGAAACGATTGTGTTCATATAGGGATTTCATTTGAGAGTTGTGAAAAAGACGGCAAAGCTGATAAGAGGGGCATTGACGGGGCCCTTCCGACTCAAGACAGCTTGAAGGCTTCAGCCCTCCTCGGGTCACTAGCCACGAGCCATTTCTCGGGTCAACGGTGCCAATTATTGCTGTATTGTGATACAGTTCCCCGACTGCGTCGAAAAATCGGGTTTACGAGAGTAAAAACTAATTAATTACGGCCCCGAATGCCATTAAATTCCGTCTGCGAAAATGTAATTAGAAGATGGTTATCAGAACAAGTAAATGAAATTCTGATGGCAACATTTACACATGGTGTATACACAGGATGATGATGACATTAACGTGGTACATCTGGACAAGAATACATTAGTTTCGTTCAGTAATAGGCTTTTAGGATTACCGGGAGACATAAATTACATCTGATTAATACCAATTCCGTCTCTCAGCTGGGTTCCCATAAATACGCAATTCCCTCAAACTAGTATCTTTATAAATAATTATACCAACAACATCAAAGTCAAAGGAAAACCCATTCTTTTCACAGCCATGAACCAACACAAAAATAATTAATTGAGTCGAAAATGTCATTAGGGATAAGAGCGTATTCAAGCTGATGTTTGTTTGAAATTGTTTTTCATTATCAAAACGGATATAAGGTTATTATAAAGTTTGTACCGACACAAAGAACGCACACACAATACACTAGAAAACCGAACAATTACTTCTCCTACACACCCAATGCATTATAATTATCGATCACAATCAAGCAGCTCTTTAGATCGAAAAAAACATTCAAACAATTAGTTTAAGTCGTTTCAAGTACACAAGAAACTCGGAAAATGTATTTTTAATTGCCAAGAACTTTCTAGGAAATATTGAATCGACCCAAATTAATATTAATTCAATTCGCCTCTCTTTGAATTTATGCTTAAAAAATGTCAACATTGCGTGTTTCTTGCTTTTAGTTTGGAAATTTTGTCTTGATAACATAAATTGGCAACGATAGGTCCGGAGAGTGGTGTAAAACAAACGCATTTCCCTATCTCCCCCTGAGATTAAAAACGCAAGTTAATTGCACTGATACATGGTCGTCTTGAAGCCGCCCCTTATAAATTAGCCTTATCTCTCGCCGAACTAGATAAATTTCCGCTTGTTGACATGTGAGTGCTTTTGGTGAAAATGACGACGTCGCAATGTAAATTGATACAAGACAAGATCGATACAAAGTGATACAGAGAAAAAAATTAAGCTCGAATCCCTTCTAGTTTGAGCAAGAAGCCTTGTGACGGCAGCAGCGGAAAGAACGAGGGGTGTAATCACCAGGGGCGGTCTTAGAGACAAAATGAATATGGTTCATCAACTATTGTATCTTGCGTCAACAATCTATCACGGCGTTCTTTGCTGACAGCGTTTCTTAATGCGACATTGTTCGCTTCTTTTAGAAAGAAAAAGCAAATATGTATTTTGTCGACGATAAATTATTTGGGTGTATTGATTTCGACTCGGACATTAGTCGAGTAATGTAATTTTAAAATTGCACATCAGGATCGTCTCCAGGGGGTTGTTCTTAGTTTAAATGGTCCCGTTTTCATCGCAACGAAATGAAACAGTATGTTCAATGACCAGCACAACTCGCCAGCTGGACACCAATTTACCGACCGTTTCGATATTTCACAGATAATTGGTTTCGTAACTTATGGACTTTTATTTCCATCACGCTATGAAAGAAATATTACGCCCAGGATAGATTTATCGACGAGTTACACATACAGGGTGGCACAAAGCACGCGTCACAACAGAAATATCACTGAACTTTTGCATACATTTTACAATTATACTGAAGGTCCTAGCGACTTGTAAAGTCCATTATTCACCTTTAAATAATGAACCAATCCGTTTTTTGTGATGATTTCAAAAAATATTGTATCTTACAAGTGTAGTTTTTTAGATACATTATACCATTGTTTTCGGTGAGAGAAATCAAATTTTACTCACAAGAAAGATAAAGCTGTCAGTTCTACTCACAAGTGAGTAAATCTGGGGAAAATTGGAGAAAACAATGAGACTGTTTATATCATTCTTCGATTTAGACTCAAGATTATTTCGAATAAAACGTCTATCTTTCAAAATAACTTTTAAGTGTGGCAGAAGGAAAAAAATTACTTTTTTAACATTTAAAGATGAATAATTGACTTTATCTTCTTGCTGCGACAGCCTGTATATAAAAAACGTTTTTTTTTAATTTGGTATGGAAATAGTAAGGAAGTTTTACGTGATGAAAAAAATTGGAGAAAACAATAGGACTGATTATTTCATAATTATAACCACCACAGGTCACTACGAAAACTAGTACATAGAACCATGGTAATGTTACAGGCGGATATTTATTTGAATTTCTTGGATTTTTTTTACAATGCACCTGTAACATAAAATGCTACTATAAAGCTCGTGCGCAAGCTCACTCGTGGGTCAAAATCCTCACTCGCATTTCTATCACTTATAATATAATTAACGTACTATACTAATCCCTGCATCACCTTAAATTATTTTCAAATACACGTATGCAGGGTATTTCTGAAATGAGCTATAATACAGACTTGATTTTTTAAATGGAAATTTTATTGCATTTTGTGCATAGTTTGTCAAATAATTAGAATTTTTTTACGAAAACACGCTTTTTTAAATTTATTACACAAAAACTAAAAATCCTAGAAAACTAGGACTTTCAGAAGAAAGTTCAAACGTACATCTGCGCATTGCAGTTAAAAAAATTAAGGAGTTTGTTAAAAGTTGAATAACTTGAAAAGCTTAAATAAAGCACCCTATTTTTTTGTTTTTGCTTCTCAAAGACTATTAAATTGTCTCTCTAAAAACAAAGTGCCTAGCTAGAGTTAATAAATAAAAAGATATTTAAATTAAAAGGTAAATTCCGCAATAATGCACATTGTTTATGAGCATTATTGTTTTTGTAGTAAACCATACCAAACTATAATAACTTCACCAGGATCATTTGTTGGAGTTTATATGGGGATTTAAAGATTCAGCATAAATATTAACATTTTAGTTATTTCACTATAATAGATAACGAATAATAGTCTAAGGGTAACATTAAAATTTCATTAGCTAAAAATTTAATTTTTCGACAACTAAAAGAATAATTAATAATTTTTTAATGTTTTAAGTTAAATATCTTTGAGTAATTAGAAGAAACAGCTGTTAATGTTTTTATAGAGACAAAATAAAAGACTTTTAGTCAGGAAAATAAAAAATAGGGTGTCTTATTAAGTGTCATTAAGTCATTCAACTTGCAACAAACTTCTTCATTTTTTTATCTTCTTGATTGCAGAGAGTTAATCCCTTAATGGACACCTCCCGATAACGGACACTTCTTCACAACAGACATTTTTGTAGGAGCGGAACAAATGCATTGGAAAATAATGTAAAATAACCTCTTTACAACGGACCCTCTCTTTAACGAACCCGGACAAAAAAATCCCCAATTACCATAATATCATATAAATTTACCTCCTACAACGGACGCCCCGAAAAAAAAGTGGTGCAAAGAACAAACAGTTTGATGGATTATGTAGAAATGAATGAAAAAGTGTATATCCAAAAATCCAGAATTAAATATCGATGAATGTATGTAAAATTTTTTAGAAAAATTAGATGAAAAAATTGATGAAGACGATAGTGAAAAAGAGAAAACTTGCGTTAGTTGTCTGAATAATTTGAAGCTTTTTTGTAAAAAATATTTTTGCTGATGTTTTAAATTTGAATATCTTTGGTAGGCAGTTTATTGAATGATGCCTTCCTAGCTCTTTATTTCGAATTTTGTGGTGCTATGTTGAGTAATTAGCAAATACAGAATACATTCTGTGGTCACTTTGTCACACTTACATGTCATAGTTACACCCATGTGTTCATTAAATAAAAACAATTTTTTATATTAAAATTGTCCATCTCTCATTAATGGACACCTCTCCACAACGGACAATTAAAGATTCCTTATCGGTGTCCATTGTTGAGAGGTGTTACTGTACCCATTTGATATTATGTTTGAACGTTTTTCTTTAAATATCCTACCTTTTTAAAATTCTTAATTTCTATGTAATATTTTTTAAAAGCGTATTTTCGTAAAAAAAATTAAATGATTTCAAAGTCGACAGCTACATCTACATCCAAAAATGTAAGAAATATAGGGTATTCTATTTAAAAAAAACGTAAGTTTCGTTTCTAGCTAATTTTGGTAACACCTTGAATACTTTAAAATAATTTTAGATGAGTCAGCAGAAATAACTATTTTATAATTTTGGTTAAAAAAATATTAATTTTCTAACATTTAAAGGACAATAATGTCCAACTGTCTGAGACACTCTGTATAAACTAATGTCACATGTCGTAATGTGGACCAATATTGCGATGCTAATTAGGTGTACAAAAAAAGGCGTTTAATTACATTGGACCATGGGTCAAATTAGTTCCAGTTTGATGAGCTTTTGATTATAGAATTATTTTAGGGTTGACTTCATTAATTTTATTTATTTAAATTACATCAATCGCAAGGGTTAAGTCCCAATTTTGTTAGCATCTGGCCGAGTTTGCGGCCAGTCCAACCCTTCGAAATCGCAATAAAAAGCTAGTCGAAACTGCTAATAACCGCAGCCGCTAATGTCTGGAATAAAGCGATCTGATAAGCTAACACGTGTCGGCAATGTCGCTACCAGGCGACTTTTTCTCCCTTGTTCGCACACGTGATATAAAGGAAGAGAGTTGGATGAGGGATGAGTCACGCTCACGCACCCCCGCATTTTACAAGGGTGACACCAGGGTTGGAATGGTCAGGCGTGCCACAAATGCCTTCCGTCTGCAGCTGGTTGAACACCTGGTCGGTCTGACCTTGCCATCATCAACTCGTAAAACATGGAGAAAAATCGCCCGTAAAATCAATACAACTCGATCAATCGCGTAATAAACTGTTATTATTACAGGCAAGGGCGTTGTTTCTGATTTCAGATTAAATTAAGTGGTCAGCAGATGTTTATAGGCGGCTCTCGTGTTATGAAGTCATTTTCCTGCAGGACGTCTACGCCACGAATCAATTTCTTTGCAGGAAAAACGTTACGTTAGGTTTGGTGGATGCGCCGGGACTATTACAAACCGAAAAATTTCTAAACACTAACAAAGCTAGGAAATTCTCGTACGATAAATTTCAAGCGATTTACCGCAAAAGTTTAAAGCGTGTTCTTGTTTGCTCTCCTTAGAGTTGAGATAAAAAATAACAACTTCTAAGATATTATTTCTAATTGTATCCAACTTTTAATCAAATTGCTTGGAAAAAGAACGAGGGCGGTTTTATCAATTTCAATTTACCCCACTGGTGGTGTTACACGCGGGGTTAAAAGAGAATTGTGTGATTAAACAATAGCTTTAGGGAATGTTATTTTTAGGACCAAGACTAATTGTACATGTACAGGGTATTTAAAAAATAAATATGCACTGCTTTCATTACAAAACTACACCTTTTTCGCTTGTATTCATAGTTCAGAATGTATCAAATGTGTCAAAATAAGATACATTTTTTACTTACTATTTCAAATTATGATGCCTTCTGATTTACAAATGATACTTTCTGTAGTGCAAATGGAAAAGATGTAGACAGTTATTAGTAACTTTTGATCAGTCGATAAATTAGGACCGCAAGAGGGAAATTTAAATTCAACGTCAATTTTAGGCATTTTAGTTTCAGCCCTCCGGTACTATCTACCCTTATTTAGAATTTTAAGTAGCACTCCCCTACTTGGTAAGAAAAAATAATTTTGTCGATTGGGTTTGTGTCAAGGTCTAGGTTGTTATTTTTATATGTATAGGTTTCAGTTAAAAAGGCATTGCAACTTGTTTTACCTATTTTATGTTTTAACGGAAATTAAAAGTATGGTTATTTTAGGTCAGTAGACCCGTTTCAAAATTTCCTGCAATGAAATTTTTAACAAAATCAAAAATCGACCTTTCAGTTCAACATTTTGTCTTGAACTGCACAGAAACCCCTGAGAGAATTTGTCAAATTTGACAAATTGTTAAAAAAAATTTACACCGTTTAAGCTTACAATTAGACTAAATGCTAGAAATACTAGAAATACTAGAAAGCAGTTAAAAAAAACAGTTTTCTATATTGTAATAACCATATATTTTAGCACTATAACTCAAAACAACTGTTAACTGTTTTTCTTCACAATAGGTATACTTTCTCAAGGTCAAAAGCAAGTTGCCCATTTTTGGAGTTATATCACGTATTCTAACCTAGCCGTAAAACAGCGACTCTAAAAAGTAATTTATATGTGAATTAAAATAGACATTACTGTTTGCTAAAAAAATTATAATGAAAAAGCAAAAAAAAAATTTTTTATACTTTTTTAGAAATAAGCTTTTTTTAAAAGATGCACTAAAAAGTAAAAAATCAGAGGAGAATATTTTAAAATTTATAAAAGCCTCGAGAACAGTGCTCAATTTAAGAAACTAATTCTGTAATGCCGTATTGTTATGACTTATGAACGTTCCCAAAGCTTTATATATATAAACTTTAAATTCCCAATTTGTTATCAAAAATATTCTCCTCTGATAAAAAACATTATTTTTTACTTTTTAGTGCATCTTCTAAACAAAAGATATTTCTTAAAAATATATATTTTTTTGATCTATTGCTTTTTAGTCTTGTCTTTACTTATTCCAAACGTATTTTTCTCTGAGATTTAGTTTCGCCGTATTATTGTAACACCACTATTTTGCTGATTTGTGCAATTATTTAGTGGTATGTGATAGAATGATAGAAAACAGCTGTTAACATTGTAACCACGTCCTAACCTCTGTTCTGTATCTACACTCTATTATCAAAAATAAATAAATTTAAAAAAAATAGCGACATTTATTTGTAACGAAACGTAGTGAAAATGATGAGGTATTAAATATATTTCCCAATGACCAACATACCGTTAATGTTGGTATAAGTTACGGTATGTACACATTGAAAACAGATTTGTAAACATAACCTAAAACTTCAAAACCCCATTTAACCCCTTTAGGGGTGATTTAACCACATAGGATTGCATTGTCACGCAGATTAAGTAATTATGCAAAATTTTAATTCATTGAGACAACGGGAACCCTTTCAAATTTGGTTCCAAAAATATGAAACAGACAGACAAACAACAAAGCAAGTTAAATAAAAGCTTTTAAAAAAGTCAACTAAGATTCTTCGCTTATTTGATTAGACGAAATTAATTTTTTTTCTTATTTTAATTTCAGAATTTTCACTTTGTCTACGTCTACAATTTGTTTTTAGGCAACTAGGAGTATTTATTTTACAGTGGGCGGTAAAACTGCACGGACAAAAACACTTACAGATTACAAAACTGAACATGTTATGTTTATTTTTTACTTCACGATCCAGGATGTTGATTTGACGTGTAACCTTGTAGAAGATTTGTCGACTGTGTTTTCAGCAATTGGTCGCCAGCCAACACGGAATACGTAAACATATTTTTCTTGGGGCGGATTGTAAGAATGAATGTTTTTCGTTGTTTGGAAAATGTTTTTAATAGAACCTTGATGGAAATCTGTGGCTTGGGCAAGTGTTGGCAAATATTAGGTTGTGGTAATCTATGCTAAAACTCGGCAAAGATCTCATTGTTAACATCTCATTCTCATTCGCCATTATCAAAACACAAATATTTAACGAGATATTTTGCATAAAAGCTAATTTACTTTAGACAAAAGTTAATTGCAAATTGTGGCTACTTTGGAATACATTGTTTGGGAACAGTGTTTGCATTTTGGTAACGATGTGTATTATAGCAATGGAGTTTTTCTAAAGTTTTGCGTTTTGTGCCGAGATCTCTCAAAGTAAATTGAAACAACTAATTTCATATTATTACGTTTTCTACGAATGAAGCCATCCAAGCTAAACGAATTTCTATTTTTCCGGTCCATAAGCCCGAACGGATTTAATAAATTGTGGCTCTTAATGTATAGATACAAGTGAATTTTTTGCGGCTTTGTTCGTCGCTATTCATGGCTGCGACAACAAGGGCCAAGCAGTAAAGTGCTGACTATCGGTATGTTGGGTGTTCATATTCCAAGCACTCTACTTTATGTGGTTTAATCGAGCATATAATGGCCGTCCCTTGCTGACCACCCCAACTCGTTGTGCGCCACTTCTGAAGTGGATAATATGCACAGTTTTACTAGCTATTAATGCCCCGAACAGGAGTTTGATAGCAGGGATGGCATCATCTTAAGCTTCATTAAGTGGCTCTGATAAGTGCCAAGTCCTTCGATATCGATCCAGGGACAAAAACACCTCGCCTATCAATCTATCAAGGTACGAAGGGAACATATGATGACACCCCGTTATTGTATTGCTGAGCCAAAGACCGACAGTATTTTGTCCCTCTGCAGTGATTTGTCAACGCCAAGAAGGAATTCATTACATGCTGGTGGAGGCCTCCAGGGGCGTAATATGTGATCACGTGAATCGCTGTGAATAATTATTGTTACATTGTCTACGATAGCGACAGGGGTTTTAATTTCGATTTTAATACCAGTCAAAAGCTCGGAAAAGTTAAGCTGCGATGACGAGAAATTATTTAAATTACGACAAGAAAATCAATTAAAAGGATAACTGCCAAATTTATTGGATCCAAGAAGAAACTTATTATTATGTTTTTGTGAAGGTGAACGAACGAGTCAATTTTAGATCACTTGGTTCGCTTATCAAAAGTGGTTTTGATTACGGGGGGAAATGAAGTAGTGCAGAAGCTTCCGTGGCTTTCACTTCGTTTCGCTTCGTCTGCAACGCTTGTAAATAATTTAAAATGACGCAAAGACAGAAATTGTCGTCTATGGGCTGCAATTTCACAAGCTCGGCTTGCTCCGGAAAAATTACAACAAAATGTGATGCAATATTCAAAAGGGCAATTCAAGTGAGGCGCCGGATTCCGCTAGATTAAAATATCCAAGACTAATAAGATTATAGTTTAAACGTGGTGAATATTTCAAGACGTAAAAGGAATCTCTAATAATTTATAAACTCGCTTTCTGAGCAAAGAAACATTCGAAACGTTACTCTAATTACCAGAGTACATGTTTAATAATAAAATAATTGAAATGTTCGCTCCCGACTCGATACAACATATGAAAGATATTTCGCTATCTGTGGGTAAGCTCGCTGCTTAACAATACGCTATAAAATCAACAATATATTGAGGAAACGCAAGCAAACCGACTTTGTTATGCTTGCAAAGTTTGCTCTGTTATACCCAGTTTAATATTCGTTCCAGTTTTATTGTTATTATTTTTAGAAATAAGCGCGAGACTCAATTTTAACTTAACACAAACATAAAAATTGCTCACCACTTGATTCTGACCACAAAAACGGAAATCCCCGTTTTTACGCTGAAATGATCAATAAATAAATTCACTTGACAGCACTTGCTAGTCCGGGATTGAGATATAACATCTAGGGTTCTAAAAGAAGCTCGACTAAGCTGCACCTTTGAGGACTCGACTTTATAAAAAAAACTCAAAAAGATTATCGCTGACTTATTTATTGCTCGGAAAAGTCGTTATAACAACTAGAAATAAGAGAGTAGATAAGCACAACCCGAGGAAACTTATTAATAATGAAAGAGTCTCTTAAATATTTTTCCGTGATATCAAAGCTGTGAATTTCGTGTCAAATATTATTAGGGCAAATTAGACTGTAGACGGCGCACTTGGTCCTTTCCAAATATCTTGCGCCACGTTAATTAAAATCAAGTTGTGGGTCTGCTTCCTGCCTAAAACTAAATGTGTTTGTGCATAACATAATTATTGTTTGAAATTCGAAATCAACATCCGCATGTTAACTGAGTATAACAGTTTGTATAGAGAGGCTGTAACGGTCGGATGCGTATTTATCTAAGCATTGAATTGTGGTGTGAGGGTCTGCAAACTATTAGAAACCGGGTGATGGAGCGACTCTTGAAACTTGCGTCTAAGAACACGTAAATTAGCTAGTTTGCAAACAGAAAGATTTGCGCAATAAATAATTAGGGGCGTTATGGGAATACTTGCACTATAGAAGACGAGCCATTAAAAATCGTTACCTTTGTACGAGAGAGTTGCCGGTTCTATTCGGTGGATACTTTGAAGAGAACTTATTACCGCTAACATGCATACCTGATACCCATCAAGTGGTTGCCTCAAAGGCAGCGCGGATAGAACTTATTTTTAAAACACTTATTTTTCTTGCAACTTTTTTGAAGTTACATTTTTCTTTCATCGTATTCGTTTTCCAATTTACACATTGATACGCTCGCTCAACTTTTCCAATAGGATGCAACCGAAACAAAAAATTCAAATGCAAACTCCCCTACTTTAGACAACAAGACGAAAAGTAGTTCTTTTAATTCAAATCGAGAATGAGATAATGATTTCGGTTTGCGTTTATCGAACGTGTCGAGTTAATGGCTTCGTAAAGAGTAATCGTTCAAGCTTTAATTCTGCCAAGTTTTCTGCATGCATAAACATTCCGGTAGCAGAGCAGGACTGGCGTTTAAGCAGCGAGACTAAATAAAGTGGGAGCGCAACATGAGCCCCCTTGCTTTTCTTAGAAAGAATAAACCTCATTATCCCCGCTGCACCTTCTAAAAGAACCGCTGAATAAGCTTGAAAAGCAACATCGTTTATGTAACAAAGTAGCAAAGCCTACCGCATCAGAATTTGCATTATTCCCTCTCCAGAGCTTTATGTCCCTGTAATAGCATTGGCTTCACTGCCGGTAATTGAGATAGGAGACCACACAGGCATCAATATTCAATACTTTTTTATATTATTCCATAAAATTTTATGCCGCATTATAACGGAAAATCAAATTAAATGTAAATTTCGGAACAATTTTCCTAAGAACCCCACAACTTTGACCGTATTTCTTTGTGGATACACAAAACTTGATCTGATAACGGCAATAATAAATGTAATTTAGTTTCTCCGTCATGCTATTTTTTGTCAGAGGGAAAAGCATTCACACAAATAAACTGCAGCGCAAATTTTACAAACTTCTACTCGACATAAATCAAATCCTGCTTTAATATTAAAGTAGTCCGTTATTTATGCACACGCATAAATACAGTTCAGCTGTGAAAATATTGGTGCTATTTCCCTTAACTTGGCTATGCATGTAAATAAACCATCTACATTTTACGGATTTACGATTATGCACAGCGACTATTGAAAGATGTCATTACAGCACTCCTCTAAGCGCATAAATCAACCGAAAACTCCGAATTTACAGCTTTGAAAGCTTCCTATTACAAGCGACTTCTTCATTATCCCAAAATATTACAACATATTCTTAGCCCTCGATATTCAATTCTATTTAATTAATTTTGACTCTTGCGTCACCGATTGATTTTCGAGGAAAAGGAGCGTAAAATCTTGTAAACAGATGCTCGCAACACCTTGTCTCATCCCTTCTGACGTGAATCCCTTGGGTTATGAGTGAATCAATAATGAAGACATAAAGCAGTAGCTGACATTAAGCAAAACGTAATCCATTTTTCGTTGAATTTTTCAAGCGCCTTGAAGCTTATTCGAAGTGTTTTAGTTGTGGATTTTATTTATCCACCTGTCAATCAGTTACGCTAGGTCAGGAAGAAATTCCTTGGCTATTAAAGCGGCGAAATACGGTCAGTAAATCTCCAAGAAACATCCACACAACTTGAGGAAGTTTATAGTCGACAAGATGCTGATAATTTAATACTCCCTCTCAATTAGCAGCCCTTGCTTGTTATTATGTAGTAAAATTATCTCACAGGGGCTCGATTATATCAATTGTACCAACTGTATTATCTGGAATCTCCGTGCAGCGGCGGCCGTTCTCCACCATCCACAATCCAATCTGGGAAGTTATTAAATTGTTGCAGATAACATAGCGCCATGAGCACAATTCCCCCGTATACTCTAATTAAAAATTCCTCACTTCAACATCTTTCTTTGTTAGTGCAATACGAATTAAAATGCACCGGAAATTGAACCGAAAAAATCACGTAAATATGGGGTTAACTCCCGCCTGGGGAATTGCAAAACGAGACATTATATTGCAAAAAGAAAAGTCATGTGTAAAGTTTTTCTCCCCTACTTGAGTGGCGCCACGTACAAGATTTGGGTTAAAAGCTTCTTGAGTTGCTGCAGCTTGATTTGCATACCTTTAATTAACGTTTCTTGAAGATTTATGTATGCGCTAGGAGTAGAGATATACCTGTTCAATATTTTATAACAAAGCTTTTTGTTCTTTTAATCTTGTACAAAAGGAAGCCAATTTGCGATGACGTTTCGCACTTGAATGGCGTCATCGTAATTGAGTTTGGTATCCAATTTTCCAGTTCGGACTCGTTTCATTAATATTGTTTTAGGCCGAAAAAGGCAACAAATGCCACATTTAGGAAGTGTTTTAGATACAATCGAGTGCCGTGTTAAAATATTTGTTAGCGTTATCTCGCGCTCTTTATCTCGATGAAAGAGGGCGAACGCAAGCTTGCGATAACAATATTAAAGACCCGCCCTTATCGAAACAAAGTTCTGGAGATATCTAATTTCAGTAGCTAAATATTGACCCGATGAATGAATTGCAAATACGTAACATTTCATAATTTGACTTGAGGACAACAAGTAATGAATCTTCCGCGTTCATTATCCTGAAACTCTCTTTCCAAACAAACAACATGTGAAAGGACGTGGTCAAAGAATACACCTCTCAAAGAAAATATCAAGCCAAAGGCGATTTTAATTCAATTTCCCCAAGGAATCTTCAAAGATGACTCTTGGGTGCCTGCTTTTTATGAATTTCCCAAGAACCGCGGAAAATTCCAATTAAAATTCGTTACATTGAGACCAAGATTTTTTTTAACAAACTTTACCACTACTTGCGAAATATTAGCCTGACCTGCTTGACATTATCCTTAATCTGAAGACGGCTCCCAAATCTAACCAAAATTAGGTACTTTAGTAAATTTATGAGGCATTTATCACCCGCTGGTAATGCCGCCTACTATCGTCACTCCAGATCTATGTTGTATTAACGCGGCTTATCCCTTATAACTCGAAACAAAAAATGCGAAAAATATTACCTTCGAAGCACAATAACCATCATAATAATAACCTCATTTCTTTCAATTGTACAACAAACAATGCCAGACTGATCGTATCATCAGTCGCAATAGAAATGCTAGACCTAATTACAAATCCAGTTTGAATCGTTATCAAGGAACCCAGCAGAGTGAACAGCAAAGCTTCCCAGGTCTGGTGATACATTATAATATTTCCAATATGTAGTAGCTCTGAAAATATTTCGAGTAAGGAGTAGAAAGTTACATTTCACATTCCCGAAAAGAAATCAGCATATTCATGGTTTTAAAACTTTATGACGTTTAAAAGATGTACTCCGAAAAATTTACTTTGTATTTATACAAAATCCAGTTCGTGCTTGTGATGCAAATTAAAAGAACACACTCGCGCGTATTTGTGTTAATTTTTGTGCCGAGTAAAATGTGGATAATGTGAGGAACGATCGGTTCCCGATAATACAAGTAACACTCGGAGTAATTGAAGTAAAATTAGTTTAGCCGGAGGGTTGAAATCGTTTCCAATTTATTTAAAACCCATGCTGGATGTAAGTGACGTCGCGCCAGTCGAATTAAACTGTAAGCCGCCCAAAGAGCGAATAATTTCTCGCAACAACTTGTCTCCTTCAAGTATAAGCTCCTTTTCCTCGTGACTGACAGAGTTCTGTACATGTACCGATTGTAATTCCTCTGTTCCTTTACATAATTTATAGACCATGTTCTAATTATACATTCCGAAAAGGTCCTTCTCCCACACAGAAGTCACTAATTATCCTGACTCTCTTTATTCAATTTTGCTCGCGGCGGCTAATAAATCCAAGAGATGCATTGCTTTGCTCTGTTAATTGTGAGCCGAGTAAGAGAAATTCTGCATATTGTGTCATGATTAATTCAGAGAAGGCCTGTTTTGCTATTTACCATCTTCAAGTTTTGATCAAATTACGCGCGGATTTATTGGACGGCCACGACCAGGCTCCACCAACCAGAAAAAGCTTAGATTTTATTTAAAATAAAGCAAATTTAGATAAAGTTATTAGAGATATGGAGAAATATTCCAAGATCATTTTTTAAATATATCGATCTTTTTTGTGTAGAATGAATAAAAAATTATTTTTTTTTAGTTTTTCTAACACTTTTTCAAAAATCTCTGTTTTCTCCGTGAAACCACCCCTTAATTTTACTACTGGATAATCCAAATTAATTACCGTGCGGCTTTGGTGATTCAAAAATATTTTTAAAAAGATTTTAAAAAATTTGAATTGGTCTTTATATAGATTACCTGTCCCGAGCACTAATATTGGTTTTATTTGCGTTTTGCTAAACACATCCGTTCAGTTTGAATAAAAAAAGTGCTAAAACGCTCAAAATCATTACCATCTGGTTGGTTTTAATAAAATACAGTCGCTATACAGTCCACAGTTTAAATTTATATGAACCACTTGTTTACAAAGGGTTGTGTTACGGTTTTATTTTTATTTGCAGAATAGCGATAGCGTCAAATCGGAAAAACAGTAATCAATTTAAATGACAAAACTAATTAATTGTTTTTGATGTGATACCACTAAATTATTTAATTTCGTTTTGAATTATTCTGGATCATTTATTTTTCAGTTTTGTGACCATCGATATGTGATTATTTATGGCACGAAACTTGAGCTAATAAGGTAACTAAATTTGATCAAGTTTCGTCCAGAGGAGGCTTCGCTGCTGATCAGGTGTAGGCAGATGGTGCGCCTTTTAGGCTTCCTTTTATAATTAGAAATTCAAAACCCGGACAGCGTCAAAGACTAATCATTTTGACACTAATCCACGGTAGCGTGGAGCTAAAGGTGGCTATCGGGGTATTTGCGGTGCTGGGACTCCGCCACCGAATGGAATGACAAATTCATGATAGTAACCGAGCACATTCTGTAGTACTTAGTGGTGACAGATCACCTTATGCGTCTAACAGGGCTTCTACATAACCGCGTAGCCGCACATAGATCTGTCAAGCGTCTCTGTGGTATTCCGGGCGGCGTCCCTCAGCAGACGCCGAGTCGCCCGGGAGGTATTTATTTCATCCCTCTGTTTACTTTAGACGCATGGTAAAGTCATCAACGCACAGGCGATGAACGAAAACACTTCCCACGTGTAAACTTATGATTAAGTTGTAAAATTTCGCCGCGAAGTAAACACCATTTCAAAGCGGCGGTCTACGAAACGAATTAGGGATTCTGTCGCAAAGTAATTAATTTTCCCTGCGAACTAATATTTGTTTACTGAAATCGGCGAATTTTATAAATAAATAACGAGTTTAACCTCGGTGATTATGCTTTCCCTCGAGGATATGTAAATAATCATGCTTTCTCCTGTTTACAAGGACCATTAATTTATAGGGACGGAGAAAATTAATTTAAATTGTCTCCGATCTGAAACAAAAGCGATAATTTTCCCTCAAACTTTCGTTTGTGAACACGAAATAAAATTATCTACGTAATAAATTTTGAGATGGGAGGAAAATTATCACCAAGAACTATGCGGAATTAACAACGTCTTCCGTTTCAAGTAACGCAATTTCAAAATATTTTTAAGCCAGGCCACGCCAAAATTCGTTTAGAAATTGTAAATTCTAAATTCGTTTTAAAACTTTTTTCATCACGTAAAACTTCCTTACTATTTCCATACCAAATTAAAAAAATGTTTTTTATATACAGGCTGTCCCAGCAAGAAGATAAAGTCAATTATTCATCTTTAAATGTTAGAAAAGTTATTTTTTTTCCTCCTGCCACACTTAATTTTTTTATTTTCAAAGATACACGTTTTATTCGAAATGATCTTGAGTCTAAATCGAAGAATGAAATAAACAGTCTCATTGTTTTCCCAAATTTTCGCCAGATTTACTCACTTGTGAGTAGAACTGACAGCTTTATCTCTCTTGTGAGAGAAGATTTCTCTCACCAAAAACAATGGTATAATGTACCATCGGTGGACAAAAAAAACTGGTACAAGTATGACAAGTGTATGAGTCAAAATATCACAAATTTATATCAGGTAAATTTGGCTTTTTGAAAATAAGGTTATACAACTTATGACATACTAATGACATGTTGTCAAAAACATTAAGCTAAAGTTCAATTCTTTAATGTTCTCTAGTCTCTACACTTAGAAAGATTAAACACAGTTAACACAGGTGATCTAACAGCTGTTTAGGTTCAAAGAGCTCCACAGACTATCGTTAGATTTCTGACAGTTTTTGTCTTCGATCACAATTCAAAAGTTTGGTACATAATGAGCAAATTTCGGATGTAGCAGTTTTTTATGTTCAGCGATGATACCTAGAAAACTGCACTGTAAGATAAAAAAATTAAAAGGTTTTTTGCAAGTTGAATCACTTAAAAATTTTAAATGGAGCACGGAATATTTTTTATTTTTGCGTTTGAAAGACCTGTAAATTGTCTATCTAAAAAAATAAGAGTTAAGTGTCTCTTGCTGATTCGTTATGTTTTACAGTGAAGTAATTAAAATTTTAATATTTACGACGAACTTTTAAATCCCCATAGAAACTCCAACAAATGATCCGCGGTGGAGTAGCTATGGTTATTGTTGCTGAAATTCAATTTTAAAGTCAAATATCTTTTTAATTATTAACTTTAAGCGTTTAAAACTTCATGTTTTTAGATAAACAGTTTAATAAGCCTTAAGAAGCAGAAACAAAAAATAGGGTGTTCCATTTGACTTTTTCAAGTTATTCAACTTTTAACAAACTTCATAATTTTTCAAAGTTCCTAATTTCAATGAGTTAACCAGTTAGTACCGATTTAAGTTTGAACAGTTTTCTTTGAAGTAGTGAAAATCCTACTTTTCAAGGAATCTTAGTTTTTATTAAAACAAATAAAATATTTCAAAAACTAAGCAAAATCGACCAATAAAATTAAGGTCAAAATCAATAGATTTAAAAGCTACAATGTGTTCATGAACGGTTGTTCATCAAGTCGACTATGAAATACAAATTTAATGTGTCGCTTCGTTCAAATGACTATTGTAGTCTGAGTATTGTCACCTCTGTCAAATCTTTAAATTATCATTTTACTTACTTTTTGCATTTTTCGACAAAGTTACTTACTTTTACTTACTCTTACTTTTTCAGATTCGAAGTAGTTTTGCATTATTTTGACAGATCTATCACTTTACGGCAATCACAAATTAAATTAAGCGGCACATTACGTTCAAATTTGATAAGTGACTTGATTAACAACTATTTTTGAACACATTGAACATCTAAGAATGCAAAAAATAGAGTATTCTATTTAAAAAACAAAAGTTAGTATTGTAGCTCATTTCTGAAACATCCTGTATATAATTATAGTTATGTCTGTAAAATACTAATTTAACAATGAAGACGATTAATAATCAATACTGTTTAAAGCAAGAATGAGCGAATCAAGCGAGTGTCTAATAGTAAGATTATTATATTTAATCACCCATTTCGTTCACCGATTTTTTTTATTCTGGCGGCAAATTTTGGAACTAATGTCAAATCAAAGCTAATTTCATCTTTGACTTCAATTTCAAATTTAACTGTTGCCATTAAAAGTAACTGAATTAAATGCAAGAAAAACGGTGGAAAAGGAGTAAAGCGTAGTGTATGAGGCGTAATTTTTAAATTGTTTTAACTGGTGTTTGTAAATTGTGTCCAATTCCTTTCAGTTTCTGGCCTGAGCAGGACCACCAAAATTTTACCTCAACGGACCGTTCGAAGTACATTAGCACTTGCTGACATGAAAGAATATGTGGGTGATAAAAGTGTTTTTCGAGCAAAAATTAAATGTTAAACATCAAAATCACAAAAAAAACAAAAATTAATTTGCTCTTCAAATCTTTGCATTATTTCAGTATCAGTTTGACACTTTACTTGTATTAAAATGATAATTATATGCCCTGATTTTCCTCAGAAAGAATATCACTTAACAACACTTGATAAAACATATTTAGACAAAAAAGTAAAACCGATAGGAACACTCAGTTTTAATCTATTTCTTGTTGAGGCAAGTGCTAAAAAATTCGAATTCAGCACTCAAAAAAAGTTAAAAGTTTTCTTTGGAGAATGGGTGGCGTAGCATCTTGGCGTGAATATTGTACCTACCATATTTCAACAAGATAATATCCTCAATACCCACGTTCAAACTAAACCCATTATTATAATGCTAATCAAGCCTCCACCCTAATGAACTCATAATCACCTGATTTGAAGCAGCACTACTCCATAATGAATGAATATTCGAGCGTTTCTCTTATTATAACACCATCGACGTTATTTCCCAAGAGAGTCACTTTTGTTGTACTGAAAGAACCAATAAGACAAATATTTGCACTTGTTTCCGATATTCAATGATTCAATAGAGGAAAGTGTGCAGTGAGGCGCGACTTGTAAATTTTCAACGGACCATAACCCATCTTGTATTTTTTAGCAAATAAAATGTTTAGAAGTTTATCAGACAGGACTCGTCAAGAGACTAACGATCGTTACATCTCCTTCGATTTGACAAGCCATGCAGAGTCGTCTTAAGACCGGGAGAAACTCGTCTCATGTATTATAAGACTAGATTTATATCGGAAGACTTTCCAGCTTTGCAGAGATTTGCTGCAGAATAAATTGCCGAAGAAAATTTGTTCAAATCTGATTATCAATTACGACACGTCTCACACTGAATTATTTATTGTTTCAACACCATGACTTGCAATTCTCGCAACCTACTTAAGCTTTTTGTATAATACCGCATTCGATATTTTATTTATGGTTAACTCCGGTTTTAGACAGCCACATCTGGCGTCTGATTCGAATCCCAAGACGAACATTTACTGAAAAATGCTTATGTGAACGTTTTCACGATTCAATTAAATATTCATTGCTGTAACAAGACATGACCAAACGGTTTTACAGTTTTTGCCTGGAGTTTTCATCGATTTAAGCAAAGCTCTGTTGAGCAATAATTTTGTGCACCAGATTAGATTCCATTCAATACAAATTACAGATCATTACCAAAGCCTTTCACCCGACTGATTCCCAGCCGTATTGGTGTTAGTCCATTCATTAACTTTCACTGGAGATCGGTATTCAACTTCATTATTAATCCCGAAAACAATCAAATAAGCAGAAGAAACGGGTAAAGCTCCAAATAATTGAAACAGGAAGCGCTGGTATTACCTCATAATTAGGCCTAAGTCCAATATGATGTCTCTGTCAGGCTCTATGATCAATAATGCGTCACCTAGGCCCAATAATGCCGTTAGTACTATTTGAATAATTAGCACAATGTCACCTATGGGATACTAATGACTCTAATGTGGGTTACTGTCAAGCTTAAATTAATAAAGTTTGAACTTGCCACACGCGACAAACTCGAACCATGACCTAACGAAACAAAAATTAAAGCTTTTTGGCGAAACTGGAAGCAGGCACAAATTAGCCGAAACATGAGTAAACTATTCGTGACTAAGGATACTGTAATGCATTAAGATTGTCTTACATTATCTTCAACAACTGTTATTTGAATGAGACGACGTCGAGGGCCTCTAGTTAGAGGAATACTTGTGGAATCTACACAATTTACCTCTTTGTGTGTTCAAAAGGGTTGCGTTCACGAGTAAAAACTGTTTACAAGTTAAAATGTCTTTGTAAGCGATAAAAATACAAAAAATTGTTGAGGGCCGACCCAAACAAAGTTACTTTTTTCAGGAACTTTACTATTTGTGGACCAAAACTGGAATTAATGCAATTCAATTACTTAGAGGCCATTTCCGATAATTAATTGAAGATGTTCATAGAGCCTGTGCTATTAATCCATGGGCGTATTTGCTGTTAAACCAGGAATAAATCGGATGTGGTGTCGTTGTGACAAGGTTCACGGTCTATCAGTCAAACAACGTTCGGCTTCGTTGATGCAGAACTGAGCCGAACGAACTCCTGCCAACATGCACCCAAACGTGTGCAAAATGCAAAAGCATTGCACCTCTCTGTGGCAATGATAACATTAATTGAAGTAATTATGCAGCGGAACGACGTATAAAAGACACAACTAATATTCCACTGGTTATAAAATCACTCAATTAACGGGCGACAGCTTAATTTCACACCGACAGTTTGTTTAATTAAGGTTAAAAAGCAAAACGAATTAAAATGTTCGATTTTTTAATGGATTAATTTCTCACACACTGTAAATGAAATGGAATTGATTAGTGTCTCGTGCTCAGTAGGGTCCGGACCGGGGGAGAATAATTTCACTACTGTTATGACCCTTCACAAGATTCGAGCTAATCTCAAGCTTTCACATACGCAAACTGGACGATTACATTTGCAGTTGGGCTTTAGTGGTTAAGTCATTCCTGAAAGCTCGCAAACTTTTATATCGCAACTCGATAATTATGTCAAAACGAAATAGATACGACATCGGATGCGACAATAAAATCGCTTTGAAACGTGCGCTGCAATTACAATTTTATTGATAATTTATTTAGATGAGGATTCTACAATTCAAGTGCTACTTAAAAAGAAAATGAGAGACCTTCAGCCGCATTTAAAGACGTCCATAAACATCGAAGAGTTGCAGTGCGATAAATTCTGACCCTTTTCAAAATTGATTTAAACGCGTCAAGATTTTAACGAAATTACAATAAATCAACGTTTAAACGCTAAATCAAACTAAACATATTTTATCCAAGTTTTTGGAGATAACAAAACCAAGCACAGGAATTTTTCTATTGATTTCTCGAGTCACGTAACAAATGCCACTCACGCGTTACAGGTGCCTGTCTTACTGTATCATTTGTGGGTGATAAAGTCAAATCAGGAAATTCACAAATCAATAATAAATCGGTAAAAACAAGTTTGGGGGTTCTATAAATATTTGACTGTTCTCTGCTAGTTAATTGGACCTCATCAATAAATTCCTCACTGAATTGATCAGATGATACACTCGAAATAATGTAAAACTTTCAAAGTTTTATGGGGAAAAGTTTTATTGTGTTGGAAGTATTCCACCATAAATATCGTGGCTTTGCATGTAAAAGTCCATTTAATATTAAAATACTAGTTTATAAATTTTAATAAAAAACAGCCATAACTCTGTTCCATTAACTTTGGGAAATTCTGATAAAAGAATGGCTTGTTATTGGACCCTTGATACAAAATAAGTTTATTTAAATGATCCAGCCTCGTACATTTGCTAAATCAAGATAAGAATTATTACAAGTAGCCATCTCACTAACACTTTGCTGTAATGAATTTGGTTTTGTGCGCGGAAAATATAATTGGTAATTCGCATCGATTCCCGTTCTGTGCGGTTTAAATTTAAATCCATTCGAATGTAATTACTTTCAAGCGTGGAAAAAGCGAGTGTCTTGGGTCTTGAAGAGTTAAATTGTTTTTAATGCCAACACAAAGTGTCATATTTTGTGCAAAGCAAAGTTGCTAACACCTAAGTTAAAAGTTTGAAATTAAGTTTGTGTTGATATTTGAGTGACGCCGTCGTCGTATTTAACAATTAAGCTGCCTTGCATAGTGTGGTCCATTAATTAGTGGGACTGACATTCACTCGACGAAAAAGCCTTGAAACGCATAATTTTTAAATCAATCTGAAACTTTTTAACAAACTACTCGTTTCTATGCAGAAAGTTATAATAGAGCCAGCACCGCAATTTTAATGATTATTTGCGGAGTCTGAAAATAATTTGTTTTGTCGGATGTTATTTCCGTGATTTTTGCTTGTGCTACATACTTGAATGAATTTATCTTGAGCAAAGGCGAGCTTATTGGGTCTAGTTATGTATTCAGAACGGCAGATTGAAAGACGATCTCTGGAGATCGTTGCGGGTCGCTTCCAAGGCAAATTCGAAACTGAAAGAGAACAGCGACAAAGTAAATGTTTACGATTTTAAACGCATATTGATTTTTGGTTTAGTTTCTTGAAACTGGGCCCGTGGTAACAGCTTTTTTGCCATTTTCAATTCGTTTCAGCGACCGGCGAATTATCATTTTGCGTTGTTTGATTTTTTTGAGTAAACAATCCACCAAATGAGATTCAATTTCATTCTTTTGTGAGACACATTGTAACGTGAATATGATGACGAGCAAGCACTCAAATAAATCTTCTCAACTTGAATGAAGCCATAAAACGGTTGTACCTACAACATGCAAAATCACAAAGCCAATAATAAAATTAAGCTCTGTCATTACTGTCGTCGTTAACAAGACAGCCCTAAGAGGTGGTCCTTATATATTTAATATAATCCTCTTTGCATTAATAATAGCCCAGCATTAAACACTTCAGGATCCATCTATTCAACAGTCAACATTAACGGATTAATATCTGAGCTTTCTCGGAAGCTCTAATTTGTGTTCTGTAACGGCTTTACGCGTCCATTTTCAAATGCAAAACCCAATTAATAATTGGACTACAACATTCCAAACAGCGTGCAAACACTGTCACCTAACTTTGCATTCCGGCTCAAGCTCATTTCAAGCCAACTAAAAACAAAACTACCGCATATTTAGAACAATCGACGGGAGAATTACACGAAATTAACTTGGGTGGATGCATGCTACGGTTTTTTAAAATTTCGAAAATGTTATTAGCAGCGCGTATCTCATTAATTTAAAATAGATGAGCTTTAAGTTGAACATAAAAAGAACACAAGTGTCTGCTGTTTTGCTAACGGTAAAAAGGTTAATTAATCTCTTTTAGCATGCAAACCACATTATTCTTTTACCCTTTTAATGCAGTCCGACCCTGTTCGGGCTCTGCGGTGCTATTTTACGACTTTAACGAAGCATGTCATGACAACATTTCCATATAAAACGCGGCTCTGAAGCATCGCAGGGAAAGTTCGACGCGATGGATGCCATTTAGCAACTGTCGTCGTGCTATTCCACTGAAATTATTCTTCATATAGTCCGGAGTCTCATTAGGGGACTCAACCCTACACTCGTCATCAACATATTATTGCGATTTTTATCCCGGCTTCGTGTCCCGCTTGCCTCTTTTACCTCACGCGAAGATTATCAACAGATATCTCGCCGAGTCTTTGAATTACCTACTTATTTGCCGACGAGTTTACTCCACGTTTTTTCTCTATATTCAATCAGGGGAAAAGTCAGATTTAATTTTTTGCCAGCTCGGGAGAAATAAACAGAATACGAGGCTTGGAAGAGGGTAGAATTACGCTTAGAGCTTGTCAATTATTGTTTCAAGTGAATGGAAGGACTCGGAGACACTCACGGTGTTCATCCCAAGTGAAAGCAGTGAAATCCCTCAATTGTGTAGACAGAACGACATATCTTGCGGCTTGAGGTCTGCCATTGTTCGGCTAATTCAACACAACCTTCACAAACTCCACGCAAAATATTTCCAACAGAAATCAAGAAAAAAACGCATAAAAATAATAACATCAAGAGTTGTCCTATAAAATTTATTTATTTTTGCTTTTTCATATTCTGTTATTTAATAATTTATTTCCTACGATTTTTTACGGTGCAAAAATACACAACAAATTGGGATCACTTTAGTTAGCAAACATTCATCAAGTGTTCATCAGTTGGCTTCTGTTGTCCGGTTTATTTAAAAAAAGCGAAAGCAGTAATTAAACGTAGATACATTTTCCACTGACAAGATTTTAACTAATTTAAATGTCTTCGCTTTTGTCTGACAATTTTTTAAGGGTTCTGTACAATTTAATGTCTTTTTATTACCTTACATGAAAGAGTTTGAAAGTTAACTTTTTTTAATATCGTTTACTTGAGATTATACGAAATTTAATTATTATCGAAAAAGTTGCTGAAAGTTGCTCCTGTGTTGGAGTTACGGGCAGAATTTTATAATAGCATAACAGTTGGGTTTTAATCAAATCATCGTAGTAATGCAATTACTGAAATATTTTTCTAATTTAATTACATCGAGTGCGAATTCCTTAAACGTTGGTGCTTTTTTGTGAAAAGTTGCTCTAATAAATCTGTAACAAAAAATCGTCCATTGTGCTTTTTTGCGTGTCCTACTTTTCTATTACACAATTCTTGTACAAAATTCAATCAAGCATCAAACTGCAATACCGCCGGAGAAAGCCCATTACATAAAGATGAAATCTAAATAAAACCGACAAAAACCGTATTACACCAAATCAAACTAATTTACAAAAACACTCCTAGCAAATCTTGCGGAAAACATGAAATTAAGTGAGGAAAGAGTCTCTCTATAAATACCTCAGCGACCCGTCAAATCCTCAGTATCTGAACAAGTGTCTAACATGAAATTACTTCTTTTGTGTCTGGGCGTTTGCCTGGTCAGTGTCTACGTCTCTGCACGCGTCATCAAAGAAGATGAAGTGCAAGATTTAGAAGTCGCAGCCAGTCATCACGGCCACAGCCACTCCAGCCACCATGAGGAAGGTGGAGGATCCTCCCATCATGGCGACCATCACTCCAGCCACGGTCACAAAGGTGACAAAGGGTACAAGTCGTCCCATCACCACGACAAAGGGGGTCATGGCAAACACGGCAAGGAATACAAAGCTGGACACCACGCCGAAAAAGGCGGCCACCACAAAGGACACCATGAAGAAGGTGGCCATCACAGCGAACATCACGCTGCGGGAAAAAGCCACAAAGGAGGCAAATTCGGCGAGAAAAAGGGACACAAAAAGGGGCAAAAAACGACCGGTTATCATCACAAATCCCACAAGGACGATTACCACAAGGAACACAAATTCTACGATGATTACCACAAAGGTGGACACCACTCGAAATACGGCGATTTCCACGGCCACCACGGAGGCAAATCTGGCCACCACAAGAAGGGAGGCAGTCACAAGAGTGGATACCATGACGATCATTACGGAAAGAAGGGACATTCGGATAAGGGACACTACGAGGATGATCACAAAGGATTCAAGGGACATGGAGGACACGAAAGCCACCACTCTCATCACTCCGATTATGGAAAGAAGGGAGGACATTCCGGGGGCAAAGAGTACGGGTTTAGCAGTGGTGGAAAACACTGATTTCTTCGTAGCGCTCCGGTGGTTGATCCTTTCAACGCCTCGAGGATTTGATTCGTTATTTACCCCAATCCAACACGACTCATCGATACCCATATCACCCCCACGGAGCGCCACGCGTTGTTTTATTCAAGTCTCGTTCATGTTGATTACTTTGTTGCCTGTTCTGATTTGTGTTACCAAAAAAAATAAGAAATAAAACCTGGATTTCATTTCACACACCCCACGAATTAAAATACAACAATTTGATCAAAATCAATGAGATACATTAATTAAAAAACATACACAAAGTTCTTCTGTCAGCGTCAATGCTGCCGGAGAAAATTGACGATTTTCGTACTTACCTAGGAGTCCTAAAGACTCACAAAGATACATAAAACGTTCTTAGATCCAGATTTAATGAGATTTTTCCTAAATTTTTTTAACTAAAAAAGCTAAAACAAAAAGTTGTATTCCAAAACTAGGTCAAAATAGTACATCAGTTAAGATGGATTCCAATTTTAATTTTAAAACACTTTTCAGAAATTGATATTTTTTATTTTCACAATTACGGCAATAATGAAAAATGAAACTATTTTGATGTAAAATGATCCGGGAAATCGATTAAAGTTGAGCAAATTGAAAACTTCATAGTAGTTTTCAAGTTATCAACACATTAGTTTCATTTATTTTTACTTCTTTTAGCAATTTTCTCAAAAACTATTAGTCGGAGGACAATGATCTTTTTTCAAAAAAAATAGATAACCAAAAGATCTTTGTAAAGATAATAAACCTAATAAAGTTACGTCTAATAGTTCCGGAGTAAATGCTCCTTGTACCGGAAATCAACCAAAATCTCGCCAAAAACCGGAAAAATCCAACCCTTTCAAATCGAATCTATTAATGTTTTCTTGCATTTTCCAAACTCTAGAGTAGAGGGTTCTAAAGACATAGAAAAGTCCATAAAACTTTGCCACAGCAAAGGATTCCGTTCCGTTCCGTTCGGATTCCGTTATTTTAATAAGCAGCGTACATTCATAGACACATTAAACTTTTCTGTTTAATGCTAAAAAAATTTTTTTGTATTATTTTTATGCTAATTTAAATAATTTTTAAGTTTTAAAGTTTTTTTTGCTTTTTAATATTATCCAATAGTTTTAAAAACTTATAATTTTTCGAACTAATAATAAAATTTCGTCATTATGAGACGTCGTGGCGAAAAATTTGAGGAATGAAAATTTGGGTAAGTTCCGAAAATAAACGCAACTTTAATAATTTAATTTAAAAAAATACTGGTATGAAAGCAATACTTTTTAATTAGAAGTCATTTCTAAAACAAAATCTTTACCAAAGAAATTGCCGTAGTAAAGAGTCATTAAAAAAATTTTTTATTAACAACTTACTCAAAAATTAAATAGACTTTAAAAAAAAATTTCGTGAAAAAAGTTTTGAATATAATTTTAGGCATATTTTTTGTTTTTAAACATGTTTTATGCATATTTTGCTTAAATTTGTGTTGTTGCTGTAGAACTTTTAGTTTTCCACTTGTAATTTTTTTAGTGAATAACTAATCTGCATCTGTAAAATAACCATCACAATTTTACGAGTAATTTAAAATGTAGTCAAGCGCCGATTATTGGAGCTAGCAAAAAAGATCAAGTACCTACTATTAGAACCCACTGAAAAAACTCGAAATGTCAAAGGTTTCAATGCAAAGCCTAAAAAAACAAAAATCAGGTTTCAAACAGATTACGGCGAAACTAAAACAGTACAAATTTAATGCACCGTATTTTATTTACACGTCAAGTCTGTGCTTTTGTTCAGTAGCACAGTAGAAGTAATGACTGCAAAGTAAAAATAAGAAATGCACAGTAAATACCTACAGGGCTTTCATTTTAAAAAACTGTCAGTCTAAATAACAATTTATTTTAAGAAAATGTATTTTCAAGTAAAAACAGGTTACAAGAGGAAGTTCAAAACTATAATAACATTAGTTACTTTTCAGATTTCATCCCCTTGCCATTAGCTCTTACTTAATTTTTTTTAATAGCACCACCTCCTACTTTTTGAAATATTTTTAGAAAGATGTTAAAAACCCCTTATCTAACTCCAAAAAGAGAAAAAATTATAGAAAAAAATCAATACAGAACACTTACATTTTTTAAGGTTTCTGTGTTCCCGTGATAAATTGTGAAAAGTGGCAGTAGTTTTTATAGTTTTGAAACAGATATTATTTGCTTTTGTTGTACTTTCACAAACTCTAAAGAGTTTTAAAACCCATAGGAAGTGCATAAAATGTTTGCTGGAATGCGTTTGAAAAAAACAGATTTTCTTGTGTTTTTTATCAAGAACTGAAAAAATCTAGATCAACTTTAAATTGCAAAAACCATTTAAATTTAGTTTTCTAGACGTAAAATTGCGCTGAATATGATGCAGCGGATTAAAATGTTCTACAATAACTAGTTTTGGAATAAAACGCATTTTTTGAATAATTTGCATTTCCAAAGGGAAATGAAAAAATGGCCTGGTAATGGAGAGTGAGTGTTGCGGTTCATCACTGGTTACTTCCAAACCCACAATTGGATTTGCAGAATGAAACAATTATTCCAATTAGTACCTCCGAATTGTGTTTCGCATAGGGGTGTCACATTTAATCATTGCTCCGAATTGAACAATCTCCAGTATCGTAAATGTTGCCATAAAACCGTGACAGTGTCATTTTAATTAATTAATTTCTTGTAATACACAATATGTTTTTATCAAAGCGCCGGAGTTTGAACTTGGTTATAGTTAAGTGCATTTGTGCTTTTGACAACAGGTAGCTTAGTCGCTTGTGGTTATTCCGCAAAGTCTAAAATCTTAATAGAATCAAGTAGCGATCAATCTTGGTCTGGTAACGTAATGCCGTTCCTTATTATTGTACGGCGGCGCTGAAGTAAATCACATTAAGATGTTGTATGTCACATCACAATAGATCAAAGATACAATATGTTTGCTAAACAAACCCTACAATGTGAAGCGGGTGTGCGTGTGCGACTAATTAACGTATTCACACTCACAAAGAGCGGAAGGTGCAAGTTGTAATAATAGCACATAGCTTGTAAAAGTTGGCAGGGATCGTCTCATTTCCGTGAAATTCGAGGAAATCAGTGCACATTCGGACGCTTAAAACAGAGCCCCCAAAGCCGGTTTGGTATCAGAGAGCGGCGCAACTTTTAATCCGCTCCTGTTTACTAAATTAGTGGAAATAAAGTTTATATCTTCAGTTGTAATTCATCGACAGCGTTAAACTCCCGTGGAACAATAAAGGTTGCTGTTGTGCTTACAGTAGCTCATACACACAGAGCGCCCCACTGAATGCTCCAACTTAGTAATTAATTGTTTGAATTTACGGTAAACTTGTCCGCCAACTACGCTTCCTAGTCTACTAGCAACTTGGATCGTCTCTATGCTACAAGTGTTACTTAATTTCGAACTATTGATATCGACGTAAATTGTTTATCAAGTCGGGCCGCGAATCGCATGCGATGAATAGACTATTTGCCGAAGAGAAACGCGAACCCAGAAATAATATTGACACTTGTAATTGTCAATGCGGATAATTGGATTACAATACCAGAGCGAAATTTTGCCTTAAATCAGTCACAAGAAAACTCTGTTTAACCAGTCTTAAATACAAGTGACGCCGAATTTTACACCTCCAGTTTACTTCCGACCTGTTATGATGAATGAATCGGCTATAGAATAATAAACAAGTTATCACAACACGAATCTGCCGGAGCTCGAAACTTTGTCTCTGAAACGCTAAATTAAACAATTTGCATTTTTTCTGCTTCCTTTCGGTAACAAAAACAACAAGAAACTTAATCTTTCTCAAAATGTGTTGAAGTAAAAGTGACGCCGTAAAATAGTTCTGCAAATCCTACTGACTGCGCCAAGTAAATTTATAACAAAACAGGACTTGGGACAAAAAGTTCATCTGAACACAAACATAAAACGTAAAAAATAGCCCTCCTTTAAGAAAAAATGCGTTTGGATTTTATGTCATCTATGTATCTACCTACAAAGGAGTATACTTCAATGAATAATCTATGGCACGTTACATACAGGATGTATCAGAAATACGTGTTAATTTTAACACGTAATAAAACTCATCAAATACAATAACTTTTCTTTATAACATTTTGCAAAATAATTTTCACTGTTTTCCTCCTTTCTCTTGTGCAAACGAGTCGGCCAGTGTTTAATTAATTTGTATTCATAGCAACAATTTTCATTGTTACTTTAAATTGTTTAAATTGGCCGTTTCTATCACAACGAAAATAGTTCGGCTCTTATTTTTGTAACCATAGGCGGGTACATGTTTCAGTATGTTATCTTTTTCCAAATTTTAAGGAAATTTGCGAATTTTTTATTGAAAAATTGCAAATAAAAAAGATGTTTTATTTGTTGAGCTCTGTTACCTGTTAAAATTAAGTCACGTATTTCTGATACACCTGTATATAAGTGAATTTTAAAATTTTAAAATACAAACATGGCTGTTTTTGAGTATGTATTCTTGCAGTACGATATACACATAAAAATTATTAGATTTTATGGTACTTTGGTCACCAATTCCTTTTCCCTTTACTTCTCACATCTGAATATTACAAAAATAGAAAATATTTCACATATGGTTTCTTTGACATAAAATGAATCGTAGAATTTCCCTGAGCAAACCGTTCTATTCTAAAACTTTTAGTTATATTTTTTAAATAAAAGTTAAAAATGTTTATGTAACCGAAGCCGTTATCCAAAACGGCTCCGAGTTTTTGCGGAACAATAGATAATTAAAAAGGCCGTTTTGATGCTTTTTTGGTTTTAGCTCCAAGTTTTATAGTTTCCGAGAAAAACACAAAAAATATGTTAGAATTTTCATATTTTTTCACTTTTCAAACGCCGATTATGGCGAAACTATTGAAGCTACCGAGCTAAAGTGGCATAGGTTTCAAAACAATATAACGAAAAAAAAAATCGCAAGATTGTGGCAAAGCTAAAAAAACTATCTTATTTCATCGTAAAGAGCATTAAAATCTAGACAGGATTGATGTTAAACGAATTTAAAACAATTTTAAAATATGACAATTTGTATGATTTTCAATTTTTTTCTCAATTACAGGAAAACTGTTCCAAAAATTTTAACTATTTTCATATAAATCTATGCAATTCGAGAATCGACTGGCGTCGAGCAAATTTCAAAATTCATAATAGTTTTTAAGATATCGACACATAAATTCTAACTATTTTTGTTTTTGTTAGCAATTTTCTCGACAATCTAAATGAATATAATGGTTTTTTTTAAGTAGATGCATAGGTATTATTAGACCTTATGAAAATAATAAACTTAATGATAGTCTAGTAGTTCCAAAGTTCTAAATTCTATACTAAAATCGAAAAAATCAGACCTTGGCAAATCGAATCTATTGACGTTTTCTCGCTTTTATTAAGAATTCTAAAGGGTTCTACAGGCATAAAAAAAACATAAAAATTGTTTTTCTCGATCAATCTTGTGGGATTGTACACTTACGACCAAAATGATACGCCTACCCACCGCGCCGGATAGTGAAAGGCTGACTAAAATGTTTTCGATCAAAATATCAACAAACCGGTAAGTTTATAAACTCTCTAGTTAGCTTACAAAATATGGAGCTGGTTTATAAACTAGCCAAATGTAACATATCGAAATGAAGTGGACTGCGATTTTAGGAACGTCATTCTTTTTGATCGTGTCTGTACGTCAAATATCTGTCCAACACTGCAACGAATTCCGTTACAGTATTGCTAAGTAGTATAGTATTCCCAGTCGAATAAGGTGATAGGCCCCAGTAAAATATTTTGACTCTAACAATGAGGGACACTGGAACGGTTCGCAAACAGAGAAGACCATAATAATAAATGCAAATTTTAGGCTGGTGACCACGTGTCTGGTAATAAACTCATTGTGAGGCGGTTAACTTCTGTACAAAGGGACCCTTCATACACCTTGTACCAACTGGAATGCTATACTAACAAAAATCCAATCAAATCTGCGGAAAACAGGCGGAGTTTTTCTGAATAAGTCTGTAGTTACCTAAGTCAAATAATGACATATCGTAGAAACAAGACCAATAAAAATTTTAAGCAAAAAAATTCAAATATTCAGATCCTTAATTTTAACCTGGTAATATCTGTAATATGGGTGCAAAAAAGGCACAAAAGGGCGCTGTTCTTCATAAATGCTTGCTTTGTCATTGTTTTTGAGCTGAAAAACTTGGAATGCCTTTTTATTGTTGCTGTATCTTTGAAGTCGGCAAATGACAGTCGCCTAATATAATAACAACGCTCTATTTAATCCGTTTTGTTTAATAAAGATGAGACAAAGCATCTAAATTGAAGTTCCACGTCTCGTAATCAAGTTTCGGTATTATTTTATCATTGAATGAAAAGTTAATGAAAATTTGTAAAAGCTTTTGTACAGATGAAAGTGTAAAGTTTATATGCAAGTGGTGCATCGGCATTCAAAATTAAGCAAGTTGCGGCTCACATCCGGCCAATAATTTTATTTTTATGAAGTTGTGTGTCTTAAGACCCATGTATATTTGAGTGGACTTTAGAGCGCGCCAGAGCCTCGCAAAAATGTATCAATGTTGATAACATATTCGTATAGCGGGTCTATAAAAGGCCGGAAGTGAAATATCGTGGCAATTGTGTAAAAGCCCCGAGTAATATTCATGCAGTTGAGCGCAGCTTTTAAAGGGTACATTGCACAAAGGGTCCATATTGAAAAGATCACTTGAAGGGTTCTTGGGGGCGTACGTGTCAATGTCTCGACTGTATTGTTCTAGCGCATGCCTATAAATACTTGTAGTGCTCGTAAATGGGGTGGAAGCAACCCCCTAGACGTTACAATTATTATTATAGAAGCCGTAAAAGTTACAGCAGACTTTGCCATCACTTGCTAGTTACTATCCTTATCAATGGTCGTGTCGCCACTTCACCGTCACACCCATACAAAGTACGAGCCTCATCTTTGCGTTTATTTATTAATTGGACGGAAAAAAGTGAAGTTGACGCAGTCCAAAGCCGAATAATCCTTTAAATTTTATAGCCCTATAACTCGCTGTTATGTGTTATGTTGGGGAATTTGCTAATAATTTATTATCTCGGAATGGTTGCTCAAGTATGGATTTTTTGACTCGGCACTGTTGGCAACATTGATTGACTGACGCAACTTTCATAATTTATTCTTGAGCTTTAAGGGATTTCGTAAACAAAGATTTTTTGCACGTTTATCCGGCGTTGAAATTTTTGCGAATAAAAAATGTCGGTGCATTGTTTTCGTTCATTTTCTCTTTGTCACGCTTTGTAAAATTCATTACGACAGGAAACGGGACGTGTAGTGCTTTTCCCGTGAAACTTTAAAGTCGGGTGCACACTGGCTCATTGTTTTTCTGCATTTCATTTCGAATTTTTACCTCCACAAACCAAGAAATAATTCGGGGTTTGGGACGAAAATCACCATTGTCCGAGGGTGTTTTGCCCCGAGATAATCTCGGCTTTTTTGTCACGGCAAATATTTAAAAGCTCCGTTTTCACAGAGTAATTCGGCCGTCGTCAAGTCGAACAGCAACGTTTTGACGAATCCCAACGTTTCTGCTGATGCCAGGATAACGAGATTGGTTTCCAATTACTTGGGAATTTTTAAAACTTGTTTAAATCGCTCAAAGCTCCGGATTTATAGGTGTCGTAAAGCTGTATTGTTCTGTTTTACTCCGTGTAAGAGGATCAAGCGATAAATTGGAAGAATTTACAAAAAATATACTTGTTTTTAATTAATTATTCGGCTGATGCAATTGTTATTTTTGAGTTGTGACCCAATTAAGTTATTTTTCAGCTCGGTTTATTTAGGTGAGAAACTCAAAAACCTCTTTCACATTTTGTAATTTTTTAGCTTATTCTTGACGAAATTTTACTCAAAAACTCACGAGCATCGAGGGTATCATGAGATGATTAATTTAATTTTTGTGATTTTGAGGCGTGTTTTGAGAACATCTTACACAATAAATGTGTTTCGGTTTCCCAAACGAACTTAACTGTTCGAAATAAAAAAATATAATAAAAAATGTTGTAATAAATATTGTTTTTCTATCAACTGTACTCAAAAATATTCTCCTTTTAATAGAAAAACATTATTTTGTCTTTTTTAGTGCATCTTTACAATAATTAAAACATTTTTTATATATTTATTATTCTTTGCTTTCAAGTCTTTACTTATTCTAATCGTCTTTTTTCCGAGTTGCAGTTTTGCTGATTTGTGCACTTGCTTAACGGTATGTGTACTGTATGCACAGTAAAAATGATAGATGCACAGTAAAAATGATAGATGCAAAGTAAAAATAATAAATGCACAGTAAATAATAGCATCTCAAAACTAGAGTGTAGAATTCCACATTTCTTTTAGGTCGCTGGGGTGAAACTACTGAGCATTTATTGTTATTTAAACTGTGCAAACTGAAACTAGATACTGTGCATATATGTTTTTTTTTGGCAAATTTTAATAAAATACTGTGCGTGGTTTACTTGTCATTTAAATTTTTAACTGTGCAAAACTAATTTAAATACTGATATTTTTTTTATTTTTTACTGATCAAAATTGAATTTTTTACTGATCGCTTATTATGTACTACCCTTTAAAAAATACATACCGTGGCGTCATAATGTCCAACATGACTGTGTATTAGCTGTTTCAAAACTATAAAAACACCAACGTCGCATTTCCTCTCAAAATTAACTGTTATATATTCATGCACTTCAAAAAATAATAACTAATGTAATTTATACTGTCAATAAGAGATCTATTCATTAATAACAATTTTACAATTTTATTAATCTTATTTAAAAAGATAATCCGGTAAAATGCGACGATGGCGTTTTTATAGTTTTGAAACAACTAATATGTTGGTAAAAATACGGTATGTACAATTTTACCATCCCATTTAGGGTGTAATTAACTATATTGCATGCTCACTCGCAGATTATGTAAGTATGCAAAATTTCAATTCATTCGGGCAGCAAAAAACCCCTTAAACTTACTACGGACAGACACCAAAGCAAGTCAAAAAAGTAAAAATAACTTTCTTGTCCACCAAATTTTGTCAGTTTTTAGCTTATTATTTACGAAGTTTTGCTCAAAAACAAACGAAATCGAATGAAACAAAAAAAAATTGGTGACTTTTTGGAATCTGATTTTCGAATAAATGTTGATTGTTCGGCTTATTTAGTCGAAATAATTTTGACCAAAAAAATATAGTATAACCTCTAACGGTAATTTTTTCATCGAATTTTACGTTTTGTTTTGTAGAATAAACAGATAAATCGCTGGATTAAATAATCTAATTTTCACCTACTTATTTTTAGAGTTTTGTTTTTCAAAAATTTTAGTTTTTGAACTTCGAACACGTACCTACAAACACATTTTTAAATGATAATTGTTTTATGCGTCTAAGTGTTCTTCGGGAGTGATCGATCAAAAGTACCATAAATCATTGGAGTAGTTAAATTAATAAACCAAAAATCCTTATTCATTAAGTTCGCAACAAATTAGCTTCATTACCCCAAGCAAATTTCGGTACAAACTCAAGTTTGATGCCACGCCTCCGTGTTCACTTATTTTTGATTAAATATTAGTTAGCGTTTGCTAATAAAGTGTATCAAAATGAGCGCAAGATTATCACCGAGTCTTAAAATTCCAGACAATTATAGTTTAATGTTAGATTAAAATATTAAAAAGGATTACATTAGGTCGTTTCAAAATCCGTAAACCTGTTTATGAAAAATTTTACAACTTGGGTGATTTTGTTTTTAAATGACGATAAAGCACTTAATAAAAAAGTAACAAACTGACATTTGATGTTGGTGGTAAAAATTCATCCCGGATTTGGCCTTAAAAAGCAGTGTGATTTTCTTGCAATCAATTTCATTAACTGAAAAATAATTAACCTACTTTTGCCCCAGTTACCTCTAAGAGAAAATCCTGGAAAACTGCCAGATTTAATTTAGCGAACTTTTGAGGAAATTTATGATATGTGGTGTAATGACCCAATTAATGGCCGATTGACCGGTTACGTCCAATCGATTATGGCACAAAATTATCATAATTCAAAGTAAAATGGATCTTGGCAAAAAGCAACTTCAATTGAAATATAATTCATTTTTCCCGACGATAAATTACATCGAACTTCCACTAAAAATTAATAAAAAATCTGCCGTGTCGCTATTAGGTATTTTTTATTTGAACAATTTTGATGCATGCGATTTATGTACCAAACATTTGTGTTTTATGAACGCCATAAATTACCGAATATTAAAAATATTAGTGTTGACTGTACAATGGTACGTTTTGTGTGTCTGTGCTTTTATTCAATGCTTTGGGAAAAGTTTTAATTCGAGTATAAAATAACTCCAGTTGGACAATAAACAATATCGATTTATTTCAACTTCCTGAGTAGTTTGTAATTTTTGCGGAAAATGGCCTGGAGCAAGCAACACATTTTCCATGAAAAATGCAACAGATTCATTAATATCACGGTCATTAACTGGCCTGTATTGTTTTTCCAGGCGAGAGAACGATTAGTTCAAGTGGCTAAACCTAAATTCGACACAGTTCCAGTTTCATATTTGAAAAGTTTGAAATGCGATAGTTTATTCCGTCAACTTTCACGCTATTTGAAACCTTTCGTGGAATAGCAACCTTTAACCGATTTTAGAAATAATAAGCCAGTTATTTATGCATGACTTTGCGACCTTTGATAAGAGTGTTTATGCGCCTCGTCATAATCATTGAAGGGAATTATCGTAACTTTTTAATGTTGGATCAATGGGATTAGCACAGGCTCGTCGGTGGATAAAGTACATGTTGCTATGATGTTATGTTAATTAAAAAGCCATTACACCCTGGTTACTCCCTTTAAAAACTGAATTATTAAATGCAATAAAAACTTCCAAGCTAAGCTCTCCGCTTCATTTTATTGTAATTAAAAGTCTGAAGAGTTTTCCTTAACTACCTGAAATCCAAAATTAATTTAACCTCGTCTTACCCTTAATTTAATAGTAGTATGCAATGAGGTTCAGTATAAAACTGTACTTCAGTCTGTGGTTAAATCGAGTAGAAACTTTATCGCCGCGCAAGATTTAAGCTCATTATAATCATGCCAGACTTGAAATTGAAATAGGCTTTTTATCGATCAACGTAATTATTGTGAGCTCCTTCCACATCACTCGAAAAAACGAACATAATTCAAACACTAAGTATGCTCATATAAAGTTTTCTCGCCGCGAGGACGAAAAACTTCCGAAGCAATAAATTTCAGACGGAATCAATACAAACACTGTCTTTTTTCCAAATATTTTCATACAGAAATCGACCCCAAAACCCATATTTTTAGTATTTATGGACGCTCCTATATTAATTGAATTTACTACACGACGATCTTTAAAAGCTTCTTTTCGTTCTTTTCAACATTGGGTGAAGAATAAATTCTCAAAGGGTCGGATAATTCGACATGAATTGGGGATAACAAATTCCTATTATGTGACGAAACAGGAATTAAAAGTCACAGGGTGACCGTGAAAGATAGTTACAGATCGTTGCAGAAACGATAACACAACAGGAAATGTCCCTACTATCAACAAAAATGAGACTATTAAGACAAATACTCGAAATAAGACTCGTGCAACCAAAGAAATCGAATCATGTGGAAGCAGCAACTGACAAAAGACACAAAGAGAAGGCTTTCTGCGTTATTTCGCTATTGAGTCATCCGGAAAATCTTAGCAATTAAGCCCTACTGCCATTGGTATTAGAAATCAACAAAATGGAAAGATTATTATTTATGAATTCACTTTTATTTCAAATTTCCTTTTATTAATTACAGAAGAGATACAAATTAGTTCATTCTTTATTGACGGGACTTTAATTATACTGTATCAGAAATCGATTGTCAGTCATAATTACCATCGAACATTGGATATCAATTTAATAGTCAAGTTTCAACTATTTTAAGGACGAGCTCGATACAAAACGAATAAATTTTACTCATCAAGAGGGTAATGGATTAGTTGTGGCATTCTTTTACGTTTAACTAGAAAAGTGTTTCTTTAAATCTTTACAAAGTGATTGGCTGATTTTTCAACCGGAAGATTCCGCACAGACGTGCATTAATCTAGATTCTGAAATAAAACTCACTGCTCTTTTAAAGACCCATTTCAAAATCACAAAACGAAATAATCTGCGCAGCTAGAAATATGAAAAAATAGTACATTTTTTGGTAAAAAAATCAATTTCTGACGACGACTTATTATATTTTGCCGTATTTTAAAAACTAAATCCTCGACTAAATCATAGTGTGTTATTAAAATACTATGCGATCATTTAAATTTATAATTGGAGTAGGCGGTTGTGTCTTTGTGACTAAAAAACTAACACAAACAAAATGTATTATAATTGAATATTGAATTCTAATTGAATATATAATGATTGCTTTGTATTTGAGGTTTTTTACTGTGCATATAAATTTTTTACCCTTCTTTATAACTAAAAAACAAACTGTTCTTCCTTAACTGTGCCATGCCTCCCATTTTTATACAAAGAAAATTCTTTGCCTGATGAAGATACAATGAAAGTATCGAAACCTCGCGACGAAATTAATGTTTTTCCCCTGTTCTATTATAACATCTTTGACGAAATCAAATATATTTTTAAGGAAAAAAAACACAAAATGATCGTTGTTTTAGAATAACATAGGAAATCATTATATTATATTTTCATATTTTTAATTTTATTAATATACATATGTATACATTGGGATGTGGTTATAACAAACACTGAAGAGACTTTTTATTGTAAACGAGGTTAGATATAACTGAGTTCCATTGTAATTTAGATTAATTAATTAAGGTAACGTAGAAAAATTCTGAAAAAATTCACATGCACATAGAAAAAAACTAAAGTAACTAGTATATAATAGCAGACGCTTGATTTCTGTGCTACCGTTTTTGGAATATGGTAAAAATAGTTTTAATAGACTCACCCTGTAGATGTGGTTTTTTCTTGTAATAAATATTAATTAATAATGTAATAATTAATTTTTGCATAAAGAAATATTTAATCGTCGTTTGTTCCAAATTGACATTATAAATAATATTTTTGCCCTGACTTAATGTAATATTGATTAATAAATTAGTTAAATAATATTTATTATAAAAAATGTATTTGTGTGATTATTACAAATTATTAGTTTCTGAACTTAGTCATTATTCCCTATGTTCAATTTAAATAAAATCAATGAATTTATTGCTATGTATTGCTATGAATCTATTAGCTATTTCGAAACTATAAAAACGCCAACGTAAAATTTTCTCCAAAAATTAGCTCTTATAAAATTATTTATACACTTCAAAAAATAATAGTTAATGTAATTTATACCTTACAATGAGAGATCAAATCATTAATAACTATTTTACAATTTCATTAATTTTATTTAAAAAATTATTCGGTAAAATCCACGTTGCTAATACGAGGTAATAATTATTCCACATGTTGTCAATCAATAATCTCAAACTTTCATTTAAACCTTGCAAGATTATTATTATTATTAATTAAAACAATTTTTTGTTGAATTTATGAATCAACGGATAACAGAAACTAGTAAAAAATGATATATTGAATAAATTACTTTAACAGTTATTATTTGAAAAAATGCCTTCAAATTGATTCGAATAACTAAAAATGTCCCTGTATAAACAGTATGACTAGTATGAAACTAAATGTGCTTTAGGTCCGTACACTCTGTAAATTTTATTAGATATTGTTTACTAAAAAATCATTTTTAAGTTAATTCGTTTTAATTAAAAAATATGATATTCCGAAAATGATGATTCAGGGAACCTTTTGCAATAATTAATTAGAATTATAAAAGTCCTATTGTAATTTGTGCAAAGCAACAAAACAAAACTATTAAAAAAGGCAATAAATAACAAAAGAGAAGTTTCTAAAAGCTTCTGGCAAAATAAACATCTCCACGCAGTTTTAGAGTTGCTTAATGGCTATAATTTCTGTATTTATTCCTTCATAAATTCTCATTTAAAAAAAAGCATTACGTTTTTAGTCGAAAATTGGATATTGTTCAATGTTTTAAGACATTTTTAATGAACTTTCAACTTTTCCCGTGTTTTTCTGTTTAGAACGGCCAAAATGTTTTTTTAAAAAACATTCCAGAAAATGTAAATGACCTTCCTTAAATTAATTACACGCGGCAAAGAACCCAATTTTGAATAAATCCGCCTTTTGAAAGCTTGAAGGGTTATCAGTGAGACAATATTTGGACTTAAAGTTGTTTATATCTGATCTGAAAGCTGATGTCAATGAGCTGTCGAGCTTTTTGCACAAAAGCTCTTAGACGTCTTGCAAGTTCTCATGTCCCTGATCTTCATTCTTCCGCATTTATTTATTTTCTATAATATTCCATCAAAATCAGTCGATATGAATAATTCATTCGCTCCAATTCCGTGGCAAAACAAAATTCAAAAATTCGCTTGAAATTATTCAATGCGTCGAAATTTTACCTTGCAATAAAACGTGCAAAACGCAGCAAACCAGCCTCCAGTGTAAAAATCCGGCCATTTCAACTCCGGAATTACTTCACTTTTGGCACAAGTTGGCAGAGTTCACAACACATAACGAGGTCACACACTGCCACTCGAGTGCGGGAAAAATCACCAAAAATCACCAAATTTCACGCGGCACCATCGCACAATTTTACCGCACCAAAAGCTCGCAAGTTGTAAAGCGTCGCGACGGTTGAATGCGGACAACTGAGGACTCCACCGACGCTGCGTTGACTGGAGGATTTTCGGTCGGGGCCGACGACGATCGGACTGGGTCGACACCCTGCACCCTATACTGCATGCTCTGCAATTAATATATTATGATTAAGTATTTAATTAGGGGGCTTAATTCGGTGTAATAGGTTCACTGACTCACCATCTTATTGGATTTTTCAGAAAAGCGTCTGGCAGATGGCTGGAATTGGCGGCGGACCGACTATAAATAAGAGCACGCGAAGACACCGGAAAAATTGTTTACGGACGTTAAATTGTAATTACACACAGTGTGTATTGTTGCTTTTGGGTTCACAACACACAGAAATGCCAGGTGAACTGATGCTCCTCGAGCGATTAGCTTTCGAAGGTTTAGGTTTCGATAAACAACTTCAACTACCAAATACAAGCGCGAGTAAATATTTAAATTCAAATCATACTAACAGATTATGCGAGATTAAACGCCAGTTTAGAGTTGTCGAGTATATTTTATGCTATTAACAATAAACAGTGATACGAGACCCCAAAATCTAATTACAAACACGATTTTTAATTAACCTCAGTCGGAAGATTATTAATTAACGCATTATGATTAATGTTCACAAGCCGATAAATATTGACATGACTTTACATCGCAAATATTAACACACTTAACTATACAAATATTGTCCCCTTATCTAATACCAGAAAACAATAAAATGTGTGAGTAGCCAATTTCAATTAATAGAGGAGTTTGAACGGGTATTTTGGCATGAAAAAAATTCACACTGAAAAATTTTTCTAGCATTAGTGAATCGGGTCCCTGGTTGTATTGTTTACCTACGTAAGCATTTGGGGAATTTTAAATCAAAATCACCAAACAATTCCATGTGCTATTTCTCATTTTTATAGTGCGAAATGTGTCCGGAAAAGACCATTAAGCAGCTCCAGAAAAATAAAATAATTTGTGAAAGAAAATACCGATCAGCACGTTCTACAATATTGTTTTGACTTGCGTGCTTTTGTAGACGACAGTGTCGCTTTTTTTGGTAAAATAAATAAATAAACGAATTAATGAAGAAAATCTGAGGTAATAAAAAAACAAAAAAATACAAAAATAAACTTTTTGCATTTTTCGAGCAATTTGAAACACGTCCATGAAACCCAACCATAGTTTCGAAAAACGAAAAGCAGAAACGCGATTATTTAGTGAATTTTTGCCAAAAAGTGACCAAAAAAATCAAAAACAGCGCTTTCCAAGCATTGAAGCACGTTTTCGAGACAAAACAACAGGTTTTTTAGTTTTGTCAATTTTGAGTGACAAATAAGACCCAGAAGCACGAATGTTTAACAAAATTTTGTCAAAAAGAAACCAAAAAATTTTAAAATACAGACAATTTCGCACTTTTCGAATATTTTAACACATTTTTTAGAAAAACAGCAATTTTTTCTGTCAATTTTGAATCACAAACAAAACCCAGCAACACGATTGTTTAGTAAAATATTATTACGTCAAAGAGAAACCAAAAAAATCGAAACATAAGCAAAATTTGTACTTTTTGAGCAATAAAGCACGTTTATGAGACAAAAATGCAGTTTTTCAATTTTGTATAGAATACGAAGCCCAGAAACGCAATATTTTAATATAAATTTGACAAAAAGAAACCAAAAAATTAAAAAATGGAGAAAATTTTGCAGTTTTCGAACTTTGAACACGTTTTTGAAACAAAAAACCATTTTTTTTTTAATTTTGTTAATTTTGAGTCACAACAATTGGGCAAAATTTGCACTTTTTGAGCAATAAAAACACGTTTTTGAGAAAAAAAGAGCAGATTTTTCATTGTTTTCAATTTAGTCAGAAATGAGACCAAGAAATGCAATTGTTTAAAAAAATTTCGTCAAAAAGAAAACGATAAATTCAAAAATATAGCAAACCCCGCCATTTTCAAGTTCATACACACGTTTTAGAAACAAAAACGCATTTTTCCAGGAAATTTTGCTAAACCGGGTTGGAAATTTACAAAGTATACAGTGTGTATACAAATTGTCGCATAAGCTCCTCAGCACGCTAAATTATTCGTAGCAGTACCCATTAAGAAGTGGAGAATTTTTTGTTTTCATTTCCTAAATTATAAAAAATCTGTAATAGAATCAACAAATGAACCAACTTTCTCTACTCTTCCACATCAACGAAACTAAAAATTATTTATAATCATCAACATTAAATTTTCAAAATTGTAATTTTTATATCGAGAAAGCTAAAAAATTGATCTGGCAACATAGTAAAAAAATTCCATAGTTGTAACTACCCCATATAACAATTAAAAAAGAGGTTCGCCGGAAACATTCAAATATGAACTATCAATGGTGTCAATTTTACCAAACTGTGTTCTGCTGATAAATTCGTTAAAAGTGACAACGTATTTTTTTTACGTTTTTAAAGGTTTCCTGAAACGTTTTCTATAGCGTACTAGAGAGGTTTTTGTGTACAGCCTGTATAAATTGAATTACAAGGAAAATACTTTTGGTGATTGTGTGTCTTATTGGTTTTGCCAAGAAAAAAAATTCGTCAATAGTAAGCCCAAATTTGCTGAATTGGGTTGAGAATTGTGTCAGTTTTTATGAACTTTTCTCATTTAAAAATAGTGGTTTATTATACATGTAAAGGAAAATTGTTCATTGTCTGAGTAATATGTTTCTGAAACGAGTGCGGAATCACGAACAGATGATGCTAACTTTTCTTTACGTGTATAATACAATGTGTTCTCTAATAGGAGCGTTAGGAAATTTTTGATAAATTTTTTCACAGATAGAATAAAAAAATCACCAAATGGCCACTTTGTTCTATTAATAAGATAAAAAAAATAACTAAATCAAATAATGTACTATAACAATCATAATCACTTGTAGAATAAAGGTGTACTACCTCTACCGAATCTATGGAATAAGCAAAAACATTATTAATACCTATGAGAGAAATCAATTATCTTGCAAAATTTCCTCAAAAAATTGCGTTGAAATTAGTAAATGGTTGCATTTGCCGAAAATTTTTCACTAAACAATTATCTACTATAAAATTGTAGAGTGCATTTTTTTCACTCTGTCTCCATATAAAATTCTCAAGAACCGGCTTTATCCTGAGCATGAGTTTCCAAGCTAATTTTTCGCTTCGAACGGGATCACAGAATTATCCTATTGTTGTATCTTGTAAAACAGAAAAAAGGTATAATTTTGTTACTTACGAAATGAGCTAAATTGGCTCCTTATCAGTCCTTTTATCTTTAGAACCGTTGCAATTTGACCCCACAGCTGCACTATTTGCATGTATATCAGCGTTGATTTGTGCTAATGCATAGATTTTGCAATCAACAACTTGTAACTTCAGCGTAACATTTTTACGATTGTTTTTGATTCTGCATCACGAGAGAATTGGCTGCGACGATATATTTAGCTTAATGAAAATAGTTCACTGACACAAAATAACTCTTCCGACGTTCGTATAATGCATACAATAATGTGTCCAGTAGACCTTAGTTTAATTAAAAGTGACACAACATTTAATAGAGATCTGAACCCCGAAATTAATGGGATAAATTGACATTTCGGGCTTATTTGCAAGATTTGGTCCGTTTAGGATTAGCAAAATTGAATTGCTATGCATTTTTGCGTAAAATTAAAGACGAAAGCCGTTCGTTTAAAAAACGATTCGTTTAGTTCGCGTTCCATGCCATTATTTATTAATTTCCAACACAGAGCCATTAAAAATATGATTAATAACAAAACGGAGAATTCACCTAGTCGCAGCTGTTGCCAGGAGTCATTAGTATGCAAGCAGACGTGGGCACATTATTTCGTGTTTCGTAAAATCGTTCAAATAGACCACGAGTTACAACTCTCGTTGTAAACTGATTAACAATGCTTTAGCGGTTGGAACACAAATGAAACGTATATTTGATCAATTTTTCGTAATGCAATGCGGTAGCAACAAGGCTTGTAATTTTCGCAATATGTGAGACCGAGGACAGGAATGGTTTTCCCCGGTGAAAATCAGCCAAGTAAATTATTCCAGCCGAGCAAAATCTTAGCAATTAACATCAACGAGGGAACAACTAAATAATAGTGGAGCACAACAGTTTTCGCGTTTATTGAACCTGTTGCTGTCGGCTAATGAAATTTTGTGTTTGTTCTTCTAAATAAATATGTAAAAGTTGGAGGTGTGAGGCGTGAGTGATTGACTTTTTAAGAGATTGGTTTTCCGCTCAAGCATTATTCAGTTGTTCATAAGCGCTGACGTGGCTAGGGGTCGTCTTACCCCTTCAAGCAAGAAGAGACACAGCGAATTTTCATCGGCCCTTCCCTTCACTAATCATCCACAAGAGTTTCGAAGTGAGATATACGGGGATCGAATTACTTTTTACGATAATCGGATTTTATCATCCCTTGGCGAATTAATTTCAACTTATAATGGCATTATTCAAACGTCTAGCTTTATTGTGTTATGGTTTTATTTTAATAATAAAAGGTGAAACGCGCCCGAGGCTTGTTGGAGGATTAATTTTGGGATCATTTGACTTTAAGCATTAATTTTGCGTCAAATTATGGATTTTGCGACCCAAGGCGATACGCATTACGACCGACCACTGAATACCTGCCTCCTGCATTATGAGCACATCCCGTCATTAAAGGTAAAACTTTAATTACACTTTGGATGGAAATTTGTTTATTTTCTTAATCGCTGCAAATAGACACTTTGTAAATACCGCTGATACAAGTTCCTTCCGCAAGTCTAGTTAATTTTCAACCACTTACACTCTCTCTAAACTTTGATCATTAACCGACGGGATTTAGAGATCTTTCACAGAGCGTATCATCCACAGAGATCAAAAATATGCACGACTAATCCCAAATTTTGTTGGGTCCAATCCATTTTTCTATTTATTTAAATATTCTGTCTCACAGAGCTAGTCAAAGTATGCAAGCAAATGAACAATGATCTAAAGGTAATAGCTAAACTGAACTGAATGAAGTGTTCTTGAAAAAACGAAAAACCTAGAACTTACAAATGATAATGAGCTCTGGTTTAAGACACACGTACGTGGGTACCCTTCAAAATCAAAAAATGTTTTATCTTCTTGAAACTCTTATATTCTAATTGTCACGTCTTAAATTTCAAATTGAGAAAAAAACTTGTTGAAACTTTTGTAATTACCTTTATCTACTAGAAGAAGTACTGCATTTCTAAAATACTGCAGGTAATTTCAAATACTCGGGTATCTCTATTAAAGTAAACATCTTCTGTGTTTTTTGCTACAAACTAGCATAAACATAACTACCTACTAAATCAACAAATAGTAAAAACAAGCCACCATTTTAACATTTTGTTGATATCCACACAAGACTGAATTGGGTCTGTTTTTTGATAAGAGAGTAATCGTTGATAATAAACATTTACTACGATGTAATTATTTAAACTATGAAGTGACTTATTAGTTTGTGATTTTGATTTCATTTTGAATCATTTTGATTCATTTCATTAGTTTCAAGAATTAAAAATATTACGTGGAGATTTATATAAGAATACTATGTTGATAATTTGAAATAACTGAACTAATACTTATTGTAAGTTATTTTGTTAAAAAATATTAAAATCTAAAATTACAGAAAGATAGATTACCTACATAAAGACTGCAAAACTAAAAATAAGTCTAAGGAATTGTCGAAAAACAACAGGGGATATAATGACAAAACTCCAAAATTACCTACACCATATAAGTTAGTTTTTCAGTAAAATTAAAAAATTATTTTGCTTTTGTCTTGGTATTGTCAAGAAATCTTGAAGTCTTCACTATTTCTAGAATTTGTCGTGACGTGTATCATTTTAGAGAAACTAAAATTATTAATTAAGCACAATTAACTTTTATTTTACAAATTAAATTTAGTTTTTGATATTAACTGTTTATCTTTATTTTTGTCGACACATTTACTCCTACAGTATCTACTCATCAATTTTTTTCCAGATTTTTTCATCATCAGTTTTATTTTTCTTCGTTAAAGCATTTAGATTTAGATTATATTCATTTTTTTAGTCGTCATAATTGTTTTTGTAAATCTCAAGGTGAATCTTCTATTTCTAACTCGATTTCTGCATAAGTTTATAATAACCGTTTTGTCCTCATAGTTTTTCTCCTCTCAATTATTACAATGTATGCCAACAATTAACGCAAAATATTTGTTTTTTATAATTGTGTGCTAATTGTTCCCGTTTTGTGACCTACATTGTCGTTCACTCGTTTTTTGACAATCACAAATGAGTGAATTTCTACATATTATTTAAAAAATGTACCTAATACCTACTAACTGTAAGTTGGTAGACGAGTGAATGCAGAAAAAAAGTTGTTCTTCTTTCAGACTAAACGCGATACAGAATAAGGTAGTACTAGTACTAGAAATAATTCTCCGATTTCATCAAGATCAAGAAATATCAAGATTTTTGTCATCGAGTCAAGAACACATCAGTTCTTGTCTTGAATTTCAAGATATGACAAGAATAACGTGTCAAAACAAAATTTCTTGTCTTGATAAAACATTAATGTAAGAACATATCACACTTTTGGAAATTTTTGATTTGCTACAAATTTTGAGAAGGCTCCTAAATCTTAATCGTTTTGTTTCATCATTTGTATTCTTAAAGTTGTGTGGTTTTCCATTAACCAATGCATTTTTTATTAAGCTAACTTGTTTCCTTTTCTCCTTATTCCCAAAAAACAAACTGGTATTCTCCAAAAATTCTGCACTTCCACTATTGATTTATAATCGGTTATCCTTGTTTATATGCTGTTGACAAGTATAGGTTGCAGAATATTTGAAATAATTGAAGCAAAATTTATGGCTTAAAAAAGTTTGATCACGTCTCTAAATATAAATCAGAATTAAAATAGTCAAGACAAAATAGTACTCGTACCAATACCATCTAACACCGTTTTTTTTCTTCTTTTTCTAAAATCTAAACTCAAAGTTATTATCTTCGAAATTCACTGAATGATCCAACAAGCCCGGAAAACTTTTTCTGTTAGGTCAAAAATAATGGCAATAAATTAACCCCTATCCACACACATCTGACGCTACAGATCATAGTCATAGTCAGAAATCTTTAAGGTCCCATACACGAGCGGATTATCCTGTACAGATCTGATACTTAGATTTTTCGTGGTCCACTAACATACCAAATCCGCGTATCAGATCTTCATACTCAATTCGAAGATCAAATTTGTTCGTTAATGAAGCAAAATTATATATTTCTATATAAATATTCTATATTCTGTATATTATATATTCTATATAAAGGAACTCTAGCCTATTTAATCCCCATTAATTCATTAGCGCACAGCAAAATTTGATCTAATAAGACTTTTATTAAAAAAAAATTTAGTGTGTGGCTCATAGTCACCTTTACTGGATTTTATTTGGCAGGTTATATCGGAACCACCGAGTTTACCTTCTCCTAGGTTTCTATATCTTTCATACTTTTAATTCTGGTAAAATTTAGAGGAGCTAGTAATTTTGACCTTTTTAATAAACTAACCACAACGAGGAATTTTCGAAAAAAAATTAAATAATTCCAGTAATTCTGCACAACCCGAGAATTTCAAATAATTAGATTTAAATATTTCAACTAATTTGAAAGAAGTCGGCCCTTGGGTATGTCGCTCCCAGTAAAAAATATTTTCCTTGCGTTTTGTGGCTTAATCCGGGCAAAATCCGCTTCAAATGAGTACAAATGCCGGTTGGAATAATGAAATTTTTCGGTAATTATCTCCTCGTGTGTCGTTAATAAACCGGGTCTCATTTAATCGCTCTAATTTTAATAAATAAACTTGCTTAAGACAGGCAATAAAAAAGTGTGACAAAGTGAAGTTTCTGGGCATTTCGTCTGGAGTTAGCGCCATCTGTCACGCCACGCCTCATTTCGCAGCCGCTTCTTCACTCTACACGGATCCGGAAGGAAGCCAAAGAAAACCCACACAAATATTCATCTTTATTACCTCACGCGACTTTTAATTGCCTTCTTTAATCCCCTGTACAGATCATTACACCCCGACCAGGGTTGTCTCCAGCCTGCAATTTCGCCCGACTTGGACTGCATCCCTGAAATTAAAACTGGCGCTTTTTTCGGGCATATTTCTCCCCGAAGCGAATTAATTCAAGGCGATTTTTTCGGGGGAAAAGTGTCGGGCTTTAATTGGATAATTAGGCAACGTTTCGGGATATTTCTCATACGATCCTGGCTTAGCCGATGAATCGGACAATTAGCAAAGTTCAACAGTAATGCAGTCGGCGGATAATGAGGACTTTTGACTTTAAGGACCGTCTTTAATTACAAACCGAGAAATTGGAATTTATCAATTCCTTTGAGACTAAAGACGAAAAATTGCTTCAGAATTAAAGTCGTAGTAATAACAGTGAAGCGAACGAAAAAACTTATTCTTCCAGAGTGCCCTTAAAACACATCATCGAGATATTATCTAGTTTTACTGACAGAAACAGCGTCCGCAGAGTTTAGACATTTTGTTGTGATAATCGATGGCGTTTCCTGGAGTGTCGAATCAGCAGCTTCGATAAAAATGACCCACGACAAAACTGTTCAAGTGATGGCACAATTAATCCCACCAATGTTGCTCCAATAACTGTGAGATTCGCTATAATCAATATGTAACAACCACTGGCTTTGAGAACCAATCGGATAAGCATTAAATATTTGATCCAGCAACAATCTGGTCCTGCAGCGGTTGCGGTTATTTACTTATTTGCTGTTGCATGTTGCATTTTGCAACTAGCGGCACACACGTATTTAAAGATATGCAGGCTATACCAGCGAACTGATAAATCAATTATTGACTGCTAAATGTTAAAATATAATAAATAACTTTGTAAACTTTTAAAATAATTTTAAAATATACTTAGTGTAAGAACAGCGAGACAAATTTGTGTTTTTTTTTTCTAAATCAAACTATATTTAACTCATTTTTGGATTTTTTAGCCGATTTTGCCTAGATTTTAAAATACTTTGACTGTTATGACAAAAGCACACCTTAAGGAGTGATATTCATAAAAAATAGAACATGCTTATACTTATAATTTTTAAGTATACAAGGTGTCTCAGCTAAGACTTTCGAGCTTAATATTTCAGTTATTTGTCAACGGATTGTTATGAAATCTAGAATGCACATATTTTAGAAAGTGGTCCATCAATTAAGGGTAAAAAAATAACCTCAAGTTAAAAATGAAATTTTAAAACACATTTCTTTTATTTAAAATTAAATCAAATTACCGTTGGATCATTAAACCCCGAAAAATAAATGTTGTTAAAAAAGGAATCAGTATTCGCCTATGGAAAGTGTCGTTGGACTTTTTGTGAAATGTTATTTATGAAATTTAAAGTTCAAAGAATCATCAACAATTTGAAAACACAGGAAGCGTACCTGAACTAAATCGAGTGAGGACAAAACAGATCACTGAATACGAAGCAATAGTTGGGGCTGTAATTCAAGGTTTTGAAGAGAATTCAATCAGCAGTCTACGAAACATTTTCAAAGTCTTAAATGTTCAAGTGTCTAGAATTTTTCAGTTGTTGTTCAGTCTTTTAGTCCTTTTTGAAACAATTAAAGCATCCAGTACCAAAAGTAAGTCAAAAATATTGTTTTTTAATTTTGTATGGGTGAAAGGTAATTGTGAAATGTCGCTTGCGTGACAGTTACGTTTCTGCGAGTAGGATTGACCAAAATTCAATGGTAGTGCTCATTTGTCTCATAGAGATCTACGCTTTTGCATCTGTACCCACGTTTAACAGTTTGGTTCTCATTTTTCTCGCGAAACAGACGTCTTCCACGAACGAGTTTTTTCTGACAGCATTTTTCACTGACGATAATTTTTTTAATATAAGTTTTAAAAGGCTTAACATTTAAAAAAGGCATGTAAAATTACGTTTTTAAGACTTGAATTGTTGCATTAATTGGATTTTAATCTTTATCTTCTAAAATATCTGCATTTTAAATTTCATAAAAATCCGTTGACAAATATATGAGATATCAGGCTTGAAAGTCTTACCTGAGACACCCTGTATACTTACATCGAAATTCAAAAAAATTTAAGTATGTACTTTTGTAGTAATAAGTAGATTCCACTACTTATGTAGTATTAGCACATGCTTAAAAATCATAAAGAAATAAGTTTCTACTTTTGCCGATTTCCATAAAATAGAGAAGTTACTAATAAAAATTAGCATGTACCTACTTATGACGTCGTCACTAGTTTGCTATTTGTTAGACTTATGATTTTGCAAAAAAAAATTACTAAAAGTCGCCTATGTATGTCGTATTAAGAACTTCAAAAAACTTGAACGGTAAGTTAGAAAACCCGGTAGATCACGATTTCATATATTAAATAACAAATACAGTGGTTTTTGGCAGAAAGTTAATGCAATAGTTGATGCAACATTTCCTAGTGAAGAAAGGAAATAATAGTGAACCGGTGGGCTGACAAAAGCTAATTTATCATTAAAAAAATATTGAAAGCGCTAAACCATTTTTCGTATTTACTTACGTTAATAAGCTGAATACTGTCCGCTGTAAGAACAGAGATTAGTAAATTTAAAATTTTCAGATGATTTCTCGTCGATTTCGGTGCGTTTTGACTGGCTCCGGGCGTTACAGATTTCTCTGCAGAAAAAAAATTTCTATTCATAAAATATTTATTACTCAAAACATTTTTCAGTCTTAGATAAAAACATTTTAAATGACCGGATTTCTGAAACAATTCTACTTAGAATTTTGTCAATTCCGGAGTATTCCGGACGATTCCAAGCTTACAAAAAACGATTCTTCATTTCTAAAATTCTGCGTGTTAAACATTTTTTTCACTATGTTAATAACTCTTGAAAACTATCTGTGCTAGCTAATGGTGCTTAGTCTTCGACACTATCAAATTTCACGATTTCTCTCCTTTGTTTTGACGACTGTTTAGCACTTCTCAATAAGAAACGTTAGTCTATCTTTAACAGTTTTAAAGCAATTTTAAGCCTTCTTGAGTTTAATTCGAAAATTAGAATGTTGTATATTTACAACTCATTTTCGTGTAAATCGGTTCATTTATTTCAGCTCGTGGAAGAAAAACCACTCATTATCACTCGTGGTTTAAAAATTTACTCATGAAATGGAGCGTCCGATTTACACTCAAACTCGTTAAACAATCAAATTATAAAACTAATTATTTTTTATTTTATTTTTTTATTAAATATTTATTAAATTATTATTATTATTATTAAATTAAACTAATGCTGCAAAAAAAAGTAAAAAAACATTTTTCTCTTACAGGAGAATATTTTGGCTTACAGGTTCGGATCCTAAGGGCCGGTTTACAGAAGCGTCATTGATGTAATCCGCAATTAAATGCATGATTAAACTTGATTGGTTGATTCGCATTGTTAACTTTTAACAAGGAATTAAAATTTAATGGCGTTTTCTGTAAACCGGTCCTAGAACTTGTAAAAGCTTTGGGAGTCATCATTACAAAATTACCTTTTTATTTGACAAATCTCAGAGCTTTGATAAATTTTTAAAATTCCCAATCTCTACGCATATATAGTGCATTCAAAAAGTCTTTAGATCAACTCTTGCTCTGAAATTTTGGATGTATGTTGATTTCTTACGATTACTACATACGAAAATATACTGGCGTTGGAGAAAATCGCAAGTAGCGCGTTTGACACTTCAGCAGAATAAAACAATAATCTATCAGAGATAACAAAAATCTGTCAATCTAAATTCTACCGCAAAAATTGATCTAAAGACTCTTTGAACTCGCTCCCCACTCTAAACGTGCGTGTAGTTTAGGCAATTTTGAAGTTAAGTTCCTTTACAAAAAATTTTCTTTGCGCTTTGGAGATAAGAACGTTTAAAAACAGCCAATCACAAAATGCACTGGAGGACTAGGGGAACAAAACACGTTCTGACACAACCCTGTATCAACAATTAATTAGTTACTTAGATCGCCTACCCTAAATTACTCCGTTTTGCGCTCTTACTTGTTGGATTTGTTCTTCACCGGACATATACACTTCTCTCACACTATTAAACTCTTCAATGAGTTCAGGTTCATTGCTATATGGCACATATTGGGAAAGCAAACTGGAGTAATTTCTGAATCAATAGTAACTAACACGTAAAACGGCTGAAGTATTTCGCCCTCGCTTATCTTGTTCATTATTATTTTGGATGACACGTTGTTGAGTATATCTCTTTTAAATTTTTTTTGTCGTTGCTTTTTTGAGTAGTAGTTTCACTTTCACCTTTTTTGGAAGACTTTCATTACAATGTTAAATTTGAACTTTCATAAAAATCACAACTATTCATCCAAAACCTATAAATTTAACACCCCCTTACGGGGTGATTAACTAATATTGCATTGTCACGGATGTTACGCCTGTATCCAAAATTCCAGCTCATTGGGATAACAGGAACCTTCCCCAAATTCAACTCGGGAAATATGAAACAGACAAACAGTCAACAAAGCAAGATAAATAAAAGCTTTTAAAAAATAAATTGATTCAGCTTAAATGAAAATGGTATGAACTTTAGTGCTTTTTGGAGAGTTGCAGTCAATTTGTAGCCTGTATGAAGTATAACACTGAAATCGACTGAAAATATTTACAAGGAACGCCAAATTCCAGACGCTCTGCTTGCTGGAAAAAGCGGTTAAGCCTCGGCCTTTTAGTCGTTTTTTGACGATTCTAATGATTTTGCTTGATATGCGTTTGATTGATGAGTTGTTTTCGCAGATTAAGGACTTTGGAAAAAATGTGTTTGCTTGAGGGTGTAGCGACAGTTGCAAGTAGTATATTTTAGATTGGTGATGTAGTAACGCCACCATAAATTACTAGCGACTGGTGTGACATAATTCATGAGCAATAAAAGTGGTTTGTATCGTCGTTTTTTATCAAGCGTCTTGGATGACACGTAACGGCGTCGTCGTAGATAAGGTATTTACTAGAGAAAAGGCATTGGAGTAATTATTTCATGAGGTCGGTCCGTGGAAAAGACCGTGCGAGATCGCGTCGTCGACACTTGAATGATGTCATGATTGATGTTTCCCAGCTGCTCTATCTAAGATGTACATTATATATTGCTTTGTGCTGATATATTCGCTGATACTCACCCGGAGGGAAAGAAATTGAAAATACTGAATAAATATATGATCGGCCGTAAATTTCCTCGGCCGGATTTTTCCAATACGTGCAATATCTGCATGCTGAGTGTGATTTGTGTCTATTTCGCGTTGGTTTTGCACGTTTTTTCCGTAATTAATTGCAAACACTGGATTCAGTTATTTGCGTCCGGGTTGGACATTATCAGCGTTATTGGGATCGCGGCCGGCGTTGGACCGACTCGCGATGTTCAGCTATTTACGTAATGATGCAGTAAATTTGTGTAATTTGAACGGGGTTTCGATATTGCGGGGATTTACAGACTTTTACAGAGGATGCCGACGCCGTTATTAAATATTTCATGCATCGAACGAACGCAAAGTCCTTGCGACACCTCTAATGAACTGGACTGGACCTACTTGCCCAACCCAGGATATACGAGTACATCCCGGTTTAAACAAGATTTATTCACAACCACTAATACAATCACAAGGCTTACACATTTATAAGCCAAGTTAAACATTTTAGCAAATTCTTTTTATGAACACAAGCACTTCCACAAATGCAAAAAATAAAAGATCTATACTTTAATAGCAAAAAGAAACAAAAAAATTATAAAAGATGTAAGGCAGTAGCAAGTGCATTTAACATCTTAAAAAAACACAAAGAAAATAAAATATCAAGAAATAGATAGTAGAAAGAAACTATAAATTTTGAGGTGACATGTGTGCCCTTGAAAAACTATGACCCGTAGATTTATTGGTTATTGAGGACAGGGAATAATTAAAATATTTTTGGGACGTTTTGATTTTTATTAAATCTTTATCAGGGTGCAATTTTCATTATTCCCTGTCCCTAAAAATCAATAAATTGTTGGGTTATGAAAATACCAATACAGATTGGTACAATACATGATTCTGTCACAATTTCATTTGCAATTTCAAAACATCAAAGCTTCTGAACACATTACGATAAGTAATTTCGCATTCAGTAACCAGAGGTTCCAAGAGATTTTTACAATTTCCAAAATTGTCAACTGACAAATTGAAAAACTAGTATGATTTTTCAAAATGTCGATCAAAAAATATCTGTAACTTACGGTCCTATTTACGAACATCGACATTTATAGTGACTCCTATCAACTAATCCTATATACAGGGTGCTCAAAAACTGGCGCACCAACTCAGTGGTACGTTATTGAGAAGCAAGTGCAGATTAAGGGAAAAATGTTGAAAAAATTCCTAAAGTTATATTTTAAAAAATCTGAAGCTACAAATTTATTGTGTCAACTTCTTTAGTTTTCATTATTTTTTTATATTCTCATGTTTCATACCAGGTATTCGTTCCGTAACAAAACGATGAATAATTATTTTAAAATTTACTATCAGATTTTAGCAGTTTTTTTAATTTAAAAAAATTAAAATTCATCCAAAAACTTGCAATGTGCAGATGTGGCAACACTGGGAATTATTTCCTAGGAAACCGATTCAAAAATAATTTATTTTTATTGTTGCTCAAATTTTATTGCCATCATGACTGTTAGACAACGTTGCCACATATCGTTTATTTAAAATTCGTTATTTATCAATAAATTTAATACAAAGAATTTTTTTACTATTTTTACCTTTGTATGTAACCAGTTCTCTATCACACACCATTGAGTTGGTGCGCCAGTTTTTGAGCACGCTGTATAAACCTGTCTCTTACATTTTTGAAATAATCACATAAAACGAATTTTATTTCGTAATTTTCATTGTTACTCAAGTAGGCTTTGCAAAATGGAAAACAATTTAGTTTCTAGATTATTCCTTATCAAATAATCAGCAAAACAGTAATATTTAATTATAGCTTATTATAACCTAATAAATTATGTAAAGTAACTCATTCACTTTACCAGCAAGTTTTAAACTTTAATAACAATTATACCACAACTTTATCGTATTTTTCGAAAGTCTACTCGATTGAAAATAATAAGCAAAAATCCACTTTTTGCAATTATTTCAAAAACTGTAAGAAATAAATATAAAAAATGTTGATAAAGTGTCCAAAAGAATCGAAGTTTTTTTCATTGCCATTGAAAAAGCCGATCTTTCATTAAAAAAAAACAATATGACAACCATTTTTTAACATTATTTTCAAAACTTCATAGTAACCTTCCAACCTAACCTCCGAACACTCGGTTATCGAATGCAAACATACTTATTCAAATATCACAAAAGATTCAAGAGCTGTAATAATTTGAATGAAACCCTGGAAAAAAATTTGAAACTTGGTCAATTTAGATTACATAAAAAATTTCGAAGCTTTGACTACATAAGAAGTTGCAACACATAAAAATAAAACAAATGGTAACAGAAGAAAAACAATGTTGGGAAAAATTTGAAATTGACAGCAAATGAAACTAAAAGCTTTTCTAGAGGTGGTTCCATATCTGGTGGCGAGCTGACAGTGACACAAAAGTCTCTTGAAATGCACTTACTTGGTTAAGACAACGAAATACATGGGCGTGCACTTTTTCGCTAAAATTTACTTAGTTGCCATTTTAACATTAATAAATTTTGAGGACGGAGATACATAGAAAAATTACTATTATTGTTAATAATAATTTGTTCATTATTCTTCATCTTACGTCTCTCATTATAATTTTTTAAAGACTATCAGTGGATTTGAAAATCATTTTATTACGACGCCTATGGGCAATTTTTTTTCAATAGTTAACATGTGTTTAATACCAAAATTCAGTCATTTTTGACAATGTTAGTTCGCCACCAGATTTGGAATAAGCTCTACAAGGTACTGAAAAATTTAAAGAAAAAGAAAAGTAAACAAGCAATATTTATAAAAAACAAAGAGGGGACAAATCATTAGTGACCCCACCTATAATCCTTTTTTTATAATCAACTGTCTAAGAGCCGTCAGGTTGGCATTGTTTCCAAATTTTTCAAGTTGTCTTCAATTTAAAACACGTACAACATATTTAGTTATTTTAGACCACCTTTAGACTAACGAATTAACGATTAACACTAACGTCCAATTTTCAAAAATGTCAAATCTGGTGTTCAAAATGTCAAATACAGAATACAGCCAGTTTCAAAAGTGGTAGGACATGAATTTTTAAAGTGATATAGTCTTTATCAGAATTTTGACACTGATAGTTGATTATATAAACAAATTAACTATACATGCCTAAGAATTAGATTGAAAGAATACAGTTACTACCAAGGTCTACTAAACGGTCAGCGTGACAGGAATACAGTGGAAGAAAGAAGAAGAGAAGAAAAGAAGAAACAGAGGTGTAGAAGACTGATGTAACAAAAGAAAAGTTGAATGAAACGACTAAGAAACAAAAGAATGGAAAATGACAGCGGAAACAATTAAGAAAATAGGGAGTGAAGCAAAAAACACTTGTTAACGAAAGTAGGTATAACAAGATGTATAGAAAAGAGAAAATACGTGAAGAATGGGAGCTGGCACACGAAAATGGCTATATCAGAGACTTATAAACTATAGAATAATAATTGAACCAACAAAACTATAACTTGAGTGGTCTTTGATAAAGCAGAAGTAAAACAACATCAAAAAATATAAACTGGCGAAGAGACTTTGTACATTATTAGAGAAATTGTTGATTTCAATTTTATTGTGAAATTAAAGTACTGTTTTGTCACTGAATTGCTTTCGCTTGCTTGCCAGATTTTGGAAGACACAGCAATTTGAAAAAAATCAAATGATTTCGTTGCCTTTAGAGTTTGCCTGCAATAACCCGATTACAAGAATCATAGTTTTGCGACTACTTTATCATCAAAGAGAATATCAAGTTATCTCATAACAAGCGCAGCTTACGAAGGAAACAAAGTGCCAGTGGCAGATTACGGCAGGAATACAACAGTAGATACCTGAAAATTCAAAACGGCTCATAATCCAATTGAGTTTGTTCCAAATATAAAGACTGAAATTTTTAAATCAAGTAGCAAGTATTCCCTGGACAAAGTTATTACATTCTTCCCCAAATTCAAGACATTCCCAGTAGACATAAAAACAAAAGTATTATCATGAATAAAACTCGACGAATAAAATGTTAAAATTTATGTTAAAGAAGCGTAATAAAACTGATAACGTCTTTTAATAAGGCGAGGAAATTTAGCCAAAAAGTCTGGCACCGATCGATTTATTCGGTGTGTGAAAGGTTCAGCTTCGATACAAGGCGTAATATCTTTTCCGATGTTATTTACCGCAAGGATAGTAAGTCGGTGATGAAATTTGACAGGTGAATTATGTTTTCTGTTAGAGTTATTACAAGCCAATGATTTGATGTCGGTGCAGGCAGCTGATAGCAGAACGGATAATTGCATATCCATTTTGGCCATCTGCAATTTCAGGTGGTCCGCAGTATAAATTGCAGCATTTTCCCTACCATATGCCAAGGCAAACAACCACCTGATGTTGATTTAAATACACAATGTGTTAATTGTTATTTAAAGAGGCGTTGTCGCAGGCCAGATGCCCTCCTGCTGCATTTTCTGCTGTCTTGCCATATATTGGAGGAAATCTGAATTTCATCGTCGAGATATATCTAGAGGGCGTCGCAAGTTTGATATATTAATACGAAGTCATAGAACCAGGACGACAGCTCATATAAATCACCCCTCCACCTGCGATTAACTGGGGAATATTGGGATGTCACTGCCATGAATATTAATATTATGATAGCGCGAGAACTCACATTGATACCAGAGACTTTTTAAATTAATCGCATCGCTTTGCAGAACTATTCGATATTTCGAGGGAATTATTAATCGGCCATTACCATAATTAAATTCCACGAGAATACCCAAAAATGAAGAAATATCAGATGTTTTCTCAAATAATATTATTTATCTGTCATTTTATAAACGACTGAGCAAATTGTAAATGAATGAATAAATGCAGAATTTTACAATATGACTAAAAATTCTAGTTACAAAACGCATAACAAGTTTTTGTCTTATTGTAAATTGGGTTTTCATATTGTCCATTTGGAAAATAACTGTTTACATTCGTTTCGTAAAAAAATACATTGATACATTTTATAAAATACAGGGATGTTTTTTTATTAGTGTACATAGTTCTATATGTACAGTTAAAAAATCGAGTCATTGTTACTATATACAGAGTGCTCAAAAACTGGCGCACCAACTCAGTGGTACGTTATTGAGAAGCAAGTAAGTGCAGATTACGGGAAAAATGTTGAAAAAATTCCCAAAGTCATATTTTAAAAAATCTGGAGCTACAAACTTATTGTGTTAACTTTTTTAGGTTTCATTATTTTTTTATGTTGTTATATTTCATATCAGGTAATTGTTCCGTAACAAAACGATGAATCATTAATTTAAAATTTACTATCAAATTTTAGCAGTTTTTTAATTTAAAAATTTAAAATTCATCCAAAAAATCAGAATGTGTAGATGTGCCAGCACTGGGAATTATTTCCTAGGAAACCGTTTCAAAAATAATTTATTTTTATTGTTGACCAAATTCTATTGCGATCATGACTGTTAGACAACGTTGCCACATATCATTTACCTAAAATTAGTTATTTATCAATAACTTTAATACAAAGATTTTTTTTACTATTATTACCTTTATATGTAACCACTTCTCTACCACACACCATTCAGTTGGTGCGCCAGTTTTCGAGCACGCTGTATATTACGTGCTACTACGGGCCGTAGGCCTAGGTTAGCCGACGTGAAGGCAACCTAAATTACAATTAACACATGGCAAAAAGATCTTAGGCAAACAACACCCCTAAGATCAAATTTTTGCCTGGAATGAACTCACAGTAGCCTAAAATACCATACTACAGTGCCGTTCAAGATCCAGCAAATTTAAACCGCACTCATTGAAATAATTAGGGACCGATGTAAAAATTTTATGGTGGCTAGAAATTTCGTAAATAAACTTATAGGTACTAGGTAGTACCTAGATGTTACAAAAAGTTAATAGTATTATTCTAACCAAAGTGGTTAAAGTATCAGACTACAGCTATTGTGTGGAAGTGCAAGGAGGGCCTTTTTAAAAGTTTTTTTGCTTATTTAATATTTTTCAAGCGTTGTGTGCTTAAACTATATGCGTTACGAAATTAGTACATCGTCGACTACTTTAAAAATGTGATACTTTTTCAAGAATAACATTTTTCGAAATTTCTTTTAATATCCAAGTTATTCAAAAAAATTTTATAAATTTTAAATCAAACTTTGGTTTTCCAATATTAGTAGTGAAATGTTTATTTGACTTATCGCATTTTCTGTTTTTTTTTTATCTATTTTATTTTTGTACTAAGATAACATATGCCTTAGAAAAATTTAAAACCAAAAAAAAACAAGACGAAACATTAAATTTAGAGCTTATTTTTCCAATTTTTTGTATTAGTTAAAAAAAAACTTTTAAAATAAATAGAGTTTCATAAAGATAAGAAATCCTAATAAATGAATTGTCGCGATTTTTTTGTCCACAAGAAGATTTAATTTAATTGTTCTTGACGTAATTACTTACTTACAATTACTTACTTGATAATTTTTCTAAAGATAAAAATAATTAAAAGTGCGCTCAATGATAGTAGACTTATTGCGTCTAATATTTTTCGAGTTATTGCCCAATAAATGCTCCGGATACGGGAGACCGACCAAAATCTAAAAATCGGAAAACCTATTTACGTTTTCTTACACTTTTAAGAACTCTAAAGGGTCCCGAAGGCATGTTACAGAGTTTGAAAAAATGTTTTTTTTATTTTTATAGGTAAATTGAAATGAACAACAGGTAAAAGAATATTTGTACTAATATATCTCACAAATTAATAATAATCGCACATATTTCAGTGTTTGCCGTTAAATAATTTCTTATTTTTTGTACTTTTTTCAATATCTGTATTTTTTTTTATTTTTCTATAGTTCCTTATACCTAAAATTAATTAATTAAGTACTAATAAGTAACTGCAAAAAATTGTTATTTGTTGTTTTATCTGAAAACAAGTGATGCCTAAACGTTGATTTGGGGTAAAAATCCTTAAAAAAATGTCGCTAGCCGCAAAAATTATAAAAATTGCTAAAACAAATCGTTTTGTTCTAGGCTTTCAGTTTTCAAGTTATGTATTTTTTTGTAAAAAAACTAATAACTAATGTTTTAAATTTTTCATATAAGACTAATTATCCTTGTTAATAAATAAAAATATAGAACCTATTTTTATGATGATTTGTAAAATAAAGCAATTTCTGTAATTTTGATTAAAAGTCAACAATTTTTATTTATAGTACTTATGTAGTGTATTTATAAGTAGTGTAATTTGTAGTTCGTTGTTTTCGCTGCACACGGTAGACATAAGTGCTTTAGTTTTAGTACGTTTGTTAATAATAAAACACTGTATTAAATTTGTGCTAAAAATACGGAAAAATTTTCTATTGTGAAAGGAAATACTTTTTTAGGAGGTTTAAGTCGGCCTACACATCGCCATTTTCGTATCATTTGACCTGTGCAATTTAAAAACAGAAAAAAGTTTATATTTTTAGCTCGAATGGCAAAGTTTGTAACTCTGAAAAAGTATTTGTTGGCGAAAAACGGAAAGTTAATTAGAAGAAAAGTCGGGACATTAAACACTTCTTATCGAATTTATAGTGAATGGCTACCAAAACAATTTTCGCTTAGTTTTAGTAGTTCGTGCTAGTTGTTCATCCCCATTAGACCAGACTTGGTTCTATTTGATTACTAAGTGCTTTTATTGCTTTTCCACCGAATAAAAGGTTTAGAAGCGGTGTAAGCTGCGTGCTGACTCCGCCGGCAATGAAAAGACTTATATGCAGACGGGATTAAAACGCCAGTCGAGTATTCAAAATTAGTGGAAGGAAGATAAAGGCTTACATTTTTAGAATGCTTGGAAAAACTTGCCAGATTTTAGCGCGATCTTTGGCTGGAAAGCGAATAAATAAGTCATAGACTGACACCCTTTATAAACCCCATTAAAATCTAATGTCTCTCAAACATAAACCCTTTTATGGGCCCCGCTATGCATAAAAATAAAACATAATTGGGAAATGTTATAGCGAACACCGCAAAATTCAATAAATATTTAGTGCTTTTATGTAGATCGTCAATTTGCATTTTTAATGTTGACGATTATCGGTGCTTGTTTTCCATAAATTTGCGCTAATTGTTATGCCTTGGAATACACGCTTGTTGTTACTAATAATTGTAATACAACCTCCGAAGTATCTCCTTCCAATCCATTATCGGGCTTTCTCCAGCTTTTGCAAAAATACGAACCCTTTTCGCCTTCAGAGACCAATTAAAGAGCCTGAACTCAATTAAGAACCAAGGGGTGGATTGTAGCTCATTTACCCCGGAAACACCACGATTCTAAACTGTTACATACGCCCAAAAATAAACAAAATTAAAAAACTTTCGCTTGATTTACGAACTCATAAATTTAAAAGGACAATAGCCAACATCCTGGGTAGTCTACAATAATAGACACCCCGCTTTATCGCTCCGCCCCGTTTTACAACAATGGCAAAAGTATATTTATAATGGAAGGGTCTGCAGCAAATTGCTCTCTTTCGGTATTTTAGTATTCAGATTAGCAACATTAATAAACTACCGCTCTTTACTTTAAACATAAATACGGGGCCAAGTCGATAAATTAATTGATCAAAAAATGTCCATATGGTTATAGCTTGATTTAATCTCGGCGCCTATAAACTCCAATATTAAGCTGGCGTGGTCCTTAATGTTCATTTTAATTGTGTTCCAATAAATCGCCCTAAAACTGCACGAGTTTATTCGCGTAAAGGGTGGCCTTTCCCCGGTTTAATTTCGCGTCTGAAAAAAGTGCAGTGAAAGCGTCGGAACGCGGAAATTTCAACTGCAACTCTCTGCTTCGTTTCGAGTCAAGTTTATGGCTTGAACTTTGCGATTGTGGATCTGACAAAATGCATTTTGAGGGTGGATCCGACTCGGTGTCATGAAATTAGCGTCAACGAACACTGAATAGACCAAACACATCAATTGTTCGTGTACTTAGCTTATATACACGTGTATAATATCAATCATGAATACCGACGTAATGGGATTGGTATCCTCTGCTACATCCTAGTGTTACTATGTATAATTAATTGGCCGTACTATGCCTCCGGACATCCGGCTGCCAGATTACGACCGTCTATTGATATGAGACGGAGATGCATCGCAAAGACTCAAAATTTCGCAAAAAAATATTTGAAACCTGGGACCGTTTCATAAAAATTACAAGTTGATTTTTAAAAGTGACAAGTTATTAGGTACATGAGATTACTATACAAAAAGTTTAAAAGTGACAAGCAAATCACTTGTAAAAATTTTTATGAAATAGGCCTCTCGTTGTGGAGCTATGAATACTCCATGTTTCAATCGGACTGGAAAATTGAATGGGAATATTTGAAATTGTTTTTTTACAATAGTATGTTGTTCCAAAATTGAACCATTACCTCACAGATCAGTTGTTAGAATAGAATAAATTAGAACAGAATGTACTCGTACGAGTAACTAGTCATCTACAATATTCTAAAAATAAAACAAAAAATAATAAAAATAGAAAAGGTTTTTTCATTTCTTTAGAAATTCATGTAATATTGTTGCTAAAGCCACCAATAAGTGACTGTATGCTTTTCATTCGATTTGAATTTTGGGTAACTGGAAAACCTTTATAACTAAATACCTATGGGTTTTTTTTGCTGCGAAAAATTATGCTTACCTCAAAAATTTTTAATAACACGATTCACTTTTCCAGACACAACAAGGAGACAAATGTCGATCTCGTTCCAAAGAACACTAATAAAAATTAATACCTAACTCAGAATTTAGAAAAGTTGCTGCAACAAGTAAAAAAAAAATGTTCGAATAAAAAAATAAAATATTGTCTTCAGAAAATTTGTCTTCAGAAGAACAATAGCAGAAGAGGTTTGTTTACAATTGGATAATGTTCCTAAATTAAACCACTACCTGATAGGTCAGTTATTAGTTATTTCCTTATATTAAATAAACTGCTCGAAAACAGAAAAAAAAAGAAATATTAGTATTTTAATATAATTTTTTGCTATTATAAAATACAAAACCAGTACAACTGTAAACGATAAAATAAAAAGGTTAACAGAAAATACATTTTTCATGATGCTACAGATTTTCTATAAGATTTAGTACTAATAATAATAATAATATTTTTTTCATGAAAAACTAGTCGAAAATATGTACACCATACAGACTAGTGTAGTAGTAAATGCGATCATTTGAATTTATAATTAGAGTAAACATTTTTTTCTCTTTGTGATTGATAAACTACTGTAGGAATCTGAGGGAAAAATGTATTTTATTTAAATATTACCGTTTATTATTTTATATCATCCTCAGCTTGATTAATAATGATATTCAGCATTTTCATTTTTCATACAAGATAATTATGCCTATTTATAAATTAAAACTACTTAATTAATAAAATTATTTTTATTCTTGAACACTGTCAAAATTTCCGGTTTTTCTTATGTGTAAGATAGTTTTCACAACTGTTTAGCATTTCTCCATACGAAAGGTCAGCTTATTTTTAACAGATTTAAAGCAATTTTAAGTCTTATTAAGACTAATTCGAAGAGTAAAATATTGTATTCAACTCGTTTTAGTGTAAATCACTGCATTTATTTCACCTCGTGGATGATAAACCGCTCGTTTTCACTCGTCGTTTGATAATCCACTCGTGAAATAAAACGTCCAATTTACTCTCAAACTCGTTAAATTATAGTATATTAAAAAACAAATTTCATAAGCTCAGTCTTGAAGCACAAATTCAGTTACAAAAACGAGTGGCGTTAGCCACGAGTTTTTTGAAGGAATATGAGTGCTTCAAGGTTTTACGAAAAGTTTTTTATAGTATTTTTTGTAATGTGCTCCCTTTTGGCCGTTTTTAAGCAAAAATTGTTATTTTAGTCAATTTATTTTTTGAAAGTAAAAATTTTTTGTTTTAACTAAATTTTGTTAAAAAAACAAGATTATGGATGATAATGAAGGTAATCTTGCATGAACGCCCTCTAAAGTTTGTGAATGTAGCAAAAATATGGTCCCGAATTTGCTTCTTGCCAACCTAAAATTTTTCGTAAAATGTTTCGTCAAATAATGTCTACAATGACATCACACTTTATGACGTTACGTGCTTTAAGATGCCTATTAAAGCATCAAAATGGCGGCAAATTACAAATATAATTTAATTTTTTCATTTTGTTTTTATACGAAATCGAACCAAATACATTTTTTTTCAAATTCTACAAAGTAAGCCTGCTAAAAGTAATAGTCGCATAGAAAGCAGCGTTTGATGCAATTGAATTTTTTCATAATTTTTTGCCTTTCCGTATAATAAAAATGCATATTAATTAATTTTAAGAATATTATCAATTACATAAAAAACATGAAAATACATATTGTCATATACGCGGAAATCAGGTCAGTTTATTATGCCTAAAATATTCCCTAACAAAAATTACGTTTCGAAAAAAGGTCTTTTATTATAATCGAAATTTTATTATTTATAGTGTTCTAAAATAACGATTTGGGCACTTAAATGACATTTTGAGCAAAATAATTTAAATAAGATTGTTGCTAGCATCCAAATTCTTTGCCTTAAAACCATCCGAACGTTGCTTGTTCTCAATTGACGCAAGAAAGAGTATTTTTTGTAGCTATTTAACATATTAATTAATTAATTTATCAATTTTAATTTAACTAAAGAACTGGCGAAAAATTTGAAAAAAATTTATTTACACAGAGAAAAATATAAATAATTTAATGCAAACGCTGAAATCTCTGAAATTGTTAGTTTTCGGAATACTATATTAAAATCGGTAAAAATGTAGGTACTTTCAGTAGACTCTGCTTGTATATTGTTTCTAAGGGTATAAGAAACTCAAATTCAAATTAAACACTAATTTTTTTCTAACAGAAATCATACAGGGTGTATCAGAAATACGTAACAAATAACAGAGCTCAACAAATAAAAAAAAATCTTTTCTATTTGTAATTTTTCCATAAAAAATTTGCAAATTTACTTAAAATTTGGAAAAAGATAATATATTGAAACGTGTACCTGCCTATAGGTACAAAAATAAGAGAGACGAACTATTTTTGTTGTGATAGAAACGGACAATTTAAACAATTTAAAACAACAATGAAAATTGTTGCTATGAATACAAGCTAATTATTAAACACTGACCGGCTCGTTTGTATAAAAGAAAGTAGTAAAACAGTGAAAATTATAAATAACAATTTTGCAAAATGCTATACCTGTATTTGATGAGCTTTATTACGTGTTAAAATTAACACACGTATTTTTGATACACCCTGTATACAGTTACTTACAACCCGTTACAAATTACTAAACAGCTAGTTTTAAGTATTTAAACTGTGATATTAACTGTCTGTTAAGGTAATAATGGTTTAATTTAGGACAACAATTAAAAGAAAATATTTTTTTGATTACTTTTTTTTCAAAGTTCCCCTTTTCTATTATTTCCAGTAGGTAATAGTTCAACCTTCAGTTATCGCAAAATATTTTTAAAAACAAGCAACCTTTAAATTTATTTGGGCGTTCAGTTATAGAAAGAATTTTTTATGTAAAAGTGATTGAAAAAACCAAAAATTTAAAAATAATTATCTCTTTAATTTGTCGGTTTTTATTCCATTTTATAGCGATATTTTTTGCTAAATCCAAATGAAATATTCAGGCGGTAAAAGGCGTGATATCGTCTTGTTATGCCACCTGTTCATCATCCCGGTGTGAAATTTCGTTATACGCCTTACTTCATTACGCTAATTATATATCCCTATATTTTATTGAATTACATGGGCCTTCGTTGCGCACTTGATATTATATGATGAGGAAGACGCATGAAATTAGTCGGTTTTACGATGTCGTAGTCGTAATCTGCTTAGCTTTAACTAACTTTCTTTAGTTAGGTCCTAATTTTGTGAAATGTTGTGGTACGTTACTTGATTACGGGAAGCAATTAGAAATTTGGACGACGAACGAATTTTCCTTTCATAGAGAAATTCAAATTGGCACAATGGAAATTTAATCAGATTAGCGTTCATCAGAACCAAACGATCCCTCTATTCTTAAAATATGTGAGCGTTTTTTGAACAGAGGGATAAATATTTCGCCGTGTGCGAGATTGTCCAAACCGGTGGCTTTTTGTTAAAATTTGCAAATATAAATCGGGAGCGCGTCCGTGTCCGAGAACATTTATCATCGGATGTATGATGTTCTGTCATATTGCAAATAGAATGGTTAAACATGAAATACATACAAGCCAAACTTAAAACAGTGTTTTGGCTGTGCCAATATCAGAGTGAAATATACCACCCGCATCAAGATAATTGATGTTAAAATGATGTCAGCGCTATACGACAAACAACCCCCTCGAATGCATTATTTCCACACAAACAAAATAAATAAGACGATTAACTTTTCTACGAGAGACTTTAATAACTCGGGCAAAGAAATTACAAATTCTTAAGTGGCATAACAAGGAAACGACGCGTTTTATGGTTTAATCTAACCGCTAATACAACAAACTTTAATCATAAATCGCTTGCACACGTGTACTTTTATAAGATTGCACGTGCGTTCGCATAATTACCCCACATTCGGGACGGGAAATTCGCAAAAATGTTTAATTAAAAATATAAAAGCTTGATGAAAATGTGATATGTTGAATATTTCCGCTAAAAATCTGATTTTAATAAAAATATTTAATATGATATCGCGATTATCAGGCAGCGCAAATTTATGCAAAAACCAGTGCTCATTTCTGTTTAATCGGACAGGGTATTAACACCGTATAATTTTTCGACAAACAGGCATTACGTTGTGTTTATTGTCATTACAACCTATTCAAAAAACAACCAGTTGTTTACTACAAATCAATTGTTTATTTTAATTATTTGGTGATTTATTATCACCGCAAACGATAACTGTTTACAACAAAACGTCAATGTTTTTACCCAAAAAACAGTTAAATTAATTGTAATTCGTCCAAATTTAATATGCGCATTATGTGTTGCCTGACTTCAGGCGCATCAAACTTTTATAAATAGTACACCTTATTCAATGATAGAATGTAATTGAGTGTATACAAAATTGCCTAACACAACATAAATCAAGTGGAAATAATGCAGAATTAGAAACCGATAAGCATATCCTAAAATTGGCAACACAATTAATTACGGAAGTAATAATTTAATAATTACTTAAAAATACATCGTTTTTTTAATGTTTGACTTTACAGTCCACGTGAACAAAAAAACAAAAACCGGTTTCTGGTAAAATATACAGGGTGTATCAGAAATACGTGTGTTAATTTCACCACGTAATAAAACTTATCAAATACAACAAATTTTCTGTATAAAATTCAGCAAAATTCTTATTTATAGTTTTCACTGTTTTTCTTCTTTTTTGTGTAAACGAGCCGGTCAGTGTTTAATAATTAGTTTGTTTTCATAGCAACAATTTTTATTGTTGTTTTAAATTATTTAAACTGTCCCTTTCTATCACAAGGAAAATAGTTCGGCTCTTTTATTTTTGTACCCATAGGAGGGTACACGTTTTAGGTAGATTTGCGTTTTTTTTAAATAGAAAAGATGTTTTATTTGTTGAGCTGTGTTACCTGTTAAAATTAAGACAAGACACGTATTTCTGACATTCTGTATTTCAAGTTTCAAATAAATAAAAATCGGTACAAAATTGCTTCTCTTCGAATTGAATTTGAAAGACGTATTTTCTGCCGGTGATTTTTAACGATAAAAAATGTTGCCAAGAACGGTAAGCCGCGCAACAATTCAGGTTTTTGTTATTTTATTTTTACATTTTCACTTTTGGTCTTGGAGTTGGTTTAGAAAACATGTGGGTAATATTTTACTTTATGCAAAAACAATTACTTAACTAATTATCTATTCGATCAATTTTCTCATTAAGAGCAAATGGAAGGCTTCATACATAAACAAATTTTGGTCTAGTTCCAAATTTAAGTTTTATTCATTTAGCATCCTCTATCCCTCATCAACTTTGAAGTAGTTAATTGTCATGCGATTTCAATCCGATTACTAAGCCTTTATCCTGCATTTTTCTCTCAATTTAAAAGCAATTCCACTTTACACCCACACGCCCAAAATTAGGCCCAAAGCCGGTATAAATACTAGTGAATAGTTAGTTGTAAAACTGTGAAAAAACTAGTCTCATGATTTAATAAAATGGTAAGAAGACTTTTGAATTGTTGAGAACGTCATTCAATTAGGCAAAATAGCGTTTGCTAAATCTAATGAATTTATTAGCAAGTTAATAGTGGCTCGGAACAGATTGGGACTTTGGGATTATTTATGACAGTGCTGTTAAATATCGATTGGTTTTATTGGCGTATTTTGGCCAATAACAATTCATTATTCGGCCCTAATTAAAAAGGAAAACCGATCACTCCAGGTTTTTATTCCCTTATTACAGCAAAATTTATTAAATTATAACATGCCTCAAATATTTCGTATCTCGCTGTGTTAACTTTGCCAATATCACTAAAATTAACACCGTTCATTTAACTCTCTTGAATATATTATAGTGGGTAAACGTTCAGATTTTATGTTTTGTTAAGCTAAAGAACGGGGAGATCCATTTAGCAAATGAATTAATCACATGCAGCAAAACGTAAGTTCCAGTTTAACTCAACACGAGTATTAGCAATTTATTTACGCAAAAATGTACAAAAAGCTTGCATCTATAGCCTTAAATGTAACTTATACAGGGTATAATTATATCATAAGTTACTTATCTTTCCGAGGGCTTAAGGGTTTTCGCTCGTCTTTAGTTAATTACTTAATAAAAAAAATTATTTAACAATACAGTGGCGTTACACGTTGATTGGCGCCACCTAACCGAATTGGGCGTATTTACTACGAGTTGGATTCTCGGATAACAGTCATCTGTACTTGATTTCAAGTCTATTGATTTCGCTGCGGTTACTGAATCACTCCGAACTTTATCCCAATGAATCAAAACCCACGATTTTCTCAAATTTTATAAGTTTTGTCGTACTTTGAACCCACAGTTGTTACTGATTCCTAATCAGTAAATATTTACAATTCATTATTTAAAAATATTACAATCAAATATTCCACTACCAAAATTCATACAAGTTATTGTTTGTCGTGATAAATGGCTAAAAAATGTCACAGAGGAGCAAAGAGCATCTGACTCACAAATGCTCTAATCTCATTTTTTAATACGGAATGGTGAAAATTGGCGATTTCGAAATGAAAGCGAGGTCAGCCGTAAGAATGGCTTTTGTTCTAACAATGACACCTTTTTGAACTTTTGACCAGGTTTTATGTAATATCGCCTCTCCAGATGCCAGTAGATAAGATTTAAAAACTGATCGTTAAATTCTAAATTGGGACAAACTTGAAAATGCCTCGTGCGCCCAAAAAATGTATCAACACTGAGTACGCATTATGTGATAAGTGGCAACTCGTCGAGGTAATCGTCGTTGCCTCAGGAAAGACATTACCTCGTACCTGGTTTAATGTCCTCGACCTGCCTCACACGCACATATGCGATCGTCTTAACTAACCCTAAGGGAGACAAATAACCGACCCACTTATGTTCGAGAAAAACTGTGCAGGCTCCACAATTTTCAGTTATATAATACGTCAAACATTGCAACGAAATTATTCAAAGTGATAAATTGAGTGCAAAAGGTTAAAAAAGTTTTATCACTACTCCCACTTCCTTGAGTTTCGTGGCTAGAAAATGACAAATGCGATTTCTTATTTGTTTATTATAACAAAGTCGATTCAGAACTTGCCTAATTAAATTATTGATAAATAAAGCAGATGATTCTAATTCAGAAGTGGTCACTCTCTCCTATACAGATATTTCGATGTTTACACATTTTTGCACAAAATTATCACGCAGTACAATTCCAACACATTTCGAAACTGTGATCTAAAAATGTTAGAAGCAAAAAGTGATGTTTTTAATATTATTGAGTTATTTCTATTTCTAGCGTTTCTAATAGAATAACTTATCTTGTTTACGTTTTTCTATTACCGTAATTACGCAAATATGTAACACCCTGACGGTTTGTTTGAATAAATTTATTAAAAACTTCATGTGTTTTAATTACAACTGAATCAAATCCTACACTAGCTATAGTTACCGTCAAGTACTTTTTTATCAATTATCTATAGACAGCAATAGTATTGAAATAATTGAGACACATTACCTTAATCACCGAACAATTTTATCACATTTGTTCTAAAGTTCAAATAATTCTTTGAAAAAATGAGTTGTTAGTCTTTGCCGGTTACATAGAAAATGAGGAAGTAGGTAGGTACCTAAATTCTCCACGAGTAATCAGAAAAATTATTAATGAGCGTTTGTGTGGTAATGAATGGATAATTACTATTTAATTTGTGTTAAAGTCCAAAACAATAAACTTTAAGATGCGTTTTGAGCAGGAATAACACGTCACAAAATAATTTGAAAGTATAATACATAATTCTCCGCTAATTGCGAGGTTCAAACAAAGTACCATATTTTTAAAATCAAAAGCAGGAGTCGACCTATAGACTGTTTCATGGTACTCCCCATCGACGTCACAGACCAGAAAAAACCAGTGGGGCCTTGAACTAGGTACCATACCTGATGCATAATTAATTTCTCAAAATACCAGTTAGTTGTGACGAAACCGCTGAATTGAATTTATTTGAAAAAATTGCTGATTGAGTTTGTGCACATTCGAAAAGCGAGCGAGCATCTCGTTTGTGACAATACGAGTACTCTCACACGAGAGTGGACTTTAATCGCGGTCCAATCTGTTTAACTTTCCACACTCTATATAAGTGACCAAAGCAAGATGATAATAATTCACTAGAAATAAGCGCGATCGCAAACAACTTTTGTTCATTCTTCCATGTCGGTGTAAAGTGAACACGTCTCACCATGGAAGTTGTAATGCACGAAGCGGCCAACCCGACGGAGGAAAGTGAGAGTGTTAAATATAACAGTGCGGAAAAATCAGTGACTTTGATGCAAGAGGAAGAAAGTGGTACTTTTTCCAGACCGCCCCAGCAAACCATCGACTTACAGTTCGAAGATATCAAATACACGGCCTCTTTGGGGTTTAGAAAAGGTGATTATCTCGATAACGATATCACGAAAATTGCAATTTCGTAATCCAGGTACTAAGGAAATCCTCCATGGAGTCAATGGGAAATTTCCCCCAGGCCAGCTCATCGCAATTATGGGCCCGTCAGGGGCTGGTAAAAGTACCCTCCTTGACATCCTCAGCGGGTACCGCATCCGTGGCGTATCTGGCACAGTTTATGCCAACGGTTTTCCCCGAAACTTGAAAGCGTTTCGCAAGTCGTCTTGCTACATCCAGCAAGACGACCGGCTCCAACCCCTCTTGACCACAGCGGAGAACATGCAAATCGCCGCCGATCTCAAACTAGGCCCTGAAGTTTCGCAACGGGAGAAGACCGAAACGGTGAGTTTGTCTTGACCTTTCTTGGCTATTTTAGTCAAGGTTGTGTAAGGAAATAATTTTAAACATTCTCTTGTAAAAAATAATAATGATAACATGTACGCGTGCTGCTCTTATCGTTGCTTTGACCCGTGAAAGCGCTCCAAGACAACTAGGACAATAAAACATATTTTGCGTATTCCTCATTAGATTAAATTGTTTACGACAGATTGAAGAAATTTTGAAATGGTTGGGATTGAGCAAGACGATGAACACGAAGGCGGCGGGGTTGTCCGGAGGCCAGAAGAAGCGGCTGTCCATCGCTTTGGAGCTTATAAATAACCCAACTGTTATGTTTCTTGATGAGCCAACAACGTGAGTTGCACAATTCGGTTGACCAAGCATTGATAACAAGTGCAATTTCAGCGGTTTGGACAGCTCTTCCTGTTCCCAATGCATCAAACTGCTCAAGGATTTGGCGCGCCAAGGGAGGACCATCGTGTGTACCATCCATCAACCATCGGCCTCCCTTTTCCAGCTATTCGACCAAGTCTACGTACTGGCCGCTGGGCGGTGTTTGTACCAAGGCAGTACCACAAATCTAGTCCCGTTTCTGAACGACGTCAAGTACCCATGTCCACAATACCATAACCCAGCCGATTTTGTCATCGAATTGGCGTGCGAAGAGTACGGGCCTGAAATAATCGACACCATGGTCGCAACCACCGAGAACGGCAGTTCGGTGGCGTACTTCGACAAAGAAGTAGTACCAACATTGAAACGACCAATCGGTAATTAAGTTGATACAACAATGTAAACATTTATTCATGATTAATTAACAAACAGATTATTTGAGATCACATTTTTTCGTTTTTTCCTTCGATCATTCTTCCAGCAAGTGATCTAAATTTAGCAATCGAAGAATGATAACCACCTGCGACAGGCGGTCTGTGCGGTTATCACGTTTGACTTTTGATTTTCTTTCAGCTGGAGGCAATTCGGCGAAAACATCCTCCGATGATGAATCCGGGTTACAAGCGACCAGTTCGTACAATCAGTTGAAAGTGTTGTTACGAAGGGGATACATTAAGACAAAACGTGATCAGGTAAAGTGAGTACCGGTGTATTTTAATCCGTTTTTAATGTTTTCGGTTTACAGACTTTGACGTATATGCGGCTCATGGTCAATGCTTCTGTTGGTCTAATGTTGGGAACGTTGTACTGGCAGGCGGGGTCAGATGGTACCAAAGTTTTAGATAATTATAATTTGCTCTTCTCCATACTTATGCATCACATGATGTCCACGATGATGCTCACCATATTGACATGTAAGTGTTTAACGAGGAAATAGTCAAGGTTTGGTACTTGTAAACATACAAATGGTTGCGCAATTGTAACCAAATGTTTTGCAAAATCAAACAAAGCGTCTCGGTTCGTTTTTATTAAATCAACTATCAATTAAAAAGCAAGAGCAGTCATGAATTAACCAATTAAGTCAAATTAGATCAATTGATTTTAATCTAATCAAATCAAATGTTTAACTAACTGTTGCACTTTTACGCAAATGATCAATTTTTTTTTTGTTCTTTCAATAAACCCGACCTAATCCGTATTTTCTTAATTAAACTTCTCTAGAATGAATTACAGTTATAATTAACAAATTAATAGTCATATAAATAACAAGAGTTCGGACTTTTTAGCACAAAAATGACGGAAATAAGTGCTTTAAAAATGTAATGTAATGCTTGAAAAATGCTCAAAAACTGAAAATATATCTAAAATTATACTCAAAACTTTTTTCAAGAATATTTTAACGCTATAAATAAAAACAAACTTTTACGAAAAAAATCTCAGGAATAAATTTTTCAAAAGTAGTTATTATTAGTTATTATTTTTTTGTGGAACCTTACTACGACATTTTTTTAGTAAAAGTTTTTGTTTTGAAACCTGTGCCTTTTTAAATTACATTATTAAAGTTGCGTTCCAAACTATCGTTACTAGACATTATAAAGATTTTCGGAACATGGCCAAATTTCATTCGTTAAATTTATAACCACGACGTCTCAAAATGACAAAATTTTCGATTTTTTTTAAAATACTAGATAATATTTAAGCTAAAAAAACTTAACTTGAAAGACATCAAAATTTGCAGAAAAGCTTAATTTGCCTATGTCGATAAAAAACTGTACGCTGTTTATTGAAATCACTGATTAGCAAAATACTAGGTTAGGAAATCAATCTCTAAAGATAACATAAAAAATAGCTAGAACTAAATTACAGGGTGCTCAAAAACTGGCGCACAAATTCAGTGATACGTTTTTGAGAAGCATGTGTAGATTACTGGAAAAATCGTGAAAAAATTCCTAAAGTCATATTTTAAAAAATTTGGAGCTACCCACTTATTTGTTAACTTCTCCAGTTTTTATTATTTTTTAATGTTTTTAAGTTTTACATTAAGTAATCATTCCCTAACAAAACGGTGCATAATTATTTTTAAAATTATTATAGTTTTTTTAATTAAAAAAAATAAAATTCATCAAAAAATCACAATTTGTAGATGTGCCATTAATATGGGAATTATTTCCTAGGAAGCCGTTGAAAAAATAATTTATTTTTGTTGCTGATCTCGTTGTTGATCAAACTCTATTGCGATCACGACTGTTAGACAACGTTGCCAAATGTCATTTATTAAAATTCGTTATTTATTTTGATATAAAACTTTTTTTACTATGTTCACTTCTATTTGCAAACAATTCTCTACCAACACCATTGAGTTGGTGCGCAGGTTTGGCTCGAATAATCAGCTAAATCTAAAAATATATCCCAATTACGTCGACATTTGTTAAAATAAATAAAGTGCGAATAAGCTTTGTTTAAGAAATAATATTTGTTTAATCGAGCCAGGAAAATATTTTTAAACAACCAAAAAAGTGTATTAAGTAAATTACAATTTTTTCTTTTGGCCTTTTGGATAAGCTTAGTTTTCTACAAAAAAGAATATTGTACTATTGTACAAAAAATTCACCAAAAAATAATTCGACTATAATCAAAAAAATATTAAAGTTTTATAAGAAGTTACTGTCGGTTCATTATTTTTTGCAATTGAAAAAAAAACCCTTGAAATTAAGCTTTGTTTTCACCGTTTTCACCAAAAAAAAAAAACAGGAAAATTATTGTACGAATGATTTGCCAAAAAATAATTCGTCTAAAAAAGAGCCTATGTTAAAAAATATTGAAAAGACCAAAGAATTTATATAGGCCTTAAAAAGTTACTGTCGGTTTACTACGTTTTTGCAATCAAATGCCCTTTAAATAAATTTTGTTTTCTTAAAAATCAGACAATTGTATGGATAAGTCCCCAAAAAATAATTCATCTAAAAACGAGCCAATAACAAAATACTAATTTTGAAAGACCGAAACATACGAACGCCTTATAAAGAAGTTATACTATCGGTTGAATATTTTTTGCAATTATACTTTGAATAGGTTTTGTTTTCTGCAAGAATTCAGGAAAACTACACCAAAAAATAATTCATCTAAAAACGAGCCAATGACAAAGTATTCTAAGTAATTTGAAAACCGGATTTGTGACGTACTTTACTTGCAAATAAGTAAATTATATTAATCTATTTTTTTCCATTTGCTTTTATTTGTGTGTTGTTACGTAAAAGCTAACAATTAACAAGACAAGCAGTTAGCTCATTTTTCAACTTTTCAATTCTAGTTCCCAACGAAATGTCCATTTTGATAAAAGAGCACTTCAACCGGTGGTACTCCCTCAAAATGTATTACACTTCAGTAACCCTAGTCGACATTCCAGTTTCGGTAATTCACCAATAAAAATATCAAAACTCGAATAAAACCGAACAATTTCAGATCGCATGTTGTGCCCTCTTTTCGACAATAATTTACTACATGACCGGACAACCCCTTGACAAACAACGCTTTATGATGTTTTTCGTCATAAGTATGCTCGTAGTTTTCGTGGCCCAAAGTTTCGGCTTAATGGTTGGTGCCGTCTTCAATGTTGTTGTAAGTACAATTAAAAAATAATAACAAGCAAACAAGTCTAAAAGAAAATTGCAGAACGGCACATTTTTGGGGCCCACTCTCTCCGTTCCTATGATGATGTTTGCCGGGTTTGGGGTCACACTTCGAGACCTCCCTGCATATCTATATTGGGGGAGTTATATTTCGTATCTGAGATACGGACTTGAAGGGATTGTTGGGGCGATTTACGGGCTTGAAAGGGAGACGATTTGGTGTCCAGACGATGCCTACTGTCATTATAAATACCCGAAGAAACTGCTTGAGGATATTGCAATGAAGGGCGACCAGTTTGGAAACGATGTAATCGCACTGGTTCTCATTTTGTTCTTTTTGAGGATCGTTGCGTACGTTCTTCTGCGGTACAAGTTAATGGCGGTTCGCTGATTTAGCTCTAAGTTATTTATTTGTGTAAGGCTGTGTTATTTTATTTTTATATTTATTAAATGTGTGTTGAATTAAACCAAATATTTTTTAGAATCGTATTTATTTCGTAAGTTTTTTTACACAAATTTGATTGTAAAGCTTACAGTGTTCACTTATTCCAGATATCCAAGTTAATTCAATTTTTGCTTCTATTTTTAAAACTAAAGACTAGGACAACCAAATAACTAAATAACTCATTCGCTTATCACATTTTATCATCTTACAGAACTAACGAAATTTCACGTCTGTTTAAAAGAAACCAAACAGATGGCAAGTCAAAAAACGCAAATTCTAATGCATTTAATCAAGCTTGTCTAGAATTAATTACAATAAATTTTTATGGTTAGTGATCAATGTTATTATGAACTTACATAAATTTTACAAATAATTTGCCACAAAATAATTTGTCTAATGAAACAATAAAACAATGACAAAATACTTTAACATCAAAAAATTTATTAAGGCATTTTTTTTGTAATCGAAAGCCCTTTGGATATAAGCTTTGTTTTCTAAAAAAGCAGGAAAATTGTATGGATGACTCGCCAAAAAATAATTCAACTTAAACAAACCAATGTCAAAAGATTAAAAATGCCTTAAAAAGTTATTGACCCTTCACTATTTTTTGCAATCGATGGTCCATTGGACAAGTTTTGTTTTCTGCAAAAACCAAAAATATTTTACTGATGCTTGGGTAAAAAAAATCATTTCAAAATAACGAGCCAATGAGAAAATATTTGGAAGAAACCAAAAAATGTATTAAAGCATTAAGATTTTTTTGAATTTTTGAATAAATTCTGCAAAATTCAGGTACGAAAATTATAGTATAGGTTATTATCGTATTCAGTATTTATTTTTTGAATAAGCCAAGAAAAGTGTAATACCGGTTCACTAATCGTTTATTTTTAAATTTTATTAAATGCGAGTTGAATTAAACCATATATTTTTTAGAATCGCAATTACTTTGTATTTATTTTACAAAAATTCGATTGCAAATCCGCCCATCAAAGTTTACAACGTTCACTTAATCGAGATAACCAAATCAATTTGATTTTCGTTTCTATTTATAAAACTATAAAACTTATCACATTTCATTTGAAAACATGATCGAAATTTCACGTCCGTTTGATAGAAACCAGAGAAAAACGCTAATTCTAATGCATTTAATCCAGTTGTCTAGAATTAATTACAATTAATTTTTACGATTATGTTCAATTGTAATCACATAAATTTTACAAATAATTTGCCACAAAATAATTCGTCTAATGAAACAATGACAAAATATTTTAACAAGATCAAAATATTTATTAATGCATTGAGAATTTACTGTCGTTTTACTGTTTTTTTTGTAACCGAAAGCACTTTGGATATAAGCTTTGTTTTCTAAAAACGTAGGAAAATTGTATGGATGATTTGCCAAAAATTAATTAATCTAAAATAAACCAATAACAAAAATTAAAAATTTATTATAAGGCCTTAAAAAAGTTATTAACACTTCACTATTTTTTGCAATCGATAGTCCTGTAGGTTTTGTTTTCTGCAAAAATCAAAAATATTTTACTGATGCTTGGATAAAAAAGAATTCATCTAAGAATAACGAGCCAATGACAAAATATTTGGTGGAAACTAAAAAATGTATTAAAGCATTAAGAAGTTATTGTCGGTTCACAATTTTTTTACAATCAAAGACCTTTTGAATAAATTTTTCAGAACTCAGGTACAAATGATTCGCCAAGAAATAAGTCGTCTATAAATGAGCCAATGACAAACTGTACTGGGAAAACCAAAATTTATAGTATAGGGGCCTCACTACATATTATAGGTTATTATCGTTTCAGTATTTATTTTTTGAATAAGTTTTGTTTTCTGCAAAATCAGGAAAAGTGTATGCCGGTTCACTAAACGCTTATTTTTATATTTATTAAATGTGGGTTGAATGAAGCCAGATATTTTTTAGAATCGTATTTTGGTAGTTTGTATTTTTTTACAAAAATTTGATTGTAAATCCGCCTATCAAAGTTTATAATGCTCACTTATTCTAGATACCCAAATCAACCCAGTTTTCGTTTCTATTTATAAAATTATAAAGACTAGGACAACCTATAACAACAAAAAATAAATAACTCATTCTCTTATCACATTTCACTTGAACACATCTTACACAAGTAACGAAATTTCACGTCCGTTTGATAGAAACCTTACAAAAACGCTAATTCTAATGCATTTAATTAAGTTTGTCTAAAATTAATTACAATAAATTTTTACATTAATAATCACATAAATTTTACAATTGATTTGCCACAAAATAATTCGTCTAACAAAACAAGTCAATGACAAAATGTTTTAAGGCATGGCGAAGTTATTGTTGGTTCACAATTATTTTTTGCAATCGAAGACCTTTTGGATAAGCGGTCTTTTTTCTGTAAAAATAAGGAAGAATGATTCGCCAAAAAAAATTCATCTAAAACAAATCAATAACTAAATGTTTTGAAAAAAAAACTTATTATAAGGTCTTAATAAGTTATTGTCAGATCACTATTTTTTGCAATCTAAAACCATTGGAAAAGTTTTGTTTTCTGCAAAAAACCAAGAAAATTGTAAGGATGATTCGTCTAAAATAATTCGTCTAGAAACGAGCCAATGACAAAATAATTTGAGAAAACCAAAAAAATTATTACATCTTTAAAAAATCTTGTCGGTTTACAATTTTTCTACAATCAAAGACCTTTTGAGTATAAGTATTGTTTTCTGAAAAAATCGGGTAAATTGTAATAGTGGTTCGTAAATGCCTGTGTTATTTTATTTTTATTTTTATATATTGAATAAAACCAAATATTTTTTAGAATCATATTTATTTTGTAAATTTTTTTACAAAAACTTGATTGTAAATCGGCCTATCAAAGCTTACAATGTGCACCTTATTCTAACATCCAAATCAACTCAATGTTCGTTTCTATTTATAAAACTATAAAGACTAGGACAACCAAACAACAAAAAATAAATAACTCATTCTCTTATCACATTTCATTTGAACACATTTTACATAACTAACGAAATTTCACGTCCGCTTTTTGATTTGCAGACTCAAGGCGAAATAAGCCGCAATTCTAATGATAGCAACCAGACTTAACATAAAAATCACAGCTGTTGAATACTGAGCATATTCCATATCCATCTGATCTAGAAACTTCTCAGGATACACGAAATGGCAATAGTCCGCACTGCAGGGCAATTTGCCGCGATCGTAGCCCAGAACTGATAAAACTAACCCTTCCAGACCATATTTCAAAAATGATATGTGAAACAGCCACCTCATATAGGGATGAGAGTCGTTCAATTGGACGAAAAATCCCGAAAAGATTGTGAAGGGGAGAAAGCAAAATGGTCCAAATATCACACCGTTCTGAGAACAACTGTTCAAATAATTTAGTCATAAAAATAAATGACTCACCTTTATGTCCATGATGGCGCCTATAAATAATCCGAAACTTTGCGCCACTAGCGATATCAGAACGCACATAAAGAGGAATGAAAATATTCGAAAGGCTTCCACTGGTTGCATTGTAAGAAAGTAAGTAACAATCGCGTAAAGAAGTGTCGCCACCATCTAAAAGCGATAAAACAATATTTTCGCTGCAAAATAAACCGCTTACTTGTATTGGAATATCAGCTAGTGTTATTGCTAAATAATACGACTTGAGCGAATACCATTTATTGAAGTGCTCCCTCGTAATAATGGGCAATTCGGAAGGGACTAGAAACCGAACGTTTACAAATAAAAGAGTACAATTCGTATTCTTACAGGTTGTTGTGACGCAATTGAACGCCGTCAACATCAGAAACATCACGGAGAAAAATAAGAAATTGAAGTTATTGAGAACATTCGAAGCATCCTCTCCTATACCGTGATAAAGTGTTCCGATAAAAAGGGCTATTCCTAAGTGTGTCGATATCCTCGAATATGTCAAAGTTCGGTCACGACTTATCAAGAGAAATGTCCGTTTCAGTAACACGTAGATTTGGTTACAGAACGAAGTCGGGTACTGACTGTTGCCGCAAAAAGTGGCCTCTTTGGCGTTACCATTGGTTATTTTTTTGAACAGGATTGGAGGGGCCTTGACTGGGGTTATTTGCCCACTTTCCATTAACTTGTCTGTAATTTTCAACAATTATTTAACGAAGTTTCAATCAGACTTGTACCTATGTGGTCAAGCGATTGAAATTGGAGAGAGTTCCTTTGTTTGTTTCGCCATTCTTGATTTAAGCCGTTATCTGACTGCTTGACCAAGATTTCAGTGAAGTCGCCGTAATCGCCAGATGCCACCTCCAAAACTGAAACAAATGTTTTTGCTTGATAACTTGTTAAATTAAATCTTGCTGTGTGAACAAGAGACATAAGAAAATAAAGTGCACACAAAGCATTGTTTCCCACGTTTGATGTAAACAAGAATTTCAAAGTAAATGGTAAGTCGAGCCTATGCAACATAAAAAGGAATTTGTTAGTTTATTTATAAATATAGGTAACAGAAAAAATTAATTAGTAAAAGTTGTTCTTATTCAACGAAAACTATCCACACACATTTTGCGTTTTATTTTATTTTTTGGTTAACTTAAAACTTAAATAAATCACAAGAAAATAGTGTATTAGCTGTTTCAAAAATATAAAAACGCCAACGTCGCATTTTCTCTTAAAATTTGCTGTTATGAATTATTCATGCACTTCAAAAAAACGTAGTTTATATTTTCAATGAGAGACCTAATCATTAATAGCTATTTTACATTTTTATTGATCTTATTTAAAAAATAATTCAGTAAAATGTGACGTTGGCGTTTTTATAGTTTTGAAACAGCTGCTTCTATACAAGCAATAAAATTTTCTGCAAAATAACACAAATATTACAAATTTATACAATGTGTTTTTAAATGATTCTCATCAAAAATTGTGCCGCTCTACTCAATTGGATCCTCTGTATTAACAGAGGATTAAATTGAGTAGAGTGGCACAATTTTTTTACATGTTAACCAATTGTAAGTTGAATCTGTCAGTTAAATCAAATGTGTCAGTGGTAAAATTCAATTAATTGCTTTAAAAAAATTCATTAAAATGCAACTAAATTGTTACACTGTGCAAAAAAAACACTTTTATTATAGAAGCTTATTTCCGAATTCGAGACTTAATAAATGGAGAATAGTAATTTCGATGTCTAATCGCCTATCACTATTTCTATGAAGCGGCATTTTCTGATTTTACATGAGAAATTCACAGACGACTAGATGAGAATCATTTAATAACACATTGTATTTTGAAAGAACTTTTCTTAAATATAGTACAATATTGAGGGCATTAATTAAAAAAGTCCGGACTTTTAACATTTTATTTTAAGTCGACGTTTCGAGTTTATCTCAACTCTTAATCATGACATTAAAACATTTTTAAGTTAGAATTTGATGAACCATGCAGGAAAAGCCGCCATTTTGAAAAACGTTGACTTAAAATCAAAAAATTTTAGAAGTGCAGACTTCTTCAATTAACACCCTATTCAACCTTAATAATTATCACAGAAGATTAATCAGTCAATATGTCAAATACTGCAATATATTTCATTTTATTTTTTATCTTTCGAAATTTTATTATAAATCTGAACGTTTACTCGTCTGTGAAAATTGCCGGAGCTCATAAATTTGTTTCGAAACATTGTTTTGTGTTGTTTTGTTAACTTTTTGCTTCCAGTCGAGTTCAGGATTATTTGAATAAAATAATAAATCTTAAATTAAAAAAAATTGATACAAAACCTAACTGCGCCAATTAGTAAGCTTGTAAAACATTTGTTTTTTGCTTCCTGTCGAGTTTACGATTATTTGAATAAAATGATAACTTTCTCCACTATCGACTTGCTAAAGTCCTTGAATATTTTTTGAAGTCGCTGAATGACCGTTAAAATAATTTGTTACAAAATCTTCTGACTGCGCCAATTATTAAGCTTGTAAAATCTTGTAAAAAAATAAAAAGTATGGGTACTCCAGAAAATAATAGAAAATATACCGGGTGCTCTAAAACCGGCGCACCAACTCAGTGGTATGGTAGAGAAATGCTTACAAAGATAAAAATAGCAAAAAAATTTATGTATGAAAGACACTGATAAATAACGATTTCTAAATCAATGATATGTGGCAACGTTGTCTAACAATCGCGATCGAAATAGAATTCGATCAACAATAAAAATGAATTTATTTGTAAAACGATTTCCTAAAAATATTGCCTAGTTGTTGACATGCCTACAAATTTATTGATAACTTTTTTTTTAATTCAAAAAACTCCTAGAGACTGATAGTAAATTTAAAAATAATTATAGTGTTAGGGAACGAATGTTTAGTGTGCAATATAAGAACATTAAAAAATAATGAAAATTGAAGAAGTTAACAAAGTAAGTTTGAAGCTTCAGATTTTTTAAAATATGACTACAATTTTTTTCAAGATTTTTCCCCTAACCCACACAGCAACGTAGTCTGAGTTGGTGGGCCAATTTTTGAGCAGCCTGTATAAATTCACGTTCGGTAGGTCAAGATGAGGTAGGTGTTATTCAAATAATATAAAAAAACATTCATATATTTTGAGTAAAAATTTGTCTTATATTATTTTGCACTTGTGTTTTCATTGTTAAATATTATTTTTTTGACTCTAGTATAAAACACCAAAAAAATCTATCTAATCTATCTAAGTGACAAGTGTTTTTCTTTCACTTATTTCTGGGGCAATTATTTTAAATATTGAACTAAAATGTTGCGATTGTTACAAAAATATATACAGGGTGTATCAGAAATACGTGTGTTAATTTTAACAGGTAACAGCGCTTAAGAAATAAAACATTTTTTATTTGTATCTTTTCAATAAAAGTTACAGCAATTTTCTTAAAATTTTGAAATGGATAACATATTGAAAGATGACCCGCCTATGGGTACAAAAATAAATATTTATGTTGAAGAATTTAAGCATTTAAAATAACAATAAAAATGGTTGCTATGAATACAAACTAATTATAATTAAACAATGACCGGCTCGTTTACACAAAAAGGAGAAAAACATTGAAAATAATGATGAGTTTTATTACGTGGTAAAATTAACACATGTATTTCTGATACACCCGGTATATATGTATGAATATGAGACTCAAACGAGACGAGACGCTCGTCTGTCTCAGTTCTTTTAATATGATTTAAAGGCTACATTATAACTCTTTCTAATTTTTCTTGGTCGATATTTAGTTTTAGTAAATAGTATTTAATTACTGTTTTTAAAAAAACGGAATAAATGTGACCGAAAAACCAGTCCAACTGACGCTTACCTCGTTTTTAAAACGTTTATTTTTACAGACAAAACCTGAAAAAACGTTTTTGTAAATACTTTTATCGCGACAAGTAAAAATTACGCACAAGAACCTCAGAATTAAGGTCAAATAATTTAAACAACGGACCAGTTTCCTGAAGGTTTCGAGTCGCATATTAATAAATTTTCTCAATTTACAAAGTTATCTCACATTTTATGACTTGAAACCAATGACTGTAATTACTTTGTAATCTAACCCAGAAATAAAGTTAAAATTGTCACAATGCGCCTGATGTAAACAAAGACCACAAAGAGACACGTCATTAATCCCGCGATAACCAGGAAAAGTGTTAACGACCTTGTCCTGCAAGACAATGACAATTTTTTTTTAATTGAATACGTTATCTATAAGAGTCGAATTTGAATGCAACTCTGAAAGCGATTAAGCAAGTGTTCGATGGTACTTACGGTAATCCGCAGGATTGTGATACGGTGGACATTTCAAGTTGCTTTGTTCCAAATATGGAAGGAGACCTTCGACCGTTCCTTGATAAATACAATAGCCATTAGCTACCGCGTAAAGATGATCAAACATTTCGAAAATCATAGCACTTGGCTGATGAATCGTACAAATCACCGTGCGACCAGTCGAAGCGATTTGTTTCAAAAGCATGACGCATTGTTTCGACGTTAGACTATCGAGCCCGCTTGTGGGCTCGTCAAAAAACATAACTTGAGGATTTTTCAGCAGTTCTAAAGCTATAGATAGACGCTTCTTTTGTCCCCCGGACAAAGAACACGTTTTCACCTTCCTATTCTGCCACAAGTTTATAGATTCCAATATTTCTTTAACCTGGAACCAATCAATTGAAACAAATTAATTACAACAATTGATTATTAATTACCCTAGATTGCTTCTCTCTGTGAGTATTCCTCGCACTAAGTTTGAGATTTGCGGCCACAGTCATTGCCTCATGAACTGTGAGCAAAGGCTGGAGATTGTCATTTTGCATTATATAACACGATTGTTTCCTAAATGTACTTTCTTCTCTTTCTTCACCATTTACGAGAAGCTTTCCTGCCACTCCTGATCTCCTAAAAAAGAACAAAGTGCTCGGTACAAACGCACGGAAACAACTTTCATTCAAGTACGCGTGCACCGGATTTAGATCAATATTGAGTCAGTCGGTGCGAGTGCACCCAACTCATCTCTGCATTATACAAAACAAGGCAATTTCATGCGGTTGAACGCTCGAAAAGTTTGTGAATTAATAAATTATACGCGAGATTATTGGTATTTACGACGCGAGCGAGCGATCAATTCGCAACGCGTTGATGATTGAAACAATGAATTTATAATTGATTAATGCTTGAATGCATTTTAATTTTTACATAATCTCGATGGCCTCGAACCAAATCGCGACTTTCGTTGCAATTAGAGGGAAAAAGTGCATCCAAAGTAGCGGCAAGGTTTGCGAATTGCTTAATTAGTGTTTAGAACTTACGTATATCCTGCTAATATATTCATAAGGGTTGATTTACCAGCGCCGGAAGGGCCCATTATTGCTGTTAGTTCTCCGGCCGAAAATTCGCCGTTCACTTTACGTAAAAGGTCTCTTGGTTCTGGAAAATTCAATGCAAAAAATGAATGTATTCAGATGAAAGCAATTAAAAGATTATAATTGCAACAAATTATAATACGCCCTTTCAAGAGCAATAAACATGTTTTCAAGTCGCACAATGTGGTAAAATCTCAAAAATTGCTTGCACTAAATGAAAGACTGTTCCTTTAATTAATAAAACGGGGTCAAACTAAGTTCAAGTGCTGTCGGCAGCCCATCATTGCTTTGATCAAAACCTCTCATTGATCAGCGAAATGAAAAATGCACGGCAAATGTGGTCTCAAATATTCATAATTTCGCTCATTTATTAATGAATATTGATGTTGCCATTTTCCCCGAATTAATAATTGAGTAATAGTCGCTAGGAAGTTCAAGTTTTATCGATTTGATTTTTTATCAGGATAAACAGGTGCTTATCGCCAATATCAATCAAACAGCTGCAAGATTCTATTATCCCTAACAAAATAGTAAAACTGTTCAAATGTTTGGACACGATTTACGGTATTTGCCAAGCCAATATCAAGGGTCACATAAATTAAAATTTGCATTGACTTTAGGCGTTTGATGTCTAGACAAATAAATCTCACAAATTAAAAGGATAAACAATTAAACAAGAAACCCTCGCAGAAACCGAATTATTTTTTTATTTATTAGTTGATTAAAACTGGTTGGGCTCGGTTGACGTACTTGAAGCAATTTTTGTTTTATTGTTGCAACTTTTACTTGTACACCATTAAATTTTATTGAGATTACCCCAAAACGCGAGGATCCTTTAAACTATTCACTCTGGCAAGCGTATTGTGTAATTTATTGCAGACAGGCTGTAATCTTACAGACGAACCGATCAGTATCGTAAATATCTTCGGGTCACCCTTGTCAAAACATCTTATTGTAAGGGTTGATTATCATATTAACTGCTGTAAAACTTTATGGTGTACAAAGAAAACGTTGCTACAATAATTTTTTGGAGCATTTTACCTTTGCTGGGACTAACAAAAATTTTGAAAATCCAACATTGACCCAATTATTTACCTAACAGCTTTTTAGAATTCATAATTCCATAAAAAAATATTTTTCTACTTTGGTTTCACAAATTGTTCATTGTGAGATTGAAAGTAGTTTCATAAAAATAACTTTTGTGTAACTCCTTTTAGTTAATTTTTACGAGTTGTATTGACACTGCTGGGTTGGGTGTCATTAGTCATCACTGTAATTTAGTGTGTGATCTGTCAACAGCGTCAAATCGTTTAATGATAAAGCCCGAATAATTAACAAAATTGAGAGGAGATAGTTTAAACAGATTTTGAAATGTAAACAAAAGCAAACAACATAAGTTGAAAGTAGAAAAAATAGTATATTACACTCGTTTTTTTAAGACTTAATTGTGGCACTCCTTCGTCGTGCTCCAAAACCATTCGTAGTGCAATAGAACGTCTTATAAAACTCGTATAATGTTCTATTAAATATTTTACTCAAAGTTATGATTAAAAAACGTGCCATTGCGGTTAATTATTAGTTTGCGTGCTCTTATTGTGTCAAATATTCCTTATTCTCCTAATTATTGATTAGGCACGTGAAACTGATAAATGCTCGCTTAGTTCCCGAATTTAAATCGAAGAACAGTGGAAAAAATGCGACCAAGTGATTTATTAATTCTAGCAGCAACGCCAGAAAACGTAATTTTTCAACTAGATAAAAAAAACCTGAAAACAATGAAATAAATTACGTTAAGTAGCCACTTTTCCAAGTCCATAAACAAAATTAATGGTTGGTTGAAAAAAATGTTGCAATTAGTAGGATTCAACAGAATTTTAAAGGTGTTTAACATTAGGAGATAACTGTGTTTAAAATTTCAACATGCCGTAAATAATTATCAAAACAGTGGAAGCTGTGTTGTGATAAGCCATGCTGTGACTTACTCCTTCGCAGGATTCCCTCCTTGACGGTGTAGGTGAGGTCCTTGAACCCGACATGCACCAAGCCCGTCGAGCTTTGCTGGTACTTGGCCAGGGGTCCATCCTCCGGAATGGGCAAAAGCTCCAACTGGAGGGAATCCGGTCGTTTCAGGAATTTCGAGTGTAGCGACGGTGTGGACGTTGTCTTCTCCATCGCTACACAGAAACTGCGCGATTTTCACCACTATCACGCTCAAGCCCCACTCTCTTCTTCTCCTTTCTTTGTTATCAACATTCGTGTTGTTTCATCTCGTGGAAAAGTCGAAACAGGAGGACTTGGTTGTTTCGTGTGATGACTAAACTGCGCCTATCGCGACTTATCACTGATAACAGAAACAATTAACGCAGGCTCGATTTTAAAACTTCCCACCGTTATCGTTACTGCCCACCAGTTGGGGCAAGAAGTCAAGTGTTTAAATTTAAGCGTGAGAAGCGAATCAAAGGCACAAATCGACGATTTAGCATTCGAAATACACATTTCACGGATGAGAGGGTGGATAAAATGAAGAGGAAACAACGCAGCTCATTATCTATGATATCCGTAATGTTTATTGTTTAGTTTCGGATTTTGTGACAATGAGGATTGTAATTTAGTCAGCAAACCAGACCGAAGATTATCTTGACGCGCACTAATTGCGGAAATAGAGAGAATTTGCAATGTTTTATTTTTTTAAGTAAATATTAGACGAACCCATTACTAGATAACAACTAACAAATTAATTATTTGTTAAGCGTTAAATTTAAATTTACCAAATTACCAACTCTAATTCACAATTTTATCCTCTTGTTATCAGTACACAATAATCCATGTTTGGATTAGTTATAAGTTTTATCAAATTTATTACTGTTCCGTGTATGCATTTTTGGAAATAAAATTACGTATCGATAATAAATCTACGAGCAACCTAATGCCTTATTTATTGATAATAGATTAAATATTAATAAAACATTGTCTCAATCCTTTGTATTCATCTGTTTGTAGGTTGACATTTCTTATTAATTATTAATCTTGTTGAAAAATTATGCTTCACAGCGCAGTGGTTCGAGGAACTTTATTTCTAATAGATAGGCAACTTTCCAAACGCTGGAATTAAATATGTGGTCTACGGAGAATGATAACTTAGGAGACGAAACGAGATACAAAATCCCAGGAATTTCTGTACCCAAAAAAAGTACGACAGAATAAAAATTTACAAAAATCGTTTTAGATTTATTTAATTCTAAAGAATTCACTAATTACTTGGAAAAAAAGCACTCTTCACAGACTGCGAAAAACTAACGACTAAAATTTTCAGAAGACATGAAAAAATTTCAAGAAGCTGAGAATACGGTTAAAGATGTTAGGAAAAAATTTGTAGAGAATTAAATTTTTTTAAAAAAGTCTTTGAATCCCATTTCAGTTCATAGTACAGACTGATCCAGTAATACTGAGTCTGTTGGCAACACTGGACTTAAATTTTTAAGGATACCAATATAATACGCTACCAGTTAACAACAATTTAACATTCTTGTGGGGTTGTACGTCAAATAATTGTCAAAAGAAATCGAATTCGGTTACAGTGTTGCAAATTACGAGCACAAATACTTTCAAATGTGTTGCCAACAGACTCAGTATTTCTGGATCAGTCTGTAGAATTTCGCAATAGCGCATTTGAATTTTTTGGAGAAAAATGGAGCACAAATTGACAGTTTCTGATAGGTTTTCTTAGCTTAAAATGTGTTGTTGGGATTTAGTTTAACACAGAATTCTTTTCTTTTATAGAATTTGTGGTTCATTTTTCACTCCGAAAAATACGCTGTTGCAATTCTAATTTTTTTTATCTTTACATTTTATTTTTATCGTCAACGGTTAAGTCACCAAAGACGTTCAAAGAAGGATTCGTTTTATTTTACCGGTCAAGTAACGAAAAGTTAGTTTATAGCTAACTAAACCGTTAAAGAGACTTTTGTTATGGAAAATTTAATTTTCTACAACATTCTTCGTAACATTTTTCTTACACCTGTAACCGTATTCGCAAAGTTTACGATAAAATTTTTGGATTATGTTATGTTTAAGTCTTACAATTGAGAATTTAATGCTCTATCTGCCTGTATTTTTTCAAATTCATTTATTTCTATATAAATAATCGTGTACCACACGGTGTACCATAAGTAAAAAGTAATTTATAATAAAAGAGAGAAAATCGCATTCAAATCATTATTCTTCCTACAAATAATTACAAGTACAATAAAATCTTAAAATTGTGAAAACAGTTAGTCATAACAACTAATATTTAATGGTATTAAAACTCAAACAATAATAAACCATGTAAAAGCGTATTTTGATTAATTGTTTGTTCAATTTTTTATGTAATTTATTGTTAATGTATAATCTAGTAATTCGGGAAAAAAAGAAATAACTTTTTTTACCCTTTAAAATTTTTCTTGGTGTTTCCAGTGTTAGGAGAATTATAAGTAAATAAAGATGCTTTCCTGGTTATGCAAATAACTATTTCGCAACAAGGTAACAAGGTACAATATTTTTCGAGGACGTGAAATATGAGGAAAGTAATTTCGGTTTAAAATAATACGGAAAAACTTTTATACGTGCTTTAGTGTTTTATTTTTTAAAAAGGCCAAATAATTTCATTTTGACCAAAAAGTTTAAGAACATTTTCCACAGACTTCGTCACAATAGTCAGCCTTTCGTCGACCGATAAAAGTTCTGGGTGACCAAAACCCTAAAAATAAAATATAATAACACATTTAACAAACACACATAGAAGTTAATACACCTTGCTGAAAGCTTTCCGCCACAAGTAAGAACACAAATAGTACTACTCCAAAGAACTTCATGTTGCTGTGATTACTTTCGAAATCGTCGCAAGATAAGTGTGAATTGCAATTTATATAAAAATAATCGATCAAATAATAATAAGTACAATAAGATCTTAAAAACCGTATAAAAAATTATAATAGAAAATTTAAACCGCACAAAATCTGAAATAATTTTTTTTTATTTCGTTTGGGCGGAAGATAAGATAATATTAATATCAGTCAAAACTTTAAGTAGTTGGAGAGTTGTTTCTAAATTAAACTAAATTACATAAAGACGGTTCTTGCTACAAATAACACTATGAAACAAATTATAACTTTTTGTTTGTATATAGGATTGTTTACAATTTTCAATTTTCAACAAATTTCATGCTACTGTCTTTACGTTTTTGGAACTTACGTTATATTTTACTTTTCATTAAATTAGACTATAACATTAAATCAAATACCAAAAAATAAAGCAAATAAAGCCAAAGAAAACATTTTTATTTAACAAATGAAGAAATATGAAAAACACCTTCTGTTAAAATTATGTCGACTAAACATAAACATTTAGGGTCGGTTTACAGAAAGCGAAATTAAGATTTAAATCAAAATTAAACTAATTCGAATTAAGTTGCCATTTAAAATCCACTGACAAATGTCAAGTTAATGGCGATTAAAATTTAATTGCAATTAAAATGTTCTGTAAACCGGCTCTTAATCTTTTTTCCTTTCAAAGTGAATTACTTTTTGGTTGCAAGGTTCATACGTAACCTACCATCATTGCCGCGTTACTTTTCCTTGATAACGCTTTTATATTTTGATAGAACCTTTTCTCATGTTTTCCGCTTATAGCACCCAAATTTTTCAAAAAAGTCCCAATGTGAATGTAAAAAAACATTTTATTGGACATTCTGCATCCTAAATTTTTGAAATTTTTCATCAAATTGTTTATAAGTTTTTGGTAGTATTTGTTGGTCAAAAAATCTTCGACTACTTTCCGAAAACTTGTCGAAGAAGATTTATCTGCAGCATTCCGTTTTGGTAACAATTCTTTTGCGGTTCATTTTCCTGATTTTTTTTATTATTTCACGTTGTTGTTTCTAAATCTACGTATGTAGTGTGGACTGCAATTTATATTAAAAAATCAGTAATCAAATAGCTAATAATAGTACAATCGATTTTTAAAAAGCATACAGCGTGCTCAAAAACTGGCGCACCAACTCAATGGTGTGTGGTAGAGAAGTGGTTACATATAAAGGTAGAAATAGTAAAAAATTCTTTGTATTAAAGTTATTGATAAATAACGGATTTTAGATAAATGATATGTGGCAACGTTGTCTAACAGTCATAATCGCAATAGAATTTGGGCAACAATAAAAATAAATTATTTTTGAAACAGTTTCCTAGGAAATAATTCCCAGTGTTGGCACATCTACACATTGTGATTTTTTGGATGAATTTTAATTTTTTTAAATTAAAAAAACTACTAAAATCTGATAGTAAATTTTAAAATAATTATTCATCGTTTTGTTACGGAACGATTACCTGGTATGAAACATAGAAATATAAAAAAATAATGAAAACTAAAGAAATTAACACAGTAAGTTTGTAGCTCCAGATTTTTTAAAATATAACTTTAGGAATTTTTCTAACATTTTTCCCGTAATCTGCACTTGCTTCTCAATAACGTACCACTGAGTTAGTGCGCCAGTTTTTGAGCACTCTGTATTACCTACCTACAAAATTTAAACCCCATAAAATTTGAAATAAATGTTTTTTATTTCGTTTGGGAGGAAGACATGAAAATATTAATGTCAGTCACAAATTTAAGTACATACCAAATTACACAAATTTGCATAGAGATTAATTAAGATAAAAATAGCATAAAATTTTAAATAAAATAATTGGTAATATTGGTTAAAAAATTAATAGCTAGGACTAAATCCAAGACTGAATCTTAAAAACACCGCACAAAAATTAGTGAAAACAATGTTTTAAATAGCATGAAATTTGGAATAATTAAATATTTGATAACTATTTAATAAGCGTAAGTGTAGTAACTTTGAAATTTTGAATTGTTGCGGTGACTTAAACTTTATTTAATATCTAATAAATGTTAAGTATGAGAAAAGTTTTTGTTAAAAACAAAATCGAACGTAATTTTGTTTAACTAAAAAATATTCAACGTTAAAAAGTGTTCTGCTTCTGAATCTAAAATAGAAAAGAGGAAGAAAAAGTAAAGTGAGAAAGTAAAAGAATTTTTTGTTTTCTCAATAACACAAATAAATCTTTTACAACTGCTTTAATTATGAAGAGAACAAATAAATTGTTTTCTTAATTAATTATATAAATATTTAATAACAAGTTCCACCATTCGACCAATCACACCACTGGCCATTATGTGGTGGTCCTCTCGGTTGGTAAAAACCTTCTTCTTCTTGTTCTGACCATTCTGGCTCTAATTCTAAAAACATTAACAATTCAAGCAAATCAAAGAAAAGCAAAACTTACTAATGACTAATACCTTCCCCAAAATTTGCAGCGACAAGTAAGAACAAAAAGAACACAATTCCAAACAACTTCATCTCGAAGTCATTGACGTATAAAGTCCGAATCCATGTTTATATACAAAATATGATCTCTCCTACAAATAATTACCAGCACGAAAAATAATCTTAACAATAAATGTTCACAATGGCATAAAATTGTAAATAATAATAAAATATCTGATAGCCAATTTCGCGAATTTTTAAGTTAATGTAGCTTTAAATTTCATAGATATATAGGATGTATCAGAAATACGTGTGTTGTTTTTACCACGTAATAAAACTCATCAAGTACAACAACTTTTCTACATATATAACGTTTTGCAAAATCCTTATTTTTATTTCCACTGTTTTCCTCATTTATTTTGTGGAAACGAGCCGGTGAGTGTTTAATAATAAGTTTTCATTGTTCATTAGTAACATTGTTTCCATAGTCGATTACACGTTTCAGTATGTTATTTTTTCCAAATTTTAAGTAAATTTTTCAAACTTCTATTGAAAAATTACAAATAAAAAAAATGTTTTATTTGTTAAGCTCTTTTAATTTTTAAAATTAAACGTATTTCTAATACACCCTGCATATGTTACGGCTAAACTAGCTAGTTTAGTTTGTAAACTAGCCAAACCATTGGCTATTTTATTAGAAACCTCAGTTTCAATTAAAATAGCCAATGGTCAGATATCAGATATTTTATTATTATTTACAATTTTATGCCATTGTGAACATTTTTTATTATGATTATTTTTCATGCTGGTAATTATTTGTAGGAGAGATCATATTTTGTATATAAACATCGATTCGGACTTTATACGTCAATCACTTCGAGATGAAGTTCTTCGAAATTGTGTTATTTTTGTTCTTACTTGTTGCTGCAAATTTTGGAGAAGGTATTAGTCATTAGTAAGTTTTGCTTTTCTTTAATTTGCTTGAATTGTTAATGTTTTTAGAATTAGAGCCAGACTGGTCAGAACAAGAGGTAGAAGGTTTTTCCCAACGAAGTCAACCACCACGTAATGGCCAGTATTGTGATTGGTGGTGGAATGGTGGAACTTGTTATTAAATATGTTTATAATTGATTAAGGAAATAATTAATTGTTGTCTTCATAATTAAAGCAGTTGTAAAAGATTTGTTTTTGATATTAGGAAAACAAAAAGTTCTTTTATTTTCTCACTTTACTTTTTCTTGTTCTTGTTTGTATTTTAGATCATGAAGCAGAACAATTTTTGAAATTGAAGATTTTTTAGTTAAACAAAATTACGTTTGATATTGTTTTTAACAAAGACTTTTAGTTTTAACAAAGTTTAAGTCACCACAACAAATCAAAATTTCAAAGTTACTACACTTACGAAAACAGTTGCTTATTAAATTGTTATCAAATATTTAATTATTCAAAATTTCATGCTATTTAAAACATTGTTTTCACTAATTTTTGTGCGGTGTTTTTAAGATTCAGTCTTGGACTTAGTCCTAGTTATCAATTTTGTAACCAATATTGGAAAAATTATATCGAAAAGATACGTGTCAAGTATTTTATTTAAAATTTTATGCTATTTTTATTTTAATTGAACCATCTCTATGCAATTTTGTGTAATTTGGTATGTACTTAAATTTGTGACTGATATTAATATTTTCTTGTCTTCCTCCCAAACGATATTAAAATTTTATTATTATTTCAAATTTTATGCGGTTTACATTTTGTAGGTAATATGAATTTTTCTATGGTTTTTAAAATTCGATTGTTCTTATTATTAGACATTTGATTACTGATTTTTTAATATAAATGGCAGTTCACGACGATTTAGAAACAACAACATGAAACTAGTGTTCTTAAAAAATTAATCGTGTTCAATTCACAAAGGTTTTATGAAACTTAACGTTCAAATCGCGTGAAAAGAATATCGTAAAAATTAAATTAAAACTTCACCTGCTAAAATTCAATTACAAGCAATTAAAGCGAGGCGTGTGAAATAATAATCGTAGTTTAATTTAGTACTCTTCATAAAGTTTTATTTTCAGATTTTTCTTTTTTTTTTCGATTGAATACTCAATTGAGTAGTTACTTTTCTTTCAAGCACTCCCAGTGAAAGAAGGATACACGCATTTTAAGTGTATATATTACGGCTAATGTGTAAACTTGGCTAGTTTGTAAAGTAGCCAAACCGTTGGCTAATTTACTAGAAAACGCGGTTTCAACTAAAACAGTAGCTAGGTTATAAAGAAACCAAAAATCTTAGCTAGTTTACTTGTAGAACAAAATAGCCGGATAGTTTGTAAACTAGCCAACGCAGTTTGGCTAATATGAAAACTAAACTTTCTCGTAACACAAAATAACCAATACTTTTGCTAGTTTACAAACTAACCAACTTGCTAGTTAATTTAGCAAATAAAGTAGGTTTATATAATATATTATATTATAAATGATAGAAATGCATCAATATATACGAGTGAGAATTTTTTCTCACGAGCCTTATAATGGCAATTCGATCACGTGTGATATACGACGTTTCATCTTACAGGTGAATTGTAAAAAAAATCCAAGAAATTCAAGTAAATATCCGCCTGATAAATACAATATTTATCTTATAGGTGCAGTTTTTTAGGTACATTATACCATTGTTTTCGGTGAGAGAAATCAAATTTCTCCCACAAGAGCGAGAAAGCTGTCAGTTCTGCTCACAAGTGAGTAAATCATATGTTACGGCTAAACTAGCTAGTTTGTATAGCCAAACCATTGGCTATTTTACTAGAAAATACAGTTTCAATTAAAATAGCAACTACATAGTTTAAGTTAAGAATCTTGGCTAATTTACTTAAAATACAATATAGCTAGATAGTTTGTAAACTAGCCAAGGCAGTTTGGCTAATATGAAAATCAAACCTTCTCATGTTCTTCCGCTTATAGCACCCAAATTTTTCAAAAAAGTCCCAATGTGAATGTAAAAAAACATTTTATTGGACATTCTGCATCCTAAATTTTTGAAATTTTTCATCAAATTGTTTATAAGTTTTTGGTAGTATTTGTTGGTCAAAAAATCTTCGACTACTTTCCGAAAACTTGTCGAAGAAGATTTATCTGCAGCATTCCGTTTTGGTAACAATTCTTTTGCGGTTCATTTTCCTGATTTTTTTTATTATTTCACGTTGTTGTTTCTAAATCTACGTATGTAGTGTGGACTGCAATTTATATTAAAAAATCAGTAATCAAATAGCTAATAATAGTACAATCGATTTTTAAAAAGCATACAGCGTGCTCAAAAACTGGCGCACCAACTCAATGGTGTGTGGTAGAGAAGTGGTTACATATAAAGGTAGAAATAGTAAAAAATTCTTTGTATTAAAGTTATTGATAAATAACGGATTTTAGATAAATGATATGTGGCAACGTTGTCTAACAGTCATAATCGCAATAGAATTTGGGCAACGATAAAAATAAATTATTTTTGAAACAGTTTCCTAGGAAATAATTCCCAGTGTTGGCACATCTACACATTGTGATTTTTTGGATGAATTTTAATTTTTTTAAATTAAAAAAACTACTAAAATCTGATAGTAAATTTTAAAATAATTATTCATCGTTTTGTTACGGAACGATTACCTGGTATGAAACATAGAAATATAAAAAAATAATGAAAACTAAAGAAATTAACACAGTAAGTTTGTAGCTCCAGATTTTTTAAAATATAACTTTAGGAATTTTTCTAACATTTTTCCCGTAATCTGCACTTGCTTCTCAATAACGTACCACTGAGTTAGTGCGCCAGTTTTTGAGCACTCTGTATTACCTACCTACAAAATTTAAACCCCATAAAATTTGAAATAAATGTTTTTTATTTCGTTATCAAAACAGTGGAAGCTGTGTTGTGATAAGCCATGCTGTGACTTACTCCTTCGCAGGATTCCCTCCTTGACGGTGTAGGTGAGGTCCTTGAACCCGACATGCACCAAGCCCGTCGAGCTTTGCTGGTACTTGGCCAGGGGTCCATCCTCCGGAATGGGCAAAAGCTCCAACTGGAGGGAATCCGGTCGTTTCAGGAATTTCGAGTGTAGCGACGGTGTGGACGTTGTCTTCTCCATCGCTACACAGAAACTGCGCGATTTTCACCACTATCACGCTCAAGCCCCACTCTCTTCTTCTCCTTTCTTTGTTATCAACATTCGTGTTGTTTCATCTCGTGGAAAAGTCGAAACAGGAGGACTTGGTTGTTTCGTGTGATGACTAAACTGCGCCTATCGCGACTTATCACTGATAACAGAAACAATTAACGCAGGCTCGATTTTAAAACTTCCCACCGTTATCGTTACTGCCCACCAGTTGGGGCAAGAAGTCAAGTGTTTAAATTTAAGCGTGAGAAGCGAATCAAAGGCACAAATCGACGATTTAGCATTCGAAATACACATTTCACGGATGAGAGGGTGGATAAAATGAAGAGGAAACAACGCAGCTCATTATCTATGATATCCGTAATGTTTATTGTTTAGTTTCGGATTTTGTGACAATGAGGATTGTAATTTAGTCAGCAAACCAGACCGAAGATTATCTTGACGCGCACTAATTGCGGAAATAGAGAGAATTTGCAATGTTTTATTTTTTTAAGTAAATATTAGACGAACCCATTACTAGATAACAACTAACAAATTAATTATTTGTTAAGCGTTAAATTTAAATTTACCAAATTACCAACTCTAATTCACAATTTTATCCTCTTGTTATCAGTACACAATAATCCATGTTTGGATTAGTTATAAGTTTTATCAAATTTATTACTGTTCCGTGTATGCATTTTTGGAAATAAAATTACGTATCGATAATAAATCTACGAGCAACCTAATGCCTTATTTATTGATAATAGATTAAATATTAATAAAACATTGTCTCAATCCTTTGTATTCATCTGTTTGTAGGTTGACATTTCTTATTAATTATTAATCTTGTTGAAAAATTATGCTTCACAGCGCAGTGGTTCGAGGAACTTTATTTCTAATAGATAGGCAACTTTCCAAACGCTGGAATTAAATATGTGGTCTACGGAGAATGATAACTTAGGAGACGAAACGAGATACAAAATCCCAGGAATTTCTGTACCCAAAAAAAGTACGACAGAATAAAAATTTACAAAAATCGTTTTAGATTTATTTAATTCTAAAGAATTCACTAATTACTTGGAAAAAAAGCACTCTTCACAGACTGCGAAAAACTAACGACTAAAATTTTCAGAAGACATGAAAAAATTTCAAGAAGCTGAGAATACGGTTAAAGATGTTAGGAAAAAATTTGTAGAGAATTAAATTTTTTTAAAAAAGTCTTTGAATCCCATTTCAGTTCATAGTACAGACTGATCCAGTAATACTGAGTCTGTTGGCAACACTGGACTTAAATTTTTAAGGATACCAATATAATACGCTACCAGTTAACAACAATTTAACATTCTTGTGGGGTTGTACGTCAAATAATTGTCAAAAGAAATCGAATTCGGTTACAGTGTTGCAAATTACGAGCACAAATACTTTCAAATGTGTTGCCAACAGACTCAGTATTTCTGGATCAGTCTGTAGAATTTCGCAATAGCGCATTTGAATTTTTTGGAGAAAAATGGAGCACAAATTGACAGTTTCTGATAGGTTTTCTTAGCTTAAAATGTGTTGTTGGGATTTAGTTTAACACAGAATTCTTTTCTTTTATAGAATTTGTGGTTCATTTTTCACTCCGAAAAATACGCTGTTGCAATTCTAATTTTTTTTATCTTTACATTTTATTTTTATCGTCAACGGTTAAGTCACCAAAGACGTTCAAAGAAGGATTCGTTTTATTTTACCGGTCAAGTAACGAAAAGTTAGTTTATAGCTAACTAAACCGTTAAAGAGACTTTTGTTATGGAAAATTTAATTTTCTACAACATTCTTCGTAACATTTTTCTTACACCTGTAACCGTATTCGCAAAGTTTACGATAAAATTTTTGGATTATGTTATGTTTAAGTCTTACAATTGAGAATTTAATGCTCTATCTGCCTGTATTTTTTCAAATTCATTTATTTCTATATAAATAATCGTGTACCACACGGTGTACCATAAGTAAAAAGTAATTTATAATAAAAGAGAGAAAATCGCATTCAAATCATTATTCTTCCTACAAATAATTACAAGTACAATAAAATCTTAAAATTGTGAAAACAGTTAGTCATAACAACTAATATTTAATGGTATTAAAACTCAAACAATAATAAACCATGTAAAAGCGTATTTTGATTAATTGTTTGTTCAATTTTTTATGTAATTTATTGTTAATGTATAATCTAGTAATTCGGGAAAAAAAGAAATAACTTTTTTTACCCTTTAAAATTTTTCTTGGTGTTTCCAGTGTTAGGAGAATTATAAGTAAATAAAGATGCTTTCCTGGTTATGCAAATAACTATTTCGCAACAAGGTAACAAGGTACAATATTTTTCGAGGACGTGAAATATGAGGAAAGTAATTTCGGTTTAAAATAATACGGAAAAACTTTTATACGTGCTTTAGTGTTTTATTTTTTAAAAAGGCCAAATAATTTCATTTTGACCAAAAAGTTTAAGAACATTTTCCACAGACTTCGTCACAATAGTCAGCCTTTCGTCGACCGATAAAAGTTCTGGGTGACCAAAACCCTAAAAATAAAATATAATAACACATTTAACAAACACACATAGAAGTTAATACACCTTGCTGAAAGCTTTCCGCCACAAGTAAGAACACAAATAGTACTACTCCAAAGAACTTCATGTTGCTGTGATTACTTTCGAAATCGTCGCAAGATAAGTGTGAATTGCAATTTATATAAAAATAATCGATCAAATAATAATAAGTACAATAAGATCTTAAAAACCGTATAAAAAATTATAATAGAAAATTTAAACCGCACAAAATCTGAAATAATTTTTTTTTATTTCGTTTGGGCGGAAGATAAGATAATATTAATATCAGTCAAAACTTTAAGTAGTTGGAGAGTTGTTTCTAAATTAAACTAAATTACATAAAGACGGTTCTTGCTACAAATAACACTATGAAACAAATTATAACTTTTTGTTTGTATATAGGATTGTTTACAATTTTCAATTTTCAACAAATTTCATGCTACTGTCTTTACGTTTTTGGAACTTACGTTATATTTTACTTTTCATTAAATTAGACTATAACATTAAATCAAATACCAAAAAATAAAGCAAATAAAGCCAAAGAAAACATTTTTATTTAACAAATGAAGAAATATGAAAAACACCTTCTGTTAAAATTATGTCGACTAAACATAAACATTTAATCTTTTTTCCTTTCAAAGTGAATTTACTTTTTGGTTGCAAGGTTCATACGTAACCTACCATCATTGCCGCGTTACTTTTCCTTGATAACGCTTTTATATTTTGATAGAACCTTTCCTCATGTTTTCCGCTTATAGCACCCAAATTTTTCAAAAAAGTCCCAATGTGAATGTAAAAAAACATTTTATTGGACATTCTGCATCCTAAATTTTTGAAATTTTTCATCAAATTGTTTATAAGTTTTTGGTAGTATTTGTTGGTCAAAAAATCTTCGACTACTTTCCGAAAACTTGTCGAAGAAGATTTATCTGCAGCATTCCGTTTTGGTAACAATTCTTTTGCGGTTCATTTTCCTGATTTTTTTTATTATTTCACGTTGTTGTTTCTAAATCTACGTATGTAGTGTGGACTGCAATTTATATTAAAAAATCAGTAATCAAATAGCTAATAATAGTACAATCGATTTTTAAAAAGCATACAGCGTGCTCAAAAACTGGCGCACCAACTCAATGGTGTGTGGTAGAGAAGTGGTTACATATAAAGGTAGAAATAGTAAAAAATTCTTTGTATTAAAGTTATTGATAAATAACGGATTTTAGATAAATGATATGTGGCAACGTTGTCTAACAGTCATAATCGCAATAGAATTTGGGCAACAATAAAAATAAATTATTTTTGAAACAGTTTCCTAGGAAATAATTCCCAGTGTTGGCACATCTACACATTGTGATTTTTTGGATGAATTTTAATTTTTTTAAATTAAAAAAACTACTAAAATCTGATAGTAAATTTTAAAATAATTATTCATCGTTTTGTTACGGAACGATTACCTGGTATGAAACATAGAAATATAAAAAAATAATGAAAACTAAAGAAATTAACACAGTAAGTTTGTAGCTCCAGATTTTTTAAAATATAACTTTAGGAATTTTTCTAACATTTTTCCCGTAATCTGCACTTGCTTCTCAATAACGTACCACTGAGTTAGTGCGCCAGTTTTTGAGCACTCTGTATTACCTACCTACAAAATTTAAACCCCATAAAATTTGAAATAAATGTTTTTTATTTCGTTTGGGAGGAAGACATGAAAATATTAATGTCAGTCACAAATTTAAGTACATACCAAATTACACAAATTTGCATAGAGATTAATTAAGATAAAAATAGCATAAAATTTTAAATAAAATAATTGGTAATATTGGTTAAAAAATTAATAGCTAGGACTAAATCCAAGACTGAATCTTAAAAACACCGCACAAAAATTAGTGAAAACAATGTTTTAAATAGCATGAAATTTGGAATAATTAAATATTTGATAACTATTTAATAAGCGTAAGTGTAGTAACTTTGAAATTTTGAATTGTTGCGGTGACTTAAACTTTATTTAATATCTAATAAATGTTAAGTATGAGAAAAGTTTTTGTTAAAAACAAAATCGAACGTAATTTTGTTTAACTAAAAAATATTCAACGTTAAAAAGTGTTCTGCTTCTGAATCTAAAATAGAAAAGAGGAAGAAAAAGTAAAGTGAGAAAGTAAAAGAATTTTTTGTTTTCTCAATAACACAAATAAATCTTTTACAACTGCTTTAATTATGAAGAGAACAAATAAATTGTTTTCTTAATTAATTATATAAATATTTAATAACAAGTTCCACCATTCGACCAATCACACCACTGGCCATTATGTGGTGGTCCTCTCGGTTGGTAAAAACCTTCTTCTTCTTGTTCTGACCATTCTGGCTCTAATTCTAAAAACATTAACAATTCAAGCAAATCAAAGAAAAGCAAAACTTACTAATGACTAATACCTTCCCCAAAATTTGCAGCGACAAGTAAGAACAAAAAGAACACAATTCCAAACAACTTCATCTCGAAGTCATTGACGTATAAAGTCCGAATCCATGTTTATATACAAAATATGATCTCTCCTACAAATAATTACCAGCACGAAAAATAATCTTAACAATAAATGTTCACAATGGCATAAAATTGTAAATAATAATAAAATATCTGATAGCCAATTTCGCGAATTTTTAAGTTAATGTAGCTTTAAATTTCATAGATATATAGGATGTATCAGAAATACGTGTGTTGTTTTTACCACGTAATAAAACTCATCAAGTACAACAACTTTTCTACATATATAACGTTTTGCAAAATCCTTATTTTTATTTCCACTGTTTTCCTCATTTATTTTGTGGAAACGAGCCGGTGAGTGTTTAATAATAAGTTTTCATTGTTCATTAGTAACATTGTTTCCATAGTCGATTACACGTTTCAGTATGTTATTTTTTCCAAATTTTAAGTAAATTTTTCAAACTTCTATTGAAAAATTACAAATAAAAAAAATGTTTTATTTGTTAAGCTCTTTTAATTTTTAAAATTAAACGTATTTCTAATACACCCTGCATATGTTACGGCTAAACTAGCTAGTTTAGTTTGTAAACTAGCCAAACCATTGGCTATTTTATTAGAAACCTCAGTTTCAATTAAAATAGCCAATGGTCAGATATCAGATATTTTATTATTATTTACAATTTTATGCCATTGTGAACATTTTTTATTATGATTATTTTTCATGCTGGTAATTATTTGTAGGAGAGATCATATTTTGTATATAAACATCGATTCGGACTTTATACGTCAATCACTTCGAGATGAAGTTCTTCGAAATTGTGTTATTTTTGTTCTTACTTGTTGCTGCAAATTTTGGAGAAGGTATTAGTCATTAGTAAGTTTTGCTTTTCTTTAATTTGCTTGAATTGTTAATGTTTTTAGAATTAGAGCCAGACTGGTCAGAACAAGAGGTAGAAGGTTTTTCCCAACGAAGTCAACCACCACGTAATGGCCAGTATTGTGATTGGTGGTGGAATGGTGGAACTTGTTATTAAATATGTTTATAATTGATTAAGGAAATAATTAATTGTTGTCTTCATAATTAAAGCAGTTGTAAAAGATTTGTTTTTGATATTAGGAAAACAAAAAGTTCTTTTATTTTCTCACTTTACTTTTTCTTGTTCTTGTTTGTATTTTAGATCATGAAGCAGAACAATTTTTGAAATTGAAGATTTTTTAGTTAAACAAAATTACGTTTGATATTGTTTTTAACAAAGACTTTTAGTTTTAACAAAGTTTAAGTCACCACAACAAATCAAAATTTCAAAGTTACTACACTTACGAAAACAGTTGCTTATTAAATTGTTATCAAATATTTAATTATTCAAAATTTCATGCTATTTAAAACATTGTTTTCACTAATTTTTGTGCGGTGTTTTTAAGATTCAGTCTTGGACTTAGTCCTAGTTATCAATTTTGTAACCAATATTGGAAAAATTATATCGAAAAGATACGTGTCAAGTATTTTATTTAAAATTTTATGCTATTTTTATTTTAATTGAACCATCTCTATGCAATTTTGTGTAATTTGGTATGTACTTAAATTTGTGACTGATATTAATATTTTCTTGTCTTCCTCCCAAACGATATTAAAATTTTATTATTATTTCAAATTTTATGCGGTTTACATTTTGTAGGTAATATGAATTTTTCTATGGTTTTTAAAATTCGATTGTTCTTATTATTAGACATTTGATTACTGATTTTTTAATATAAATGGCAGTTCACGACGATTTAGAAACAACAACATGAAACTAGTGTTCTTAAAAAATTAATCGTGTTCAATTCACAAAGGTTTTATGAAACTTAACGTTCAAATCGCGTGAAAAGAATATCGTAAAAATTAAATTAAAACTTCACCTGCTAAAATTCAATTACAAGCAATTAAAGCGAGGCGTGTGAAATAATAATCGTAGTTTAATTTAGTACTCTTCATAAAGTTTTATTTTCAGATTTTTCTTTTTTTTTTCGATTGAATACTCAATTGAGTAGTTACTTTTCTTTCAAGCACTCCCAGTGAAAGAAGGATACACGCATTTTAAGTGTATATATTACGGCTAATGTGTAAACTTGGCTAGTTTGTAAAGTAGCCAAACCGTTGGCTAATTTACTAGAAAACGCGGTTTCAACTAAAACAGTAGCTAGGTTATAAAGAAACCAAAAATCTTAGCTAGTTTACTTGTAGAACAAAATAGCCGGATAGTTTGTAAACTAGCCAACGCAGTTTGGCTAATATGAAAACTAAACTTTCTCGTAACACAAAATAACCAATACTTTTGCTAGTTTACAAACTAACCAACTTGCTAGTTAATTTAGCAAATAAAGTAGGTTTATATAATATATTATATTATAAATGATAGAAATGCATCAATATATACGAGTGAGAATTTTTTCTCACGAGCCTTATAATGGCAATTCGATCACGTGTGATATACGACGTTTCATCTTACAGGTGAATTGTAAAAAAAATCCAAGAAATTCAAGTAAATATCCGCCTGATAAATACAATATTTATCTTATAGGTGCAGTTTTTTAGGTACATTATACCATTGTTTTCGGTGAGAGAAATCAAATTTCTCCCACAAGAGCGAGAAAGCTGTCAGTTCTGCTCACAAGTGAGTAAATCATATGTTACGGCTAAACTAGCTAGTTTGTATAGCCAAACCATTGGCTATTTTACTAGAAAATACAGTTTCAATTAAAATAGCAACTACATAGTTTAAGTTAAGAATCTTGGCTAATTTACTTAAAATACAATATAGCTAGATAGTTTGTAAACTAGCCAAGGCAGTTTGGCTAATATGAAAATCAAACCTTCTCGTGAGACGAAATAACCAAACAACGTTTATTTTCCCGAAATCAAATTGTTTTATGCAAAAAATATTTTGTTATCGCTAAGCGATATATAAAGATAGAAATAACTTTTGAGAATGCTATTGGAAAACTTTCAATCTCATATAAAATTCTAGTTTTTCATTTTTTTATATTTTATTAGGTTTTCAAAACCATACAAATGCCAACGTCGCCTTTTCTCTAAAAGTTACTTGTTACATGTTCCAAATTATTTATCCAAAAAGTTAAGAGATCTAATCATTACTATTTTACATTTTTATCAACCTTATTAAAAAAATAATTGAGCAAAATGCGACGTTGGCATTTCTATAGTTTTGAAACAGCTAATAAAATCATTAGTGTTATTATTAAAAAAAACAGTCTGTTTTTTATTTAATTATTTTGAATTTGTCAATAACAAAAAATAAAAATCAATATTTGCATTTAAATCCAAGTAGCAAGAAAGTTCATGGTTGGTTAATAAACTAGCTAAAACATTCAATGATTACCATAGAAATGCCAACGTCGCATTTTCTCTAAACGTTATTTGTAAGTTATTATTTATTCAAAAAGTTAATAGCTAATGTAATTTATAGTTTCAATGAGAGATCTAATTATTAATAACTATTTTATATTTTTATCAACCTTATTTAAAAAATTAATTTGGTAAAATGCGACATTGGCATTTCTATAGTTTTGAAACAATATAATCTAATGCATTATTACAAAAAACAGTATATTTTTCATTTAATTATTTTAAATTGATCAATGACAAGAAAATTAAAATCAATATTCGCATTTGAATCTTTGTCTAATAAAGTCCAATTGGCAAGAAAGTTCATTGATTGGTTAATAAACTACAAGGGCGTATCCAGGGAGAGGGCCCCGGGGGCCATGGCCCCAAACATTAATTTTAATTTTTTAATATATAATATAAAAGCTAAATAAACAAATGTTTTTTAAATAATCACATAAGAAGTCTTTATTAAGACATTTATTAATAAATTATTTAAAAAAATTGTTTATTTCTAATGTGTTTTTGTCCATTTTGTTTAGTTTCAGAAAGTTTAAGGAAAAGTAGGGATTTGATGTTTTTTGAGCTATCACTAAAAAAATTACCATTTTCTAGCAATGTTTCGATTTTAATTTAATTTTCTTCAACCCGTTCCTTAAAAATAAATGGCGGCCTGTAGCAGATTAAATTAAAATCAAAATGTTGCCAGAAAATTGTCTTTTTTGAGTGTAGTCCAAAAAACACCAAATACTTTTCCTTGTACTGAAAATAATTATTATCACTTTTAATAAAAAATATTGATTCCTAAAAATTAAAGCAAATAGGTTGCTGAGAATTTTTTTTTACGTACAGAAATTTGTATTACTTAAAAACTTACTTAAACAACTGCGTTTAAACTAACATCGCCTGTTGTATTTATGTATTTATTTACATAAATTTGCATTTTAACTTTTTTTAAATAAAACGGTTTTTTGGGCTTAAATTTTGTACAAATTTATTTAAACAACGGTAAAAAGTTTTATTCAATAGCTTCGCCACTCTAAAAAATGTTTGGAAGCCCCCTCCCCCCTAAAATTAATTTCTGGACCCGCCCCTGATAAACTATAGCTAAAACATTCAATGTTTCAGTTAGTTTATAAATCTGACCATTGACCCAAACTGCTAATCAAAAATAAAAATATCTTATAACCCTACTTTATTTGCTAAATTAACCAGCGAGTTGGTTGGTTTGTAAACTAGCTAGAGCAATGGTTATTTTGTATTGCGAGAAAGTTTGGTTTAGCCAAACTGCGTTGGAAAGTTCACAAACTATCCGGCTATTTTATCCTACAAAGTAAATTAGCTAAGATTGATGGTTACTTTGTGAACTAGCTATTGTTTTAGTTAAAACCGCGTTTTCTAGTAAATTAGCCAACGGTTTGGCTAGTTTACAATTTAGCCAAGTTTGCATATTAGCAGTAGTATATACAGTGTTCGGAAAGTTGTGCACCGCCGTAACACTACATCATCGGTCGATACCCTAGATAACGAGAAAAATGTTAAAAAAAATCTAAGACTTTTATTGACGAAGATATGATAAAATAAAGATTAAAAATTCTTTGCCAAAAATAAAAGTGTTTGCACTACTATTTCGAATACAAATTCATTTGTGGTATAAATGGCATTGCATAAAAGGACTTAGTAACATAAAAACTGAAGAAACCTTTCCAGATTCTTTTATAAATGTTAACAAAATTTTTGAGTCAACAATGATAATAAATCTGGCAACACTTGGCACAAACCATTGTTCAAATGAAACCATGGTTACGGGGATTGCTTATAATGTCATTAAAATTTTTATTTCGTCTGTAAGCGGTAATTTTTCAGTTTCAAAAAGTGAAGGATTAAAATGTTTTCCTACTATGAATATTCTGACTTGTGTTTGCTGTTTGGTGAATACGCTGGAAATGCAAGTGAAGCCAAGCCGCTCGTCAGTATGCCGTACGGAGGCATCCAGACGAAAACTATTTTCATCGACTAAACCAAAGAATGCGATCAACTGGTCATTTGGATCTTTTACCAAGCGAACTTGGCACGAAAATCGTTGCTGCAGAAGAGGCAATTTTAAAGAACTCGTGAGGAGTGAACCGAATTCATGCCGCTAGTGCTACGATCACTCCAGAAACATTAGAAGCGGTGTATGCCACCAAAACTTTGAGCATTTATTATAATTTTTTAGTGCATTGTTTATTCGTACTTTAAATTGTTTAAAATATCATTACAATAAATAAATATAACATTGCAAAACTCGCTGCGACAACTAGTAAGAAAAAAAATACAACTCCAAAGAACTTCATCTTGAAATGGTTAATAATGTATGAGGTGTGAATCACTATCTATATTGAACAGAGAGTAAATCTAATCTACTTAAAGATAATTACAAGTAACAATTAAATTTATAACCCCGTAAGAACAAATTTGGTAAATGTGTTGCGAAACATGAAAAATAAATAAAAATCTGAAATCCGATACTTAAAACAACACAAAATTTAAATTCAAAGAATACAAGTTTTAAATTATCACCTTGTAAACTTTTCATCGACCACCCGGAATATCAAATTTCCATTAATCTTCTACAAAAAAACGGAATAACAGTTGGCAAATGCGGGATTTTGAATGGAAAGCATTATTTTTGCAGACAGAAGTAAAACAGTCCGGAAACCACTGAACGTTTCCGTCTACAACAACCGTGACATAGAATTCAGCTCACGTACATACACAGAGATGAAACAAACTGGACATTGGTTTTGTTTGGCAAAAATGCAGCTTTCACTAGAACTATACTCTTGTAACCATCGCACACTTATCGCCTTAAGCTAATTGATGCAATCGTGAGCGATTTTCAAACCTTTCTTTTTGGACAAATTAAAACAATAACAGAGCAAGCACGATCGATCAGTGAAAGTTTAACCTTAGCCTTCATAATTCAAAAATCACGAACATCTGCACAATTTGTTATAGAATTTTTTTTTCAATAACTTTTAATTAGTGTCTTGTGACAACAGAGAAATTTTGGGAATTTCGCTGATTTCTAATATGTCACTGACCAACTCTCCGAGTGCATTAATTTGCAATAAGGCTTTCACAATTAATTTATTACAGCACTTGCCGTTCCATCTCAATTTTCAAAAATAAACTGGTCCCCTGTTCTAATTCAATTATACAACAAAACACATTTATTATGTAAATGATCAGAAAGCGAGATTATTTTTATTTCCAAATAAACTTTTATGCCAATTTGAGATAAAGAATTGCATTTGCGGATGCAACAGACCGGAAGGAAGGGATGGTGTCTTGTGTAAAGTGAGTATAAAACCTAAGAATCCGGAGATTGCACGCTAGTCTATAAAAGGAATCGGTTGGTAGTGGGTTTAGTGGAGTGATAATGAGGTTTATTTCAGTAGTAAGTGGCATTTTTTCCACATTAAGATAATCCCTATTAATTTTATGTTTCCGTTTATCCAATTAATTACATCCTCGGCGATTTTAATTAATAATAGAGACATAAAAAGTTAATTAACTAAAAAGCTTGTCTTGCACTGCCAATTTTCCCAAACCCATTAATTAAAAAACAATGTAAAGTCACGTGAAAAGACAGACAATAAAATTATTGAACCCCATTAAAAAATGATTTCCTACAATATTTTACTGTTTATTTATGTCAACATGGCAATTCTTTGGAAACACTTTTAACCAATTAAGAAATGACTGGGATTATCTATTCGCTAAATTGGCATAATTATTATTTAATTGAGTGATAAATTTCCAAGTTAGTGGCGGCGAAAAATTTCAAAACTGATTAGTTTCCGTAAATTCTAGCACATGTATCAAATTGTAAATACCAAACTTTTGTTGCAAAATGATAAATTAGTTATTTAAATTAATACAATCCCAACAAATGTTTCGCATATTTTAGCATAATTTTTGGAGCAGCGTTAAAAAACGTTCCAAATTTATTGATATTAATTTTTCCCCGTCAAACGGGGTTTATGCAATTGATAAAAATAAGTGAACGTTCATTAGAAAGCAATGTGAACAAAATCTACATAGAAAAGGAAAACTGAGACGTCGTATGACGCTCTTTTAATTACTATCATAACTTTTTGTACTTAGTGATAGTAAAACATTTGACCCACTTTTCCGCACTTATCGGTAAATTCTTCACTTGAAACATCTTGAAATGTTATGCAAAAGCACCTCCGGACCATAACGTAACGTAACATTGACATAGAATACCAACAAGTCGTAAAAAAGAAAAATAACTAACTGCTAGACAGAGCAGAAATTACTTAATTACGACGCTCCTATTATGTAAAAAACAATGCGTTCTTTGCGGACTGTTATTATTTTTAGTGAAAGTACAAATCGGCAATAATTAGCTCGGCCGATCACTATTATCCTGAAAGAATGGATTTGAGGAAGGTCAAGCCACTTTTTCTCACAATTTCACTTGATTTGCGGATATGAAGAGATTAATTAATTGCTGAAATTGGTTCGTGGTTCCCAATTCAAGGTTCGCTGTTTCAACATCAAGCTAATCGCCTACAATGTGTTGATTAAATTAGGCTAAATATATCAAGGTTTAATATTGGTAGTAATTTTTTCCGAAGAACCGCTCACTCATTTGGGTTAGGTACTCTCATAAATTTTTTATATAAAAATTTCTTCACTGGGTAAAAGATCGTAGATTAACTCGCAACCATCCTTGAAATTATCTAAACCAACACGCAATTTCTTCACACTTATCCGATTTTATTTCATGAGAAAACTGAGAACATGTTTGCGCTTGATAAAAAATGATAGAGTGGTGTAATGAAATGTGTGTTTTCTTTTTTTGGGATTAGATATTCAAATTAAACGGAACTTGGAGTAGTACCTACACTTGAATAAAATTTAAATGATAAATAAGGCAAAGTTGAAGCACCGACTTTCACGTATACGAATTTAATAAATTGTAATCACCTTGGATGTATTTCACACGTGTTTTTCTCCCTGTGTGGTTTTCAAATGACCACTTTCGATATTAACTTAATACTTCCATTATACTTTCTCCGGGATAAAAAACACGTCCGATATATCACTGATTTATGGTCGAAATCCATATTCAAATTGGTTATATAACGTTTTATTGATTTTTTTGAAAGTACCATGTACCAGAAGACAGTCTTGATTGTCATTGACAGACCACGAACTTGTCCCATCATAATCATAACGTCGTACCATAGAAAGTACCACCAGTGAAAGTCCGGCAGATGGCACTGGATTACATCAGCCAGTAACGTGATTAGATAAATAGGGAATCCGGAATTATTTTCACTTTCTAAAATGAGTAATTTTCCAGATACTCTTGATCTACATCACGTCGGCGACATCCAAATCGCCGAAAAAATTCAAGGACGAGTCGAAAAAACTCATTACGAAACCGAAATCTCCTCCGGCAATTATTGCGATCGAAATCGTCGATCCCAACGAGAACAAGACTTCGAAAAATTCCAAGAGGACGATCGACTCGTCCTTAGGCTACGGCTACCAAGCGCCACCCAAATTCCAAGTTTACAAGTACTCCCAGCATGACATACCCCCATACCGAGGCCCCCCGACTGTCTTCAAACAAGGCATCCAATCACACAACTATGACGTACAAAAATCAATTTCCTACAACGTCCAACCGGGCACGACTTTATACTCGAGCGTCAATAATCAGGGACAAGTTGGAGGACTATCCTCGTATCTACCTCACCAAGGACACGAACCCCAAGTACCTGTCATAATCCTGCGCGTTTTCCCGAGTCAACTGACCGACCCTTCGGCCGTACTTCACCCCAATTTGCCCCAAACTCACCCCATGGCCCCTGTAGTTAACTCAATAGATGTCCAAGCTTTGCTTGCCAAGTATGTGCAAAGTTCGCTAGTGGAACAACAACCCCAATATCACCACCAACAACAATACAACGATGGGTTGCTAACGCACGAAAATTACCCCAAAGACACCCACACGAGGGTTATTTTCCATAAAAATCAACCCGAAACCATTGCAGTCCCGGAACATGCTTACAGTGCGGTTCAAGTGGAAACGCCAGAAATGCATTATGCGTATACGAGTCCTGGTGGTGACTCTAGCCAGGATTATTACTATGATCAGGGCTCGAATCAAGGACAAAATTACTATTACCCAACGTCTCCCGATGCTGGGTACCAACAAGTTGACCAAGGTGATTATCAGCAAGATCTGACGCCCCCAGTTCAGGATAATAACGAGGGTCATTACAATTATCACGCGCATCAGAAAAGGAGTAAGAAGAATAGGCTGTCGAGGATACGACTGGATGAGATTAGGGATATAATTAAGTTAGACCCTATCAAAGCTTGATTTATTTAGGTTTATACCATGTTCATGTGATTGTAACGTATTAACAGTGACCTGTATTTACATTTTTGTACATTTATTTATGTTTTATTAATAAAACTGTACAGTAATAATCGTGTCTTATACCCGATAGATATCTGTCCAATAAAGTTATGGTTTCAATAAACTACCAAAAAGTGGTTCTGAAACTTTATTGGGAGTTTATGTAATCCATATCTGTTCGATAACTTATCGGGCCAATAATGACCAGATATCTGTTCCATAACTTGTATTATGACAAAAAAATATCAAATTATTTTTGTATTTGTCCCTATTTGGACATAATTTTAGTGAGTTATTTTGCTTTATCTTAAAAATTACTGAAATTTTTAACCTCGAAGAAATAGAATTTCACAATTCTATCAGTTCATGTATGCAAGAAAGAAATTATTGAGATCAGGGCAAATATTAAAAAATAAAAATTATTAGAACCGATGCTAAGCCTTTTGAAAAATACCTACAACGAACTATAAGTGTACAACAAAATCAAAAAAAGCACATGAAATGTGACGAGTAAGCAAATACCAGGACGAGTCGAAAACCAGTCCTGGTAGCTTACTACTGCTAGAAGAAGATTACTTTCCGTACGTGATGCGTACATTTTTTTGCAACCGCGATGAGGATTTATTCATCTCGAAGGAGTGTCTAACGTAATTAACAATGTTAAAAACACGACTGCAGTTGTAATACCTCATTCTTCATGTAGCATGTCTGTACATTGTACTATTTATAATAAATAATTCCCTAAACTTCTAAGTTCATTGTATTGTTTTTGCCGGACTAGTCCGGTAAAATGGTATTTTCCGGCATGAATATTATAAAAGTAAAATATTTATTACGGTACGGTTGAAACAAAATATTACAATGGTGTCCGGTTATAGCGAACTCGCTACTTCCGGATATAACGAACTAAATTTGACGTAAAATATGATGCAATTTTCCGTTTATAACGAATTCTTCACCGAAGGATTGATAATATTGACAAAGCAGCAAGAGAAATGTTAAATAATGAACATATTATTGAATTCTAATTAAAATCAATTTAACCAGTGAAAACGTGTTTTTAAATATAATTACGGTGTGAATTTGATAGTTGAGTAAATATATATTTTATGGTAGTAAATCTCAAAAAAGCCGAGATAGACTTGCTTTATTCGAACATTTACTACTTTTTAAAATATGGAGGGTGTAACCTCCATTTCAGCTTAAAAATTCGTCAAAAACGCAATATTATTTAGGTTTACGTCTTTTAAGTACTTTTTTAAATATTAACAAAGACAAATAGACGGTGATTTGAGAAAATGAAATTCCGTGCTATCTTTGCCAAAAAAATTGATGCAAAATTGTTAATTTTTTTGTGTGAAGACTTTTTCTGTGGTTGTTTTTGGTAATTTTAAGTAAGCTCAAAATCAGATTTGATTAAAATTTTTATTAGTGCCAAATTTATTCGCCGATCAACACTCTCATTATATCTCATATTCGGATAATGCAAGTTAAGTTATTTTAACTTCATTTGACCACCCATCACAATATTTGCACAACTGTAAATACACACAGTATACATATTGTTGTTCTGCAAAATATTCGTTTTTTATAATAGATATGGACTTATTTAATTCGTTTTATTTCATATACAGCGTGATTCTTAAATAGACTGACAAAATTTAACTCACGTTAGTATCAAATGCTTACATGCTGGAACGAATAGTAATAAAATTCTCTCAGTAACTGTTTTCGAAATAAAAATAAAAAATAAAAACGTATAAATAGTACAGATCTTCTCTATCTTTCCTTGGAAAACTGTGATAAAATTTTGTCGGTCTTTTAAAAATTACCTGTATAAAGTAAGTTTAATAACGAACTGATTTTGATGCATTTCTGAGTTCCTTCTAACGGGACTCCAATGTATTATGAATTATTTACGTATACAATAATAGTAAATATGCATAATGACAAAAAAAATCCTGGCAACATGGAATCTTGAATCAAGGACGTATTAAGAAAGTTTCAGTTTCAAATTTATAAAAAATTACTCCTTCCTGAAATCTGAGTGCAATTACACACCTTTATTAATTTATTACTGTTTATGAGTATTTTGAAAATGTTCTGCCCTTGTTCATGTGTCTGAAATTCAGTGATAACTGATAAAAAACTTTTTTTTCACATTTTACTCTTCACATCAGTGGAAAGCTTCATTGCTTCATTTTTAGGTTCTTTTTTCTTTAATTTATTTATTAAAAAAAATAGTTGTACCTCAGTGTACATAAGAGAGTTTAACCGTAAAAGCAGTCATTTTTTCGATTTGTTTTTGAATTCAAAACCAATATAAAATCTTTTAAAATGTTGGGGGTGCTATTAGAAATTTTAAAGGGTGGTTAGCGACTAAGGGATGAAAGTTAAAATGTTAGTTTTAAAATCTTTCATTGCATCCTTAATCAAAATTTTTTTATTAAAATTAAATTAGCTTCAGATCATGGCCTACTATAATTACAAATTTCAAAAATATAACCACCCTTAACTAAAAAACAATTTTTTTTTCTTTGACAGTTAGATACACAATTTTTTCCCTTTCCGAAAATGTTTAAGAAAGTAGAGGTGCAATTTAAAATTTTAAAGAAGTGGCTAGCGATTAAGGAAAAATTTCAAAAAATCCGTCGCAAAAAACTACATAACGTAAATTTTGATACGTTTTTAACGAGTTTTGAGAGAGAAATGCTACAAATACTGAGGTCATCTATCAGATTTCTTATAACTTGTCAATCGGACCAATTCATTCTAAAGTTATTGCTTAAAGTCATAAAACCGATAGTTATTGATTCGATAAAAAAATGTTCCGCAAACCGAGCATTAATAATTGCGCAAGTAATAAATAAATAAACAACTGTCTAAAAAATTTGCATGTTCCCACAAGAAAATTGTGAATTCAACCAAAATATCGATCGGCAGTATATGGCAAACAAAAACGAGAGTAGAATTTAAAGTAGTTTATTAGGAGTAATAACATTGAATTTAACATCAATACATACAGACATTTTCTACTGTAAGTTACGCTGTGAGTAGTAAGCAAAATTAACTCTAAACCATAAATACCCAGTGCCCTATGCACTAATAATTAAATATTCAGTAAATGTATTGCAAATTAATGAATCACAATAAATAAAAAATCGTCACGTATCATGATGAAATTTGGTCATAAATTCTCTATTTTTCAAGATATCACTAAAGATGCACTAGCAGCTTCGTTAACAAGTGTTGCTGAAAAATAGTGTACTTTTTAAAAGTGTACAGCTTGATAATTTGCTACGAAAATATCAGAATTAATAATATAAACAATACAAAAAAGTCTCAGTACTCTTTTTTATATCTCTTTATACTTTTACCCTAAAAGAAACATTAATTTAAAAGGTACAAATTTAGTTAGCAGCATTTGTTTTCTAGTTCAAATGGAATCCTTTTTCTTTAGTAGCTGCTAAAAGTCTCTGTCGCAAAATCTCCTCAGTGGGATAATCAGGTAGCTTCAAATAATGGACACAGGTATTAACAGAGGGATATGAGCCTTCGCCAGCATCCACTTTTCGCACTATGGTCAGCCTCGGATACAAATTTGCCAAACCACCAGGAGGTAACGAACTGCACCCGGTCGTAAACTGGAGGAACGCTTTCCTTTCTTCGGGGGACATTTCCACCAACACGTTGACAAACCGCAGAAAACCAGGGCTGTAAACAATTAAGCGTATTGGTCATCTGCAATTTTATTCCAATCACAACTACTCTATCACACAACACATCAGTTTAAACGCAAAATACATGCGTTGGAGTAAGGATTATTTCTTGTTACAAGTATTATAATAATCTATATTTTAGTACCAAAGTCACTTTTTTAATATTTGAAACAAAGAAAAAAAAACAACAAAATGCCGACTGTTAACGAAACACAATTAGAGAATTATAAATTATTGCAACAATAAACTGACTTTCCACATGCTGCAATGAGTATAAATTTATGAATTTTCTTGGTAAATTTAAATTGTTTGTAAATGCAAACGAATGGTGTAGCTCCCAAACATGAAAAGTGACCTGCTGCGGAAAATCGTCTTTTTGTTTTTGGATTAAATCTCTTAGAATGTTTTACTTTCCATTATTGTTGCCTTTAAGTATAATTTACCAACGTGGGATTGAGGAAAACTTATTTATTAGCTTCATTTTAACCCTCATCTGCATAGGTGTGGATCCAATGGACTCAACGTTGCTTATAATTCTCGATACAATTTTTATTTATGGCAGAAAAAATCTAAAGAAATTTATATGTATTTCTAAATGTTTACAGATGAGTTATGTATACTGCAAAAAGCCGTAGAACGCATCTTAATTTTTTTATTTCTATGAACATCTACAAATTGGTCCATTGAACCAAACATAGTAAATAGTATAAAAAAGTAAATAGAATAAATACAGCAGAGGATTACAATGCAAACGCTATAATTGTCACTCCAAAATTTATAGAAAATCGAAGACCTCTGAGCCATGTGATACTCGTAACAAGGTTTTAAGCAAACATGGTAAAAAAACAATTACCTGCGTACGGTGACAAGACGAGTGGCATTTTTCATCTTTTTAAAAAAATGATTGATTTCAGTTGTTTCAAATAAATATGTTTGATTTGATTAATTATTAAATCATTTATCAAAAAAGCAGTTTGAATATGTCAAATTGGTATTTTATTATTTTTTTATTCTTCGACACTGTCAAAATTTACGGTTTTTCTCCTGTGTAAGGAAATTTTGACAACTGTTTGGCATTTCTCAGTACGAAACGTCAGATTATTTTTAACAAATTTAAAGCAATTTTAAGTCTTGCAGAGTCTATTTCGAAGAATGAAATGTTGTATTCAACTCGTTTTTGTGTAAATCGGACGCTTTATTTCACGAGTGGATTTTTAAACCACGAATGAAAACGAGTGGTTTATCATCCACTCATTAAATAAATAACTATTATTTTACCCTATGGGTCCATTAAACTCAACCTATGCAGAGTAGCTATATTTCCCAACCCATGCAAATGAAGGTAATTCGATTTTGTAGGGGGACTAAATTTTTAAAATAAAAGATTCTCGCATTACGAAAATTTCACCACACGAACATGAATGAGGCTTTACGAGAAAACTGCAGTGTTCTCAGTTTCTTTTGTCAAGACTAAAGCTTGTGTGTAGATGTTAGAATCATTGAGAAATCTTTTGCAAGAAAATAAGTTTTCAGTTTTATCCAAAAGAAAGATACGAGGATGGAAACACAAAAGTTTCCCAATTTTATTCTATGATTTTTGAAGTTGGACATAACATTCCTTTAGATCTAACCACCCTAATATTCCCTAATTCTGTTAATTCTAGTGCTAACGAAAATGTCAAAAGAAGATTTTTATGTAAAATTTTATGCTTTACAACTTCAATTTTTCCCAGTTCTTACGTATTTTGAACAATCTTATTTTGAAACAAACACATTATTTTCAATTTTTTACCTTTTTCTCAGCGTTTGATAATAAAATGTTTGAATCAATGTATTTCACAGTAACGTATTTCGAAAATTCAAACATATCCTCCAAATTTTTATTTGAAGGCTTATTTAACTACCTCAAAAATTGGAATAAAAAGCTTTTGTATGAATGAGAAAATTCAATAGTGCAGAAAGCACAAAACGATTTTTTTAGTACGAATTCATGATCACGTCCTTTAATAACACTGACCATCATATTGACTGAGCGATGAAGCTTTTACTATATTTTTACTTCTTTCTTACAAGAATACAAGAAGCATTTATACTGTTTTCTGGTGAGATAAAAAAATGTTTATGTTTTTGACTTGCAATATTATCCAACACACAGGGTCGATTTACAGAAGTAGAAATTAAAATTAAATTCCAAATTAAACACAGATTAACTAATTCGACATAAGTTGCCATTTAAATTTCATCGACAAACGTCAAGTTAATCTCGAATAAAAATTTAATTGCGATTAAAACGTTCTGTAAACCGGCCCATAGACATATTTAAGCCCAGAAATTACTTTCACAGAGCTTATAAAATAAAAATCTGATGTTGAATTGTGAAACTAAACCAAAAAATAATGTCTTCACTTACCTGTCTTTAGTATATCCTAGTTTGGGTTCCGTGTAGTTGATGAGATCGTCACGCGTCCACTGAGGATTCTGGTCGCCGCACAGCATAATCCTCATTTCGTCTGGACTAAAAGCAGCCAACTTCTCCATAGGGAACACCGTACAGAAGCCTTTATGGAACGCTTCGAGTTGTCTAGCTATACCTTTATCTAAGCAGAACGACGTTGTCAATTCCGCATATTCCTCTATATTTTCTATATTAACTTCAATATCGGCTCCGTTCGACACTAATTCGACAGCCGAAAAGCCGAAAGCACTAGAACTAGGCGCGTATGTGAACGTCAAAGCTAAATCTTCTAAGAGCACAGGCCCAGAAGCGTGATTCAAGCACATATTTTGTATTTGATGTGTTTTCGCTTCGGGCGAAAGATTATGATCTTGCATTACTTTATGTTTCTGTTTCACTAATTCCCTAATCTGTTTCAAGAAATTCGCTCTGATGTAGTCAATATCATGGAGATCCTCTTCACCGAGAATATTCAAATACCACGGTTTTTTATCCTCAATAATCATTTTAGGCGGATCCAACTCCAACTCTTTCTCACTCTCTTCCGAGATCAAACTCGAAGTCATAATATCATCCTCGCTCGATTTTTTAACACCCGCAAATCCAATCCGTTCATTGACTGTGTTCTGAATCTCTCCATGACACATCAATTTCAAGAAACTCTGACTCAACGGCAAGTCAACTAAACGATTATCTTGCAAAACTTTCGCGAGAAACACGCCCAAAAACCAGAAATACTTAACGGCCTTATCACAAATTTCAGAATTTTGCGGCAAAGGTGCAGGGAATAGACCCGACACTCGCCGCACGTAGTATCCGGGAGGTTTAACACCCTCACCTAGATCAACAATTTCTTGCATATCAATGGCATCATCGTCACAAATCCACATCCCTAAATCCCTCCTCTGTAATTCGGCAGCGACCAAAGCATAGAATTCTAAAGTTGGGCCCAGTCCTGTACCTTCCTCTCCCAAAAACTCTACTTCAAGTATTGATTTTCTATCCGAATGGATTTTCATAACTTGCATTGCCCAACTCAGAATCTCTTCACCTCTAGGAACTTTCACCCTTTCGTGTTTCAAACGCCCTACTCTAAACTCATGTGGTTCGTCGCGACGTGGTGACAAACCCGTGGTTCTTTGCCTTTCCATTGTGACATCACGCTGGGTTTGCAACCAGACTATACTTCGAGACGCTCCAAATGCGGTACAATTGAAATACAAGTGGCGAGTTTCGAACGGGAATAAAAACGGACACGAATGATTCAACTCTTCACACCATGCCGGTAAACTAGAACTCGACAGTACCAACGGGTCTTGGATTTGTTGCAATAGCTTGTTTGTGATCTTTTTGCTAGTATATTGGTCGGGAGTGATTTCGATGTTGTTGTCTAACGAATTCAAATCGTTCTCTTTTGTTGTTGTGATTACAAAAAGATGACGTAGTAACTGAAGGACGTCTTCGACGGTACAATTTGAGACTGATGGTGTTCCAGGAACAGGAGTACTGGGTGAAAGGGTGGTACCAGCAACTGAACTACTTCCACTTCGGGAATAAAGGACAACAGGAGTGGCACGACCCTCTTCCGAATCGTAAGTTCCATCGTCTTTTAATTCGCGATATACAATTCTTTAAACACGAAATAATAAATAATTGAAACATTTTAGCATGGAATTAACTTACATATATGTGGGTTCCCAAATCCGTCTCAGTTTCTCTTGTTTTGAACCGAATTCGGTCATTTGCATCAACTCTTGAACCGCTCTAAATATGGTCCAAGACGGATCGTTTAATTCGATTTCAACGTCGGGAATTCCCGGCATATTTGGACCCCTCAACACTAGTTGCAATTTCGGTTGTGGCAACAATTCGTGTTCTAAATAAGAACCGTTTTCTTCTTGTCCAGGCGGTGGTACTTCCAAATCTGCATTAATTGTAAATAAAGAAAATTGTCATTTTTTATGCAAGAGAATGAAATTGAATTGTTAATTCGCAAGGAGCAGAGATTAAGGCGTAAGTCGATAACGCAGTATTTTTCCCCGTGTATTTATTTTCCATTCACCGAAAAATTTAGTTTAGAGAATTTTTAATTATACTTTATACTGCACATAAACCAGAAAAAGTATATTACAGATTACAATACAGAACTACTAGCAAGCCGTTCTAGATTGTAGTGCCTCTGTGAAACGACCACTATAATTTTAGGCAAATAATTTCAAAAATCCAAATATTGTTTCTCTGAAAAATTTTCAATTTTTTTATTTTCTCAATTACGGCAAACAATCGGCAAACCTAAGTGTGATACGTAAAATAATCCGTAGAATTCGATGGAACAAACCGCTTTGTTATAAGACGTGTCGTTTTAGAGTTGTGAATTTTTTTAATAAAAAAACTAAAAAAGTCTCTGTGAAATGATCAGCAAAATCTTCTAGTAAAAAATATGATCTTTATAAACGTATAATTTCAAAATGTAGATGATACCGTGGAATACAGTATGTAACGTAAAGACAGGGACAAAAGAGAACCAGATATTTCCCAGATCAAAATAAAGCGCAACTTACCGTTTAAAAGTTATAGATATTTTCGATTTTCTTTAATAACTTCTTAATAGAATAAGAGTTTTTCATGAAATTTAATAAAAATAATTTACGATTAAAACCACATGTTTTGGGTCTATTTCCTTTGCTTTTTTTTGGTTATGGTAAAGTACTTATTAACAACATTAAACGTTCAAAGCTATATTTTTGTCATCCAAGCGGCACCAATTTTTTATTCGAAACGGCCATTAATTTTAAACAATTTTTATATGATAAATTATTGCATCATGATCATGATTTTGGAATAAAAGTATAATTTAAAAAGTGTCAAGTGTCGCCAATTAGTTGACAGTTATCTCTGATTTTTTACTATGAAGTAATTGTTGGTCGATGATTTCAAAACTGCCAAAAGATTTTTTCTATCAGTTTTAATTTTTGAGATAGTACAGGTGACTCATGCTTTTAATCATTTACTTATTTTGTTACCACACACATTTTTTGCTGTTTTTGAGTAAATTATTATTTAATGTTGTAACAGTTAAATTTTACAAAACGACAGTGTAATTTAATTAGTTATATTGGGTTAAAATCGATTTTTTTTTTAAATTCACAACTGTGAATACTACTTTATGAGAGACAAAAATAATAAATTTTAAATAAATTGAATAATTAAGCCATTCAGATAACGTATAATAAAAACATGCCCCAAAATGTGTTAAATTATTGATAGGTAGTATCTATTTTACAATAAGAAAAAAACTGATTCCGTTGTCCCCATCTTTTCGTTACACCCTGTATATTAAATACCTAAGTTTTTTCCGAACAGTTTATACCCGATAAAATATCTAAACAAATTTTAAGACTTGTAGGCAATTTAGTGTACCAGATGATTATTTAAATTTTGTTTATTTTATTTTATTGAAAAATCTAATCTACAGACTGATCCAGAAATACTGTGCCTGTTGACAACACTGAATTTAAATTTTAAAAGATTCGAATGAAGTATACACATCAAATTAACAATAATTCAACAATCTTGTGGGGTTGTATGTCAAATATTTCTTAATAAAATGTATCCAAATCCCGCCTGCTGGATATTTTGTAAATAATGCATTGAAACGGAGATTCACGGTTTTGGGAGTTGCTATTGTGCTAATTAATTAATGATCCAAAACAAAACCAATGAAAACAACAAAACAAGATACACAAGACAGAGTTTGACAAATGTGCCCGAAACTGTAGCGTTCAAAACGGGAATCATTTGAACTTGACAAATTCCAGGCGAGAAAAGTCATTTTATAAAAACAGTGACGAGTTAATCAATCAGAATCCTTTAAAGAATCTCTTGTAGTGTTAATGTAATTTTACATCATGGTTCAAGCAAATGTCCTGTAAAAAATAATAACATACCTGTAGTCTGATTGACGTTAGTCCTTCCCGGTCTCGGATCAAACGCGGGAATTAAAGCCGAAAATTGCCTTTTCAGCACATACTCATCATCCCATGATCGCCTCTTACTCGGCCTTGAACTCGTTTCAAACCCTTCTTCCTCCATAAACGACAACAAATTCCTCGAAACCATGACTTCGTCATAATCGGCGTCGTCTTCATTTTCATCATCGTCGTTATCATCTTCATCGCCCATCTCCTCATCGTCGTCCAACTCAGCAAGAAGCGTCGGCGCACGACACGATTCCAAAAAATCCTCAAGTGACACCTGTTCGCTGTCGCTGCTCGTCGACGTTAGACTCATCGTCAACGCTTGACTCAACCCTTGCACCGTCCCTGCAGTCGTCGAAATTCCCCCTTGTTGAGCTGCTGTGTTATTACTCGATGATAAACTAGGATAACTTTGAGCTGTACTAAGCAAACCTCCAGGAAAATTACTCGATAAAGCAAGCCGCACCAAACTCGACACCGAATTCGGTCCTCTCGGAAACAAAGAACCCGTATTCTGATTATTCTGTGCGTTGGAATTTGTTATAGCGCCCGAATTATTCGGGTTTGCGTTCGAACTGTTCGTCGTGGTGACCGAACCCAAAGTTCGTCGTCTCGCTAAAGCTGCAAACGTTTCTAAAAGACCAGCGGTTGAAGTTGGCTCGATTTGACTATTGGCTTCTGTCGAAGTCAAATTTGGAACACTAACACTCATCGGGTTTGTCACAACGATTGTGTTATTACTCGTGTTTCGGGCATTATTCGTAACTTCGTCTTTTTCGCTGCATGGATCTTTAGTTGTTGATGGTTCGTCGGGTTTCCTCCGAACTGGTTTTTCTTCATCGGTTTCGGGATTACCTGATACCGAAATGCGTACACCTGTATTTAGAGAGCTTATTGATTGTTGGCTAGTCTGGCCTAGACTCAAAGCGGTTTGTAGTAACTCACCGGACAGGAAATTATTCGTGTTGTTACGTAACATGTCCGAACCTTCGCGAAGTTTATCTAACGCTTCGACGGCTTCGACAAATGTTTGTGCTGCAGCTGCGGCCACTTGACTATTATTGATTTTTGATCGATTTGAGTGTCCACTTTTATTTAGGTTTGAAGTTGAGTTGCTTGTGACCATTGATGCTTTTTCGGATGTGTTCGGTCGATCGTCCGAATTTTGTCGTCGTGTTGTGACAGTGGCCGGTTTAGTGTCAGACAGTGCCAAACTTTCGACAATCGTAGCCAAATCACTCGAATTATTTATCGTTGATAGGTCATGGTGTGGGTCTCTCAATGGATGTACAACCACCGAAAGTTCCGAATCGTTATTTGCGGCTTGAGATTCTGAAGTGACAGCAACCAAAGCTTCGTTTCGTGCCATATTCAGCACACTTTCGGCGATCGTTTCCGCAGCTTGCTTTGCCGCTAAATTATCAGCTGAGGCGGCTTGTTCTGTTGACGCAACCGATGTCTTAACATCGGTTGCTTCGGGCAAACTTGGAGTTGAACTACTTTTGCGACTAGTTAACACACTCTGTTTATCTTTACTGTCTTTTGGTTTACTTGTCGCGTTTTTGGATGATGTTGTGGCTTCCACATCATAGCCGGGCGCTAACTTCAGGTCGTATTTACCTTCAGCACCCATTCGATAAGAATTTGAACCACCATGATCCCACGTGACGTCGATCCAACCACTGTGAAGTTCTCCAGTGACTGTACCTTCACCTGGAGGATTCCCATCTTGTCCTCGCCATTTCCAATCAATCCCTCGAACGACTCTAGCACCAACGGTCATATGTTTCAATAATTGTGACTTAAGCAAACGTCTCTGTTTGCGTAAATGTGCTTCGGCTTCTTTAGCCGCTTTACCTAAATCTTCGCACACTCCAACTACTTGACCGTAAATTTCAAAACCAGAAAGACTCAAATAGTGGGTTTGGCCGGATGCGTTTTTACCGGCTTGTTGGATGCGAACGTGGCGCCACCCTTGTTCATCAGGTGACGACAGTTCGATCGGCCAACTGTTAGTCGAACCCGGATCATTCAACGAGGTATCGTCAGTATGAGTGGATAAAGTTGTCCACGTGATTCCATCACGTGACATTTGAAAGTACCAATTACGTAACGCCGAACGTCCATATCCCCTTGCATGTCTCAACGTGTAACCACTTGGAATAACATAAAGACCCAAATCTATACTAAACCAAGCCTTTTTATCATCGTTTGTGTGGCAATTTAAAGCTGATGAATCACGCGATAGAATATCCTCAACTCGACCATATGGCAAATTACGCCCGTCAGAACTCGTCACAGTTACTAGACCATACTGAGCCGGATTAACCCACTCAGAGCTAGTTTTACCATTCGTTCCGATAAAATAAATAATTCCATTCTCGTCAAAATCGTGACTATGTTTAAACGTTTGGTATTTACTCTCGCGTAACTTTTTCAAAAATTGAAACGTACTCCTATCATAGTCGTACCATTGTTTCGCCACCATCTTCAACAAGTATCGCTCCAATTGTGCTACGGTACTTAAAGGTTCCATTTTGAGGCCACGACCAGTCCGATCAATTAACGAACTTTCACCTGGCGCCTTCTCCAATCGAAATCGCAAACGTCTGGTCAAAATTTGTAAACCATACCCCGACCCCGGAGAATCGTAAAGATAAACTGGTAATTTTTCGATACTTTCAAGTACCGCCACTAATTTATGTACAAGAATCTGAATCGAGTTCTTTTCCTCGTTTGCCCTGCTTTTGAAACATTGTTTAAAGACTTGCACTCTTTGTTTCTGGTATTTGTTCATTTTGCTCGACTTTAAGCCTTGATCCCAATAACTGGTTGATAGTAGCGATAGAAGGGCTTGAATTAAACCCGAACTGTGCAATTCATAAGCGCTAACAACACCGTCGTCTTCGAGAATTTGGGTAAGATCATCGAGTGCATTCCTTAGAATTTCCTTCCAGGAATTACCACCTTCACGATTATTACCGTAGGAACATTGTTTTTGACATGCGCGTTCAATTTGAGCTACAATGTTGCCTAATTTCGCTACTACTCCTCGAGGTTGAGCTTGAGCCGCACGGAAATACTGTTCGTATATCGAATGAGCCAGGTATTTCACTTTGATCTTTGTGGCTTCGGTTTTTGAGCGTAGACGTTTACCTTTCTTGTTGGTCCAACCGGCGGAAAATTCGGGACCTATTAAAAACACTGTATTTTGTTTCCTTGATTAGTTATTACAACATTACCTAGGCTAGTCTCCGCTGTAAATGAATGTTTAGTGCCTCTGTTTGACTCAAAAATAAAACCGGGAAGGTCTTCTCTTAAAATCGTAGTTTGATGTTGGCCGTCGGAATTATGGATGTGAATTTCTGCATCTTTTCGTGACGTTAATGACCAGTTGCCCACAACCAAACGCGTAGGTCCCGGCTTTGATAAAATGGGTATCGAACTGACGTTACTTCTGACAGCAGCACGGGCCCGTTGTAACTTTTCCAAAAATTCGCCTCGATTTTCTGAAGTTTTAAATGGTTATTGTTAGTCTAACGGAATGCATCCAAATGGCTTAGTATTTTAAAACAGTGACACACAGTAGAAAAATGAGCAAAGATGCAAAGCATTTAATGTAGTATAGATCCTACATGATGACAAAAAATTAAAGAAAAAAATCGACCATATGAGAGCAAAGTAACAGATAAAAGAACGAAATTGGCAAATAGGCGAAGCGGTGAGCGACTATTAGGCGACTGTGTTTTCCGTATAAAATGAAGCTGTCTTACCTTCGGTCGTGAGTGTGTCTGCGGCTCGTCCTTTGCCTATTGAAGACAAACAAATCAACAATCACTTGTGTTACCACTCAGCAATATTAACAATGCAAATTAGCAAGTACATGATATGATCAAAAAATCCGGAACAATGTCTAATAAAAAAGCAACTGTATATAGCTTCGACTAATCAGAATGATTTCGTGATGATGTATATGATATTCTAAAAGCCGCATAATTTAAAAAAATTACTCCAAGCTTATCAAATGATTCAATCAAAGAAAATATCTCTAAAAACAACATCATGCTGTTCGTATTTAAGTGCATCATAACCTGGAACCTATTCCGCTACTTACCGGAAGTATCAGCACCACCTTCCGGCGATCCGCTCGAATACATCGTCGCCAGTTTCCCATCGAGTATGAAACGAAACCAACCGTTCGAACCGTTTGACAGTTCGAGAGCGGCCGCATCTGACCAAATATACAAACAATCTCGACCTCGACACACTGACCAATCTCTCCAATGGTAGGCTTTACCTGGTAAAATTTCTTTGGCATCTTCCACATGACTTTGCTCGGTAACTTCTAACAAGAGAAAATTAACACTGACCGAGGGAGGAACAAAAACGCCAAGTATGGAAAAATAACTCACCTTCGGTCGTCTGTTGCTCGTTCTCTTCGTTTTCTTGCACTTCTGGAGGGCCGGCTAAAGCTTGGACCTTTGAAAAGATTCCGAGACGCGCGAAATGATCCAGGAATATTTCCTGGCATTTAGCCATCAAGTCTTGGATAATGGCGAGAACGATCAGGTGGCCGTCTTCGTCATCCTAAAGAAAATTGCACATTTTCGAGCATTACGACAGTTATTTCACTCAATTTACTGTGGAGATAATCTTTACTTTTCAAAATGACTACCGAGTATCCCACTGTACATGCACGTTAAAAACAACACAATTTGTTTTTGTTTTTTTTATTGCAAAATACACAAGAGAGAGGAAATCGTTCTGACTCGTGTGTATTTTTCATAGGCAACTGATTGAAACAAATAAAGCAAAAGCAATGAAAAAATGGGGATACAAAAATGCATACAGGTGAAAAGAGAAATAGAGAAAGAGAGTGAGTTAGGCATGTTTGGAAGTTCTACCACAATTTGGTTAAAATGAAATGCGCAATATCCGTTTCTGTTAGCATGCTGTATGTTATGTGATTAGGTATTATTTGGAAAACTGTGGGAAAACCAAACATAAACTCAAGAAAAAATTAGTGGGGATTAAAAAATAAAACTGACCAGAGAGGGATACGGAATAACACGCCTATCATGCACCAAAGCACGCATCGTGCGCACTAATAAACTGAAGGGTGCTGTGATGGTTTTATGAGTGTTGGGCCAGCAATAAGTCATCTGTAAAATGCGCCACCATCAGGCAACCTGACTACTAGAATCCCAAACCCCTTTCCTTCTATTTACCACAACCAAACACCGTCACGCACCCAAAAAATCCACCTACCTCATTATCCAAAACCGTTGCAATCACTTCAACTAGTTGCGTTCCGAAATTTGGACTAGATTCATTGTTGCAAAGTTCCTCCAGTAAACTAGGTAGAATGTAGTGTATCATTTTTTTAATTAATCCTAAACTAGCCTTACGAACGGACGCTAGCATTGTCGATTGAAACGTCGTACAAAACACCGGTAAGAGTCTTTTTAGATAAACCGGGGCCATTTCAGGATCGCCACGCGGTTCAATATTGTCATCGTTGTCCGATTCGGATTTTCGATTGCGATCTTTATCGATCGGAATCATCCATTCACCGGGTGATTGTAAAATTGCCGCCACTTCGCGATGTCCTTCATCGGCCCGTTCTCGAGCTTTATCCAAAGGTGTTTTACCGTCTTCGTCGCGCAGATCTGGATTAGCACCATGACGTAACAACACTTTAGCTATCGCAGGACGACCGAAACACGCCGCGTAATGCAACGACGAACTCCTTTGTCCTTTGTTAACATCAGCACCTCTATCACACAAATACTCGACCATTTCTTGCGTTCCGAACGCCGACGCCCAATTCAACAACGTCTGACCAACATCGTCCATAAAATTCACCTAGAAACATACAAATCTTACAAAAAGCACCATCTTCCTAATTTTAAACACACGACACGCGTTTTGACTAAAAAAAAACAACTAAAAAGCGAGACAATAATTTGGCTGGTTCCTATTGTTAAAAAAAATAATTTGTTTCGTTCAATTCTTAGCAAGTTGAATATAATTCGTCAATACCATACCTTAAGACACAAATAATATTATTTTAAATAAGGACACTTTATTATTATTATTATTACATTTCAGTAAATTTTTAACCGCAAAACTTTAACTCGCTAGGCCTTCACGAGGTCGATATTAGAGTCATGTTTTGCAAGAACATGCACATTGCGTCAAATTTGTCGAATTGGGTTAAAAATGGTGTTATTTTTATCTTTTTTGAGCAAATACGTGAGGTTTTGTTTATACAAAATCAAAAATTTATATTTTTACGTTTTTCGAACATTTCAGCAAGTTATTCAATGACACACGCTATTATTTTAAGAAAATTAATTCAAAATAAGCCGAATTTAGTTTTGGCTTGTCCAGGCAATTCACCTTTAAAACCGTAATTATGTGACCAAATTTCTCAAAAACCAGCCGAAAAAAATACTAAATTGGGTCAAAAAGTACATTATTTTGCCCTCCGTGTGAGTTAGCAACGCAGTTGTTTCATTAAATTTCCTGTAAAACCGAGAAATTTCAAAATTAGTTCAAAATTTGCATTTTCCGAGTGTTTTAGGCCCATTATTGATATAAATACGCAGTTTTTGTAAAATTTTAGAACCGAAAAATCAATGAACGCAATTATTCACCAAAAATTTCGTAAAAAATTACTCATTACCCAAGAAATCGCTGAGTTGGTTTGAAAATAATGTACTTAAAAATACGCTTTCAGGGCTAAAAACTTTCACGACGGTTTGAAAAATTACAAAAGTAGATCATTCGGACGTTATGTTGATACTTCTGGACAAGACAGAGTCCAAAATTGAACACAACACAATTTCAACACAATTGGTGCTCAAATCGTAGTTGTCATCGGTAGGGTAAACCGATTTCAGGTTTTCTACAGCGAATTTATGAACAATAAATTATCTAAAATCAACTAATTTCAACAAAACTGTATTTGAATTGTCGTTTCAGATTTTTTGGACAGAAAGTTTTGTGAATGAATCGTCTGAATCAAGTGCTAAACTTGATGCTTAAATCTTCGTTCCCGGCACCTGAGTAGAGTGATGGCAGGTTTTCTACAGCGAGTTTTGCCATTTCTGAGAAAAGAATCATCTAAAATCAACCAATTTTTACAATCCAAGCAAAATCATCCAAAACCGCGATTATTTTCCAAAATTACAATAAAAATAATTCAAAAAATCACCGAATTTCAGTTAGTTTTGTTTTTCCAATCATGCAAATTTTCAGTCAACGAATCGATCACTTATAATACCAGAATTGTCTTTTTCAATCGCTTAAACACGCAGATAGAATAAAAACTTCGATTTAATAACACCGGAATGAAAAATCAGTAAACTAGGTCAACTATTTAGCACGTTCTCGAGCCAAAAATCAAAATAAATTGTGCAAAATTAAAATATTCTTATTATTGTGTCGTGTATTTATTAAAAATAAAGTTTAGTGTTTTTGGCCACTCGTCTTTACCTCGACTCCTCCCGATTCTATAGCTTCGATGAGTGCATCTGTGTCTTTCGACCGAATACAATCGATAAGTTGTCGGTGTGATTTTTCAGCTGCCGGATCCATTCGTCTCATCCTTGGCAAGAGTTGTCCTGAGGTGGTAGCACCACCTGATTTGCCTAAAGCTCGACGGCCTTCAAACAATAAAACTAGAAGTAAATCGACGAGTCGCATCGAATCCAAAGCGCAACGTTCGTCGCCTTTAAGTGATTTTTCTATAGCATCGGGTAATTCCGAACGTAACAAATCCTGAAATTTAAAACATCAATCAAGCAAATCACGTCACTGTAGTAACAAGATTACGTGTGTTATCGCAGGTGATCCTCTACACAAGGTGGACAATAAACTGATGATTGTTGATACTGAAGCTGCTGTTGCTTTAGCGTCTGGTACGGCGGCAGTAGCGTTCGTTGTTGATGATGCTTTACCCGACGTATTCTGCGTACCGGTCGCCACTGAAGGACCCGCAGCGTTCGACAATCGACTCAAAAGCTCATTTACTAAACCGTGTTGGGCCAAAGGTGCAGGATCAACACCTCTCCGTGTAAACCTATCAGCCACCGAAGCGAAACACCGCAACGCTCCATCGGCCACGTGCGAATCCTCGTGCCTCAGAAGCGTGCTCAAGGCTTGCACACATGTGGGTAATTGCACGTCGGCTGGTTCCATTTTCGTGCACAATCTGGAGACTACGGCCATGGCCGAATGGAGCGTATCCTTATGTACTCGATTTCCATTGTCTCTGATGAAGGGAAGTATAGCGCTGAGACCGCCCGCGTCAAACACGGCACCGGCCTCACGCGTGCAGATGAGCTCGAGTACTTTGACGCATTGTTCGGCTAGATCTTTGCTCGTTCGAGATGAGAGTTCGGCGACAACGAGACGATTGCATATGGCACGGACGGCACCCTCGATGGCGACGATACGACGTGTGCATTCCGCCGAGACGTCCAGGTAGTAAGTGATGGCGCGTGCCGTTACTTCGAGGACGTTTTCGGGGGCCTGCTCGTCGAGGAAAATGCGACAGAGGGCTGGGAGAAACGTCCGAGGAGGGCAACTATAATCATTTAATTATCAACAAAACCTACAATTTTTTTTATTGAAATACCTTTCAAAACAGCGGTCTACATTGTCGGACATGAGAAGTAACATGCATAGTTGTTCGAGGGCGATGAGCTGCATGTCTCGCTCGTCGCCCAGACCGCTGTTTAGCCATTCCAGCAACGTCTCAGGATCAGGATCTGCCATCTGAAATCGGAGATAACGTTTTATTGTAGGTGATTTAGAACAGGTAAGACTGACGTTAAAAATTCAAACGGTCGTTCTACTTAGGGAGTCTATGGCACGTTTGAGATGCTACAGGTAGCAAATGAGCAATTCAACTAGAAATAAATAGAGATTGCTTCTTAAACAAAGGGGGCAACAACTTGTTACGGATTGTCTCCACTATGGTATTAATAGATGGTTTAATATTTAATTGCCTTAGTTTTGAATTAACTTAGCAAAAGTACAATACAAGTATTGCACCATTACTACACCTTCTGTTTACACAAAATACAAAAAGAAAAATTCTAGCCAACCTGAGACAAGATACGTATACCGTATTTCCGGAAGCTTACACAAAAATATAGTTATTTTTCTGCTAACAAGCAGAAAGAATATAATAAATCCGCATTATCCGCCTTCAAGATTACTTTTCATAAAAATGCGCCAAGTCTTAATATCATATTGTTTTAAAAATTAATGTGTGAAGATTATGACAGAAAAGAGCTAATGCCACCTTTCTATTATACCGTCCCAATTATGCAATATTTTTATAGCTTATTATAATTTGCAGATTTTTCCATTGCTTACGCGCGATTTTAACAAATTATACGATTTAAAACACTTTTATTTTCATAAATAATTTGCTAAAATGTAGGTAGTACATTTGAAACCTTATTCTGTACAGCAAAATTTTCAAGGAAATGCACTTTAAAGTCATCTTTCAAATAAAGATTTCTTTGTCGAGACAAAACAATTCTCAACTGCACCTTTGTGTACCTGAGAAATCATAAAGGATGCGTTAACTAACGACACATAGTTATGGACATTTTCATATTTCTAGATGTTTCTAGCTGTTTCAATAAAAACATAATATTTACGATTCGCATGATAAGATAAACTCATTCCGCAATGAATATGTTCCAGAAGTTGTATGTAAATAGAATTGTCATTTCCTTTGAAAGTGTTTCCAATTGTGCAATTAAATATGGAAAATATTTCTACGTTTCCTCATTAATAAGCACGGTATTCCATCCAATATTTATTCAAAACTGTTAATTTCTTACATACATCTAAAAATTGCTTCGTCTTTGATGCTCGCCTTCTCAAAATAAATCATCACAAAAAATCATCAATGTTTACAAGATTGAAGTTAAAAGATTATGCAAGAAAGTTATTTATTACCACCTACGCAATGTGGCAATTTCCTTTGATATAAAGACTTCGGTACAAAAACATGACTCTCAGCGCAAGTTTTTTACACACCAACAATGGATACATGAGAATTAATGTCAAAATTAAAAAAATATTTACCTACCTGATACATCTTTTCTTAATAGATAAATAAACCGGGGTTTAATCGTCCAATTAAGAAAATATTGACGCATCTTTAGGAAATGGTGCAATGTTTAGGAAACATTTTAACAAAAATTTAACATTCCGACTTTCACGACTCCATCGACCCAAATTACGACAAAAAATCTCTTCAAACGACAAAATCACTGATGCATCGTCTTCCGACGATGGCCAATCATCACGAAAAAGTCCCGTTACGTAACTGTAGATCCGCGTTTTAAGTCGTCAAATCGCATTTTTGAAAACGACGAGATCAACACCCGACACCAAAACAAAGAATAGCAACCTTCAAAAATTCTGTTTGTTTACAAATCAACCCACTATACATGTGTCATAAAATTTACACGCAAACATGTGCGAATTTACATAGAATCGAAAATAGTCGCGCGATTTTTCATGAGTCACTGCGCAATTTTCTATGTGATGGTGGTAATTTGGTGGGATTCTTGGCTCTGGAATCGGTTATTTATAAATAAAACTTTCATTTGGCTCATTTGTTTCGTACCGGGACCGGAGAGAAACTAGCCGACGAATGAACATCCCCTTATTAAATTTTTAATCATCGTTATATTCACTTAATTAGAAATTAATTCCTTGAAGCGAATTCGACGCGTGCTACGCCAATAAAAATAACTTTCACGACGACGTCGCGGCATTTGCTGTTAATTTCTTTTCGTCTCTTCGACTTTCACTGGAAAATTGCGCTTTGAACGCTCTAACGGTTACATAAACATGATTCTTGGGATAAATTCTGCTATCTATAAAATCGTTTTGTTTGAGATACTCAAATTGTTATGCAATGTTTGGATTGTTCTTCAAACAAACCCATTTTTGTGTTTATTTATAAATAAAGCCTTCAATTTTTATCAGCTTAATCGCCATGGTAATCGATATAGTTGCTAGAGCGAAAAGTCGCATTATTGATTGCTTTCATATCATTTTATTTATTTTATTCAAAGGGTGGGACAAGGTGAGGGATGCAAACAACGCCTTCAATACAATCACTGGCGCGGATTTAATATGAATGAAACAAACAGCAATTTTACAATCCCGAGATGCGAATACTATTCAATTATTCATACAATAATCCATGTACTCTTATCGAAACGAAAGCACAAACAGATTGAATGGTAATTTAAATGAAAATAGGTGATTTAGGAGGTTTAACCGGCATTGGTCCGGTTAATTTTAACGAGGTGGAATAATACCAATTTCAGGTTAAGTTGTTTAAAATTTAATTTAAACTGGCGGATGTAATACAGACGAACTAACATTTAATTAAGATAAAAAGCAATTCTCCCAACTAATTTACAAAATATTCAATCCACCTCGACAGAAATAACTTTATCACTAATTTAGAAGAAAATTTATTTGCTTTCACTTACTTAAATATTTTCTCTTGTTATAACATAGAAAGCTATGTTTAGATGAGTAAACAGTTTTAATCAGCTAATTTAGAACAAAAGAAAAATAGTACCGGATATTTAAAAAATATTCTAGGCCGGTTGGCAGTAACAATTAACCGTAAACCTATATATTTTTTCTATCGAAAAGAGTTAACAAGTTGATCGACGATGTATTATAATAAAATCCCCCTTTCTTTACAAATCGATATTTAGTGCTGCAATAAACTCCACTATGTTTAACCTTGTTGGAGACTTATTTTACATAGGTTTTGGTTTATTGTTCGACCCATTTTATTTTGCTGTTGAAACTGTTACATTTTATACAAAATGTTGAAACAGAGATATTGAAAACAGTTGTTGAAAGCAAAAACATTTGTGCAATTTCATGTAACGTTTCAATTTCTTCAAAACATTAGAATTATTTAGCACAAAGTAAAATTGTCTTTTCCACTTGTACATATTTACGCAAACAGTGGCGCACTTTAGATATAACTGACGTTCCTGCATGTTATTGAAACAGCTGAATTTCTAAAATTAGCAATTACCAAAAAAAAAAAATCCACAAACAGTATGTAAAGTTCGTTCGCATTAGATACTCTCTAAGTAATAAATAAATAAATGAAATAAAACACATGCTTGTTTTTATCAACCGTTGACAAACATTTCAGTGAAAAATTATCTTAACAATAACCACCTGACATGTCAGAATAAAATGGACCATTTAGAGACAAACATGATTAAATATGAGTCACTTTCATTACTGTTATACATTTACTAACAAATAAATTCAAGCCACATCAAATTTTTTCAATTACGCTTTTATTTATTCAGTTTGTGCTTAACCTAACGATGAAAATTAAAATTAAAAATTAACATTTTGGCAAAATCCGGACACATACCTAATCTGTTTAATTTAAAAAATAAACCAATATAAACCAAGGCCAGGTATTTCAACCTGAAAAAAAAGCTGAATTTATAGAATGAACCTTCAGTATTCTATGTTTTGTGTGCCAAATAAAGACTTGTTCTTGAACAGGAATTGCGACTACACTTTCGCAAAAAAAACAATCATTATCATCATATTATTATAATATGCAAAATCGTTTTCCGAGTAGATGAATCCACCATAGTTGCTTGATAATGATTAATGATACCTACTTTTCATAAAGAAAAACGTTCCTAACTATAGTTTACCATGCAAGACAAAGTATACACTAAACACATATGTAATAAATAATAAAGTTGTGGTAAACCGCTTTAATAAGCCATGAAATTAGCAACCAACCATATTACTTGTTCGCACGAAAACTAAATAAATTATCTTGGAAAAATATTAAGCCAAAGTTATTAAATACTGGTCACAAATTACACTGTAACAAAAAGTGAAAATTTTAAAATGTTAGTGTTTATTAAAAATATACGTCTTTCTGAATACATTTTTGGTCGCAATTCATTTCTAATATCAGCCTACGCTAAAAAATTGGAATTGACAATTTACAATTAAGCCTAATTTAATCTTTTATTGTTACGTTATTAATGAAAAAAAAAAACAAATAACGTCAAACTTGGTTAAGTGTAACGAAAAAAACACAAATTAGAGAATAACAGAACAATTAATGGCACTATGCAAATGCTCCAAAATTTTGTTTAAAAAATCCAGCCATCCATGCCTGCTTACTGAATGGTTCTTACGGATGAAAAATAATTTGCAATAAAATTTGAAGGACCGACACTTGAGCATAAAAAGTGCATATGTAATATGCATACAAAAATTTTAAAAAAGGTGAACATTTTCTGTGTTACACAGTATTATTTAAGTATCTAAATACGAAATGCATCAATAACAGCAAGCAATAAATATCATTACTCATTACTTCATTAGTAACTTGAATAGACAATAAAATTCTGATTACAGTGACATAAAAACGTACACAATCATAATATAAAAAAGTATTCAAGTATCTATTGTAATACATGCACTAGTATGAAAAAAAACATATTGTAAATAATTTATGAAGAAATGTTATTTTTAATTTACAACGCCAAAAAATCATTAAAAAATTACAACTCAAAGTTCATTGAAAGTACACGTGTATCGCTCAAACGTCGAATATTCAATACATAGATAAATAATTGTAATCATAACACAATGCAATGATCTTTCAAATCTTGTTTGATCATTGTTAAGACGCTGACTAAGTACAGAAATATTCAATAAAGATAATATAAAAAATGTATGAAATTATTCAGTTTTTGACCGCTAATACCTACGTATTAATGATTTAGGTATCTCGTGACTCACAGGCAATTTTTCGAGTGATTCAAGCTAAATTTTACAAGTCACAATGCAACTTTTCATGTAATATCAATTACACACCAAAATTTAGAACGTTGGTTATTTATGATTGCACAATAAAAAAATTGATAACAATTTCAACACGACCTAAAAGAAATAATCTGTAGTTCCTCTCAAATTTTCCAAAAACTACTTTAACAAAATACTACTCCAAGTACATTTTTTATTATCAATTTTCACAACAAAAATTGCATCATTCGCTGGCAGTCCATCACTTTGTACTATTACATAATAAAAAACCTTTGAAGTTGTTAATACCAGCAGTATTTTTTATTCAAACGAATCCCAATCATTTTGATTCGCGTTTCCGAAGCACGTGACAAGATATCATCAATACGTTAAGTAAATAACTGGTTTAAATAATGAAACGTGATTGTCTGAACGTTAACCTCATATTTTAAGGGTAATGTTCCACGACTAGAAGAAAACTTTTCTCAAATGACGCAAAGAACAGTAATTTCATAGTTAAATAAAACCGTTCCAGTTACTGCTCGCCGAAATGAAATTGCTAGTATTTTCGCGCACCTGACCGCAATGAAATGGTTCAAGGTGGCCATCCAAAGGCCCACTTCTTCGCATTTTGAAGACTTTTCGTCAAGATTGTGAAATGGTGTGTGAAAGCTGCCAACAATGATCCCTCGTGCGACTTCCCATCGCAAGTATTAGGAAACTTATTTCGGTGAGGGTCATTGCCCAGCCAAAATAAACTTGACTCGAACGGGACGAAAGTGCAAATTGCGACAACCGTCGTCGAAAAAAACAGCTCAAGATACTCACGCCCTTTGTTCGCAACAAATCCGAGTGTTCGTGTTGAATTCAGGCACATGAACAGACCGAATGACGTTGAGTTTAATGGATTTAAACAAAGAATTTTACACGTTGCGTTGCCGTGAGAATGCGTCCGCGAAATGTCACGAGAACAATGTTCCAGGTGTTGGGCTATTTTCCGGAAAAACCGGGACAAAGGTCACCAATTGCACGTACCTTTAATGCGACCTTTCACACCCGAAGGGCTCAAGCTCCAGATTCCTGTAACCAATAACAATTGTTTAAACAACTGCCAATCAATAACGCGCGTGGAGAACCACAAACTGGCGCAAAAACAGCCCCAAAAACACAACCAGCGAAATTTCTAGCACGGGTCAATTCCTTTATACGCAAATTATAGTGACACTACTTGAACATCAGCTTTTTCGCAAAAATTCCTCACCTTACTCGGCGTGCTTCACATTGCCATTGTCACAAATCCTCCAATTCGTCCCAAATCACTATTTCAAACGAAAGGGAACACAAAATCCAACTCCAAATCAAAATATTTCACAACATTCACCTACGTTTGCTGATCCTCACAAAATGTCAAGTCAACTGGCGACCGTAGCGCCCTCTAGTTATAATCACGTGACGACGCGCCAAATTTAAATCAAACAATCATTTCCTTGTCAAAATGAATCTAAACGAAGTTCTGGACAGTTTGCATGTTTCGGAACAAAGCGGGCACGTGATAAGCACTGAAGAGGGGATAATCCTCCACAATTCGCTCCTGATTTTACAAAACGAGAATCACTTCCGGAAAATTTTCTTCTGGGGGCGCATCTGTGGCACCGATAACGATTATTACGTTGTGTACGGGTATAGGAGCGACGCACTGCATGATCGAATCTTCTACTACAGTACGAATTGTCTCAATTGGGGGTTGCTCCCCAAACCGAAAGACTATGCCCTGAAATTAACCCCCTTATGTACTGCCAGATTCCAAGGCGATCCAGCTTTAGTCCTCGATGTTTTGCTAGAGAAAGACGAGATCAGCTTTGGCGATCCGCTTCCGGAACCCCAAGTCAAAAAACTGAAAGAGGAAGACCGGTTATCTGCAACGGTACACCTCATAAACCAGGAAGTTGCAGTGGTACCAAGGGGAGCATTGTATAAACGTACCGATGGGGTTATTGTGGAAAACCGGGCTTTTGAAGGCCTCACCCCGTTGGAAGCGCGCGAATTGAAGAGTTTCCTGCATTTTAGACAACCAACACGAAAGTGGAACACGAATCTACTGACAAGAGACGATTACAATTATGCAATCGATTTTTTGGATCCTTTGGATGTTGATATACCTGAAGGGTGTTGGTTGCAGAATTTTACAGCAGGAGAGGAGATGGTCGTGTTAAAATCGTTGTACTGGCCAGGGATGGTGTTCTTCCATGAGATTAAAACACCCAAATATGGATTTGTTTATTTCGGGACTGGGATCAAGTGCCTCGATGTGCCCTTCTTCCTTAATGGATTGTATCCGGTTTATGAGGACTTTTTTCAGGGCAAATAAATTAAATAAAAATTGACAACAGTTACATTTTTTGTTGTACACGTGCTCCGGTCAGTCTTTTGGCAGAGCATTGTAGGTCACATCATTTCGCCAAGAGCATTGGCAACGGCAAAAGTCAAGACCTCTTAGATATACTTATCAAATAAATGACAAACATTGAAACTTTTCTTTTTTTGTCCATTATAGTGCATTATTAAAATTATGCAAGGTGGGAAATAGAGCTTTATTACCTCGAGAGCTCAACAAATTAACTATTTTCCCCCCCAATGTTGAATTTTGATGTGCGGTGTTTTCTGATACAGAAGCGCAGCCTCGAGATCGATGTTACATAATAAAGCCTCATCTGTAATTTTTAATCCGATTTTTTTTTGTTGAACCTTTTTGACTAATTATTAATAATTAGTAATTAATTATAAAAGAGTTTCAATTCAACATTCCTGATTTATTTCCTCCATTTCGTCTCATTATCCTAATTTTAGTGTTTTTCCCCTAGTAGATCGTCCAACATTACCCAAAAGGGGTGAATTCAAAAAAAAAGTGAAGACGTGAGTTGGATATAACAAAAACAGATACATTCTTTTAAGTTTAGGACCTATTAAGAAAAAGAATAGATTTACTGATTTGAAAATTAGCTGCAGGCAGAAGGGTGATGCTTTTATAAACTCTGGGACAGAAGTCATTTAAACTTTACCTAAATTAATTTAGCTAACTTTATTTCAAGAGCTACAATAAAGATGACGCAATGATACAACTTGCTCCTTATCAATTGATATAAAGAAATCTAAATTTGAGTAATCAATGTGATCATTAAATTTCTCCCTTTTGTTTATTTATTGTTTTTGCACCTAAACATAAAAAATTACATTTGTGTTAAAATTTCGTCAAAAATATTTTTTTGGATTTTGGATGCATTTATTCTCTCTTTGAAAGCTTTATTATTGAATATCTCAGTTTTCTCAAGACATACGAGTGTATCATCACTGTTTTGTATCTAAATACAGAATTAATTTCCTTACTAAAAGAGCCAGAGATTGGCACGTAAAAACGATATGGTATAATACTATGGAAAAATTAGCTTATTCTTGTAAATTTTAATGAAAGAACGCGTTTATCCCGAAAAAAATTCTATATATATTCTATAAAGGTACAGTACCTACAACAGGTAAGTACTGTTGTAAAGATATATTAGAAAAATATTATAAAGATAAAAGTAAAGATAAGATATAAGACCTATTATAAAGATTGACTATAAATTATTATTATTATAATTTGTGAAAAAAAATACAAAATAAAACAACACAGAAATCAAATGCAAAAATTTTCTGTTACGGTACCTATCACATATTCAACATCTCACTAATGATAAGAACAAAAAAAACTCACAGACCTTTGTGGCATCTTTTTCTGCTACAATTTGCACCAAAGTCCCATCGCATCATCTTAAATAAAATAAAAAACTGTGAAATTAGTACAAAGTGTACAAAGAAACTGAATAGTTTCTTCCTTTTCTCTTTGAAATTTCATTTACTATTTATAATCACGATCAACACCCACTAGCCAACAAATTTGAAGTTTTTAAACCGCAAAATTCAGATTTTATTTATAAGATCAGTTCCCAACCACAAATAACAAACCGATAAAAATTAAACGGCACAACAATAACAGACTACAACAATATGTATAGTGGATACAACGTCACAAACAGAAAATACAAACAAATAAAATCGTATAATCTGTGAGATATTGTTGCAACGAGAAAAACAAAGTTTTTTAAATTGATGTTCTAATCTTCCACCACAATAATATAAAACTTGTTTAAAATTTACTTTTTAGTTTAAAAAATTAAATATGCTTCAAATCATAGCCTACTACGATTAAAAATTTCAAGAATATAACCATCCTTAACTAAAAATCAAATCGACAATTTTTTTTTCTTTGACAGTTATAGTATACGCAAATTTTTTCTCTTTCCGAAAATGTTTTAAAAGAAGGGGGGCGCTAATTAAAATTCTAAAATATGGGTGGCTAGCGATTAAGAGATGAAAAGTATAATGTTGGTTTTGCTTGAAAAGAGATTTGCTCAATGTCAAAAGTTATTGAGACAGGCTCTTTTTGAAATAAAAGCTCCAGTATATCGAGTGTAAAGTGTAAAGAAACAACCGCTTAAAAAAATTCCAATTGTCTAGGAATTTTTTCCACTGATTTATCCATTTATTTAATTTGACTGGGTTAAAAATTTCAGTGTTTATTGTTATTTATAAGTGTAGATTATTGTTAAAAATAATGTATAACATTTTTTAGACGAATTACAAAAATTTTAGATTATTTTACTCCAAAATTATTCTAATTTTTTGAAAAATTGTTTTACTCTATTATTCTTCACTGTCATCTGTACCATAAATAACAATAAACCACTGGAACTTTTAGCCTGCATTTGAAGAAAACGCTGTTTAAAGAGTGATCTTCAAATCAGTGCATTTTTGTGGGGAAGCCCCGAATCTTTCTTTCCTATATGTGGCCTACTAAAGTGATTACAACACTCTGAACCCGCCAATTTTGAGACACCCTGTACAAGTCAAAAAAAAATTAAATCATAAATATTAGCGTTTGATTGGTTAAATTTTGATCAGAAGACGATTACTATTAACTTAATGACTCTTCCAAATCGGCCCTTAATCCATTTGTGAAAGAACTAGGCTTTTATTATACTATTACTTGTAATTTTTTCTTAATTCTTCGGTAATTAAGTTGTGTTTGATAATTTTGTTGAACTTGTAACTTTGTACAGTATACATGTTACTTTCTGACCAAGGAATGCAGTGAGTACTTTTCGGTTAGAAAGGAATAGGAATCGAGTGCGACAATAAAGGAAAACATTTTTACATTTACTTTATTACTTGTTGACTACATTCGAAATACATGTAATAAAAAAATACTTTGACCCCCATTTATTTCCTACAACAAAAGCAATACTGATAATTTTTAATGACAGAAATGTGGTACGGACACTTTCTGTTTCTTCCTGGCCATCATACCATCAAAAAATTCCCTGATGTCGTCCTCTTTGACAACTTTTTTATTCTCAGCGAATTTTTTCAAATATTCGGCGAGATTCTCCTTCAGATCATTATAGCCAGCTATGGCTTCAACCAACTGTACTCTGTCCAAAGAATTCATAAAATTTCTATTATGCGTTTCTACCACTTCTTTGGTCTTAGCTTTGCCTTTTTCTTCATAGAGATGTACCGGATCTTCCGAATCGATCAAAAACGAAACATTTTCCTTCTTGTACATTTCTAAACAATCATCACAGGTACACAAATCATTCCTCCATGAAATATCAGGCCAGAATTTAGCCCCAACATTTTCAGATTTAGTTTCAGGCTTTTTGCATTGCTTTTCCTCACTAACGGTTACTTCCACGGTATCATAGTGTAAAAGAAATTCATGTTTGCCAACACATGAACCACAAATCATTTCGGCAAAAGGGCCACTTGGAATTTCAACTCCAAGGTGTCTGGAGTGATACCAGTCCTCACAAATGATGCATTGGATCATTTCATCGGGTAAAGGGTCCTCTGAATCGGGATAAGGGCGGTGACAAATGCAATAAATCCCCCCAAAGTTCTGGTTGTACTTATTCAACTCATTATAATCCTCCTTCTCACTGCATAAATTACATTTAGCCCCGTTGAATTTTTTGTTCCCACAATCGCATCGAAAATTACGTTTCGTGTACAATTCGACAAGTTCGTGACCGTCGTGACAATGATAACTACAAGCGAGACAAATCCCTGCACCCTTTTCGGGGTCGTTCCTGGCTTCAGGGATGCAAGTCAGGCAAGAATACAGCGCCTGTCGCTTAAGATAGCCCTAAAATTATGCTTTGCAAGCTAATCTAACATAAACGAAACGAACTTACATCATTGTATGAACATGTTTTGTCGTTGGAAGCTCCCAAGACCGCAGCTGCGTCTTGGATCAATTCATCTTCAAGTTCCAAAACATCGTTTAAAGTCAGTGTTACGACTTCCGAATCTTCGGCATTTTGATCACTCACATTGCTGGTATCTAAACTCTCGGCCATCGTGACACGAAACGTGGAAAAACACGGGAAATTTGGATAAATCCGGCTCGAACGCAAAAAACCGAAAGTGACAGCACAACAACAATGGCGCCAAATACTAGGGAGTTTGGTTGGTTTGGCGGTTGGCGTGTGTCTAAGTGACGCGCCAAATTCAAACCAAAAAATTGGTGGCTTGTTTTGTTAAACGACCAAGTAACGTTTCAATGTTTTTGAGAAAAACAAAGTTTAGTGGTCGAATTTGTTATTACAATCTCACTGTTTTTTAAAGTTTGCAATCGCGACTTAATCTTTTACTTTCGCAAATCTTACAACGAAAAGAAATTAAAAGAAGTCAAGAACAACATCACTGAAAAGAGCTGTGTTATTTGATTGCTGATTTATTATTTTTTGTAAGGTGACCAACTTCAAATAATACAAAATCAGGACATTAGTGATATTTACAAGAGTGATATGATAAGTGATAAGGAAAATATCTACGTGCAAACTACATATTAGAATTATTTTAAAAGGACAAAGAAAAACTTCATTAATAGAGTATTTCCGTATCTATGTTAAATATCTCTTACAGAGTGTCTCAATTAAAATTTCCATCCCCAGAAATCTCATATCTTGTCCAAGTTTGAAAAAAATTCTGAAACAGGTTGGAAAGGAGACGTAGTTTCAAAGTTATTTCCGCATACCTCTGGCGCCCAGAGTTACCCCTTCAAAAAATTTAAATAGCAAAAGGGGTCGAATGGTAAATGCGAGAGAAAAACATTCACCTGTATTGTCCATGCAACTAATTTTTTTTTCAATTTTAGCGGATTCCTTTTAGAGAACATTGTCTAAATTGTTGTGAGACGAAATAAAAGTTGTTATTTAAAGAAACAATTTAATATAACGAATGTATTGCTTATAATGTCTACTCTTCTCAACTTCGATGTAATGTAATTTATTGTTTCAATAAAAGTCCGGATCATTAACTGTGCAATTTTGTTTAAAAAAATAATTCGGTAAAATGCGACGTTGGCGTTTTTAGTTTTGAAACAGCTAATATTAAAAGTACTTGAGGTCATAGCTCTACTAAGATTTAACTAAGATAAAATTTGGTTCCACTTTAAACTTAAATGACTAAAATCTTGATCGAAATCGAAAATTTTGCATATTTTAGTTGAGATACATCTTGTATTGATTACATATTATCCTGTGTTAGATTCAATTTTTAAAAAAAGTAATTTAAATCAGGACGATTGGTCATCTTATTTTTGTGTTCTCACATGGACAAGAAAAAATTAGTTACATTAATATAAACTAAAACATTTCAAAGAAATTTTAATGAAAAAATATTATTGACAAAAACAAAACGTTTTAATGCTGTGCTTTCATTTCCTTTGAGTTAGTTGGTGATTTAATATATTCTGATAACATTCAAGCATTCGCTAAAAAACATTATATTTAATCTTGGATATTAAAATCAGAACTTTACCACTCTTTTCTCTTTAACTTAATTTTGTTTGTAATTTAAATTTAAACGGTAGGTTTACAAAAAGAGAGCATTAACGAAAACATAGTAGGTACACTGAAAAATGGTCAAAAATCTTACTTTTTGCATTAAACGATTGAGTTACACTAGAGGACATAATTTTTATAACTTGAATGGTACTCTACTTAGATCTGATTTTCGTTATTTGCTTCAGCTATTTCCGTTTCAAATTAAGTGTCGGATTTTACTTTAAAAATTATAGCTAAATCGGACATTTAATTTGAAACAGAAATAGTATCTGATTATATAAAACAAAAAACAAAATGTTTCTTCACTTCACAAAGACTTCACCACAATACGTTTCTAATCGAAATATTTTTAATCAAAATGTTTGCAAAGATAGTAGATTTTTTATTTTTTTGTATTTTTTTTATTCTTTTAGTTTTGCTTAAGCTTTTTATTTCCATTTTACCTTTTTTGGTAAATGATTTATTTTTTGTTTCATAGCAATATTTGCTAACTGAGGTAGTTACTCAAAATAATACTTTCTACTACTTTTAGGACTACTTTAGTGTATTATAAATTATAAATATACAACTCAGAACTTGATGTGACTGGAAATATTCGCTGATATAGCTGATATAGCTAATACAACATAATAAAATAAATCTGGTACAAATAAAAAAGTTTAAGAACCGGTTTATAGAAGCGTTACATATTTGTTTAATTCGCAATTAAATGCGTGATTAACTGAACACGTGACCAAATTGAACAAATGTGATTGGTCCATTCGCGTTGTTAACTTTTAACAACGAATTAAATTTTAATAAAGCTTTTTATAAACCCGCTCTAAGATTGTCGGTCGTATAGTTTAATTAAATATTGATTAAGTTATAATAGCTCATTTCCTGTGGTTTTGTAAAAAAAAATCAATATAGGTTTATAAATCTGCAGCATTTTTTTTATTTAATTTTCTTCAGAGTTGAAGGGCACCTAAAACTTGCAGTAGATAAAATTGTCATAAGATAATATGAACAGAAAAAAAAGCAAGAAACGAAAACTTGAACTTTGTATAGATTTTTTTTAACTATCGACTTTTGATCTTTTTAAAAAAGTGCCTTCAAAAGCATTCAAAAACAGTCAACTGCAATTTTATTAAAGCCCTGCAATAAAACATATACAGTTCCCAAATTTGTCTACAACAAGAACGATACCGTACAAAAAATATTTTGTATAAAAAAATAGTAATACTAAAATAAAATTTTAGGTATATTACTTATATTATTAGTAAACGTATTTGAAAAACTAATTATCGGAGACCCCAAAAAGTCTCGTGTTTTCCTGAATTCGAGAGATGAGATTGGCTAAATGTGGGCGTTTGTATTAATCCAGTGAAGAGCTTTTGGGTGCAAAAGCCATAACTGACGTCACATCCGCTTTGATGTCTTTGTGATAAATTCGTTGTTGTCGCTGATAATCAAAAACGTTGTTAAAATCGTGTGGATGCAATCAGAACCTATTAAATTATGATCGATTTTCCCGAAGTAATCCGAATTGACGTCGCCGTCGGGACGCCCAGTGACGTCCATTGCGCAAAGGCGTCATTGATTCACATAGCCTACATTCGGAGGTCTCGTGCACTCTTCGACAAGAACTGACGGGTGAGTACATAAACAAACAATTTGCTTTTCGTCAATTGTCTAATTTGTTCGAATTTTACTTTAAATTAATGACCGGCATTGCGAAAATTTGCAAAATTTTCGAGAGAAATGTTGTGGGTGCTGCGAGACACGTCACCTTTTCGGGAAACAACCGGAAGTGTTAATCCGTGGTGGTTATTTTCCGGGTTTTTGCTAAATTGTAAATATCGGCAAGAAAACGTCAGTGAGCCTGGTTTCATTGATCGTTGAACAGGTGGTTCATTCAGAAGTAGTTCGCATTCATGAGATGAACCCACGTAGCCTATCAAAATATTTATTTATTTAAATTTGGTATGAATCAATAGTAGGAAAATATTCTGTTTGCATTGATTTTAATTACATTTGCATCGCAATAGATTAAATCATTGTTTTTTCCGATGATGCTTTCAGAACTCCTCTTATCGCCATGATATTGGCGATAGTTCTGTGGAGTGTAGCCGCAGCTTTCGCCTACATTCCGGATGGCAAAGTAAGTAGTAAATAATCCAGGAGATGGTGGATTTTTTGGTAGCAAAAAAATTCACCACAAGACCCGACGCAAATTCTGGGAATAATAAACCGGTTTAAGGACAATTTCATGCCCGGAGTTTTCCTCCGGGAAATCGTTAATCGAATGAACAAGGATTTACCGGATTTGGCTTACATGGACTTCCCCGAAAACCGACTCCCGCTTGGTGTGCGCTCCCTAGGACGTGAGATGGAAGAAGAACCACTTTTCCCCTTAGACTACGAAGCTTTGGGTGAACCCAACATCCACCCAAGCATCCGTGATCAGGAATTCCTGGAACATAGCAGCCTCTATGGAAGCCAGTTTATGTCAGGAGGGGCTGGGGAGGGCAAACAGAGGCTGCGCCCCCAAGGCACCATCCAAAACATTCAAGAAATTAAATCCGACTCGACTTTACCAGCGTATTGCAATCCGCCTAATCCCTGTCCTGTTGGCTACACAGGTTGGTTGTAAAAAAAACAACGATTGCATCATATAATAGACGATTTTAGCGGAGCAAGGTTGTATTGAAAAATTCGAAAACACGGCTTCTTACAGCAGGAGATATCAAGCAGCTCAGGATTGTATGTGCGACACTGAACATATGTTTGAGTGTCCTAATCCCAACCCTGGGGATTCTGATGACGATTCGTTCAATGATTTGGAGTTTAACCAGTTTTTGCAACACACAATGCAGATGAATCCCGGGTTGCAACATAAGAATTTGGTCGCGAAAAAGTTCCATCAGTACGCAAGAACGGTAAGTTTTTGGGCGATTGCACTGTCCAACAAACGGTCACGTATTTCTCTCCTTTAGACGAAAAAGAGGACACTTTATGTTTTTTGGTGCAAATATTATGTTTTTTTATTATCAATAATTTAAGACTGTTTCGAAGTATTTGAGTATTTCTTATTATTACTAAAATGAATGAAAATGCAAACCCAAAAGTAATTATTTTTGAAGTATTTTGTAGAGTTAAACACGAAAATCACTATAAAAAGTTCTAATTAACTCTTATTTTCAAAATACAGAACCTACTTAGGTCAATAAATCTCTCTGGCTGGTTTGTGGAGAATTGAATGTTCCAAAGGTAATAATACAGATAATAGTAATTTTTCATTTTTTCTCAGGAACGTTTATAAGAATAGGTTCAACCTCTTATTTTGAGAATTACACCTTGTTTAATGAAACATGAGCTGATGTATTATATTAATATTTTAATTTAAAACTATTTCTTTAATTTACCTTTAAATGTATTTCTTTATCCACGGGTTGTTGCGTATTTTGAAAACAATAGAATTAATGAAAAATTTTCATGGGCATATTTTTTTCGTCGATCCCAAATCAGTGAGATTTAACTATTTCTTTTTTGTTGTGAAAATTGTAATAGTAACTGACAAATAATAAAGAATCTTAAAGGAAAAACAAACTGATTTTATTAAAAACGTACTAATAAAACGCAAAAATTAAAAAATGTTAGGTAGGTGACTTTTCAGTTCGGTATATTTAGGTAAAAAATGCAAAAACATGTTTCAAAGCTTGAAAGAAAGTAGACAGATCCAATTTCCTTTTATATTATAATAATATTATAATTTTTCTGCTTATACTTAACGAAATTTCGCTAAAAAACACATTAAATCGAGTCAAACAGGCAAAGTACGAGTAAGGTGCATTCTATTTCTGCGATTTTGTAGCGTGTTTTTACAATATCCTATAAACTAAATAAGTTTTAGGTTCAAAAACGAATTAAATTTTGGTTAAAATATAAAAAATAATAGCGGTTTCGATCAAATTTGGTGAATTTGTAGCCACTTTTAGAGAAATTTGTCGAGAGAAAAAACTAAGTGTTAACCACACGGAAAAAAAATCAAAAACTACAATTTATTTTCGCCTGATTTTGTTCATTTTTCGGTTTGGTTTGAATAGAATCTTGTAAATACTTATTTCTGTTTTCATCTAAAAAACTGCTAAACACTCAAAAAAGGCAAAACTGTTGTAATTTTCTTATTGTTCTTATTTTTTATTTTTTCTCTCTTATTAATTTTTTTTATTTATTTTTTTTTCTATTTTTTTATTTTAACACAAACAGAACATTATTCTTGATCAGATATTGTAGTCATTCAGCTTATTTTGACGATTTTTTTTCGCGAAAATGAGGTAAATCGTGAGAAATTTACATCAATTTTCAATTATTTTGTGACTTTTAGATGTGTTTTAACAAGTTCCTACAAAATAAATTAGTTCCCCTCTAAAAAATTAAGATAACATAAATTTTGGACTAATTTTATGTTTTTCTTTCAATTTAAAAAAAAATGGTTTTATCTCAACCAGACTCGAAGAAGGCTAAAGTAATACCCATTTTAGTATAACTAAAATGTGACTTTTCGGTCTCTTCTAAACAAATCTGGGGAAAAACAAAAATTTTACCTTCAGAAGGTGCTAATAATTTACTTACTTTTGACCAAAATTTATTGTTGTAAAAAGTTTTTGAATTGTAACAAATAAATCTCTAGTTGAAATTTGGTTGAAATAATCTGATTTTCATCAACTTTTAGCGAAAATTTTCCAAAAAAAGTTTTGGTGTTATCTCAAAGACGTGTTTATAAATTCAAAAAACGCAAAACTCACACAATTTTTAGTTTAACTTACGGTTTGTTTTCTACAAAATTTTGAAAGATTAATTCTTTGATGACTGTAAACCGAATCAAAACATTTGTAATAGGAAAGTGTTTATTTTTCACTGTCTCTCAGAAGAAAATGGGGATACAACTTCGAACACATTTTAACTTCCTTTAAAAATATTAAAATAACACTTTTTTTGACCAAAATTTGTAATTTTTCGGCTTATTTTTCAAGAATTGAGTTAAACAAATCAAATAAAGATTTGATATGATCTTGCAAAATAAGGTTCATACATAAATTTGGTTCAACTTTCGCAATTTTTCAGTCAATGTGTTTAAGAAGTGTGTTCTAACTCGAAAAGCCAAAAACATTTCAAATTGCACGTAAAAAACTTTTCATAGCACCCCAAAAAATATAAAGAACACCTCTTTTTGAGAAGGGAGGGTTTGGTGTTGGACGGTGTTATGGGTTTGTTTGTTTGCAGAGTGGTCGCTTGAACCCGTTTCTGAGTGGAGAGAGGTTGCCAGTGGCGGCCAAGAAGGGCAACAATGTGGTATTCTGAAGGAAAAGGTGCCCCAAAGACAATTACGAGTGGCGTCAGCTTTTCCAGTGCTGGCCGAAGAAGCTGCCGCCACGCAAAGGACAGTCTGATCAAAACGACAAACGACATGGCAACGAATAAGGCTGATGATTCAATTTTGATTCTTGGAAGCACTGTACTTTAGGATATCTCTAGATGCTTTAAGTGTTTGAAATAATCGTGTTTTTTAACCCTGAGAAGGCCCCATACTGTTAAAGAACTGAGGACTCGAATTCTCTTGTAAAATATGGCGTATCGTTGGCCATATTACAACCACGAAATTTGACAAAGTGTTTCTCTGAGTGACCGAAATGTCGTTTGACCCGGTTTTTAGTTTGTGATTTTTCGGTTACTGAGGGCTAAGGACATATCAATTTGGACGAAAAATGGTGTTGTTAAGTCGGGTAGTAGGCCCTATTGATTTTCGAATGCTTTGTTAACGGTCTCTTCGGAACGTTTGATGCAAATCCTCATTTCTATCAAGCGCTCCTCGTGTTTAACACTGCAAAGTAAAATCAGTGCGCGACTTAAAAATACCTTTTGATCAACCCATCTCTGATGGAACCAAGATATGATCAAATCATATGTATCATTACCTTGATATTGGAATCTCTCGGATTAGTAATGGATAAAACATTTATTGACAATTAAGAACATTTATTGATGTTAATTCGTTATCAAGATTTGGTGTTTTAAGATTTTAAAATTTGTGTGATCGTGAGATGGTTGACCATTTCACTTATGCTTATAGCTAATCAGATGTATATTCACTATGTTATCTTGAACAGACCACAGCAACATTATGGATCTGTTCCCTTTCAGATGTCAAAATATATAATGTATTCTCTTAATGCAAACATGTGTTTTATTTAAAAAACCGAAACAATCAATAACAATGAAGCAATTTCCTTGAAACCAAACGTAATCCACTATTTTTAAAATAAAAGCAGCAATAAAATAAACAAAATTATGTAAAACCAACAAAACTTGCACGCCTCTTTCACCTTGTACCTACGTAATACCTTCTGCAAAATCAAATCCCCGAAACAATAAATTAATCGTGCAAATGTTTGTTTTATTTAATTTCCGAAATTGCTGAATAAATATTTCGGTCGTTTGTCAAAGCTGCGCTCCTTTTGCGGCACGCCAATTAACACAATCCAATTAATACCTCGAAATATCAAAAATCGCAAATTTGGCCAGTGTTGAAAACAGTGATTAGCCACCACCCATATACGCCGAATTATGTCATCCTTTTTATTGGAACACTGCGAATAATAATTATAGCACAATTATTTTGACGAGCAGATTGTTTTTGTCTTAAAAGAAATCCTACTATCTATTAAATTAGGAGCGAGGGCGTGAATTTTGGCGGCACTGATCTCCCGATCTGGATACGCACTTTTTTAGAAATAAGCAATTTTTGTCAGACACCTGGTGGTGGCCTACCTTCACTGTTTTATTTACTGCTGCTTTTTTAATAGTTATTTATGCAAATTGTCGCGTCGTGATATAACTTTGATGTTTTATGCGCCGCGAACCCAAAATTGAAAAAATGTGAAGGTTTTGTCTACAAAGTGTTTGAGTTGAATAAACACTTCCGGATTTCTCCTGTAAATGGTAAACAAACAATAAATTCGGTGTTTTTGGTCCATCATGCAAATTCGGGGTCTGGTGCCAAAAGTGGTTATAGTGTCTCTTTATTGCGTGTAAAAAATGCGCTCGTATTTTCCTGCAAACAAACACGTTTCCGGGTATTTCCGGAAACACTTAACGCTTGTCTAATCGCCGCTGGATTTATACGTCCGAGGTGAATATTATTCCATGGAAGTTTGCCATATTATCGGCAGGTTGGTTGTTTGGCACACCAAAGATAATTCAAGTTCTCTCGGCCAGTCGGTCTGGCTCCAGGTCTGATATGTTCGTCGACAGACAGAAACTTGTAGTTGTCCCAGAAGCAAAACTTTTCGACTTGTCGAGACTAAAAAGCAACTCCTTTAAATGCTCTACTTGTTTATGATGTATGGCGAGTTCCTGCGACACCGAACGGATATTCCCTACACTTCCACAAGGGAAAAAAGCGACTAATCCAGACTTGTAGCACCAGTCTAAATAAACATTTGATTGGCGGTGGGAAACGTCGCTGTAACCAATTTGGCGCCGCAAATAAAACACTGTACTCGATGTTTATTTTTATTCAATGCGATATAGAAAGAAACTACGTGTAACAATAAAATAACACTGTTAAATGTTAATACTAACATTCAGACTTACAAAATTTCATAGCCATTAAAGCAATTACAAGGGGATTTCGTATAATTATCCCAGGATAAATAAATTAAGCCGAACTCACGTCCGCATACAATATGTTAATTATAAATAATAAATAATAAATTACAAAATTACGACTAATCACTTAACCATTAACTAAAAATAGTAGGAACTTGAACAGATGAAGTTAGTTTATTAAATGCCTAAAAACCATTATTATTGCTCACGTGCTGAAACTGAGGTATGTGAATACAGTGGCGTACAACTACCTAAAGTAGCTAATTAATTAATTAATTAACACGCTAATTCTGATCAATAAATTAGGAATAATAAGAGGTAATATTAGGTGTAACCAAACTTTGTTTTATTTTGTAAAATTGGCAAATTTACTGAAACCAATTTAACCACCGATAATTCTGACGACGAAAATAACCCTGTTGTCAATAAAATTTTATACTTACTTTGGTTTATTTTTAGGCCACAAAATTAGAAAGTTTTACGTAGCTTACCTTGTCAACGAGAACACGATTTTAATCTTCAGAAACCTTTTATTTTTGTAGTAAAAATATGACGACAATCAATAATTAAAAAAACAATTAACAAACAAAGGCATGCATGAATGCTTAATACAATATTTGTTGCAAATATTAGTTGTCATTGATTGATTGAATTAATAAATTTGTTTTAATATTTCTCATCTTTAATGATTCAATAATACAATAAAAAGGACAGGGTGATTCACATAACATTGTTATCCTAGAAGCACATTTACATTAATTATACCATGAGATCGAAAATGAAATGAATTAAAGCAAGCCTTGAAAAGATAGTATAACCTGTGTAACTTTAGCCACATTTCTTATCAAAATATAGTGTCTCAAAAGACAGTAGAGGAGAATACGGTAATCCAGAGAGAATCCAGTAATACTGTTTTTATATTAAAAAATAACAGTTTAAAAAATTCTCAGAGAAATTTCTCCCGAAATTCTGCTAGGCATCATTGACCAATTGAATATGTCCATCCACCTTCCATTTCTTTCCACTTTTGTAGGGTGGTAAACACCATTTCGGAATAATTTATATTATGCAAGGAATCAGTCTTTGAAAATTCCTGATATGTCTATATGTTTGTCATGTGGCTAAAATTCCGCAAACACGGCCTACTCTAATTCAGTTCATTTTCCAAATTTTGAATAATAAGTTTTTAAAATCTATAATGTATGTTGTAACTTGTGCTAGCATGGCTAACAGAAGTTTTATTACTAAAAAGCAGCACAGAATTCTTCGAAATTAAAAATTGTCGTTTAATTTTTAAGAAAAATTACAAATATTTATTTATTTTACTCCAAAATAAAGCTAATATTTCAAGAAATTGTTTTAGATTATTATTTTCTAAAATTATTTTATTCAAATTAAGTTGCTATTTATTTTACATTTTCACACTGACAAACATAAAGTTAATCGCGAATTAAAATTTAATTTATTGTGATTAAAACGTTCTAAAAACCGGCCCTTTATCTCATAAACCATGAACTAATAGTAGCATTTGTTGCTAAATATATTTGGTTTTTTTTGCTATGTACGAGTATGTAAATTTTTTCAAAATGTTTCTACCCTTCTTTATATAATTAAGAACCGATTTATCGAAGCGTCGTTAATTTAATTCACAACTAAATGAGTGATTAACTGATCACGTGACCAAACTGAACAAATGTGATTGGTCCATTCGCGCTGTTAACTTTTAACAACGAATTAAATTTTAACAAAGCTTTCTATAAACCGGTCCTAAAAGTAATTAATACAGGACCGGTTTATAAAAAGTTTCATTAATTTAATCTGCATTTAAATATGTGATTAACTGATCACGCGACCAAATTCAAATAAATTGGTTAGTCCATTCGCGTGAATAACTTTTAACAACGAATTAAAATTTAATGAAACTTTCTATAAACCGGCCCTAAGGTTCGGTTTAGAGAAGCGTCTTTAATTTAATTCGCAATTAAATGCGTAATTAAGTAATCACATGACCAAATTGAACGACTTTGATTGGTCTTTTCGCGTTATTAACTTTTAACAGCGCAATTACCTTTCATTGAGCATTCTCTAAGCAGGCTCTAAGTCTATTAATTAATATCAATAAAATTAAAAATACAAAAATATTAATTAATCAAAATTGTATGATTTGTAGCATTATTCAAAAACAAAGCAATTAATCAATTCAATAATTAATTCATTGTAATTATAAGGAATTACAGACAAATTCTAAAAACTTCACAGACTTGAAGAAAAATACAAAGTATTTAACAGCAAACGTTGAACTCTGTGCGATTATTATTATATTAGTTTTTAAGTTATAGTAAGAGTCTTTTAACTGTACAGTTAGACATTTGACATAATTTTGCTTTGCAAGGTGCGTCTTCAAACTTCGGTATTTTTTTTTAACTTTTCCGTTCTCATTTGAGTTGACAAAATTCATTTTTCCCAGAAATAAAAAATCAAGAGTTCCTACTTCGTTTAAATTTACAAAAAAAAAATAATTCTTCGTCAAGAATGAAAACAAAATTTTCTATTTTATTGCACAAACAGTTATTTTCAATTGTTCACGGCATAGAAAATAAAAAAAAATTCGTTCCATATGTTACGTATTTTATGTAATGCAAAAGTTTTTTAATTAGTTCGATTCAGTTACAGCAAAAAATTGTTGAATACAACTTATGTGTTTACTAGGATATAAATCCCGGCTGCAAAAACTGTAAATGGACATTTAATTAATTAAAGTTTAATGAAGTTGGTTGACAAGTTTCACGTTTGTGAAAAATAAAACAAAACTGCGATAGTTTTTAAAAGTGGATTGTTGTCCGCCACTGCATCCTCACCCGCATCAGCAAACTTCGACCTTCCTGAAAGCAAAGCCCACACGTCTGAAACCGGCCCTCATTGAAAAAATCTCCCGATTTCGGGTCCATGTAGGCCGTTTAATAATAAAAGTATAAATAGAAATCAACATAACTTTAATGATCGGTACCCACTCAGCATGTAGGTTTGTGGCGCCGTTTAATGTTTGTACACTTATTAATGTTGTTGGGAACGTTTATTAGCACTTGTCGCCTACCATCGTCTAGCTTCGCGCAATATCACTCTCATCCTTACGCAGATTTTATCACAATTATCCGACATTAAATCTCGCAGACGTTTCCTCGTCCGCGGCAAAAAACCTTACGCACAGACGCGCCATGTGAAGACGCCCAACTCGCAACTAATTGCAATAAAATATCAATTAAACGGGTTCTATGATCAATATCGACGACTCGTTTTAAACTAAGATTAGCCACTTAAGCCGGCAAAAACGCGGTACAAAAACACTTTTAAAAATCCTAAGCCATGCCAGGCTACGACTTTTAATTTTACTCTCTATCTTAAGCAGTTTACAATTGTCCTTAAGTTCAAGAGCGTTACGTCAGCTAATAAATCCTCACTAATCGCTCAGTTTACATTTGCCGCAATACACTTGCATTGTTTGATCCTTTGGATGCGCTTCTTCCGGAACGGTGGCATCAGCGAAGGGCATTTCAAAGTAACACTGATCCAAGTGAACTTACTCGGACGACAAAAAGCACAAGCTTTGAAAGCTGGACCGTTCTGGTCCTCGTCCTCCGTCTCCTCACTCACTGGAATATGCCTGTGGCGCTTTTTCGGATTCTTCGGGATATAAAACGAGTTGCATTGTCCGTAACAAAACCGATTAATCACAGTACGAGTCAAACAACCCTCCTCCTTCACCTTCTGAATCAGTGGTTCAGTCTTACACCAATCCCTTTGCAAGTACTCTTTTTTCGTAACAAACAACGCATTTTTGCTCGATTTTAACAACTTGCGCCCGTTAAAACCTCTCAAATCTTGCAGAAGCTCAGTGGTACGGTACGGTTCCGAGTGGTTGTTCCTGCGCAAAAACGCGTTAAGATCAACTCGAGGGTTCTCCGTGCGAGGTGCTCTCTCCTCGTCCAGTAACTTCAATTTTTGGATTTCAAACTCCTGGTCTGGGGGTATAAAGTTCTCGTCGAGCTCGTTTTCCAAAAGATAACGTCGCTCCTCACGTGATATGTTGCGTTTTTTCTCAGCTAAAAGCCTCTCGACTTCTTTGGTGTTGATGATTTCGAGGATCGAGTCACTGGAAGGACTCCGAGACATACAAGTGATGATTTGGTGGCTGAAGAAGACGCAAAGGGCGAAAGGGATGCCGGAGAAAACCATCTGGAAATAAAAATTGAGTTGACCTGTGAAGCTACTATATGCCCACACAAAATCAGACAAGTTTGTACTCAATCTCCTCAAAAAGCTAATAGGTGGGTTGGCGTAATTGGCTGCAACGTTTTCGGGTTTTTTAATTGGTGATATGTAATAAAATCCTGACTAACTTATTGCTCCTCAATGTCAGTGCCAGTGTTTGGGATTTTATTGCAGTTTTTTACACTGATCATAAGCTGGCTAAATAAATAAACAGAATGGCGCGTAAAAATTGTGAATCATGACTGACTGCAATAGAAACCGATGTGAAATGATCCGTTAAATTGCACTACTTCTTTGGTTTTGCCTTCGGCGTTAGGTATATGTGCTGCCAAGGTAATAAAGGTCTGACATTTTATACATAATAGGAAGTTATTTAAAGGCTGTAAAGATAGAGTAACTGCCCCTTTTATTGCTAAAGAATTAGCTTTCGAAGTGAGAAAACTATCAATTATATTTGACACCAAAGAAGCGTAAAAATCGAAATCGTACCTACTTATCATAAAATCTAAAACTCATTAGAAGCAATAATCAATAATACTAAATGTTAAATTGAAATTTATTATATCATCAAACCAATACAGTTAAGTTCGCTGTTAAATCTAATAAGAATCCAAATGGAATTCATATTTTGTACTTCTATTTACTTGCACAGGGTGCTGCATTTTGGATGGCCGAATAGGGGATCTCCGAAACTAACAGGTTTAGAGAAAAACGAGCGACATATATTCAAATCCGTTTTTAAAGAAAATAATTTTGGTCAAAACCGCATTCTGCTATCGTTTTTTGTTTTCGACTTATAAACAAAAGTTGACATTTTAGTTAAATCTTTCTTATTATAAGAGATACACATTTGAAGCAAAGACATTATACAGACACTTTTTTATAGAAAATATAATAATGTTATCAGCGATTTTTTTTACCGCAGATGAGATTTGATTTTGGTGTTTGTATTGTCATTTTTTTGTAAAATATTTTTTTTTGACAAACATTCATACTATTAATAAGTATTTTCTTTTTTCGACATTTTGTATTTAATTAGAAAATAGAATGGCATTGTAAACTTGCCATTTTAAATCTAAAAAAAAATAATTTTTATTAATCGCAAAAATTTGATCTAAAAATAAGCTGTTTTTGAATTAATTAGTGTTTAAAAAATCATTAAACTATAAATACTTGGTATGTAATATATTTTTCATAGATTTAATTGAAAATCCAACATTTTCCATAGACTACTATAAAGAAAAAGCGAAATGTTGTTTTTTTAATATGTAAAAATAATGTATTACACACATAGACATATCAAATCAAAAAAAAATGAGCTTTTAAAAAATATCACAGCCGCCTATGATTCCTATTGAAAAAAATAAAACTTTATATTATCACAGCTAAACGAATGGTTAAAAAAAATCGCTGGCAACATTATTAAATTATCTGTAAAAAAGTAATGTCTTTGTTCCAGATGTATGTCTTTTATAATAAGAAAACAATGTATTTTTTTAAATTTCGCTGAAATGTCAACTTTTGTTTATAACTCGACGACAAACAAAAGACGATAGCGGGATGCGATTTTGACCAAAATTATTTTCTTAAAAAACGGACCAAGAATGTGTCACTTGTTTTTCTTTAAACCTCTCAGTTTCGAAGATTCGGAGAGAGCCTATTCGAACATCCAAAAAGCACCACCTTGTACAGTAAGACTTTATAAAATTCACAACTTTGTTATGGCTCATTTAAATTAAAAAAAAATCTCAAACATATCGATTTTGATAACGAAAACGTCATTGGTTATTGAGTAATGACTTGATTTTTATTTTTTTAAATGGCAGCTGACATTGTGTTTGCTGTTTTTAACAGTAGGTACACTCCTTTATCTTTCTAATAATAAAAAATAAAATAAAATTTTTTTAGTTAATTAGCGTGGAAACATATTGCAAAGCCTAAACACACAAAAATAAATAAAATAAATAAACAATAAATTAAAAAAAAACTGTTTGTCATAAAATAAAGCCAGAACAGAAAAATCAAGCACCTTGTGGAAAATTATCCACAACTTTTTCAACATTTTTATTTTATTTTTATTTTTTTTTTTTCAATTTCTTTTGCTTTATTTTTTTAATATTTTTTTTATACTTACTAGAAAGATAAAGAAGTGCACTATCAAAAACCGTAAACCTAAATTTTGAATTAAAATGTCAAGGAGTAGTACTATTTATAAAAATGAAATCTGCCTCTTCGAAGATTTTTTTGAAAAATAAGCCATAAGATATTAATAAGATATGAATTTTGAACGAACGCACTTTGTATTGTTATGCGAACGAATTTTAGAAAGCCAAATTATGGAAACTGTATCGGCGATAATAAGGTGTTAAAGAGTGGACAATTATAAACCGCTTAGCGATGCTATTTTGGAAAAACAAACAAAATTATGGAAACAGTATGTAATTGCTGACGGCGTGTTTTCGCCGAGCAAGCTCTCGAAATATCTTGTCTTATTGAAGCCCCAGCTTCCTTGTTTTTAGCCAACTGATTATTTTTTAAGAGCTTGGTGGCGCCCGCCGTAAAAAATCAGTTTGTTATTTTCGCCGGCTTGACGTAAAGCGCAGACATGCAAATTCGCAACAAGAGAATCAATTTTATTTAGGTAAGTGCATATTATGATTCGGAAAATTACGAGCATTATTTGAAATTATTGTGGCGTTATGTAAACGAGGGCAGCTTGAACGCTTGCCAATATTTCAGACGAGCCAGGTACATACAATCGAACAAATTCTAGGGCGGTATTGAACAATCCACCGGAAATTCGAATTTCGTCCTGTGGTTATTATAGAAAAATCCGGAGGGCTGATCAACAATCACGCATCGCCTTTTGTAGCAAATACGATGTCCATTCATTGGCGCCCACCACCTGCCTTTCACAATACCATCTTTCTCTTCAGACGGACAGGGCCGTAATCAGGCCGCCTTTTCAAAATCACGTTCCGTTTCTAAAGAGTTATTCGCAGTACTTCGACCACTGACAGGTGGCAAAATTACACCTTTCTGAAGAAAGCAATTTATACTTTGGTACGAAAATAAAATACTGCGCTGGCGCCGTGTTTATTACGAAGCAAATTGAAAATACTCAAATGTAGAAGGAAAACTCGGTTTATTTATGCAAGCGTAACTGCAAATTTGATGGCGTTTTTCGTGATTTATTGAACTGCGCCTTCTAATTTTTGGAGCCTAATTTTTGAAATTATCGTGCTATTTATTAGCGAACAGAATAAGCTGAAAAATAAAATTTAAAACATTTTTCGGCAAATTTAGTGTATAACAAAACATGGAAATAAAAAACCAGATTGAACAAAAGGAGCCACAATAATAGTTATTTAAAAATAAAATAATAGCGTTTCTTATCGAAAGTAACCTAATAAAGTGAAGAAACCAAAGCGACAAATGTATATTAGTCCACTGTATAGAGTTGTTTTGCCTCGATATAATAAAAACTTCTAAAATTAGCGAGTTTTGAGTAAAAAAATAACCCAGTTTGCAATTTTTGACCTTAATTCAACAAAATAAAAAGATTTTTATATCGTGTACTAACTACTGGGTAAACTACAATGTTCTAAAGTATTTATAAGTAAGAATAAAAAAATGGTTTTGTCGTGCAATTTCATAGTGAAATAAAGCAGTCAAAAAACAGAGCTGAAGGGTATTTAATTCTGTAATTAGTTGCACAAATTTAACCGAAATTGCTTAGAATGTTGTAAATTACTGTACCTACTTTTTTTGCAGTTACTGTAATTCTTTTTGAAATAACTGGAATTCCTTTAGGAATTAACCGAATTACTTGGAATGGAAATTATAAGTTGATTTTCTTTGTACTATCGGACATAATTTAGAATTACAGGAATTATTTTAAAATTACGCTAATTAAGTTGGAACTTCGGGAATTAACTTATAATTATTGGAATTATAGATTAATTCCAATAATTATAAGTTAATTATTATTAATTAATTATTATTAATTACTCTGAATAATTTGAAATACTGGAATTTTGGTGGAAGTGGAATTATTTGTGAATCATTGAAATACCATGTAGTCATTTGAATTTATAATTACAGCAGGTGGTGTTTTTCCTTTGTGATTGATAAACTATTACAAACTGAGGGAAAAATATATTCTAATTAAATATTACCGTTCGAAATTTTATTATTTAAAAAACTAATAAAACCTTGTCAGAATTATGTTGAATTTCGTGTTTAGAGCTATCGGAATAAATTTGGAATAATTGAAATTAATTTAGAATTTTCATATGAATTATTACAATTAGGTACTGTTTTTTTAAATAAGTACTAGAATTTCCCTGTAATTAATTTTCTTGAAATTGGAATTCGGTGTAAAATTATTTTTAAATCAAAACTGCATCTTTACTGTCTATTTACTGTGACTTGTGTCAAACGTGTAACCCCGTTAAAGCACCAATAAAGAATCAATCAATCAGTCACCTTAGTGCGAATATTACTTATTAAACATTTTATAAACCTCTAGAAATTGCCAATAAGGTCTCTTGTTTGTTTCAGAATTAGTTAAAAATGTTTGCTTTTAGTCAAGTAGAACATTATTGTTTCACCTTAGTTCTTATCTACAAGTTTTCTACCTTGCTATTATTATAAAATATACCTACGGTCTAGATCACAAAACAAAATTTTAACAAAATTAAAAAGCTCATCTTCACACACAAGATAGTAGACATAAAGGGCTCTGTCACAAATTATTTAAGAATTAATTTAAATTTGAAAGCTGTATCGCCAAAATTTTTTTTTATTAAAATAAGAAAAAGGAGGGGTACAAAGTATAAAAAATGGCATAACATACTCGTTTTCTAAAGGATTTGTGCGCCAATTCAACTTGACATCGCTGTACACAATAACGAAAACTTATTATATTTACTAAGGGCTTGTCGCGTTTTGAACGTGTATCAATGTATTGGCACAGTTTACATGAAAATTGCTACAAGAAGGCAGTAGTGATTAGTATACGCTATTTTTAGAGTTGCTTTCATTTAGACCTGTACCTACCCTTCTTATAAAATTCTAAAATAGGTACACACTCTATATCTTTTTTCATACACATTTCTGTTAGTGGCATGAAAAGTATAGTTTTTTTGTTTAAACTATTTCTACAACTTTTTCAACTGTATTTCAGAGTAAAGTATATTGCAGAAAATGATACCTAATTGGAAAGTTCAGAGATCAATCAGTGTCAGTACTTTTTCACGTACTTTATGTGGTTCAGAAGTTACTACATTGTTAATTTTTTAGAAGCTAATCTGTCTAATAAGTTCTTTAATACGATTTTGTTTTTCTCCTTTGCAAGTTTTGGTATATTAATGTAACTTTTCTAATTTGACTTATTACAAGGGTGGATCAATAAAAACCCGTGTTTGTCTAAAGAAGCGGTGATGTTGACATTATCGTTGTATACTGCCATCTTTTGAAGTTCACAGTACCAAATTTTAACCTAATCCATTGAGTAGTTTTTATTTGGCTGCCAATAAACTATGTTTGTGTTTCTCAAAAAAATGAAAAAAACAACATTGATTCGATTCGACTTTTATTTTTAATTAAGTGGATAAACATGCGTAAAACTAAAGACGATGGAAATCCTTCACCGTCTGTTAAAACAGTGAGATATTATGTTATGGATCAATTTTGCGTTTTTAACCAATTTTTTGAAAAACACGAACACTGTGTGACACAATTGGCTGCCAACAAAAAGTACTCAATGGATTAGGCTGAATTTGGTACTACCTGATCCACCCTCGTATACTGATTGACTTCTGAACCCTCCAATTGTAATATATTATTTTGAGAAAGCGTTAATTATAATCCAGGCTGTGTTATTTTATAATTCAAACATAAACTTTAATATCTTTTAGGTTTAAAACTTAAATTAATATTACAAAATATCATAAACAATAAAAGCTACGTTCTTGATCTAGATTATCATCACTTTCCTTTTCTTAGCTTAACTACGCTTTATTTTTTAATTTGAAAAATATTTTACATATTTTTCAATTTAACATTTATTTATTAAATTGAAAAATAAATTAAATTTTGTATACATGTAATTATGTTTTCTTAATTTTTTGTTTCGGGGAATCAAAGCTGATCTGGAATACAGTTGAAAAAAGTTATAAATATGGATCATAATTTATTCCTTCTGAAATGCATTTTATGTCTTCTGAGTTATAAAAAAATGTTTTTTTAAATAAAATTTATTAATCCAAAATTTGAATACTTTATGAAAAATACGATTAACTAATCTGAATGATGTTTTCTTGTTACACTGACTTAACGATTAACGATTTTATACTAGAATTTGTAGAAATTGGATTTAGTGTAATACATGTTTGTGAAGAATTTGAAGGAATGGATTTATAAGAAATGAGTCGTGGTCCGGCCCTGGGTGTAATGAGGCACCGCCGACAGCAGGTTAGTGCATCTAGAGATCGGACCCTACGCGTCACCCACACATCGGCCTTATAGGTGTTCGCCTACATCCAGGGCCGCTCCATTCATACGCGATGGCCCGCCAGATTTCCTCCGGTCACCGGATACTCCGCAGACACGCACTATCTGCTTATAATTGGATGGCGGTGTGCCCAAGGGGGGCTAATCGACACGATGCATAATAATACTGTCACATTTCATCTTTTCCCAACGATATTATGTGGGCCGCCACAATTTCAATTGGAGACACTTTACGACATGACGTTCCGTCAATGAACATTTACATACAATCTCTGGTACTTTGCTCAACTATCGAAAAAATTCGACGACTTTTACATGGACGAGGTGAATGTGCATGCAATCGTGTTACTTTGTCATTATGCATGGATTTATGGGCTAATTCGCACTCCTTCGTCGCCGAATGGAAGGAATGCGCGCCGGGCGACCACACCAAATTTGGCCAAATTCAACGCAAAAATCAATCTTCACATAAATACGAGTTTATTAAACGGCACTTATATGATGCAAGGAGCACCAAGTTATAGATAACTACTTGTAATCCCATTTATTTATGGGGCAAAGCCGACGTTATGGTTATTGGGAATTGAGAAAAAAGCAACTTGATCCTGATTTAATAGCTTGTGGCCACAGTTAAGTAAGCAAATAGATATTACAAGTGTTGGCAAACCCGGAAAAAACCGGAGTTAAATATGGAAATGCAAAATGAATACCACACAATTTAATATCCCCATGACACGATCTTTGCTCAAACTTGATATTTCAATAATTAAATCAAAACAAGTAGAAATTTATAATGTTTATACCTTATTACGACAACAATGAAAGAAAGTCTCATTCTTTTGCGATAATAAAAACACCTACACCTCTAGTATAGCTGTCAGTAAAGAAAAATTACTACATTCCATAGCAATTGTTATGATAATGTATTATCAATTCTTTTTCCAGATCATAATTCTTCAGTCGTCAACAAAACTCGAAAAAATAAATAAATAATCGCACTCATAGAATATTCATCGGGAAAAGAAATTGCAAGAATTTTGTTTTCGAACGCAATCAATTTTCTGACTCAATCGAATTTAAGCGCAATAAGACTCGAGTCATTCTCTTTCCAATTTATCTAGAATTATAAAAAAACCTAGTTTTTTTATACTGAGTGTAAGAAAAAATTTGTTAATGGCAACATAAGCGAAAGGTTCCTCATAAAAATAATGCAATTTATTCCAACTAGTCTACTAGTGTATTTGTTATACCTCAAAAATTATCTACTAGTCGCAGAAAATTTAGTTTCTATTAAATACTTTATATTATTATCTGTGCTTGTGATTTTTAAAGTTTAGGTCAGAATCATCATTCATCAATATTAAAGGTACGTTCAAAAATATAACAAAATAAAAGGTATCCATTCCATTTAAAAAGACATAAGTTTATAGGTATATTAAGCTCCGAAACATGAAATTTCGCAAAAAACTGAGTTTTTAGATTAGTAACGTATATTTTAAACTGACAAAAAAAGGCAAAAATTATATAGTTTTCCACATTATTTAGTGTTGTAGTTTCCAGATAAAAACATGCTAACATATTGCAAAAATAATTTAATTTTTGACACAATTACTGAATTATTCTGCTTATTTCGTAAGACTTTCCCGAAATCATTCCGCTTTTGGATGAACAACCTATTTGTTTAGAGCTTAAAAAAAGACAATTTTCGGGAAATTTTTGACGATATCTTGCAAAAATAATAATAAAAAAAATATCGGTTGAAAAGAGTACTTGGATATTTAAAAAATGCAAATACAACGCCATAATAATATTTTAACACGCCTAAATAATCAATCCCATTAAATTTTATCGACTTTAATTTAATGATTTCTAACCTTGCATTAGCAAAGTTTCCAAAAAAGTCTTAAAATGATTGTCAAAACTTCTCTTCGTAAACAGTTAGATGTAAAATGCCCCAAAAAACTTGACGATTATATTTCCTGGAATAATTTATCGAAATTTTGAGAAAAGAATAAGTATAACTTAAACTCTAATAAAAAAAAACAATTTGGAAAATAACGCCAAAAATTTTATTTAGCAAACTAACTTTTAACAGTTCTATCAAATATGCGAGCAGAATTTTTATAACTTTGTCTTGTTTTGTTCTGCAAAAAATAAACTTCTAGCTTATAATGTCGATTAATTTTTAAATCAGTAAGCTTGGCGGAAGTATGAACCTTCTAGATCCAAATTCAATTAAATTGTTGGCGTTTTTTCCAAAGCACACCAATTATTTTTTAAAATTTTGATCAGCATCTAAGATTCGATCATATCATGTGATACATCGTTTTAATCAGAAATAAAAACACTTTTCAAAAATACAAAAATCTAATATGCCGTCCATGAGAAAAACCAAAGTAGAGAGTTCTATCTCTGACATCAAGAATGCCTTGGAAAATACGATGACAGATTTAGATTCCTTGTAAAAAATTGCCTGAAGAACGTTTTGATTAAAAACGTCTAGTTTGTTTGGTTTTCGCTTGAATTTCCGTTTTTTTTACAATTATTCAAAAACCAAAGATGACATATCAAATTTTCTTGTAGATAATTGTTCAGCATAAAAATGCACAAACCGACCTCGTATCTCTTATTGTAAACTCTCTATGGTCAAGCTCGTAAAACAAACACCTTGTAGTTGTTGCCGAAAATATCCTCGATTTTTGCTACCCGAAACATTTTTTTACCAATAACTCCGGATTTATAAAATGTAACTTTATTAAGTTGGAATCATTAGAAAGCTCTTTTAATTTGCTGTTTGCTATAAATGGTTCAGCATAAAAATGCGCAACTTTGTCCTAATTTAACCGCCTTCGTAGGTTTTAAACTAAATGAGATTCCCATGGTGGAGGTCAAAAAACGGACATCCTGTATATTTTATATTTTTCTTTCGTATTTCAAGAGGTGTTAAGTTCCTGCTGATAAGACTAGCCGAAATCACTGAAGAATCAAAATTTTTTAGTCAGAAGTGAATTCAATGAATAAGGAACTATTTTCTTGAATGAAATATGATAATATAAAATTTGTCCAAATCCGGTCCTGTTCGTCGGGATGCAATCGTCCGGAATCAATAAATCACACCGGAAGTGACCGGTGCCATGCGAAACTGGAACAAAAGCTGGATGTTTTCCCTAATTAGTTATCCCACGCCAGTAAATAAATCAAAAAGCCCGTCCATTAGAATTATGAGCATCATTAGCGGGCACACTTCGTAAACACTCTCTTGAAATGTACAGTGTGTTGTTGATTTTTTCGCCAATGTCCTTACATAAGTTATTCCATTTCGTTGACATTTCCAGGCGTGTTGGGCGTGGGATCGCTTTGTGGCGGCGGGTCCGCTCCGCTCCATTCATGATTTGTATGTCGGACGCGAAAATCTCGCTGCAGTTTTGTAATTCTAATTAATTACATGTAAATACGTTACGTAAATGACATGAAGTCATCTAATAGTGGAAACAAAGGACTTCAACCACCTGTGGCTGATGATTAAATTGCCATCACGCCTTTGGCGCGAATCTAATTGAAACGTTTACGAAATTCCGCAAGACTTGATCAGAACGAACGTGTGCACGATGAAGAAAAATATTGTGGGTGGTGCCTAATTGCTCTCCTAATTATTAATGGATAAAATATCCTGCACCTGTGATCGTTTGCATTTTAATAAGGAAATTACTCACTGATTGTAATTTATATTTGTTTTCTTGTGCTAGAATTCGAAAAAATTCAAATTGCTCAGAAATTACTAAAGGAAATGTCATTTGATGTATAATCAAGACTGGGCTCGGGTTTTCACCAAAGGTCGGAGCTTCGACATTTGCACCTGAAATCCTTTCGCAGGATATGCCAGCTATTTTTACCCACCAGCAGTTTTTTCCAATTAATAATAGTCATAATCCACATTCCTAGACAAGTTGTTTCCGCATATCTTTGGGAAAGAAATTATGCTGAATTTTTAGCAAAACTAATTGTAAATTATCTAAGAATTTGAAGAAAGCTCCAAGTGGCTAATTACTGTCTGGTATTTGTGAAAACCCGGACAATAGTTGTAACAAATGATTCGAGAAATTTCTCTCCAATTGTTTACAACAGTGCCACAGAGAAAGGGTTTTTGGCAAAATTATTATAATATAATTAATTTTCATAATAGAATTCCATTTATTTTAAAGTTAAAAGACTAACATTTGATTTTTTAAATAGTAGGAGGAGTCTATTATTTATTTATTTTTTCGTATTTGAATCGCATGAATAAAATCCTGGGCTTGAATGTTTATAAATATTTAAAAATGGTTGTCTGACTGTCCACTTTGGAAATCCGCGTCGACCTTCGTCCTTTGAATCAGTTGCTCTGAATTTACGCAATCCAGTTAATTAAATCACACCCTCGCGGGATTTAACGCCTTTGCTTGTCTCGATCTTGTTTTGGGCGTCTGAATTTTTGTGGGCTTATAGAAAATCTGACCCGATTCGTCTCGTCACCGACCAGGATGTTGATGTCATGTCGGAATTGATGTTTGTTTTGTGTAGCATGCATTATTTAATCAGCCAATTTGTTGCAACAATTGCTCTTGAATTGTCGCTATTTACATAATTATACAATTACGTTATGCATACTTTATCGCAATTTAATAACGGTTCAATGGAGTGAAAAATTTGAATCCAAAAATGCATTACCTTGATGTGTGGTGGTCGCAGGAAATGGAAAACCTACTCACAGCACTCGCATTTCTGATAACACAACAGCAGCGAAAGCTCAGGAGCGACTAAAGCACGTGCTCGAGTCTTTGCGCTTAGGCCAGTTGCGCTTTAGTTGCAGATTGTGAGTAAACTGAGTCTTTGAGATGTTGAGTGCGACGCTGTCGCCCTGAGAGACTCCCACCAGGGCAAGGTACGTTGCTACATAATTTATAATTTGTCCGATGGATGTGTCTTCCTTTTTTCGATTTAATAATTACATTTGTTTGGGCGAGATCTTGGCTCTGGCTGAATAAACTTCTTTAAGTAATATTGTATCGTTTTAAGTTTCATGAAAACACTCCGCAAAATACGCCAACTTATGCAAATCGCCTGCTTTATTACGAATTTATACTGGAGACGGGTGTTGTCGTAAGCCAAATAGCCTTACGATTGTCCTTATTTCTTAATAAGTAGAAAGAGTTCGAGCAGGGGCGGATCAGGCTCTTTCGGCGCCCTTTTATGTCCGCTTTTGCAGACGAATCGTTAAACTCGATCTTATTTATACTAATACAAAAAACATTAAGTCACTTCGTGATAGGATTAAACAATCAAGTGGGTGGTTAAAGCGAAAAATTGTTGCATCAGACTCTAGTTTTTACCAATTTTACGCCTGATTGAATCCATTACTAAACTGGAATAAGAAAGCAAACACGCCTCTTTAAACTTCGAGGGGAATAAAGTCAATAATACTGATAACAAATACCAGAAGCAACTTATGGGAGTAAATCACCCGATGTTTGTGTTAAAATTTTACGATTGAGAATATTTAAATCAACTTTTTTCTATATTTGCCCGACTCAAGCGTCACAAGTGTGTTACAGACAGGCAAAAACTGCAAAATTTGGCGATCTGTTTTACTTTAATCGTATTTTATGGCATAGTAAATAAGTTATTAAATGCGCATTTGAATGAACTTGTCAATAACCATCAATCAATGGCATTTTAATGTTGGGAAACTTCGTGTCCAATGATCTAAATGCAAACAGGCATTAGACATTGCACAAAAAATACATGAAGTAATAAACAGAAGGATGAACAATTTATTTGAATCACAAATTCAATTTTAATAATTTAGTTTGACTCGGTTTCACTGATAATACTTTGCCGTCGTGACGACTCTTCACTCCTCAAACCATTTAATCCGTTCACTTCGCTTTTAGACTTGCTGCGCCTTTTCAGATCATTCTTGGAAGAATCATTCTTTTTTTTCAAAACGAAAACACCTTCAACACCTTTCGGTATCTGCCGTGGTTTGTGTCTTGTAGACTTCATCACTTCGAAAGTCGTGTATTCTTTAAACTTCGAGATTTTGGTTACGGCGTATCTCACTTCTTCGGGTTCCTTATCTTCAACCACTTCTGCTAGAAATCAAAATTAAAAACAAAACAAGCTCAAAAAAAACGGATATTAATAAAATATTCTAGGTAAAATAGTCTAAATGCTATAGGTAGAAATACTTGGTGTTAATAAAATCTGCTAAAGTAAAATAATTGAAATGCTTGGTAGTAAATGCTATGTACTTAATAAATTATGATTTGCTAAGTCAAATATTGTAAATGCGAAGTGAAATAATCTAAATGTTAAGTGACAACATATTTTTAAATAACATTAGCTAAGAAAAAATATTAATACTACTTAAAATACTACTACTAAGTAATGAACGTTCACTTGGTGAGCTGAATATTTGAAATACTAGACAGATAAAGAACAATTTTGAACGTGAAGATCTGGTCAAAATTTATCTCTTTTATAAAAACAACAAATCAATGATGTATTTAGTTGACCCTTTTATTAGAAAAACAGTAAGTAGTACAGTCACGATCATAAAGAATGTGTGGGAAGCAACGACTTATCACAACTTACTGTCTTGGAGCCAGACGTGGTAAATAATCAAATCGAGCTCAACGTGCAAAAATACTTATTTATTTACCGAGTTTGAAGTAAATTGGACGCTTTATTGTTTAAACGTCGAGTGATAACGAGAGACTTAACATCCAGGGGTGAAATAAATGAACCGATTTACACGAAAACGAGGTCAATACAATATTTTATACTCTGAATTAGACTCAACAACGCTTAAAATTCATAATCTGACGTTTCGTATTGAGAAATGATTGTCAAAACTTTCTTACAAAGGAAAAAACTTTAAATCAATCTTTTTACCACCAAATTTTTTAATAAAAAATTTAAATGAAAAGTTTTGTTTATCACATTTCTTAAACCCTTTATGGATAATTGATAAAGAATGACAAAAAAGCTCAATCACTGACAGCCGAAGAACTCGAAATGTGGAATTCTAGACTCTCCAGTTTTGAAATGCCATTATTTACTGTGCATTTATTATTTTTATTGTGCTTTTATTATTTTACTATGCATATATTATTTTTACTATGCATTTATTATTTTTACTGAACAAAAATACTTGCCGTTTAAATAAAATACTGTACATTTAATTGGTACCCTTTAAGTATTAATTAATTTCAATTATATTTTCCTTAAAAAAGATAAAACATCAAGTTATTCTTTACCCACTTTACACGAAAAAGTAATTTTTAATTTATTAAGGCGAGGAACATAACTTTAAATTGCAATCAAATTTTAATTCACGACTAATTTGACTTTTGTCAGTGCAAAGTAAATGGTAACTCACTTGGAATTAATTTAACTTTAAATTAAATTTTAGTTCGCTTTCTATACACTGACTCTAATTATACGATTTTAATGTCATTGATGCCTAAAATCAAATAATGAATCCAAAATAGAAAACAAGAAAACATTCGAAGGAATGATTTATTATTGTGGTGTGCGCTCAGCTACTTTCTACTCTGGTCTGTTTATAGGGGTGACATTCATTATGATCGTGACTGTACTTACTGTTTTCACATCAAGTTTATAATTTTTAACGAGCGATTATTATTTTTACCTAGCGTTTACGATTCTTACTTAAAAAGTGTACTTAGCGTTTAACGCAATAACCAAGCATCTAAAATAAACGTACCGTCTTTTTTTCCACACCGACATTTGGACAGATTTTTATTGGTACAAAGACACGGCCGTTTCCCGTTTTCAGGTTTTGGTTTAGATGGCTTTTTTATTACAGTGGATGCCGAACATTTGCAACATTTGCACGTTTTGCTTTTTTGGGGTGGTTCAGGTGGTGCAATGCAATGATCACCTGGACTGTCTTGTTCGCAAACTGTGATAGGATCAACCTGAGTCATACACGAATTTACTGCTGGACATTTCACCTTAAATAAATTCAAATAAAATCTCAATTTTTTAATGGAATTATTACAATCGGAAGTAACGCACTGCTCGTTTGCACCAACTCGTACTTTACCTAAAAATAATTTTGCGTTTAAGGTTTGTCAAAAAATGACTTACGCCGGGATCTGTCGTCTGAATTGCGTCCGATTTTAGCTGAAAATCAATGCTTTAGAAACCCAAATTCAAAAAAATGGTATATACTGTAGTGTCCGATGTTTGAATAAACAGAGTGTTCATCTGGAAAAATGCACAAAATAAGGAAACATTTCGGAATATTGTAATTGTTTACTGTGGGTTTAGGTCCAGCAATGTCGACCTGAAACCTGAAATTTTGAAAAATGATAAAAAATCGAACGTCTTACTTGTGAAGTTTGCATTAAATTTGACACCACCTGAATTACAAAAATTATCGAACATAAAATTAGATAAGAAATCACCTACATTTGACGGAAGTGTCTGGGATGCGACTGCGGTCATCTAGAAAAAAAAGTACACGCAAGATATTATCCCTAAATTACTTACGGTTGGTTCGATTTGAAATCCTGCCGAAATGACCTGAAACAATAGCTGTAGACTGTACACAGCCAGGATAACTTTGCTTACGCTTGGAGTATCTCTTTCAGGAACATCCTGAAACAATTTATTAGGTTTCAGTGTGGGAAACCTCCAATTACCTGTTCCCGTTCAGGTTCCTCGTCGCCTGATTCGTCTCTGTCTCCACAAACTCTTAATTTGTTGCACAAGTCAATAACCGTCTGGAGTCCTGTTAGGATAGTCTCATCGGCGGTGTGCCCCAAAACACGACTGTATAAATCAGGCCCGCGCTCACAGCGGTCTCCTATTAATTCAACAATTTTTCGTAAATTTTTCTTAACAATTACTTACCTTTAGCTTTATCTTTTTCGGTTTTTGATCCTTGTTGCGAGTGCAAAGATGCGTCTTTGGCTGAACTAAACGATCCATTTTTTGTAATAACACTTTGACTACTTTTTGAAGTTCTGGGTTTCTGACTACGAACCGATTGGGAAATGGAAGGCGAAGCGGAAGAACTTTTGACTAGATTGTTTCTTGAAGACGCTTTTTTCAAATTTTCGGTGGCCGCCATTTCAAATTACCGAAAGCACTTGAATTTGATTTTATCTGTGACAAAGCGTGTCATTTTGACACAGTGTATATCGGGTTCAAATCGAAAAATAATGGTGCAAACAAAAATACGATCGGAACGAAATGCGACTATAAATATGTCTGGGGCAATAAAGCCAGACAAACTGTACGTGTGAGAAGGTACAATGTACTTTAAGAGTTGCACGTAAAACATGTTTCGTTATATGAAATATATGATCTATTTTTCCTGAGTAATGGTTTCCACGAAACGCTGCTACTTCCCTGAAAATAAATCAAGAGGGAAAATCAGAAAATCTGCTGCAGTCGCGGATCATTTGCCAAATAGCCATTGTAGAAATTAAAATGCGTTCCTTTTGTTCGGCTTGATATTTGATTAAAAAATGAGGGCTCGGGGATATTTGCATGGATCGTCCTACTTAGACGAGAGATTGAAAACACACGAAAGAAGTTTTTTACCCGTTTTATTCCACCCATTATGGATTTAATTAATTCTCGTTTCATTAATTGGTAACTGTTTCTACGATTTATAGTGATTGTAAATACAGAAATAACAATAAAATTATTAATTAGCTCTGTCTTCAAGCTATTAAAAAACCATTATTTATGCGTGTTTATTAGTTTTATGGACACGTATGATATTTCACGGTCACTTTTACTACACTAGGTGGAGCTAAACAACTAGCTCGTTCTCTAATTTAGCAAATTTAACATAAACCACAGGAGCTTTTCCGGACTGCTTGTTAAAGTCTTAACACAAAAAATGAGTTATGAGATCAGCTTCAAAATGAATAAGTATATTAGAAATAAGATATGATTCATCTAATATTAAATATAATAATTTAATAAACTAACACAAAATTAGGGGAGAGTGAAGTAAAATGATCCTTCTAAGCGATAACACCTGTGTGTTAAATTTTTAGACCTTTGATAGAAGAAGATTCTTTTATAAGTATTTTGTAATGGTCGGGACAGCTAAATATTTAAAGGTCTTTAATAGCGAAGAACCAAATGCGCACACTGCTAATGGATCATTTTGCCTCATAGGTAGGAGTAAAATGTTCTCTTGAAATAATACCATTATTATGTAATTGATTTTCATGGCAAAAGCATACCTAAGCTCTTAAGTTAGAGTTTTTAGTAAAGTTTGTACAAATACCAGAAAAAGATAATTTATTTTTATTATAACAGCAAAATTCTTCAGGAACTCAAAAATGTGGTACAAATAAAAAAATATCACAAATGGAGCAAGTGTGTCCTTTAGCAAGCTGAACATTCACTTTGAATACACATGTAGAACATTTGTAATTATTTTCATTGTCGATTATCCCGCGGATTCACCGTTTGCCCATTCATAATATAAGGGATCATTTTACCCCAAATGCTTTACACGACTTTTAAATTCTACACGGAGAAAACTGTCTATTAAAATTTGTCTAGTACGTTTTTTCTAATAAAGTTAATAATTTATTTTTGTTAGCATTAATATTTAAGACGTTACTAACTAAAGAATATTTTCTTTAACAAAATTAATAAATTTTTTGAAAAAAATCAATACTTCCGTACATAGTTTCTATTGTTTAAAAATAATATACATTACGCTTTAATACTTAGATGCCAGGTTTCGTTAATGATTAACTTAAGGTATATTAAAATGTAACAGAATATTTTTAACTGATTATTTTATTGCCATTTAATAAACTTTGCGACTATCATTATTTTTAATGAAAATTTTAATAATGTGTATTATATTTTCTAAGTGTAATGGATTTTTTTCTCTGAGTAATATTTTTTTGTTAGTAGATATGTGTCTTACTACCTGCGGATTTTATTGCCCAACTATTCCATGGCACATGGTGTACAATGGGTATCAAGACATAGCTTTAACACAGAATCTAAAAAGTATCTACCTTAAATCAAAATGTTACAAAAGAACAAATCACGCCGCTGTTCCTTCACTTTATTTGAAGAGACTATAGCATGGCTGTCCGTGAATACAGAACACTTGAAAAATAAAATGCTACGCTCGTGACCAAGATCACACTACTAGTTTTCTTGATTTTTGGGGGGACCTCAAGGGATTTTTTTACTCCACTTTCCTCTACATTCAATAGTTAACATGTTAAAATTTAACGCGAAAAAAATCCGTTTCAAGCTTATTTGTAACTTCGTTATTAAAAACTTTCTGCTTTAATTTACAATTTTTCAGTTTTAAGAAATTTCTCTAAATAGATATTTATCTCGCTTAAAAACGAGACAAATATAAGGTGAATTTGCTAAAAGTTTTATTTGGGACTAATTAATTACTTAGACGATTTTATTGTATTTTTTTGGAAGTTTAACAAAAATTTAATTTTTCTTGTTTTAGAACTCTTCTAGTTCTTGGATTTTAGAGTACTGAATAAATGAAGTGTGTTGGATTTATTTCATTTTTCACTCTACAACTTTAAATGAAAATTTTTGCTTTACTAGAAATTTTTCAAGTTTATTACTCTAAAACAAGATAAATGAAATGAAAAGGACTAAAATAATATCAGTTTTGATTTTTATTTGCACTTTTTTGTATAAAGATCTACTAACATACCTGAAATATTTTACTCTAATAATTCCAATTTACTCTAAAGAGATTAAAAGAACGTCAATTCTGACTAATTTAGTGAGATTATCGATCAAAAAAGTAAACATAGGTACACAACGAAAATGGCCAAAATAATGTTAATTCTTCGGAATACGTTTATCGGGAATAAGTAAATTTTCGAATTTTTTTATATTTAGTATTCAGTATAGTACAGTGAAATATCCATTAAATGGACACGGACGGTGACACGTTTTTTGTCTGGTTAATGGAGGGTGTCCTTTTAACAGAAATAATAAAGTATTCATAAACGCACACTAAGTAAATTTATTAAAGACTTAGTAACATGATACTGTTTGGCACAATAACAATAGCTACTTATTAACTCTTTCGTGAAAAAAAGTGTTTTTTTTAAAGTTTGCACATCTTGTTCATCAGTATTCGCAGATTCGTCAGAAATATAAGTACTTAAAATTTATATAGTGACGATCTTTCAGATGTCTTAAAAATTTAATTTTTGGAGTCTCCGCAAACTTTTTAACTTTTATCACTCAGTCAAAAAAACTTCGCATTTCACAAACGTTTTCATTTTCGTACTATTTTTTTACAATTTTACCTTTATTTTTGACAATATTTGCTGATTATTAGATCTTCCTATTCCTTATTTTTTTATAAATTTTCTTCACTCGGTCTGTTTTGGTCTTAAAAATTATTTTTATCAAACGCTTTTTTAATTTTATTTATTATGATAACACTGTATGAAGAATGAAATGATGTACATACTAACAAAGTTAGTAGGTCTTACAGGTCTTACTAGTGCAATAATAACTTTAAACTTTAAACAAATGTGTATCCGCTTATGTGATTTCCTGAATTTTCCGTCGGATTGTCATAATAATAACACCTGGGCGCATGGGCCTATTGTCTGTTTAACAGAGAGATTTTGTCTTTGAGGAACTTAATTGCACTGTTCGCGTCCGTTTATTGGAGAGTCCACTTAAAAGAGACCATTTAGTAAACTCAAAAGGGGACTAACAAAAATATCCATTTGTAAGAGGGGTCCGCTTATAGGAGGTGTCCCTCAAGAGAGATTTTACTGTATATAGTGTAGCATTTAGCAAAAATAGTCATTTTTGTTTCATAAAACTAGTTTTAGCAAAGTAGATCAAAATAACACCATATTCGTCTGCAAACTTGTGAGTTATGAAAAGAATATTTCGCAAAACGAGTGTGTTTTTATGTCAAAGAAAAGTTTTTAGCCTTAATATTTTTTGCTTTTATGGCATATTTAGATTAAACACGAACTGTTGGAGCAAAAAAAATCGTAAAATATTAATTTTAGATCCACAGGTTGTGACTGATTTTTTTAATTCGTTACCAATCAAACATAATTTCTATTTGTTTTCGTAATTTTTCAGATGGCTTTTAAACCATGCAGTAGGACGTAAATTTAATTTTAAATTTTAAATGCTTTCAACAAACATTTTGGATAAATATTTTTGAGTTTTGTGGGCGATTTAACTACTTGAAAATCGGGCAGTTAATTTGCGGAATTACCACTCAGAAATTTATTGACGTCAAAGTGAGGGTAGTGTAAAAAATTCTTGTCAACAAACGCTTTCTGAAACAAACTTTTACTACCAGAATTGAGATGGCGTTTTCAATTTTGTCTTTTATTGATTCGAGGGTGGGTGTAGAAATATGAAATCCAGAAAGGGAGGATTTTCGGATGATGTAACAGATGTCGCTTTGTGAAGCTGAATTACAAATTTTCAGACGGTTTAATTTTCTAATCTAATTTTTAGCCAAGTGCTTATTGCATTAAATAAATAATTAAAACAAATTTGTAACAAACAATACGTGAGATTTTGGAAAAAATTGTGAAGTGATGATTTCGTCTGGGCAAGATTGCATTATCGATCGCAATTTGCAAGTGGAGGGCTGTCCGAAATCAAAGCGATGTGCAAACAAAATTTCTCATTAGTTACAGCCTGTAATGTCAATAGTGGTGGTAAATGATCGCACCCTCTCGACTTTTTGCTGATCGGTTCATCAAAGCCCGACTTAGACAACCAACAATACTCAATTTCCGGCCGTATTTAGCAAAATGCATCGGATTTAATGACGGGATTAATGCAGATTAGATCAGAGTCCCGGGATCTAATTACTGCCATCGAACAATAGCGGGGCGCAAGCGTCTCGACACCCCTTTTAAGTCGCATTATTAATTTGTTTAGTGAATCGGGGCTGAATTTGGCACTGGAGGTGGCTTTGTTGCAAATGCGGTTATTTGCCGTATTTAAATGATCAATTTTTTGGTGTGTGTGGACGGAGCTTTGGGGGTGGAGGCGTCGAGAAACGGTGCCGCCTACGCTTCGGAATTACCTACGCCCCGAAATTGCTCGAGTTTTCACATGCGAAAAGACGTGCTATGACAAGGTTAATTAAAATCGTATTTCAAAAATTTCAGCCGAGCGCCTACGTTCACGAGCTAATTATTTTCCTAAATGGAAGGACAACCTATTGTCATTGATAATGAATCGGAATTACGGAATTTTAATACGTCGAGACCCACCTTTGAGGTGAATGAAACAGTAGGTGGAGGAAAAATTTTCAAACGACATAAAAATCGAAAAATAAGGACGATTCCTTTTTTATTTTATTACACATCTGTCAAACACTTTATTATACACCTATGTTGGAAAAAAACACAAATAGTTTCTGGTTTAAACGCGCGTGGACTATTTTTGACTTTAAACCGCAATTTCAATAAACAAAAGCGATTGCACATAAAATTATCAACGTACGATAAGCTAATAAAATTTAATTCGAAATCTAAATCTTATTGAAATTTTATGTTCTACTGTTTTATGTGTATGTTTTGTTCTCAACAATCGCAACGACAATAACTGATTATGATGACTATAGTTTACAAGATATATTTCATGCTAAGTGACAGTCAGCAGTAAAATAAAATAATTATAGGTATTGAATCTTGTATTGAAAATCTGTTTGGATGATGTTAAGAATATCAATTGTAGTTTATTTTTTCAGACACGTTGTTAAAAAATGCTAAGAAAACGCATACATCCTGAAAATGTCCATCTTTCTGCTGCAGCTAGATTAGAATCGATTCGTATGTTAATTCTAGTTATTGGGTCTTGAATTTTATTAGACTTTAAAACAATAAAGAAACTCTATTTTAGTTTACTTCCAAACAAATAAACCTTAACTACTGGAAAAACAGTTCAGATTGTTTGAAAAATGTGTTCTCCCTATGCAAACAAAACCTTGGGATTCAACAGATCACTATTTTGGAATGCCTGGCATTCAGTTTGACTGTTCTGCTAGTAATTGAAAGAAACAAATATAGTTTCAAATGGTATTTTGTTACGACGTAAATTTAAAAAATGGTGGAATGTAAGTTAACAATTCAAAATCTGAATTTAAATTAACTTAACAAAACTAAATTACAGTGCCTAGCTTAGGTGGATGTTGATTAACTTGAATACTGAATATAAATTTTTCGTAAAAGTGTTTTTGTACTATTCAAAAATTAGGAAAAAACTATACACAACTTAAGAAAAATGTTTTTTGTAGGAATATTTTTTATTTCAATTTATTATCCTTTGATTCTTTAGATGCATTCGGATACGCTAAAAAACGTCACTTCTTCTCTAACTTAACAGAAGCTAGGTAGTAGGTACTAAAGCAATCAGCAATTCAGTTTGATCAGTATTTAATTGATTTTTGTACAGTAAAAAAGTAGGAGTGTATAAAGTGCCTGGTAAAAATTGTATATTCACAAGATCTAATTTCAATAATAAAAATATTCAACGTTTAGTAGTAGGTATTTAAATTAAATTGGCTTTATATTTAATACATTCACTTGTAATAAGACTATCCATTTTTGAAATGAAAGCACTATATGTATTTATTGTGCATTTATTACTAATAACTGGACAAAAATACTTGACAGTTAAATAAAATACTGTGTATTTAATTAGCTTCAAAAAATATTTACGAGTAATTAATTAGATTCACCAGTAACTATGTACAGACTACACAATGTTTAGAAAAGAATGTAGGATCTCAGGTGGTTTTGGAATTTGAATTTGCCGCCTTTAACTATTTTATTTCTACGAAATTTCTGAAAACTACCAATTTTTATCTACCCAAGTAACCGGTAAAAAAGACAGACAATTTTAAAATTAAAAACTTAAGATTCTGTATTTGTTGAATTCTAGTTGTTTCTGAAAAAAAGTTTTTGATGTTTAGAATAATTTGATTCTAGAATCTTAATTGTTTATAGATTCTAAGTTTGAAAAAGAAAGAATTTCTTTAATTTATATTTTGTGGTGTCAATGTTCTTTGAATTCTACAAAATTTTCATTATTTGCGACCTTAAAATTACTAAGTTATTTTTCTGTTTATCTACAATGCGATTCAAAATAGTCGGATAAACTCTCAAATGGTAATAAAAGACGTTTAGTGAAGCATCAAAATGATTTTTTTCAACAAGTACATTTCTGTTTATTTGCTATGTCATAAAAATTTGAAATGCCGAAAACTTAACTTAAAAATTTAACTTTGAAGAGTTATGTTTTGTGAAATGTTTTTTTCTGTCATGACTTTGAAACCTTTTATCACTACACTCAAGAGACTGTCCGACATTTTTTAGTCACCCTGGATACAAAACTTATACATGTAGGTTTATTGAATTTAAATTTTAGAAAAAATCTTAATACCTAATTAAACTTAAGATACATAGTAAACATCAATTTGATAATTTTTACAGTTACGAAATACAGGTTGTCTCAAAACTGGCGAATTCTGAGTTCAGAGCGTTGTAGAATGTAGAGAAAATAACTTATTAAAATTAGTCCAAATACAGGGTGTATCAGAAATACGTGTGTTAATTTCAACACGTAATAAAACTGATCAAATACAACTACTTGTTTATATAACATTTTGCCAAGTTCTTATTTATAGTTTTCACTGTTTTCCTCCTTTTTTTTTGTGTAAACGGTTACTGTAAATTAGTTTGTAGGTATTTATAGCAACAATTCTCATTGTTGTTTTAAGTTGTTTAAATTGTTCGTTTCTATCACAACGAAAATAGTTCGGCTCTTTTATTTTTGTACCCATAAGCGGGTTTCAGTATGTTATCTTGTTCCACATTTTAAAAAAATTAGCAAATTTTTTTTATTGAATAATTACAAATAGAAGTGATGTTTTATTTGTTGAGCTCTGTTATCTGTTAAAATTAAAACACGTATTTCTGATACACACTGTTTAGAAAAAATTAAGATTCGGGACTTCCCCACAAAGATATATTGGTTTGAAAGTGCACTTTAGGAAGAGTTTGAATTTTGATTTCTTTTAAACACAGACAACAAATTTCAGTGTTTATTGTTATTTATGGTGAGATGATTGTGGAGAATAATAATGTAACACAACTTCTTGAAAAATTAGCTTTACTTTAGAGAAGTTTTTTTATTTTTGTAATTTTTCTTAAAATTGAAGCGGCAAATTACAAAAATAAAGCTATTTTTAAAGAAAATGTGTAACATTATTATCTTGCACAATAATCTAGACAGACCACTAACACTTTCAGCCTACATTTGAAGAAAACGCAATTTAAAAGTGATTTATAAACCAGTGAATCTTTGTGGGCAATCCACCAATCTTTATTTTTTTTCTATATTTAGACTAGTGAAAACGAAGTTTTAAAATATTTTTGACTTCAAATCTACAATTTTGTAGTTAAACTTTCTAGGTTTTAAAATATCAGTTTCAGGTTTCACGTTCAAAAATTAAGTCTTAATTTTTAGTGTTTTTTATGTTAATAATAATGTTAATGAAACCGTCAAGTTTTGGTAAAGATTCAGATGATCCAACACTGAAATAAGCACAAAAGCATATGCGTATTTATTCTCTAAACCGCCTGGAAGCAATCTTTTTATCCCAGCAACAATCCAGCGTATCCCAGCATGGGTTCCCCGCTATCGACACCCCAACTAAACGGCGCTTAAGTCGAAGTGTAACGGTGTGGAAATTATCACGGCGATAAGTCACCAAACGACTTCATCATCACCGGCTAATAACCATTACCCCAGTGTTTGCATCGCGATGTCCACAAGACAAAAGGGTGCATTTTTGTCGCTCCCGACTTAATCTCAAAGCTAAAGTATCCAGAACGCGAAGGGGTGCTAAGCGAACTCATCAGTTTCCAGTGATTTTCAAATAAATGAGCTTTTAGGCGAAAGAGGGATCGGTAATTTTATTCTCTCCTCGAAACGCTCTCCTTCATAAGACTCGTTAAAGCCAAACAATTTTTACGAAATCGATGCTAAGTTTTACAGTGTTTCAGCGATTTTTCACGTGGAGTTAGCTCTCCCCATGATGCTCACCTCCGTTGCCAGGACTTCAGATTTAATTCCGCCGGCTAACTCAAGCGGAAGTAAACTGTTTCGATTGACATCGGGCTTTAATAAAATCGGGGAAGAATTGTTGCTAAATGGCTCTTTGGTGCGGTAAAAATTTGTTGACCGTTGCTAAATAGGTCGAGGTTCACTCTAAAACGGCGCTAGGTATTGATCTATCCCTCGGGAGTTTGCCCAAGTCTCCCGTCTTCCTCTCTCTGTTTGTCCATTGACTAAACAGTTCATTTCGAAATAAACTGAATATGGAAGTAGCCGACGCGCGTTTCATATTTTTGCCAGGATTGTTTTCAAGCGCCAACCCTCGATTTGAATTTAATTAACTACAACTAAAGCGTGGGAGCACCATCTAGTTAATTAACGACTACAAAATTTCCTGCTAATTGGGTTAAATTAATTCTTTGTGTGGGTGGGTGCTCCACTAGCTACTAAGTTAAATAGGACAAAAATTCGCTCGATTTAGTGTCTAGAAAAATATTAAACATAAATCATTTTTATTACAATTTACTGGAGAGCCAGGACTGGGTAGAGAAATTCCATTTCACGCATTTGCGTTTTGGAATTGTTACCGCACCAAATCACAAAATCGATATTTACAATCCCCATACAAATTAAACGCAACCTTTTATTTATTTATTTAATTATATTCTGTTACTTAGATTAATTAAATAAATACATAATTTTTTAAACATGGAAAGAATCTGGTTAAATTTGTATTCACCTACCCACATATTCTACTAATAATTTAGAACAAAACTTTTGGTGCATAACTGCTTACGAATAATGCATGTACATGCACAATTTCGAGACTATACAAGTGTTACTACTTTGAGAGAATATTTGTTTAAGAATTAGAAATTGACTGATTTTAAATTACGAAAATTGTACATGAGCTGAAAATAGGAAGCTGTTCAATAAAATGATTTCGACTGATTAAGTAAATTGTGTTGCCTACAGGTTACTCACTATTGAGAGTCAATAAACATTAACTTTTGCTAATTGAAGTGGTTTTGTTCTTGTTTTTTGTTTAATAAGTATTTTGCTTCTAAATAAAAGTTGAGTTTCCAGTTTTATTTTTATTTATTTCAAAAGAAAACTTAAACCAAACGAATTACTTAAAAAATATGTAATGTAAAAATGTTTAATTTTTTTCTTGTTTGGGGACAAGGGATTTGAACTTTGGTTTTCTATTAATGAAACTAAAAAACATTTAATAATTGTTTTATTTTTTTAATGTCATGTTTTCATTTGTGACATTTTTAATTACAACTTTCACTACCCCAGCCGCAGTAGGGTGGTATACGTCGTTGGCTTGGAAAACCATCTGGCTCTCGTTTTACCTCTAAAAATAATAACGATGTATATTAGTAAAGGAAGGGCAAAAATTACTAAAAACTAATACCGTATGTCCTCCACGGATCTTCATCATCATCACGTCCATTAAATGCATTTGCAAAACTTGCCACAAGTAAGAAGAAAAACAATGCAATTCCAAAGAACTTCATCGTGAAATGATTGATGTTTAAAGTGTGAAAAGGCTTATATATAAATCAATAAATCGAATAAAAATTGCTTCTCCTACAAGTAGTTACGAATTAACAATAGCGTAAAATTGTAAATAATTATCAAATATTTGATAATAAGCTTATAAAGCCAATGTCGCGTTTTATGTTTTAAATTAACTTAGCTTTACATTTCATAGTTATCTACAATCAAAAATTTGTACGGTGACCAATATTCTTAAAATTTAATCGCAAGTAATAAGTTATTATTGCACATATAATTTAGAGAAAGAGTAGTATTTATTGTGAGATTGCAAAGAAAATAAGTAGTTTTTTGGACATGGATGTAAAGAAGAAAAAACGATGCATAAACTACCGCAAAAACATGCCGTAAAACTACATAATCAGGTATATTAAAAAACAAGTTTCATAAAACCAGTCTTGAAGCACGAATTGAGTTTCAAAAACGAGTTTCAAGGTCTCATAAAGCGAGTTTTTCGTACCTACTATTTTTTAGAATTTGCTTCTTTTGTCTCAATTTTAAAAGTGTAAAATTTTTGTTTTATTAAAATTGTGCCAAAAAACACGAGTATGGATGATAATAAAGATAATCTTGCAAGAAATGTTACGTCAAATAATGACTATTATGGCATGGCACTTGATGACGTTACGTGTTTTAATATGCCTATTAAAGCCTTAAAATTGGGTCAATTTACAAAAAACTTCTTTAGAAGTATATAATTGAAACATCAAAATGCATTTTTCCGTATAAAAATCCACGTTTTGTTTAAGGAAAATCAAACTACATTGTGACAAATTTTAGCTGGAGAAAAGGGAAAAATTATAATAAAATAATATAGTCTGTCTATGTAGGATCGTAGTAGTTATTAAAAGTTTGCCGCTTCTTTCCAAAAAAAAAAAACAAACAATAACGCATATTCTGTAACTTTTTTAACGGGTTGTTAAAATTTAACACTGGTTAAAATTGCAAATCTAGCAATGTTATTAGTTACTGTTATAGCAACAACGATTAATGGCCTTTAAATTTTAACGGTTTCATTACAGAATACGCGCTAATGTTAGTGTATGAAAAATTTGGTTTTACTGGTTGCATGATTGGATAAAAATTGGTACTTTTCAGAAATTTCATAGAAATAAAATAATTAAATGCGGCAAATTCAAATTCAGAACCACCTGAGATCCTACACTCTTTTATAAATAGTCCGTAGTTAGTTTCGGAAGTGCAAAAAAACTACTTGAACACTGCTACAAACGTTGCTTTTTATTTAATGATACGACTTTGTGTAAAATTTGATCGTAGTTAAATGCTCTAACGGACCCTCAATATGTTATATCTAATTAAATAATTCAAAAATTGTGTCTAATTGTACCATGAGCTGAAAATAGGAAGTTGTTCAATTAAAACGAATTTTACTGATTGAGGTTTTGTTCCTGTTTTTTTATTAAATAAATTTTTTCTTTATAATTTCTAATTATTTGGAAAGAAAACTATCATAAAAATATTTAGTATCAAAAATTGTAACAAATTATGTGCAGCTTTTAGCCAACATTTTAGAAAAAGTTATAAAAAAAATTGTACCTAAAAAAGAATACTTTTTGTTTTTTTTTTCTTTAGGAAAAGGGATGTGAACTTTGGTTTTTCGCTAACAAATACTAAGAGACGTTTTATAAGTGCTTTATTTTTTTGATACCGTTATTTTTTCTTGGTGAAATTTTTAATGACAAGATTCACCCCTCCAGCCACAGTAGGGTGGCAAATATTGTCGTTGTCTCGGCGAAAAACCATCTTCTTCTGGTTCGAGCTCTAAAAATTATAGCAACCATGTAAATTAGTAAAAGAGCAGAAACTACTAAAAACTAATACCGAATAGCCCAGCAGGGATTGCAAAACTTGCCGCGACAAGTATGAAGAAAAATAATGCAATTGCAAAGAATTTCATTTTGAAATGATTAATGATTAAAGTAAATCGACGTTAATATACAAATCAGTAGATCGAATAAAAATGGTTCCTCCTACATATAATTACCAGTACAATTAAGTCGTAACAACAGCATAAAATTGTAAATAATAAGTAATAATTTAATATTTGATAGTCTATAAAGTTAATTTAGCGAATTTTTTGTCAGGTATTTGAAAATTTTAACGGTAATGATATCACTAACATTTTATTATTACACACATAATCTAGGGGAGGAATAGTTATTTTATATACACTGAGGTTTTTATTTTACTGAACATCACATAACACACATTAATTGTATGATCCTATGTTCAGTACACCGTTCAGTTTTAAAAAATCAATGTCAACTGTTCCACAGAAACACCTATGTTCAGCAAAATAAAATCTTCACTGTAGGATTAATAGTATTATGTGTGTTATGTGATGTTAATTAATATAAAAATCTTATTGTATGTTTTAATTACGTGCTAATGAAACTTTTAAACTTAATTAAAAAAAGGTAACAAAGTATGTTTTGGAATGCGGATGCGAAGAAGAAGAAGCAATATTTTCCATTTAAATCAGAATTAGAACCCTGTTTCTCATGTAAAATCAGAAAATGCCGCTTCATATATCTAATGAAAGGCATTTAGATATCGAATATTACCGTTCTTCATTTATTAAGACTCTAATTGGTAAATTCGGAAATAAGCTTCGATGCCCGATGTAACAATTTAGTTGCATTTTAACGAAATTTTCAAAAGAAATTAATTGAATTTCTCAACTGACAGATGTGACAATTGAGCAGAGCGGCACAAATTTTTTTACATGTAAACCAATTTCAAAGTTAACTAGATGAGATTCATTTAAAAACGTATTGTATTTGCAGCGACTTAACATTAATAAATTAATTTTAATCGCAAACGTCACAAAACTCACAACATTTGTGACTGAATGTCATAGGTAAAAGATTTAGTTCTCGAATGTGGGGTAAAACATTTTTATCCACAATTACATTCTAATTGGAGTTTTATCCACACTTATGAAGCATATAAAGTGACCGATTATCCACTAGTGGAATAAAGTAACTTTATTCCACTATTGCTATAGCAACTAGTAATTATGAGTGCCAGACAAAGCTTGCCAAGTTTTATTTTACGAATACGAATATTTTTAATTTAACTTTGATTAATTCTATTTTATTAAAGCGGTGATGTGGATAAAACTTTGTATTGCATTTGTGTTAAACACTAACATACAGTGTGTTCAAAAATGGTTGTTCATCAAGTTGACTATGGAATTCAAAATCAATGTACCGCTTAGTTCAAATAACTATCGTAATTTGTCTGTCAAGTCTTTGAACTAGCTTTTTACTTAATTTTTGGCATTTTTCGGCAAAGTTTTCAAGTGTAGGGTTTGTCTTGATTTGTGTTTTATATTTCTGTGACTTTTCTTGTTGTATATTTTTTGGCTTTTAGATGCGATGGCTTTTTGCATTATTTTGATGTATCTGTCACTTTGACGGCATTTACAATATAAATTAAGCGGCACATTACGTTTAAATTTCAAAGGTGACTTGATGAACAACCATTTTTGAACACATTGTACAATAAATAACTATTAGGAGCTAAAGCGTTTCTTAGTTTTGTCTGTCATCATGACAGACAATGTCACTGTTGTCACTTTCTTGTGCCTTTCTCTGCTTCACTGGAAAGGTGATGATTCCTTCGTTGCGAAACGGGAAACACTGGACTAGACTAATTTTAAAAAATTAAAAAATACTTAACACATTCGAAAATTTCAACACAAAAATCCGAGACTGACGTTTGCTTATAAATATTGTTATGGTAATGAACCACCTGCAAAACTTTCTGATTATTTTATTCCTTTACCTTTTAATGTAAATAATTTAAAAATTGTGTCTGGTTGTAACATGAGTTGAAAATTGGAAGTTGTACAATTAAAACACATTTCACTGATTAAGGTTTTGTTCCTATTTTTTTATTTAATAAATTTTTTGTTTCTAATTTCTAATTAGGTTGGAAAGAAAACTTAAACCAAATCAAAATTTCTTCCACAAGAATATTTCGTATTAAAAATTTTGACAAATTATGTGCAGCTGCTTGGCAACATTTTGAAGAAAATTATTTAAAAAAATTGTACTAATGAATACTTAATAATTTTTGTTTTGTTTGGGGAGAAGGGATGTGAACTTTGGTTTTCTGCTAACAAATACTAAGAGATGTGTTATAATTGCTTTATTTCATTGATACCCGATGAAATTTTTAATAACAAGGTTCTTTGCCCCAGCCACAGTAGGGCGGCAAACGTCGTTGCCTTGGCGAAAAACCACCATCTCCTTCTGCTTTAGGCTCTAAAAATAATACCATGTAAATTAATAAAAGAAGAGCAAAGGCTAGTAAAATCTAATACCTAATAGCTCAGCAGGGATTGCAAAACTTGCGGCGACAAGTAAGCAGAAAAATAATGCAACTCCAAAGAATTTCATTCTGAACTGATTGATAATTGAAGTTTGGAACGACGTTAATATACAAATCAGTAAATCGAATATAGATTGTTCTTCCTACAAGTAATTACGAGTACAATTAAGTCCTAACAATAGCATAAAATTGTAAATAATAAGTAATCAAATATTTGATTGTTCATAAAGCCAATTAGCCATTTTTTTATTAATTATGAATCTAACATTAAATTTTATACTTAACTTACAAATTTGAACGGTAACTAACATTTGATCGAGTAGTAAGTTATTATTACATGATAATGAAAATATTTACAGAGATAAATTAATTTAGAAAAAGTTGAGAAAGTAAGTTTTGGGATGCGGATTCGATGGAAAAGAAACAATTTTAATCAATTGCTTTTACATTACGTTTGCACAAAATAAAATTACATTATGATTGTTCTAAAATGACAATTTCTTTTAAGCGACTTAATTTTAGTTAATCAATTACTTTTAATAAGCTGCAGAAATATTCTGAACACAATAAATATTTAACAGCAAATCGCTGAATTCTGTCTGATTATTAATTTGTGAGATAAAGTAAAACTTATTATGTTCAGTCTAAATAAAATTTATTAAATTGTAACATTAACTGCACTTTTTTCCACATGTTTAATAATGTTACTAGAAATTAATTTACCTACATTCACACAGAACTCAAAACAAGAAATACGCAGTCAAAATCAAAAACGAAGAAGCAGCAAATTTTATTATAGGAAAAAGCAAAAGACACAATTACTATAGTTTTAAAGTATAAAGTCGATTATGGAAACTAGTAAATACAACCAGAGGTGTTCACAAAAACGAAAAAAATTACACAATCGAATTTAATTTTTGTTAAACTGTTTACTGCCTAAGGATTTCCCCGGCGGATGAGATGACTCATTGAAACTATTCTTGTTAGTCCTGTAAATGCAAACTAGGCGCCTGTTTGTCATACTAGGTAATAGTGTTTATGTCATTAGAAATAGTGATATGAAAACGCGATGTGAAAAGCAACCAGAAAGTAAGTTATATCTAAGTTTTCATACATGCTTAAAATTTATTGTTAATTAGATCATGCTTTCTTTTTTAAAAAAATTCTAATCCGAATAATTCTTTCTAGTGTCTTATAAGTGTTTCATCATACTCTAAGGAGTATGGTTATAAGGATGACGTTACCTTCATTAAAAAAAAACAGCTGGTTATCTCCCACAAGAACAGGAGAGATGACTCAATTTTATATGAGATATAATATGGCACATCATTTCCTACTATACTACAATTTATATAACAACGGTAGAAAGAAGAATATAAGATTTTAAAAGCAAAAAAAAGGAAAGGGTGTAAAACAAATAAAAAAAATACAGCTTATTTAAAAAAAAGATGGATAGTTTGTAGTCAGAAAAAACCTCATTGAATTTTGAAACACCCAATTCTAGAAACAGTAGCTGGTAAAAGTGGACTGGGCGAGCTGTGAAGAAAAGTATGTATAATCAATTAATCAACCATCAAAAAGGAACGATTGGGTTGAGTATATCTACTGCAATATGAGGTGTTCAATGAGGGATTGTTTCAAATTTTTAAGCTTAAGTGACAAATGTGGCAGCATGTAAAAAGAAGTAATGACGACTTAGAATTATTTAAATCTTTTTGGGCGATTACACTCATAGTTAGTGGGTCATCTGATCCTGGCACTATGGTACAGAGGGCTCAACTTCTGATTTTTTTGTTTTTTGTCATCTATTTTCTTAAATCACCATAACTACTAGAAAAAATAACTAATAAACTAATTAATTAATAAGTAATAGCAAAATATTTAGTCACTTTAAGTTGCTTCATTTTTTTTTAATATACGAGGACCTAGTCTATGATTTCTCTCAGAATTACGAGGTAGTTATTAAAATCACATTTTTTTTCTATTTGGTTACGTTTTTACCTATATATATATATATATATATATATATATATATATATATATATATATATATATATAATATATTCCTATTATATTATCATATTTGAACTTGTTCGTATGTACGTACTTTCTTCTTTGTTTCCTTCGTTTTCGTGGGTATTTATTCGATGTTTCAACCTACACGTTTATTGTTTTCTACACAGATTGCTATAGAGCAAGAGCTTACATCTTTACTAATTTTGTTACACTCAGCGGAAGATCTCTCTTCCATATGTCTTCTTTATACTAGAGAAAAAAGAATAAAAAGTATTAACACTAATCGCCAAATTTGTTCTATAGAACAGTGTATGTAATTTTTGTCATTCAGTTAACTGGATCGTTGACATAATGAGATATTCACTTAATCGATCTTATAGTGTCTTTCAATATGCTTTTCCGTTTGTAAAAGTATTAATTTTCTGAGCTATCTTGCAATACGTTTTTATATTATATTTTATTATTATTATTATTATTATTATTATTATTATTCTTATTATCTGTATTATTGAGAAAAAAGTGTTTTTGATTTTTTACACTGTTTTTCGTTATGTAAATTTTCAAATTATCTACAAGTAGACGATTTTTTAAAAAAGACTAGAGGCCGGTTCCAGGTTTTAAGAAGCTTTTCAACCCGCAATTTTTAGGACTTTTCTTGAAACCTGAAATAATCTGTTTTGTTTGCTGATTTTTTCAAACAAATTGATGATTTCTTTGTACTGTCTGTGCTCAAATCTGATTTATTTTTCCTAGTTTTTATTTAGGAGAAAATAAGAACATGGTTTGAACTTGGTAAGACATCAGTGTTATTTTCTACATTTTATTCCTATTAGTAAATTGAATAAAAGCAAACCGTTGCCTGGCCCAAATTATCAAATCGCAATCAATAAACATTTTCCGGCGCACAATTTCTTCTCAGTTCCAAGCTGCATAATTTGGATATCGTAATAGTTGTAGGCAGTCAGCAGAATCAGTTAATAAGATCTTGAAAACAATCGTTCGTGATTTCCAAAATGGCCGACAATATACCGAAACTGCAATTTTTTTCATGGTCATGATTGAAACAATGTGTAATCTGGCGGCAAATCCCGCCCCCGAACGGTGGTTGGCGGCTGGATTTCAGGGCATACAGTAACGGATAGACGTCAGAGCTGATACTGTGGCAGGGCTCCAATGGCGAGGGCGGCGTGGAGACGGCGCCAAAACGTCTTCCCGGAGCACTCCGGGGACCAAACGTACCCCGGACCTGACGTCGTTTGCCTGATGCTGCAACAATCGAGGTAACTATTCGATTATTTTTATTAATTTTTCTACAATAAAAAATAATGAAATTACAGACTATGGCGACCCAACGGCCACACGTTGTAATGAGTGTTTAGTGAGAGCTCGGTTAGTGGCCAATTTAGCGAAATTGGAAATTAACAACACAAAAAAACGCAATGGGGGGCGGCTGGTAAGTGCATTTTTTAATGTAATTGTTAAAAAAAAACTAAGTTTGCAAAGTTGTTAAACACAAATCTGCTCCGGTCGTAAAACCAAATCGCAAAAAGTCGGGAAACGGTGATGAATTTTAAGCAGGAGTACGATCGCTGCGAATTGTAGCGTTTATGTTGAAAGCTCATCCTCTTTACTGTTCACTGGCTTCGGCTGATAGGAGCTTTAATCCGGGATTTATGTTATTTCCAGATTTCTTCACCCTATTCGACGATTTGATTGCCAACAAAGAGATTTAAGTTTGTGTCAGATTGATTATTTGAAACATTGTTATTTTTATTATCAATTTTTGGGTTCGGGGTAATAATAATGAAGAAATATAGAAAACATAAATCAATGGGTTCATAAAAGTAAGAGCTGCGGTTACAGAGAATATAAACTGAGATTGGGGGGAAGTGAGACTGTTAGGGACTAAACGAGGACATGTAAGGAAGATAAAGTACTAGAAAATAAAATATGAGAATGACAAAATGCTTTTTTTGATATATTGCGGTTTCATGTATTAGGTGTTTTTGTCTGGGAGTGCAGTAATTGTTATTGACGGCTTCTCAAACTGATTGAGATAAATTAATTACATTGAAAATAATAATAAATTGTTTCATGACATTTAAACAGCATTTTTAATAACTGGCATTAATGCATTAATACATTTCAGCACAGTTTGAATAATTAATATTAATTAAAATTATTACCATAATGTAATCAAGAAATCATTGTTTTTCGATCATTCATTAAGAACAATAGTTTGGTTAATTTTCATCAAATTAAACTTTTTTTGGTACATACCGGAAATCGAGACACAAAATTATTTATAAGAAATTTTGTTATTATTATTTTGATCTTTACACGCATTACAAAAAAATATCTAATGCTACACTTTAGCTGTCACTTTTTTAAAAGTTTAATTATTTTTGAGGTAAGAAAGTCTATCATTTGGACTTGTTATAGTTCTGTCAATTTTTAATTTGCAATGTTGGAACTCGTAATTGTAAAAATAAAAAAAAAATTAAGTGTTTTTTTTTACTTTTATAACGATTTTTCCGAGCGCTAAGCTGTTGTAACTCCTTATTAAAATTTTACCTAACGTGTTATTTTGGTTCAAACTACTTACTGAAAATTACTAATTCAAGATGATAAAGTGATTGTTTATCTACGAGTGCAATGGTTAAGTTGAAGAGAGACGAAATCACAAATTTGTCGAAGTGTATAATATAACACTTTTTCTATAGCAGTACTTTAAGTTTAAGAGAAAAAGTTATTGCTAATCCGTATATAATGTAATTTGTAAATCTAATTGAATAAAATATTTTAATAATTTAGAAAGCCTTGCAGTTAAAGTGCCAATTTATCTACTTAAAAGAATTGATAAAATGAACATCTGATATAGAAAAAATGATTAATTATGAATGTACCATTTTGACTTATTGGTAATTTTGTTAAATTAAAATGCAATTTTGATTAGAATTTGAGTGTAGAATATTTTTATTTAAATGATTTAGGGGTTGGTTTTACCAACGTTGATTAAATTTAATGAACAGTTAAAAACAATCGTTACTATGATTATCACAATCGTTTCTGTGGATTTATTCTACTAATAAATTTAACTGAGTTTGGTGAAACCGACCCTAAAGAAATTATAAAGCAGAGCTTCTAAACGTAGTTGATCGGTTCCGTATGGTTTATATTTTACCGAAAATATCATTTATTTTTAATTTTAATAATTTTTTTTTATTTTTTTTGTCTTTCTCTGTGCTTTCTAAATAATAGCACTGATCGCAGGAATTTTCAGACTAAATTGTGTTGCTTGTCAAACTTTCCTTTTTTTTTAAACTATATTACAGAATGTGATGCGAAGTTTAAACATTCTTTAATTTTAAAATAGTTTGCAAAAATTGCTTACTGTTCAGTTCACGATCCCGATACTTTCTCACTCACTTATTTTTAGATCATTTTTCATGATAAAAACCGAAGTATGTTAGGATGAAAAAATAGTAAAGTAGCTAATTATTGAATTAATGATAATTAAAATTTGTGTGTTATCCCACTTTGTTAAAATTAGAATTCGATATACGTATTAAAAACTGAACATGATTTTAATCACCCACCTATAAGACCTAAGTAAGCCATAAAAAACAAACTTTTTACTTCGTTGGTATTTATTTTGTTAATAAATTGGTGTACTTCCGCAAAAACGGGTAAATCCGCAACTACAAAAAACGGTCAACCAATAGGATTCTAGACAAGGCAGGTTTTTCTGTAGCACCTAAACCAATCGCATTTAATATACCTTACAGCAAATGGAGCAAATACTAATAAATAATAATATATGTAGTTTTGTTTAATAAAAGTTATACGCGATATTTTTGAAAGATTTTCTTTGTTCTACCTGTCTTGAATCAATTATCGGCACTATTTGATCAAATTATAACTCTTGGCATTAGTTATGAAATTTGAGTCGGGTTCGATATCCGTCACAATTTGAATATCGATTAGATGTAGACAGTAAAGTTGAAACTGCATAGGGTATGAGATAGCGCATCCCGATCTCCGAAAAGGGGAGAAATGAATACATTATCATCTGTTAACACTCAGTGTAATTGTTCTACTGTTCAGTTCGGCCCCCAGACGTTTCAATTAACTAAATGTTCCGCGATTTACCTCCAATGTATGCGACCATTTGTCTCAGCTATCACGACTTTAAAGTGGACTTAATCTAAATGCTAATTCACTTCCTCGAAATTGATTTGCACAGCCAATGGCCGTTTTTTCAAAATGCTACCACTGCAAGTAAGAATTCTAATTTTTATCTGTCTAAGAATGTACAAATAATTAACACTGCAGGCTAAATATGGCGGAATTAAGTTCTCCTCTGCAAATAGGAACAGTTGTAACTAGAAGGAACAGTTTGCTTTTTTGGCCTCAAAAAGGCCTATTTTTGTGTAGGCTTCGCTGTACATTTGCTTGCTTTAAACGAGGGGACCGTCCATTAGTTTGTCGCACAATCTCTTAATCAGACCATTAGCGTGGATCTGCTTCGGTAAGCAGTCCCGCAAAAGCCTATTATGATATTATACAGCCCTTTCTTGTCGTCGTTCGTCGGTTGCATCAAACAACTCAACATACGCCGAATCAATTTTAGAAAAAATTCCAAAAAAACACCACCACGACCAAATTCTCCATCTTTCACCTCTGTTCGATTCTTGACACGTTCGCTCTCGGAGACGCTAATACGCGGTTCATTGAGTAATTTGGTCACGTGATGCATTCTTTCACCCTCTCCTCTACAACTCCACTTACAGCCCTACAATGTTATTATGTATTATACCTAGTAAGTGAGCATGAACGTGATACTAAAAATGCCATCGAAGTGCCATTCAGGACACGATCGAGACGTTTTAGACTGATCGAAACGGTTTTGCTTAATGGAATTGCAGCGTTTTATTTATTGTAGCTGTGAGGTACTGTTTTGTGGCAATAATGTTTCACGGTTGGTGAGGCTCCGGATTGCTCCGGTGGGAGCGAAATTAAATCGGATGCTTTTCGATGGATATAGGGAGCGAAACTTGAAACTTTGCTTTTTACACCTTCAAGTTAATTCAAATTCAAATCTGAAAAAAAAATTTGAAGCGAAATCGCGTACAATTCTCGAGGCGATTACAATCGTTGTTTCCCTCGTATTAGCTCTTATTCGTTTTTCCCCTTATGTCACTGTCAATGTACAACTCTTCACTGGCCGGATTAAGGCCCGTTGCGTTTTGAGCGTCATTTAGTCTGAAGTTTTGCCGTCGTCTCTCCCATCTCTCTAATGATGTGACGAGTGACGTTATATCAACATGGTCAAAAAATTGGAAGAATAAAATACGTCAAACAATAACAGAAAATAATAACACTCTTAAGTTATTAAAAGACACTTGGAAAAATATTTTTGCTACTTTTTTAAATTTATTTATATCTTTAAATATTTTCGCGGCTCTATAAACTACGCTTTGTTCGAATCGCGTGGTGATATCTACCTCTTGTAATCATTTTATCATATGCAGGGTGATTCAAAAGTAATGGACTCTTGAATGATTTGTTAGAGTGCAATGATTTCAGGTATACATTCTGCTTGGCTGTAATTAAAACAATCTGTTGTCTATTGTTCAAAACGATTCAATAATTATTTAAGTGCTTGACTTCAATTCTATTAAATTAGACAAACATCAAGATGGTCTCTTAGAGTACAAATTAATTCTAAATCACGTTTTCGAAAATCCTTTTATTCTAAAAAATTCTAATAAGACATAACCTTCTAAAAATTTTGTGGTACTTTTATTTTGGAAATGCGAGTCTTTCTACAATATTTATTTATCTTAGAGATATGTACCATAAATATTTATATCTTAATAAAGAAAAATAAATAAGGAGATACAAAGGCTAATTTTGAAATGTTATGGCAAAAACAGGGAGATACGAGTTTTTTTAACAAGTTCAAATATATATTCACGCAGCTTAGTGGAGTTACAAAGTAGTGAGGCTACGAGGCACTGGCGATGTTTAGAACTTAGGAGTTAAAAGGTAATCTATCTGGGGAATCATAACGGTATGTTACTACACTTTTTACAGTTGTGGTTCATTAGCTGTTTCAAAACTATAAAAACGCCAACGTCGCATTTTACCGAATTATTTTTTTAAATAAAAATAATATAAAAATATAATAAATAAAAAATATTTATTAATGATTAAGACCTTTCATTGAAAGTATAAATTACACTGCTGTTACTTTTTTAAGTGCATAAATAATCAATAACAGCTAATTTTTAAAGAAAATGCTACATTGGCGTTTTTATAGTTTTGAAACAGCTATTAATTTCAAATTAAATAATATGTGGCAACGTTCGTGATGAACAATAAAAATATTTTTTTTTGAATCGATTTCCTAGGAAATAATTCCTGCTATTGGCATATCTATAAGTTGTGATTTTTTGATCAATTTAAATTAAAAAAACTGAAAGTGTGATAGTAAATTTAAAAATGATTATTCAGTTGTGTTATGGAACGACTGCTTAGTGTGAAACATACAAACAGTAAAAAATAATAAAAACTGAAGAAGTTAGCAAAATAAGTTTGTAGCTCCAGATTTTTTAAAATATGATTTTTTTTAAGTTTTTTCCCGTAATCTACACAATGCTTCTTAACAACAGTGCACAGAGTAAGTGCACTGGTTTTGAGCACTTGCATATTGTAGGAAAACGCGTCAATTACATGGTCCTTTCAAGCCGAATTTATATAACTGAGGCGTTCACCTATTGGTAATTCTGGTCTAAAGATGAAAAAAATTAAAATTCTTTTCTTTATCTAATTTTTTTTTTGCGTTTTTTGACCCGGATTACCAATACGTAGTTTGTAGTTGTAGATGTTCTAAACGGTTTTTCATTTAATTTTTAGTCTTTAGGAGTAAGGAGAATGAATCATTAATCATTTTTCTACTATAATTAAATAAATTAATTAAGTCCTTTATAATTTGTTTATTTCACTTTGTGTAAATTGAGTAGTTGGAATTATTTGTTGATTTATATAAAAATGGAGATCGTTTAGGTTATCCAGGACTTTTTCAGCTCGATAATCAATTTTGGTGAAGCGGTATCAAAAGGAAGAAAAAAAAGTTAAAAATATTCTAATACGTTTATAACACTTATAACAAATCCGCTTCCGGCTAGAACGTACTATTTTTTTACCGGTTGTAGTGAATCCGCTTATAACGAATATTGAATCCGCTTATAATGAACTAAATTTCACGCAATTTTCCGTTTATAACAAACTTTTCACCAAATTTTGAGGAATATGTTGGGGTTGATAATGAGTTAATGACAAAGCAGCAAGAGTGGTGTTAACTAACGAACAGATTACTGTGTCGCTAACAGAAAACATTTTAACCAGTGGAAACGTGTTTTTTTAACATAAGTAGGTACAGTCTGAATTTGCTAGTTGTATGATAGTAGAGCTCAATGGAAGTTAAAATAAATCAACTTGGTTTATCCGAATTACTTTTGTTAGTTTTTCAGATATAGAGGGAGCAACCTCCACTTTAGCGTCTAAAAATTCGTCAAAAAAACGCAAAATCATATAGGTTTGCATTTTTGGGTACTTTTTTCAAGGTTTACATGACTAATGTGCGGTGACATTTGAGCAAGTGAAATTCAATACATAGTATCTTTGTCAAAAAAAATCAGTGCAAAATTTTTACATTTTTATTTTTTTTTTTCATGGTTGGACCTGTTTTTTTTAAGCCTGTTTTTGCAAATTTAACTCAGTGTAATTGATTTTAAAGAACTAAGCTCAACGACCAGATTGATTTAAAATTTTTATTGGTCCCAAATTTATTCGCCGACAAAAATAATCTCTATAATCTCAGAAATCATAAATATTCGGATAATACACCTTAAGTTATTTCCACTTCTTCTGAGCTCTACTATCACCCTTTACAATATTTGCACAACTATAAAATTTACATAGTGTACACATTACTGTTTCCAAAATATTTCTTTCTTTCTTTCTTTCGAAAGCACTTTCTTTAATTTACCGCTTATACCAAATTTCGGATATAACGAACTAATTTTGATACATTTTCTGAGTTCGTTATAACCGGACTTCTGTAGTTCTTTACGTAATCAGTTGTGAAAAAACCGATTTTGTTTAACGAGCATAATGTTTGCCAAAACGAGTGAGCGCAGCGAAAAAGTTTTACAAATCATGCGAGTTAAACAATATTAGCTGGTTCAAAACTATAAAACGCCAACGTCGTATAGTCTTTCAAAATTAGTTGTCATAAATTATTTAGGCACTTCAAAAAATATAGCTAATGTAATTTACACTTTACAACGAGAGATAATTTGGTAAAATGCGACGTTGGCGTTTATATAGTTTTGTAGCAGCTATTAGACTAACGTATTACGTACAAACTCTTTTCTAATTCCTTCGTAAATTAAAAATTTATTATAGCATTTTTGTTTTAAAAAAAAATAAACAAATCAATTAGCTTTGACTGTTAACGAGTTACGTAATGAATTTCATTACATCACAAGTTATGAAATAAGGGACAGTACCTACATTATGTCCAAATTAATAGTTAAGCCTGACATCTGGTGACGGGATTAGGAAAACATATTTTCCAAATTTGTGTTTTCAGTTTTCAGTGATTTTTTCGACTTACAACGACTTAAAATATAATCGAATAAAATCACCACAAATTACTTTACTCGTTCAAATAACTTTTTCAAGATCATTGAGATACTTTAACAGACAGATTAAAGTCACCAGCAGGCAGTAGGCGTTAGTTATTTTTCCTTCGAATAATCGACCTGAAAAAATTCGATTTTTCCGATTTTTCAACACCGTGGTGTGTATTACATCCTTTCATCCGCTTAAAAGTGTAATAAAAGCACGCTTTACTACATTGCATTCATCTCGAAGCTCATCACTAAGCAACCGCGTGTGTATCGCAGCCGGGCTTTGCGGATTTGCCAGGATCGGCATCGCAATAAAGGAGATTTTCTTGTTGAGAGGAGTTTGAAGAGTCCTTGTGACTCATATACTCGTTGTTCCCGGATTTATAAACTGTCTATGTCCGAAAATGTTGGGTGGTTCGCATAAAAATTGATCGATAGGTATTATTAGAACGAAAAAATTCACTAGTTTCTGCACAATTTATTGTGGATCGATCCGATCTTTTATAATTAGCGGATTCGGGTTTCAGAAGCCATCAGCGACGCCGGTTATGGCTTGTTATTTTTTATTGCCCTTGAACACAACGACAACAAGAGTATTTATGTGGGGAAAATCGATAGACACCCTTGTTTTCATCCCAACCCTCCAGACTAGATCAAGTCGGACGATTTTTTCGGGAAGTTTTCGGGCGCCGAGACGCACATGGCCCACTTCCAAAGATGACTGGCGCCGCATTCCGGCGCCCTACGTCTAGGAGAAGCAGACGATTCATTCAGACAAGGGTTTAGATTTTATGGGGGGGTTTATTGGCCATAAACCGCACCACCCCACTATTAATTGCACACCACAAAGTAACACCAAAATTATAATTTGCGTTATAAAAAGAAACGCGTTTCAAGAAATAATCCGCGACGTGTCTGCCATGGCAATGTCTTCCGATACTACCCTCTTTATTAAATTCGCTTATTTCCGTTCTAACCCGATAAATTACATAAAAAAGGTGCAGACAATGAAATTGTTATTTTGATGATGGAAACTGCACAGTGTAAAAATTTGTTCCCAGGCCACGTTTTATATTTCGCTTTAATAATGGTGTAAGAAACTTTGCGAACTTCTCGGCTCGTTAAGGGGATTTGCGAAATGAATAACATAATAGGGTGGCTCGAGTTGTAGCCAAAGAGAAAAAGTATAACCGACCATGACCATATTTCACATTTGGAAAAGATTATTATTTCAAACGAGTCCTTTTCCTGCTGCTCAGACTTTGAAACACGATAGCGGCAGGAATGCTTTGTAGGAATTAATTACGCAGCAGGAAGGCATCAATAGGCAGACCGAATATCACATTCAGTTACCGCCATTCACCGGGGTAATGAAGTCTCTAAAGTCGGGTAATTATAACAAAAATACCCGAATAATAAGGATAACTAAGAGTAATGACTCAAAGGAATATTTGATACGGCTGCCATCAATTAAGCAGGGCCCGGGCTTGTTACGTTTTTAATCAAAACTTTCATTACACGGTTTTGATTTATTTTTGAAATAGTTTTTTGGCTAAGAAAAGGTAAGGCAATCGTATTATTTCTGAGACTTTCGTAGCAACCAGAACTAACTGAAATTGATCAAAATTTGTAAACAAAAGGCAGAATTACTTTGTTATTGTTTGAGTAATAACAGTTCGTGTGAAGACAAACTAGAGATAATACCCAGAACAATGCAATGGTGGAATAATTTTTATCTTATTAATCTAGCGAAACAAGGAATTAGGATGTGCTGTAGCGTCTTAGAAAATTTCAGAAATACACCACAATTTATTTATTTTTCACTTTATTTTGTGAGTGATATTTTGTCGTAACCAGAGACTATAGATGTCTAAAAGTTAGGATATGGAACGACGTACAAATAAAACATTCCCGGGCTCAATAGTTCTGTTAATGCCACCAGAGAGTGCAGTTATTCTATTACCTTCTAAGTTTTTCGAGCAATGAATTTGAAAAAAATTAAAAAAAATGGATGCACAAAGCGATTAGAAAGTCCTTCTATCAAGTAGGCGTATCATTTCAGAACCTGTGTCCGGTGTCGTGTATTAGTTCAGCCTGTTGTCAAAATTTAAACTGAAATTACCTCAAACGTAAACTGTTAGATGCCGTAAATCTTATCTATGGGACAAAACTCGATTCCAACAAAAATTCAATTTGCTTATTTTTTTGACATTTTTCCTTTGACATTTGGCTTGAGTTCCGCAGACATACATCCTTTAAATGCTAAGCTTACATGATAGAAGGACTTTTCGATCGCTTTGTATGTGTATAACGGTAAACAGATACAAGCAGATAGAGCATCAAATTCTCAATAGTAAGACATAAACGTAATGTAAAAATTTTATCGTTAACTATATTAATTAAAAAAACTTTTACCAATTTTTACTCTGTCCCATATTTTTCAAAGCGCTGCAAATACGGTTGCAGATGTAAAAAAGTATTACTAAGAAGGTCATAGAGAATTAAATTTCCTATAAAAAATCTTTAGGTATAAATTTATCAAAACGCTGGAAATACGGTTGAAGTTACAAAAAAGTGTAAAAGTGTAAAAGACAAAATTGAAGAGAATTAAATTTTCTATAGAAAAATCCGCGACACAATATTTTTCTATCTTTTACAGTTTAGGTATAAATTAACTTTCCGTTACTTGACCACAAGTAAAATGAAACGAATTCGTCGCTTCAGCGTATTTGAACGTCTTTGGAGCCTAAACCAGTGACGATACAGATATGGTCTCGGGGACTTGTTTTTAAGAAATCTTAATTGTCTACAAATTTCTTTCTAACATTTTTCTTGTATTTTTAACCGTATTCTCAACGTCTTGAAAAACACGCGACAAGGCACAAATTTTAAAATTTAAATAATTTTTTTCCATGTTTTTTATGTTTCTTATGAAAATTTTAGACTTCAATTTTTCTCACTCTGTTAAGGCAAGGCTTAACATTTTTGTATTTTTTTCTAAGTAATTAGTGAATTGGTTGGAATTAATTAATTTAAAACGATTTGGCGCTGAGACGGTATAACCCTTGAATTTTTACTCTGACGTACCATTTTTATGAGTTCGGAAAATTTTGCGATTTTGTATCTAATTTCGTCTCCTACACCGTATTAAAGACCCAACCTGTCCAATAAATAAGAAAATGACTATTCGAAAAGTTTTCTGTTGTACATTTTTTACAAATGTAGATGATTACAAAAAAATGTTTCAAAAATAAAATAAAACGTATTCTTACATAAAATTAATAAAACTACTTTATTATTTATTATGTGCAAAAATAATATCCCAATAAATTTGAATAATTAGAAGAGCCTAGTCGTCAACTAGAAATTCTTGTGTTTTTTTCGTCTAAAATTTTTTGTTGATACTGTTAATATGTTTTTCCTTAATGTATTTGGTAATAGTTATTTACTTAACGAGTTTGGAAAATACAATTTCCCACATGAGCACTTTGTTTGCGACACGAGCGCAGCGAGGTGCGAATATGGAAAATTGCTTTCCATACAAGTTACAATATTTTTTGTAACGAATATCTCAAAAAAATTATTAGTTATGTATTGTATATATGTTCTAGAAAACATTTTATCCACGCAAGAATAAGTAAACATTCTTAAGTGGATAGGATGCGATTGAAACATGAATGCAATACCACGTTTTATCCACAACCACCAATTTAACAAAATGGAATTAATCGAAGTTAAATTTTAATTTTTTTGTTATTTCACTAGTGAAAATAAATTGGAATAATAGCTTTCTTATATGCTTCAGTGTGGATAAAGCTTTAATTATAATGTGATTTTTTTAGATATTTTTTTCAAAAATTCGTAAAAGACTTTAGCTTATTTTGATAAAGAAGTTATTCAAAAATTAACTTTGTGCCAGAAAATAATAAATATTGCAGTTCTTGAGAATAACATCTAAAAAACTAAAAGTCAAGATCTAGGTCAAAATTATATTTGGCAAATAGTGACGATCTAAGCATTCTAAGAAAAAATGAGATTTTTGTTTTTTGAGTGGTATTAAATGATCTGTATTAAATTAATTAATTATTATTGTAATGTTCTATTACGATTATAATAAACTGAAAATTAATTTTCCCAAAATTGTAGAATAGTAGAACACTTTAATAAAAAAGTGTCGTTACAAAAGTGAGAAGTAATCTGTTGGAAAAGCGTTACAAATGGTCGCTTTTTTGTGCAAAAATATAAAATTTAGTCAAATTGCTTGACCAATATTGACAACTGGGGACGCTTCACAGTTCGCAAAACGTTGGGTAAAGAGTGGAAACGGTATGAAAATGTGTAAAAACCTTCAGCTTTTCGTACGGGTCACAACTTCAAACCACTATGAATCGGATTACTGCAATTTTGCCCTCGAGTGTAGGCCGTGATTGCATTTGCCAAATGGAATCAGTTTCAGATCCCCCATAAATTTCATTATGTGTCCTAAACTAATGTCGTCCAATATTGTACCGATTCTGGCAAATATTTTTCGCAGTGAAAATCTCAATCCGGTGTGATTTACGTTTTGACAGAGCTGTACAAGTACAATTTGCATTGAATCGCTATAGAATTCGTAGTATTGTATGCGAACAAGGAAAGAGCGTGGCTTTTAAGGATGGGAATCGTTTTAAAGCACTCTGCTTTACCAAACGTTTCTTTTACTCTACGTTCACCCTTTTCGACTATCAAATAAATGTGATACAATTTCAATATTATGCCTCCCAAAAAACAGCATCCTGTCGTGCCGTTGCGTAATAACTGTAATAAAACATTTTGTAACAATCACCGGGGGTGGAAACGAGGCGCCGGCCCTCCCCTCGCTAATATTAGATATCAAACATGATCCATAGGGGATGTTCGGTTTTAAAACTGAATCGTTCCGGAAAATCAAAGGCGGTTGGAGTGTACAAATGATGCCAGTAGGAATAAAATTACTTTTTTGAAAGTCTGTGATTTTATTTAGAAATTGAATTCGAAAAAATAAGCCAATGGACGACTGTACGCTTCACCCTTTGCAAACTCAATGATGTGTGGCTGTGTCTAGAAAAGCATAATATACTGACGTTCAGCAACCACCCTCTTCATTCCTTTGTGCGTGTTGCTTTTATGGTGTCGTCGCGATTTTTTGTTCCACCAGTCGAACAAATCGGAAAATCGCGAAAATGATGAAGCGATGGCTTTGTTTTATTTTTCGTGCCCCGAACAAAATGCAGGAATTAATTAACAGCAAAGTAATTAACACGTACAGTTAAGTAAGTGAAAATCTAAACTATAATAAAACGTTATTAATCAGAGACCGAATTTTTGGAAAAAAAAAGAAATTGTGTAATAAAGTCTGGTAATTTATTAAATCCTAAAGTAAACATTATTTAAACAAACAAAACGAAACAAAATACGTATGATAAAAAGCTAAAATTTAATTTTTTTGCTCAAAAGAACCTATAAGCAAGTAATTCTTTTGTGAGTTTTTAGATGAAACTCAATATTGTTGTAAATTTGTTGCTCTAAAATTAGTTGACCTAAAATTCCTTTGCATCGCAAAATATTATGATGGTCTGCATTCTGCAATGAAATCTTCCTTTACATGAGTATGAAGTTTTAAACGTGCAGAATCCATATTTGCTTTCAGTTTTGACTTTTCTAATTTCTCAAAATTTAATATTTTTTGAGTTTGGTTGCATTTACGCTACTTTAATCCATTTAAAGCATCTGTAAGATTAAAACAATTTCATTTGATGGGAAGATAAAAAGCTAAAAACTATCAGAAAATTATTCAAAAATGTTTTTCTTCTCATAAAGATTTCTAATTTTCAAATAATATGAAACATGTCTTTTCAAAAATTTATTTTAAAAATTTTTGCGCAGCAACAATAAACATGAAGATCAAGATATTTCTAAGGGTTCAAAGATAAACCGGAATTTTCTTACTTATAACTATTGACCAAAACAAAATTTTAACAAAACTTTTTTAACTACTTTTCTACGTACTCTTCTTCTATCTCTATTCACATACGAGTATGCCATGTTTTTGGTGGTTTTTTAAAAACTAATTTTGGGTTAGTGGTTGTACCGAGTTTCTCAACCGATTTTAATACTAAGGGAAGCGTTTTCAATTCAATATTACGTATTTATGATAAAATCAGAATCCGACATTTTACTCCAGAATCAAAAAAAAAATCCAATCCTGTCTGAAAAAAAGTGGGTACGGCCTTTTCACCAATAACGATGTAATCTATATTGTGGTTTCCTAAGGAAAAAATATGGATTTTGTATTATGGAAAACCCAGGGAGTTATATACACAGATTTTTTATCAGAAAGACGGGATTTTTCAGCAAGAGGTGTGATGTTTTTGCAAAAAATCGGCCTGACTAGATGCAGCCCACTTGACCCCAAAAACTCTGAAATACTTGCATTGAAGACTCCTCCATATCCCCCTTATAATCCAAATATGTCAACTTGTGACTTTATTTTTATTTTTAACTATCTGAAGAAGCATTGGAGAACGTTAAATTCTACAATGACCATGAGTTTTAACATTTTGCGCATAACTGCCTTACGCACTTGGCCAAAAAACTTCCAATAAGATAGCTTATGTGCATAGATGTAGAGTTTGTAGAAAAGTACCTAATTTAAAGAGTTTTGTTATTTTTTTAATTGAAAATTATAAAGAAACTCCGATTTATTTGTATTTGAACTTTTCTCGTATTACACTTAAAACTTAAATGAAAGTTGATATCACAGGAAAAAGTCAGAAGATAATTAGAAGCAATTGTAGCAGATTTTTTTATTATAACTGCAATGAATTTTACTGTTTGGGAACGAATTATAACGTCCGTTAAGTTTGTTTTAAATAAATGTCACAATCAATAAAATTACAGTTATAGTATTAAGCAAAATCAAAGATTTATATACAAAATTTATTAGAAAAATGTGATACATAATTTTTGTTACTTCTTTCCATTTAGAAGCAAAAATTTATAATAACCAGAATCAGGCATAATAATAAGAAAGGGAAAAGCCTTATCAATATTTTTTCATTCATCATTTTTATTTTTATTCGTGATTTTTGTGTAATGTTTATCTTAGTTTGTCACTATAGCTATAGCTAATTTTTCCTCAACTTTTGGATTATTTTTTAGATTTTTTTAATCTTTATCCACCAGTTTAACAGCATCAAGTGAGAAACCATACACCTGTTTCTAATTTTGTTATTCTTTTCACTAAAATTTCAAAGTGATTTTTGTTATAAAGTAAGTTATTTTTCATTTGTATACAGTTATTTGTATACAGGGCCCTCAAAAACCGGAGCACCAACCCATTGGTAGAAAGATTACATACAAAGGTAAAGATAGTAAAAAAAATCGATGCATTACAGTTATTGACAAATAACGAATTCTAAATGAATATGTGGCAACGTTTTCTGAATCGTGTCTCAATAAAATTTGATCAACATTAAAAACAATTTTTTAAACGTTTTCCAAGGAAATAGTACTCATTGTTGGTACGTCTCCAAATTGTAATTTTTGGGCGAATTTTATGTTAGGAAGCAATTAGGAAAAATAGGAAAAATCATTATGTTAGGAAGCAATTAGGTACTTAGTGTGAAACATTAAACCATTAAAAAATAAAGAAAATTGAAGCAGTTAAGAAAATAGGTTTTTTGAAAATATGACTAGGAATTTTTTCAAAATCTTTTCTGGTATGTACACATGCTTTTCAAGAATGTACCACTGAGTTGGTGCGCCTGTTTTTGAGCACCCTGTATTAAAACAATTTTATATCGTTTTGTCTGTCATAGTTACATAAAAATAAGCAGCATTATGTTTTTTAACGTGTGACAATAATATAGGCTCTGGTGGTAATAGAACATCAGGAGTGCTTCGAATTTTCGAAAAAAAAGTCCCGAATTACTATACAAAAAATACATCAAAACTACTCGTAAAACTGAAATCATTAGAACTAAATGAGAAAATCTTTTATTTAAATACAAAGGTTAAATACAATATTAGAATGTTGAAAACATAATCTAGGATACAATAACTCAATCTAGAAATTTAGGAAATGGTTTTAACAAAACAGATTTACTTCTTGTACCTGAAAATTTGCGGCTTAGCAAATTTTTTTAAGATCCTGTCTATAAATTGTATCTGAATCTTTGAATTATTTATCGGAGCCAATATCCATAAAATGTCAATAAATGAAACTTTCTCGAACTTTGTACACTTTTTGGTAATTGCGAAGAACGAAAACGATCAAATTAATTTCAAACGTTGTGAGTAGAGAGAGGTTTGTATTTGTATATGTTTTGCGTTTTTCCTGAAATCTACTTTACGTTAATTTAAACGATTCAGCAACTTTAAATCTCGTCGAAAATGTGGTTTATTTTGATCCGCTCGCTGATTATTATTTATGGCGGGCCCGGATTCGGTCCAATCCCGGATCTTAAAGAGATCGTTTCTTTCATTTCGGCGATAGAGGGGTCATCTGATGCCTTATCTGGGACTTCTTCTAATGCGCATTTTATACAGCTATCTCCGTCAATCAGCTGATGCGTGTTCCCGTCTTTTTATATTGTTCCGGTTTGCAACAATAGACGGCTTCCCTTGCTTTTGATCGGATTAGGCCGAATTTACAAAATTTCGCTCATAACAGCGTCCGCCGAATCGTAATTTCGTTGAATTTGTCTCGACAGTTATCGATTCGCGCTTGAATAGAATAAAAATGACGGGAAAAGGATACATTATATTTCGCCTTCAGAAAGGATGTCATTAGCGAATATCCCGCGGCTGGAGCTTTCAATTCGATTTTGTTAGGGGTCTAAACGGCCTTGATTGATGGCCGGAGTCGGTGGCGAGTGACCAAGCGACCAACATTTGTTTTCCTTCCGAACCCTTGCGTGGTGGAATGTTGAAAAGCACTTTCCCACATAAAGAAAATCTCAAGAAACACAAAAAGTGCATTCGTTGCGAGATTTTTCTTCCTTGGCGGGACAGTGCGGTTTAATTTATCGACTCGGCCGGAAATTACGAAAAAATTCGATGTTTTGCTTGTAAAGACGTGTTCTCCATTAACATGATTAAACTGGTACGGAGATACCCTTTGTGGTGTTTCTCCAACAGACGCCACAACAATGCGTGCGCTCCTATTGTTTGGATTTATTTTCACTGAAACCATATCACTTACGTTAAATTAAAATTTACTACACCAATTTTCTGCCAAGAAAATGCTTTTTTAATCGACGTTTCGACTCAAATGTTAATTGAAACGTAAAGTCAAAGGCGTTGAGAGGAAATGGATTTGGAATGGGGCAAGCTTATCGCTACGCTCAGACTCCAGCGGACGTTATTGTGATCCAGAGATACTGTCTTATCTAATGAATTTACTTTTAACGCGCTTTTCTTCGCACAAAATCGCTCCATTTATCACAAGCCAAAACTCAAATTCACATTAAAAAATAGAAAAGCGATATTCATAAAAATTAGAATCTACAGATACTTATAATTATAAGTAGTATTAAATTTACTTAAAAGAATCAGTCCAAACTAAAAGTAAATACTTAAATCCGTATTCATAAAGAAATGCTTATCTTATGACCATAGAAGTATAATACTTATTATTTGCTTGCTTGGGGTTACCGACCGACTAAGATTTGACGTTCAGAATATCTAAATCATCTTAGAAAGTTTTGTATTTAGATTTTTGAAGAACATTGTCGGAAACGAAAGCACAATTTCATGGTTTCCATTTGTGCGATATTTTTGAAACTTTAAATCCATATCAGCCTTTTGTCAACCTGAAGTCACGTAAAATGTGCCGAAATCAAAAACAATTGCCTGGAAAAAATTCGAACATGCCAAGATTATGAGCTAGGACCGATAATTTTCGAGTTATTGAAGATTTAGCACTCGTGTGCAGAAGTTTGGAAGTAATGAATTGACTTTTTGTAGGTCTAGAATCACCCGCAATAGTCCGGAATTGTCAAAATTCTAACTAGAATCGTCTGAGAAATCGGAACATCTAGAAAGTTGTTTTAGTAATGTTTGGATAATTCAAACCCGCTATAATCCTAAAGACTCTGTAATCCGAACTCACTAAATGTGTAAAATAGTATCCATAATCCGAACTGTTTGAATACTTAATCATAATAATTTTTGGTTATACCGAAAGTCGTTAGCAACTTTTTTATTTTAAATGGAAAGTTATGTTTTTATTGCATTTTTTGATTATTCGAGTTATTTGAAGGGAGTTTTTAACAGCTTTTCCTATACCTAAATTTAGTCATTTTCGAAATTAGGGTTTTAAATTTGCACCTTTGACTTGAAAAATCAGTAACTCTGCCATTTTGAAATTTTGAAATCCTTAGTGGCTTATTTGTGACTTATTTAATTTTTTCTTATCTTTTTTCAGCTGGCAAAGGCCAAATTTTAAGACTAAGTTTGCAGAACTTCCAACACCCATAATTCAACATTTTTATAAAATGCCAGATTTTTATTTGACGAAGTGTGAATTTTACAATGGGCGAATAACTTTATCCTAGGGATAAATTTTGAAAAATACATTGTTGTAGCAATTGTAACCAAAGTAATTATACTAGAAATAACTTATCCGAGGTTTATTGACGAATGTAAAATCCACTCCAAGGCCAGGTTTCTGATAGGATCAAATTTCAGTTAAACTTTATTTCTGTTAGTTGCCAAGGTAATGGGTATAAAATTGGCGTTGCTATATTTTAACTGAGGTTTAAATTCATCTCTCTGTTAAATATGTTTCCAGAAACTAGGCTTAAATGGTAGAGAATTTAATTCCACATCAATCTGCATTAGCATTCCCTTTACTTCAGTTTAACAGTATTAAAGTTATAAGAACTTTTTCTTAAATTCGTAAGTCGTAAGCTCTTTTCGCATAAGTTGTGAGTAAAATATATGAAATCAAAGTTTTTCAAATGTAAATTAAATGAATTTGTTTTGATTTAACGGAAAGGAAAGCAGGATTTTAAATAGTACTTATAGTATATTCAGGGAGAAATGTATGTCAAACTTTTCAAAAATATTTGTGGCTAGTAAAGAATTTCCGATCCGAGTAAAATATAAGAAATTAAAGTTCTTCAAATGTAAATTAAATGAATTTATTTTGATTTTACGGAAAGGAAAGCAGATTTTAATTAGTACTTATCGTTTGTTCAGTGAGAAATGTATGTCAAACTTTTCAAAAATATTTGTGGCTAGTAAAGAATTTCCTGGTAAAATATAAGAAATGAAAGTTTTTCAAATGTAAATTAAATGAATTTATTTTGATTTAACGGAAAGGAAAGCAAGATTTTAAATGGTGCTTATCGATTATTCAATGAGAAATGTTTGTTAAACTTTTCAAATATATTTGTGGCTAGTAAAGAATTTCTGAGTAAAATATAACAAATTAAAGTTTTTCAAATGTAAATTAAATGAATTGATTTTGATTCAACGGAAAGGAACACAGGACTTTGAATAGTACTTATCGTTTATTCAATGAGGAATTTTTGTTAAGTTTTTGAAAAATATTTGTGGCTTGTGAAGGATTTACGGGTAAACAATAAGAAATCAAAGTTTTTCAAATGTAAATTAAATGAATTTATTTTGATGTAACGGAAAGGAAAGTGGGATTTTGAATTGTACTTATCATTTATTCAATTAAAAATGTTTATTAAACTTTACAAAAATATTTGTAGCTACTAAGGAGTTTCCAACAACATAACTTGAAAATTCTCTCACGGTATTGAGAATGCTAATACTGATCGTTGCAGAATTAAATTTTCTTCCACCTAGTGAAGTAAAAATTTGGGCATTCTATTCGAAAAAATTATATAAAATTATAGCTTGTTGAAGTTGTCTAAAAATGACGTTAAGATTTTGAAGTTTGTAAATATTTTTTTTAATTTTGAACACACTGAACAAAAGATATAGGCTTTTTTTATTGATGGTCTAAATACGATTTCTAAAACTCTGAAGTGAAAGGTGCAAATCTAAAATAATTTCAAAAAACCCTAACTATTTCGAAAACAGATAAATTTAGGCAATTTAGGTTTAGGGAAAGCTGAGAAACATTTCTTTGAAATAACTCGAGCTCTAAAAATGCAGTAAAAAACATATCTTTCTATTTAAAACAAGAAAGTTAATACCGACTTCCGGTATAACCGGAAGTGGTGCCATGTTAAAATTATTTTCATTCAACGGGGCCGAATTAATGGTTGTACACCAATTTTTTTAAATATTATTATTAAAATTTTCAATGCTTCTAATGTGAGGTTTAGACGTAAAAAATAAAATAAGGGGCGTTCTCACGGATTGATTTTAGTTATCCTTTGTATCAACACAATTTTAACATAGTTTATCAAGTTTTTTAGGATCATTTTCATTAAAGTCTTATTGATCAACATTAACTGAACAGAGAAAATCTATTTGTGAGAACAGCCTTTATGTATAAGCATGTTAATCATTTATGAATATCACACAGTGTCTTAAAAGGATATGTTGTAATAGCAATTTCTTGATTTGATAATATTTTTCTTTATAAATTGTTGTAATTGATGTTTGGCGATAAATGTATCGCTTTCTCGTCTGGTCGCAATTACGCGGTTACCCTCTCGTACTTGGAGTCTAAAAACCCTCGATGTAAACAGTGCATTGTATGAATGTAACTCAATTTACTGTCGACTCCCGACATTAGTTTGCATCTTTGGGGGGCTTCGCTTCCATTAGTGGAGCTTCACTTTGCCCGGATCCATCTCTTTCTGTCGCAAATTAAATTCGCTATTTTTCGAGTAAATTTCAATCGTAATTGCGATTTTATTAAACGTTCCCGTTGAAAAGGTAAATAATTTGAAAAGCCATTAGTTAAATCTGAGAAAAATGCGCTTGCAACGATGAGGTTTAGCTGATTTCCCAGGAGATCGGCTTCAATGCCTATCGCGGTCACACTTCAATGGCTACGGAAAGACCCGTTCACATCATTTCCTGATGGATTACTACAGATTCACTACCCGATTTCCACCGAATCGAAGACTGACAGCGGCTTAGCGCGGGCAGGGAATTAACAAAAATTGATTTAAGCGGACGATAAGTTTTTTTCATTTCGATCGGTGCAAGGGCGAGCTGCTGGGGATAAATGTTTTGACCCCGAGGCCCCGATATTGGCGCTCTGCTTCAGAAGCGAACAAATATTTGACTAGTCAACACGCATATAGACGAATCCATCTCCAAAGTCAACATCGCTCTTCATATCGGTGTTTAATATCCCCCAACACTAAGACTCCGGTCGGCTGTATCGACTATTGTTTAGAACCACCAAACGAATTTCACAAGACTTAATTTTGTCGAGTGTTTTGCTAATTGACGTTAAGTTATGAAGACTAATGAGAAAACTTTCCACCCTCACCACCGCTCGTCATCTTCACGTCGACCGTTATTGTGTGATTGATGATAGGACATCACCTGAAATCAGCCCTAAACTAGGCACCTGACCAAAAATAATGTCTCGCGTTATAGTACAGAGAGCCAATTTTTGAAATTTTTCGCAACGATGACATTTAAATATTCTACTTTTTCACCTCCTTTGTTAGTCGTTCGGTGGTCGTTCATTAAATAGCAAATGCCAGATTTGGTAACATCGTGCATTTGTTAAATAAATCCAAATCAAACTTTTAAAACTTTTTAAACAAATATATTAAACACATACCAGTGAAGTTATAACTAGCAAGTTTCTTTTTTTACCCATAATATGCTGAAAGGGAACGGCAAAAATGTAATTAAATCGTAGCAGTATGAAAGGGGCAGAAACTACATAGAAAAAAAGTTACCTATGGTCATGCTAAGCTTTAGTAACCATACTGTCAATTTTCAAAATTATTTTTCACTTTGGTGGGTTTTCTTGGATCTAAATTTGTCGGTGGGGTGCAGTATAGCACAGAGTTCTTTTTTTACACATAAAATTTTAAATTAATAATAATAGTAATAATACCGTTTATTGCCCAACAGATTTCTCCAAATACAGGACAATGTTTACACAATTATTTTAATTATCTGTTCAGACATAAAAGGAAGAAAATAATGCAAAAGAATACATTTGTAAAGTCCAAACTAAAATATCTAAAAAACAATGATAATAACTAAGATAAGAATTAAAAATAATACTAAGAAAAATGAAAAACTATTTTTAAAAAATCATAAAAACATATCTATTTACAAAAATACAAATAAGAAATTTATACTCAAACTAAATACAATTACCAAATTGTATTTTAGCACTCTTAACTAATTTAACTAAATTAACAGCAAAAATATTACATTCATTTCCCAAATAATTGCAGTTTTTAGGCATTTATTAGCTGTTTCAAAACTATAAAAACGCCAACTTCGCATTTTACCAAATTATCTTTTTAAATAAAGTTGATAAAAATGTTAAATAGTTATTAATGATTAGATCTCTTTTAGAAAGTATAAATTACATATAACAAAATTTTTATAGTGCATGAGTAATTTATAACAGCTAATTTTGAGAGAGTTTTGTAGCAGCTAATAGTAAGGACTGAAATAGGTCTGTAATTTCTAATTTCAGTATTAAGACTACTTTTATAAATGGGACTAATACGAACAGTCGTCCAAACATTATGACATGTGTTACTGTTGATACTTATATTAAATAAAAGAAGAAGTGGTTCAAGCACAACGGATGAACAGGCTAACAAAAATGCAGGAATTCGTTCTACACCACACGTAGAATTTGTTTTAAGTTTTTTACCACCGTGCCAAAATCATTAAAATCAGAAGCAGAAGTGATTTCTGAAATGACTATTAATGTCACTAGGATCGCTATAAGTAAGTGGGCTAGGAATAGTTGTAGTTTCTTTCTTCTAAATATATGCCCTATTTCACTTCGCTGTTGCCATTTCCTCTTATAAACCGACATAAGACATACATAGGTATATTTAATGAATTAGGTACAATGTGTTTTTAAATGATTCTCATCTAGTTAACTTTGAAATTGGTTTACTTGTAAAAAAATTGTGCCGCTCTGCTCAATTGAATCCTCTGTCAATAAATGTCACATTTGCCAGTTGAGAAATTCAATTAATTTATTTTGAAATTTTTTTTAAAATGCAACTAACTAAATTGTTACACCGAGCAAGCAAGCATTTTTATTATCGCAGCTTATTTCCGAATTGGAGACTTAATAAATGGAGAATGGTTATTAGTTACATGAAGCGGCATTTTCTAATTTTACATGAGAAATTCCCAGACGACTAGATCAGAATAATTAAAAAACACATTGTATAAAAAATAATTAAACGGTGTTGGATTCTACAGACTGTGAGAAGAAAACTAAAAGTAAATTTCAAATTAGCAGCAAGCAATATAAGGCAAAGCAGGTAAAGATTTTGTGTGAAGCAAAAATTTTAATATATTAGACTTATAAAAAAAATAATTATTATGCAACTTGAAAAGGTATTTAATTACAATATTGTAATAGATGTTCAGGTTTTATTTGTAGAGCAACCTCGCTCAGGAATTCAACAGAAATCCTTTCTTATCTAAGTCCTCTTTCAATAATGTAAAACTTAAATAATAGGAATGAAATTTAAATCGACTTATAAATAAATAATTTTCGTTATTTTTTACTAATGTATGCCTTAATAAATAGCCAAAAGAATTGTTAAACAATGGCCGCACTACGGGTCACAAATAGTATAAATTATTAAAGGATAAGTTTTCTTTCTCAATGCGACAGCACTTTTTATAAATAGGATTTTTGACAACTTAATCTAATACAGTTCTTAGTTTCAAGTCAAAATACAACTCGTACCAGAACAGAGTACCATAGAACAACATCTTCTTGGTGGCGTGGGCATAATAATAATAATAATAATAATAATTGTTAAGATTTGTTTTTGGAGATTAAATCAAATGGATTTTTTGTGTTTGTTTCTAATATCATTTGGCGGCTGCTTTTAAATTCTATCGTATGCACATTTTCTCAACAGCAAAAGCACTTTCAATTAGTAATTTCAAATTTGTTGTAGGTAGATTGCATTTTAACACTAAATAATGAAGTTATAAACAATAGTTTGTAGTCATCAGTTTCAATCAACATAGTCTGGATGTCGAACGCCGTACTTCGTATAAATAGTATCTCAAATCATACCCAATTAATTATAATTTTATCTTAATTTAAGCACGTAAAAACATTTTTACTTTGTAAACAAATTTATTTTAAACAAATTATTCAAAAAATAATTTAACAAACTTAGTAATAGTAAAATACCACAGATTTTTCCAAATTTTTTTATTAATACAAAACGTACTAAACATGTTTTTGACACGAAATTGTTTGTTCTACACTTGGTTTCATCAAACAAGCTCCAATTAAATGGTGACAAAACATAATATAAATTTTCTGAGTAAAAAAAAAATTGCTGTGTGTTGTGGGTAACTAGTACTTTCAGATTTTATAAAGAATTTACAAAAAAGCTGCATGTTAGCTGTCCTCTAAGTACCAACTAATGTAAGAGTAAATGGTATAATAAGTAAGTAGTCGCTCAATGAATATGCACAAAGTGCATAAATTAAATATTTAAATATTTAACAGCTTTTTCATGCGTTTGTGCATATTATTTTTTGTGATATAATAAAAATTAACAAAACAAAAAAACTTCGCAAACAGTTTTCTAAATACACTGGCAAAAATTGCATTTTAAAAAACTATATTTCTACAGCAGATTTTAATATCTTCCCTAAATAAAAGACAGAATAAAGTCTGCATCTTTTTTTTCGCACACGTTTGGTGTAAACTTAAGATTTAGGCACCACTAACTTGATAATCTTTTTCAAATAGTGCAATTTTCAACAAGAAATATCTCGAAAACTATTTAATATGCAAAACAAAAAGGAAAAACACCATCTTGTAGAAGGTGTACAATAAGCTTTAATTTGTCAAGAATTTTGTTCTAAAACTTGTTCGTTCACTGGAAGTTTTAATCAAATTTGGTGGTTGAAGCACCGGCCCCATTTTCGTCTTTCAATTACACCAAATTAGAGCGCGCAATTATTTTTTCCTTTCCCGAAAGCACGCAAAATAATTGACCTGAAAATAGATTTAGTGATGCTGCACAAGTGCCGCTGACACGTGACTTTCAGTCAGGAGCGAGAACTCCGGGCAACCGGACTTGCTCTATTGTCACGGATCTTTCAGTACGACTCCGGTCTCTCTGAAATCTCTGTCGCGAGGACAAAACCGTGCTTAATTAGTGAAAATCAGTTCAATACATGACGTTTAGGTGAGTCAGAGCCCCACGTGCGTACGCCCTTCCTTAGGGGAGCTAAATAATAAAATACATTCCGGGCGCAACCTGTTGAATTGTGAGCAGCAGGTGACGTGAAAAGAAGCTAAAAAGGAAAAAACGTGTAATTGAGCCGCGGTAATCCCCAAATTGAGATAAACCGACGAACGGTAAATTGTTTAATTTGTGTGAGGGTTGTAATTTAATCGAAGTTTAAGGTACAAAGCTCGCGAGGCGACTTTCAAGCACGTTCGAATAAAATTTTCTTAGTTGGAAAATGGGGCGAGAGAAGGGGGTTTTATTTTTTAATTTGCATCGCTTGGAAGGGATGCGATCGATCAGTCACTTCGATTGTGATATGATTCCTCTGATTGCGTCGCACTTACCCCATGAATACAGAGTAGGAGCCGGCAAGTGACGTGAAGTGGTCTCAGATATTACTCCATCTACTTGTCTACTTCGCAAGACGGCGAAGCAGGGGCGCCGAGACGCATTATTTTTCACAGAATCAGCCCTAAATTCAGTGTTATATTTCGTTGCCGAAGCCCGACAACTAACCAAACATTTAAATGAAATCTGTTATTAAAATAAAACAAAATAATCAACCAACATTTTTGTTGGTTTTGTTATCATTAAAAAAGAATTTTTCGGTAAAATTTTGCCAAAAGTGAGTTGATGTCCTGAGTTTTGTCTTTTCAAACGTTTAAGCAGGTTTTTAAGTCAGACTCCTAACTACGTATTTCGCAAAATTTCGACAAACATTACCCAAAAGATGAATATTAATTGAATACCCATTTTTTCAATGGTTTTACACATTTTGTTAAACCAAAAAAAAATTTTTTTTAAATTTTTGAGAAACACAATTACTACCAAATATTTATTTGGCTAAACAAATGGATATTAAGTATTTTTGAAAAATAATTGTTTAGGACGTGTTAGGTGAGTTTGCTATAAATTACAAAATGTTTGTTTTTTCGAAATATCGTCAAAAGTTACAGAAAAAAACATGGATCCACATTTTTAATTTTGTCTCTTATCTTGCCAAGATTAAATAAGTTAATATATCTTAGTAATATTAGCACCCAAATAGGTCAAATTTGATAGAGACTTTTTTTTGGCATTGTATCTCTGAAGACAGAAATGAGTCAGAACTACTCAGAACATAGTATAAGAAAGTGCGAATGTGGTATATTGTATTTTCCAAACACCTTAGGTAAATAACTATTACAAAACAATTTATCTTCAAAATATTAAAAGGCGATGTCTTTTTACAGATGCAAATGTATCCTAACAAGTTGGAAGTATTTTCAAATTACAGGCTCTTTCAGAAATGAGCTTCAAAACAAAATTATGATTTTTTTAAAAGGAACATCCTTATGATTTAAACTTGTATTGGTTAAATAAATGAAAATAATTCACTAACATCTTTGTTATTACAAATACTGAAAACGAAAATGTTAAGCAGAATTTTGGTAAAAATAAAATGCCTTATCAAACGTTTATGTACGTTTTTGAATCCGACTCTTAAACATTTAACATTTAACATTTTTTAGATGGCTTGAACAGAATTTTGAGCTAAAACTATGTTTTTTGAGAGATTTTTAGAACCGAAACGAAAAATGCAATTGCTAATTTTTATTTAATAAAGGATAATTAATACTTTAATAACTATACATTTGACTAAGCTAGTAATAGGATAATGGAGATGTATTTTTATTAAGTTTTTTATTAATCAATAAATACTTAGGTGTATAGAAAGTCAGTCTGTTAAAAGTATAAAAACTATAACACAGTGAAATCTCCTATAAGCGGACACCGACGGTGACATGATTTTTGTCCAGTTAATGGAGATGTCCTTTTAAGGGAAATAATAATTTATACATATAGAAACAAACTAAAAAGAATTTACTAAAAAGGTAGCAGTATGATTATAGCTATTATAAGTATTGTTACAACAACAATACTCATAACCTATTTTTTTTTTAAATATATTTTTTCTTAGAAATTTACTACATCTTGATTATTACTACTCGCAGATTTGTAAGAAAAGTGTACTTAAAACTTATATCGTGATAAATCCAAAACTTTTCTAATCATCCTTTAGATGGACAAAAAATTTGATTTTCCAATATCGTCGCCAACTCTTTAGCTTTCATTCCGACAATTGATCCAGAAAAAACAATATTTTTACTCAGCGGTTTTATAAACCAATTATATGTTAACTAATCCTTTTAGTTAAAAAAATTGCTTTTTACAAACGTTTCCACTGCCAATTCATCTTCATTTTTAAAAATATTTGCTGTTTTAGTTTTTCCTATTTCAAAGTTTTTTACTAAATTTTTGTATATTTGGTTTGTTTTGGGTAAATCAACCCAGAATTTATGTTTTTTAACGTTAACGTACACTTTTTTGGTATTATTTGCCATGTCAACGCTGTATAAAAGAATCAAATGAGGTACGAATACTAAGGAATACGTATAGACACCGCAAGACTTACTACAAATAAAAACTAGTGCAATAAATAATACACATAACTTGAACTTCTTCTGAGGTCGGAATTTGGTTTAGTTTAACACTGAAATAGAACATGTATCCGCTTATGTGATTCTCCGAATTTTCTGACGGATTGTTATAATAATAACTACTTAATAACACACGCGCATATGATGTCCGGTTAAAGGAGAGATTTTGTTTTCAAGAATCCGAATTGCGTCCGTTTATTGGAGAGATCGCTTCGAAGAGAAACAAAACCACTAAAATACATTAGTTCAAAATGGGGCCAACAAAAGTGTCCGTTTATCAGAGAGGTCCGCTTAAATGTCCTTTAAGAGAAATTTCACTGTACACTGTCACAAGTACAGAATTTAATGTTGTATGTTATTTGCAAAAATTTGTCAAAAATTAAAAAGAAAACATCGAGGCGAGTTAAGAGTTTTGACCAAAAAACACATTTTTAACTTGCGTTACTGATACTTTAACCCTTGTTAGTAAGATTAATAAAAATTCCAATAAACGTTTTATGATTTTCATAAATTCATATATTAGTTTAAGAATTATTACGATTTTGATAACGTGTATCTGAATGTATACAACATACATTATTTTGCTTTGAGATATAAAAAAATCTTCTTTTGTCTGTGTACCTTTGAAGATAAAAACTGCAATTTCGGAAACCGAAAAATGTATCTTTCCAAACACAATAGTGATTTGTTCAACTAGGTGTACAACGTGATAATAAAAAAAATCTTCGCTGAGTTTGCTATAAAAAAATGAAATTTAGTATCTTACTTACAAGGTGTTAAGAAAAGGGATAATGACTACAATTTATAAAGCATTAATTGAAAGGGTAGATTATTTTTGCGCAGTTTTGTGTTTTTACGGAATTACTAGTAGTGAGAAGTGAAATGAGTATCGATATTTGTACTGTAGTCTTTATATTATTATATCCTCCGGCTTTGGAGCCGGGGCCTCGAGTACATATCAATTCAGAACACCAAACGTTGGATTACAAATAAGAAGCTCTATTGGGGTTCGGTCACGTATTTCGCATCAGAAATGAAATATGCCACTTACAATTCTGTTTCTAGAATCCAACACTAGACCCGAATCGATGAAATAATATCCGCTTTCATAGAAAATCGCAATCCGTGAAAAAATGAAAAACTTGTTTGCATTTTCCGCTTGTATAATTATAATCACAGAGGGGGTGTTCCGAGAGACATTCGTCAAATTGTCACGACACAGTTATTAATGGGTGGCCATTTCGATCAGGGTCTTCCCTATCTCCATCTCTATCTCTCCCCTTTTTGCTGATGACTAAAATACATTAACATGCTTCCCTACACAATGCTGAGCTAGTCATTACATGTTATGAAAGCCGGCGTTAAAATGCATTATACAAGTCTTTTAGGGGACATTTATCATAAAATGCTTTAAAGGATACATCGTCCGTAATCGCTAGTTTTGTCAAAATAAAAAAAACTGTCACGCATTTGCATCCACATGAAAATATTTTTTTTTATTAATGGACTAATTGGATTTATTGTCACGCAGGAATGTACAACATGATCAGTTTGGGGTTCCGGTCAAAAAAGGCAGCGAAGGGGCAGATGACGTCAGCTCACCGGAAAGTATGCCGGATTATGATCCACCTCCTTTGAGACAAATCGACAAGTATATCCGGCCAGAATGTCCGTGTCTGTCCAAGAGGGCCACTGTTGCGCTTTTTAGTTGTCTAGGTTTTATCATTATGTTCGGAATGAGGACCAGCATGGGGGTTGTCAAACTTCAGTTTCAGGTAAATTTAAAACAAGACTAAAATTGTGATTTTCTTGCACATCATAACAATCTAACTTGAAATTACCGTCCGCAGTTTCAAACTGCGCAAACTTCTAATTGAAGCTCCGTTCCAGCGATAACAAAGATAAAAATAATAAACGACTCATGCTCATGATCCTTTTAGATTTCCAAAACTCGTTAACCTATATTTCAATTTAGGTGAAAAAATATTAGAATCTCGATTTTTTAAGATAAATGTACAAGACAAATATAAGGCTTTTTTAGTATAAAAAAGCTATCTTTGCCAAAAATTTTGATGTGGATGGTCTTTTTTTGTAACAAACTGTACCAAAGAAATTGTTTTGTTATTCTAAGATTGTACGAAATAATTTATTCAAAATATGTTTTTAATTAATTTTTAGCGTTTTTAGATGCCTAAAACTTTAAAAACTAAACAAATATATATTCACTGTTCAGCTTTTAACTGTTTTATCCTGTTTGAAACTATGTCCTGATATGTTACGTTTTTGATACAAATAGAGTAATAGACCCAATGTTCTGATCTTAGATTTCCCAAAATAAAAAAAAACATCGCCCAAATTTGGGGTGGTATAATCGCTGCGGCTTACTCGACTTACCGGATAAACAAATTATTTTAGTCCTTTGAATATGAATTTTACATATAATAACCAAATTAAATTTAAGAATTTGCATTTAAAATTTAAAATTAGTACCGAGTAATATGTATAAATAACTGTTGTTTTAAATTGGGTAGATGTTCAGAAATTTTTAAAATATCGTCAAATTTAGGGACGGTTTATAGAATGCTTTGTTAAAATTTAATTCGTTATTAAAAGTTAACAACGCTAATGAACAAATCTTTTTTTTCAATTTGGTCACGTGATCAGTTAATCACGCATTTAATTGTAGATTAACTTAATCACGCTTTTATAAACCGACCCTATATGTTTGTTCGTTTTCTTTGTGAACATTTACATGTTATATTATTATTGTTATATTATGAGTTTATGACGCTGAGTTTTTTTTTATTTTTTGAAAATGGTGGTCTTACGATATTAGATATCCACACTGAATTGTTATCTTTGTTTCTTGATTCTTTTAATTTTTCTTCTTTATGTTATTATTATTAATAAAGACCTGCACAGTATGCAATCAGATAAAGAAATGCTCGGTAAGAAACCGTAAACACTAAGTAAAAATAAAAATAATCGTTTGGTAAAAATTATAAATTAGTACAGTAAATACTACTAAAGATTATTTATTAATAAAATATATATCAATGCAAATTCTTTTGTCTAATAAGAGGGGCAACTACACTTTTTACACGCTAGGTACTGGGTTTGTTCATTTCATCTCTTAGAAAAACTTCAGTTGGATTAAAAAAGTAAAGTTCATTTTTCAACACATTTAGCGCATTTTAATATTTACCTTAGCTTAAATACCTAGTTAGGTGTAACGTTTTATAAGTAGTACTATTTTTTTTACCAAATTATATTTAAAAATACATTACCACTCAGTATTTAGGGTATCTAGATTATTTCACTTTAGATCATTGTATATGGACACTAACTAAATAATTGTCATTTTTGTGTCCATATACAATGATCTAAAGGCAATAGCCAAACATTGCAGCAATGCTTATTAACTTAAAACTGAAAGAAAATACTTGTCCATTTTTATAATTTGCACCTAAAACTATAAAAACTTTTTAAAGAATAATATTAATATTTATGAGAATAATATTAAAATAATATTAAATTAAACGTTCTTGAAAACACAGAAAGCTTAGGACTAATCATTGTCAATGATCTCCGCTTTAAAACATATGTATAGGTAGCAGGTACTTATTGTTATCACAATATTATCATATCTTAAAAAACAAATCGTTGAAACTTTAGAAATTTCTTTTATCTATTTCTGCTTTATAATTATTAATTTCCTATTTACATGCTGTTGATAAATATAGGTAGCAGAAGATTTAAAATAGTTGTTGCACATTTCCGTATGATTTAAAAAATCGATCTAAGTAGATTTCGGAGTTAAAATACAGAGTGAACCAAAAGTGACGCATAAAATTCACATCTTTGTTATTAGTCAATTTTCCAAAAAATCCACAAGTAGGTCGTTCTCATTTTTCTAGTTCTACATTTTGACACTATAATGACATTTCTAGCGTCATTTGTTTTTGAGTAATAACGTCATTTTTAATTTTTTTAAATAACAACTGACATTTTTGATTACTTGATTAGTGTTTCACATAGTATTTGTTTTTATTTTTTTTGGTAAGTATGAAGAAGTTCAAAACAATAAAGCAAAGAAATTAAAAAATTAAAAATAGAAAAAAAATGTTTTAAAAATTATTGAGAGTATTACACAAAGAGCTTTACTTTTTGTTCTTGCTTTATTTTATAAGGGGTGATTATTTTTATTTTTTATAATTAGGTGCCATACTTTCATGCTTTCATGATAATTACAAAAAAAAATATTAAAACCAATTGCCGCTCATAAAATAAGTCAAGAGCAAAACTGTAAAGTTCATTATGTTAAATTGTCAATAATTTTTTATTTTATTAATTATATTTATTTAATTTTTAATTTCATTTTTTTATTTATTTATTATTACCAGACAGATAAAGATGTGTACTATCGAAGAGTAAACAAAAATGCCGTCATTAAAAAAATTAAGAATGACGTCACAACTCAAAACGAATGACATTATTAATGTCATTGAGATATCAAAATATCTAACTAACTGTGATACCTAAGTGCCTAATAACAAAGATAATATTTCTTGGAGCGGAATGATCAACAAAAACACAGTTCAAAAACCGACACATTAAACATTTATTAGAAACACACCGCGTTTCAACCACAAAGTGGTCATCTTCAGATGAGAATATAAACTAAAAAACACAGTTATTTTCAAAATAAAATCCATGAACGACCAAATTACTATTTTTGTAAAATTTTCGTAACGTGACACAACTTTGTCAAAGTTTCGTACGTATACATCTTCACATTATATTTGTTACTTTTAATTTTGTTAAAGTTTACTATAGCAAACTTGATCTTTTTAATAACCTAACCACAATAAGAAATTTTCATAAAAAATGCAAAATATGTTATTGGAAAGTCAGTGTTAGTGGTTATAATAGTTTAAAATTAATTTATAATTACTGTTTTTTTGGATTATTAGATTTAATTATAGACTTAAGTATTAATATGTATTTTTATGGCTTATAAGTTGAATAGTTTCACGCTAAATGCTAGAAAGTTCTTTTATTTTTGTTATTAGTATTATTATTTTTTAGAATGAGACGTCGACTGCCGGAGTGGACGCTGCGATTTTCTGGGGTTACTTCATCACCCAAATTCCGGGTGGTCTAATCGCTGCGGCTTACCCCGCCAATAAGCTTTTCGGCTTAGCTATCGGCACATCCTCATTTCTAAATTTATTTGTTCCCGCCATTTACTTTCACCCAAATTTGCTCATCATCGTAAAGGTGATGCAAGGTTTAGTGGAGGTAATTTACACAACTCTAAGTGATTTAAAAATGCAGCGAAATGGTTTCAGGGAGTCACATATCCAGCCTGTCACGGTATCATGCGGTTTTGGGCGCCTCCTCTCGAACGTTCTCGTTTAGCAACTTTAGCATTTAGCGGCTGTTATGCAGGGGTGATGTTTTCGATGCCTATATCAAGCGAATTAGTGAAACGTTTAGGCCCTTTATCTCCCTTTTATTTCTACGGCATTTTTGGGTTAATATGGTACATGGCATGGTTGTGGTTGGTGTTTGAAAAACCCTCGTACCATCCAGTCATCGATCCGAAGGAACTCTACTACATTGAAAATTCCTTAGGGAGCACCAACCAAAACTATGTCACTCCCAACATCTCCAACACTCCCTGGAAGACGTTTTTTACTTCGCTGCCTTGCTACGCTATATTTGTAGCGAATTTTTGCAGATCTTGGAATTTTTACCTCCTGGTCTTGTTCCAAGTTATGTACTTTAAGGACGCTTACGGAGTCGATATCGAAGAGGTAATCATTCTTTTATCGTAGGTATAATTAAATGTAACCAACTTAATTCTAGAATGGCTTCATGGGGGCTCTTCCCCACTTACTAATGACAATAATCGTCCCTGGTGGAGGCATTCTCGCCGATCGTCTTCGCAAGAAGGGAATTCTAAACACCACCCAAGTGAGAAAACTCTTCAACTGCGGTGGTTTCGGCATGGAGGCCACTTTCTTCCTAATTATGGCCTATTCGGACACTGTAATGCAGGGTATGACAGCGTTGACGATCGGCGTAGCTTTTAGCGGCTTTGCCATTTCTGGGTTCAACGTCAACCACTTGGATATCGCCCCACGGTATGCCAGCATCCTGATGGGTATTTCGAACGGGATTGGAACCATCGCTGGGTGTATTTGTCCCTACGTCGTTCATTTAGTCATCGACGGAAATCGGGTAAGTTTCAAACTGCAATTTCCGACGTCTTTGCTGTTGCTGTTTCGCACGAACGCCTCCGAATGCGCACTGAACAATGGTATCATAGCTAGAAATATGAAGGGCGAAATGACATGCATACAGAGAGTTCATTTTAGCGGCGCTGATCGAACCAGTCGTGTGTGAAAGCGAGGGTGGCATGATATACTGCCAACTCGCCGCGAAAGTAAAAATTACATTCTCTTTATGTTTTATTGGCTTCTGACTGGATCAAATCAAATAAAACCAAACTAAATATTTACTATCAGATATTTCGTTCCACAAATTTAAACAATATAAAGTAGACCCTCTTCGGTGACATGTTCACACTTAAAAACGTGAACATTAATTTATAAATTCATTGATATTATTCATAATTTTAAGTGATTAAGGTTCTGTTTTTTGTGTTTGTATAAATATTTTTTTATTATAAATAAGCAACAATACCATTTTCTAATTATTTTAACTGTATGTAATTATATTTAAATAGTATTTAATTTTAGTTTCACCAAACTTTTTATATAAAATAACAAATAACTATCAAATACTGTTAACTTTAACATACTGTTTCACCAACTTCAGTTAGAATTATTCTATTTACCAATTTTATCATGTAATCTATTGAACGAAATTAAGCAGTTCAGTATTATTGGGTCATTTTTGCTATTTTATTTTATAAGTAATAAAATATAATTTTTTTTTCTTTCAAACCAGGCTAGATTTTTCCTAGCTTTTCTTTTTTGTGATTGTTGCTCAGTTGAATGACCTATTATTCTTAACATATTAACGCGCAAATTTAACTGCTAAAAATAATGTATTCAGGTAACTAACTGGATAATAAATAACTAACAGAAGTTTGGCGAATTAATTTTTTATTTAACAATTAAATAGAAATTATTGGTCAAATAACTAACTGACGATTTATTTGTCGTTTGTAAAGCAAATATTTTATTGATAAAAGATAATGGGTAACAGAATAATGTTTTTGGATCGACATTCATTATTAAAACAATAAATACAGCTCTCTGTTGCACTTTCTGCAAATTCTTTTAATAAATTGTTAAGAATTTACCTAATCAAGTGAACTAAAGATATAATCAGGAATTATAAAAGCATTTTTAAAAGTTTCGATGTGTACACTTCATAATATAAAAAAACTTCGAAATAGTTTTTCAGGCAATATTGATAATTTTTTTGTCATCACAAAAATTTAATTTTTTTGATAGAAAAATCTAAAAAAAAATTTTATTCTTTAAGTTTTTAGAAGACTGCTAAAATTTAACATACGTTAGATCCTAAATAAAAAAAAATATTATTGGTTAAACTGTTTACAGCACGATAACAGAAAATCGTCATCTGATTTTATTTTCATGAAAATGTTATATTTTGACATTATTCTGTTGTTTAAGGAACGAGTATTTTTTACAAAACAACAAAAATCATTCAAATGATGTAATAATAAAATTAAGAAAATTAAAATATTGTAAAATAAAATGTTATAAGTAAATTACACTCAAAAGACTTTATCTTTTTTGTTAATAATTACCACACATAAACACATAAAATAGAATTACAAAAAAAAATGAAAAACAAAGTTGACGAATAATACAATTATATTGAATTAATATTTTAGTTTTTTAAAACAGTTCTAGTCAAAGCTGAATAAACATTTGATTCTTAAGTCCTTTTTTAATAATAAGAAAAAAATTATAACTTCTATTTTTTAAGTTTAAAACGCCAGGTAGGTAGTACCTATAATATACTGGACATTTTAAATTCTGCGTAAAAAATAAATTAAATCTAGTGATAAAAACTTTAGCTTCTGTAAATGAAACACCTCAAAATACTAATAAAATATTAAAAACATTTTTTTCTAAAAGCTTTTTTGCTAACACCTATCTGACCTTATTCACGTGATCTGAGCATGTCAACATCATGGGACAAACAATTTTTTTTAACTATTTTTTTCGCGGAAATAATCCTCGAAGAAATAAGTTAAAATTAGTTGATATAAATTATTCGTGCACTTTAAAAAGTTAATAGTTAGGTAATATTGTAATTTAGTTTTAATAAGTAATCTAATGATTAATAACTATTTTACATTTTATCAACCTTACTTAAAAAATAATTCGGTGAAATGCTGTTGGAGTTCCTATATAGTTTTGAAACAGCTAATATGTTCATCAAAAGTCAATCAAGCTTCGTATTTTATCACTTTGGCATAGGCTATAATATATTTTAATTGTAATTAGATATTCACATTTAAATGTAGATAATTAAATTATTCAAACAATTTAATAGCATTTAAAAATATTTATAAATAAGTATTTAACATAGTGACTTCTACCTTTTTTGTCTAGACTTGACCTGACCTGACCTGATCAGACTCTAAATGTCAAAATAATTTTTTTTATGAAAGTTATTATTTTTTTGTGGATATCTAATCGTAAAAATACAAGTATTTACAAAGAAATGTATTGAGCTTCAAATTTAACACTTTTGTGTATTTAATTGTGGATGATTTTAATTTAATTGAATAATATTTATTTGTATAAAATTATACGCTTTCCGTATTTGTTTGTAATTAAAATTATTTAAACAATTTAAACAAACTAAAATTAAAATTCAACAATAATTAAAACATTTATAACATTTAATAAGTTTTAACATATATCCCATTTCAGTTCACAGTAGAATTTTGCAACAGCGTATTTGAATTTTTGGGAGTGAAATGGAGCACAAATTGAGGGTTTCTAGTGGGTTTTCTTGGCTCAAAACGTGTAGCTGGGATTAAGTTTACGACAGAATTCTTTTCTTTTACAGAAATTCTCAATTTGTGCTTTATTTTTCACTCCGAAAAATTCAAATGCGATGTAGCAATTCTACTATGAACTGAAATGGGACATAGTGACTTTCTCTTGACTTTTATTAGCCCCGAGGAGTGAAAAAAGTGTTTTTTTTTCTTCACTTCTAGACTCGCGAGCAATGGCGATACGTTTTCATCTTTTCGGCCATGATCCACTACGCAGGCATTATTTTTTACGGAGTTTTCGCTTCCGGAGAGCTTCAAGACTGGGCCGATCCGCGTGTTGAGGAAGAAAAGCAATGGAATCAACTGAATGAAGCAGTTCCAGTGAAAGCACCGGTAATTTTTTTCTTAACACTGTTTTACCAACACCAAAATTATAATGTTTAGAATCAAAATAATGGTCTGCTGCAACGTCAATTGAGCGGAAAAAATAACTACGGATCTGTGGATACACCAGCACCGCCACGGCCCCAACCCCCACAACAACCGTCCCCAGCGGTGCCCTTCGTACCTAGCGGAAACCCCTTTTTATCGGGGAGTAACCCATTTAGGCAAGAACAGGTACAACCAGAAGCTCAGGACACTTATATGCACGGTACCGTTTTTGATCGCACTTATTAAGGTAGAAAGTAGAATGATCGTCAAAACTTTTTTAAGGATTCAATTTGTTTGGTTGATTACAATAATCCCATTTCAACGACTAGGTGAACAAATAGGTGATAAAAAACAGTTTCTTATTTTTGACAGTTATTTAAAAAGGTGTCGGAGGATAATTTAGTAATAGAATAATGTACAGAAAGCTATCACTGAAACTGGAAATTGTGAAATAAATTTTTGGAGAATATTTTGTAAAAACTGCAATTGTTAGTCGAGGCACTTTTTTTAACAAACTTACCTACATCTAGGTAGATAGAAAAATTTGTCAATTTGTATAGTACTTTGTTACCACTGAAAATAACTATAAAACGCATTTATCATAGATTAACTTGTTTCTTTATCAGTAAAGAAAGATTTAATTATTAATTAATTAAAGAGGAGAAACTACGAGGCAAAAATAATCTTGATATATTTAGAACTAAACAGATGATTCGTGTTATCACTATATTTTATCCTGAATTTCGGGAGGTTTTCAGAGAGGACTACGACTTGGCTCACATTTATCGCTTTGTGTGCAACGTGAAAAATAGTCTTTTATTACACAGTAGTTCCGCCGGTCTATTTGCAAAACTCCCAATTCTCTCTTGAAAACTTCCCACTTGTAACAAGATTCTGAATCCAGGATTGCGTTATGTTGTAAATAATCATGTCTATAATTCCATTTTGTTTCATTTCATCATGCATTATATAGAATGTTAAGTATTTGAGGAAACTTACCCTCAAGGCTGTGTTGACAATAATACGGTGGGGTCTCGCACCCCACCACAAATCGTTGATAATAATGGCGATAATAATTAGTTATACTGAATGAATGTGCGAGCTGGTATACAAAAGGAGTGAAGCTACATAACGGCACAAAGCAGTAACGTGGGCGCGAAGTTAGACTAGAGTGTTGTTACTTTGTTTCGAAAAACTTGCCAGTTTTTGGAAATGATGTAAGGCTTTCTGTAACTTCTAAGTAGGTGTAGTAAGGAAAAATTACATTTGATTATATATTTTATTTGCAGTGTTGTTTCAACACGACTCATTTTGTCGCTAAATTGTGAAAGACGTGTATGAAATCGTGTAAAAATTAAATGGGTGTTAGATGTTTTCTATGTTCCTTCTACTCCTTCACTGTCTCTCTCTAACTTGTCAATAATTGCGTAAATGTATAAAAATGTATTTCTTGTTTGCGATTTTTTCGAGCGGTATTGAACTGTGTTTAGTTCCGGATGAGCAATACCTGCTTCTAGGCTACATTTACCGTTGTTTTTTCCATTCTTACCATTCTCGACGCGCATTAAATTCGCCAAAACTTGACCTTTGGGTGAATTTCATTCGCGCTGAGAGCAGTAGTGTAGAGGCAATAAATGATGCAAATATTCATGTTAAATTTAGTGTTTTTAAAACCTTGCATATCTATGTGTTTTAATAGGACCTAAGTGATATACGGCGTAAATTACTAACAAATGCATGCTACAGACAATATCAAATAATATAATGTTGACAGTTCTTACATTCGGTTGCGTTCTGTTCACTTAGTGAAGTTATCATCGATGTGTTGAATCTTTAAAATGTGATTGTTTACAGGTCTATGTAAAAATCAAAAATGTATAATAAATAATTCTGTTACTGAGGCAATGTTTCGTTTACTTTCCCAAGGAACCACACGCAAATTTTACTCAAATTTTATTAACAAAACATCTAAGAACTACAATAAATTATTAGTCCTAATGGCAAACTTTTAATTACAAAAAACTACTGGCTAATTGTGTCAAACCGTAGTCCAAATTTTGGCATTTTTGACTTAAAACAGTCGGTTGAGGAGACCTCTCCTCCCAATTTGTTTCTTCGGAGGTCCTTGTGCATAAGGTGGGTTCGGATTAGTGCTAACGTAGTAAATACCACGAGCCCTAAAAACCAAAATTAAACACACACAAAAATGGGAAAAATCAATTACTTATGTGTCACATGTTCGCCCATCAAAACGTACTCCTCGTCCTTAGGGCTACAAAAACCCGTCATGAAACTTAACAACGTTGGGCAAGGATATGCCCAGAACCCTTTTTTCGTCACAATAGACTCGATAAAATACGGTGTCACTTTCGTGTGATCACACGCCAAAGTTTCTAAAATAGTTTGAGTAGTAAACAGTTAGGGGTTAGTATAAATTAAGTTACTGAATATGGTGTCTTTGCCACACCCCGGCTGACTTGACCCCCCATTGATGTAAAAATCGGCGTGTCCTGTGGGCCCCCATTGCCCCAAAATCCCGGCCCCTGTGTGCAAAACATCAACGAAATGGGCATCAGTATAATCCAGGTCTCGCGATCTGTTGTTGCCCATGTAGAAGACGATGGTGGGGTCCAGGCCTGGAATAATCGTGTTTGAAATAAAGGTGAAAGTGTGGATTTTTTCCCATTACCGGTAATTCGACCCAGTTTTCCGTGTTCGATGGGATTGAGATAATTCGCAACGAGACCAGCAATGTGAGCACCAACACTATAACCAACCAAATGCAAGTCATCGGCTCTTACGCCTCTGGGATGATGGGTTAGGTAATTGATGAGCTGGGCAATGCATTTGGCGCAGAAACGGGGCGCCCATTCCATTTGCTACCACACAAAAATTATAAGTACCATTATTTTGTTCTCTTAAAACTAGTACCTTCAAGCATGGTTCCCGGACTAAAGTGCCGTAATCCACAATGATAATGTTGTAGTTCCCTCTGTGGAAATAGGCTTCTCTCATGTCAGTACTCGGCGATAAATTGCGCCCCCCACCAAACCCATGGATCACAATTTTCGTTGGATTAATTCTATTAAATTGACTATTGTACAACGATTCTTCTTTGGTTGTGTCTAACAGCTCCGGAGTTTTCTGGGTCCGCCTTCAAACGTGTTAATTTTATTGTGCATTGATGTAGAATAGCAATAACAGTAATTTAATGAAACATTAAAATGCTGGGTTTGATCGGATGCCCCATGACTTCATAAGTGTGATTAACCGCACTTTCGCCAGGAATTTATTAGAAATTAGACTCACCTTGTGTATAAGAAAAATTGGATTTGGCGGTGAGGACACCTATAAGGCTTAGGGATGCAAGAGGAGGTGTTAAAAAGGTCTTGAACCGTCTCTGGCTTTTTCTTTTCCTTGACGTCTTCGCCGTAAGCGCCTGGAATTGTAACAAAATTGAAATTCAATCTGTGTCTCAGTTTTTTCTGCTGTTGTTAAGTATTTGTTGGGCGCTGATTCAACACAGCCACAGATGTTTTTTATTAGTTTTTGACAGATGGGTAACTCAAGTTAGCCTTTCTTTGAAAAAGATACAACTATAAGTTATTTACTTCTTCATTGCTTCATATTTTTTGCTGTTGTTGAATGATGATTTCGAAATAAACAAAAACATTTTTCTGCCAGCTCTAGTTTTTGAGATGTAAATAAACCTCATATTAGCATTTATTTAGAAAAATGCACACAGCTTTTTCAGTCACGTACTTTTCTGTTGCCTCAGATTTACTGATGTTGTTGAATAAGTATACTGTGTGCTTTGCACATAAAGTTTTGCAAATATCGTTATTAAGGTGTGATATGGGTCAGTTCACGAAGGTTTGCGTCGGGTTGAGCTTTTTCTCTTTGTTATTCATGCTATGATGACGAAAAATTCAGTCAGAAGAGTGTAAAGAAATAGTACTGGGGTCTATAAGCCAATTATATGCAGAAAAACTAAATTACATTTACCATAGTTTTGCAAAAAAATGTTTATAATACCGAGCCATACGCAAACCGTCGTAAATTAACTAGACAGAGCTCAAAAGTGAAAATAGTGAAAAGTAACTCAACTTGCTTTATCCGAATATTTATACTTTTTAAGATATAGAGAGTTTTGGTCTGCGAATAAATTTGGCACCAAAACATTTTTAAACAAATTTGATCTCTGAGCGTAATTCTTCTAGATTTATATTTCACTGAGTTAAAATTTGCACAGAAAAACAAGTCCCGTCATAAAAAAATTGAAAAATGTAAAAAAATTCATCTATTTTTTTGGTAAAAATAGCACCGAATTTCATTTTTCTTAATTCATAGTATATTAGTTATATAAACTTTGGAAAAATGTATTCAAAAGACGCAACCCTAGTTTATATTGCGTTTTTTAGACACTAAAGTGAAGGTTGCAATCTCTATATCTCAAAAAAAAACAAAAATAATAGAAGTTTGGATAAAGCAAGTTAATTTATTTTGAATTTTTTTAGCTCGACTCATAGAATGCTCTATCAAAATATTTGTATTAGCTGTTTCAATACTATAAAAACACCATCAACGTCGCATTTGCTTCTCAAAATGGCTGTTATAAATTATTTATGTACTTCAAAAAATTAATAGGTAATGCATTTTATACTTTTAGTGAGAGATCTTATTATTAATAACTATTTTACAATTTTATCAATCTTATTTGAAAAAATAATTCGGTAAAATGCGACAGTGGCGTTTTTATAGTTTTGAAACAGCTAATACAACTATCAAATTCACCCTGGTTTAAAAACACGCGTTTTCACCGATTAAAATATTTTCCAATTGGTAATTCAATAATTTGTTGATCAGTTAATACCATTTCTCTTGTTACGAGTACATTGTCAATATTAACCCCGACATATTTTTCAAAATTCTAATTCTCTATAAGCAGGCTCGTTATAAGCGGAGTCCACTGATTTAACTTGCTTTGTTGTTTGTCTGTTTCATATTTTCCTAGTTAACTTTAAGAAGGTTTCTGTTATCAGAATGAGCTGGAATTTTGTCCACACACGTAATCTCCCCCTAAGGACATAAACAGGGAGTTAAAGTTATAAGTTAATGTTTAAATAAAAATCCATCATTGACCGCCTACTAAAGATAATAAGAAAATAAGTTGTTAAGGGCTCTATAGACCTACCGCAATTGGGACAGAGCAACATAATATGACAATAATATTTGCCAAAAGTGGTTTAAATTTTGCACCACCATGCCGTTAGAGTTAAAATATTGGTGGTAGTTTGCTTTTGCTTTTTCATCAATATGTATTATACTGCAATAAACTTGAGTTTAATAGTGCGAGAGAAACATCTAGGTATGTAACGTGAAGAACAAATCCAACAAATGAATGCAGAAATGGAGTTATTTAGACCTCGCCATCTAAGAAAAGACTAAAAAGCAAAAATCAAAAAAATAAATAAGTGAAAAAACATTGGAAACAAGCCTTTTTATAAGCTGCACTAAAATGTAAAAATTGTTTTTCACAAGCGATTATTTTTGCGTACAGGTTTGAATTCTAAAGTTTCTAAAAACTTCGAGAGTGGTCAAATGAATAAAGTGATTTTTGTAATGCCGTGGTGTTATGAGTGTTATGACTCCAAAAGCTTTTATTTTCAGAATTATAAACTGTAAGCAAAAATATTCTCTTGTGTTAGAAAAACTTTATTTTTTACTTTATAAGGCATCTTTGAAATAAAAGCTTTTTGTTAAAACGTTTTTTTATATATATTTTATTATACCATTTACATGAAATTTATATAGCGCTTTCAGCACTTTTCATAAGCTTTAAACAGTAAATTCGAGATGATGATCAAATCTGAATGTCAATCTACACTCTAAAAGTATTCAGCGTGTATGCAAAATAGCGCATAAGCTCTCTGGTATGTTATAGAATCATCATCACTGTTAAATTTGCGGCAACAGATAAAAAGTGAAATTTTGTAAAGCAGTGTTACTTGTTCTTTTTCCGTTATTTACAAATTCCATTAACGTACATTTTTTGAGGACTCTTCGATTAGCCTTCACCCATTCATGAGTATGTCGAAGCATATTAATTCATTTTTGCACTAAACTATATTCAAAAGCAATGACAGTGTGCGTGGAACTTTTGTAAAAAACTCTTCATGTAACACGCCTTAAAAATTAGCATCTCCTTTATTAATTTTTATGTAATTTCCAGTTTTGTTCCACTTTTTGGGAATTCCTTCACCATCAGAATGCTAAATCACGTTATGCATACACGCACACGTTGTGTGTAATTTAATTGCATTACATTAAAGGATAATACATCCGTAATAGCCATTACTTAATAGCCAAATGATTCCAAAACTTGTAATTATTAAAAGTTTTACGAAAGTTGTGACTGAAAAATAGCAAAACAAAGGCGCAATGGAAAGTCGTGTCGTTGGATAAACACATAAGAGAAAACCGATTAGAAAAATTACCAGGTTTGTCTCGGCACCACTCTAATTAAAATTAATTAAGCGAAGAGTACTAATTCGCGGAGAATGACACGTAATTTTACAACTTCCGGAACTTTTCGTGTAATTATCACCCAGTTAAATGTAATATATTTAATACGATTTTCTAGAAATGCACTTCCTCTGGACATTTTCCTTACGGAAGTCCCTTGCATAATAAACGCGTGAGATTATTGTTTGTTTAATAATGTAACATGTTATTAATTTCACTGAAGGTGAAATTGGTTAAATTAAATTTCGGGTATGAAAAACATCCAGATGATTTCAGTGGGTCAGTGAAAGTTCCAAAAAAATCGTAGACAAACAAACATTATTGTTTTGAAAATTCGGTCATTTTTTCTTGTGCTCAAGACTGGTAACACGTCGTAATTTAATGATATGGTGAATATTAATATCAAGGGGAGCACCCACAAGAATAATTAACTGTACTAGAGACAGTGACAGTGATGGTGCAAAAATTCCGATCAGTTAATTAATTTGGTTGCGACCGCAACCTTAATCCTTAACCTTCACCGGCAAAGAATATCAATTTTTCCACATATCAACTTTCATTAAACCCAATCTTGCACTTTCTCTTTCTTCTAGAAGATGATGACTTACCGGTAAACGCGAAGAAGAGGAGATAATAGCAAAGAACAATAAACACCACACTTTCTCGTTTCACTGTCACAAATACCGGCAAGTCTCGATGACCAGTCATCCTAACATTGGCCCTGTTTTAGTCTATTTGAGTAATTTTTAGCAGTGAAAGTCGATCAAGCGACCTGCACGATGGTCAATCGCCGTATGCATCGTCGTACGAAGAGTACCTTCACTTTTACAACCTCCTCCAACCACTCTCACCGGGATATGAGCCACACATGGGGATTTTTGATGATAACACTGAGTTGCGTAAGAGGGAGAAAATTCAGGTGCTAATGTTTTGGCACCCATTACAGTACCATCAATTATCCCATGCTTCCGGGCACATTTTTTTGAAAATGTGTCGTCGGATGTTGAGTAACAACAACACGAAACGGGAAGACAGCGAACAATCTACTTAACTTAATTGAGGTGTAGTTATCTTCTTAAACAAAGAGTGTTACTTTAGGAGAAACTAATTTATCTCAAGTTTCTTGATCGCGACTCGGCGAAACTAGCCCAAGACGGGGGAAAATTCTAGAATAGATATTTTGCCTACATACATAATAAAATACCACGTGGTTATATAAAAAGATTCAATTTGTTTCGGCTTCAACAATGTTTCATTGTTTCATAATTCAAAGTAGCGATTGACAGTAATTTGTAGTCGCTTATGTAAGGTATGAAGTTTCATTCAGGCAGCGAAAAAAGTTTTTCCACAATTAGGTCATGTTGTTATTATGGCAACAAAATGCGTTTTAAAATTTCCTTGTCAGTTAAGTAGTGAAATAACTTGTACTTTTTTAAACGAATTTTGGAAAAATTCTTTATCCCTAGATGTGGTCAAGTATAGCAGTTACATAAGTGCTATCCGAAAAAAATAATCCGAAAGTAGAATAGCACAATTTTTTTGACTGGAACTAAGACAAAATTTAAATTAAGTTCAGTAGTTCAACATTTTGTTTAATTTCTGGTTTAATAATAATTAACTGCATGTAATTACTCTACATATTTACAAAGTACGAGTTTGTGAATAATTCAATATCGTTAACATATTGTCATGTTGACCTAACGTAACACAATAAAAATGTTTTTCATATTTCAAATTCAAAATTCTAAAAGATTATTTCTACCGCAAAATGTAGCTTCTACCGAGTTTTTCCTGATAATCGTGATTAATACGAGTAAGCAAAACCGTCGAGAAATCCACTAAATTTTCGATCGTTTTCTTCATTATCACTGGAAATAAGTTTAGTATATTTTTGCGTTTATTAACGATTTTCTCAATAATTATTAGTTACAGGGCAATGATCTTTATTTGTTGAGGATACCAAATTAAAAGAGTTTTCTAATGATTCCAACTTAATAAAGTTACGTTTAATAATTCCGGAGTTATTGGTAAATAAACGTTACGGGTACCGAAATACGAGCAACAACTAGAAAACGTGTGTACAGTTGACAAAGACAGAAAAGTGCGTAAAACATTTTTGGATTTAGATTGAAAAATTTAATTTCATAAGCTTTGGAAAGTATAAGTTTTGTGAACATAAAAATCCTAAAAATTGACAACTTTAGCTAGCAAAATGCACATATGATTTTCCAGACGTAAAATTCGGTGCTGAATTCGATGACGCAGGTTAAAAAGACTGCAACGAATAGTTAAAAAAAAACTGGCGTTTATTGAGATTGTTCGCAATAATTAAAAACATACAAATAATTATAAAATAACTGTAAAATACGTGTACTCGTGGGTAGATGTAGATTTCATCCTATCAAAACCCTTGTGTTTTACAATTCCTGGCTGAAATCTTTAACTAGAACAACTTCGGGTTTTGAGAGTTTTTTCATTTTAAATTTTAATTTAAAACAAATTAATTTTGCTCGAAAAGAAGCTGTGAAATAACATACTCGTAGTAAGTAGGTATGTAACTTAACTTTAATTTGTTTTATGATTTCCAAGTGTTTATTGGCAGTATACTCTGGTTCAAAAATAAAGCAAACTTACAGAAACAGAATAAAATAACATAATTTAATCATTTTGCCATTGATTTTGACAACATTTTTGAAGAACATAAACTTTTTATTTTAAAAACATAAAACACCAAAATAAGTAATTTAAGACGCCTAGTTAACTAATTGATTTGATCAGATTGATCCAAAGCAAAAGCAATCTCGATTAATATGTGATGTTATATTTGGTCAGTTTTAGTTCCAAAACGTGCTTGAAAGGTTGAAAAAACGAATTGAACACTATTTTTGGCCTAATTTCAATTTTTTTTTATTGTTTATAACAAAATTTTGGGAAATAATTGCATTTATAGTGAAATAATAAGTTAAAACGCACGAAAATGCAAATAATAATAACTTAGTTTCTGACAGAAAATCGTATAATTTACTCAAAAAATAAAAATTAATAAATTTTATTTTCGACTACTTTGTACGTATTAGGTCCCGTCTAACTAAGGAAACACAATTAAGAATAATTATAAGAATTATAACAGTTATAATAACACCTCCGAATAACGTACACCTCAACACAACGGACATTTTTGTAGGAGCGTAACAAAAGTATTAAAAAATAGCGTAAGAAAACCTTTCTACAAAAAACGGACCTTCTTTTATAGCGTATACGGAAAAAAATTCCATAATTACCATAATATCATACAAGGTGTCTCAAAATTGGCAAATTCCGAGTTCAGAAAATTGTAAAGAATCACTTCAGTAGTCCAAATATAGAAAAAAATTAAGATTGGAGGCTTTCCCACAAATAATTTGAAGGTTACTCTTTGAATTACGCGTTTTCTTCAAATGCAAGCTAAACGAATGTTTATTGCGATGTGTGATGTAGACTGTAGATGAATGTTGAGAATAATAATGTGAAACTTTTTTTTTTAAATTAGTTTTATTTGGAGTAAAAAATGTTGAATTTTGGTATTTTCCGTCTGATTTTTATAAAAAATTACAAAATTTTAAGATTTTTTTACTCTAAAATAAAGATATTTTTTCGAAAAATATTGTTTTACATTTTTATTTTTCACAATCTACATCATAAATAGCAATACACACTGAAATTTTTTTCGCTTGCATTTAAAGAAAACGCTATTCAAAGTGCACCTAAAGAGCGTCTAGAAACCAATGTATTTTTGTGGAGAAGCCCTAAATCTTTATTTTGTTTCTACATTTGAACTAGTGAAGTGATTCTCTACAACGCTCTGAACTCAGAATTCGACAATTTTGGGACACGCTCTATAATAGACTAAAAGAGTGGTGGTGCAAAGAATGAACATTAATTTCAAGGACCTTTTTGAAATAGATGAAAAAGTTTATGCCAAGTGTACATTTTTTTTTTTAGAAAAACATGATAAAAAGATTGATAATAACGATTGTAATAAAAGGAAAACTTGCCTTAGAACCACAGTAAACTCAAATTGCCTGAATATTTTGAACCTGTTAAAAATATCTGAATTTATGTGTCATGTAAAAAAATATTATAAAAAATAACCAAAACCTAAAAACAACCAAACAAGAATTGAAGATTTTACAAAAAATCTGTTTATTTTATTTTTAACAATTTTGTTTTCATTTTGCAAAAATTTTTAGTTATAATATACCAAAATATGTTGTATCAAAACTTTAATAACAAATGTTTATACTGTCACAAATCTTACAGATATCAACCTAGTCAAAAAAATTGAAAGAATTAAAGTTATACAAAATATATTTAATCGATGTAACACACATACCTCGCTTATTTAAGAATTCTGCGTACAAGTAAAAAAATTTGTTATAAAAGATATTTTTGCTGCTGTTTTAAATTTGAATCTGTTTGGTGAGCGGTTTATGGAATGATGCTTAATAGTATCTATATTATATTACAAGTGATAGAAATGCATCACTATATGCGAGTGAGAATTGTGACCAACGAGTGCGCTTGCGCACTTACGGACACTTTTCAGGAGCTTTATAATGGCATTTCGATAACGCGTGATATACGACGTTTTATCTTACAGGTGCTGCATTGTAAAATAAAATTATTTATTTAAAATTAAAATAAATTTATTTATTTAATGTTAAGTGAAGGGGGCGCTGCTGGTGAAATTGGCGGGAAATGATGACGCGTGAGGCGCGTACGGGCAACGCCTAGTTAGTTGGAAGGACACTGTGGCAGTGTCAATGTCGTTGTTGAATCTAATTTGCTAATAAATTAGTTTTTGGGTGAATTCCGAGTTTCATTTACAGAGCAGCGGTAGGATATTGCTCAAATAATCGTTTCCGATAGAGAGTGGTGAATTGTGGTGATTTTGTGAGGAATTTGTGGGTCGCCAAGGCAAGGGCCAAAAATTGAAGTTTTGGGAATCTGTACCGTTTCATTCGTAACAAAATTGTGTTTTACGACTTGAAATCGAACAAATCAATCGGGTGCTAGCCGAATTTATCTGGTTTTTCTGATTTCTGACGAGTTCTAGGAGTTACGCAACCACACGCTGTCAATTTTCATTTGGGTGTGGCTCAAAAGGCGCGAAAAGTTTTCTGGTGAGATTTTCGCAATGGGGCGTCACAGGTACCGAGGAAATGTGGACTCGGACGACTCGGACTCAAGTGACGATGAGCCACGGCCGAAAAGGTCCGCGCCTGGGGTCTCCAGTACAGTAAATTCACCCCCAGTTTCGGCCGAGTCCGCTAGAATCGCGAGACTTGAGCAACTTGTGGAAAACTTGAATCGACGTTTGCTAAACCGCAATTTTGAGCACACATCAGGACAAGTTGGCATTAAAAGTGACCTGATTCCTGAATTCGCTCCAGGAAACCCCAATTTTAGTACCACTAAGTGGTTGCATAAAATTGACCAGTTGGCTCTCGTGAACGGTTGGGACGAACGTACAACGATTTATGGCATGATAAGTCGACTCAAGGGGTTGGCCAAGGAGTGGTACGACAATCTCGATCCCTCAGCATACGACCGGAGCTGGGATGAATGGAAACGTTTGTTACAAGCCACCTTCCCCGATCACCACGATTATGCTTCCACACTTCGTAAGCTAGTGAATAGGGTGAAGGAAGACGGCTTGTGACATAACAGGAACGAATGCAGTCTCCTGTCTTATTGATGGAATCACTGATGTGACTCTCAGAAATGGGGCTAGAGCAGGGCGTTACGTTACACCCGAAAGCTTGTACGCTGAGTATTTGTCGACTCTGAGATCCGAAGGTGACAAGCGGGATACGCTCGCAAAGCAGGCGCCTCGGGAAAGGAGGAGGTTCCTTCCAAGTCGAGTCGAAGCACAAAAACTGTATTCGTCAGTTCGGTGTTACAATTGTCGTAATCGAGGACATGTTGCGACAAAGTGCCCGAAACCAAGAATTGAGTGCAAGAAATGTGGTCGCATTGGACATGTGGATGCTGAGTGCCGACGTGGTAACGTAGTAAAAGAAAACATGTCTAAGCAGGCACTAACGACAAGTGTAGCTGACGCAAGTAATAATAAGAATTATTACATAGACATTAAGGTCAATGGTAAGCCGACGCGAGCTTACATTGACTCAGGAGCTGAACCGGTCCTTGTCAAGCAAAGTGTTGCTAGAGAATTGGGACTGATGTGGCAGCCAAGTTTACATTTGATTCGTGGTTATGGCCAGGGAATCACCAAAGTGCATGGGGAAGTCGAAGTAGAGCTAGAAGTGGATCTTGTCAAGGCAAACGTAAAAGCTTTGATCGTCGAAGACAGTGCACAACGTGTGCCTGTCATAGTGGGACAGACCTTCCTGAATGCGGGTGCTAATACGATTATAGCAAATGAGGAAGCTGTGAGAGTAGTTGACGGAAACAACGAATCGATCCAAGCATTTCTAGGCCAACTTCCGACACGAAAAGTTGCACTTTGGGCGGAAGAGGAAACAGTGATCCCTCCTCAATCCATTGGTTGCATACGAATCAAGGCAAAAGACGATTGGTGGAAAGGAGCTTATTACGTTGAAGGGTGTCAACGTCCGAGACCAGGGTTCGAACACGTTGTTCATCGGTGTGTCACATGTGATGGAGGCCTAGTGACCGTTCGCAATCTATCGCACCAAGATCTGGTCTATCGAAAGGCGCAAATCGTTGCGAGAGCTGAGCCTTGCGAGCAGGAAAGGACAGCTACGACGGTGAGTGTGTTTTCTATGGGGAAGGTTGAGGTAAAGAGTTTTCAACGGTGGGAACTTCTTACACAAGTCAATAAGAATCTAGACCCGGCTCAGTTCGAGCAATTGTTACAACTCGTTAACGAATTTCGAGATTGTTTTGCACGAAATGTAGCGGAAATAGGTGCCACAACTGCGGCAGAAATGAAGCTAACTTTGACTGATGATAAACCTGTAATTTATCGTCCTTATCGGTTATCGCATCACGAAAGAAGAATTGTTCGAGATATAGTAAATGACTTGTTAGGTAGCGGAGTCATACGAGAATCAGACTCGCCATATTCGAGTCCCATACTGTTGGTGCGGAAGAAAGATGGGCAACACCGTATGTGTGTTGATTATCGGCAATTAAATTCGAAAACAATCAAAGATCGCTTTCCGTTACCACGAGTAGACGAACATTTGGATAAACTAAACGGTGCAAAGTTTTTCACCACACTAGATCTCGCGAGTGGGTACTATCAGATCCCAATGGCCACCGAATCGATTCCAAAGACAGCATTTGTTACGCCTGATGGGCATTACGAGTTTGTCCGCATGCCTTTTGGTCTAGCCAACGCTCCGGCAGTGTTTCAGCGAGCTATGAATAAGGTGTTGGGTCCATTACGGTTTCAGACCGCTTTTTGTTACATAGATGATCTTCTGATACCTTCCAAAGACTTTGAAACAGGTCTTAACAATTTACGAACGGTGTTTCAATTGCTTCGACAGTTCGGATTGACTCTAAAGCTGAGTAAATGTTGCTTCTTTGGAAGTCAAATAGAGTATTTAGGGCATGAGATCAGTGCGGAAGGCATTAAGCCAGGCGAGACAAAAATCAAAGCGGTGACAGCTTTTCCCAAACCAACAGACGTACACAAACTTAGGCAATTCTTAGGTTTGTGTGGGTACTTTCGAAAGTACGTGAAAGATTACGCAACAATAGCAAGTAGTTTGACGAGTCTCCTAAAGAAAGGCAGTGCATTTGTTTGGGAAGAAGCACAAGAGCGGGCTTTTCAGACTTTAAAAGACATCTTGACGAGCAGACCAGTTCTTGCAATTTACGACGCGGAAGCTGAAACGGAGTTACACACTGACGCTTCTAAAGTTGGAATTGGTGGCATTCTGTTGCAACGACAAGGTGATGGATCTTTGCGTCCAGTTATGTTTTTCAGCCGACAGACGACCAAAGAGGAACAAAGGTACCATTCGTACGAGCTAGAAACGCTAGCGGTGACTGTAATGCTTTACGAACAACCCTTACCAAGAGAGATTTGATTCCACGAATTGGGAGATGGTGGTTGTTGACTTCTGAGTTCGACTTTACTGTAGAATACAGACCTGGCAGTAAAATGAATCACGTTGACGCTTTGAGTAGAAATCCGGTATTAGATCCTTCGGAGCCTTCAGTGGAAGTCTTGCATATTAATGTTAACGATGATGATTGGATTTTAGCTGTTCAAATGAAGGATGCGAGATGCGCATTGTTGAAGGAAATATTGGAAAAATCACCGACGAACGCTGAAGAGCGTGCCATTCACAAAGAGTATAAACTAAAAGATGGTCGAGTATTCAAACAGACTGAGTCAGGATTAAAATGGGTCGTACCAAAAGCGGTAAGACGCCAGATTTTATTAGCACACCACGATGGAATTGGCCATTTATCGAATGAGAAAACTTTGGCATCTGTGTCGAAATCTTATTGGTTTCCTTCAATGCGGAGGTATGTTCATAAATATATTTCTAGCTGCTTGGAGTGTCTCTACAATAAGGAAGCCGGAGGAAAGCAGCCAGGATTTTTGAATCCCATACCTAAGAATTCGCAACCATTTGACACATTGCACATGGATCATTTGGGACCATTTGTAAAGAGCAAATCACATAATTCTTATCTTTTAGCTATTATCGATGCATTTACTAAATTTGTCTTTCTCAGGGCCGTGCCTAATACTAAGGTGGGCCCTGTTTTATCATTTTTAGCTTCTCTTACAGGAATGTTTGGTGTACCTAAACGTATAATAGCCGATCGTGGGGCTTGTTTTTCTAGCAAAAAGTTTAAGACACATTGTACCGATTTAAACGTTAAATTAGTACTAACCGCGACTGCCACACCACGGGCTAATGGCCAGGTGGAGCGATTAAATCGTACGATTTTATCTCAGCTTGCTGCTAGCTCGAGAGAAGAAGAGAAATGGGATGACTTTGTGAGTAGAATTAGTTGGGGTATTAATTCTACGCCGAATTCGACTACGGGCAAAAGTCCATACGAATTGTTGTTGGGGTATACACCTCGACATGCTAATGACTCAATCCTCACCAACGTGGTGACAGAGGGTGTTCATGATGGTGAATTGCCACGGACACGAGCAGACGTTGCTCAGCGTGTCGAAAAGGAACAGCAGAAGCAAAAAGAGCGTTATGACAAGCGACGCTGTGCCCCAAAGAGATTTAATGCAGGTGATCTCGTGTTGGTACGCACCACGCGAGCTTCAAACGAGGGCAAAAGTCGGAAGCTGTTACCTAAATATTCGGGACCGTACCGAATTCAGAAAGTGCTCGACTACGATAGGTACGTCGTGACGGACATGCCGGGGGCGACGCGTTCCCAAAAACGATATGAGGGTGTTCACTCAGTGGACAAATTGAGACATTACGTTGTCGCCACGACGAGTGGAGACGAAACAATAGGCGATGTCAGTGACGAATGACTGAGTTCGCTGTGAAGCTGAGTGAAGTTCAACGTGAACTCACGATTTTGGGCCCAAATGTTGTTTTTAAGCGCTTTACGTTGAAACTCATGAGTTAATGATTTGTTATTGTTGTTATTGTTCTTGTTCTTGTTATTGTTCTTCTACTTATTCTTGAGGTTACTGATCTTGTTGGTATTGGTGATCTTATTGTTGTTGTTGGTAGTGTTCTTATTGTTGTTCTTAATTAATTCTCAACGTGAGAAACACGATTATGATTATTTTCAGGTTGTTTATAAATAGTTCTTAAGTGGGACTCGGGCTGTAGATGTATACTACGGCTCGGATACATGGTATTGGTTAATTACTTGTTTTAGAAACACCGGTGGTTCCCCGAGGACGTGGAACAAGGAAGCGTGGCCGACTGTTAAGTGAAGGGGGCGCTGCTGGTGAAATTGGCGGGAAATGATGACGCGTGAGGCGCGTACGGGCAACGCCTAGTTAGTTGGAAGGACACTGTGGCAGTGTCAATGTCGTTGTTGAATCTAATTTGCTAATAAATTAGTTTTTGGGTGAATTCCGAGTTTCATTTACATTAAAAGATTCTCTACCGGTGTCCGTTGTTAAGAGGTTTTACTGTACACACCTAGTAATAGTACTCATGTCTATAATTAATTAAAACTAAAAATCAAGAAAAAAAACGATAATGATTAATCATTTCTATAATCAATATCACCGACTCTCCGAAATCTTATTCAGCATATTTTTTTCGAATTTTTTTTATTGTGGTTATTATTATTATTATTATTATTATTATTATTATTATTATTATTATTATTATTATTATTATTATTATTATTATATTATATGCTACTATAATATTATTTTTTATTTTTTATACAAAATATGAAACTGAACACTTATTTTCATTCAGTTTTCAGTTAATGTTCGGCTATTGCTTTAAGATCATTGTTTATTTTGATTGCATACAGTATGAATAAACGTAATTGTTTCATTATAAAAAAATCAGTTGCGCCTGTTTTAGACAGTGTTCTACACCAAGTTTTTATAGGCTTCCGTATTACCAAAAGGTGGCACTAAAAGAGAGAAACACACATGAAACATATCTTATCTGACCTTTAAGGTCACTAGTTGCCATGCTTAATTCAGTGAAGTTTTCCGTGTTAAATAGTCACTTAAACGTAAGAAAAATGTCAGTGCAAGTGCTCAAAGAAATATTTACAAAATCGGTGGAATCTGTCCAACCTCAAAACCTTATCACTAAACAAGTGAGCGTCAGCTCTGGCCATCTAACGGTTTGTGGCCACACTTACCCGTTACACAAACCTTGCTACGTGGTAGGATTCGGCAAAGCTGTGTTAGGCATGGCTTTAGAGCTTGAGAAGTTACTAAAGGACAAACTGAAGATGGGGGTAGTAACAGTACCAAAGGGGATATTTGAAAATTTAGAAATTCAATCAAGCATTAAATTTATCGAAGGTGCAAGGAATAATATTCCCGATGAGGAAGCTTTGAGTGGAGCTTTAGAGATTAAAGCTCTCGTGGAGAGTTTAGAAAAGGACGACTTGTTGATAGTTTTGATATCTGGCGGAGGCTCGGCTTTACTGCCCCTTCCCAGACCTCCAGTCACCTTGACGGAGAAGCAGAATTTGATTAGGGAGCTATCGATTCGAGGAGCGGATATTTTAGAACTTAATTGTGTCCGCAAGCAAATATCGGTGCTAAAGGGTGGAGGATTGGCCGAGTTGGCCTTTCCGTCTCGAGTTATCTCGTTGATTCTGTCCGACGTTGTTGGGGACCCTCTGGATTTTATCGCCAGCGGTCCAACTACCCCCAATTGTGATAATGGCAAAGATGCCATCACAATCATCAACAAATACAAGTGTTACGAGGGCCTTTCGGCCGCGATGCGAGCCGTCCTAGGCCAGAAAAGAGAAAATTGCTATTTTCCGCCAGTTAAAGACGGCAAATACGAACACGTCGATAATTTCGTAATAGGAAACAATCAAATTGCGGCGGAAGCGGCCCGCCAACACGCAGCTTCTTTCGGTTTTCAATCAACAATAATATCAACTTCGGTAACCGGCAATGTGGCGCAGATAAGTCAAATTTACGCCGATTTGGCACGCACCATTTGCAATTCATCGAGCAAACAAACGCTGAAAGATTTCCTGGAGACGTGCGGGTTGTGCGTCGATCCCAGCGCTGTTGATACTCTAATTAGCTTCGATTTGGCCAAAGAGATTTGTGTAATAGCCGCTGGTGAGCCGACTGTTGTGGTCAATGGCAGTGGAAAAGGAGGACGCAACCAACAATTAGCTTTAGAGCTTTCGGTTCGACTTAATAAGCTTAACATAAAATCGGCGGATATTTCATTTCTCAGTGCGGGAACAGATGGAATAGACGGCCCAACTGACGCCGCTGGAGCAATTGGAACTTCGGATTTAGTTAATAATAGTCTCGAGGAGAATATTAAACCCGACGATTATTTAAACAATAACGATTCTTACACGTTTTATTCCAAATACTTGCAAGGGGAACATCTTATCAAAATTGGACACACGGGCACCAACGTCATGGACATACACGTAATGCTCATAAAACCGAAGCGGAAGTGAATGCTAAAAGGAAGCCAGCGGCTCGATGAATGCTTGAACAGTTCAAATCCAAAAATTTATTTTTAATGTTTCCTCGACTTGCTGGTTTCAATAAAACTTTGGCGCTCTAAATATTGATTTATTATGGCTTTCACCTTTCCCATTGAATATTTTTTTTATAAAACTTAGTAATAAAGTAATAGATTCAGCTTTAACCATTTCCTTATTTTAATTAATTTTTTCTCTTGGCTTTTAGTCTGGTGTTAAAACGCTGATTACAGCGAAACTAAAAGAGTTAGGAGAAACATCCAACGTTGTTAATGTAGAATAGGAGGCGGAACTAGCTCTTAATTTTTGGATGGGTCAATAGAATTTTTGTTGAACCCAAAATGTAATTTCAGTAATAAATAATCTAATCTTTTTTTCTAAAGTCTGTCTAGATTTCATTTTATTTTTTCTGCTATCAAAATATTTAAACTGATTGAAGAAAGTTGGAAAGTTAGTAAAATAAAAAATAAATTTTAAAAGCATGACAAATAATATGAAATGTGTTGTCTATGAATTTTTTTATCGTTTAGAGTTGTACCAGTTTTGTAACTTCTAGCAAAAAGTGTACGAACAGACTGAATCCTTATTTGCTTAAAATACTATTAAATCTCAGTTTGTAAAATATGTATTTAAAACTATTGTTACTAGTTGTTAGAGTAGTAAGATAATAAGTTAAATAGACTTCGCTCTTTCTGATTTAATTTTACATTAATTATTATAACCAAAAATGAAGTTTTTCGTGTGTCATTGATTTACAAAAAATGTCTAGGTGTTCTTTATGATTTTTCAAGTTCGACGCTGAAACTATAAGAAGTATTTGGAAATCTGTTTTTTTTTTAATATTTTTTTAATGTATAAAGTATAAAGCATACGAGTATGTTGCTTTAACTTAACTCAAGTTTTTACCAAAATTATTCTGATTTGTATAAGTTTACAAAATTTTTATCTCAGTTCCATTCTAAAAATTTTGGCAAAATAGAAAAAATCAAAGTTAATAAACTAACCAGACTAATGCAAGAATAGCCCAAGTTTAACGAGAAAATAGTTTGTAGAAATAGTATTTTTTAAAATAATATTCCACTGGTTCTACAATTGTAAAGGTAGTTTTAACTTATTTTTTTTTACTCACAATTTTTAATAAACGATTAGGTATACGTAATTGCGCTAAACTTTAATCTCTTCGGCGCGGATTTCTAGAGGAATTCGGATATAGAATTTTAGCTACCTGAGACTTTAGGAAGGAAATAAATAAATAAATAAATAACAAGTATTTTCTGCGACATTCAAAAAAATTTGAGAAAATGTAATTTATACTTTGCGGATATTTATTTTTTAAACATGTAATAAAGATTACCAGGATTATAGTGTAGGCTAGACAATAATAGCATATACAATGTGTTCAAAAATAGCTGTTTATCAAGTCACCTTGATGAAATTTGAAGGTACTGTGCCGCTTAGTTTAAATTGTGAATGCCGTCAAAGTGGCAGATCTGTCAAAATAATTCAAAAAGCCATCGCATCTAAAAACGAAAAAATACACAACAAGAAAATTCACGGAAATATAAAACACAAATCAAGACAAACATTACACTTGAAACAACTTTGCCGAAAAATGCAAAAAATGTGAGTAAAAAGTTAATTCAAAGATTTGACAGAGATGACAGCACTCAGAAAGTACAATTAGTATTATTTGTATTGGACGAAGTGGCACATTGAATTTTAATTTTATGGACGACTTGATAAAAAACTTTTTTTGATCACATTGTAGTACTTACAGTGTGTTTTTTAATGATTTTTATCTAGTTATCTGTGAATTTCTCATGTAAAATCCGAAAATGCCGCTTCATAGAACTAATGATAAGTTTTTAGACATCGAATATTACCATTCTCCATTTATTAAATCTTGAAATCGGAAATACGCTTCAATAATAAAAGTGTTTCCTTGCATTGTAACAACTGAGTTGCATTTTAACAAAATTTTTTAAAGAAATTAATTGAAGTTTACAACTGACGGATTTGACATTTATTGACAGAGGATTTATTGAGTACAGCTGTACAATTTTTTTGCATGTAAACTAATTTTAAAGTTAATTAGATGAGAATCATTTAAAAACAGTTTGTACAATTACATGCAATAATATTTCGCAGCGTGTATCGAGAGCTGAGTAAGCTTTTAGTATCAATAACAAAGAGCTTGATTTCCTAGTTCGCTAGTTTCGCCACTTACAAGGTTTTAAATGGTTTTAAGACATTTATTTAAAAAACATTTTTTGGTGTTTGGAAATTTATTATTTTTTATTTTCTCAATTACGACAAAATTATTTGAAAAAAAGGGACTGTTTTAATGTAACCAGCATAAAATGACTCGAGGACTTCATTGGCGCCAAAAAAATTGCAAAATGTTTAATAGTTTTTTACTAATGTTTTTTTTATTTTATCTATTTTAACTTTTGTTAACAATTTTCTCGAAAATTTAAATAAGCTTAATAGGGTTACATGTAATAATTTTGAGTTATTGCTTGATAAATGCTTTGGATGCCGAAAAAGTCCAAATTTAGACAAAAAATCGGAAAAAAGAACTTCTTGAAATCGAAGTTATTGACTTTGTTGCACTTTTAATGAATGTAGAGTGTACTAAGGACAAAAAAGTGTAAAAATGTTTTTTATATTTTTTGAAAGTGAAATGATTACCATAAATTTAAGCTAAAAATTTTAATATTATTAGATTTTTGTAATACGTAAAATGAACCGTAGAAATCGCTGAAACAAACTGTTGCTCTGGGAATTCTAATTTTCCAGCAATGGATTTTTTTTAATAAAAGTGAATATTTTGCTGCAATTTAATTTTAATTAATAATAAGGAATAATAAGAAATTTTAGAAAAATTCACATCCAAAAAATTTTAAACTACATAAATTACAATGACTTGAAACTAGTATTTAAATTCTCTGTGGATTTATACTTTTGTATCTAGTATAGAAGAAGCACAAATCAAAAATTTATGCTTTATCAATTTATCATACACGTACATTTACAGTTTGAAAAGGTGGCAGAGTTATTCGCAATTCGCAACAAAACAGAAAAGAGCGCATACAGCAGCATTTTCTCAATGAATTAATAATTTTGAGTGAGCCAGAAAAGTGGAAAGCTCAAGGGTGTCTTTCAATTCAAACAAAATAACTTTTACCTAATAATTTATTAAACTATATGTTAGGACCAGTTTTATATTCCAAATAAAGAGACTTATTCCTAATGTTGATTTGGAATGTGAAAGTTTTGTCAAAAAATCCATAGCTACTACCACATTATAAACTACATTTTATGCAATGCTCCTTTAAATTTGTTCATGAAAATGCCTTTTAGACACAAAAAGGTTGTATTGTCGTGGTAAATTAATGCTAATTAACGGAAAAACGTATATTTTTGCAGCGATTTAGTTTATTTTTAAATAATTATACTGAAACTGCTCGCCGGAGCTTACAAAACAAACCCATTCAACTGTTAATTTAATTTTAATACTTTAATAACACGCAAATTTGAAATAAGTTTCCGGTAATTTAACCCTGAACCCTTTCAACACCCGAACCCATTTTTTCCTCTTTTTTGCTGTTACTTTTGCATTAATTATCAAAGGAACCTTCTGTAAATGACAGTTGTAAATTAGATAAAAACATTTCCCGGAATAAATCTCCGCTAATCCTGAATTTTAAATCATCAAAATATGGTAAGGAATGCAGCGGTGAAACTTTTCCAAAGAAAAACACGGCCCAACTTTACCTCACAAGTGTATTATTAATAAGTTTTAAGTTGATTTACATTTTTTCGTTTTAATTTCTAATTTTATAACACGGCTACAACCACGCGTTACACTTTTTGTTGTTGAACTGGGTTTGATTGATTCATTACTTATGTGTGCCCTTTCGAATGACAAACTTCCACATACATGTCAACTGTGTGATTGCTTTAAATGTTAAATAATGTTTGTTTTTCCCCGACAACCTCAGTTAAAGTTACCGACCGAATCGCAACGAAGCGACACGAATCGATATCATCATGGTATGTATACTGCGCAACGCGAAATGTGCTCTTAAATGAAACGCGTGTTGCCTACCACACCGCATTGCACGTTTGACAGCTGACGTGATGGTTGGTGTTATTGTAGAACTGTCAAAATTGTGAAAAATACGACCGAAATGATGAACTGGCGGTGGTTTTTCAATATTTTGGTCGGACTTTTGTGTCTCGTCGTCGATTTTAGTGACACGCAGCTGGTCATCAACGTCCGAAACCAGGTTAGTTTTCGGAGGGCATGTTGTAACCTTAAACGCAAGTTCGACACTATGTTTACACGTTTGCCGATTGAAGATGTCATGTTTTCGTGTTTTTTTTCCCAAAAAAATAGCCCGCTTTTTCAAGAAAAAATATTTTTACTGTTTTTTTGACATCAAATATGCGGAAAATATTTATTACGATTTAATAAATTAAGTGCGCCATTTGATATTTTTCTATTATCGAATCGAATTAAAAAAAAATAATAAAAATTCGTTGATTCTTGTTAATGCTTGTAACTACATGTGTTTTTATTTACCTCTTTACTTTGTGCTTTTGATGTTTTGAAAAGTTTAAAAGGAGCTTTTCCTTTATTCGGGCGGCGACATTTCGAAGTCAAAAAAGGACAAACTGTTTATTTTTGATTGACGTGACTGCCATTTCTCCATTGAAGTTTAACTCAAAAGCTTGAGAAACGACTAACCAATATATTTTTCTGCATTCGTCGGTAAACTAGTACTTTTCGACACAAAAATGACCGAAATAGTCCACTAAGTCGGCTGCTTTTAAAAAAATTAAGGGATGTTAATGTACACCTCAGCAATAATTCCACTTTTTTGGTTGTTTGTGATTAAAAAATTATTTTTTTGTGCGAATCGCTTAAAAAATTAAGCCACATGAAGAACACCAACGTCGCATTTTTTCTCAAAATTAATTGTTATAATTTATTTAAGCACTTCAAAAATTATTAGCTACTGTCATTTTGTAGTTTTAATAAGAGATCTAATCATTATTAACTATGTATTTTAAGTTTTTATCAACCTTATTTAAAAAAATAATTTGGAAAAATGCGACGTTGGCATTTACATAGTTTAGTTTTGAAAAAGCTAATGTTAACTAAATATGAACCATGAAATGAAAAAATAGACCGGAGAATATACAGGATGATTTTTTCTAAAGTTAAAAAATATGTTGGTTACAAACAAAAAACATGTGTAATGTGTTCTATTATTACTAAAAATTGTTGTTTAGAAAAGTATATAGCGTGTTAGGAAATGGTTTAGCAAAAATTTTAAGGTACATAGAGAATGGCAAGACAAATCGATTAAGCAAACTTAATGTAAATCAAAATTGCATAGTTTTCCCAGTTTTCTCAAAAAATCGTTCTGAAATTAAAGTTCCAAATTTTGAGAACCGCTGAACTAGAATTATAAAAATTAGCGTGAATTTTAATATTATTGACAAACCAATTAACAATTAACTTTTTGGTCTACTACGTTATCCTTCTATTTCAAATTTTTGTTATTAAATTTTACAAAAGAAAAAACAATTTTTTTTGTCACGACCGACCCATGCACCTCCATCTCAATTTGGTTTAATGAAAAAATTAACTCCTAATAAACTACTATAAGCCGCACAGTGGCTTGTAACAGGTGGGTTAATAAAAATGTCTGAAGAAAGTACGCACTTGATAAGGGTTTTTAACTCGTCTGATTATGACAAATTCACATACGAAATATTGCTAAGCCGTCCTCTAACACCCTGTATAAAGTTATAATCATTTAATAAAAGCTAGTAAAATCTATTTGCATATTGACGTTAAATAATTTTATTAGTAAACACTTTCATTAAAATGAATGATTTTAATTATTTAACAGGTATGTTGGAAGTAGCTATGTATGAAAAAATATTGGCAATAGTATTTTCTTTTATTTGTCGCTTTCTGACAAAAATAGTGGCATTGTCTTGTTCAAACGATGCAAGTGGGTTTTATTTATTTTTGTTATTTTTTTTTCAGTTTGATAATTTTTTTAGACAATAATTTTTAGTAAAATTAGAACACATTGTACGTGATTGTACAAAATATAATCTTAGAAATGATGAAAACAAAATTGTAGGTTTCAATTGCTATTTAATTACTTTTTTGTTTTTGAAATCGGTCTATAAATATAAATTCTACAGCACCTGCCATTTTTTTAAAATCACTGTGTTTATTTTGAAAATTAATAGGCGCATAAAAATCTGCGTTTGCTGTCTATTTTTTTCTACACATGAGTTTATTCAGAATTTTTCAGAATTTTTCTATTGTATCGGACGGGACACTTGGCACATACTTTTAGGTTTCATTTTCTGTTTGAACATATCAATAGAAGTGATTTTTTCTTTATAGGAACTTAGTACTAAGTCAAACTTTTTGCAACCTACAATTTGTAAAATTTGCAATAGAGCAGGAAAAAGAAATACAAATTGATGACGGATGGGACACAAAAAAGACCTTTTATTTTTATCATTAAACAATCGTTATAAAATTCTGCTCATTTAAAAGGCACTAATTCTAATAACTATTTTTGAAGTAAAAGGTAGAAATTGTTGAATTTTTTGAAACCACGAAACCGAATAAAAAGGCAATGTGTAGCAACATCTGATTAACTTACTTTCTTTTACACGTGACACAAGAATTAATCTTGTTTATAAAAATAACTGTAAAAATTATTTACACAAGTTTTAATTATTCAAGATTATAATAATATTAAAATTAGACAGTGGAAATTAAAAATTCTTGATTTTTTTTAACGACCTAAGAAATAAGAGCAGCATTTATTGTTTGCAGTAACGGACGGGACAGCCACATTTACGAAAATAAAAAAGTAATGTTACTAATACATTTTCCGATTTACATGCTCTAAACTACCAAAAACTAAAAAAACATTCTTCAATTATCCAACAGTTGTAGTACGTCAGCTGTCTACAGTATGTTATGTTATCATCTACAAGGCAATGTATGCAAATTTTGGAACCCACTGAATTACTTTAATTTAAATGATTATCCTCTCTCATTTTCAATCCAAAAAAAAATAACTTTTGTCGCAAAATATACAGACTGATCCAGAACAACTGGCAACAGATCTGAAAGTATTTTTGATCATAATTTGCTACACTGCAACCGGATTCGGTCTTAATAATTATTTGACGTACAACCCCACAAAATTGTTGAATTATTGTTAACTGAAAGTGCACTTTATTGGTATCCTATAAAATTTTAATTCAGTGTTGCCAACAGACTCAGTATTTCTGGATCAGTCTGTACATTAAATATACAGACTGATCCAGAAATACTGAGTCTGTTGGCAACACATTTCAAAGTATTTGTGCTCGTAATTTGCAACACTGTAACCGAATTCGATTTCTCTTGACAATTACTTGACGTACAACCCCACAAGAATGTCAAATTGTTGTTAACTGGAAGAGTACTCCATTGGTATCCTTGAAAATTTAAGTCCAGTGTTGCCAACAGACTCAGTATTTCTGGATCAGTCTGTAGATTGTGTATTATTAACTGTCAGGTTGCATTATTTTTGAAACAGCTGTTACTATAAAATATACTCTTAACTGACTCGTCGTACTAAGTACTATTGTTTGAATATTTTTGTAGTTTTCAGTTAAATATTAATCCTAAAATTGTGTATAGTTTAATACCGATCTATTATGTATGAGCATTTAAGGGATGAGCCAAAATGTAGCAGACGTTTTAGATAAATAAATACTGAATTGAACATTAATTGTTTATTAGCCAAATGCAAGAGATTACTGGGATTTAATCTCTGAATAATTTAGCACAACATTAATAATTGTTTTTAAGAGTTACTTTTCAACAGTCATAGTTTCGTTTTAATATTTGAAAGGAGAAAGGGTTTCAAATCTAATTTTTTTTGTTTCTGTTTGATTATTTAAATTGATATTGTGGTGGCGCTATAAGGAGATCAAGTGATAGGTTTGGAACGCACGGAGTCCTAAAAACGCCTTAGAAGGGTTCTGGATAGCACTGGGGAGTTTGTTATGAGTCTATAAATACAATTCCTATCTGTTTTCATGAGGAAATAAAATTCTCTTAAAACAAGGCTTCACTATTTTATTCATGTGGATACGGATTACGAAATACGGTTAGTAGTGAGTTTGTTTCTATTATTAAAAGAATTGGGTGGAAGCAAGGTTTCGGAACATAACTAACGGAACTTATTTTATATTCAGTCGGATGATAAAAGAGATGGAAGCACGATATGAACAAGAAAGTTATTTGTATTTTGCTGAGAAACTGCACGATTTATACGACACGGTGGTGTTTTATCAAAAATAAAATATGTGGTATTATCGAAAAATGGCTTCAAAGATGTCAAAGGAAGGAGCTGAAAAACAATGAGAAGCACTCGATAACGAACTTTTGAAATATGGATAAGTGGAGTGGGAAAGCATACTTTTCTCTCCGATATTTCTATTGTGATAAAGCGTTAAATATTAATTTCCGCTTATCTCTCCCCACCTGAGTGTTGACTGACTGCATAATAATTAAATCGAAACGAGGAACTTTTAATCGCCTTAACTTTGTGTAGGTTAAATGAATAAATCCGAAAGCTTGAAACAAAATAGAGCTTTAGGATGATCTATAGCATTTTTAATAGAATTTTAAATGAAGAATTGCCCGACAAAATTTGTCTGCTGGGTAAAGTTTATGTAAATTGCAGTGAGAATAAGAATTAAATAATTGAAACGCCAGCAACGAGGTGCTGAAAAATTTCAAACTCACAAAGAATTTGTGATGTTGCAAATAATTTATACAAGCAGGCAAACCATAAATAAAAGTCCGGACACGAAAGTAAAGCTATATTTTCTATTCAGTTCCGGGATGGTCATCGGGCTTTGTTTTTAAGTCTTTGCCAGCGAATGTGAAGTATTTGTTCTATTTATTTGCAAAACGCTGTCACATTTGATACGGGTTTGGAACCATTTTCATTTCGCCAATAATAATAGGGGTGTTTCTTTGACGTCATTCAATCGATGAAAACACGTGGAAATAAAATTACCAACTTTCTTATTAGACACGGACGACACTAATTAAAAAACCTTTTTGTACCTACTTTATCCGCATAATAAAATTTAATAAGCCCGGCAATTTTTTATTTCGGGGAAAAATATAGATATGGGAATATAGTGAGGCCATTGTTGGATTTACAACACAGAAGCCTGGTTTTTATTGTCCAGCGTCTGGTGTACAGCTCCACGCTATCATAAAACAGCCCCTAAGACAATTGCGGCGAAAATTCGTGTTCATGGGTACAGTCACCCAAAATGAAAATGACGCGTTCATAAACTAACGAATTTTGAAGTTTGTTCCGACGTTTGTCAATTTGAGAGGTCAAAATAGTATATTATATAAATATATAGAGGGTTTAAAGTGCGGCATTTAATCACGCGAGTGGATCTCGAGGGCAACAACCACTCAAGGGATTTAGGCACTTCAAAATTATTTTTTTTTTGCACTTCCGCGACTACAGGTTCTAAAGAGGGTTATTTATTTCGTATGGAATAAATGTAATCCCTGTGACTACAGTTGATACTTTAGTCCCGGAAGTGCAAACAATATTTTTTAAATTTGTTCGCAAATTTTAATTATCAAGATTGAAGTATTTTACTCGTAGCCTGTTCCACTACATTTATTTTTTTTTGAATGAAATACTTACTTATTTTACAAGATTTGCTGAAGAAAGCATTTAAAATCGATAAAAACGTCGAAATTTTTGTTTTTTAATAATATGCTAATTTTTATCGCTTTAGTTTATTTTTGTGCGATATTGCATAATCAACAAAAGAAAATATATTGACAATTGTTGTGGTGTCATTCTTACTTTTTTAAATTCTCTAGCTGAAAAATCACGGAGGTTTTATCGGAATTGATTTCGTTTAGCTTAATTTGCTCGATTTAGTATTAGCCTATTTCTGAACAAGAAATTCATTGTACATAAATTTTTCAAAAATAATTTTGGTTAAAAGTGTGCAACTCAGAAGCACCAAGTAAAGTATGTATATATCTATATCTATATAATTCTTGTTTTTTTAGTGTTTTAGCATATTTTTCAGTCATTTATGTGATTTGATCCACCTTATTTTTTTTTTAATTAATTCGCACAATTTAGTGCATTACAATTTTATTTTGGAAGATCATACCAAAAGCTTTATTTGATTAGTTTCACCCGATTTGATTCGTTTTTGATCGAAATTTCTTCAGAAATAAGTCGAAAAACTACTGTTAAAAAATTTTACTTTTATATTTTTTAAGTAAGTAAATTTGTGCTAGAAGTTATATCCCATTTCAGTTCATAGTCGAATTTTACAGCAACGCATTTGCATTTTTTGGAGTGAAATGGAGCATAAACTGAGGGTTTCTGATGGGTTTTCTTAGCTCAAAATTTGCCGCTGGGTTTTAGTTTAAAACGGAATTCTTTTCTTATACAGAAGCTCTCAATTTCACTTTAAAAAATTCAAATGCGTTGTAGCAAAAATTTTACTATGAACTGGAATGAGATATATTTTACCTTAGTTTCTTATAAGAAATAATAAAATTAATATAGGTATCATTCAATTTACTCGATTAAAACACTGTTTCCTTTTTCGAATGTTTTGATACCTAGTGTGTAGAGCCACTAGATATAAAGGAATTATCTCCTAAAATTTTCTAGAAAACAAATCAAAAATTTCTCCAAGATAGCCCAAGAATTCGTTTTTTTGTCTATTTAAGTACGCTTTTGAGATAAAATTATTTTTTTTTTTAGAAAAAGCAGGTGTAAAATTAGTTTATTTCAACTAGATTTCAAAAAATCTATTTAATGCTGGTACTGGATCTTTTTACAATAAAAACATTTGGTCAAAAGTAATGTTAATTCTGCCTTTTTTGAGCTTTTAAGCAAGTTTTAGATCTAAGAGCTGAGCTTTCTTCTTGATATTCTTAGAGAAGACTGAAAATTTATCAATTCAAATTCAAAGTTATATTATTTTTGTCTTTTTTGAGCACTTTTTTCGGTCAGAAACGCAATTACATATTTCACAAATTAGTTAAAAGTAAAGTTCTTTTTTTCGAAAAATTTATCTAAAATAATCTAAAATTGATGTTATCTCATCTTTTGTAGGTCAAAACTGATTTATTTGGGAAAAACTGGTTAAAACGCTCTTAAAAATCACAAAATAAATAAATTTAATTATTTAGCTCGTTTTTAAGGCTCGTCATAATAAAACGAAAAGTCACATTTGATCGAAAATTATGTTTTGTTTTTTAGTTAAAATTTTAAATTTAGAGGCGCCACTAAAACAAACCGAGAAATCACCAAACTAGATAAAAAACTTGCTTTTTTGTTTTTTTTTCAGCCAAAATGAGAAATTAAATCGCAGAATCAACAAAATTGGTCGAAATAATTTCTAACTTTTATGTCTTGCTTTTTTCATCTTGAAAGGGTCATTGAAGCGTGAAGCGTCATTAAATTAATCTGTAATTAAATGCATGATTAACTGGTCACGTGACCAAATTGCACAAATTTTATTGGTCCATTCGATTTATTAACTTTTAACAACGAATTAAATTTTGACAAAGCTTTCTATAAATCGGTCCTAAGTTTTGTCTCTAGAAACATTTTGCTAAAACTGACTGAAAAATCATAAGATGTGATCAAAACTAATTTATCTTTCAGATAAGACACCTCAAAATCACAAATGAGAACACACTTTAAAATAAGAAGCTAAATGAAATGAAATGAAAAAGGACTTACCTATTCCTACCTTTTTAAGCCTTCAAATCCGCTTTCTTACCTAAATAAACCGAGTGGAAAAATCTCATTCTATAGGTTAAAACCCATGTTAAAAAATAACATTTTATAATTTCTGAGTTTAATTAGTACATTTATAATGCAGGCACGTATTTATTTTGCAAGAATTGGCAAAAATAATAAATCTTCAATTGTTCATTAATTCGAAGTGGTATTCTAAAGAAAATGAAATGTGTAACCCTGTTTTGTTGTACATCCTGAATTCTTAATGGCCCCCAACTCCAGGAGAAGCCTCCTCCAAGCGATTTATTGTCACAGTAGGTATTTATCAACTCTTTGGCCCTAAATTGACGATTTTTAACACCAAATCGCTGCATTCAACGGGCGCCTATTTATCAAAATTGTAACAAACTGGATTCGTAACCTCTCGAAAATTTGGCCTCTGTCTCTGGATCATAAATCTCACTTACAGGGTGTCGAGAGGCCAATTTTATTTTGATATTGTAAAATATCACGATTACTCGCTTGTAAAATGATATTTCTACCGTTGTCGGAGGTTTAATCATATTTGCCTCCGGAAAAGCGAATTAAGCTTTTCGAGAATTAATTATTACACGGCGTAACAACGCAATATTAATATGAAAGCGCGCCGCGAAATTTATTCTTATGTCAAATTACGGAATTTTGTTGTTCACGCAGACCCGGACAGGAATTTCGATCGATAATAATGGGATGGCAAATATTTTGCTCCGATCGATTCCTCCTTCAAGGTAAAATCTTTTCCAGCTGATGAAATTTTAATTAATTAACATAATTGCCTTAAATTCATCATCAGGTGTTGTCTTATTTATTTTCGGTGCGGTTAATAATTGACTTTGTCGTCATGGGATTGAATTATGGAACGGTGTGAGTCTCAAATTCTAAAACTTGGCGAAATTAATTTCAAAGGATGTGTGCAGTGTTCTAGTCTAGCTTGAAAGCGCTGCAGGTGGTTAGATGAAATCTTAATAGAGCCCATTAATATTTATAGCGGCTTGATAGCACGGGCTTTTTCCTCGTCGATTTTTTATTTATTTTGTAATAGTCGTAGAACAGGGTCCTGACTGTTGCTAAATATTTGATGATCATAAATTGGGAACGTTAATAAGTTTATAGGGAAGTTTTAATTACATCGTGAATTTCTCTGAGCTTTGTCTGCTGATAAGCGGCACAATCTTTTGTCGTTTTAATTGATATTTGAACCCTTGGGCCCATCCGAAGACTATAATTTAACTCTTCATTCGCGACTTCTTCCCCGGTCCAGACAAAGCGTTGTGTAAACAAGTTGTAAACCTTTGAAGCTGTAACGGGATTACGAAATTATAAAACCATCTTACCAAAGCAAGAAAATCCAATAAAGTACGAAATTAAATTGGAGCAGGGCTAGAGACCGAAAGCTAACAAGGTCAGATATAATGTTTGGAGCGTCCGCGGAAGAAAAAGGCGTCGTGACGCCCAATATCCAGCGTCGTCTAGACTTGAGGCCGCAATTTATAAGGCGCCCGCTGTCGGTTCCACACACGACGGATTTATCCGAACGATTTCGTCGGAAATATCGCCAGGAAATTAACTCGCATTAATCTCCAACATACGATATTATACACAGGACACGGCCGTAAAAACAACGTCGTCCACCAATCCATAAATTTTACATTACGACAGGACTGGCATTATTGGGAAAAACAGTCCTCTGAGGAATTTTTTAAGAGACTTGCGGTGTAAACTCCATCTAAATCTCGTTTAGGTGCGATAAAAAATGTATGTGGAGGTGGCGAAGCCAAAGAGCTAATTGAGATCATTACTCAAAGAGATCGACGGCAATAAATGGAAGTTTGCAACAAGCGGGGTTTTATAAAATATTAATTACAGCCTGGTATATTCACACGTTATTAGAGAGTCAGTCTCGTTACACGGGATGAGGAATTGTTCTAAATAACTTATACGTAATGCAAGGAAACGGCTTCCTCTCGGAAATTCTATCTACGTCCCGATTGGTATTAGATCAATAGGTCAGATGCAGCAACGAAATGGAAAATGTGCCAGGTGAGGTCGCGAAGAAATTTCTCAAAATGCCAGTGATAATTCGAATTTGTGGTAATATTTTGACACAAAAAGAAGCAAAAATTATAATGCTAATAATCGTAAAAAACTTATTTTGATGGATTTTGAATTATATTCGAGAGATTTCATCGAAGCAAAGTAAAAATTTGTGAGGTTGAATCGAAATTTTTTTATTTTATGTTTATTTGTAATTTGGAGTTTTCACAAGTTTATGTAAACAACACAAACCGAAATTTTTCTACGAGACTCCAAAGACAGCATATTCAGTATATTTTGCACCTAAGAATAGTCGCCATGATTATGTTGACACCCCATTTTGAATTCTATGCATCGCAAAAATTTTCTCTGAATTCTCTCCAAGAGGTCAATATCAATTCTATAAAACGGTGACCATATAACAAAATTAATGAGTTGCAAAATTAAACCTAGAAATGCCTTATCTACATTTGCCTAGAAATTTAGAGTGTTTTTCTCCAAAAATTTCATGTAATTCTAATATTTGTTTCAAAATAAAGTTAATGAAAATTTCGAAATTGCATCTTTAATGTTTTATGTCCTGTGAAACTAAAACAGTTCTGACACTTTTAACCTATGGTTTCAACTGAGAATAGTGTGACAACACTTGAATTATTTTGCAAAAAATAAACGGAAAATGACATAGTTTTTTCAGAAATGCGTTGTTTAATTATGCCGACAGATTTAGAATTAAATTTCTTACAAAAAAGTTTGCGAGACCATATCTCTATTTTCAATCGTTTAGGCTCCAAAGTCGGAATTGTTTCACTTTGCCGATGGTCAAGTATTGCGAAGTTAATTAATACCTAAATCGTTGAAGAGAGAAATATGGTGTTCCGAATCTTTTTGTAGAATATTTATTTCTCTAAATGTTCCTTACATTTTTTTGTATCTTCGACGGTATTCGCAGCGTTTTTTCGAATATAACATGGAACGCAAATTTTTGCGCACTGTTGCATATTTATCAAAACCCTGAGAATACGGTTGTTTTTCAGTCCTTAAAGTTATAGGAGTACAAAAAATGTATTTGGTCTGAATTTTTTTTTAAGTTTTAGTTGATTTTTGAGAAGATTAGGTTGGAAGTTAATTTTGTTAACGATTTTCTATAAGATTTAAAAGATATACAGAGTGTTCCGTTTCTGTTGTTACAGATTTAAACATGTGATAGAACATTGAATTTTAAGACAAAAGTTTTTTATAAAAATGTATCGAAGAATACTTCGTAAGGGAGGAACATCCTCTAAAAGGGTGTTTTTTAAGTGGGTTTTTTTCAATATTTCAGAAATCATTACAAATCAAATTACAAACTTTGGTACAGTTAATAATCTTTATACGCCTAATCGAATTTGAGGATCAAATGTAGAAATTTTAATCAGGGGCGTCCTAAACTTGGGGGTGTAGGGTGAAAACTATCTTAACTATTTTGGCTTTAGTTTTTTGACACTTTCAGCAACAAAGTTATAAGTTTTATAGTATTTTACACAAAAATTGTCTCTTGTGTTGTTTCGATACTACTCACCGTTTTTGAGTAAAATCGATTTAAAGTTTATGTTACAGGGTATAAACCGCATGTAAATCAGGGAGCATGACAAGAGCCAAACTGAAATATGGTTCTTTTGTTGTTAGACTGCATCAGTTTGTAAGAAAATGTCGACGTTTCGCCCGTTTTTGTAAGGGGCATCTTTAGAACCGGTTCTGGCTGCGAAAGTCTGTTTATTCCTAATTTGCATGTCTGTTACATAAATTTTAAATTAATTTTACTCAAAAACGGTGAGTTTTTGTGTAAAAAAACCATGAAACTTAAGATTTTGTTGTTGAAAGTGTCAAAAATTTAAAGTCAAAATATTTAAAGTAGTTTTTAATCTACACCCTCCTACTTTGGGACGCTCCTTATTCAAATTTCTTATATTTGATCCTCGGATTTGATTAGAGGTATAAAGATTGTCAACTGTGTCAAATTTTGTAATTTTATCTGTAATGGTTTCTTAAATATTGACCTAGGGGGTGTAGCTCCCTTACGAAGTATTTTTTGATACATAATTATAGGAAACTTTTGTCTTAAATTAAATGTTCTATCACCTGTTTAAATTTGTAACAATAAGAATAGAACACCCTGTTTATCCAGAATCGCACAAAATTTTTTGGTAGGTTATACTAATTTTTTTCAATTTGTCGTTTCATGCCAAAAACCTTGAATAAAGTAGTAATAATAACCATTTATAACTAACTGATTTATAATGCATGTAAATGTAACTATCATTAGTTTAGAATATTAATGCGATAGCTTTGTAATGCGTTCTGGTTGCAAAGCAGATAAATGATAATAATTTCATTTGTTCGGAATTCTATTGATCTGTTTCGATTTACATTTTTTTAGATAATTTAATTCTTTTTAATCGAGTCGTGTTGTTAGAATATATGTTTTTGTAATTTGCCGCCATTTTGATGCTTTAATAGGCATCTTAAAGCACTCAACGTCATCAAGTGCGATTGTGTAATAGCCATTATCTGACAGAACATTTTACGAAAATTTTTAGGTTGGCAAGGAGCAAATTCGGGACCGTATTTTTGCTAATTAAAGGGGCGTTCATGAAAGATTACCTCTATTATCATCCATACTCTTGTTTTTTCACAAATTTTGGATAAAACAAAAATTTTAAATCAATTTTTTACTTTTAAAATTGAAACATTACCAACCGTCACAAAAATCTCTAAATTGACTAAAATAATAATTTTTATTTAAAAACTGAAAAAAGAGGGCAAATTACAAAAAATAGTATAAACATCGTTTCATAAGACCTTAAAAAGCGCTAACGCCACTCGTTTTTGAAACTGAATTCGTGCTTTAAGACTGGTTTCATCAAACTTGTTTTTTAATATATACTATTAACGTAATGTGTGACATAATTCGATTTCCTTGTTGTGTTGCGGAGACAAAGATGTTTAAATTTAAATTAGGAAAGTGCTCTTTTGATTATATTTCTTATTAGCTAAGTTATTGTAACATAAACTACAAGGAGGTGGGTTAAAGTTTAATAGCTAGAAATTTTAGTTAAGTCGGTGCATAAATCAGATAAATTTATGGATTCGGGGAAGGCGTGCGTTGATTTCGATTTAGGACTCGCGTAAAACGCACTACCTATACCAATGTCTCTGGAGACTAACAAGTTAATAATTGGGGTTATCATTTTAGTCGTCGCGAGTGTGTTGAACAACAAATTAATTTGTAGTTACCAAAGTGCTAGTTCTGTATCTGATAGTGTTATTCATTCATAAACGCCGACAGTTTACATTTTCGTTAATTTCATTTGGTTCCAATCCTGCCTATAGAACGCATTACCGAAACAAATGGGATCAAAGAAAGTAAATTTCAAGGATCAAAGTAAGTCGTCTGCAGACTAAATCTCTTACATCTAAATCCGAGCGATGGCATTGGGTACGGTATTGTGAAGGCGTCGGAGCGAGAGCTCTAAAAATAAAACTATTCGTTGGAAAGTGCCGTGGCTACAAAGAAAAAAAGTAACCAGTTATTGATGTTTCCGACGTCTGTTTCATTTCGGTTTTTCCTTATTCCAACATTTGCAAACTGCAATTATCTAAGTGGGAACACTCCTCTAACATATTAACTTGGGTGCATGCGACCTAATAAATATTCCGACTGTGTTCAAGTGGTCTAAAGCCTGCTATTTGCCATCCGGACGACCACCTAGGGATGGTTTTATGACCGGGAATCGTAAAAACTAGATAAGATACTGGAGGCTTTACACGACATGTGTTACATTAAAGCAGCACCCAACTATTTACGAACTTTTGATACGTAATAATTAATTGGGAAAAAAGGATCGATCCTGCCAGGATTCGAACCTGGAATCTTCTGATCCGTAGTCAGACGCGTTATCCGTTGCGCCACAGGACCTGCTGCTCAGAATGTGTCAGCGTTGGTTCACTTTTTTTAGCAAATGGCTTTAGCAACATTTTTCCACCTCTCGAAAGTTTTCGCTGAAGTGTATTGAACCTGAATAGGTAATTAGCCAGCGAACTGGGAAGTGTTTATTTTAATTTCCCGAAGGGAAATCGTCAAAGTTTGCCTAAATCTGGCGGATATTTGTGATTATTACAAGTTATAACAAAGAACGTTAAAACTCTTAAGTTTTAGAACAAGCGAATCGTGCTTGAGCGAGTTCAAGCCGATAAGAAGTGTCGCTTCCTAGTCAAATACTCAAACTTGCAACGGATGCATCAAGTTTTTGATTAAAGTAAATTGACGCGACGAAGTAAACCGTTGGCGAGTTTATCGCCATTTATTTCGCTAAAAGGTCGTGACAGAATGAAAAGAACGAAATGGTACTGCGGTTTTACACCAGAATCTTGACTATCCGTCCACTGGGTGATATATAGGATACGTCGGAGGCGGTTTGATCGAGATTGGTGACCATTGTGTTAGATCAATGGGCCGCCATGAGCAACAAAGCTCTCACCATGTGACTTATTGCCGTAACAAGCTCGCTTCTTCGCCTGTCACTAGCCTTGTTAATGTCAATATTAGCTCGTTTCGATGCGAAAAATGTAGGAAACTAATAACGCATTTTAATTGGCTTCTTCTTGTAAAACGGAAATGAAATATTTTACAGTTTGTACAAAGCTAGGATTATTGAGGTAATTTAAACAGCACGGGAGAAAATAAAATTCACACTGAGCGAGGTGCATGCAACAAGAATGCACTGTCTCAAATTAAAATTGGAGCTTTAATGTCCAACTGCGAGCTTCAACGACGAAAGCATTTAATTATAAAAGGCGCCCAGGGTTGCAAAATTCCACACTACCCATCAAAGGTTTTTTTGTGCTTTTGGTAATGTTTAATAATTAGCCGGCTTTGTGAAACCAGCCCTTCATTTTTTTTTTAATTTTTGTGCCCAAACTGTAATTTGTAATCATTGTTTTCGTAATTTGTTAGAAGTAATAGTGGACAACTATTATTATTTTATTCCATTATTCTATAGCCGGATTCCTAGTATAAAAAAAAAGTTTTTAAAAAAAATGCTTTTATCAAAAGATACACTAAAAACGAAAAAATAATGTATTTCTAGCAAAGGGGAAGTACCCATGGCAACATCAATAACCAAGAAACGTGAAGAATAAATGGCATCTTTTTAATGATTTTTTATTATAATGACCATCAATTCCATGACAATTCCATTTTTTTTAATTTTTGTAAAATTAATATCAGTATTTATGATTAATTTCAAAGTGTACCAATAAAAAATAACGTAAAGTATTCTTGGATAACAGGTCTTTAATGAGACACTTGTTTCTATTTCAAGCACTCTAGCTACGCCATCGTGCTCGAAAAATCGCGCGTGTTTTAAAGACCTCAATATCCATTTATAAATAACATACTTTAATAAACTATTTAAAAATTAATAAAAAATAGAAACGGTGTTTTCTTGATGACATTAATAGTATGTACGTTTTGAACAAGGTCTAATAGACATTAGTTAAGTTCTATTGATCTACAGGGTGTTTACAATTAATTTTCAAACTTTTTAAACATTATAGCCTTTTATTCTGCTTATTTCAAATGGGAACTCCTGTTTATTTTTATACCATTCGATGGGGAATTAGAAAATGAACATTTTTTCTTATTGCAACCCTAATGTAAAAACATATTCGGAGTTATTTGCTAAATACTATTTCTGCCAATAACAAATGACTTTAGTGATTAAAAATCGAACACAGTTAAAGTTTTTGGCAAAAAACTCTGAATTTGTTAGGATTTGCAATACAGTTGTAATAACAAAAAAATGCTTTTTTAATTCTGCATCGAATGATATAAAAATAAACAGGGTTGGAGTTATCTTCATTAAATTTGTCAATAAAATAATTAACAAAACAAATTTTTGGCAAATAACTACGAGTGTGTTAAGATTAAGAAATAATAGCATGTCGTTGAAAAAATATAACGTCATACTTTTTTGGGACACTCTCTATAATCAAAAATATTTTGCTGAAATACGTCCTAGAGTATAAATAACGACTACAAAATACCAAAAGACCAATTTTATTAATAACTGAGCTACAGAAGACGGGAGCTAAGATGGGCCACCCTGTATAGGTTTATTTATCGACCTGTTTAAATAAGGGCAAAATTATACTTATAATTGGACATACGTATCATGCGATCATTACTAGATTCGGTTTTTTTGATAAACTTGATCAATTATGATAAATAAGTGATAAATTATACAAGTTAAAAAAATATTAAAGCCTGCTCCAGTTTTAAATTTAAATGATCACATGGTATTTACGAAGTATGGTGTTCGATATCTAGGTCATTATGATTGAAACCGGTAACTTGTTGTTTGTAAGTCCTTTATTTGACGTTGAAGTAGAATTTCCTTCTATGCAATGTATAATATCTTTATTTGCCTTGTCAGCATTTAATTCAAGTTTGTTTGTTGAAAAAAAATGTAAATCGATCAATGGTGTAAAAAATGCTTACGTTTTTAATTTTTTATTGTTTTCATTCTACATTAATTTTGCTTTACAGCAGATTTGAAGAAATGTTAATGTTAATAATAATAATAGTTTATTATACAGGTAAAGAAAAGTTGGGTTTCTCAAACGAGTGCGGAGCACGAGTTTCAGAAAGGAATCACGAGCAGATAATGCCAACTTTTCTTTACATGTATATTACAACGTTTTCTCTTATAGGTGCATTGAGAAATTTTGTTAAATTTTTTTACCGATGGAATAAAAAATTCAGCAATAGAATAAAAAAAACACCAAATAGAATAAAAAAATCACCAAATGGCTACTTTATTCTATAGAATTTTTGTTGTATGGCTAATTGAAGAAATTTATTAACTAGGTGTATTGCTCAGTCCAAATCCGGGTAAGTAATGTAAATTTAATTTCTCAATTTTTCCTCTTAAGACGACATGAACTACTTTTATACCCGATTTTAACACTGACAATTGTTTATAAAAAACCAGACCATAACTAAATGAAACAATGTACCATAGTTACCACTTGTAGAATAAAGGTGTACCACCTCTACTCATATCTATGGAATAAGTAACAATATTATTAATTATTAAAAAAAATACCAATTATTAAAAAAATATTGGCCATGTAGTAGAAACTCTGGAGTGGCTACTTTTTAAAGTTGTTTTTTTTTCAAAAAATTGTACAATATGTACAATATGTGCATATTCTGTTGGTGATATAATGAAAAATAAGCAAATAATAGAACCATATAAGTTACGTCTATTAATCTATTTTGAAGGACCTCCACTTCTTGTTTCAGTTTCATTTTGTGAGTGAATATTTTGATTTTATATAAATGCGCGCATTCGGCTCTTTTATATTTTAATACCGTGATTTCCCGAAATTAGTTCGCACAAAAACATTAATTCCATATTGCATCAAGCTGAAACCAATATAGTGTTATCTAAAATTTACAGCCGCATTATGTACAAAATGATGAAAAACGTGTATTGGAGCTTTTTTAAAAATAACATAAAAATGATTTAGTAAAGCCGTTATTTTTATGCACTGATGCAATCTAAAATCGAAATGAAACTTTTATCATCCTTTAATAATAGATACACGGAATTGTGGAAGACCTCTCGCAACGATTATCCCATGAAAGATTCATTGGTGCACTAACGTCACACTTGATCTCAAACTTTTCAAAGAAGAAAAAAATCCAGCATTAATAAGAAATGCTAACGTGGCCATTACTAAACGTGCCCTATCGTTGAACCTCTGTTTGTCTTGTTATACTCACCGGAAAATCCTTACTAATCAAATAAAATTTTCCTTCTGAAAACACGCACAAAATTCAATCCCCAACCGAGCGCCATTCCCGCTCTTTTATTTCTCCAAGATCCAAGTGAAAGCATCTTTAATCAGACGAAGCAAAGATTTTATCTCAACCCTCACTTTACATAATTAGAGAAAAAGTGCTCTCGAACCGAGCCCTAGGCGATTAGTGTGCAAACACTTGAGAGGTGCGAAGCCGGCCTCAGGTTGTCAAGGGACGCCTGAATGTGTACCTAAGCTGTCAGGACTTCAACAGCCCTAATTTAGACTTGTCTATGCTACATTGAATCGGACCTTTAAACACGGCCGATTTTCCTTTCACTCTCACCCGAAATTGCCACTATCTTATATATTTTCTTGATATAAACCTGATGTTGCGTTCTAATTAAATTATTCGGTAAAACCCGATATGCCGCAACGGTAGGCCATATAAACAAATATGGAGAGAGAAATTGGGAGCAATGTATGCTAATGTGTTTATTCAAAGTCGGTGGCTTGGGATACACAGATCTAGAAGATAAACATTATTTTAGGCTTAGACGGCCTTCAATAAGTCGCAATCCCAAAAACATTGGACCTGAACTAAGTTCATCCAAACACGCCTTCTGATGTTATTATAATTTGTAAACCAAATTTTTCTAACAGTAAATTGATTTAATAATACTAATAACAATAATAATAAAACTTTATTGTAAATATAAAAATACATTTTACAAAGGGAAACACTTAGCAGCTGTTTTCTTCCACTGGCCTTATAATAAACTACAAAAAAACATTACAAATACGTTGCACAACATTAATTTGAGAATAACAGGTCATTATTTTTTTCTAAACGACTTAAATGACATTTGTAAATATTTAATAAATTTATTTAATGGCGTCGGAGCTAAATAAGAAAATTGTCTTTATATTTATTTTTTGTAATTGTTTACGAATGCAATACGAACTAGATTTGACATTTACATTATGGATATCACTCCTGAAAATTAACAAACTAAGCAAGTATATAACTTCGAGATCCAGAAAACAGTTACTTAATGAAAAAAGTGTCTATTAATACATTCTTTTTTAAATAAAATAATTAATTAATTTCGAAATTGATTAACGGTCAACGAAAAATATTTCTTTGGGTACATGGATACAGTATGGCAATAGTAAAAACATTTTCATTACACATTTTTCTTGAATTATTTTCATGACATATTTTAAGTAGGTATTTTTTCTTCTTTAATTGTATGATTAATACAATAGTCAATGAGTCAATAGTGGGTTATTTCCAAGTTTTTTCTTAACATGCAACTAATAATACTACAATAATACTGATTCCAGCTGACCAGATCGATAATCGTTGAAAAAAATTAAAATTAATCCACGATTACATTGTTCTGAGTATTGTCAAGTTTGACTTGACAGTTTTGCTAAAAGTTTATTATGGACTAGATTATTATTTAAGACAAAAAAAACCAATGTTGATTTAATTAATGTTTTAAAAAATCGAAGGAAGTATCCAAGTGGTAAGTGCAGTTACTATTTTTAGGTCATGTCAGAAATAATCCACTATTGACTCACCCTGTATAATTTCTTATTTCAAAGTGTTAATTTATATGGTTTTTGCTTTTTTGGTTTGTCTTGCTGGTGGATGTCAAATCAAAGGGAAGAGATATCATGAATTTATTGTAAAACTATTATTTTATTATCGAAAGTATTGAATAATAGAGTGTCATTCCAAGATAAACAATAAACAGCGTCAATTGCAAAACTGAGGTTTTTTGTGCAATTTTATCAACTAGAAAAACGTTTTTGCTTAATTGAATGTGACCCTAAGTACTTCAGCCGGTTTTATGGACCCGTGGCACGTTAGATGTATTTTGCCCCCTACGAGACAGACGTGATGAACTTGGCTAATCTTTAATACATTAAGGTTTGAAGTTGATACCCGTCCCGTCAGAACTTTCCAACTGTAAAAGTTAATAATTTAGAGAACGTGTTTAGGTGTACAATTATATCGTTTATTTTCAGCACACTAAATTTTGAGAAGGTTATTACAAACTCCGTGTAAGCACGCAGAAACACAGAGCAAAACAGCTCGTATTTACGTAGCCGGATTTATGGTGATAAATAACTGAAAATAGAAAGGAAAATTAAAAGCTCTCGACGGAATGCACAATGAAACTTTGAAGTTTTTACAATCCGGCAAACACTTGTCTTTGATAATAAATTCTTCAAAAACAAATGGAATTGAGGAGGATTGGAAAGGCGGAACTTTCCTAATTTTAGTTTCGCTCAAAGTTTAATATAAAAACCGCGTGTTGAACCAAGACAAATACCGGGGAAACATTTGCATAATATGAAAAGAAGCGAGAGGATGTACTGGGGCTGATAACGTGTAAATGCGTTATTAAACCAAGGAAAAAGTTAATTACGTCGACGCGAGACTGGAAAAAACATATTTGCATAACAAATTAACGCGAAATCTGGTGATTCAAATAAACTTGGCGCTTTTTTCCCTCGCTCCGGTCCACTATTCGAAGATGCAAGTGATGGCGTTCGGATAATCTAATAAAAACTAAAACTCGATACTGTAATTAATTTCAAAGTTTCTACACATGGCGCAGGATAAAAGGGTTAAGCGCTTACCGCTTGAAGAATTTTTAATGCCGATTTAACCTCGATTTATAATCGTAACAGATTTTCGATGCTTAATCCGATACAGGGCCTGAAATATGCAAATCCGCAGTGACACCTGTGCCGCCTGAAAAACCAATTATTCCTAAGTCATTCCTTCGACTAGAAAATTGCGGTGCAGATGGGTCAGATATCCGCGTAATGAAACGAAATTAATGCGAACCAACGAATTGCGATAATGGTTCGGACCCAAAACAAACTTAAGCGCTATGAAATTATTAACATACATACATATCAAAAGGCTAAGCCGGCTGGAACTTAATCGAGTTGTTTAGACGGACTGGCATGTTTCTGCCACCTTTGTACAGTAATGTGGTATTGTGGTTCGGCTAAAAAGACAGTCGTGAGGTATTACGTTAATTAGTTTTGCGTATTAGGCCAACTACTTGAACAAAAAGCTGAGGGCTTTACTCGAAAAATTGCCACAAAATAAGATACTCGACGAGAGAGGTCTTACGAAAAAGCTCACCACTACCCTAATAAATATATGTTTTTGTTGGCGAGGAAAAGAGCTTCGAGCAAAAAATTTAGGCTTTATGGGCAGAGGTTTTTCAAATATTTTGCCGACGGACTCCAAACTGAATTATCTGGAGGAGGAAAGTGCCGATTAAAATACAAATTTGCATCGACTGCCCACTCTTGAATCATTCATGCCGCCACGGTTTGAATCTTTATTGATTTTTTTGGAATTTACGAAACAGCGCCTAATTTAAATTGTGAAGGAACGGCTTTCGCCCGGCGCATCCACCAATTTTAACATTTGTTCATTGCGTGTTCAAATACAAATTGAACACACAATAGAAATTATCTTTCATTTCTCGAAGGTTGATTTTAATCCCAGATAGTACAAATAGAAGCCATTATATTACAATTAAGCAAATAGCTACAAACAATTTATAAAATAGCGAGATGTGTCTTGCACGTCCCCACTGCATTAACAAATGGAACCTACTTTATTTGCTCACGATATGCGAAAACAAATCGATACAAACAACTGAGACAGAACGTAATCTAGTTATGGGGTAGAAAAATCGTGCAATGATATGGCCGAAACGAGTTCGCTGATTGTTAATACGGTTGGTGATTGAAAATTTCAAAGGAGAGCGAGCGATTCAAAGACTCATTGGTGGATGAACGAGTTCGGAAACAATCTGATTATTTCAGTTCATTTCTTTATGGAAACAGGTGAAAAGTTCCCGGGAATAATTTTACGCAATGATGTGTTTGCTTTGAGAGATCGGATTTAAATATTTTAGTGGATGCTTTTTCGCTGACGAAGTTCACACCTCTACAAGCGTGACCTCATTCAAGCTTCTTTGGTATCAAGCTTATATTTTCATAGATTCTGAGCAAATACCGAAATTTGCTTATCCACGTCGTGCATTATGCATCGCTTTCATCAAACATCTATTGTAATTTTTCGAGATATCTTTCTTCTTACGCTCCACTTCCATCATCGCACAGAATGCGGAAATTAAACACGATCTGACGGGAGATTTTTTAAATATTTTTTGAAGCGTTTCGTTCCACCTCTGCCGGCTTTGTTTCTTGTGTCGCTAGCACAAATCGATTTTGAATTCGGTGTCGCTTGTGCCTTCATCGCACGTTGCCTGTTTCTTGATAAAGACTCTATAGTTTGCCTACAATGGCTTCAAAGACATCTCCTCGAGTCGTGCCAAGCCCAAACATTTCGTCTCGTGATAAGTGGCTTTGCGCCATCGGGACTAGTAAATTAATCTCATTCGATTAATTGAGGATGCTGAAAAACAACCAACCGATGGGGCGAAAAAATAGGTGAGTAAATTGAATTATTCACGCGCTGAAAACAGGATGTTTATTACAATTGGATGAAACTAATTTTTTATTTGCTTGCTGTGTCATAAAAACTCTACTCGTTACAGGTAAAATAACATCGAACGAAAATAAAAACCGCAATTTCTGCAAACTTTCTCATGCGATATGAGACCTGTTCACCTCATTAAAATATACTGTGCTGTTCGAAAACTTTTTTCCAATTTATTCTAAAATAAAAACAATTTCACAAAACGTAAACCTACCTACTTTTTATATGAATAATGAAGGAAAATAATGAAGACAAACAAGGTTTTCATCCGTTATTTCCCCTCATTATTTATTAATGCAATAATGTAATTTTAAGTAAGATCCCATCACGAAATTCATTAATAAAAGCGTATTGTAAAAGAATAAGGAAAAATCTCCATAAAAATCTTATGTTTTAAAATGTATCTCAAAGATTGTTAATTACTACCCAGTAAATATTTTTTAGTGTTGCAAACTTTACCAAAATCAATTTTTGTTACATGAACCATTTTACCTTAGAACACAATTATGTTGATAAACACAACAAACACCCTACTTTTGATATGTTTTACCAGAAACATTTCATAGAATTATCTATGGTGTATTTCATATCACATTTGGGATAGTAGAAGAAACATTAAGCAATATCATCATATTTTGGAACTACAATCTATCTATAAATGAATGTAGGATCGGAGTAGGTATTAAAAGTTTGCCGCTTTTTTCAAGCAAAAACAAATAATGTTAGTATATGCGTTGCCTGAGTTGATAAAAATTGGTACTTTTAGAAATTTCATAAAAATAAAATAATTAAATGTTATAAATTTACATTTTAGAACCACCTGAGATCCTATAAACATTCCGTATAATATATTATCAATATAAAAAACAGAAAGAAATAATAATTCAACAAAACAAAATTTTGCATACAATGCTTGATTTATGTGTTTGTTAATTTAGCTTTTTGAATATTGAAGAGTGGATTCGTAAGAAACATAAGACGACAGTTTCTTCAAATCAGCAAGTGATTATGTAATAGTGTTAAAGAAGTTGTTGAAAATCTGTTTACGAGTTTTTTCAATAACCTTCAAAGAGTATTTTTTGGTAAGTTTAGCGTGGAAGATTCTTTTTAGTTCTTTTCACATATTTTTGTTTTCAGAGGCAGCTACACAAAAAAAATTCGAAAAATAATATTTAAAAAAATTTATTGTGACAAATATTTTTTTTCTTGCTAATTGGTGTTGCGCCTCCAATTAATTTCAGCATGAGCTGTATTTTAATAATTCCGCATATTTTTTAAATGGCGATTTTGTTACAGTGTCAAAATTTGTAATCACTTCGGTCTCATTATGATTGTTTGGTAACTTGTAACATGTAACATGTTTTGAGAATAGCGATTATTGCAGTTATTGCAGGCTTAGAAAAGTTGAATATTGTGTAAATTGTGAATTAAAACGGTTTGAAAAATTTAACATTTACATACTTAATATTTGGATATACAAATATCCTCTATCACACTTTCAGCACTCTTTTCTATGTCATTTATTTCCAATATTTCAACAATCACGTCAAGTAAGTACTAATTAAGTCGTTAAATTACAAAGAAACGCGCGTAATAAAAAAACCATAAAAAATATTTCTGGAACCTTCTTAAAATCAAACTAATGAAATGTACTTTTGGAACGTTTTTGAAATGAGGTTTGGGAATGTTTCATTTTTGAACAAATAAGTAATCCATTTATATGTTTCATACATGTTTCGTGTTTACTGGATAAAATGGCTTTTTCTTATTTCTTATAAAAAAATGAAATCTATCGTTTTCTTTCAGGCCAAAGCAATTGATTTGTTTTGAGTGTTATATCTTTTGTGCATTTGAAGACTTGGGCGGCTGCAATTTTGACGCATAGAAATTTTATAATAAATGATTTGTGCTTTAATTAAAATCACATAATATTTACATAACAATAATTTTTCCTTGACTGTTGGATTCCGCTGCTGCAATTGAAAAAATATACTGGAATAAGAATATCATTATACTTTTTTTTAGTTTATTTTAATACAATTATTTACATGTTGATGTCATGGCCCTCCACTTATTACTGTTTTTGATCAAGTTTATTTGTTTTTCACAAGTTTAACTTCTGTGCATCGTCAGCAATTCACTTTCGAATTCGGTGATTTATTGGTTTCCTATCAATTTTTAGCATTTTTTACATTTGCGAAATTCGGTTCTTCACTAGTCTGTTTTTTATAACATTGTTGGTCTGTATATTTTTTTGATTTTTTTAATTGTCGCATATTTTTCGTAATGTACCAGCTTCTCTAGTTGTGTCGGATGATTTATTAAATCTTAGTGCAATTTGGGCTCATGCTCCATTTCTCTATTTCAAATAACTTTTCTACACTCTTATGTTACTTTAAAATATTGAACAAAAGTGTTTTTTTCTTTGCTAGTAAAATTGCTACTTTGTTTTTTTTTATTTATTTGTTAACGATTTCAAAAACAGACATTTTCAATGTACAGACTGAACCAAGAGTAACGCATAAAATTCATATCTTCGTTATTAATCACTTTCGGAAGATTTAATTTTTTTAAATGCTACATTTTGACATCACAATGGCATTTATAATAGCATTTGTTTTTGAGTTGTGACGTCATTATTATTTTTTTTAAATGACAATATCGTCATTTTATTATTAAAAAATAATAAGAATGAGTTAAAAATTAAAAACTATCTTTAATGAAATTTTGAAAAAAGGACAATTTAACATAATGAGCTTTATCTTTTTGTTCTTGATTTTATTTATAAGCGGCACTATTTTTTTATCTGTATAATCAGCATGAAAACACTTAATTTGCACTTAACAGAGATAACAAGTCACCCTGTATAAAATAAAGCAAGAACAAATAGACAAAGCATTTTGTGTAATACTTTCAATAACTTATTTTTTTTTTGTTTTTTTAATTGTTTTTGCTTTTTTTTTAAATTTTGTTATACCTACCAGATAGATAAAAATGTAAACTACTTAAAACACTAATCAGAACTTAAGGTATGATTAATTATTCGGGAATGCAGAGAAGCTTATTTTTTGGTAGATGATTTATTGTCTACGTTTCACCACCTTTTTGGGCTTCATCAGGACAATAAATAGGGAACTATTCGTATAGTGTAGTGTGACGCGAATGGTTCTCTGTTTTAAAAAAGTGTTTTCTGAATTTATTTAGTAATGTAGTAAGTAATTCGTGTTCGGTGCAATAAGGGAATAAGGCAGCCTTTGTCGCATCGCGTCAACAATCAGGAATTCTCGTCTTGTTCACGGCGCTTAAATAAATCCAATTGAATTACGGTTTAATCAAATTTAAAAGAGGAATTTATATCTCGTCGGCATCTTTGTTCAATTATGGCGTCAAATGGCAGAGAGAGTTTTGAATTTTCGAATAAAATGAATTAATGTATTCTGGAATCCACTAGTCTCGTGTTTGGAGCGTTGTTGTTAATTGCTTTAAATTTCAACCGCTATTGATTTCTTGTATCCGACGGGTGTCCCATCACCAGTTTTGACGCAAACCGAATTGTTAGTTACTGAACTATTATTTTGCGGTCTCGTGTCGACCGGCTGTAATTTAGAACAGTTTGTTCTCGTTTCCTCTCTTCCCTGTGTGCACATTTCGCCCGCGTTCATTACAATTTGTTGCAAATTATCTGATTCTTTTATTTGGGCGGGAATTTATTGCCGCCTCAGGCGCCGAAAACTGATTTGGAATTGTCTTCAATTAAATGTGTGAAAAACACAAATTTAAAGTTGTGCTAAGGCAGTATAAAACTCTACTTAGGAAGTTGTTATTTGATAAAATGAAACACTATCAAACAAGTGTTAGGGGTAATTGGCGCCTCTAAAAACTGTTCAAAGTTTTAACTCTCGCAAGGGATTTCGCTTTATATATTGCTTAATCGATAGTTTGGCTCAAGTTTTACTCTATTTGCAACTAATATGTTTCTTTTACAGGGTGGTGACGTCGTCCAGGAAAATATCTTCGCGAATGTCACCGACGATACAGTCAGCTTAGAGTTTCAAAGGTCAGACGGGACCTTAATTACTCAAGTTATAGACTTCAGAAATGTAAGTATACTTTATCTTACCCGAAGCAGCTTATTCTTTTTGTCAACTCGAATCGAGCTTTTCATTTATTCACGTCACAAATTTGCGGACCATTTGCAACATTAAAATCGTATATATCCCAAACACAAAAACATTTTTTCCTTCTTTTTTTTCAATAGAGGAACTCAAGCTCTCTCCGGAGAGACTTTCCCGACTTGGGGTTTGATTCGAGTTATTTCTTTTTTACAAAAGGAATCGATTGGTGATTTTGCACTTTCCTTTCCTAATACCCACCTACATGTTTATTTCGAGACAAACTTTGTATTTGATCAACCAACACTTGTAACTTAATAAAAGTTGCGTTGTTCGCCAACTAAAACGTGTCAGTGGTGAATATTTATTGCTTCCAGAATTTAAAATTGACAAAGAAATTCTCACAGACGCAGGGAATTTGCGACGTTTTAGGTCCTGATGAGGGCGACATGTTAATTGCGGCGGCGCGTTTATCGATTCCTGATAAAAACTTTTCACCAGTGCGTCTCTATGTTATAATTATTGCGAGTTGGCGTGAGCGCACAAAGCGTCACTATAATATTCATAAATACTCGTAACATGTAAATTTCAAAAACCCTAAGTGGATATACGCCAAGCACTGAAACTTGATTGTTTTTGCAGATTAAAAGCCTGTTTTCATAATAATACATTGTGAGTACATAAATTACCAATTAATCTTAGAAAACATATCAACGTCGCTTTCCCCAGCTACTCATAACAGTAAGATTCTTCTTGTGATTATTTGAGTCAAGGCACGAGTGAAATATGCATTGTTTTTAGGATCTGAAATCTGTTTCAACTAATATTTGCTCTCGGTGGATGATTGTTTGAAATTTTAGGCCGCAAAACATATAATATTTTCCAGTTAAAATATTTAAATAAATTTGCACAGAGTTTGTAGACACAAACTCCTTGTATCACTAAAACTATTTTTAAGTACTATACAGGTATTTCACAAATGAGTGACAATTCGAACTTTTTTTAATGAGACGCCTTATACAGAGTCAGTTATTTATGGCTTATTTCTGTCATGTCTTAAGATGCCACAAAAATATTAATTGTACTTAGCATTTGGATACTTCTTTTGATTTTTTAATATTCAGTTAACGTTGTTTTTTTTGCCTTTTTCGTCTCATAGCTCTAAATGAAATTTTAGCAAATCTCTTAAGACGAACTTGACAATACTTAGAATAATGCAATTATGAATTAATTTTGAATTTTTTTAAGGACTACCGCTTTAGTCAGCTGGAATCAGTGTTATTCTAGTATTGTTGGTGTCACCCTGTACTTGAATAATTATTAAATGATTTCTCTTTTGTTTTTTGGAATAATTTGTACAGGTTTAATTTGGTAAAATTACCAAAAAAAATATATCATTAATTACAAAATTTTAAGACAGAATAACTACTCCAATAGTCATAAAAAAAAAGATAGAAGAACGTTGTTCACTAATAACAACAGTAAAAAAGGCAATAGAATAAAAAACCTGACATATGCAAAATTTTCATTAATGCAACTACTCTCAAATTAAATCAAAAATATATTGTAGATCACATAACATATTTTAAAAAAAAAGATAAATCAGAAAAACGTCAAACGTTGTCTATAACATTAATACCATGCAATAAAGACTGCCAATAATCTTATGTTGGACAAACTTACTATTATTAAAAAATTGAATAAAAATCACAAAAGGGAATAATAAACAAAAAGGGAAAAGCATAAAAAATAAACAAAGACAGACAAATAAAGAATTAAATGATAATATAATACAGGGTGCTTAAAAACCGACGCACAAACTCAATAGTGTCTACAAGAGAAATGATTACATAAAAAGGTAAAAAAATAGTAAAAAAAATTATGTATTAAAGTTATTGGTAAATAACAATTTTTAGATAAATGATATGATGTGGCAATATTGTTGTAACATTTGTGGTAGTAATAAGATTTCATCAACAATACAAATAAATTATTTTCACTCCCAAAAATTTATATTTTTTGATGAATTTAAATTTTTTAAAATTCAAAAACCTGCTGATAAAAAGAGTGTTAGTTAATTTAACAATAATTATTTATTATTGTGCTAAGGAACGATTATTTAGTATGAAACATAAAAATATTAATAAATAATGAAAACTGAAGCAGTTAACAAAATAATTTTGTTACTTCAGATTTTTTAAATTATGACTTTGGGAAAAATTTTAAGATTTTTCCTGTGATTTACAGGGTGCTCAAAAACTGGCGCACTAACTAGTGGTATGTTATAGAGAAGCAAGTGCAGATTACGGAAAAAGTATTGAAAAAATTCCTAAAGTCATATTTTAAAAAATCTGGAGCTACCAACTTATTGTGTTAACTTCTTTGGTTTTCATTATTTTTTAATGTTTTTATAATATTTCGTACTAGGTAATAATTCTCTAACAAAACAATGAATAATTATTTTTAAATCAGGCTTGAGCAGTTTTTTTTTAATTTAAAAAAATATAAAATTTATCAAAAAAATCACAATGTGTAGATGTGCCAACACTGGGAATTATTCCCTAGGAAATCGTTTTAAAAATAATTTATTTTTATTGTTGCTCAAATTCTATTGCGGTCACTGTTAGACAACGTTGCCACTTATCATTTATATAAAATCCGTTATTTATCAATAACTTTAATACAATGAATTTTTTTATTATTTTTATCTTTATATGTAAGCAGCTCTTTACCACACACCACTGAGTTGGTGCGCCAGTTTTCGAGCGGCCTGTATAACCAAAAATAATACTGTAAATCATCAAAAATCTGAATAACACTTAAAACTTAATTATTTATATAAAAGAAATATATCTTTTAAAAAGAAGTGTTACGTGTACTTTAGACACATTTTTGTTACCAGCGTCCCTTCAATCCATCATTAACAAAAAATGTTGACGTAATTAACAAAAATGCTTCTAAACAGTTACAATATGTTTTGGTAATAATTACTAAGTTTAGTAATACATTGTCATATTTCTATCTCTCCTCACACTCAAATTCTAGTACAAACTGTCTTGCAGAAGTTGAAAATAAAATCAGCGAAACGTTGACAATTTCAATGTTTTGATTGTTACAAACCTGTCTAAATTATCTCAATAAACACACAAAGAAAGTAAACATACGTTTTATTGGACGAAATAGATTGCCTTAAAAGTTAGAAGCAATAAAAAGGTAAAAAATCTAAATTGGGAGTCTAGTTATTTCGCATCGTGAAAATAGGGTCGTGTCGCGTAAAATAACTTTGTTGGGATTTTGGGAATCGATAATTTTGCGCCGAACAATACGTCTCAACGTACCACCGAGATTTTCATGGTTGTACAAAAGCCAAATTGAATGAAATTAGTGACGAACAGACTAATTACAGGCTTTGTAGTGTAGCATTAATTTTGCGATAGTGTGTATTCTAAATCAGGAGCGACAACGGCCATTGTGTCAAGGCAATCAAGTGCTAGTCGAGACATTAGGCAAACTGTCAAAGTCCAAGCAAATCCTCTCGTAGTATTAAGACGAACACTGTTTTCCACTTAGGGAACCCGCAATTCGATTCTCGGCTATTAACTTTTAATTGGAAAATTATTCGGTTTCTCGTCTATTTTTCAGCAAAAGTAAACACTCAAATCAAATAGAGTTTGCTCGGCATTTGCAACGCTATGTACTCAAGTGAAAAAACTCAACGACTTTGTTTAATTCAAGCAAATGATCGTGTAACTTGTTCCAGATTTTGACTGATACGTTTTGCTCCCGAAAGCTGTGTGTTTGAAATTTAAATTTTGTATTGTTACGAGTGAAACACGAATCGACACAGCGTTCGCTTTCCACATGTCGGATGGTTTATTTATGCGATGTCGTGATGATACATGACTGAATTGTATTCCGTGTTGATTGTTTAGGTGTCTAAATTTTTAAATTTTGTTACTGTGCTTTATTAAACCATGTCGTGACCTATTTTTTGCTGCGTCCAGAGATCCGTTGAAATCCCTCGATATGAGTTCGGAGAGGGCCTCTGTGAGCCACAATTTCATTATTTAATGGAGATTTCTTGTTCGGGTCGCAGAGATCATCCATGAATGAGTTATAGTTTTGGTTTCGTTAATTAATTAGATATAATAATTTCCCTGTTGTGTAAAGCATGTAAAATATGAATAGCAATAGCAGCTGGTGGCGGTAAGTCTAATTTATGAGCGACCAGTCTCACGAGGGAATACACACAGGGCAGCTCACTAAATAATGGGAAAATATATGCCCCCAGCGATGACGGCGGTGGAAAACAGGCCGATTGTGAACGTGCGACAGAGAGGGCAGAGGAATTAGGAACGCCGCGTAAAATACAAATTAAATATTGACTATCCCATTTAATGTAATCTCTTCCAACACCCCCGAAACATTACCTGTGCGGAATGAAAGAACAATATTTTTCCATGCGGGGGTTGAAAACCGATTGTTATTTCTCGAATTAAGTTTGCGTAATTTCCTGGCACTTAATGAATATTTATCCCAAGTTCGGCAAGTGTTTAAAATTAATTACGAAAAGTTTGCACCTCGTGTTGAAACATCACCCAAATGACATTTTTCGACTGATTTGTAACAGGATCCAAAATTAATTATCCTTTATTTAATTAACTCTGTTTTGTTGCTATAACCGGGCGGAATTAATTCGAATTGTTTTAAATTCAAATTGGTTGATTTTCTGTTGTAAATTATTGCATTCCGATCATAATTTTATCATTCGAAACATTCCCGACGCGTACAATAATTCCAGAGTAAACATTTGTGTGCAAATTATCATTGACAGTTTGCATGAGACGGATGAACGTTGCGTGCTAGGAACGAAGCAACGAGAATTTTACATTTGCTTTTTCCATTAACTCTTTGGCCGAATGAAAAATTTTGTTGGTTTTTCCAATTAAACGAAAACACTGCTAGATGTGGCAAATAGATTTTATGGAGCGGTCACACAATAACTATTTAAACACACAACCATTAAAAAAATACGCATTCGCTTAACCAAGTCATTGCAGTTTTGTGTGAATTTGAAAACACACAAGTCTAGGAGAAAATGAACAAGAATTAAAGAACTACTAATTTCCTTAAAATATTTTTGATTTTTACATTGAGCAATGAGTTTATAATATAAGTAAACAATCTTACTATGTGCTTAAATAAATAAGGGCAAACGGCGTTCCATATTCAGGACATTGTATTGTTGGACATCGGTAATGTTTTAAGTTGTTGCTTCTAACTTTCTTATTTAACGTTAAAGTACAATTTACCAACAACAAATTAACAGTAATAATAATAATAAAAGCTTTTATTCAAGAAAAGAATGTGAGTAGGCGAAGTCTTGCTAACGCTACTCTACTTAACCTCTCACAAAACAAAACAAAAATATAAATTTTTCAAAGTATACCAAAAAACCAAAACTAGAAATAAATGTGAAAAGAAAAACGTGTAATTTAATATTAATACTAGAAAGTAATATAATTTTTAAATAATACTAAAAGAATAAATACATGTGTTCTGAATACTTTTGAAATTATGTAAAAAAGAATAATGACAAAAATATTGATACAAAATGTAAATAAAACAAAAGAATAATTATTGAAGAAATGAAAATTTTAACTTTATTTATTTTTAAATAATTTTATTGCCTTTGACTTCATATGATTTTCGATATTATAAATGTCAACAGCATTATAGGTAAAATATCTAAGAAACAAGGCCTAATCTAAAGCGCTTATGTTGCTAAAAAAATTGTGTATTAGAATATCTTTTTCTTGTCAACATTGTATTCAAGTTTAATTGTTGAAATCAAGTGTAAATTATTTAGTGACGTAAAAAATGCTGGCTTTTTAGATTTTTTATTGTTTTCAGTGTACATAAATTTTGCGGTACTGAAAATTTGTGAAAATGTTCCAACGGATACCGCAACATTTATATCCGATTTTTTGTGAAATTATGTGAATGTAATTTTTTTATTTTTTTTTATTCTTCTAATATTTTTTTTTTTGTTAGTCTAGAATAAGTAGAACTATAACTTAGGAGACGAAACGAGAAACAAAATTGCAGGATTTTCTGAACCCAAAAAATGGTAAGGCTGAGTAAAAATGGGGGCGCTTCTAATGTTATACAGTCTTCGCGCCAATTTGTTTTAAATGAATTTTAATTCAATCAATTTACAAAAAACCTGGAAAGAAATGGAGAAATGTTGAGCTTTGCACTCCTAACATACTGAAAAAAACTGGTGACTAAAACTTTTATAAAAAAACATGAAAAAAGAATTATTTAAAATTTAAAATTTCCTCTTGGTTCTGTATATTTTATGACAATGCGGGAAAGGTTAATTTAATTTAATTCTCACAAGTTTTTTTTCTAAAATTTTTCTTGGATCTGTAACGGTATTCGCAAGGTTTTGAGAAATATGGGGCAGAATGCAATGCAATGTAGTAAAAGTATTTTAATTTTTTTAAAATATAGTTTAGGATAAAATTTATGCCTCATGTTTATGTCCTACTATTGATGATTTAATGCTCTATCTGCCTGTATTTTTTTGTTTGCTATTTGTTAATCTTTATACGAATACAATCATTTTTTCAAATTTATTTCTCTGAAAACTTAGACGGTAATGGAACAACTGCGCTCTCTGGAAATATTAACAGAACTATCGAGGACGGGAACGTTTTATGTGTACGTCGTTTCATATCTTAACCTTTAGTTATCCGTAGTCTATAATTAATCAACTTATTGAATACTAGGAGGAATCCTTTCAAATTATGACACAACAGTACAGCAAGATATACTAACTGTTTATAAGAGTGTACGATCTCAGGTGGTTCTGGAATTTGAATTTGCCGCATTTAATTATTTTATTTCTGAAAATTCTGAAAAGTAATAATTTTTATCTACTCAAGTAAACAGTAAAACCAAATTTTTCATATACTAACACTAGCGGTTGCCCACGGCTTCGCACGCATGTTCACAATCATTTTAAACACAAAAAAACAATGCAAAACTTAGTATAATAAAAAGTAGAAACACATAATTTTATTGTGAACTTGGACCTTGCCCCAATGCGAACACGAGTAAATTTTGCTTTTTTTCATAATTGCAAACAAACTCATTCCCTGTTTAACCCCTTTGTGGAAGTAATTTTCAAAAATCTTGAGACACATTTTTTTAACCGTAAGTCCATATGCCAATTTTCTTGAATATAACTTCAATAATGAAGGATTTTTGCATTTAACTCCATTGGGTGTGGAATTTATAAAAATGCTGAAATATGCGTTTCTTCTTTTTTAAGCGACTGTCGAAGATATTAATTGATATGTGTACCTTGAACAATAAAGAATTTTTCATATGTTTAACGTCAACAATGAAGGATTTTTTTGTTCAACCCCCTTGCAGTGGAATTTTCAAGAAACCTGAAACACGCGTTTTTTTATTTTTAGACGAACGCTCAAATACCAATTTTCTTGGTTATAACTTCGAAAATAACAGATTTTTATATTTAACTCTCTTGAGGGTGAAACTTCCATAATCTCGAAAAACGTTTTTTTTCGTTTTTAATCGAAAGTTCAAAAAATACAATTTTTTACGAATATCGCCTCAAAAATGACGATTTTATATGTTTAATTCTCTTTGGGGGTAGAATTTATAAAAATAATAAAATACCTATTTTTTACCGACTGCTTTATAAATATAAGTTAAAACATGACGGATTTTTATATTTAACCTTTTTAGGGGTAGAGATTTTAAATGTTCTTAAACACCGAAAGCTCAAGTAGAAATTGCATGGATACAAATTAAAAATTACGGATTTTTTTACTAAACTACCAACCGATGTTCAACCTCCTTGGGGTTAGTATTTCCAACTAAAACACGTGTTTCTTCACTTTTCACTAAAAGCCTAAATACAACTTTCATTAAAGTATTCAAGTTACGAATTTTTATACAAATTTTATTACGCCATTTAACCCTCTAATTAGGGGTTGATTTTTCGAAATTGTTTAGATGTTTTTTAACCGAAAGCCCAAATACTAATTTTCAAGAGTATAACTAAAATTTTATTCTAATTTTAACCCCCCATTTAAACTCCTTAGGGGGTTATTTTCTAAAAATCCTTTCTTAGTACATGTCTACGTTATAAAAGCTACCTATGTAAAAATTTCAGGTTTCTATACTTGGCCGTTTATTATAAAAGCAGTTTTATATATTATAGATTGTTCGTTTTTTCTGGAATGAAGCGGCAAACTTTTAATACCTACTACGACTCTACATAAATAAATATGTTGTAATTTTGCATTTTGTCTAATGTACTTTTGTTATTTTCTTTAGATATGTATAAATGTTTTACACTTAAAAAAACATACTACTTTAACAATGTATTTCGGTTGTTTTTATTAACATCTATGTTAAATAACGATCAATCTTTATATTTTTTTCACACTCACACCTTCGTACTTATTCTGGTGAGTAAAATAAATTAAATATTTCACGAAACATGTTTGAATTTTGTTACTTTTCTTGTTTAATTCTTTATGTTAGCAATATGACGTTTTACTGCACTAATCCTTGTGCATAAATCATGCGGGCCGCATATAAAGTTATATATTTTTAAAGTGACAGGGAATAAAATTTTATAACTGTAATAAAAGTAATGTTTCATAAAGTTTCTCAAAAATTTGCTGTCGTATTACGTTGATTAATAAGAGGTGTCTAGTCATAAAGCAGTTTGAGACGAAGCTATTTTTCTTCAATTACTTAATGTTTCAAGAAACAATTAAACGTAGCTTTTAAGAGTTGCATTTAATTGCGCCACTTTTAAAGCGTCATAAAGTAGAAGAGTTTTATTAACACTGAAAACGTTTAAGTTTCCGTGAAATATTTCTGTGAAGCTTGATTAAAAATGAAACGTTTATGTTTTTCTATTTAATAGAGAAATCAATATCTAATAATGTGTTTATTTCCTCACGCTCACACCATAAATATATTGGAATGGCCTTTACGTTTGGAAGATGCGACTATATTAGTGTAAATAACGGCCTTTCGATGATACACAATGGTATAAAAACTAAGCTGTTTTTTATGACTGCCATTTTGGATCTTTGCAATCCTAAAAATGGCCAATAAGCTTTTTTTATTACAGCCTACGTTGTAATGAAATTCCATGTTATGACACTTGTGATGTATATGTGCGACCAAGATTCGAACGTGTTTTATGAGCATTAACTCTTGTCGACAAGAGCCCGTTTCGAAGTGCAATGTTTGCGGAACCAATTACGAAATAGTGTTCCCTGCAACAGTGGACAATAACGCATCCCGGTTTTCAATTATATCCCCTGCGAATGTTTGCACTGATAAATGGTTATGCGGATTTGAAGGGATTTCAATTCGAATTACCAAATCGAGCAGCACACCCGGTGATTATGGAGATCTAACAGCCCCATCACGAGTAAACAACTGGCCCGTAAAACAAGTAAAAAGTACTACGACTATTAATAAAACCAGGTTGAAGTAGTAAGATCGAGACGACAGCTAGAAATCAATAAAGTTTAAGTGATTTAATTAGAAAAATCGGGCACAGTTTGGCTAAACTCACCAACTGATAAAAAGTTTCGTTTCATATTTTAAGTGAATTTTGATGAGATGCTTCAGACGTAAATCGATGAAAAACCACTCGCGTGCTCACTTCCAGCATTGAAAGTTTACAAAATACGGTATTCAGATATTCGATAAGAAGTTCGAATTGATTTATGGAACTTATGATTTATAATATTTGCAGCTACCTGTATGTTTAACTTTCCCAAACTGGGCTGCATAAATTTATCAAACCGAATTAAATTTAACTCCTTTACTAATATGAACCAAATAATCTTAATTTATTTGATTGCAGTTACTCATTATTGGAGCGGAAGGTATTAATGGCTTGACTCTCGCCCGGCGCATCCACCAATTTTGCACGCAATATTCGAATAAAATTTTTACTTCAATATCATAAATAATTACGTATCTGTCGATGAATATAAATTACACACAATAAACACAAAACAATAATATTTAATTTATACATACTATTTATTATAATTTCGTCGATAATAATTATCAGTTTGTTTCAGAATCGTGGTGCAGATATTTCGTGTTTTGTTCAAAATTCAGTTCCAAATCTCTGTTTGCGTCATTTGATGTGAAAATTAATTTCGATAGAGGAAATTTCGTTAACTCGTTATTTTATTAAAGCTAAAAAATTGGAGGAAAACCACTTTTGTTTGCCCACATTTATTAATTTAGCTCAGAATTCCTCTGCAATGTATTCGGAGAGGATCGCCTGAATGGGAAAAACTCCATTTTTAAAGTAAACAGAGGTTCGATTGTTAATTTTCTAAGTTTACATTCGGAAAATGTAAAATCAAACGGATTGAAGTACGGTCGGTTCACAAAAAGGAATTCAATAATGCGCGCCACAAAAGAAAAAGATGTTTATTCAAGGAAAAAATTACCAGACTAAAGATTCATTCATCATGCGCTGATGGATAGGGCTTCCGATTTCGTCCCCTTTTCATTAGTTTAATGTGTTCACTTTTAAATTCGGAGTGTTGGAGACTCATATCTGATCAGATGGCTGATAAAATGCCACTTTCATCGGCTTTTATCTCGTTGAGGAGAAATGTGTTTCAGGTGTTTCTGGTTCAACTGAATTTTGATAGCTTTCTCAAATGCGTATTAGGGAAGTCGATGTTTTAGCCGCTTTATTGACGAGATTAATGCAACATCAATCACTTTCATTATTTGGAAAGCTTGGACGTTATGTGGCGGTTTATCCGGGTTCGTCTGAAAATTGAAAGCTTTCAAACAATTTTTCCGTAAACTCTGCTTTCAAAATATCATTTCTGCATCGTTAATAACAACGCTCGTGTTATACTTCCGGTACTCGATGACATATTTCGCCCATAACGAGCTTATTTTCCGGAAATTCTAAAAATGATTATCGAAGCTGACAAATTTAGCGAAATCATTTTGTTATTTTTAACGAGGCATCGTGACATCCTTTGTTACGTACATTTTCGTGATTAAGGCAATAAACGCATTTTAATAAAACCCATCGCTGCATAAAATTTTAATCAATATGTTACGCTCTACTTCCTTCACATTAATATTTTTGAAATGCAAATTAAAGCTCTGTTTCGCGCGAAACTCGTTTTTCGGATGATTTTTCCGTTGTGATCGACATATTTATTTTTGTGTTAAATCGGAGTATTTTTTCGGCATCATTAAAATCGCTTTGTTTTCAATTATTCGGGTCTTTCTGCGTGAAGGATGCGTTCCGAGAGGGAATCCCTTTGTATTGGATTTTATAATTGGGAAACGTCATTACGAAGGTAAACAACAAAGCGAGTTCTACGTGCGTATTTTTAGTCAGGGTGGAAAACGTCGAATTACATTTTAAATTGGGATAATTAGATTTTTTGGTCCGAAACAAACCCAAATTTTTCTTTATTTGTGTTTGAATATTTAGTCAAGTAAAAGACGAAATGTTTGCCTCGGGGGCGCCCTTTTATTTACGTTAATTTTGAAAAACGGCAAAGAAAGCCATCGTGGTGTTATTAAAGTAGCGAGTCGCAAAAAATATGCCAAGATTTCTTCGGTTTTATTAGCGTTGAGTGTGATGAAAGCTCGTCCGCGAAAATGGGTCATGGATTTGTGGAAATTGCGGAAAATTTACTGGCACCTTAATCCAGACAAATAGATAAACTTTGGCGAAAATTTTACAATGTTTCCGGTGTATTTTTCAGCTCGTTTCTCTATACCAACAATTTTTAATGGCCCAATTTGCATAATACTCTTTTGAAACTTCCTTATCTTGTAATGGCGGGTTTCGGTGTTTTAAGAACAGGTAATGCTCGTAATCTACTTCTGCAAACTGTTATTAATAATTATCGAGATAAAAGTTAATTGAATTTTTTTCGTGGCGCAGATGGAGCTAGTTGTGCGGAGTTTGGGAGAAATGCTAATTTCCAACTTGTAAGTCACTTAATCTTAACACATGAGAGTCAAAATATACTTGACAAAGTTTACGCCAACTAATAACTAATCGTCGAGCTTTCTACAGTTACTCTGAGCCATTTGCTTCTGATCCTACACTTGAGACTTTTCAAGTTGGACGCAAACTTTAAAAGCGTTTTCGATACGTGCCAGTTAAGTTATTTAAAGACGGGAATTCGCTACAATGTACAAAAACTTGGTCTTTTCGAAGCAATTACAAGCTGCATAATTAACGAGCGTAATTTCAAGTCTGTCCTAGTGAATCCCGCAGGATGTGCTGTTCAATATTACAAAGCGGTTATCTCTGAACGTGTCTCGAGTTCTTTAATTTGGCGGAACGCGCGTGCTTTAATTACTCCAAAGTCTATGATTCAAGTAAGATTTTTCCGGAAGTATTCAAATGGCCGTCCATAAAACATTTCAGGACGAGCTGAAACGCTATTCGCATCCATGTCAAGCCAAGCGAAAAGTCCATGTCTTATAGTTCCAACTTATACAGGATCATTTATTTATTGCCCATATAAAGAAAAGGATTTTCAAAGAACTAAGATGAATGGTTTGATCTACATAGACTGACTTTTCCATTGTCTGAGTTTCTTTAAATTGTAATGCGGCGTTTTGTCGTCCCGGTCGTCAACAAAAAGTTCTTTGACGTAAGATTCTTTTAAAGCGAATCACTACCTTGAGAGAAAAATGCAAAGGAACTTCGTTTCTAGTTGTTTTAACTCTGTAAATAACTCCAACTTCTAGAAAAAATGTTTGTTTAATAATTACTGAAATCGGATCAGGTTGCAGAACTAGAAGTAATTATGAAATAAACGTTTAACGAGCCAATAAAGCTCATTGCCTGGATCAGGGCCTTAATCAGTGTGATGGGACCATGTCACCCTAATTCGCGATGGCCTCAGGTACGCCCCCGGAAATAATTTATCGGTAAGTCGATTTCGCTATAGCCCACCCGGAAAAGAGACAAAGGAAGCCGAGAAGGCCATTAAGCCCAAACAGCTAAATCGTGCCAGCAATTGGCAAAACGTAATCCTCTAACACTGGTAAAACGCTCAAACCCGAACTTTTACAAACGCGTTCCGGATTAGAGTTATATGTTGACGAACGTTACTGGAACTTCTCCGGGTAATTGCCACAAGTCGCAAAATCCTTCAATTATTTGAGTGTTCAAGAGTTTTCTCGAGCCGAAATTCGGGCGGTAATTAGAATATCTGTATTTTTAAGGTGTTCGATTGAAACCGCCGCTGCCAGAAATAAAAACAAGGAACGAATTTTAATGAAACTGGAAGTTATTATTAGACTAGTGAAAAAACACATTTATCTTTTTCTTGGAAGGTTGAACAGTCGACACAATGAGTAACAATTTTGCCTTGCGTTCGTTAACTCTGACAATGATTACCTCCACAAGTTATTTCGTGTTTGAATAACAAATAGGCCTCTTTCATGGGCAATCTAATAAATGGCAATAAGGTCAGGCGAGTTGGCTAATTCCTTAGAGCCTAATTTGTTACGTTCGCAACACTTTGTAAAATGTTGACTTTTCGAAAAATTAATATGCAACGAGTGCCTATCAGCTTGATATTTTCAACACATTGAGTGTTAGTTTGAATGACAAGCGGCCGGAAATGTTGCTCCAATTAGAGTTTGCACAAACATGTCTCTATCAACTGGCGATAACACTGAAACTAAATTCAGTTTACTGTAAAACTGAAACTATAATGGAGCTATTGTTCGGCCCGTTTTGAACGTCATTCACACGTTTTTTATTTAGTGTGAAAGTTGCGAGATTAATTTTCTCTCCAGGTAAATTATAAAAGTGTGAGTATGAGCCACATTATCATATTTGCACCATTTCGGGGCCTGAAAAAATAACGCTGTAATCGCAAGAGGGCTATTAAAAGTTGCGAGTTTTTAAAACGAGACCGGGAGGGAACTATTGACCAATTTTGTTTAGTTCCGAAATCAGCGCAACACGAAGCACATTTTACTTGATTTCGTTATTCTCCTCGCTACAATAACCGGATTCGAATAGTCTGATTATTTCACCGGTTCTCCTTCAAATTTATGAACACGGAGCATTTTATTGTTATTCGTTGGCGCTCCATGCAAATTTGCTTTCGGAATTATGGAAAAAGGTTTGGGCCAAGTGCGAGGGCGACATTTATTAGTACAGCCTATGGGGCCAGACGGTCGCACAGAACGACATAAGCTCACTTGTCGTCGGTTCCTGAGGGATCTGTCATCATCCTGGATGGGATCCAGGCCAACCGACTAGAATATTAAAGCAGTTTAAGCGCTTTATCACTTTAACGTTCTAGCTGAAGTTTACTTTATTGATTCTGTTCTTTTTATCTTCTCAGTTTAACAACTAAAGTAAGCTTATTATCTTTTCCTTTAGCAAAATGTTCGCTGATTTTGACGTGATTAGAACATTCGCTTTGTGTGATGTTTTGGGTTGCGGAACTTTAACAAAACACTTACAAACGGTACACAAGCTTTTATTTATTTCTTTCCAAATGTTTACTCTTTGCTTGTTTGCCCTTTCTCCTCTCTTTCGTTTTAATACCAACTCATCAAAACAAAATTGAATTTTATCGTTTCTTTTTCTCAGATAATCGTCGCAAAGTAAAGTTTGTTCGTCGATTTCAGAGTTAATTACTAGTGCATGCACATTAACAATAATCCACTCCAGTTGAGTAATTTATTATCCGTTCGATTCGGACAATTTGAAACTTGTTTGTTGTACTTGTTCAAAGTGGAATTAAATCAGAACTGTTAACTAGGCTAAGCTCTACATCCCTCTGCGTAATTGCAGTCAGATTGAACTATTAATTGACTTGAAATAGTTAAAGCGTAGCGAACCAGTAATTGTGTTCTCCTAATCACTCCCAATTATTGTTCCAATCGGAGTCCAGCGCTTTGAAATTATTTAAATATGCGCCGACTTTCCGACCCGCTCTAAACAGGATTGAAGTTAATAAAAGCTCCGCAGCTTAATGTAGGTTGAGCTTATAGTTTCAGTCGCAAACTGATGTCATACTTTAGCGGTTAAGGGGCAACAAGTGGTCGGCGTCGGTTTAACTTCCCCACTTTGTTCTAAATTTGATTCTTTTAAAATAGCGTTTAACAGCACTCTCCTCAAGATAAAACAGAAAGCAGCACGCTTGGAAATTTTCGTTTGCGGTTCAATCGATAGTCGCAAATTATTGGTCGAGAAGCTTTTACATCCAACAAGAGAGGTAATTTAATAAAGGGAGCCGCGTTCCCATCGATGCATGTCATACACAGACAACGACGTAGAAATATCAACCATTCCTGTGCCGAACAACCATAACTACGGCAATATGGCTCTCGACAGCTGGTCTCAACACTTGAACATTGCTATCGCGTAAGATTTCGCATGGGACGTGATCGGAAAGTCGAGGACCCAACACTGAACTGCTATAGAGGGGGCCCATTGCGGATAACTTGTTTATGGGTCGGTTTTAGTTAAAAGCTGGTTAGGAAGTTTGTTATGGCAAACTTTGAGGGTAATCAATAACGGGCATATTCCGATCTGGGAAATATCGCAAGATAAATTATCATTCCCAGGAAAATAAAACGAATGTTGAAAGTTTTCTACTCAAGTAATTACTTTCTGAATTTTACGTAAATGGAACACATCAAGTATTTATGCGAAATCATCGGCTTACTACTAATGTAATGACTCGAAAAACAATTTTTCTTTGTGCCTGAAGTCGTAAAAAATATGTTTAGTTTGTTACCTCATTCAGATCGAAATAGTGACGACATAGATATGCAAATACTGATGCATTTTAATGGAATTGGAAATCATGATTAACCTACTTCTCGTTCTAAAATTGGAAAGATAAGAATAACTATTGTCACGGAATTGATAATTCATATGGAAATTTACTTCCACTTGCTGATGACAAATTATAATCACTATCACTGACTTTCCTATAACTTACTCATTTTTTTCTCAAATTATTTATTGTGGTTAGATTATTTAAAAAATCAAAAATGTTAGTTAGTGCAAGGTGTACTAGAATTAAAAGTAAAAGATCTAACATATTGTAGAAATGTATGAATGAAACTTAGGTGAAGATAGTTAAGTCGCTTCACTATAAGACTACAGTAATTGGGTTTAGATTTTAAAAAAAGACGAAATAAAAACATTTCTATGTTCTATTCTTAATTATTATATTTCTGAAATATACTTAGAGACTTGATCAAAAATGTTTAAGCCATAGAGCAACAACCTATACAGGGTGCATCAGAAATACTTGTGTTGATTTTAACAGGTAACAGAGCGCAACAAATAAAACATTTTTTCTATTTTTATTTTTTCAATAAATGTTTCGCAGCTTTTCTTAAAATTTGAAGAAGATAAACATATTGAAACGTGTACCTGCCTATAGGTACAAAAATAAAGGTGCCGAACTATTTTCGTTGTGATGGAAACGTACAATTTAAACAATTTAATACAACAATGAAAATTGTTACTATGAATATAAAAATTATTTAAACTAATAATAAATTATTAAACACTGACCGGTTTGTTTACTTAAAAGAAAGGAGAAAAATTAATAAATAAGAATTTTGCAAAATGTTATACTCGTATGTATCGAAAGTATACACAAAGATAATAGATTACGAAGCACTAATACATAAAGAGATTTTCTAAAGTTTTAACGATTTTTTTTCCCAATTTGAAACTTAAAATGTGATAATTAAAATTAAAGTGTTTTAACTTGGAGTTCATTATCAATGATAAGTCCTAGGATTTTTATTTTGTCATTTAGGGTGGATTCTACAATCGTCTCATAAATTCCGTATAAGTTATTCGTAATATAATTACTATGGTTACAATTGTTACAACAATGTATTTTTCAAAATTTACCCTCAGGATAAATTTATCCGAAGATTGTAAAATCCACCTTTGGTATTATTAATATAATTATTAATATTATTTTTCTAAAAGTTTTTATAGTTTTTTCTTGAAAAACATATAACTCAACCGTTATTTATATTTACTTTTAAGCTAATGTTGCTTCAATGTTTGGCTATTGCCTTTTGATCACTGTTTATTTAATTGCATTCAGTATTTAGGTCTTTGGGAGTGTCATCTTTAAAAGTTTTACAATTTTACTTATTTCAAATGCTTAAAATACTTGCTGCATAAATAAAGATTGGACCTAAAGTTGAGCTATGGGGCACACCAGAAGCTAAGTGCCGTAAATAAGATTTTTGCTTTTTCGTTAAGACTTGTTGATAACGATCTTTTAATTAGGAAGATAGTAATGAAAACAGTATACAGAGTGTACCAAAACACCAAGTGTTTATTTTGTGTTTTTTATTGTTTTTGTCTCTTTTTCTGCGCAGACTAGTCGGTCTTTAATAATTATTTGTATTAATAACAACTATTTTCATTGTTGTTTTAAATTGTTTAAATTATCTGTTTCTATTATAACGGAAACAGCTTGGCACTTTTATTTTTGTATCTAATGTACACGTTTCAATACGTTATCTTTTTGAAATTTTAAGTAGACTTTTATTGAGAAATTACATATAGAAAAAATGTTTTATTTGTTGAACTCTATTATGTACCTGTTAAAATTAATATTTGGAAACCTTGTATTTTCAAAATCCAACTTTTTGCAAAGAATATTGTGGCCTAGTATGTTAAAAGTTTTTGCCAAATGTATTGAAACTATAACGCTTGCTAATGCTTTTCTATTTTGCGGCCATATCTTAATTATGCTTTTCATCTTAAATCTTTTATTTCAATTATTATGCAATTTCATTGCTTGAATTGTTTTATGTGAACTTTTCCGTCTTTTTAACTTTTCGTGACAAAGCTCGACGCCACAGGGAGAACAATGATTGCGATCTAATAAAGTTTGGTAAATAAAAGCTGATATTTTATCAACGTTGGAAAAAACAGTTTTCATAAAGCTTCTGTTTTCCCTGCGACTTAATTGAACTGAATTAATTCTGAACGATACTAACACCATTTACGGCATTTTACACTCGCTCTCGTAGTGAACGAACGGCCTCATGCACTCATTATTATGCATTCGGAGATGTGTAAAAGTGTCGTCTCTAGATATTCATATTTCTTAGTTGTGGTTTTTATTTTTTGCTTTTATTTGCGTCATATATTTCATTTGGTACGTTTGTTTTTCGGGAGAAAGTCTCATATTGTAGAATGCGTTGACAGGAGGGATCGAGGAAAAGAGTTTGAGTAAAGCTCTATCGAGATAACTGATTACACTCGGTTGCTTTTTATTTTAGCGGAAATTGTTTTCAATATTCCTTTTGATAAGAGTGTCATTTATGTCTCCATCAGCTCGTTCGGATGTAACATCAAACTCTTGCATGGGATCAATATCGACCGGGGCACGTGTTGAGACCCATCCAATTTCGCATCATGGCAATACACTATAATTAAAAGCTTTCGCATTTCATCAGCTACAAGCATTGTTTTGCTTTTTAATACAATTTTCCCGGATTAGTGATTAATGAACGGAGATCACGAACCGGTGCCGCATTATTTGAACTATCCCGAATTTTTTAAGGGCTGGAAGGGTCGTCCTCTATAAACCTGGCGCATCCTCCATAATTCCCCAATATGTTTAATATAAACACAGGCTGCGTTCCTCTCTCATATCTTCGGGATCAAGCCTTGATCCGCCGCATATGAAACCGTTCGGTGACCGAATTCCGTAATGAAAATGATGCAGATTTTCGAATATATTGCCCCGATTTTCACATCAAAACTGTAAATTTTATTGGCATGCGTATAGAAATGCAATCATTTGATTGAAAATCTTGGAAATAAATTGAAGGGAATCTGAAACAACTTTTGCTTTCTGCTTCTTCATAAACAAGGTTACCCTTTATTCCTACCGGCTGCTACTTGTAAGTGTAAATAAAATTTTCACAACTTTCTCTTCTGTTTTTGTTCGTGCGAAAATACCTAAATAACACTTTGCTTTGTACATCGCAAACTTTTCGGTTGTTATTGCAGATTTCAAACATAATAACTCTGTTTACTCAAAATGCAATTATTTTTTTTATCAAGTGATACCGATAGTTTTTTCGTTCGTATTAAACTCACATTTTGCAGATATTAAACCGTAATAAAGCGAGTGAACGAGTTAGAACTCAGCCAGTATGATGTTGCAGTTTTTACCAGTCAATTACAATATATTCAACGATAACGAAAAATGCCGCTTTATAGAATTAATGACAGGCATTTAGACACCGAATATATTAACCTTTTCAATTTATTAAGTCTCCAATTCGAAAATAAGCTTTGACAGTAAAAGTGGTTTCTTACACAATGTAACAATTTAGTTGCATTTTAACGAAATTTTTAAAATCAAATAATTGACAATTTGCGAATTTCACAACTGTCAGTTTTGACATTTATTGAGCATAATGGCACAATTTTTTTATACGTAAACTAATTTCAAAGTTAACTAGATGAGAATCATTTAAAAACACATTGTATTAATTATTTCAAGCATAAAGTAAGAGAATTAGGGCTTCCAATTGATCGCACTGCAGACGTTTCGTCTGATTCCATCACTCAAATCGATCCGCATTTAAATCATTTAACCACAATCTAACTTTTAGATTTTGTTTTCCAACTTTGAATCCAACTCGTGTAGTAAATTACGAAGTATAGACAATAAAATTTAATTACTCGACTTTATTTGGAAGTTCACTCAATTACTACTGGCTTAATTTTTAATTACGCATTTGACATCACAAACTGGCTTTCCGCTCAACTACTCGTAATTGTCTCTGTAGATCCTCAAGCATTATTTATTTTGTGTTGCATTTATGCACATGGTTGCCTAATGCTGATGAGAGCTGCAAATTCCTAACTTGAGTAAATAAGTTCTCTACTAACAAAGCTGGTGATACCCGAGAGAGCGGTTCTAAGGTGTCTTAGGTTTTGTTACATCATTTAAATATTAAATAATGCCACTAATTATAAATTCACAATTTGGTCCGGAGAGGGAAATCGAGGTTTATCCCACGGTATGGAGTAAAATAAAGTTACTTCTAGTGGGTTTTCGAGTGCTGCACCCAGAGGGGACGGCTTTCACAGCCGTAACTCACCATCAGTGCAAATTTATGCCATTCTTTTATTGTAGAGTCTGATCGATTGTTGAGAAATTTTAAAAGGGGACAAGAAAGTTGCCGCAATTTCCTGCCGAACACAAACATTGTTTTACCGCTTTGCCGAGTATAAAAATAAAATATTGAATTTGAATATTATACACGATAATGCTGAAAGGCGAGCGCTCCTCGACAAACTCGGGAAAAAGTTTGCTATCGTTTTATTTGTCTGCTACACATAGCAAAACTACGAGTAAGTGCATTATATGAAAAGAAAACTTTTCGCTCCGTTTCCCCGGCTTTTATTCGTTATTATCTTAGTTATTTTATTGCGACTCAATAAACATCGCTCCGATTTAATGACGAGAGAAATGCTCTGTTACACATTATTGATACGGAGGTCACTTGCTCAAGGGAATTCCAGACTATGTCGGCGGTTTCGATCTCTGGATGCGCATGGAGTATTAACAGCACAGGAAATGGTCCCTGTGTGCACTTTGCTTTGCGGAGTTTGGAAAATTTGTCGCACACTAGAGTCGTTTTAAGGCGAAGAGTAATTGTGAGCTTTAGGACAAGTTGTAATTATTATCGGAGCAGATTTTTGCGTGAACTTCGCTCCATCATCGCCCTTTCAGGACATATCATTGATCCATCATTCTCTTTGTCGTCGATCCGCGATGTACTGGAGTTTATTACGCTACTTCATAGTTTTGCAGGATTATGTTGATCCCTCTTCTTGAATTCCTGTCTGTGTAGATTGCAGGTTTTCGCCGCCTTCACGTCTCCTTTGTAAACTTATCTTGCACAGTATTGTGTCGCGATTCATATCGGATTTCCACCGTCAATAACCCGGCTTTAAGGCCGATAAGAATGATTAAACGTCGAGTGTCACTCGTTCCACAGGTAGGCCTTTCACCACCCTTGCAACAAAATTAAATCGGGTCTAGTTATTCTTTTATCGATTTTATTCAAGACCCATGGAAATTATCTCCCGTGACCTGGATTGTGATGTTTATTGCTCGTCTGGGTTTTTGTAGGGGTTTGCGTGATGCTATGGCCCGTGTTTTCGAATCGCAATTACCTTGAAAGGCCGGAAATACAGGGCTCTAATGTGTGTATGGGAAATTGATTTAACCACACGTTTCACTCCCACTTCACCATCGTGTTAATTTAACTGATGGGCTTTTGATATTTAACTAGATTAATTAATTTCGTCGGTTGTTTTCATACAAAGAACGGTAATTGCCTATACTTGCCAACTCAAAGCTACATTTGTTTACAATGAAATATGCGCGAAATGAAAAATTCACTCAGGTTCCACCACCAGATTAGAAACCCGCTTTGATAGTCCATAAAAGAATGTTTTTTTACTACAGTTGACTAAAAAACACGTGTTTATACACTAGTCTAACGTTCTTAAACCCAAAAACCCTTGAAAGAGGCTTCTTAACTTCTTTATATTTGTGTGGCAGTTGGTAAGTTATAATATTTAGAGTACATGTTAATAGAGAATCTATGAAATAAGCCCACGGGATAAATGCCCACAGGACACCGAAAAATACTCACACGTACAAAACACACACAGAAATAAGCCTACATGTGAAAACCTCTCATGGGAACATAAGAAATAAAGCCACATAGAAAATAAACTCTAAAAGAAGATAGTCCACCTAGAAAAAACCCACAATGAAAAAAGCCCAACTATCAAAAAGCTCAGAAGAAACAAGCTCACATAAAAAATTAGCGGAAAATAATTCTTACAATCGTGGATAGATTTATTAATTTATAATTATTCAGACAACAATAGCTATATTTTAGATCAATTTTTGCTACAAACCTACTTAAGAAAAGAGGAAAATGGGTTTTATTAAAAGTGTAGCCACGCAAATGTTTTTAAGGCAATGACAACTCGATTTTATTTGCTGTATTTTTTTAAGTTTTACTTAAATATTTAAAATTTTGGAAAAGACTAATTGATCTCTCCATTCATTATTAATTATATTGAAAAAACGACGTTTTACATCGAAACTGTTCCAAATGTCTCAGTTGTGCTGGAAAAAGATAGGCATTAAAAAATTGGCGCATCGGGAGCTGTTAATGATAATAGTTATTTGTTAGGTATACAAGACAATAAAGAGATTGTTTATCTACGAGTGAAAATGTTAATTTCAAGAGTGGACTTATTTTACGAGTAGATGGACAATCTTTATCGTCGTGTATACCTAATATAATTTTTTTCTACATCTACTCGTACATTGTGTATACAATGTAGCGGATAGCTCTCTGGTACATTATAGAAAACTTTATGCTTTAGGACGTTTTTTTAGAAAAATATTTGATTATACAGAGTGTCTCAAAAAAGTATGATCTCAACATAATAATTTTTTGTGCTATTATTTTTAGCTTCTTACATATTCCTAAGGTTTTTTCAAATCGGTTCATGGATTATTTAAAAAAAATAAAAACCAAAAGAAATCGGTTTTTCATCTTTAGATTTTTTGATGACATTATTACTAGTTACGTACTGAACAAGGTCTAATAAACTTATTAATTAAATTTGATTGATCTGAATTACTAAAGGGTGTTTTCAATTTACTTCAAAACTTTTTTAAATTCAGAGCCTTTTATTTTGCTTATTTCAGATGGCAATCCCTGTTTATTTTTATACCATTCGATGGGGAATTAGAAAATGAAAGTTTTTTTCTTATTACAACTTTAACGTAAATCTTAACACTTTCGGAATTATTTGCAAAAGACTTATTCTGTCAATGACGAATTACTTTAATGACAAAAAGTCGAACATGACTAACGTTTTTGGCAAATAACTCCGAATATGTTAGGATTTACGTAAAGTTTGTAATAAAAAAATTTGTCTTTTTTAATTCTGCGTCGAATGATATAAGAATGAACAGGGCTTGCCATTTGAAATAAGCAAAATAAAAGGCTCTAAACTTTAAGAAGTTTAAAAATAATTTGTAAACACCCTGTAGTAATTCAGATGAATCAAACTTAATTAATAAGTCTGTAAGAACGTGTTCAACACGTACCTAGTAATCAAAAAAGCAACGTTTCTACTTTTTATTAATTTCTAAAACCTTAGATGTGAAACAGATTTTTTTTAGTTTTACGAAAAGATTTAAAAAAACCTTAGGGACATGTAAGATGCTAGAAAGGCATCTTAACGAACACAAAGTAATAATAGCATGCCATTAAAAAAATATTATTATGACGTCATACTTTTGTGGGACACTCTGTATAATCAAAAATATTTTTTGAAATACGTTCTAGAGTAAAATAACTTTCTACGAAATATCAAAAGCCCAACTTTAATAATAACTGAGCTACAGAAGACGGGAGCTGGGCTGGATCACCCTGTATAATGCTAATGTAAGCCGTATTTCTAAAGATTTATAAAAGTGATTCTACTCAGTTAAGTCAGTAGAAACAACTATTTCTAGAATAGCCAATAAAAAAGAATAGTAGAAAAAAAATTGAGAAGAAAATAGATAAAAAAAATTACATTCACATTGTTTCAGGAAATAAATCGAGAATAAGTAGTAGTTTTCTTTGTTGAGACATTTTTTCAAATTTTAGGTAGAGCAAAATTAATGTAAAATGAAAACAGTAAAGAAATTTAAGAATCTCTAACATAATTGATTTTAACAAATAAACTGTATTTATATGCCAACAAAACAAGTAATGATATTTTGATATACAATTTTTTTTAGCAACAAAAGCAACTTTAAGCAGTAATTAATGTAAGTAAAATGTACATACTTTAACATTAAATAAGGAGGTTGGTTGTAAACAACAAGTTAAAAAGTTTCGGGTTTCAATTTATAATGGCCTGGATATCGAACGCCACACTTCGTAACTGTTTAGTATTTAGAAATAATTAACTAAAAAATGCAAAACTATGGAAAATGAAAATAAAAATCAGCAAATATGTTGAAGGATAATTTTTTCAAATTCTTGATACATAAAACCACACTGTAAACTTGCAGCCATGGACTTTCGCCATTTGTTTAAAAAAGTAGATCCATTTTTTATGCTTGTGACATTAGAATAAACATCCGTGTCAACCCACCAAACAAAACGCCGATTTTTCTTTAAATCGGCCCCGATAACGGAGCTAGTTTATGATAATAGCGTGTACATAAAATAACCCGAATTGGCCAATTGTACCAAGGACACGAACGGTAAAATAATATAAATTACAAAGCGATAAATCGTCGCAATTGGATGGTTTCTTAACACGAATTGTTGTGTGTGTTTGAATACAATTTTTATTCCCCAAGCAATCTTGGTTATTGGGCCGCTTCTTAATCGGATTTGCAGTCTTCGTCTCAATTGTATTATCTGGTGCAAACCTATCTGTCGCATAATCATTGGTTGGTGTAGGGGCCCGTCAATTCAGTGTGTTGTTCCCTTCCGGCATACCCGGCTTATCAAATCAGCTGAAACTCTAACTGAATTTACAGCGGAATGGTATTTGCCGTTCGGAAAGCAACTCCCGGACGGAAGTTTCATTGCCACCGATACTATTGCAATACCGGTCGGTATTATGCACCCGAAATATGTAATATACTCCAATATTGGAGTTTTTTGTGTGGAATGCTTGATCAGTCGCATCAGAATTTTGACGTGCGATGCATCCGAACACAATGAGGGAAATAAATTGCCTCCGCTGTCGTATTATTCAAAATTTGACATGGAAAATATTATGACAACACGGTGCAGGAACTACGGTTTTTTTTTTATAAAAAATGGTTATTTACTTCGAAATTGGAGCGCTTTTTTGATCTTTTCGTGCAAACACGAAAACATGTAAGCATTTTCGATTGGTTCTAATTAGGTCAAATAAAGTCGGAATGGCCCTTTGAGCTTGATGAATTGGTTGTCAACACTGTGTGGGCTTTTACGTTTCGCTGAAATTTCAAACTACAATGTGCTGAATGTTAAGCAGTGTTTTGATTGGGTGTATTGTAATGAATTTTCATTTATTTGCATTTTGACAAATTAAAAACAATTTTTCGATTCATTTTTCAATTTTAGCGCAACAGTTGGTAATGAATTGTAATAATATACAAAACGCGACAATTGGAACTGTTTATTCATTAATTACGTGACGTTCAATTTAATCTCGAACGATTTTTTTTTAATAGTATTAAGTGAAAATAAACAATTTGGAAATTGACTGCCAGTCATGCAATTTTTAATTGAGCCGTTAGCTTATGAAAGCTCTTTAAACTTAATTAATTTATTTATAAAACTGTTGAACATTAACTCGTCTGAAAGTTTTATCTGAAGTTGAACGGTAATCATCTCATGTTACTTAATTGTACATGAAGAAAAAAGTTGTTTCAGGTAATTTGTCCAACTTTCGTATCAAGGTAGGGGACAAATGAAAAGTAAGTTGATTAAATTGGTTTGGAAGTTGGGTTGACCTCGGTGTCGTGATATCATTTAAAGGCTCTGACACTAATCTGTTTAGCGTAGAATTTCATTAAACCGTAAATAATTAAAGAAAGTTTCTTTGGCGTCTGATGTCGCAGACGAATCGATGAATAATTTATTTTTCTTAATAAAATTGCCTCCGGCCGTAATATAATCTTCCCCTAGGTTATGTAACGATTATTGCGCCTGGATCCGTAATATTTGCCTGCCACCTCTGAAGCCTGTAATAAAATTTTATATCATCATAGTTATGAAAAATTCCCGGATCAATAGAAATCCACTCCCCAGCGTTTTGTCCACATTTACAACACTCTCATTTTAAACGCTCCCGGAGTCTGGTTTTTTGACCATACCCGGAACCCGGATCGGCCGCAAACTTGCCCCAAACACATAACAATAAATTTGTCGCAGAATAATTGGATTAAAGTGCACTAAATACTACATGGGCTCCTCTCACAATATTACATACCGTCTCAGGTTTATTGCAAAAGTTTAATTACATCAGAATTGTTGAACCGCATTTACATCCCCCATCAAGCCGGATTTATAACTCTGCTCTCTACACATCACTCGAAAATTTTTACTTCAATTCGCCCCGGATAAGACAACGCGGGAATTCGGCGAGCTGGAATAGTTACAAGTTTTAATTTATCTTCACCGGATGACCCTTTCATCTTGTATTATTGCCGCTTCAGGTGGAGCGCTCGTTATTCCGCGGGAAATAATCACTTTTCGAGAGAGGCAACTTGACAGAAAAATAATAATTGAGGCGAGAGCAAAGTTATTGACGTTTTGCTTTAATTCTTATCGTAAACACGAAAGTATTTTAAGCTTGATCAAGATCATGCCGACTTTTGCAATAAACTCTGGAATTTATTACCACGTTTTTTACAAAACTGGGAAAGAATTGCTACATTTTATTGAAGCGCAAATTTAACCACAAACGCACAGGAGTGTTGCAAATATTGCCATCACGCCAAGATAAAGGAAAATTGAAATTTTCTCCGGCAAACAGAAAATAAAATATGTACACACTGAGGTACACACCTTTTAGTGGAGCAGAACCTGGTTAAGAGACCTACAAACTGACTAAATCTTATCACAATATTGGTTGTGGTTAATATTTGCTTTAATATATGACTAGTGAATCAACGAAAGCAAGCAATCATTTGTCGCTAATTCAGCTGTTATCACTTTAGCAAAAATAATGTAAATTAATATTGAATTTACGTTTATTTTATTTAATACATTTATCATGTGAAAAGTTGATTAATATTCTGTATATTTTTATTAATGTAATATTTGTGTATTAGTGAGCAAATGAATGAGGGCATGTACCGAAATGATAGGTTTGGTTTCAGCTGGACCCTTTGTAGTTCAGAGGTCAATTTCCCAAACTTGGGTTAACTCCTCTTCACAAACTCAGCTTTGTTTATCTAAGCGGCGTTTGAAAAGCTATAACAGTTTGTTAGTCCCAATTAGTAGAATGTTTCAACACAACTTCATTATTTTTAAAATCTGGCGAGAAATTCATTTTTCCCGATTTTGTCCCTAAAACCTGAAAGCCGGCTTTCTGTTTTGTAAATGAATATAAAAAATGTGAAATGTTTTATTCTTTGCGTTTGTGCTTCGTTTCTTGCACCTTTTTACTTTATAAACGAGTTCGTACGCTTTATCCGAATCAAATCTGATGAACGTTACACATGCAAACACAAAGAGACAAGAAAAAGGGAGGTCGGCTCGCTTTTTCAAACTTGCTGCTGCCATGTCCATATGTAAATTCTTACTTTGTGGAAGAATATCCAATGCGTGTGTGTGTACATGACATCGATTTACGATAAGCATGCTTCAGTGAAGTTGTAAAGTGACACAACTAACGTAATCAGTTACTGGGCGCTGCTTCGGAAAAGTTCAAGAATTTACTTAAAGGAGTTACGTTTTATTCGTCGACGAGCAAAAAGGAAACTGCGCCTTTTCGCGACTTTGAAATATCTTCGGATCGTAAATTATGGATGGAAAGGGGTCGGAGAACTCGCACTCCGTCGTCACGGTTTGACATTTTAATTAGAGATCCAACGAAATAGAGCTAATCTAATAATAACAGGTAGATGAAGCCACTGGATCATTCAAACCAACGAATTGATATGAAATCGAACGTGATAAGAAAGTTGATTGTGGACGAAAGGAAAATTGCTCCAAGAAATGATTACCGACGGTTAAACGACGTTTGCCACGATTGACAAACTGCCATCACCCGCAGAATTCGGTTAGGATATTATTACCTCGACCGATTTTACCGAAACTTGCCCAAAGAAATCTTTGAAAAACTCGAATGGAATAGAGAATTTATTGACTGCAATTATAATTTATACGGAATGGTAAAATACGTTTTTGTAAATTTATCCACAAAATGAAGAGAAAATTGTCATCTATGAATTCTTTCACTAAGAGGACACACCTATGAGATCTTTTGTATCATACATTGATTGTTCCGCATATTTACTATCCAAATGGTTAAATGTATTCTTTCAGAAATACCTTGTCTTGATATGCTGTCAAGAAATCGTTAGATCTGGTAGACAAACTTTGTTAGTATAATTTATGTTTTTAACCTTTTCTCTTTAATACCCATTTTTGAATGTCTGAATTTAGTCAAAAACTTGTTTTTGATGTGCAAATACAAAGGAAAACGATTTAATGACCACTTAAATTCTGTTTTTTTTTTGAGCAATTGATAACTCTTGAAATAAGGAGCAATTCGTATCAATACGCCAACTTTGCTTTGCTTTTAGTTTTTTCTCATTAATAGAAACAATTATTGTCAAATACAAGCTTTATCTATGGGCTCATCTTTTTTACCTTTATTAGCTAAAATATTTATGAACAACTTTGAATAGAAATTCTCACCACAAAAGGAATTGTGTAATTATATATCTGTACATTATCTTTGGTACCGATATGTAGATGATGTTTTAACCTTTTTCAAGGGTTCTAATGTTAAACTTGAAGAATTTCTAAATTTAAGAAATACTCGTAACTGTTAAATTCACAGTTGAAATACAACAAGATAACAAAATCGCATTTTTAGGTCATTTAACAAATAAAGGCTCTACACAGATGTTGTAATACTATTTGATTTTTTCGCATCATTTACTCATAAAGTAGAAGCTTTTAAATTGTTTTTTGTAATTTGCTCCCATTTTGATGCTTTAATAGGCATCTTAAAGCACTTAACGTCATCAAGTGCGATGTCTTAATAGTCATTATTTGTCGGAACATTTTACGAAAATTTTTAGGTTGGCAAGAAGGAAATTTGGGACCGTATTTTGACGAATTACACAAATTTTAAGGGACGTTTATGCAAGATTACCTTCACTGTCATCCAAAATCTCGTTTTTTGACAAAACTTTGATAGAACAAAAATTTGAAATCAATTTTTTACTTTCAAAATTGAGATATTACCGACTGTCACAAAAATCTCAAAATCGACAAAAATAACAATTTTTGTTTAAAAACGACAACGACAAAAAGGTGGCAAAGTACAAAAAATTGTATAAAAAACTCGTTTCATAAGTCCTTGAAGAACTAATTCTTTCAAAATTTCGTCGCTAACGCCACTCGTTTTTGAAACTGCATTCGTGCTTTTACACTGGACTTATGAAATTTGTTTTTTAATGTACTATAATACAACTATACTCCTGAGCCTTTAAGCCTTTGAAAAGGAACAAGAGTCTAGTTCGATAATTTGTATTTGTGTTGCACTTTTTCCTTTGTCAGTTTCAAAATTTTATGTGAATAACCCTGTTTATACAGTGTATTAGTGAATGATTTAGCAAAAATTTAAAGGTAGATAGAGAATGGCAACACAAATCGATTAAGCAAAATTGGTCTAAATCAGAAATGCATAGTTTTCCAAAAAAATCGGAAATTAGAGCTCTAAATTTTGAGAACCGCTGAACTAGAATTTTTAAAATTAACGTAAATTTTAATATTATTGACAAAACGGCAGAGGTAAATTAACTTCTTGGACCTTTATGTTATTCTTCTATTTGAATTTGTTTTGTTATTAAATTTTACGAAAAATTTTTTTTTTTTGTCAGGACCGGGTTTCGAACCTCCCACAAATGAACATGTTGGTAATCACAATTTTGAAAAATTCTCAAAACGCCTATGCGCCACCATCTCCATTTTGTTTAATAAAAAAATTAACTGCAAGTATAGTACCATTAACCACACAGTGGTTCTCAACAGGTGGGTTAATAAGAAGTTTTAGAAGAAAGGACACATTTTTTGGAAAAATGATATAAAGGTTTTTAATTCGTCTGATCATGACAAATTCACTTACGAAATATTAATGAACCATTCCCTAACACACTGTATAAACATATTGCTTTCTTAAATATTTCTTTAATTTTGATTTAGTTCTAATAGTTTTTTATATAGTAGGTTTTTTAATAGCCTTTTGAACCTAGGTTTAAACTTTACCTTTTTCTATTTTTAATTATCATTTTGGTGTTTTTTTCCATTTAGTTTTATCCAGTAGAGGGCGCAGCTTTTCTAACATTTTTATTCTACAGCCATTTTGTTTTGTTATTCTATATTAGGACATGGCGTCTTAACGCCTTGATTCTTTTAACTTTTTCTCATACAAACGGTTTCTTATGATTTTATTTGTTCTATTTCGGACTGAGGATGGTAAAATGTTTGTGCTGAAATTAATTTCTTATTTAATCTAACTTTATCAAACATTTTAATGCTTTTCGTACTACTATTCTTAATAAAATATTGTAAATGATAGGTAATGATTTTTTAAATAAGTATTGTTTAGAAAAATAGAATAATAATAATAATAATAATAATAATAATAATAATAATAATAATAATAATAATAATAATAATAATAATAATAATAATAATAATAATAATAATAATAATAATACTTTTGAACCGCCGTACCTACTTAGCTATTAACACTTACTAAGCTAAATATCTGATATGCTAAAAACTAAAATCAATTTTTGACGCGATAATCCGATTAAAATCCTAAAAAAACTATTACCTGTTTCAAAACTAGAAAAACGCCAGTGTCGCATTTTACCGAATTATTTTTTTAAATAAGACTGATAAAAAAACTATTACCTGTTTCAAAACTATAAAAACGCCAATGTCGCATTTTACCGAATTATTTTTTTAAATAAGAATAAGAAGTACGTAATGGTTAGATCTCTTATTGAAAGTATAAATTACATTAACTATTAGTTTTTTGAAGTGCATAAATAATTTTACAACTGATAATTTTGAGAGAAAATGGGACGTTGGTGTTTTTATAATTTTGAAACAGCTAATATATTATTCTAAAATGATTGCAGGTAGGGCTAGGATCTCTCGGACTTTTTTTGTAAAAAATTAATTTTTTACAGTTGTTTTCCTAACAATTTTTTGCATCTGTAACCGTATTCGCAGCGTTTTGAGAAATATGGGATAGAGTGCTAATTGGTAATAATTTGATTTTTTTTAATATTGCTTAGGATGCTTTTTCTGTTTGTTTTTTTTTTTCTAATCATTGCTCTGAAAAAGTCGGTAATGGAATAACTCTTCTCTCTGGCCACATTAAAGGAACTATTGAGAACAGGAACGTTTTATTTATACGTCGTTTCATATCCTAACTTTTAGATATCCGTAGTATGGACATACCCAGTAGAGTGTTTTGTAGAAGGAAATTATACTTGTCTCTCTTATTAGGCAAGTGCATTTTTATTGTTTGTATTTATAGTAGTAGTTTCTGTTTTCAAATAGCGTTTATCGTTTAGTGATCATTATGTTCACCTAGCTTTTAATTTTCTTCATAAAATTTTACCTTCTTCTACCATAAGAAAATAAAGTCCATTTGAATTTGAAGAAATATTGATCCTGCTCTTTGACAAATTTATGCAATAATGTAAAACAAGTTTTTAATGAAAATTTTAAATTTTAATTTATAATGCTAAACAAGTTTTTATTTTAAAGTTTTTTATCTTGTCGAGTCAATTCAAGTGGAGGCGATGCTGTTGTAGAGATTCCAAAGGTGCTCATTGAATTTTTGATGGGTGTCTTTGATCCTGGCGACTGGAGTAGTTGTATTAAATCTGTAGTGCAAGCTCTCACTTTGAAGTCCTTTCACAGAGGAGATTGATTAGACAAATAAACGGACTTTCATTGATGATGATTGCTGCAAATGTGATTAATCGACCCGAAAGCTACATTTGGAGAGGATGGATGTGACGTTTCATCATTACCGCCAATATGTAAAGCACCAGCATCGTATTCTCTTTTATATCGCTGTTAATTAACTTAATTAGATTTATACAGCGGATAATGAGCGTAGTGGAATTACATTCCTCGATAACGGATGATTGTAATTATCGAGGATAAGGCAGGAATACGGTGATTCGATTATTATTAGTCGTCAAGGAAACAATCATCCGTGTGTGCAAGGCACCGAAATCGACTCCATATCCCTTCACAACACACGACACTAAATCTCCCACCGTCTAGCTTACTAGCATATTATTAGGGATTTCGCGTCGACACAATGGATACAATGCTGCCTCCTTGTAACTGGCATATTCTAGGTTAGTCAAAACCGTTCCGGGATCCACTTTCAATGACTTAACGACATAATAAACTTCCGCTCTGTCTTCCTTCAAACTTAAACAGTCGCAATTATCGCATATTATTTATCAAATATTCAGTTTCGCTTCAGAGGTCCTGGATCGATTCGTATGCTCTCTCTATTGTATGGAGATTACGGTAATGGTTGTGGCGTGCTATTGTACACCACGAATTGATGTTATAGACCATCTTTGCGAGCTAATTACTTCACTTGCCGTCGCATTGTGTTTTTACCGACAGCTTTTCTGCCACAATACCTGAAATCCTGGGTTTTTGATCCCACTCTGTTTGTTTCGGCCGCTCGGCCGCACTACATAATTCTAAAGGATTCAAGTAACAGAAGTAGGATTAATAGTGAGGAACGTTGTGGCCCGAATTCGCTCGGAACAGCGTGGCCTAATCCCCACCGGGATCGTTTTGAAAACACATTCTTGATAGGAGGTTAAAAGCTCACTATGGTAATGGGTTTTATTGTTAAAGCTTTTTCAATTGCACGAAATGATAATTAAGTTATGAAAAATTGGGTATAGACGCGATGAAGAAGCAATAAGCCTGGGATAAAGCACTGCACAAGTAATAAAATATTTGGGTAATCCGCAAGGAGAGTTATTGAATTTGAGCCAACAATGGAAGAGAAAACAAATTGTTACGAATCGCGGTTTAAATTTAATAAAGAAACTCTTCGCTGGCGATATTGGTTTAGCTCACTTTATTACAAAATTGCGAATAATAATGATAATAATAACAGAACTTTATTTGAAGGTGGAAGTCTAGCGTGAAGATATTTAACTTAACCGTTATATAATTAAAATTAATAGTTTAGAAAAAAATATAATTAAAACTAATATTTCTTATTGTGGTTAGGTTATTAAAAATATTAAGATTGTGAAAACTTGAACAAAATTAAAAGATCTGAGATATAGAGATGTACGAAACCTAGGTAAAGATAGTTGTCATGTTATAAAGATAATAATAATAAGAGCTGTATGGGAATTTTGTTTTTTATGAAATTTATTTCGTAGAACGAAATAAAAATATTGGTGCTGGTACAGCTGTTCTGTTCTTAAGTATTCTTTAGCCATTTCAATTCGGAAATATACTTATTACTTACTAACTTATTAGAGACGTGATGAAACTTTTTTTCAAATTGTTTCGAATCTTTTACAACCTATAGCACTGACAGCGTCTAGATAAGGATAATAAACTACATACAGCGTGGGTTTTTAACTGGAATAAAATTCATAACTTTCATTTACGCGATTTTGGTGAAAATTGCCGAAACAGGTCAAGTTTTATTTTTCCTTGTCTACTATTTGGTGCATACGGTTTTTGTTTATTTCTTGTCAGAAATGCGTAGTCACCTCTATCTTTTTTTTCAAATGTAATGATATATCAAGTGACACCTCGTATGAAGGCTCTTTTCGCAAGCAATAGATCGCACTATTTGTTTTTATTTTTTTATGGGGTAGGCTATGAAAATATTCAGAAAACAAATAGTGCATTGTATTCCTTGCAAAGTGCTTTTTCATATGAGGTGACACTTGACATAGCGTTACATTAAAAAAAAGTTAGAGGTGGCTGTGCATTTTTTAAAATAGATAAACAAAAACTGCATGCACCAAATGATGTGCAAAGAAATTCAAAACTCGACCTGTTTCTGGAAATTTTAAAAAAATTGCTTATATTCACGTTAAAAATTCTATTCTAGTCAATAATTCTACAATGCTTTAATTTTTTATCACTTGGGCGTTGGCAATATTTAGAAAACAAATAGTGCGTTGTAATGCTTTTGAAGTGCTCTTTCACATGAGGTGTCACACAACATACTTTTTTACATTTGAAAAAAAAAATCATATCCACTAAATGATGGGCAAGAAAATACAAAAAGCGACCTGTTTGTGAAATTTTTACAAAAATTGTCTATATTTAAATTATGAATTTTATTCCAGTTAAAAATTCCACACTGTATACTTAAGCACTAACAGGTAAAGCGTACTAAAAGTTTCAACGACTTATTTTTCTCAATTTGAATTCTAAGATGTGATAAATCCCCAGAACATCCGTAGAGTTAGCGTATGGACAGGAGTTATTAATTAATAACACTCTAATTATGTGGAAGAACTGAAAGCTCGGATAAGACATGCTTGCAATGAACTTGATCCTAATTTCAAACGGAATGCTGTTCAAGGTTTTCATAACAGGATGAGTTATTGTCTAGAACGAGAAGGTGGTCATTTCGAACATTTGTTAAAATGAGCTACTCTCTTACCTGTTATTACTGTTACCTTAATTAATTTCACAAAATAAATTAAAATAAAATTATTAAAGCGCCAATGTCGCATTTTCTATCAAAATTTGCTGTTATAAATTATTCATACAGTTCTAAAAAATAATAGCTAATGTAATTTATACTTCCAATGAAATGAGAGATCTAACCATTAATAACTATTTTGCAATTTTAAAAAACTTATTTAAAAAAATAATTTGGCAAAATACGACGTTGGCGTTTTTATAGTTTTGAAATAGCTGATAGTTGCATAGCAATATTCGCAATGCGTTGATCTATGTTTTTTTCAAACATAGGTAATATTGGATATGTTTATAGTTAAAAACATTCTCTCTACCTCTATTTTTGTTATAATAAATTATATGCTAGTAAGGTGCTACTAAGTATTAATATTAAGCTAATAGAATTAAAAAAAAGTTTCTACTCCTATGAATATTTATAAAACAGGGAAGGTACTAGCAAAAATTAGTATGTTCTTATGAAATCACTAGTCAGATATTCGTTAGACTTATTTCTCTGCAGAAAAATCAGTTTGCTAATCGACGCTATGTTTGTTGTGTCAAGATCTCCAAGAAATTTTAAAATTAGGCGAGACAATTCGGCAGATCCTAATTCCATATAGTTAATGCAGCATTTGCTGATAGAGGATGAAGATAATGGTGGTTCCGGTGAGGTTACAAAAGCTGATTTATCGTTTCAAAATTTTTTACCGAAAATGTATTACGTTGAAAACTGTTGGCTCTAAGTTACAAAGCTTACTAGGGTATATTCGAGTTTTTCAGAGGATTTTTTTATCGATTCTGGACGTTTTGGACGACACCGGCCTCACAGGCAGCCTCTATTTCTAAAATTTTGTCTGGATATATTTCCAAAGGAGTTAATAACTTTAAAACAACTACTAAAATTCGCAGAACATTTTAACTGCACAGAATTTCTTGAATGGAGAATAGAAAGGTTTAACTGTTTTTTTCTGGAAGTACTCGTATCATATCTAGTAAAGTAAAAAAATCTGCATTTAATTGTCTACCAAACAGCAAAAAACCGGGTCAATAGTTGGAGTTGTTACAGTTTGTTTTGCACAAAAAAGTCGAAAACTGTCTGACTTAGGTAAAAGGGCTTCACGTAGTCTTCAATCGATTTTACTTAGGATTTTCTAAACTCCTGGTAATTTCGGGCCCACAAAAAGACGATTCACTGTAAAAAAAATTATTAACTCGAAAATTATTGATTTTAACTGATAATGCTTAGAATATGCAAAATTTTTAGACGATTATTCGTTTATTTCCGGGCATTTTAGGTGACTCCGGATCCACAAAAATAATTACATTTTTCAAATTTTGGCACGGAAGTGCTTAATAAGAAAATCATAAAATGATGGTTTCCGACATAACACTGCCTGAACAAAAATTTAAATACAGAATTCTTTTGGTTTACACTTTAAAATTCAAAATAAAAATAAAAATTATCGATTTTTGAAAAATCTCTCGGTATCAAAGAAAGCAAGTGTCACTAAGTACAAACCTGTGTGATGTAAGTTATCTGGTCTGAAGAATAAACATCTATTTATGAATATGGATTCAAGTACTGTTTACTTTTAGGTTGAACTAATACTTTTTACTAAATACTAATTCCTATAAATATCTGCTTATAAGTTTGTACCCCAGAATATAAGAGTACTAATTCTAAAATTTCAAATTCGTAATAAATGGAATTGAAAATTGAAAAAACGTTGTTTTTTTTCATCAAAACGTGATGGGAGTTAATATTTTTTTAAAATACTTATTTTCGTAAGGAACAAAGATAGGATTCAATACTGTTTGCACTAAAAAGTTGGAAGGAAAATACATAAATCTATGGAAACCCAATATTTAATTTGGAATTAGTACAGTTGTATTCTGGGGTACTACAGAAGTACCTAGATACTCATTTTTGAAATACTTTTAGATCATTGTTTACTTATTATAGTATTTATTTTAGTTTGGTTGTTGTGTATTTGTTAACAAAATTTTGTTAACCATTCTTATTGTGTTCCAGGAGGTGCAAATCCTGAAGGCGCTGATCTTGGGGGAGGAGGAGCGCGGTCAGAGTCAATACCAAGTCGTGTGTTTCATTTTTCACTTCGACAAAGACTCTTTCATTTCATCCGACGCAATGTCGAAATTGCGTCAGAAAAACCCAAGTACGATTCGAACGCCTGAGGAGGACCTCGGCAGAAGCAACTACAGCATGGACTACACCGTCGTTTTGCCTCACTCTGGTCTCATCTCCCCCTTCGTCGCCGATCTGTGTGCAGAAGCAGGCGAAGCGACCTACACCAGACACGCAGACTTGGTATTATGGGCAGCTGCTCAAGGTAATCCCTTAACTTTTCCACGGTTCACCTCGAACACATAAATCACCGGAGCATAAAATTATACTCCGAACTTGCCAAAACGTATAAATCAGTAAAAAATCCATCATTCCGTCTCGCTTGAGTTATGGCTGTTTCGTACGAGTTGTCTTTCCTTTACTTAGTTAAGGAAACGTCACAACTTCGGCATCTGCTTTAACTTATCACGACGACACCGCAGCCGGAGCTGTCACCGTTATATTTCAGCTTGATGTATGATGTCTATATTAGGGTTTCGGAGCAAATATTAGCGTTTTATTTCGCCACATTCCAAGAAGTGTGGGCGCATTCCAGCCAAGAGCTTTTTTACAACCATAATCGACCCCCAACCGTTTTTATTCAACTATTCCAACTTTGCTGGCGTCTTATTTAGTAAGGATACATAATGAAATCATAATTAGTGAGCTGAGTTGCAAGAATTCATGGATTAAACGAGATCTCACTAAACTATTCAACAATTTCGAACATTTCACAATTCTCGAGCTTGGGACGAACTTAAACCCAAATCCTTGTAAAGTGCATCAGGATAATATTGACGTTACACATTTAATCAAAGTTATCAAACTCAAATAACCACAATTGAATTGTCTGGCTACAACTAAACCCAGAAACATTATTGGCCTTTTTCACTTGAACGTTTATCGTATTTATTATTTACAAGTCACGAAAATTTTACAACGTCTGCATTTTTGTTGCTTTGTACTTATTGGGTCACGAAAAGAATACCAATTTTTATATTTTTATGCAACTGTAGTAAAGCAATGAAACGTTCTCCGGTAAATAATGGTGACATGCGATTTAGCTTTTTGTATCGTAAATGACATATTGAACAATAATAAATGGGTGTCATTATTGTAGTGTATGTAATACTTTGAATGTCCTGTATTGCGTTTTTATTTCCAACTTGTCAGATTGGAATAAGGTTTCAAGTCATTTGTTAGAAATATCGACAAAACGTTTTTGTCTTACCTGTGTTATTATTACAACACAAAATAAATTTTACGTTTAGTGTCTGAAGCAAAAACATGGTCTGTGGATAGAAAAAAAACTCAAAGATGCTTCATCTGCGAATAAAATACTAAAAGCTTTGAGATAAACAGAATTCAATTAAGAACCACTGCTGAATAACCCGCACAATTTCTGCGTGCGTCTTGTAAAAAATGTAATTCTCTTCGAAGCCCCCGTCTGGCTTAAATGGATCCCAAGACTTCTCTAATGTCAAAATTAGCGACTTAATGAAGTGGGTTCCTAATTGCGCCAAGGCAGGATGTTCAATTTTCAGCTTGGAAAATGTCGCTTATCTGTTTTTTTTATACTTACCTAAAATAACCTCGTATTACTCGAGGGACTTTGTCCTCACTTGGCGAATTAATTCTTCCCGTGTTAACATAATACCGCTCTTCAAAAAATAGCATTTCATTATGAAAGCTAATTAAAATTAATTGCTCTCGAGGGAAAGTTTTAATATAATCTAATATAAATGTCAATGGCTAATCACCCAACACATTAAACAATCCGCCATCTTGAGCTTTAGCTAATTTAAAACTTGTCAACCGCCTCTAGAAAGGTGTCTGAAGTTGGGTGCGCAATTATGTATACTGGGTGACTCTGTCCTAGGCGAATTGTAAAATTAAGCGCATTTATAATACGCCTAATTTTACAATTAGCCTACGACAAATCTACTAAAAGTATATTTTTGCTATACTCTCTCAAAAACTAATAATCACTAAAAATTCGGCGTTTCTTATTAAATGGCTGCGAATTTTTTTAGAATTTATTTACAATTTTTTGTAACTAGAACTAATTAATTAATTAATTACTTTAAAGTAGCTCCAAAAATTGTTGTTTCGGTAGCCACCCAAAAAAATTAGTTAAGTAAAAATTGAAAATTTTAAAACATAACCGCAATTTTTGCTTCTAGTTATAATTTTTCTAAGAATTTTTGTTCATAAACGATATATTCTCATATTTTTAATTGTATTGACATTTGTATTCTTAATTAATTTATTTAGATTTAAGGAAGAGTATAAAAAATCTGTAATAATTCGCATACATAGAGTAAAACATTTTTTTCTATTTCGCATGAACAAATGCAATTTGTGCAACTGTTGTCATCGGAAACAGTTAGACACAATTTCTTTTTCTCTCATTAAAGCAGTAACTTTTTTCTTCATGATGAGATGGATTGGTAACGAATTTCTGTCTGCTTGTGTCATTTCATCTCATTCGTCATGATTACCAACCCAAAATATCAAAAATGATTTAAACAATGAAATTAAATAAATAAAGGCGAAATAGAAAAATAGCGTAATACACTCGTTATTCAAGACATCTTGTCAAACTCGTTCTTTTAGAACGCTTCGCTCGTCATGCTCCAAACCCTCTCTTTCGACAATATATTGTCTTGTACAACTCGTATAATAATATAATATTTTGTACTTTGGTTTCACAAATTATTCATTGTGAAACTGAAAATACTTTCACGAAGAGAACTTTTGTGCAACTCCTTTTAATGATTACGCCTTAACATGTCGGCTTCACCGGCATGTTAATTTTACTTTCAAGTTTTTCTCCGGTTTTTTAATGTGAATTTTATTTAATTTCACATTTAGTCATTAACTTTAACATACTATACACAGAGGTTACAACATATTTTATTATTTTCCAATTGTTTAATTGTAGTTTGACTAATGATAGGGATTGTGTGTCCTCAAATCATCTTTCATGAATTTTAATATACAGGGCTTTCATTTCAAGAGGAGCCAGTTTCAGTAACATTTAACATTAAGCAAATCTATTTTTTAGCAAAAACAGGTCGATTAGGATCGCGAGGGGGAAGTTCAAAACCAACATTACTTGCATTTTTGGTTTCATCCTTTAATTCTTAGCCACCCCTACTTTAAAATTTTAAATAGCACCCACTTCTTTTAAAGTTTTGGATTGGGAAGAAAATTGCGTATCTAACTGTCAAAGAAAAAAATTTATGTCGATTCGTTTTTTAGTTAAGGGTGGTTATATTTTTGAAATTTTTAATCGTAGTAGACCATGATTTGAAGCCAATTTTATTTTAATAAAAAAATGTGAATTAGGGAGGAAATGAGAGTTTAAAATCAACATTAGTAACATTTTAACTTAAACTGTAACTTAACTTTTAACTTAAAAAATGTGTGCTTTTACGGTTAAATCAACTTTTTATCCTCTTTCCAAAAATATTTCAAAAAGTTGGAGGTGCTACTTTTTAAATATTAAAATTTTAAACTAAGGGAGGTTTGAGACCATGGGTTGAAATCGAAAAAGTACTTTATCTTGGATCCGAATTGTCTTATCGCATCTCTAATTGACAAATTTCTTATTTAATTTTAAATGAAATTGCTTTGAATCAAAGGCTACTACGACTATAAATTTCAAATATAAAACTATTCCTAACTAAAAAACATTTTTTTCCTTTCCGAAAATGTTTCAAATAGTAGGAGATGTCATTTAAAATTTGAATGTAGGAGTGGCTAACGACTAGGGGATGAAACCTAAAATGTTAATAATGTTGGTTTTAAACTCTCTCACGGCATCCCTAATCGGCAATTTTTTTATTAAAATTAAATTGGCTTTAAATCATGGACTACTACGACTAAAAATTTTATAAATATAACCACGCTTAACTAAAAAACGAATCAACAAAAAAACTTTTTTTGACCCTTTGATACGCAAATTTTTTTCTTTTTCCTGTAACCTTGCAAGAATTTAACGTGCAAGTAGACATTTTCATTATCCTTTTCAATTAACTTTTAATTACATGACCACTGCAAAATAAAATGAATCCGTCATTCAGTGGCTTTGACAGACTCTGGGGCATAAACCGTTCACGATGGAGATATGGTCTCAATGACGTTTTCAAAGAAAATCTAATTTTCTACAATTTTTTTTTAAACATTTTTCTTTCGTATTCGCAGCGTTTTAAAAATATGGGTTGAAGCCCAAATTTTGAATTTTAAATAGTCAATTTTGTTGTTATGTTTCTTATGAAAATTTTAGTCCTCAGTTTTTCTGTTTGTAAAGAGTGCAAAGCTCAACATTTGTGCTTATTTTTTTTTTCAAGCAAATAATGAATCGGTTGATTTTAATTAATTTAAAACTATTTGGCACTCGATGCGCCTTCATTTTACATACTCTACCGTACTAATTTTTGGGGCTCAGAAAATCCTGGGATTTTTTCTTGTTTCGTCTCCTAAGTTATATTCTTCCGTAATTTTGACCTATAAGGGTTGCAATCAACACTTCAGAAAATAGTTTGACAGTGTACTAAAATTCAAAACTATAACTAAAGGTTTTAATATTATGTTATGACGTTATCAGCAAAAGAACAAATTTCGCACCTACAATGTAAGTTTGCTTCGATTTTTCGTAAGAATTTTTGCGCTGTTATTCCAAATAATGTACCCTGCTTGTTATTGATCTATCTGTTTAACGTCTTATTGCTCATACACATTTATTTTTGACGTGTACTTTTTGTTTTGTAATCCCTTTTGTTGATTTGTAAACACCTGCTTGGTTTCTAAATTGTCCCATTGTTATACTGTGGCAATCAATCCAAAAGTGTTTAAGGTTGTTATTTATAATATTCTAAATTCTGTTTTGTTTGCGAGAGTTAAAAGAGTTAAAACGTTTTGGTGTTATTTTGTAATGTTTTTGACTCTGTATTTTATGCGTTTACTTACAAACAAAGAATTCTGTCTTACAAATTATGTACTCACCAATATCTGAAAAAAGTTGAAAATATGTTTTCTTTAGTGAGGGGCTGAAACATGAAGCAAGCCCCCAAGTGCATCCAAGTTTTAAAGGATCTGCTAACGTCCGACAGAGATTCAACCCGGAGCATTCCGTTCAATTTTAAATGAAATTATCCGGAACTATACAACAATTTGGAGCGTTTCAGTGCCATCAGCGCTTCCGAGACGGCTATCTTAACCCCGAATGCATTGATGTAACGCATCGGGATCAAAACCCGGCCTCATTCCAAACAATCCAATTAGGAAAAGTTGCGCTTGTGACGTTTGTAATAACACCGAAATGAATATGTAAACACGCACCCCCAGATTCAATTCTAGAGGAACAGATGCAACCGAATGATTTATTACAAGTTAAAAAGTCATTTAAGTATCATTACAGGCACATTGTTACCTCAATTTGACGTCTGCTGGTATTGAAAGCGGTATCTTATCGTAGTCGCAATAATTCTCGCCACCTGAAACTCCACAGGTGAGTTATGGATCGGCTTGTAAAATTGTGCGAGCTACGAGGGCAAAATAAAATAACTACATACGCGAAAATTTATATGCAAATATGGTGTTGTACTTTGCGCCATTATTTGTTTGCATTATTCATTAGAAAGTGGGACGATGAAGAATTATCGAACCTCGGCGGGTAATACCCTCTTTAAAAATGAATTTCAAACAGACGGAGGAGTGAGGGATAATTTCGAAATGGAACGCTGGAACTGGACGTGTTTGTGCTCATATTGTTGTAATTGCTGGACACTTTAATTATTCACGAACAATTTGTCGGATGGCATTGTGGGCACTAGTTCCACAGTCGGAGGATTTATTTTCCGTGTTTAACGTTTTGCTTAAAATTATTTGATTTGAATCATTTCCGGCTGTGTTGTGTGAAAAAGCGCGCCATAATCGATACACTCTGGCCTTAATTATAGTCGTTATCGTAATGAGCGGCTGTTGTATCAACATGTGAAACGTATCACAGCAGGGCTTTTCACTTTGCTGCATCCATAATAAAAGCCCGGTGGACAGTTTCATCGAATCGGATCAATTACCGCTGCTGGTACCTCGGAATTGTGGAGGCGCCCTCAGCGTGATGAAGTGCGTCGATTTCCCCTCGACGCACAAATTAAACATGTTCTTTGAAAGGAGGTGTTGGAGGAGTCGGAAGCTGGATATTTATTTTGTGGGATGCCGCGACGTTTCGGGTTGAAATTTGAGCCGCTTCGAAGGCACGTACTAGAGTCTAGATTTCCTACATAATTTCGCACTCTGTAGGTATCTAAAACATTTAGCATTAGGTCGTAATGTGGCAATAACTGAGGGATGTAACGGTAATGCAACCGCAGGGATTAATAGGGCACACATGCGCAAATTGGTTCGCTTGCCGCAAAGTCCCCGCTTTAATGAGCTCTTCGTATGCGATGGAACGCATTAAATCGAATTCCACTCCGAAATTTAAATAAACTTATTTATTGGAAACGGAATAGTTGCGAACCTGGGGAAATTTCCAAGAAACTTTTATTTGCGTCCGATATTCATAAAATCCTAATCTCTTGAGATAGTTTCAGTAGGGTAACAATGTTGATCCGTAAAAATATATTTACCCTTAAGTTCCGATCCAATGAATAAGAATTTTAGCTACAGATCAGATATTCCATCTTAACGGACGGGATACTGCACAAAAGTTAAATTTTATTTTCAGTTTTCAGTGTAAGTAGAATTGAATTTTTTATAAAGGAACTTATTAATATAGTGGCGGTCAGCTCGATTTGCGTGTGCGTCATCAATTTCATTTTTTCATTACCAACACAAAGCTATAAAAAATTATCAAAAACAATGCAAATTTAAACAGCTAGGGGCTATCTAAGGGTGGTATCCTTGAACATTAATTTACATGTGCACTTCGACAACACCGTCAAGTGTCACGAATTTGTCAACCTGACATTGACAGTAAATTATAGACGTCGTCGCATGGTTGTCGAAAGTGTTATCGGTGTTAATCGCAAGTATTTTCCGTTCGTTTATTGTGTTTTGTGATTTGCGTTTCGTTAGGTTTTTGATTCTGCGTTTATTAGTTCTTGTTTTGTGAATCTGTATTTTTTGTAACAACCCATAATTTAAACACTTCGTAACCTCAAAAAATATTTGATAGTTTGTCACCGCTATGCCCCTGCTATGTAAACGTAGTGACAGAAATGTCAGATGACGCACACGCAAACGGAGCTGAGCGCTACCATACTAATCAAACTGTTTGCAACCTACAATTAGAGCCACATTTGTAAATTTTTTAAAACGATCAGGAAAATATACAAGTTGATCACTGACGGAACACAAAAGTGACTTCACATTTTATTGTTAAACAATCGCCATACAATGCTGCCAATTTAAAATGTACTAATTTCAACAATTATTTTTAAGGTAAACGGTAAAATCAATTGAAACTTTTGAAACTACAAAATCGAAGAATGAGGCAGTGTGTAACGATTTTTATTTAATTTACTTTTTGTTTACACATAACGGATGGGACATAACGAATGGGAATTTATTCAGACAGATTTTATTTATTAAATATATTTAACATTATCAAAATTTAACAGTGTTAAACATTTTTGGTCTTGTTTCACGAGGAAAGAAGTAAGAACAACATTTATATGTTTACAGTACAAGACGGGACAGCAAAATTTACGGAGACAAATTTACTTACAGATTTCCATTTTCTATCCTACCAAAAACAAGAAACCACTCTTAAAAATATTCAACAGTTGTAGTAACATAGCTGTCAACAATATTTTGTTATTACCTACTAGGCAATTTATATAAACTTTAGAATCTAATATATTGAATTACTTCAATTTAAATGATTCCTCTCCCATTTTAAATCTACACTCTTTTGTTGCAAAATACTAAAAACAAACAGTCTTGTATTTTAAAAGAAACTTAACATTACTACAGATTTTACTAAATTATTTTTTTTTAATTTTGGTGTCAGGTTGCATTATTCTTGGGGTGAGATAGAACTTTAAAAAAGCACCATACTGTTTATTGAAAGATTATTTTGCGCGTTTAGATTGGTAAACAATTTTATCTGTCAACAGTGTAAGCCAACGAGTATGCTTACATTCATTTTACAATATGCTAAACTTTGCTGTTGTCTATGCATCAGAAATAATTATATGTACTAACAGATTTAGTAAATGGCCTCCAAGGGATACAATATCTCTTATTAAAAAGAATAACACATTGTATAAAATATTAGGAACATTTATTTGGAAGTTACTCAAATTAGTCAAAAGTATGGTTTGTAATGATTACAAAATGTTACACAGTGAGATTTTATGTTATTGAACAGTAGGGTTTTTATAGAACTGACATGGCCTTTTTAAAACTAAACATAGGAGAATACAATTAATAGTGTTTTGTGTGTTATGTAATGTTCAGACAAATAAACTCTCTACCATATAATACAGAAGATACTCTAATAATGTCTTGATATGATTTTTTTTAATCTGAACACAGGATTGATACTGTTATGTGTTTTATGTGATGTCAAGTAAAATAAAATCCTCAGTGTATACTGGAAACATAAATTTTAATTTCAAATATTAAAAAAAATCTGTTGGTATTCCTAGTTGTATGAGTTAAAATTAGTTTGTGCGACCCAACATCTATTTGTGACATGTTAGCAGCTTATTTTCAGAACGTATACTCAAACCATACCACAAAAAATAACTAACTCTGATATATTCTCAAATAATAACGCGCTCGATTCTACTACTAGAGTTACAACGAAGTTTTTAACAAGCTTTCCAATTTAAGTAATAATTTAACTCCTGGACCTGATGGTATGTATATCTGCATATTTGGTCGAAAACTGTTTTCCTACATTAGCGTGGCCGATCACCGTACTCTTTCAGTTATCTCTAGACACTGGAACTTGCTCTACTCCATGGAAATCTTGTTTTATTACAGCAATTTGCAAATCTGACTGAAAAAACAATGTAAAAAACTTTAGCCGTTATAAGTACTTTGTTCAAAGTTCTAGATTTGACTGTCTTCGAATGATTAATCCAAACGTTTAGAAACATTACTAGGTACCTCTTATCAGCACGGCTTTTTTCCCAATAAATTGAAGCACTACAACATTTTTTTTCGATTATACCAAATTGTTGTTAACTAAATTACATGTCTATGTTGTAACATGCAATATCTGTTGTGGATCAAATTTTACCTGTTTAATTTATATATAAATAGTCAATATAGATGGATATCTGCCATAACCAGTAAAGGTTTCTTCTGGTGTGCCACAAGTTAATCATTTGGGGCCTATATTATTTGTGCTATTTATTAATGATATCACAACGTGTTTTATCTATCGCCACATTTTGCTCTTTGCAAATGATTTGAAACTCTTTTTAAAGTTAACAGACATTCATGATTCTTTTAAAATTTAGAACGATTTTAATAATTTGAACAAATAGTGTTCTGATAACAATGTGCAATTAAATACAACATGTAGTCAATTTCATTTAGTAAAAGTGAAATTACACTGAACACACCTTATCATATTAACCACGACGAATTGTTTAAATGTGACTTAATACTGACCTTGGTGTCCTTATAGACTCTGAACTAAATTTCAACCTTCATATAGATCGTGTTGTTTCTGATAGTTTTTGTATTTCTGGTTTTATTAGAAGACAGTGTAAAGACTTTAATAGTGTATTATCAAACGGGTTTTATAAGACATTCTATTGTGGCATGAATGAGTGTCTTATAAAACGAGTGTAATATACTATTTTTTCTACTTTTAATTTTTGTTGTTTATTTTTCTTTAGCTTAACTTATCAAAATCTGTTCAAAACTATTTTCTCTTAATTTTGTTGATTATTCTGGCTTTGTGAAACTACTTTCGGTTTCACAATGAACATTTTGTGAAAACAAAGTAGAAAAAAATATGTTAATAACCAAATTATTTGGTTCACTTGTTCTACCGCAATTTTTTACAACTTCTGTAGGTAAGGACTGTTGTTTATGTAAACAAAAAAAAATTTTCTTATGGCTACTCTCTGTAGCCGCCTGAAGATGACCTTAATATAGTGTCAAATCCCGGGTTGGTACTAATTGTGTGGTACGGATTTTTAATTTATTATCTATAAAAATTGTAAATTTTATTCTTCTAAAACTAAAAACTAACTAAAATTATCTTTCGTATTTTGACAGACTGTACCTAGTTGTCTGTTGTACCGGAATATTAAATACTAATTTTCACTGGACCAACTAACCTTAGAGAGTAGTACAGCTAGGTATATCAACACAATTTCTAATAATATTGACCTTTTTTGTTGTAGCGACAAAACTTGAAAGATTTTTACTTTCTTTAAAACTTATTATTCTTGAAGTCTACGTTTTCTGTTATTATTTGTTATTGCTATATTACTTCTCATAATATTTTTTTATTTTTTTACTTTTTTTACGAAAGCTCTGTACTTACTTTTGAGTTCTCAATTATCTGAAACCGCTTTATTGTACATAAAATAAAGAATTTATTTTCCTAATCAGTGGCGTATTTATGGAACTCTTTGCAAGGTATTGACGTAGACTTTTGAAAACTGAACACAGGGTAATACAATTAATAGTGTTTTGTATTATGTAGTGTTTATCGAAATAAACTCTTTACCAAAAAATACAGGAGATCTAAGAACTCTAGTAATGTATTGATATGAATTTGATAAAATTGAACATGGATTGGATTAATAATGTTATGTGATGAAATAGAAACCTTAGTGTAGGTATGTATTTTGGCAATAAAGTTATTATTTATTAGTCGACGAGTTATTGGCTCCTCCCGAAAAGTTTTATGTTTTGCGATTATTTGACTAGCGTCAGAGCAAACATATTAAATTAGTGTAGGGAAAGCGTAGGTCGAGACGAGAGTTTTGCTGCTAATTAATTACAGACACATATCTCCGAGAGGAATGGTATTAGTACCTGCAGATAAGGGAACGAGCGACGAAAACGTTTATGGCCGTCACAAAAGGACTAATCTCAATGAATTAAATCCATCGGGTTCAAGAGTTAAATTCTGTTTCGTTTTTCTTCTCGACGGAAGAAAAGTGCCCTCTAATTGAGTTTTATAAGATTGCCGCACTTATACACAGCTATTAAATGATATAATACAGTGTAAGGATTATTTAGTAAGCTTCTGTCTCGGAGGAATGCGCCTCTGAAGTGATTTATCGTCCACTCGCCGAGGTTAGGCGTCGACTCGTATTCATCATCTGTCTAATTTTCCAGACTATTGCGAATTCACCACACAAAATATGAAGTGCAAGGCCGGATATGCAAACGAATAAAAAAATAACTTAATTATGATGTAGCACTTTGACGCTAAAAGGATTGAAAATATAATTTCTAATGGATGAACATTATCGCAAAGTGAAAAATTTAAAGCAAGTGGTAGAAAAAAGAACAGACGAAGCGTTTTATGCAAAACAGAGGAATATAATAAAATTGGCAACCTAATCACCTGACGTTTGATTGATTTTTACCTTCTCTTTTTTTCAATTTTTATTTGTCGGTTAACAGGCTATTTTTGCAACTAGAACGTTTGAAACTTTGAACCAGCGTTCGCTTTATTCCACTCCTTTTGACAGTATTATTTTAAATTCAAAATCATTTAAAACGTGTTCTACCACAAAGCTTTGTCACATACGAGTACATTTTATCAATCTATTCGATTTAAAGTATATTTTCAACAACCAGGGGCTATATTTTTGTGTTTGGCTAGTTGGAGTTTTTAATGATCAAGTTGCTAGAAGTTTTTAGTTTGTAGCGAGTTCTCATAGATAATAAAGGTTCAGTGAGACTGACACTAAAGCGCTTTCACCAGAAGATGAAACTTTTACAATTTGTTGGAGGACTTTACTTAAACTTAAAAAGCTGCTACTTTGCTTTTTTATTATCTTTTTGCGAAAACGTGAAATAATTCTCAAATGGAAACAAGTAAATTATTTGCTTGTAAGGGTCATGGCGAGACATCGATTTGCGATAAAAATCGTCTGTTCGTGCCGTCAATATCATTTGAAGTTCTCGCTAATGCAAACTGGATTACAAAATTGGTGGAGGCGCCGGGCAAAGGCCTCCCTTTCGTGACTTGTAACTAATAAAGAAAACACAATTTGATTTGTTCGTTTGTAGCTTTCGCCTACTTTTAATTTAGATGTTAATTATTTTATTTATGTTACATTGTTGATACAACGTCCTGTGCAAACAAACGCTCGTCATGGCATATAACATGCAAAACATGTAAATAAACGAATTTCCAAGTGAAGGAAAAATTACTAATTAAAATTACAAATATAAAAATTGTGTATTGTTTACATGAAGTCGTTTCAGTTTATTCACATTTTATGCAAATTTCTTGAATGTTAATTAATAATAATAACAAACACATTCTGCCGCAAGTCGTTTGTTTTATCTTGATTGCGTATAACCTAGTTATACAGGGTGATTCTTTTAGGGGCTATATTAGAAATGTTTTAACTCCTCATATGGCTAGAGCTTCAACATTTACCTAAATTTTTGCTACTTATCTGTCTTATTTTTGACATATGTCAACTATTTTGTTAATATTTTTATTTGCAGGGGTTATGTAAAATATCGAAACTCTTGAACTCTTTGCGATAAGAGAATATTTTCTTGTATTCGATAACCGAAAGTTCGAGGAGTCTTCTAAATTTTCAAAATTGTCAACTGTCAAAACTCAAGGCTGCTTTGATTTATTTTTTCAAAATAGTTATCAAAAAACTGCTATTACTCAGTTTTTTCTCAAAGACATTTATGGTGACTTTTGTCAATACGTCCCATACCTAACTCTTACAATTTTTGGAAATAATCACAAAAAATAGTTATTTATTTACCGAATTTGAATGTAAGTCGGACGCTTTATTGACGAGTGGTTTTTTAAACGTCGAGTGATAACGAGAGGTTGGTCATCTACAAGGTGAAATAATTGAACCGATTTATACGAAACCGAAGTCAATACAACATTTTATTCTTCGAATTAGACTCAACAAGGCTTAAAATTACTTTAACAATAATCTGACATTTCGTATTGAGAAAAGCCAAAACTTTCTTACACAGGAGAAAAGTTGTAAATTTTGACAGTGTTGAAGGGTAAACCGATTTTATTTTGTAATTTTCGTCGTTAATCAAGTAGGCCTTGTAAAATGGTTAACAATTGTTACACAAATCGAACATTTTTTTAATTAATAACACAACATTATCCTGTTTTTTTAAATTCTACTCGATTAAAAATTAAACTAATGAGTTAAAATCTGTTTTTGCGATTATTTCTGAAACTGTAAGAGATAGATATAGGAGACGTTGATAAAATTTTCGATAAAAATCGACGTTCTTTTGATTGCCATTAAAATAACAAGGTCATTCCATTTGAAAAAAACTGTATTATAATATTTTTTTTCTACTTTGGTTTCACAAATTATTCATTGAAAGAAAACTTTTGTGCAACTCTTTTTAGTAAATTTTTAGGAGTTGTATTGGTAGTACTGTGCTGGGCGTCAGTCATCACTATAATCTAGTGTGTGATCTGTCAACAGCGTCAAGTCGTTTATTGATAAAACCCGAATCATTAACAAAATTAAGAGAAAACAGATTTTGATAAGTTAGACTAAACAAAAACAAACAACAAAAATAGAAAGGAGAGAAAGTAATATTTTTGTACTCGTCTTATAAAACTTGTTTAATAATATACTATTTAATAATCATTTTCAAAAAATCATAGTATAGCCTTACAATTTGACAGTTTAAATTCTAAAAATTTCAGAAGACTTTTTGAACTTTTGGTTATCAAATGCAAAAACAATTATTTACTTATTAATATTATAAAGAGTTGACGAGCTTTGATATTTTGAATGAAACCCCGCAAATTAAAATTTCTATAAAAATTTTAAACATGTTTAAAACTATTACAGATAAGTACTAAAAACTATGGTACATTGTACCCAGTTTCAAAAGACGAATTCAAAAATTTAAAAAAACACTGCATCGTTTTTTACTAATAAATGAATTTAATGTGTATCAGTAGAATATAGTCTAATACTGAAATCGAAAAAAATTGGTGACGTCAAGTTTTTTAAATATTTATTATAAAGTATCATATTTGACAATTTTTGCAGACTGTTTCTTCTTTTGTACTATTAAAGTCAGTTTATTTTAATGTAGGTTAGTAAACGAACAACAAATTTTTATTCCAAAAACCTTAATAACACTCTTCATAATTAGGCTTTAATCACAAACATAGGAAAAGTTGTTCGGGTTTAATTTACATTCACCTGTTAATATTTTAAAGCAAATACAATATTCAAAAATTTGTTAAACACGCCTATAACGAATGCCAAAGATACTACAAATCCAAATTATCAATCAAGAATGATTGGTTCAAAACTTTTGAAAACTTATAAGTGACAGATTGATTTTTTTGCACTGATTACTCTCAGTTTCTCTTATTGGCAAAAGCATTAATTGGCTAACATAAAGTCGAATTTTTTTATAATCAACTGTCTAAGAGCCGTCAGATTGGCATTATCATAAATAGTAATTTTTTTGAATTAAGGTTGCTGTAATTTTTTACCTGGTAAATTCAATTTCCAAATTTTTCAAGTTGTTTTAAATTTAAAACACGTACAACAACACATTTAGTAATTTTAGACCACCTTTAGACTAACGAATTAACGATTAACACTAACGTCCAGTTTTCAAAAATGTCAAATATGGTGTTAAAAATGTCGATTACAGAATACAGCCAGTTTCAAAAGTGGTTGGACATGAACTTTTAGGGTGATATAGTCTGGTCTTTATCAGAATTTTGACACTGACAGTTGATTATATAAAAAAGTTAACTATACTTGTATCCTAAAAACCATGGAATTTAAATCTTGAAAAAAACGTTAAGCAATTGATCGCTTAAGTTCCACAGGTTTTATTTTAATTTTACTACAAACAAAAGTTGTTTAGGCTTTTGAAGATAATTTGGTTGTACATAGAATGGTCGATTTGGATCGTATACAAAATTTGAAAGTTCTAGCTGTATTAATTAGAAGTTAAAAAGTAGTAATGTAGGCCCTAAAATGATCAGCATGTATATAAAGAACAAAAACTCACAATTGTTTGAGACAACTCTGCCCGTTTTGCCTGTGTTCTAAAAATCAGTTTTATTATTTCGGTGTAACGTCGGGTAATAAGCACGTAACTGAATAAATCTGAGATTATCCGTAAGAAACTTTGAGTTTACTCGCTGTTAGCAGATACATGTATCTTGTTACGAGTGGCGAGACGCGCCATTATCTCGCTTCACCTTGTATAAACTTAGTTGCTCTGTTGACCTTTCCTAGGACGTTGTTATAATTTCTCTTCAAATGTCCGTCTTGGGTTTGCATCGTCTTGACCAATTTCTATGCAAATGTGGCTTTTGCAACCCTCTCAAGGTGTCAGAGAGGCCATCACGCACGTCCCGATTACATGTGACTTGGTTAGGATAACAGCGTGATGTATTGCCATAATCCTGTACGCGACGTATCTCCGGTTCATTATACCTCCACAAGCTAGTTAATTAGGTGCACATTGTATAGAATATATACGTGTTCATGCACAAGCCGTATATTTATATGCAAATTGTCTCGCTGCTAAATTGGCCTATATATGGGTTAGAGAGGCGAGGAAACGGAGAGTTATCTCGAGACTTGTAAGAGGTAATCTTTCTGTTCGGGCGGAATTGTTAATGTGTTTGTGTGACTGGGGGTTGGCGAAAACGCCATTCTAGATACACTTGTCGATAGAGAAAATCGCGAATGGAATCTTGGAAGATACGACATGCAAATGCAATTCGGATCAAATTTGATGCAATTATTGGTCGGTACGCAGTACGCGTCTCCGAATTGAACTACGATTCCAGTTAACCGAAAATATTGAAATGGAAACCACGTCGGAAAGTTTTTAAGCTAAAATATTTCCCTTCACGTTTATCCACTTAGCCTTTGAGTTATATCTTTATACGAATTTGATGTATAGAGATTAAACTGAAAGTTTTGAATTATTGTGGCGGCGTTGCGATTCCGAAATGTGAGAATATTTCAGTTGTGTTCTTGATTAAAAATGGTGGATGCGCCGGGATATTTCTAATTAAAAGGAGTTTTTTGCGATTTGCTTTTGACGAGTCGTAGTAAAAATTTAGTGAAACAAAGCGAGCGCATCTAATGGATGTGAAATCAGCAAAGATTTTTCCCCTCGCTCGTGCACATGCTGAGCGGAAATTAACGTCAGAATGGGAATCTGAAGTTCCATTTCCGGTAACACTAAACTCCCGTAATGGACGTTTTCAATACATTGTGTCGAAACTGTCGGAATAAAATATAAGTGGCTCTGAACATATAGTCATAACAGTTGGGCGAGAGCGCTTTTAGCTGAATATGAATTCGGCTGCGTTCCGGTTAGAAAGAAATTAAAGTTCCCTGAAGCGTAAAAATAACTTTCCTCGCATTTGTAGTCGCTTTTATAGTAAATATTAATTTTTTAAGCTCCTTTAACCGAGCGCCACTTGTCGAGATTAAACCCGGGCATTAATTTTTAATTAAAATCTAGTTTCGAGACACTCATAAAAACTTAATCCGACTTTCCGTCCCGTCTCGGCATTTTACATTTTCTAATCGTTGCGGTTTTCATGTCAAATTGGCGGCAGCAGAGGGCTTAAAGCTCCATTTAATGCAGTGCCGGCTCTCCCTTCTTCCAACTTTTTAATATTTGAAGAGATGACGTCGTAAGCTGTAAAATTTACGACGGGACCGTTAAAATGATCCACAAGACCATGGCAGGCCATACTTTCGGGATAATTTATTATATCAACACGTGTCTTTTTAATGCCTTCTGGGACATGGAGAACTACGTGCTGGTCAACGTGGATGTGACCGCTCGTGCCCTAATGCAAACATCAATCATTCGGAACATGTTAACATTGCTCTCTGATTCTCATTCCTATGCGAATGACATGCTCCGTGAACATCTATCCATCAAACTTTGGATCCGGGATAAATCCGCCCTGATGTAGAGATTCGCCCAAATTGTGGAGCCCAACTTACAGTCTTAGCCAAAGCGGCAAAAAATAAACCCCTTTTTTCAACCCCATCAAAGTCTCAACTCTTATTTCCTTCAACACGATATCTTTTAAACAAAGCTCTTAATATTTTTCAAACCGAAAAACGATTACGTGGATTTATTTTTAAAACGTCGTTTTTGCATTGAAAGTGGTTACTCGACACGAAAAGTTTTACGTTGGTTTCTCACTTCATAATTTACGAAAACTTGGCCCTAAATAATAAAAGTCCATGATCACATTATTTTAATATTAATTAAATAAGATGCTCTTTAAATAAAAAATGAGCAAGTTAAAACGAACATCAACTTTCAACTTCCACAAACTTTGCCGAAAAGAACGAACTTCTTAACATTCCTAAATATAATTTATATAACTTTCGAGACATACAATTTGTGAAGCTATTTTCAAGCATGTCGGGATATTGTTTAAAAAAACACATTAATTTTTTATCTTCCAACTCTTAGTTCAGATATTTGTAGCAGTCTGTAGAAACAAACTTATCAAAATTGTATTTTGAAATAAATTTTTTAGCTTTGACTTAAAGAGACTCTTTCGCATAAAACACTAAGATTATACGCAAACTACTAAAAGGATACTTATGCAATCTCAATAAATGTCTAGTATTTCAAAGAGATCGTGAATATTTAAATTGCCCGAGTGGAGTGTACTCTTGCATCTACTTTAGTTAGGTCATTTTTGTGCAATTTTGTAATAGCAAAATGAGTTAAAAGTGAGTTTATTTTAGTTCAGAGAGCGAGGCAAATTAACTATGAATATTTATCAAATTAAAAAATTAACGCCACTTTCACAAAATATCAGTTTTAGTGGCACATATGCAGCAAAACGGCGTCGTGTCGAGAACACCTAATGCTTTATAGTCATCATTTGTTATGTGCTACCTACACAGCAGCATTACTGGCAAATTTTAGATATGCTGTGTTACATCATTATGTATCTGTCTTGTATAAATTACGAGAGTATAATAACGAGATTTCACCCGTTCCGTATCCGAGTTCAGTTTACATCTAAAAAGAAAATAGCGCAAAAATATGAAGTTTCCGGACATAAAACAACGGCAGAAACGCGACTGTAACAAATTGATACAGCAGAATATAGAATTGGGAAAGATACTGTCGTGTAGTGGGCGTCACTTAATTCATTTTTATCGGAAAATATCGAACATTGAAATTGCACAAACAAAACAACGTTTGTCGAACAAATCCTTTCTGAAACATGGAAGTTTTCGCAATAATTTTATCGAAATTTAAGTTGAGAGCCCATCACCCACTGCTGTAAAAACGCTCCACACTTCTATGAAATATTCGTGTTTTTCGTCACCTCCAAAAGCGTCAAACTTGTTAGAGAATTTCCAGGGTCTGTTTCAAAAGGATTCCTGCGCCATGTGAAAGTGATGGGTAACGTCGGGAATTTCACACAGGTAAAGAGGACACTAACAAATTGTGACCCTATTTTTTGCTAGACGTCCCTTAATCGATTTATGGCCATTTGTCACGTATCCAATTCGTTGTAATTACCGGTATGTGGCCACTTACGTGATGATCGTGGTAAGTAGAAGAACGTGAGGGGCTATATAAGAAATGAATCTGTCTGTTTTCGGCTTAAGCTTTACCACAGCTTTCGCCGTTACCGCAATTCTCAACAGCTCTCATTTATAAGATATTTTTCTCCCCAACGAATGTTGCTCTCATGTCCAGACGTTGTGAACAAGACAGCATTTATGTATAAACACAGAAGGGGTCCATTTATTTCACATACTCTTTCCTATTCTTCGCGAGAAATGCCTCCGTGAATACAAATGCCCACATTTGCGAAATATTGCCGAATAAAACAATATCGGATGGAGGGCCGAGAAACACCAACGGTTACTACACTTTAATTGGATAGGTTTTAGCGAATTTTATTTCGACTCAACAAACGAACAAAATAGATTTTTCTGTAAAATGAATATCAATTTTTTCGTAAATGAAAGCTTTATTACATTCGTTAAGCCGAATTGTTACTCGCATGACAATAATTGATCAAAGCGACTTTTTTCATTTACGGCTGAAATTTAGATGGTTGTGAACGTTCCAACTTTATCCCAGCGCAATTGCATTCCAATAAATCGTAATGCTCAACACAAGTAACAAATACTAGTGTTAATTGCTTCTTTTGATATTTTTCGATAATCATTAGGAGCTTAAATAATTGCATGTGATTTGTGCAAATTAGAGCGAACTACGGAGGACTATAAGTTAGGAGAATTTCACGAACCCAAACAAATAATACGGCAGAGTAAAAGTGAGGGCGCTTCGAGCGTTATAGAGTCTCGGCGCCAAATCGTTTTAAATTAATTAAATCCAACCAATTCTCTAATTACTTGGAAAAAATGCAGAAATGTTGTGCTTTGCACTCATGACAGACTGAGAAAAACTGGCGGTTAAAAGTTTTATAAGAAACATGAGAAAAAAGTTATTTAAAATTTGCACTTCGTCCCGTTAAAGAAAAATTATAACAAGAAATTTGTAGAGAATTGAGGTTTTTTTTATTTTTTATAGGAAATGTTTTCTTCACAACGCTGTTTATTTAACATATTTGTATCTTCAACTGTATTTCCAGCGTTTTGATAAATATGCGACGGTGCGCAAAGAATTATCGCTTAGAGTTATTATTTTGCGTTTCATCTTATATTTTTGCGAACGCTGTGAATACAGTTAAAGATACAAAATAGTGTAAAGAACAAAGTTGTAGAGAATTGAATTTTCCACAAAAAAGTCCGGGGCACCATATTTCTATTTTCAACGGTTTTGTAGATATAAATTAACTCTCCAATACATGACCACCGGCAAAATGAAGCAAATCCGTCGCTTCTTGAGTGTCTTTGAACAACTTTGGGGCCTATATGGCTAAAGATAGAGATATGGCCTAGCGGATTTTTTTGTACAAAATTTAATTTTCTACAAGTTCATTTCCCACGTTCTTTTTGCGTCCGTAACCATTTACGCAGCGTTTTGAAAAATATGGGACAAAGTACAAATTGGTAAAAGTTTGAATTTTTTTTAAATATAGTTTACTATAAATTTTTTGCATCATGTTTATGCCCCCATATTGAGAAATTAATGCTGTATCTGTGTGTTTTTTTATTTAATATGTGTTAACCGTTATATAAATGCAATTTTTTTTCAAATTTATTGCTCTGAAAACTTAGACGGTAATAGAACAGTTGTGCTCTCTGGTGACATTAAAGGAACTATTGAAGACGGGGACGTTTTATTTGAACGTTGTTTCATATCCTAACCTTTAGGTATCCATAGTCGTTATTGAAAAATCAGAAATTGAAAAAAGATCTGATAAATAACTCCGCCGTAATCAGTGTTTGAATCTTCCTACCTCTATTTCTTCGGGAAAATCCGGAGCCACTCCGGGAATGGCTAAGAAAAGAAAGAAAAAAAAAGTCTCAGAACAAAATAACTTGGTCCAGCAAATTTTACGGTTTATTTTATATTAGTTTTTTACAACATTTGATTTGTTGAATTTTTTTGGCTAAAATCATGATGGTAACTTCACAGAGCCATTAATGGTTTTAAAACTTGACCAAAATTTTATGGGAAATTAAATAAAATTTTCCTCCGTTTTAATTTAGTTGAATAACTCTTGTTACAAAATGACTACTGCCGTATTTCTCGCTAAACATCTTGTGATTAGATTTTCGTTTTAAACTTAATTTTAATCAGACGGCTGCTTTGGAAAAGTTGTAAAAGGTGCTTCCAAATCGTACAAGAATTCCATTTTCTCCCTAAATTTTTTGCATTATGCTTATGTCTATCTGCCCGTATTTTTTTGTTTGCTATATCTTATGTATTTTTCCCAATTCATTGCTTTGAAAATTGAGACTGTAATGGAACAACTGCGCTCTCTGGAGACATCAACGGAACTATCGAGGACGGGTACGTTTTATTTGTTACTCGTTTCATATCCTAACTTTTAGATATCCATAGTCGTTATTGAAAATAAAATTTTTCTGTTTTAATTTCGTTAAATAACTTTTGTTACAAAATGATTACTGCCGTATTTCTCGCTAAACATCCTGTGATTAAATTTTTGTTGTAAACTTAATTTTAATTAGACGGCTGCTTTGGAAAAGTTCTAAAAGGTGCTTCCAAATCGTACAATTATTCCATTTTTTCGCTAAATTTTTTGAGTTATGTTTATGTCTCTATCTGCCTGTATTTTTTCTTTGCTGAATCTCAAGCGTTTTTCCAAATTTATTGCTTTGAATGTTTAGACGGTAATGGAACAACTGCGCTCTCTGGCGACACCAACGGAACTATCGAGGACGGGAACGTTTTATTTGTACGTCGTTTCGTATCCTAATCTTTAATCTCCGCAGAACGTACTAAATTTATTTCGCGATAAATGCTTGTTGTGTTACTAATTAAACCAATAAATTGTTGATGCGTTCCATCTTCGCATGATTCGCGCCTAAACCGTTGTTTTCGTTCCGTTTCCCTTAAAATCTGAGTGAAACGGCCCAGAAAGGTCGATCAATTAGCACTTTCGAGTCGGATCTCTAGTCGATTTCTTTCCCTACACCATTCGCATGTTTATGAGGAAAAATTCCAATAAGATAACTTCAATAACATTTAAGTGGCGGAGCGGCATTTAAAACGTAAACATTTTTCCTTTAGAACCTCGACGCGAATGACTTTCGCCGTCTGTAATAACCGTCAAAATCATATTTTTATCCCAGCTTTTCCATTTTATATAACGAACAGTTTATTGTGCCTGTTTGATGCATGTTTAAAGTTTCGTCGTATAATAACGACGCTCTGGATTAGCGTCCGCTATGCATAATTTAATCCTTTTTGCGTGTAAACATGCTCTTTATGGCTCGAACGCTTTGAAATGGCTTCCATGTTATAAAAAATAAAATGACGCACGATCAAAACAAATAGGTATAAATCAAATTAAATTAAATTTGTAATGTCGCGTGACCGCTAATTAGAGTAAGTAAATTCGGCTAAATTCAGATTAAAACATGCAATTGCCTTCGCTGTAATAATAAAATGAGATTGCATGCCATTATTTTTTATTGTTTTCCCAAGCCATTTCGTATTATTAAGGCTGGCAGTAAAATAAACACAACAAAATTTGACCGCAATTAGCATTAGATTGTGCCTGATATTTACTTCCAGGTCGATTATTCCTCACCGAAATAGACAACATTTTATTTCACCCTCGATACACATTGTTTGAGAAAACTAGGCCGCACTAATGACTAATATCTCCTATTGCGATAAATTAGTCCTGTTTCAATATAGCGACTATTGATTACCAGTTAGTGGAGAACCGACTAACTCAATTATGGAGTTATTTCTGTGAGGAAAAATGTGTAATTTTTTTTAATTTCCCGACAAATCCCTCATTAGGGGTGTGGGTCGATGGCACGTGACAAGTGTGGCATTAATATTAATACAGGTAATCAAACGGGGAGTGACGTCGCTATAAATCAGTCCAGACGCGATCCATATGCAAAACAGGTCCTGGATGGACGATCCTGGCATTGAATAGCAAGTGGCCGAGCGATCCGTCAATTCCTATTTGCGAAACGGATCAGCTGATCCTGATTTATTTTTCGTCAGCTGAATCGGTTTGTTAACTAGCAAATCGAGAATTTGCCTTTAGTTCGCTGTTTGCATTAGAGCGTCTGACCGGAAGTATGGCCGTCAACCGGAAGTATGACCCGTATTTCCGGAGGGACTTTCCTTCTGTGGCTTTCCGTTTGTTTCGTTTGCAAAATAATCCAGTGAATTAACGGTTTAAGCAAACTTTGTTATTCTCAAAAATGGCCTTTGGCAAGAAAAACTAAACATTGTGACAAAGTTCTCTCTCTGTCTGATTCAAGCGAGCGCTAATTATTTCCGGTTTACATCTCGACTAACTTGTTATTGCAAGCAATTCATTTCGGGTTAATCAAGTGTCAAATTTAGAACGAGTTAATCCCGTGTACATTGTGCCATATAAACCTGGATGATGTATGACATGTACGACGGGAAGTTTTCATTTTTAACTTGAAAAAATAGCGCAAACAAAAGAAAACAAGCAGGAACACGGTCCACTAATTAAAAACTAAACATCACGAGAGTCCTTTGTTATTTCAAGGGCTTGATATTTCAAACAATACTGAAATGTAAAATCAGAGACAGCGTCGCTGTGGTGGTGTTATATTGTAAATAAAATTCAATTCGAAGTTTACAAGAAAAAGGCTGCTAATTTTATGAAAACAAATTACCACTGAAATAATGGCAAGACGCCGAGACTTGAGTTTCTGTTTAAATTACAAACTGACATTGGAGCTTGAGTTCGACAAAACTTTATATTTCCAGCCAACAAAATTTTCCTATAAATACAATTACTCGTTTGAGTGACGGTTATTTTTCCATCTCATATTATTGTACGAAACAAAGCGTTAATTATTATATCAATCACAATAAATTAACCATAAGTAAATAACTCTCAACCGTAAATAACTAATAACGTAGCAATTAGGTTTTCATTAACAATACAGCAACGCATTTAGACGCTAATAATTATTTAAAATATCCATCACATATTCGCAATTACAATAATTTGATTAATGCTAATATCTCACAAACAAGGAAATTCAATCTGTTTGAAACATTGCGCTAATTATAGTTATTGTGTTTTTGGTGGATGCGCCGGGATGATCCAAATATAGCTAGCTCGGCGAGTTGTTTTTATTATTTGTAGGTAAATAATTCCTTCGCTGGGGATTAATTTACTACAGTTCCTGATTCATGTATCTATGTTTCAAAATTATAACAATAAGGCAAGTCAGTTAATTACGGTTCTTGTTTATTTATAATTAGTATGTTGGATAATGAAGCAAAATGCAATTTGTTTTCTAGTGGAAATAATTCCGTCAGTCTAAGCCTTCATTACTTGTGTTTTTTTACGAAAAGCAACATTTTAACATTTTTCAGAGCAACGTTTTATGTCCTTTTAGTGGGTCTCTAGGGTCAAGCGTGCAAAAAAGTTATTTCCGATATTATCAGCCGTTTCACGTACTTTTGATTTCCAATTTTCTAACTAAATTATTGTTGTCCTGTAAGGTTATTTACGGAGAAATTTCGCGGGTTCGATACTAATCGATTTATCGGAACATTTTGCTTACGTTTAGACCAAAACATTGTTTTTTTGTTTTGCCAGAAAAACGAATTATGTTCAAGTCCTCAAAAAGATTACGCATTTATTGCTGTTCTTCTTACACACAAAGCCTTTTCAGCATGGAGTGTGTACCCCTGTAGTTAAAAATAGCCAAAGCTTTACCGCTACATGAAAAAGGCCCGACAGAGGATATAACTAATTACATGGCAATTATCTTATGCTCCAGTCTTTCAAAATTTTTTGACCTGAACATCACTGCACAACTACCTAATTACTTTTTATAACATAACATTCGTGATTACTATCTACATGGTTTTATCTGAAACAAAGGTTTATATACAGCGTTATATACTTACATAAATAAAGTAATTGTAAAAATTGATAACAGAGAAACAGCAATTGTTCTTTTTGTTGATTTTGCGAAGGTATTTGTATTTGTATTTGTGTTATTCATGTGATACTGTTAAGAAAACTCTTAATATATGGAATAAGGGTAGTAATCTTTAAATGGTTTAAAAGCTATTTATCTGAAAAAGGACAACAGATAACAGTAAACAATGTTTCTCTAAGTAAGAAATTAATTAAAACGAATGTTACACAAGACTCTGTTTAAGGGCCTATGATATTTAGATTTACATAACGGAATGTTTCATTATGTTAAGCAAATATACTAACAGTTTAACAGTTGCTTATGCTGATGATACAGACTTTCTTGTTCAAGCTGACACCTTAGGAAACGCAAAGAATATTTTTGAAGATTTAGGGTAAAATCAAAGAATGGGTTGAACTGGTCATAAATAAAGATAAAACAAACTATGTATTTTTTTATTTGACAAGAATACCTAATAATAATGTTAAATAATCGTGACAGATGATAATACAAGATTGGCATTTGTTAATAAAACCAAGATGTTAGGTCTAACACTTCTTTCAGATTTAATTAGAATAAACATATAGATGCAGTGTGTACAAAATTACCTAAAATATGCTATACGCTTTGGATGGCTATGTAAACTTGCAGCGAATCGATAGTATTACAGCTATATTATGGTTTGTTAAAATATAGAGTAAGATTTTCTATTCTTCAGTGGGGATGCTATTTTCAGTGGGGATCCACTTATGCGTTGAAATTTTTTCGATTACAAAAAAGAGCAACATGAACTATTGCCAAACTGAAGCGAAGAGACTCTTGTAGAGAATATTTCAGATTTCTTAATATGACTTTTTATGGAATATACATAATTATGTTTATGAAGCAGTCTACTATCTATTTAGCAATAAACTGTATTTTTTGACAACAAAACAACAAACTGCAATATGATTATAGTACAAAACACAGAAATATGTGATATCTGAAAATCATAAATCATCTCTGTGTCAAAGAAGTATTTATTTTAAAGCAAGCAAATTATGCAATGCACTATCTTCATCAGTTAAATCATATACAAACACTTTTTTTAACTTTTAAAAAAATACCTATCCGAAAAGGTCTTGTATAGATTAGATACAATGTGTTTTTAAATAATTCCCATTTTAAGTTAACTTTAAAATTGGTTTACTTTTCAAAAAAATTGTGCCGCTTTGTTCCATTGAACCCTCAGTTAAGAAATTCAATTAATTTCTTTTAAAAATTGTGTTAAAATGCAACTAAATTGTTACACCGTGCAAGAAAACACTTTTATTATCGAAGCTTATTTCCGAATTGGAGACTTAATAAATGAAGAATGGTAATATTCGATGTCTAAATGCCTACCATTAGTTATATGAAGCGGCATTTTCTGATTTTACATGAGATTTTCACAGACAACTAGATAAATCTAGAATAGATAACTAGAATCATTAAAATCACATCGTATAATTCGCACATATTTATTGTGTGTTTGTTTTGTATATCTGCTTTTGTTTTATATTAATTTGTTTTTTGGTTTTTGGAATGTTTTTTTTGTTAAAAACACATATTTTTTGACTTATTTAGTGAAACTAAGTATACTTTTGTAAATGTCTTTCTTACACTAAATTATTAATATTTATTTATTTATCGAATTTGAGTGTAAATCGGACGCTTTATTGCCAAGTGGATTTTTAAACGTCGATTGATAGCGAAATAAATGAACCGATTTACACAAAAACCAGCTCAATACAACATTTTGTTCATCGAATTAGATTGAACAAGGCTTAACATTGCTTTAAATCTGTTAAAAATAATCTGACGTTTCGTATTGAGAAATGCCAAACATTTGTCAAAACTTTCTTACACAGGAGAAAAACCGTAAATTTTGACAGTGCTGAAGAATAAACAATATTATCTAGAAAAAATACAGGTTTTGCTAAAATTAATTGAATATTATTTGTGACAAATTACATTCAGTCAACTTTTAAATATATTAACTACAAATATTTTTTACACGTTGAAGTGCATCGTCATTTAGAAGCTTTGTGATCAAAAGTGTATATTTTAATCGGAGGAGTAATTTTTACAACAGAGACTATTGACTAATGATGGCCTATTGTCTATTAATAGAATACCATTTAAAATAATTGGTGGGATTTCGCCGTTTTTCAAAATCCAGAATTGTCTGTAAATTCTCTTTCTTTTTTTTTTTAATATTGTTCCTTATAACACAAAACCGCAATTTCTAAGTGTTCCGGAGATAACAGGAATTACGAAACCTATTTTAAACTCATTTAAGGAAAAATAAGAAATATCCGAACTTGTGTTATATATAGAATGGTTTGAACAGTTTGATACGGGGCGAATATTTTTAACTATACAGGGTGTTTCACCCAACTTTACGAGACCTGTGCCTAATGTACATACGCACCTAAATACACAATAGATACAAAAATGCACATTAAGTATTTTTTGTTGGGAACATTTTAAGCCTTCTTTTTAATATCTGAATCCTAGATTATAAACACTATTTTAAAACTCGTTTCCTGTTTCCCGATTTAAAACTCGCATACGCTAGTTGCATAAGGACAGCCCTCGATCTTTAAGCTTGTGTTTTCGCACTCACATTATTAATAACTATAATTTTTTAAACCCTTGATAATATTGTCAAACTAAACACAGTTTTATTAATAGTCAAAAATTGGTTTTATAATTTTGTAATTATAACATTAGATATAAAATAAACTGAATTAGAGCAGGCCGTGCCTGCGGAATTTTCGCCACATGTTGAACTGTGATAGAACAGGATTTTTCAAAAACTTGCTCAATCTAAATTATTCCGAAATGGTCTTTACCACCCAACAAAAAGCCTACATTGTAGATTGCGATTTTAACAAATGAAAAAATGGGGAGTAGTAAATATTCAATTGGTGAATGATGTCTAGCAGAATTTCGGGAAAATTTTCTCCAAGAATATTTCTGGACATCTCCTCTACTGTCTTTTGCAATACGATGTTTTGAAAAAAAAATGTGACTTTTCAAGACTTGCTTTAATTCAGTACATTTTCGATCTCATGTTATAATTTATTTAAATTTTTCTGCCCTTAATTGTATTTGGCGCGTAATTTTACGTTTAAAACACAGCAAATAAACACCGTTTTATGCACCCAGAAAAATCGTTATCTAATCGTGGAAAAGGTTGAACTGATGTATCAGCAGTGCCTAATTGGCACGTTGCAAGTTAATCGCTTATTCACCTTCCAAATGTGAAGTTTCAGCAGTGTAAGAAGCTGACACAACCTGATCTCGTTGACAATCCAAAACCGAGTGATTAATGGGATGCAGACCGCACCGGCGTCGTCTTTACCGTCATCTCGCATAGACATTGCAAGATTATAGAACCGGACGTTTCACCTGATTTATTAACACATTCTCCCTTTAACCGCGGATCATTACACATTCACACTAACCCGCTTATCACCTTTCAATTATCAAAATGAAAACTCGGAAAAAATCCACTCGGACCAATTAAACCCCGAATTGTTTACGTACATCCGGGCGTTAAATGAAAAACATCCCTCTTTAAAAATATACGAGGTGCACTTGTGGCCTCGCCATTAAAATGAAATGTGCTCCTCATTAATTTTCGCGCTTGACCAGATTTTCCCATTTCGATCAATATGCCAGCGGTGTTTAAACCATGCGGACTATTAGGAAAAGCAAAATTTCGGCTTCGGGCGGGATAAGTAATAAATTTCCAGATCGGTCCGAGGGTCAGACAGGGGTGTATCAATGGACTTATTATTTATGAGGCATTTTCGCACTTTTGCATATGCGGGCGGCCCCTAAATCAACTAATTAAACCGATCGCAAAGTTTTAATTGATTAATCCGTTGACGATTATGTGGGATTGACGACTCTGCAAATATAACATCTCTTGATTTATTTACAATTTTACCTTTGCAACCATTGATCTGTTGGTCTTTGAATTTTCACAGTATCTAACAAAGATTAATTTTTCTGATTGTGAATCTCATTTAGTTCCTTTTTCTTTTCGAATATGGCTGGATACCTCACATCTAAAAAAACTTGATCTATACTTGCTGCTATTTTTTAAATAACACTCTGTATTAATAGTTTCTATCCAAAAATCTTGAGTTAAATTTGCATGATCCAGCATTGCTCTCGCCTTTACAACTAAAGCCCGATTGAGTGTCTCAGCGTCTTAGTTATATTATTCTATTGAGGTGTTTACTCAAATGTTTTTTGATGGCGAATTCCAAACTTAAAAAGAAAAATTCATTGAACTTAAGCGTTATCTGTGCGTAGACATTTTATTTTGCGATATGTTTCAACTTCAGTGATTTGCTTGAAATTCTAGAATTTTTTAAAAACTTTAGACTAATTTTTTTTTAAAATACAAATCTTTTTTGTAAGGTGTACGATCAGTAAAAGTTGAAAAAATAACGCTTTCAATCAGTTGAATATATTTTTATTGGACCGCGAATATCACAAGAATTATTTCTAATCCTTTTTTCTGCCCTGTGCACCGAAATCTTCTGAAAAGACTTTATTGTCTTTTCAATAAACTTGATTTCCTTTGCAACAATTTTTGCAAATATCGCTTTTCTTAATAATGTCTTCAAATTTCATACTATGTACCAAATTAATCATATGGTTATTTTTGAAGAAATACGTTTGTTAATTAAGTACCTTACGAATTATTTAAAAACTACTTTAAAGCACTTGATATTTAACACAACATTTAAAAAACGGGTATTACATCAGACAACTAATTGTTTGGGCAAAAAAAAAGAAACACTTTTCAGTAATTTGTAACATTTTCTTTGGCTTTAGTGAGGGCTCGAATGTACGTTAGTATATTTTCAACCAATCTATAACAGAATTATTGCATTTTATTGTTCCACATATGATCTAGTTATTTTATTTTTTAAATTTTTCAATGACCACTAACATAGCTTTTCAAGATTTTTTTTTATTTTTTCATTTTGTGTCAGAAAAACACAATGATATTTAAATCAGGGCTATTTGCTGGCCAAGAGATATAACATTAATGTAAGAATTACCAAATTTTGCTGTGTGATAAGAAGCATATTTTTTTCGAAATTCGGGATATAACTTTGGAGAGCGTGATATTAAACGTCTTTTTAAAACATATTTGATGCTGTTTTCTGTCCCATCTATGAACTCAAGTTGCTCAACACCTTTTAAGACATGTTCCCCTTGTTATTTGTTTTTTTTTTGCAAATTTAACCGTACTTTAAAACATTTAAAAGATCTGTTGTTTGTTTCTTACGAGTTTGTAAGAACCTTCAACCTTCAGAACCTTCAACGCATAGATGAAATTAAGATTTTAGATTCATCAGTAAATATGACTTTTTCAGTCATTGTGTTTTTTATCTAGTTAAAATCAGACTTTGTGTTACAATTCGTGACTTCCAGGACTTTTTCCTTTAATAAATATCGTATTTTGCATCCATCTACTTCAATAATCTGTGCCACTGAAAAATTGTCCATATTCAGATTTGCCTTTGTTGAAATTACAACCCTTTTTACAATTTCTTAGTAAATTAAAACGTAATAAATACTTTGGAATTCCATCAAACTGAAGGTCTCAAATGATGTTAAATACAGAAAGTAGGGTGTCAAAGTCTATTTTGGTACTGCATTCGTAGTACACACCATGTGGGTAAATTTCATCTTTTAAATATTTTTTTCTATAACTGATACACTTCAGACAAATAATAAAAAAAACTTAAGTAGTATTTAGAAAACTACATAAGTTTATATCCATGCAAACTATGAATAAAGTGTTTGAAAATTAAAAATTAAACGAGATTTTGTCCAAAATTGTCCAAAGTTGTTAGGGCTTTATTACTCTTTCTGTTTTTTTTTCTCTAATCTCAAATCTTCTTTCATTTTCGAAAATTGTTTTAAAATTGTTTTTGTGTCTCTTTTTGCTAATTTTTACTTTAATTTTATTTTAAATTCATTTAAATTACAAACCAGCAGCATCATAAATAGGAATATTTATATAGGAATATAAATAATTATAGGAATTTCAATTTTCTTACTATTGACATCCAATAAAATTGAAGTCTTGCCAATAGCATGGTCTGTAAGTTGTTCTCTTGAAGCAATTGTCATCAATCATCAATGCAAAAATAACCAGCATTTGACACTGTTGTGGTGTCACCATTAATCCTGTCTTATTAAATTTGTTAACAAAATAACTATTTTTATTACATTTACACTTTTTTCCTTACAATATAAACATGTTTCCTCAAATTTTGCTTTATTCGAAGAAATACCATTTTTAGAACTAAACTCTTTGAATTTTTGATAATAATGCTTCATTACTGAGACTGATTCTACTCCTCCATTTTTTTACTTATCAGCATCAGCTAGTAATTTCTCTTTACCTAAATATCTAGTTAATTTAGTAGTGCATTTTTCTAGTATCATAATTAATGTCTTAACATGTTTGATAGACCAAACAAGATCGGAGCAGCTTAGAACACCACCTCTTATTTTACGAACAATTGCCTTTAGTTGTTGGTCAATTGTCATTTTTTGATTTAAATAATTATTCATTCATTTACAATCAGCATATTGAATCAAAACTAACTCTTCTATTTTGCAAAACCTTGGAATTTATAATTTTTTTTCAGTCTATGTTAAACTTTCCAGTTTTTAATTTTCTAACTTCCGTAAATATATCTGATTTGACACAAGAATAATTGCTGCGAAGCATTTTTCAACCTTCTTTGTTCCATCCACATAATCCATCAATTTAAATTTAATTACAGAATTAAATGATACTTATTTCAAGTTTTTCGAAAGATGCAACAAGTCCGGTGGACAATGTAGTCACTGATAGCACTAACAATTTCTTCACAAATTTTGTTGGATAAATGCATCTCCCGCGCCCATAACTAGTTATAAATTAGGAGATCCTTAAGTAGTAACTTCTTTATTTTTTACACTCTCGTAACTAACTACTACTACGACAACATATAACTTCAGTCGACCAAAGGCTGTATTTGAAAAGCGGGCGAAGCTGATTTAAATAAATAAAAATATTGAAAGATTCAATTAAAATCAGAATCTGTGCAATAGCAATGTTTAATTTAAGTTGTACGATAACCCGGATGTAAACTTGTACGCAAGATTGAATAGAATTCCCTCAGAGAGCCCCGAATGCGAGTTCATGACTTGAAACTAGTCCAAATAAACACTACATGTTTGTAAATGAAATGGTTGTTGTCCCTCTGAAAATTCCCAATTTATGAAAAGTTAAATGTGTTTTTTTTCAGGCATCCCGGAGACGACGTATTTAACCGCTTTGAAGAAGTTCCCATCTTCAGTGAACCACTTCATGAGCAACAGCGTCGAAGACGACGTCCGTCCGAGCGTTTCCAGTTGCACCAGCATGAAAAAAATGCGTTCGCCTTGTCAGTGCCACTTAGAACTGTGCATAGGTTGGTACCCTTGTGGTTTAAAATACTGCAAGGGCAAAGGTCAGTCGAAAAACTCAGTTATGACGTACCGTTGCGGCATCAAAACGTGCAGAAAGTGTCATTTATTCGCCTATTATGTCGCGCAAAAACAGCAATGTTTGTGGGACGAATGACCAACGTGATGAACGACTTTAATGCCTTAATTGCTTTCATGACAAGGACCAACATGCCTTAGAGTAATTTCTAGTTGTCGTAAAAAATACTTCCAGACAAAACGGTTATGATTTATGTGCCAAATTTGTGTTGGGAGTTTTGTCCAGGAAGTCAGTTTTATACAAGTGTTTAGCTCCATAAGTGTAAGTGTTTCATTTGCGACAGCCAATCATTGATGTAACTTGACCTACGCCGCTTCTAGTGTACCATTGGTTTAAATAAATGTATTTTTAATAAAACGATTCGTTTTCTTCGAGCCTTACCTTCAGTGTTCACGCTATTATGCAAATAAGGGTCGGTTTGTTTGAATTTAATCTCAAAGGAAATTTTTCATCACATATTACAAACCCTTGCATTTTTCAAAGTAAAGGATAATATCATTTGTATGAGTTCCAGTCGCTTTAGGAATTGTTAAAAAGGTTTAAATGGCAGCTCATTTAACAGAAAAATCGACTTTTCCATCGTAAAAACCGCACGAGAAAATGACCTTCTATTTTTTACAACGTGTTCAACACCCACCCGAAAAAACCTAGCGAAAAGTGCTGATTTTGCACATTTTGAATAAAATTACAAATTTCCGCGCGTTTCTCTAATTACACTCTCAACTTTTCTCCCGACGGTCCAACTTTTTAAATTAAATAATTGATGAATGTTAAAATCGGCTTAATAATTCCCGAGGCATGTTTTTTACAAGGAAGGGGATTTGTCGGTTTAATCTTTGGTCGATGAAAACGTAGCAGAATTGATGGTGACTGGAATTACTTTCAGGATATCAGTGTCCACTTCCTTATAAAAAATGAGCTCCATCTTGGACAAAATTCCCCGAGATAAAATGATATTAACATCTCCGCTTTAAGTGGACGTAAAAGGAAAACTTTCGATGATAAATACACCAGCGATTCACACATCCCTTGAAAAGTTTCAAGGATCCTTGCGGAAAACGTTTTTACTTTGTAATGCAATTACCAACGGATTCGCTTACCCTTGAAACTTGATGAAACACCGCAAAAAATTAATAAGCCAAAAGGAAATTTGCATCGCTTATTTTATTGCGGGATATAATCCCGATTCTTTACTCCCTGAGGAATGGAACAGAGACACAAATGGGACCTGCAGCCGCTATTTGGCCCAATTTTTGGCTTCTAATTAACAAATTGAACTTTTGAACCGCTTCCAAATTAACAAAAAAATTACTACGCTTTAGGCGATTAAAACTGTTAAGTGGTCAATAAACGTACGATTGCTTGTTATTACCACCAAAATGCAGATATTCTTGGTCATAAGCTTTAACATTTACAGACAAGTAAATGAAACAAGGCTTTGATGTTGGTAATTCCTGGTTACTATTCACTTCTGGTTATATTGTAATGCGTCCAGCCACTGTCGACAATTAACTGTGTTGACTGTGTATTGGCTAACGGTAATTGTTTAAACTTTTTCGTCTATAGGGCGGAGCATTTTGGTAACTTTTGAACAGATCAATAAGAATCCTTAGCAGTTGTAAATGTAATATTTATTTTCATTTATTCAGTATTAAAAATAACCAAATTTCATTAATTTGTGAAGGAGGTCATTTATAAATCAGAGTCGAACATAACCATTAATAAAAAATGAAATTCTTATACGATTTGGAAGCAGCTTTTACAACTTTCTAAAAGCAGCCGTCTAATTAAAAATAAGTTTACAATGAAAATTTAATCACAGGATGTTTAGCGAGAAATAAAGCAGCAGTCCTTTGTAACAAGAGTGAGTTTTATTCCACGAAATTAAAACGGAAGAACATTTTATTTAATTTTCCGTTAAACCTTGGTCAAGTTTCGAAACTATAAATGCCTCTGTTAAATAACCACTGTAATTTTAGGCAAACAATTTAAAAAAATTAAATGTAAATGACATAAAATGAATCGTAGAATTCGCTGGGACAATTCGTTTTCTTCTAGGACGCATAATTTTCGAATTATTATTTTTTCTTTTAGTGAAAACCTAAAACTGCCTTCAAAGAGAAACAATAGAAATTTTCACTTTCTTTACCATTCAATCTTTGATTACGGCGAAGTTATCAATACGATAGGATAAATTCCAATCAATTTTTCAAATTTTTGTTTTTTTGTACGACTACGAATATCTAAAGGTTAGGATATGAAACGACATACAAATAAAACGTTCCGTCCTCGATAGTTCCGTTGGTGTCGCCAGAGAGCGCAGTTGTTCCATTACCGTCTAAATTTTCAAAGCAATAAATTTAGAAAAATGCTTGAGATATAGCAAATAAAACATACAGGCAGATAGACATAAACATAATGCAAAAGATTTTGCGAAAAAATTAAATTCTTGTACGATTTGGAAGCACCTTTTACAACTTTCCAAAAGCAGCCATCTATTTAAAATTAAGTTTACAACGAAAATTTAATCACAGGATGTTTAACGAGAAATACGACAGTAGTCATTTTGTAACAAGAATTATTCAACGAAATTAAAATGGAGGAAAATTTTATTTAATTTTCCATTAAATCTTGGTCAAGTTTTGAAACCATTAATGCCTCTGCGGAGTTACCGTCATGATTTTAGACAAAAATTTCAACAAATCAAATGTTGTTCTGTTGTTCTTTTTTTCCTTTTCTTTTTTTATCTGAGCCATTCCCGGAGTGAATGCAGCAGTTGTTCTATTACCGACTAAGTTTTCAAAGCAATGAATTTGAAAAAATGGATGTATTTGTATTACAGTTAACACGTAGCAAACAAAAAAATACGGGCAGATAGAGCATTAAATTCTCAATAGAAGACATAAACATAATGCAGTAATTTTATCGTAAACTATATTAAAAAATTCAGACTATTACCAATTTTTAATCTGTCCTATATTTTCCAAAACGCTACAAAAAGGAAGATAGTTGTAGAGAATTCAATTTCCTACCAAAAAGTCCGCGAGACCATTATCCTACCTTCAACCATTTAGGCTCGAAAGACTCTCAAGCGATGGACTTCCTTCATTTTGCAGGAGTTCAAGTATTAATAATACTTAAGCCGTTGGAGATAGAAATATGGTGTTGCTGACTTTTTTGTAGAGAATTTAATTATCTACTACTTTGTTCCTTACACTTTTTTTGTGTCTTCGACCGTATCCGCAGCGTTCGAAAAATATAAGGTACAAGGCAAATTGATAATTCTAAGCGATAATTCTTTGCATATTTATCAAATCGCTGGGAATACGGCTGAAGATAGAAAAAAGCACGAGGAACTAAGTAGTAGAGAATTAAATTGTCTATAAAAAATTCCGTGGCATCATATTTCCTTCTTCCACAGTTTAAGTATAAATTATCATTCTGTCGCTTCAGTGTCTGTAAACGTCTTTGGGGCCTAAACCATTGATAAGAGAGATTGCGGACTTTTTAAAGGAAATTTAATTCTATACATATTTCTTCTACATTTTTCTTGTATCTTTAACCGTATTCACAGCGTTTTGAAAAATACGATAGAAAACTAGAAGTTGTAACACACGAGTGCATGTATTAATATTTTTCTCGAAAACTGTTAATTGGGGGATAATGATTTTTTAAACAATAGACAATGAAAAGGGCTTCTTTCCCAAGGATAGTAAACTTGAAGAAATTAGTTCCGAAGGAATTGCCAGATAAATACTCCGGGTACCGGAAATCGAACAAAATCTGGACAAAGATTTGAAAAATCTAATGTATTAATGTTTTCTTGCACTTGTAAGGTCTCTAGAGGCTTCTAAAGACATAGAAAAGTGCATAAAATATAGTTGTAGCGAGTTCAAAAAAATAGAAAAATAAAATGCTTCAGCTGGCTGTAATTTTAAAATAATGTTTGTGGTAAATATGGCCCATGAGACTATAGGAACGATAACTCATTGCGACAAAAAATAGCCCACTTCAGAGACACATAAATCCACCTTAAGACTTCCTGCAAGTTGGAGTCAGTTTTGCAATGGAGCTCACAAGTTAGACAAGTTGGATGTATGCACTTCAAGGAAAACATTCAGAGATGCATTAAGGAGGAAATTAGTGTAAGTCACTCTTGATACTCTAACCCTCCACTGTCCAAAGTTTTGAGTTAACTGAATGAAATTGCACGAAACACAAAAATAAAAGCAATGTTTACAAGATACGAATTCGATGCAACTTTATAAAACAAAAGATTATTCTCTTTTGTGCGAGATTCCTTCGGGGAATAAGAGCTAGTTACATCAAGAAACTTGACACCTCTTTCTTGCAAAAACTGTTTTTTTCGGATATCCCATAATAACGCAACGTTCAAGCAGTAAAAACACACAACAGTTTTGATTTAATATCAGAGGCATAGAATATAAAGCTAAAACTCATTACGTTTTAATTAATTTTCGGGGCGGGCGTAAAAAAGGCGACCGGAAGAGCAAAACACACGAAGATGATTAACAAGAGTCGCCAACCAAGTCTGGAAAAAAGCACGGCACAAACAAACAGAAAAAAGTTGAGTGCCGCTAGCATTAATTTTCTATTTTAACGAAAGCGTGATGAAAATGGAATAAAGAAATAAAACAAGACTTGGCAGGGGTTAAGCTGGCCACAAGCGCCGTCGTCTGCCTGTTCCCACGTCCTCTTTTCGTCCAGACTCACTTAAAAGTTAACAGCGACTAGGAAATTTGTTTGGAATCCAATCACAGGATGAGTGCATTCGCGGGGAAAAACAACAACATAAAATTCGCTTTTTGTTACTCTCATAAACGATTCTCGGAAAATAAAAAGACCCTCGAGACGAGCGCAATAATTTATTTATTGCTAGGAATGGAAGAACAAACTCGCATTTTTCATAAACGTGGATTACGAGTTTGATAAAACAAGAAATTTCATCATAAATATCGAAAACCTCAACTTCAGCACAACTTGAAAAGAGTAAAAACATCATTAATAAAATAGTACGAGGAAAATGCAACGACGGAAACGAAAACAGACTATTTATTAAAACTTAATATTACGTTCAAATTTTAAAGCAAACGTACAACAAAAACTGAACAAAACGGGAAATACCAATTTGTTTCCTTTTAATTTAAGCAGCAAAAATATACAAGATTAAACGCCAACCTATTTTACATAACAAACAGATTTATAGCGCACCCTTTTCAGATAACAGATAGCGAAGATTCTTCGACGAGATAAGTGAGTTTCCACCTACCTTTTACTGGAACAAATCTCGAAACTGAAGCTTTTCAAAAACTTACCCCATCCAGAATGTACTATCAGCGGGGAAATCTCCGGTGTCTGAGTACTTCGAACAAATAAACCACAATCCTGTTGAGTTAGAAATAAGATTGCAACAATTGATAATTCGGTCTTTTAGATTTCTAGTTAATTAACCCCATTTTGCTGTTAATTATCCCCCGTCTGTTAATTTTTAAACACGAGAGGCTAAATCTGCGACCTCATTTTTCATTCTGAAGACACAGTTTAATCGTATTATCGCCCCGTGTTTATTCCTCGTCAAAACAATCAGCGCCTCCGTCCGAGCCGGTCTTCAGGGACATTAAAATCCCTCAATAAAAATTCAATAACGACCCTGTCGTTTATTTTCAGTAGGTTATCTGCGGCGAGAGCAAGACGTGACAAATTGAATGTAAATGCAAATGATCCCGCCATATCAAATCAAAAATCGTTTTACGACGACTATTTTCAATAATAGCGAAACTCTTTGATTTACTCGCGTTTTTGTGTTGTCGCCCTGAAAGAAAACGACCTTTCTGTTGTGCGGATCTTTCGACGCCTTCCTTTAGCCCTGAGGCGACCTTTAACCCGACGCCAATAACTCTCCATATTGCCCTGTCAGAAATGGAATGCGACAAACGAATGAGCGATATTGCCAGCCACTTATTGATACTTTTCTTTTCGGTGTGTGGTGGGTTCCCTGTTCGGTGCTGTTGTAAAGAAAATTATATTTTGAATTGCACACAGAGGGATAATAACGCGGAGGTAATTAGGTAGCGGTGCTCACTCTTTAATATTAAAATAAATATCACAATCATGGGCACATAAATATTAAATTTTGATGTGCAGCTCTTTGCCAAAAATTTGTTTGTTTCTGGTTAGATTACAATGACTTCCTCCAACTTTGGCGGAACTTGCATAGAGAAATCAATATTCTGACGTTGAGGGTGAGTTGATGTTTGCCTCAAGTTGTTTACTTGTGCTATGTTATAGATCCAATCCTCAATGTGTAAGCCAATCTGCCAAAGCAATTAGTTATGCTGCGGTTTCTCGAAGGTGCGCTGACTTTTGCACTTTTTTTTCAACACACAGTTTAAGCTTTAATCAAGCTTTTAGGAAGTTTGCAGACGTGAATCTTTGCGGGATATTTACTTTTTGGTTACGGAATTCGTCCAATAATAGAGACAGTTGTTGCAGTGTAAAAACTGGACGCCTGGAGCCCGCCTGGAGCCACCACAGCGTCTCAATTTTCTCCAATTTGAAACGAAACTACTCCGAAAGATAGTTTTAATTTAGTTGAAATGAAAAATTATCTCTCATCATTTCTTTGCAAAAAAACATACTGAAAATTGGTATATAAAGTGATTATTAAATTTCTGATCCCAAATCATGAATTTTGTACTACGTGATTTACGACTGTTTCAGTTGGCAGTTTTTAGGTTTTATTTACACTAACATCCTTGCATTGAATTCATATTTTTTAAAAGAAAAACATAATCTATACGAAAACTCAATTAATTTAAAAACACTGAAATCTAAACTGAATATTAATCATTATAATAGATTTATTTTTCCTAGTTTTTTCAAGGTGGTCAAATTCTTTGAGCAAAATTTTATGTCTTGTAATTGTCACAAAATTAGGACTATGCTGGGAATTTTCAAATTTTTTAATGTCATAAGTTATAAATTACAGCACTATAATTTTATATGTTATTTAATATTTTGATCTAAAAATTTGTTTTTATTTTTTTATTTTTTTATTTTCACCGGGCTGAAAACTCATTACACCAAGTCGAAAATCGATATTTTTCTCTTCTCCGAATGGTGGCAGACACTAATTTCAAGAAGTTTTATCAAAGATACGGAGGACTATAACTTAGAAGACGCAACTAGGTAAATCGTAGGATTTTCTGAACCTAAAAAAATAGTACAGTAGAGTAAATAAACGAGCAATAAACGATCTCGGCGCTAAATCGTTTTAAATTAATTTAAATTCCACCAAATCACTAATTACTTGGACAAAAATGCAAAAATGTTGAGCTTTGCACTCTTAGTAAATTTGTATAAGAAACATTAGAAAAAAATATTTAAAATGTAAAATTTGTCTTTCGTTTCTTATTTTTCAAGACGCTGCGAATACGGTTAAAGATAAAAGAAAAATGTTAGGAAATGTGTAGAAAACTAAATTTTATTTAAAAAAGTCCGCGAGACCATATTTCCTACAAATTTGTTCCTTACACTTTTTTGTATCTTTAACCATATTACCAGCGTTTTGATAAAAATGCGACAGAACGCAAATAATAATTATTGCTTAGAATTATTATCAATTTGCTTTTCATCTTATATTTTTGCAAACGCTGCGAATACGGTTGAAGTTACAAAAAAAAGTAAGAAACAAAGTTGTAGAGAATTAAATTTTCTAGAAAAAACCCGGAGCACCATATTTCTATATTCAACGGTCTTGTAAGTATAAATTAACTTTCCAATACATGACCACTGGCAAAATGTAGCAAATCCATCGCTTGATATCTTTGAATAACTGTTGGGTCTGAATGGTTGAAGACAGAGATATGGTATAACAGACTTTTTTCTAGGAAATTTAATTCTCTACAACTTTCTTTCTAACATTTAGCTTGCACTGTAACCGTATTCGCAGCGTTTTGAAAAATATTAACATTAACAAATTGTTAACATTTTTAAATAGGTATATTAGCTGTCTCAAAAATATAAAAACGCCATCGTCGCATTTTCTCTCAAAGTTAATTGTTATGAATTATTTATGCACTTAAAAAAATATTAGCTAATGTAATTTATACTTTCAGTGCAACATCTATTAATAACTATTTTATAATCTTATCAATCTTATTGGCGCTTTTATAGTTTTGAAACAGCTAAGAGCTTATATAAACTTTTTTGCTTTATGTCCCACTATTGAGAATTTAATCTTCTATCTGCTTGTATTCTTTTGCTATTGGTTAACCGTTATACATTTTTTTTTAATTTATTGTTTAAAAAACTTAGATGGTAATGGAACAATTGCGCTCTCTGGCGACATTAACGGAACTGTCGAGGACGGGAACGTTTTATTTGTACGTCGTTGCGTACCCTAAGCTTTAGATATCCGTAATCAAAGATAAGCCAAAAAATGTAACAATTTTAGTTATTTTTGCGTTTTTATGATTTGAAAAAATTTCGCTAAATTATGCAGTTACGACAGTAAATACCTAATGATTCGATTTTTTATCTCAAATATTCAGGTGTACTAAAAAAATTATTAAATTTTAAGGAGCATTGACTATTACATTATTAATACAGATAACAAGTCCTAATATAACTTTTTTTCAGTTGATATAGGTATAGTGGCGGTCAGCTCGATTTGCGTGTGCGTCATCAATTTCATTTTTTCATTACCAACACAAAGCTGTAAAAAATTGTCAAAAACATTGCAAATTTAAACAACTAAGGGGTATCTAAGGGTGGTAACCTTGAACATTAATTTACAAGTGCACTTCGACAACACCATCAAGTGTCACGAATTTGTCAACCTGACATTGACAGTAAATTATAGACGTCGTCGCATGGTTGTCGAAAGTGTTATAGTGGCGGTCAGCTCGATTTGCGTGTGCGTCATCAATTTCATTTTTTCATTACCAACACAAAGCTATAAAAAAATTATCAAAAACAATGCAAATTTAAACAACTAAGGGGTATCTAAGGGTGGTATCCTTGAACATTAATTTACATGTGCACTTCGACAACACCGTCAAGTGTCACGAATTTGTCAACCTGACACTGACAGTAAATTATAGACGTCGTCGCATGGTTGTCGAAAGTGTTATCGGTGTTAATCGCAAGTATTTTCCGTTCGTTTATTGTGTTTTGTGATTTGCGTTTCGTTAGGTTTTTGATTCTGCGTTTATTAGTTCTTGTTTTGTGAATCTGTATTTTTTGTAACAACTCATAATTTAAACACTTCGTAACCTCAAAAAATATTTGATAGTTTGTCACCGCTATGCCCCTGCTATGTAAACGTAGTGACAGAAATGTCAGATGACGCACACGCAAACGGAGCTGAGCGCTACCATATCGGTGTTAATCGCAAGTATTTTCCGTTCGTTTATTGTGTTTTGTGATTTGCGTTTCGTTAGGTTTTTGATCCTGCGCTTATTAGTTCTTGTTTTGTGAATCTGTATTTTTTGTATTTTTTTAATTTATACACTTCGTAACCTCAAAAAATATTTGATAGTTTATCACCGCTATGCCCCTGCTATGTAAACGTAGTGACAGAAATGTCAGATGACGCACACGCAAATGGAGCTGAGCGCTACCATACATAGTTTTACGCGTAGCTGCAGTGAGACCGGGGTAGTTACCTTATTTATTTTCTTAAAAGTTAATTAATTCACTTAGGTTGATATAAATTTTTGCTTAATTACAAAATACTTAATTTTAAATTAAAAATGTACAGACTTTTTTTATAGCTGATATTTTTATGTTTAAATCGGGGATTGTTATATCTGTTATTTTTTATATTATAACTTTATAATAGAAAAAATAATATATTTTATGTTCTACGGCTGTAAGGCTAATCAGAACACAAAGCTTTTTTTATGCTCCTATAAATATACTGGGTGTATCAGAAATACGTGTGTTAATTTTACCACGTAAGAAAACTCATCAAGTACAAAGACTTTTCTATAAAACATTTTCCAAAAATCTTATTTATTATTTTCACTGTTTTCCTTTTTTCTTTTGTGAAGCCGGTCAGTGTTTAATAATTAGTTTGTATTCAGAACAACAATTTTCATTGTTGTTTTAAATTGTTCAAATTGTTCGTTTCTATCACAAAAAAATTGTTCGATACTCTTGTCTTTGTACCCATAGGCGAGTACACATTTCTGTATGTTATTTGTTCCAATTTTTAAGTAAATTTGCGAAACTTTTACTGAAAAATTACAAATAGAAAAATGTTTTATTTGTTGAGCTCTGTTACCTGTTAAAATTAACACACGTATTTCTGATTCACCCAGTATATAATAAAATTCACTGTACTTGAGAAAGATACGGACACTTAAACTAGTGATTTTTATTCAGCATCGAAATTGTAATAGAATATATTTTTAATGAATGAATACATTTACGGCTTATAAATAATACGAATGACTGATAAGTATCAAATTATTTATTAAAGATCAATCGATTGTCTCCATCGTAATTATAACAACTAATACATGAGCAAAGAACACTGAATTAGTGATTTTTGCTAAAACTATCAATATTTTTAGTAATTAGGCGATTTGAGCCATTTTATAAGCCAATTTCATAATCGAAATAAAGGGAATTTAAAAACTGTTGATTTAGAATGTGAAAGTTTTATCAACAAATCCATTCTAAATCAGCACATAATAAACAACATTTAATTTATCGTTTCTTTAAATTCGGTTTAAGCAGCGTTTCAACTAAATTTTTGGCTAAAAAAGCAAAATATTTTTTTAATTTGTTTCAAAGAACAAAGCTTTAATGGTAAATAATAGTGAACCGAGTTAGAGCCTGAATAATTTTTTTGCCAACTTATTGTGGCATTAGTTCGATGTTTTTTCTTATTTTTTTGCAGAAAATGAAGCTTTCCAAAATTGAGCTTTGATTGGTGGTAAAAACCTGCCTATTTTATTTTCATTAAATTTCCGCCCTGCGACCCCGAATGAGAATTTTCAGTCGCAATTCGGTTTAGAGCAATTATTGAGGGTTTTGTGCTGAACGTTCACGCTCGCATTTTCAATGGAAGTCATTAAATTTTTATAGCGTATATCATGAAAACACCCATTAATGGAGAGAATGTATATTGTTTGCGTGAAAAATTATCAAATAAACCAGCGCTCATTTTGATTAAACCCCCGATACTAAGAACAATAAATCGTGACAAAAACCATTCATTATCCCTTACATAAAAATTCAATAACAACCCGACACGATTTATGCATAAAAGTCACACTTAAATTAAATATAAAAACTGTGTTTGGCGGTTTGGTAATAACTAATAATTGCTTGCACGCTTTTTGATCACAATCACAATTTTTAAATTTAAATTGGCACGCGCCCTCTGGAGTTGTGGCCTTAAACTTGCGTTGCGACCTGTAATACCGGCAACGAAACGTCAATGAATGTCAAAAATCGCCGGTTCTGTTTACGTGTTGACATTTCCCACGACTGATTAAAATTTCAATTTACAGTAAAACCAACGAATATTTATCGCAGTTCCGATGAAAAGTTAACGCCGGACTTTAGGTAAGTCAAGCCAAGCTGTTGCAAAATGTAGCTAAGGTATCAAACCGCATTTCAGACTAGTCACCAATCACCAATAAAATGGTTTTTATGCGGCTATATTTAAGTAGGAAATCACGGACGATTCGACTAGCTTGCGGCGTTTTAATCCTCTTTGTTATCCTCTACTTGTTAGCTTCGTATCAACGGCCAGACGGCTTCGATTTGGAGTCGCCCATTGCGGCTCGTTTATCGCACAAGGAGCGCCCCAAACTAGTCTCCGACTTGGGCAACTTTGAGCCCCGGGACTCCCAAGAGCACGAGGGGCCCGGCGAAGGGGGCAAACCCCACCACTTGCGCCAAGACCAGCAAAACGACGCCGATCAGTCCGAGTCCGAATATGGCATGAACGTTGCTTGTTCCGACGAAATCTCCCTAGACCGTACAATCCTGGACACGAGATTGTCCGAATGCAAGCACTGGAACTACCCTGAGAACCTCCCCTCGACTTCCGTGATCATAGTTTTCCACAATGAGGGCTGGTCTGTTCTCCTCCGAACAGTCCACTCGGTCATCAACCGCTCGCCGCCCAAAATCCTCAAAGAGGTGCTTCTTGTCGACGACTTCAGCGACAAGGAGAACCTCAAAACGCGCCTCGAGACCTACATTGAGCGCTTCAATGGTAAAGTTCGCTTGATCCGGAACGCTCAACGTGAAGGCCTCATCCGCACACGCTCACGGGGGGCCAAGGAAGCCACGGGGGAAGTTATCGTGTTTTTGGACGCGCATTGCGAGGTTAACACTAACTGGCTTCCGCCGCTCCTTGCCCCCATTTACCGTGACCGGAGCGTTATGACAGTCCCGGTTATTGACGGGATTGATCATAAAACTTTCGAGTATCGGCCGGTTTATGGCGAGGATCGACATTTTCGGGGCATTTTTGAATGGGGGATGCTGTACAAGGAGAATGAAGTGCCTCAGAAAGAGCTCAACACGCGTAAACATAACAGCGAACCGTACAAAAGTCCAACACATGCCGGGGGGTTGTTTGCCATCAACAGGGAGTATTTCCTAGAGTTGGGGGCATATGACCCTGGTTTGTTGGTTTGGGGTGGGGAGAATTTCGAATTAAGTTTTAAGATATGGCAATGTGGGGGGAGTATCGAGTGGGTACCATGTTCCCGAGTTGGCCATGTGTATCGCAGCTTCATGCCTTATAACTTCGGTAAGTTGGCTCAGAAGAAAAAGGGACCCTTGATTACGATAAACTACAAGCGAGTGATTGAAACGTGGTTTGATGATAAGTACAAGGAGTTTTTCTATACGCGCGAACCAATGGCTCGGTTCCTCGATATGGGGGATATTAGTGAACAGTTAGCACTAAAGAAACGGCTCAACTGTAAAAGCTTTGAATGGTTTATGGAAAATGTAGCCTACGATGTTTTGGATAAGTATCCAGAGTTGCCGCCTAATATCCACTTCGGGGAGCTTCGCTCTGTAGCTGTTAGCAAGTGTTTGGATACTTTAGGCCATGGGCCTCCGTCCCTCATGGCCATACAACACTGCCATGGTTATGGTAACAATCAACTGATCAGGTTAAATGCTAAAGGTCAGTTGGGTGTGGGCGAAAGGTGTATAGAAGCCGATGCCCAAGGGATCAAACTGGCATTTTGTCGCATGGGTACAGTCGATGGGCCATGGTTGTATGACGAAAACACCCATACGATACTGCATAGGGTACATAAGAAATGTATAGCTTTACATCCACAGACATCACATCTTTCGTTAATGCCGTGTGATATTAATAATGCCTACCAACAATGGATTTTTAAGGAGATTCGACCCAAGTGGTAACAACTTCCAGATTTTTTACTTTATTTTTTACATATCGATTCATCTGCAATAAGTACTTACGTTTTTGATCAATCATACTGTGCCTTATATCACTAGGACGTGTAAATAGTTTTGTAAGAATGTTTTATAAATCGGGACTGGTTGACTAGTTAACAAATTGTATGTCGTAGTTATTTATTAAGGAGTTGTGTTAAATTTTGTAATACGATAAAAGTAGGTGCTTGTAAACTGTCTCGTTGTTTTTGTACATAATGAAATACACGAACAAAACATTTTAGTGACCTTTTTTATTCCCATCCTCAATTAAAAAAATCAAGCTCCAAGTGTGAGAAAATTAATAATTAATAAGAACACATAATCAGTTAACTTCCTTAATTAAAGTAAAGCACGAAGTATAATTAGAGTACGCTTTTATTAGTTTTTTAACTTGCATGAAAACGCTGATTATCATTATTAACCAAGCTGAAGGGTGAAATAATAAAGTTTTGAACGGTAGTATTTAATTAGTAGAATGACTTTTTTTCTTATCAATTTGCACTAATTTATCACTAACAAAGAATAAAAACCGCCTACTTTAATTATAAATTCAAATGATCGCATAGTACAAATAAAATAAAAATTACTAATAAGGCAATTTTTCAAAAATACGAACTATACCGGGTGTATCAGAAATACGGGTATAAATTTTACCACGTTACAAAATACATTATCAAGTACAACTTTTCTATTTAACATTTTGCAAAATTCTTATTTATTATTTTTACTGTTTTCCTCTCTTCTTTTCTGCAAACGAGCCAGTCAATGTTTTGTATTGTTTTTATACTCGTAGCAACAATTTTTCATTGTTATTTGAAATTGTTTTTTTGTTGGTAACATTTTAAGCCTTCTTTTTAATATCTGAATCCTAGATTATAAACACTATTTTAAAACACGTTTCCCATAGCAACGTATTTTTAATTAATGTTTTCACCATTTTAAAACACGCTTCCCATAGCAACAACGTGTTTGCGAAAACGCTTAAGTTTTCGGGTAACTAGGTATGCAACGAGCGTATGCGAGAGCCACAGCCCTCTAACTTTAAGCTTGTGTTTTTGCACTCGCATTATTAATAACTGGTAAATTGTCCGTTTTTACCACAGCAAGCAATTCGGTACTATTATTTTTGTTAACATGGGCAAGTACACGTTTTGAAATGTTATCTTTTACAAATTTTAGGTAAATTTGCGAAACTTTTATTGAAAAATTACAAATAGAAAAAAAGATTTATTTGTTGAGCTCTGTTAGTTACTTGTTAAAATTAACATACGTATTTCTGAAACATCTAGTATACTATGAAAAGTTTATTTTTTATGTGCGTTTTATCCAATTTATTATTTAAACAAATTGAAGTTGGAATAATTCCAACTGTTCTATTAATTTTTCCGAGTTTATTCTTTTACTGCTTATATTTGTCTATTTTTTTAAGTACTACCATAATATTCAATTTAAGGCGGCCCCCGAGAACTGTCAGAATGATGTGTTCATACTTTTATACATATCTCAAAAAATAAACCACGGAGAAGTACCAAATAAAAAGCAATATAATTAGAAGTTAATTCCCCACAAAACTACACATTTTTTATTTAGTATTGCATCCGTTTCCTTGGTCTGCTAATCTGAGACTTGAGCGCCAAACACATTGTACTACACAGATCGGAAAAAAATACACCATTCATGCACAACATCATTGTAAATATGCTTGCAAAAATTGAAGCCGATACTAGCAATAGCAAGGAAAAAACAACCTTTAGAAAAATTTCTTTGAGAAAGATTTTTTTGAAATTACCGCTTTCAAAATTTATTTGCCAGTTGGAGGGACCACAATGGTTTCCGGTAGAAAATTGTTGTCGATTTTGTAAAAAAGTAAAAAAAACATAGGGTAGTTTCCATAAAAAATGCTGTTTCAATAGATAAAATTTGCTCCAAAATAGGTTATTTTCCCTATTTTTTGTGTTTATGAACAGAACTCAATGGGCTGTTTTTCAAACTCAACAAACTTGGACGACTAAAACTTGATAATCAACTCATTTTCCTACAAAAATGGATGATTTGGAAAAATCTGAGTTAGAACTTAAGTTTAAAAATCAGGGTAAAAACGTTGTTTTTGATGTTTTGGTAAAAATACGGGTTTTTATTGAAAAAAAAGCATAGAACATAGAAAAATGACTAAGAAAACTAGACATGGTAATTTGGGTTAGAACATTTCACATATTAGACTATTTTTATTTATAAGTTTGAATTTCCATTTATTAAAAGTTGGCGACCTAAAATCCGGACTTAATTATTTATTGTACAATTCCGCCACGAACACTTGTAAAATTAGCAAATTAAATAGTGGATATTTACTGTATAAGTACTTGTAGTACTCTACCACCTGTCACTTGTTACGACACGACTGAAAAATTCTTTTGATTACTAAAGATGATTATTTAACAGATGAATCAACAAGAGAATTTATTCATTTACAAATACTGAGAGAAAACAACATCATTAGTAGAGGTTGGTTATTAAAAAAAATACAAGATGACATGTGTTTTATGGTAAACAGTGCTGAAAGAATAAATACATACTTGAGTTGAGCACAGTGTTTTACTGGTTGCCTGATGAAAATTTTACGCAAACACTTTGCGTGGCATTTGTAGGATTTCCCCTATTTTTTGTGTTGCAATAATTAATTTCTTGATTGACATTAATTTATATAATTATTGTTTAAATAATATATTTTTATAAGAAGCGCCTGTAATTATTTCACTAAATGAATTACAACCAATTTAAAAACACGTTCTGTTGAATTTTGAAAATTTCAAACTGCGCCACACGTTACATAACTGATTTATGAATTGATTGAGTCGAACCACTTTATTGAGGTGCTTGAAAACGCTCCATTCATGATTTTCAGGTGACAATAAAAGTCGGAAACGAAAGCTTTACGACGACCAATAAACAAATTTCCGGTGTTTGGTAGTAGAGTGGTTCGTATTTGTTTACGATGTGTTATAAAATATGATTTTGTCAACGGACAAGCCATGAATTGGCTTAATCCAGGTAAAGAGGCACCGCGCCAGGGCCAGGACTAACAATCTTCAACTGCGAATAAAAACACCTCCAACATCAAAGACGAACCAAAGAACCATGTCATAGTTACTTTTCACACAAAACGACAATCGTACAGAGCTTTTAATCCTCATGATTTTGACATAAACTTGTACGAGTCGATTTTACTTAAATTTTGAAATAATTTGATTTTTTTGGCAAAAACACTTTTCACAAATGTATTACACAAAAACTAAAAATCAAAGGAAAGCAGAAAAGCAGGGCTTTTACCACTTTAAAAGGCAAAGTTCAGGCTTAAATTTGTACCACTTGTAAACAATTGTAAACGCTAAAGCGCATTGCAATTAGTAACATAAAATTAAGAAGTTTGTTAAAAGTTGAAAAAGTTAAATAGAACACTCTACTTTTTGTTTTTTTTTCCTCAAATATTATTAAATTATTATCTATCTATTAGCTGTTTCAAAACTATAAAAACGCCAACGTCGCATTTTCTTTCACAATAAGCTGTTATATATTATTAATGCACTTCAAAAAAAACAATAGCTAATGTAATTTGTAGTTTCAATTGGAGATCTAATTATTAATAACTATTTTACATTTTTGTCAACCTTATTTAAAAAAATAACTTGGTAAAATGTGACGTTGACGTTTACATAGTTTTGAAACAGATAATAAAAACATAAAGTTATTTGACTTTAAAAGTTAATTTTAGCTACAATGCACATTATTCATGAACATTGTTATTATCAAAATAATTAATAAACCACACCATAACCACAAGAATAAACCAAGGATCATTTGTTGAAATTAATACGGGAATTTAAAAACTTGCTATGAATATAAAAAATTTTGTTATTTTACTAAATAATGGCCTAAAGGACACATTAAACTTATTATTAGCTAAAAATTTTAATTTTCGGCTAATGAAACAGTAATAAATTTTTTTTTAATGTTTAAAGTTCAATATCATTTGAGTAATCAGCAACTGTTAAAATGTTTTTACAAAGACAATTTAAAGATCTTTTAGATGCAAAAATTAATTGGGAATTCCATTTAAAATTTTTAAGTTATGCAACTAACTTCTTCTTAAAGTCGGACTTTTCTAGGGTTTTAATTTTTTTTGTAATATTTTTTTTAAAAAGCATCTAGCATTTCTCAAAAAAAAATTATTTCAAAAGCTAAGCAAAACCAACTAGTTATAATTTACCTTAAAAATATCGACGAAAATGAGTATTTAAAGTTTTAGTAAAAAGTACTAAACATTTTCAGAATTTCAAAATTTCTGGCATTTTTATCCCCAAAAGAGTTAATTTAACAGGAAGTGGCAGTTTGAATAAAAATTCGTTTTTATTTAGAAATATCCAAAAAATGTGTATTTATAAAGAAATATTTTAATTTTTTTGGAAAATTTACCCATAATGAGTTAAGTAGGGATAAATAAAATGCTTTATTTATTTCTAGTTTTTCAATAAAAAATTCGCAAATTTACTTAAATTAAGATTAAAAATTTAGAAAAAAAAAATAACATAATGAAACGTGTACTCGCCTATGGATAAAAAAATAAAAGAGCCGAACTATTTTCTTTGTATCACAAAGAATAATAACTGATAATTTAAACAATTTAAAAGAAGAATGAAAATTGTTACTATGAATATAAACTAATTATTAAACACTGACCGGTTCGTTTGCACAAAAAAAGGAAGAAACCAGTGACTATTATGAATAAGAAATTTGCAAAATGTTTAATAGAAAAGTTGTTACATTTAATAATAATAATTAAAATATATCCAACTAGGAAAAAAATATTTTGAATTAAATGGTTTTAAACATTTCTTTTCCTTTAAAATTAATCTTGTATCAATTTAAAAATTAAAAAAATTACCGTTTTTTAAATTCCATTTTTTTTCACTGAAAATATAGGTCCAGGAGTACTTATGGTTTTCCCTTTTCTTTGTTTTGTAATCTGATTCTTCAATTTTTTTATGTTTGTACAAGTACCTACTAATAATTGTTTGATTTAATTTAATTTAAGTTTTAAATTGTAATTTTAAAAATTACTACTGTTTTTGAACTGTTATAATATGATACGATAAAATAAGTGCTAGATTTGAAAATCAGTGACACCAACTTAGCAAGAAATAAGAGAATAACATTTTATCGGCCGGAATACTTAAAAAAAAACAATCTCAGGTCTCAGGCGTGATTTTACGAAAAAACCTAAAACAGTTCACTCAGAATATTTGTAATGCAATATTTCTGTTTGACATTTTGTTTGACATTTTTGTCTGAATATACCTACTTTTAATTAATAATTAACTCTATCTGGTGATGTCAGACGCTGAGTGCGGAAAATGAAAAACGTCTACTATCCTTTAATATCTTTTGGCTGTAATGATTTTATTTTTTTTAAACGTTTTGTGTAGTGATAAGTATTATTAAGAGTACTATTCTTGACTATCCGGAGTGTGAGATGAGATGCTTGAGATGCTAACTTGCATCGGTTTTGTTTAGAATGATACGACATTACTGCAATCGAAATTTTGTCGATATGTGAAAATAAACATTTAATTTTAAAACAAACATCATCGACAAATACTTTTTAAGGTAGCTATATCCTCTCAAAGGGGTGTTTCTTTTACTAGGTTTTTCTTACTATTTCAGAAACCATTACAGATAAAATTCCAAACTTTAGTACAGTTTATAACCTTTATACTCATCCTTTATACGTCTAGGTAATCGAATTCGAAGATGAAATGTAGAAATTTTGAATCATGCGCGTTCCAAACTGGGAGACTGTATGGCTTGTTTTTTAACACTTCCAGCAACAAAATCGCAAATTAGATTTTTAGAAAAAATGGTCTCTTGTGTTGTCTCATCTCAGGATCCTCTTATCACAAAATCACAAATTAACTACTTTTTAGTAAAATTTTGTCTTGATAAACTCTGACTGTGACACTTAAACTATTTGATTTTATTGTTGGACCAAATGCTCGATAGGCGGTTATGACGTTATGAGTTAGAGAGCAGATACAGGGAAACGGTTTTCACTTCTGTAATAAGCGTTTTCAGTACTATCATTTAGGACAAAGTTGTTTTTTAAGTTATCAATATGCCTTTAAACGTTACGTTACAGACCATAAACCATAAACAATCTGAAAATCAGGAATGAACGTCCAGAACCTGTCCTAAAGATGCCTTTTACCTCAAAAGGTCTAACCTCAAAAAATCTAGACTTCAATTTCGTTCTAGTCGTCCTTCCTGATTTTCATGCTTGATTTTACTCAAAAACGGTGACTTTTATCGAAACAACACAAGAAACTATTTTTGTGTAAAAAACTGTTGGAATAATTGAAGTTTTCGTTGCTGAAAGTGTCAAAAAACTAAAGCCTCAATAGTTAGATTATTTTTTGCTATATTATACAGTTTGGGAAGCTCCTGATTAAAAATTTCCACATTTGATCTTTGAATTCAATTCGGCTTATCAATTAAGATTATCAACTGTAGCAAAGTTTGTAATTTTATCTGCTATGGTTTCTGAAATATTGGGGAAAATCTTCTAGAAGAAGGGTACATTTTTCGATACATGTTTATAGGAAACTTTTGTCTTAAAATTGAATGTTTAAATTTGTATCAATAAAAATGAAACACCCTGGAACTGGCTAAAAACCAAAAGCCAAAAAAGCACAACTTTATTTTTCTCTGGTTGAAACCTCTTCCAGGTAGGTCTCCTCGGGGAATTCCCTCGTGCCGAGTCCGGTCCTGAGCGCTGCCCCGCTAAAAATGGCGAGTAACTCCGCCATTCCATGCAAAAGAACGACCAATCAAGTCCTTGTGAGATAGTCGTACCAATGGGATCTGATTTATCTGAAGGCACCCAACGTATGCTAATCTCTCCATATGCTCGTGTGTGTAAAAGCTCGCCTTAGACTACTTATCGTTGTTTTGGTGCAATTAAAATCAGTACGAAGGTAGGCGCCGTTCGCGCGATGCCGGCCCTCAAATCGCCTCAAAAATTGTGAAATCGTCTTCGAGTGTTGGGAGAGCAAGTGGAAGTCGACAGCAAGTCTGGTTCCAGTCTGATCGAAAACATCGACACCAACACACACCGCGCGTAATTAGCAGTGAAGAGTGCAAACTGTGACTTTACCAATAAAAACTGACGAATGCGTAGGTGCGTTTCCTAATTTACTCAATCTACGCGACTTGGGAATTCTAGTGCTGTTTGCGTGCTATGACCGCAGTGTTCTGTGACAGCTTCCCGCCACTCCTGTGCTATCCTTCAGGACTCGGGCCATGTAGGTGCCACCTGGATCACCCGACCCGGCCCTCCTGAAACTGCAAACAAACCCGGATTAATACACCACCACGCGGCACAACCAGAGGTAATTTTAACGAGCGCGCAAATGCGACGCATTTACTTTTTTCGATAGCTGATGCTACCCAAAATGATACATCAAGTAAAATCAAGCACATTCAAACAAACTTAAAACCTATGTGTTATTTGAGCAAGTTTGAGCTGAATGTAATGATTGTTACGCTCATTTCACAGTTACGCTGACGGTTAGCGTGGCTGGTGGCAATTACAAACATTCCAAAAGGCCTCCGTATGTATCAGAAATCATTAACGCGCGGGATAAGCGGATGTGTTTATTCTCTTGCTCGAAACCTCATTCTTTTAACAAAACTTTATTGCATTTCATTTTCTAGAAGCTTTGATACACCTACTTGAAACTTATTCAACGAATTCATTCTCTCGCACATTTCTAGAAATTTTGTGATGATTCATGATTCATTTATTTCGAAAGCAAAGTTATTTTTTTAAATTTAGTACGGATTGCATTTTTCGAATATTTTCAATCGGCTTGTACTAGAAATTAACTTTCTAACGTACGCAATATTCCACATCCCGTAATGTCTCTCTAATCCAAGAAATTATTACAGAATCTCGACTGAATTCATAAATAAACCCATTAAGCATTTGATAGAAAGTGTAAGTTTTGTGAAACTCTATCTACTAAAATGATACTATATTTTTCAATGTATTTTTAAAATCTAAAAACGCCTCTTTAAAATGGCCAGTATAATTTTAGGCAATAAAAATCAAAAATTAAAATTTAAAAACCCAATAAAATGAACCGTAACCATTTGACTTTTGGTTTTTGAGTTTTTTTCAATGATAAATTAACTACCGGAGCCGTTGCCCGGAGCGGCTCCAGGTTTTCACGAGGAGATAGATAATTTAGAGCACATTCTAATGCTTTTCTCAGTTACAGCGAGAGCTAACCAGCGTAAAAGACTACAAAACGGCATAGGTTTAAGGTTTAAAAAAAATTCCATTTTCAAACGGACAAACGGCTTAGGTTTCAGTCGATTTTGAGACATTCAAAACTGTGTATAAGAGAGGAAAATCTGGATTTTTTTATTTTTTCAGTTATGGCAAATCTATTCAAAAAAATTCAACTACTTTAATGTAAATCTATGTAATATGTATGATCCGGGGAATCGATTGGCATTTAGCACTTTGCAAAATTTGAAATAGTTTTCAAGTTATCAAAACAAGTAACTTTTACTTATGTTTTCTTTTGTAAGCAATTTTTCTCGAAAACTGTTAGTCGGAGGACAATGATTTTTTTTTGTAAAGATAAACAATTAAAAGAGCTTTCCAAAGATAATAATCGTAATGCGGTTACGTGTAATATTTCCGGAATCATTCCCCTATAAATATTCCGGGTTCCGAAAATCGACCAAAAGCGCGAAAATAAAACATTTTAAAATCGAACCTATTGACATTTTCTTACACTTTTAAAACTGTAGAATATTCTAAAGTCATATCAATATCCATAAAAGTTTGCTACAGGCTACAGGGAATTAAAAAAATATGATTTTATTACTTATGTGTGCTAATTTAGTGATTTCTGTATGACTATTAGTTTTCACAAATGATTTTCTTTTTTAATTAGTGGGTTTTCTTGGCACAAAATTTTTCGTAAAGTCCAGTTTAGCACAGAATCACAAAAAGTTTTAATTTGTAATTTATTTCACTTCAAAAAATACAAGTGCGCTGTTGCTATTTTTGCTACATCAAGTAGTAAAGACTACTTTTAGCAGACTCTTCCTGTAGGTATCAAAATGTAATACCGTTGAAACCGGCAAAAATAGCACCATTTTTTATCCAGTTTGGGCGTTTTGAAGAAACCAAATTTTTCCAAATAATGCGTCTTTGCTTGATGAACTTACAAAAACGTTTAAAAAAATGGGAAAAATAATGTCGTTTTTATTTTACAAAAATTAATGATTTCACATTCTAAAATAAGCAAGTGTTTGCAATTTTCGACATAATTCGGTGAGTTTTTTTACTGTTTATTACATTAAAAACATGCATAGTCGCTCAAAAAAGCAAAAATAAAACCATTTTCGATCTAGTTTGAAAATTTTTTGGCTATATTTTGACGAAGTTTTGCGAAATAATGAATCAAAAATGTGCCCGCCAGTAAAACGCACAAATAGGATATACAATTTCATTCTCGGCCCTCAGTTGTTAAGTTTTTATGAACTGTGTGTTTATTTTTGCCAAAATTTCACTAAACAATCGTATTTTGGTATAAAAATGTGGTGAAATGTAGGAAAAATGTAAAATATGTAACGCAGTTTGATAAATTCTAATAGAAAAATTTTTAATGGAATTTAAATTGATACATGCATCCAACATTAGAATGCAATCAATCACCTAAATAAAAGCGTAATCATGCGATGAGATAATTTTGTGACTTAATTTAAAAATAAAAATCACGTCAGCGGCATACTTTTCAATTCTCACATTTTAGGTAAATAGAGTTATGTACCTTTTTAGAAATCCAATATCCTGTATGTTCTAACACCTAATAAATTAAAAATTATTTTGAGCTTTTACTCATACCTATATATAAAAACGCAGAAAGAAAAAAAGCTTTCTCTTGAGAGTTTTCAGGACTTTTTTGCAAACAGACATCTCGTCCAACAACAATTAAAAATGGCATGAATCATTCAAGCAGTTTTTCACGTTACATTCAGTCTGCAATCTCTTATGAATAAATATTCTTACGCATAGCTGTAACATCTGCAGTGCGTCTAGAAATATTCGGAATGAATTTTTTCAGCGGCTAAGATACCGTAAGTTGGGATTTTTGGTCAAGTCGTTGAAAAATGTTATGAAATTAGCACAGTGTTGGCCTTCTAGACTTATTTTTAGTTTTGAAACACGTGGAGACTAATTACGAATGTACCTAAGTAATTACTACAAAACTGAACTAAACTGAACTGAACTAGAACAGATAAACAATGAGAAATCTTGCATATTGATGATTAATTGGACTTTGAATAGTAGATAAAAAACGAAACCGTCGCTCCGATAAGTGAGTATTTAAGCAGAAGGAGCAGCCTCGACAGGTTATAAAGATATTTTACATAGCTGGAATTTTTGTTCCGAAATGAAAAAGTGCAATCGCGCTCGAAACTCTTTCACCGGTCCCCTCTCCGGAACCGAAAACGGAACTCGGACTATAGAAGGCCGCGATGTTTTCTGGACGCTCCACAAGGAAGTAATAAAAAACCGACAAGAAAAAACAGAACGGTGTGATTAATTAATATAAAATGTGTTTGTTATTACTTAATTTGATGTCATGTTTTTGGAATGTGAAAAATTTGTTTACATAAATTCGAATTGTACGTTTCCATATGTTGTTACATACATACAGTGACACAGTTAAAATTGACACCACAGTATGTAAATAGATTGCGACAGAATACTTTTGCGAAACGGACCACCTGTTGCTTTCGGACTCCGGGAAAAACTGGAAGCGTATTTCGTCGAGAAAAATATCTTTGAGCAACTTCCTCGTAGCAACCTGAAATACTCATGCATATGCAAGTTGATAAACACTTATTGGAAAAGTTTCCGCGCAGTGACATTAATACACAGAGGACAGATGTCCACAATCTAACCAAACTGGTTGGCAATAGCTTGCGGCGTTCAGATGCCATACTCCGCGCTGCCTCTCTGGGATAAACCTGCACCAGCTCCTTCCCGAACGCGTTTTTCACATTCCGATGCGGAAAACCACCGCACACAGCACGGGAAATTCGGAGTTTTGCCTCTGCGAGACAGCGTGTGAAAAAGCGTAAACAAGACGAACGAAAAACTTCTTCAGATTCACTTCGATACCCTTTTAGGTTGTAATATCTTTTTCATCGCGAGTTTATTCCAAGCACGTTTGATCTGTGTTATGTCCTTGTAATATGCTATATTGAGAAAACAAGAAAATATTAATATTAAATTAGCTACAGAAAAAAATTAAAGGTATAATAAATAACGTCCAAGAATGTGAAAATTTGAAATTTCAGTCCATCGAATGTGTTTTTTATCTGAATTAACAAATACAACAGACGCAAATGCTTATATTTAAAACATTTTTTCACATAGCTTTTGTTACGTTGAGCGATATTTAATAGAATAACTACTATTTACTAATTTTATAAAAACGTGGCGCTCTAATATAAAAATAAATTAGCATTAAAAATGATTGACGTAAGAAATTGACTATAATTATATTTAATTGATTGTCAATCTTACATTCATAAACACACATGAAAGAAAACAAATTATCTCAGAAAAGACATAGTAATTAAGAACCATTCAAGAATTAAAACTAGTATTTTTATTTACCTAGTAACATAAAAATTCATTAGTATTAATAGATCGTAAAATATTCAACTCTTGTATTTTTTTTCCAAATGTGTAGGGTGAGTCTGCTAAAAGTATTTTTTCCAACATCTCAAAAATAAAAATAAATAAAAATAAATAAAAATTGTTTTTTTAAGCTTTCAGATAATAGATGCCCTAAAAAAAGAAAAAAGTGTTTTTCCAACGAAGGAGAACATTTTTGCTTACAAGTTAGGATTCTGAAATTTATCATAGCTTTGGTACTGGTCAACTGAACAAAGTTATTTTGTAAAGCCGTATTGTTATGATTTATGACCACTTCCAAAGCTTTTATTATTTTTGAGTTTCCACCTGTAAGCAAAAATATTCTCTTTTGATAAAAAAAAATTTTTCTTCTTTTAGTGCATCTTTTAAATTAAAACTTTTTTAAATAATTCTACTTATTTTAATCGTCTTATGCTCTGTATTGTAATACCATTATTTTGCTGATTTGTGCACTTGTTTAGCAGTATGTGGAAAAAACACCTGTTAAACTAAATGAAAATAAATCAATTAAGAAAAAAATTGGGACGATTTTTTGTAACAAAACGTACCAAAAGTATCACGCAGTTTATGGAAGTATGCAAAATTTTAATTTATTTGGGCAACAGAAGCACTTTCAAATTTGTCTCGGAAAATATGAAATAGACAGACAGACAAAAAAGCAAGCTTTTAACTAGCTGTCGCACAGAAATTAGCGTTTGCTAATAAATACTTTTTTTATAGTAATATCAATATAATTGATAATACTTAAGAAGATATTAATTATTGGTAGAAATTTTATGTCTATAGTCTAGTCTAAAACTCTAAAACAACCATTGTTTGCTTATGCTAGCACCAAAATTACGTTTATTTAAATTTTATTGTTTACTTAAATTAATTATTTTTATGGTTTGTGTCATTTCTTTGCATATTTTTTGCATAAAACAACATTTGGGCATGGCTTGTTTTAAAATGACATAAGAAATATTTTTTGCAGCGACTGAATATTAAATCGATTAAACAATTAATTTTAATCATAAGGAACTGCTGAAAAGTTCTGAAAAAAATGTATAGAGAAAAATACAAAGTACCTATTTAACGCAAACGTAGAATAATAATATACTTTTAACAGACTCACATTTTATTTGAGTATTTTCAAGGCATTTTCAATCATTTGGAAAAAACACTTAACATATTGAAAGCAATAAATTATATTAAGTGTTAAAAAAATACAGAGAAGGAAGAAATAAAATCATCAAAAAAACAACCTAGGTAAAAAAAACTAGGTAATTTTCTTTTAATTTTAAAAGTGAAAACAGTGAAAAACAATACAAAAAAAGTCCAAAAACATTTCTAGAAGTTTTTTGTGTTTAATTTTTACACAAAGATTTGTTAAACTGGACCAAAAAATCACAAAATAGATCATTACAGTTTTTCTTTTTTTTTAAATACTCATTATTTTGTCTTTTTACGACCAGAAATTTAATAATTTTTATGAAATTTTATCATTTTGATTTAATTTTATTTTATAACCGAATCATAAAAAGGGATTTTGGGAGGTAATAATTTAATTCGTAAAAATCAAAAAAATAGATCAAAACTTACTTTGTTCCACCTTTTTTAGGGGTTTATGCGTTTTTCGGCACAAACGCGAGCAAATAAACAAAATGTAAATGAACACAACTAATTAATGGTTAAAAGTGTCATAATTTTAATGAAATAAGAACCCAATTTTTGCGTATTTGCGTAACGAATGTGATTGATTAGTTCCAGCTTGTTTAAAAATATTGCGGAATTTATTTCAAGTTATTGTGCCTACAAAGATTTTATTTCTTGTCCCAAAGTCAAACATATTTAAAAAACAGTTAGCACCGTCGTAACAGCCAGTTTAGATAATGGAAGGTATCTTCACTCTCCACTATCTCCCGATCTGTTCATTTTACTTTACTGATTAACAGATTTGAAGACGAGTTTCCGCGTTTGATTTTTATCTAACGTTTGTGAAAGTTTATCGAGCTTAATTTGGTGTTAATTCGTGGAAGGAGGGTCTTGTCAGTTTTCCTTGGAACGATTATTATCGTATTAGTGTCCATCTGGCTTGGGGAAATACCCCCAATGCAAAATGATTGATTTGTACTTCCAAGTCTTAATGGCGATGTTAATCTTTGTTTTCCGGTTTGTAGTAAAATGCTATTGTTGTATGAGGAGCGTCATGCTGTCTAGCAAAGAGAAATTTGTAAATAGAGGTCGTCCACATTTACGTTAATGACATAATTTGACGACAATTCGTTTCATTTCTTGAACAACCCGTGCTCTTAAATATTAGAAAAAGACACTTTCTAGCACCTCCGAACCAAAGTGCAACCCTTTCCTCCAAAGCAGGATTGGATGGTGTAATTAACTTGTTCGTGTGTGTTTAATGGAGAGGAGATTAATAAAGAGAACAGATTTAAAAAGCGATTTACATAAAACGAACATACGAATGATAAGTAGAACATATTTTAATCACTTAACTGCAGATAAATGGTTGGAGTTTTGGGTGTAAGTCTCCGATTTGAAATATTTAAATACCAGTTTGGTATTTTAATGAAACCATTAAACAATGAGTTATGGTCTAGTTTAAGTTAAACGTGTCAAATGTTTTTACACAATTTTGGACCGAATAACACTCTGGTATGCACCGACGGATTCTCGTCAAAAATCCAGGCCGGATGGAGAATTAATTACGATAATTGTGAGTCATCGCTCATCACCAAATTCCGCCCAAACCTTGACTATTTTCAAATGAAAATGACCTTAGCAGATTTTTCGCTAATTGGCCTTCCTGCTGATTCACATGGCCACAAAAGCTCTTCCCTCTTATTATCACGCGAAAAATGAGTGGCATCGCCATCTTCTCCTCGGAAACAATACGGCAGGAGCGTCTGCTAGCATTAATCACGAAGACAAAGAGATTTAACCGTAAATCTGAGGATGACCTCTCATTAAAGTGTAGCGGAATGTCCTATTGGTGCTGCGACGGCGAGTCTCGTCTTCTTGTGTGCTCTTATGGTTGAAATGCTGGCCACACGTGACTTAGACTCGACACACCTGTGCTTCCACTTCACCTTTAATCGGGAGACCAGGATCAAACCAGTGGCGGAGGAGCATCATCGAACTGATACAATCTTCAGCTCACTACCGCTTGAGACTTTTTACTTTCGTTGCCTTATTCCCGCACAAGACACGTTTTGTTTGCTTTGCTTAATTAATGGACGCTTTCATGCAAGCTTTTTACGCACAGACCATGTTCGCGCAAATTAACAAAAACGAACGGATTTTGAACCCTCAAAAATTAACTTTTCGTTGGACCTTTATTTACGACAATATTCATGAATGATTCTTTCTAACGAAAGAAATATTTAATTGTCCGTCTTAAAAAACCGTTTTACAACTCATCACCAAAATTTTCACGTCAGCAAGCGTATGTACAGTCACCCAAAATAAAAATGACGCGTTTATAAATGAACGCGTACCTTGATTGCGACCAGCCCTTGTCATTGAGAGAAGTTAGACATTTCCTTTGAAATGACTGAGGATTTTTTTGTTCGAAATGTTTGGTTAGGACAAATGACAAAATAATTTTCAAGTTAAGGAACGTAAGCTTTCGCGGCTAGAGTCAAATGAAGATCTAGGCCTTTTTGGGTTAGACTGCGTTAATTTGGAAGATAAGGTCGACGTTTCGCCCGCTCTTGTAAGGGGCATCTTCAGGACAAATTAGCAGAGAGAAAATATGATCTTTCTATAAAACCATTTTTCCTCTCTTATTTTCTCTCTTCTCTTTTGGCCTGAAGACAAGAACGCTCGAAACGTCGACCCTATTTTTCAAATTAACGCGGTCTAACCCAAAAGGACGTAAATCTTCAATTTTCGAGTTCCTTGAGAAAAGAAAAGGATTCTTATTTAACATTGTTTAGAATACCAGTTCGAATTAATGAAGAAAATTTTGCTAATGAATCGAAAATTGAAAAATGTAATTAATTGTGAATTTTAACCAAATTACGTAATTTTTCGGCTCGGTAAGATTCGTAAGAATCTTAAAAACGTGTTTAGAAGCTTGAAAAATGTAGAAATAATTCCATTTCGACCAAATTTTCTCATTTTTGGACCTATTATTGGCGAAATTTTGCTCAAGAACAAACATTTTAGTTTTATTTTATTTTTATCATTTATTAGAGGCATATTTTGATAAAGGAGTTTCAGGATCAAAAACGAACTAATTTGACTGAAATGAAGAATAAATTAATATCAATTTTAATTAAATTTGATGATTTTTCAGCCAATTTTTTTATAGAAGAAACTAAGAATCGGTATATAGAAAGTGAACTTAAGATTTAATTCAAAAATTAAACTAATTCGAATTAAATTGCCATTTAATTAAATCTTAATTTTGCTCTCTGTAAACCGGCCCTTAGTGTGTGAAAAAATAATTTAAAATTTATTCTGGTTTAATTTTGTTGCTTTTTCGGTTTAGATTGAAGAAATATTGCAAATATTTCCGTTTCTAGTTAAACCTGCTAAATACCCAAAAAAAGTAATACTTAAAATTTCAACCCAAAAACAGAACGTGATTTTCGACCAAATGTTAAGGTTTTCGGCTTATATTGATGTAATTTCGTTCAAAAACGACCTAACCGAGAGAAACTAACATTATTTTTTATTTATTTTGTCATTACTAGCTGGTTTTATACATGTTCTTACAAAAAATCAGTTTTGGCTAAAAAAAATATAGTATGATGACATCAATTTCGATCTAATTCAGTGATGTTTTATCTAATCTTTGGTTAATTTTTGCAACAAAATTAGCTTTAACTACATTTCGGTGTTTTTTAACAAAATTTTGCGAAATAATTGCGTTTCTGGCTGAAAACGAGCTTAAAAAAGCAAAAATAAGATAATTTTGGCTTTAAGTTGGCGATTTTTCGGTTTAGAAAAAAACTGCAATTTTAGCTTTAAAATACCGTGCTTGAATGTTCAAGAAATAACCGAAAATTAATTGTCTTGTACAACAAATCTCGGTTAATTTGCTTTTTATCTACGTTTTTTCAAAAACTTTAATTTTTATCTGAAATATTTCTTTAAATTTTGCAAAACACATAATGTGTAATTCGATGTAATTCGGTCAAAATTCGGTTTGATTTTTAAAAATTTTTGAGAGATAACTCTTTTACTGGCTGTAAATTGTGTTAAAACATTCAGAAAATAAAAAATAATGATTTATTTATTTGACTAAATTTAGTGATTTTTTACTGACAAGAAACGAAAAATAACTTGGTATACTTACTTCCTTGCTTACTTGCTTGTTTTTGGTTTATTTTTGGAAAAAATCGTTCAAAAACGATCTAAATGAAATGAAACGATAATAAAGATCAATAAGCTGAAATTTCATTAATCTCGATCAAATTTCCTGATTTTCTAGCCAGTATTAGCAAAATTAATCGATAGTTGTGTTTTGATCTCAAAGAAACGTGTTTAACTCTAAAAAATAATTTTGGTGATTTTACAGCTTATGAAATCTTGCGACATATTTAGGTTTCTGCCTGAAAAGTGTGCTCAAACACTCGAAAGAATAATAAGAATTATGTAATGCCTGGTCCTTTTTGTTTTTTTAGGAAAATTTTGCAAGTTACTGATTTTGACAACACTTTTAACCAAATTTTTTCCTTGTTCAAAAACGAGCTTAATCAAGCTAAACTAAATAGGTTTCGATCTAATTTTATTATTTTTCAGCTAGACCATTTGAGAAAGTAATGGTATCAGTATTTTTAATCACAAAAAAATTGTGTTTTTTTTATTTATGTTTGATGTAGTTTTGACAGAAATAAACTAAAGTACGGAAAATATCACCAATTTGAGTTATTTTTGTGGTCTTTAAACGTTTTGTGGCCAAATCTTGTAATAAATACAGTATCAATTATTAATCAATTAATTAATACCAAGGCGCTTTCAACTAAAATTGAAAAAAAAACTTATGTGAGGATCGGTCCACCTGAAGCGACACACTTTTGCCCGTTGACAGGCACGGGTTTATTTATAACACTCGCATAATACCGCCGGAGGTACATTCTAAATAGTGTTATACATTGCAACATAATACACACCTTGGAATTGGATCAAACAATGGGAAAATCCGATTCGATTCTCGTAAGAGGATCTTTAGATATTATTATTATTATTGGTTTCAGATTGGTTGCGAGTAAAACAATAGAGCAACGTCGATAAGCCAGGTAACCTGATATTTCAATTAATTTTATAATAACAGCGCTTGATTTATCGCCGAGACCGCTGGAGGAGGAAAATATTCTATCAGGTTGATAGTCGAGGATCCTCCACGCAACTGCTCCTCTCTTGCTCCAACCGTTGCTTTAGACAAGAACAAACATTGTTCCGTGATAGTTGTTTTACGAGTTTTATTTAGAAAGCCATTGGTGCCCATACGTCTCTTAATGCAACAGGTGTGTTTTATTCCTTGTGGATGGATCTTCGTCTTTTTATCCAGTTCTCTGGTAGTAAAGCAATAAGGGGTTAATCTTTGTTTATTTTCCAAAGCCGCATCATTATTCATCCGGTTTTTATACGGGCGCGTAATTAAAGCCATAAATTTTCAAAATTTCAACACACTCCATGTAACTGTTCTTTTTTTACATCGTCCCCACAATAGACGCGTGAAAATCGTTCGGTTTCTTATGTCACACCTCTCACACGCCGGATTAACCAACCAACGCAAAATTGCTTTTAAATAACGGATTTATTAACTAATTGGATAGTGTATGCAATTAATGGCAATTTACACCTACACGAATTAGGCGACTTAATTAATTAACGCCAGGCTTTCGATTGCGCCATTTCGAGGACGCACAGCTAGTATACGGGGTGGTCCCATATTAATCAACGGATGAATGTATAAAATTGCCTGAACCCTCGGAACAGCACCGGTGCTAAATCAAGTTATGTCATGGAGAAAGTGATAGAAAAAGTCCCAGTAAATTTCCATCTGAACTTGACGGTGAATTCATACGCCGTCAAGACTGATTTATTTTATGATCATAACAGTACTTTTCAGTTTTTCCAAAGTCTGTAATGAACTCTTGATCTATACACTTGGCTGCATTAAATGAAGCGGAGACTGGATATAATTACATAAATAACATTACGTATCAGGTTGCAACACAAAATAAATAATGTAAACAAATTGTGGGCGTGTGTATTTTTTGAAATGAAATGATTTAATGGAAGCGTCTCCGAATTCCAGCCTCATCAAGCATATTTAAATGAGGCAATTAAGACAGCAATTGGTGTAAATGAGTATCACGATCAGAAGTCAAGTCTCGGTGTGTTTGAGTGGTCCTGTGAAAAGGAAGAGCCACAATGGTCCCAACAATATCCACTAAGTATTGTTTGATAGTCGCACGTGTCGTATCCTGTACCTTGCTCTGATTGGTCGTCCAAGACCCCACACCTTAACGCATGCACAGGTAGAGGGTGGCATCCTTCTTCATCAGTGTTGTCCTGGACTTGTTACCACAACGCAGTTTTCTTTTCAATTCGAAACTATAATAGACTTGTGCGAGTGTTGTTCGTAAATGTGGTCCATTGTGGGATTATTCAAGTGATTACAAACAACAGGAGAATAATCGTAAGTTGATTTTTAGCGGCATTGAAATCACCTTCGTTCAGTCGGTGATTTATTCCGATGTTGTTGAGAAATCGACAGCAATAAGTTCCATACTCGTGCTCACAGACTGCACGGCGCTATGATGCCATAATGGGAATTCAAGTTACCATAAAGAGAAGAACGATCTCTTCTTCAAACTTCGGGCCGGGCAACGATTTAAAAACAACCTTGTAATAGTTTAATTGACAATCATTCAAATAAGAATCGAATCCGTGGTTATTATAACGGAGCAGCCTTGGCTTTCCTCGGGCAAAGACAGCGGCTGCCGTCGCAGGGCCGGCTCGCAGGCGCCCCCAGCTCCAGAACCGAATTTTCTTTGGCAGTCCGGCCCTGCCCTGATGGAATGAGAGACAGCTTGGAGCTAGTCAAGTGAATAGTTTTGGAAGTTGCGACTCGAAGAGACCGCATGTCAGCTTTCTCCAGCCGTCGCTGAAAGGTGAACAAGTCCAACTTGCTTGACCTCTCCACTGCCATGTTGTGCTAGCGCATGCCATATTCATTATAAGTTAATTTGGTTAATTTTGCTCGTGACGGGAGCTTCCAGAGCTTTTTTCCTGAACGGCACGCGTCCTGGAATCCGAACGTTTCACGGAACAGAGGCTATTAGCCCCGGGTTTACGTCTAATCCTACCCCACTCCGGGAGCTTACCGCTTTCCGAGCTATTACCCCAACTGACCAATTTTAAGCCAACTCACACACAAAGAAGCCTCAAATCAATTATTTCAAACTGCCCCGAGACATTTTATTAAAGATAATTCAATAACTATTGGAAACACATCCTTGAATTTGAAGGCCGGAGAACGTTCTTCTCACAATCACAGATTTCCATCAGCATTTTTGTGACTTGAGCACAAATTCTTTATCACAAAAAGAGTCATCACGTCCAGTGGCGGCGCCAGCTCAACTAATATTAATAAATTCCAATCAACTAGCTTAATGCTAAGAAAATATATCCTCTTCATTTAAACCGTATTTTCAATTCGGTTCCCGTCGGTTAAAACTTATTTCATCGTTTTATTAGAATAGAAAAAAAAATGAGTTTGTGAGTTTTATATCTAGTTTTGAGCCTAGGGCCGCCACTGTTGTCTCTTACATAAAACCACAACGCAGCGAAAAAAGCGCGCTTTTTCAAGTTCAAGTAAACACAATAATTACGTTCAAGGGAGTGAAAATTCTCGAAAAGTAGTACATTCGCTCTATTGTCGCTATAAATAAGTAGGATTGGTTCAAAGTTGTAATTACTGCAGGTAGCTGCTTATTATAATAACCTCGTTTGCAGTAATTTATCCATAAATCTGAGTGTAACAATATAGTCATTTATTTAGCTTGGGTGTTTTTGTCGTGAAGGTTGTAATGACCGCGAGTGAATCAATTGTTGGGAAAAGTGTTCGAACAGGTGTTATCTGTCATGTATTTGCTTGTGGCAAATAAATGCCACCTAACTACGCAAATGGTGTGTCTTCGCGAGTATTTATGTGAAATTTCCTTGAAGGTGACATATCTCACATAAACAGAAAATTTTCCTCATGAGAAAATCCGCGAATTGAGCGAGTTGTTGCAATAATAATTATTAATTATGCTGTGTTTGTAAATGCGTCATCCCAGCATCATTTGAATAACATCCAGAAATTGCATTGAACTAAAGTTCAAGGAAGTTGGTTTCTCCGAACATAATAAATTTTTAATTGTTGATTCTTCGCCACTTAAAAAATGTGTCGATCAAATATTTGCAAGAATGTAGCTACCTAACAATTAACACTAAGCCTCGCTCACAAATTAGTAGTTTTTCAAGCGCGCTACTGCAAAACATAAACCCGTTCCAAGGTAAACTAAACGGATTTTCTTAATTGCAGGTATCGCGATGCGTTTGAACATGCTGATATACCTCATAGTGGCATGTTGTTGGGGTAAATCTCTCTCGATACCTCAACAAATACTCAATGAATTCAAATCGACACTGTTGCCCCTTTTCGGACTCAAAGAACAGCCGAAAATCGAAGGCAAAGTGCAAGTACCAGAAGCTTTGAAGAAGATCTACAACATTCAGAATAACTTCGAGTACGACACAGCATCCTTGCCCCTTCCGGGACTCTACACCAAAAGTGCCAACACCATACGGAGCTTCACCCATGTGGGTATGTAAGCATCTTTTCAATTGTTGTCCCTCAAACACCTGTGACCCATCATCTTGTTAAATTTAGCCTTTATTGCGGGGTAAACACGCCCTCAGGTAGTTTGCAACTTTACCTGACTCAAACCAAAGATTCTGTTTCGATTCAGTATGAGTTATTGTATAATGTGATCGTCCCACTTTCGCTACTCGAATTGCGGCGCAAGTAGGGCACGAAGGTACTCCACGATTTTTTTAACGAAACACCTAACTGACCCAAACTTACCTAATTTAGTGCCCAACGAGTTCAAACAGCCCTTTATTGATCGTTTAATGTTACAAAATTAATCTAAAGTGCAAAGTTATTAGACAGTGAATCAAAAATACAAACTGGAAAAATTCTTACTAACTTCAGAATAAAAAGTATAGATAATTACGTGATTCCAAACGAAATATTGAAGTGTGTAAAAGATGCTAATTATTACACAATGTTTTTTTTTATTTATTATCTGCAAGAATTTTAGTTATTGGACAGGTCAAAAAATTATAGCGGAAGGGAGTAGTTTACACTTTACGAGTATATCATGCATAAATAAGTTGAAAAGACTTTAGCTACAAACTCATAATGCCCGCTATAACTATGCACTTAACCTACCATTTTTGTTACAAAAGTTATAAAATTAAAATTAATTAAAATTATTTTCATTTATACCGGCTTTGGAAAATTATCTACAATACAAACTTATTTTTTTCATGGAACACCCTATATTTTTTGCATTTTTGGATGTAGCCTTTAACATTGATGTTTTTAAGTTTAAAAAAATATTCTCACTTTTAATTTTAAAATGGCCACTTTCATCTCATGACACGTGGCTTTTTACTTTGGTTTTAATTCAGCCACACCTCATAAAGTTTTTCTATGGGGTAGGACCCAAAAAGTGTTTCCGTAATTTTAATCTGTTTATTTATGGTAAACTCCCCATTTTTAGAACAAAGTAATTTTTGTAATTTATCTTTCTCTCTGTTGGCGTCCTACTCTTTTAAGACACTGATGATGGGACATTACCCCTAAAGTGCTCTCTGGAAAAACTTTTTTTGGACATAAAATTTTTACACGTGGGTTGGACATTTTTTTTTTAATAACAACTCCACTTTGGTTGATTACGTTTCGCTTCTGAGATAATTTGATTTTTAATGTATTATATAAAAATTTAAAATTCTAGAAAAGTAGAACCTTTACCACCTTAAGTAAGAAAGTTTTAACGTAATTCATACGTTATTCATTCATTCATTTTTTTTACTTCACCGCAATCAAAAAGATAAAAAAATAAGAAGTTTGTTGCAAAAAAACTCTAAACTATAAAAAAATAACTATTGTTGCGGTAGTCGAAAAGTAAAATTTTCAGCTTAATTATAATCTTTAATTACAGTGAAATAACAGAAATGAGATACTCTGGTTATGGTATGGTAACAACAATGCTCATGAATATTGTACATTGTTGCAGAAATTAACTTTTAAAGCTAAACATCTACACTGTGTTCAAAAATGGTTGTTCATCAAGCTGACCATGGAATTCAAATTGAATTATCGCTCCGTCCAAATGGCGATTGTAGTTTTTCTGTCAAATTTTTGAAAAGTGAGTGAAGAGCTACACTCACTTTTTTGCATTTTTTGGCGAAGTTGTTTAAAGTATAGGGTTTGTTTTGATTTTTGTTTTATATTTGACGGATCTGTCACTTTGATGTCATTCACAATTTAAATTTAGCGGCTCAATACGTTCAAATTTCATAGATGACTTGATGAACAACCATTTTTGAACACATTTTATTTAGTAATAACTTTAGGCAATTAAAACTAACGTTTTTAGATATGCATATTTAATAATCATTGAGAAATAAAAACAAAAAATGACCATTCCGTTTAAATTTTTCAAGTTGTTCAACTTTAAATTTTTCCTAATTGCACTGCGTTAACCAAAAAGTGTCAAATTTTCCCTATAAAGTGGTGAAAGTCCTATTTTTCTAGGATTTTTAGTTTTTGTGCTGTAAATTAAATTAAAAGCGTGGTTTTGTCAAAAGAGTCAAATTATTTCAAAAACTTAGCAGGGCCAACCAGTATAAATTTAGGTCACAATCATCAGTGTTAATAGCTATGTACAAAAACGCTAGAAAATTTACAGCGTCCCATTTACAAAAAAACACAAGTTTGTTTGGTAATGGCGATGCAGAGAGTTTGTAAAAAATATTTATTTTTTAATTATTTAAAGGTCAATAATGGACTGTTTCAACTTGCTCGGACACCCTGAGCAATACACCCTGTTAAAATGTAAATTTTTTGTTGACTTACACCTTGAATTTGCATTTCAAAGTGTGTTGTTCTAGTCACATGATTCTAATTTTGAAAAACAAACCACTTATTAATTGAATGAGTAAATGTTGTTGTTTTTACAGAAAGTCCAATCGATGAAAAGTTCGTGCACCCTCACCGCTTCCGCTTGAAATTCAATATTTCATCAATTCCTCGACACGAAAAACTCACAGCGGCCGAAATAAAACTAACCCGTGAAACGGCCAAAAACACATCACACCCCTTTCAACGTGTCTTAGTCCACGACATTCTCCAACCTGGTGTCAAGGGCCTCCACGGCCCCATCACCCGAGTGATTGACTCAAAAGTGGTCGACTCTCGAAAAAACACCACCGTGAGCATCGACGTCTTCCCGGCAGTGGCTCGCTGGATGCAAGACCCCAAAACCAACCACGGCATCCTCATTGTGGTTTACTCCATTGGGGCGAAAAAATCACCCCCAGAGAAACACCTAAGGCTGCGGCGCGACACAGCCCCCCCACAGTGGTACCAACACCAACCCCTTCTCTTCACCTACACCGACGATGGTAAGAACCAGCAAAGGACAGGGACGGAGCTGACGAAAATGCGGCCCAAACGACAGAGTTCGCGCAGGCACCGGAAAAATCTGAAAGACCCCTGCCGGAGACGGCAGATGTACGTCGATTTCGGTTCCGTGGGGTGGAACGACTGGATCGTGGCCCCCTTGGGCTACGACGCGTATTATTGCGGGGGCGAGTGCGAGTACCCCATTCCAGACCACATGAACACGACGAACCACGCCATAGTCCAGAGCCTGGTCAACTCGATGAAGCCGAAGGAGGTGCCAGGGCCCTGCTGCGTGCCGACGCAGCTGGGGCAGATGTCCATGCTGTATCTGGGCAGCGACGGCAGCGTCATCCTAAAAAACTACAAGGAGATGGTGGTGGTGGGGTGCGGCTGCCGATAGTGTCATCTCCAGATGGTGAAACGATATCTGTGATCAGGATTGGGGACCAAAATAGTGTCTGTGATCTTAAAAACTTTGAGACTGCTTGCAGCTGCATAGTCCCAGTGAGAACTGACTGATTTTTTGTGCTATTTGGACTGGGTGAAGTGGAATCTGTGATTGTAATTTTAATTCATTGCGAAACTAATCTGCACCCTTCGAGACATTCACGTGACTGAAACATGCTCGTTTAATGTCTCAACTGCAGTCGATGTGAAAGTTATAAGTCGGAAATTTACTTGTATTCAAATATCGAGTCCATGCAATTGAGTCAAGTGTAATATATTAGTACCTGGATAAGGAGTATTTATTGATTATTTTATAGGTATGTGCATATTGTACAGATTAATTTGTAATATAACTTGCAAGCATTGTTTCTTAACGTTATGTAAGCTTTTGTACAGACTGTATATATTAAAATATTTTATTCTTTACACACGTTTCTTTCCCTTCAACCAACACTTTATTTACTACGGTTTAGTGCCATATTACTGATGGGAGGCAAAATTATCTATTTTGTTTAAAAAAAATAGGTAGTAAATCAATCGGGTTGCGTTTTTTTTTTTTCAAATCAACTGATCAGATTTTCAGTTTTAATCGTATTTTTTTAATTAGTTGTTGGATAAAAGGGTTTTAAGAAGTTCTAATTCACATTGAAAATTCATGATGAGTAATATTAGAAAAAGCCCAAGTAGTACACAATACAGAAAAATGTCTGAGAAAAGTCAGGTAATAACAGAGACAAAATTTGTAAAAATGTCTACGTTTTTTGAAAAACAAGAATTGTTTTAAATAAGGCCAAGGCAATTTTTTAAGAGATATTTCAGAAAATAAAGGAAACACTTAAAAATCTAGTGCATGTTTGGGGACATTACAAAGAACATTTTCAGGTTTTTTAATTTAATAATTTTCAGAACTATCTTGCGTTTTTAGAGAACTTGTACTAGAACTGGATTTGCTATTTCATTCAAATAAACTGAAAACTAAAAAAAGGATATTACCGAATTTTTTATAAAAAGAAATTAAAAGTAAATAGATATTTACCGATTTATTGTTACAAGATTCAAATAAGCAAAACTTGATAGAATTTGTTTGATGTTAGTATAACTAGACTTCTTTGACGGTTGTGGGGCAATATCCCAAACAATTTTCGAGCAGTATAATATACTGCATATTATGCAGTTTAGCAGTTTACTTGGGGTGTCACAAGGAGAGTGGTACCAATTAAAATTTTAAAAGGTGATCTGTATGACAAAAGAGTTAAGTGCTACAAAGTTCCAAGTACGAGAAGAATCTTCCCCTGTGATTCCTGTCAATAAAAATTGTCTTTTTTGAGGTTTGTAATTTTTTTCTTATTTTCTAAATTAACCAATAAATGTTTTTTTTTGAAGATAATATGTTATCATGGACAGGTGCGGCCAAAATTAAGTAGGACGGTATTTTATTTTTATTTAAAATAGATAATAATTATTTTTGAAAAGTGTTTTTTTAGTTTTTGGTAGTTTAGAAAATAGAAAATGGGTAAGTAAATTGTTTAATAATATTAATTTTTTATCTTCGTAAATTTTGTTATCGCGTTCGTTATTGCAAACATATAAATGTTGCTTTTAATTTTTACGTTGTTAAACAAAAGCTATATTTTTTTATTTTGTCTAATTTTGATACTGATAAAGTTTTTACTAATTAAAACCTGTCTGAATAAATTTTTTAGAGTTTTTTCTACACAAGAATTTTTTTGTCCCGTCCGTCTTGTGTAAACAAAAAGTTAAATATTCAGAAATCGTTACACATTGCCTTGTTCTTCGTTTTCATTTTCAAACATTTTAACAAATTCCACCTTTATCTTCAAAAATAATTGTCAGAATTGGTGCCTTTTAAATTAACGGAATTCTATAACGATTTTTCAACGATAAAAATGTAAGCTTTTTTCTGTGTCCCATCTGTCATCAATTTGTATTTTTCTTTCTATTGACATTTCAAATTTTACAAATGTGTCTATTCTATTGATACTACATACTTACTGTTTATGAAAACTGAAAAGAAAATCTAAAAATATGTCCAAAGTGTCCTGTCCGTTAAAATGGAATAGCTGTCTTATCAAATTTTCAAAAATAACTGAAGAAGTAAAGAGCAAATTGTAATTAACCGTTTTGAGAAATTGAATCCGTTCTATAAAATAAATTAAGTGAGAATTTTACCAGGAATTTTTTCGAGCCACCCGGTATAAATACTACAAAGTAAACAACCATCAGAGAGTCAGAGAAAAGCATTCTTTTGAAGGTTAATAAAACATGTAAATAAACACATAAAAATTCACGTATTTCTACAACAGTATTAATAAGTTGCACAATTCGTGATTGTGTAAGCAATCGAGACACAAGAAAATACACACTTTGTTTTTGTAATTAAAAATTGAACCTGAAGCGTTGTAACGCAAGTCACTAAATATTTGCAATATTTAGGCGGATTAGCCTTAAGCAAAAGGTCTTCAAACTATGGCCCACAAGCCGGATCCGGCTCGAATACTTTAAGAAAAAAGTGTATCTCTTAATAATATTAATAAGTTGTTTATTAACAACATTGACTTTTTATTAAATTTGCAAGCACTTTTTATTAGCAGTTTGTAGAATAAATTACTTTATAAATAGATTATTGGACAAGTACCTAATCATTCCAATTATTAGGTCATCAAAAAGTTGAATTGTTAATTTTTTGTAATTTTTTCTTACTTGCATATTCGTATTAATCCGGTTTTTGATTATTTTGATAAAAGATTTTTGAGACGAAAATCGTGAAAGGAAACGTAATAAAAACACCAGCGTTGAAATTTAGACGCAATTTATTAGGAATGCAGTTTTCTTTAACACTATCTTAGCAAGAAATTGATGAATGAATTTTAACGAAAGAAGTTGGCAGTTCTGGTTGTTTATTAAATCGCAGAATAAATTGGTGCACAGAATTGAAGAAATTAATGTAAATTTTGAGGTAATCATTATTAGAAAAGAGTAAATTTTTAAGAATTCTGGTGTGCAAAATTGGGTGTGCGGTTACTCCACGATTTTTTTTCGAAAAAAGTGCCTTTGAACACAAAGAAAAAAAACAATCATAAAGAGACCTTGTTTAACACTATTTTGGCAAAAAATTGACGAATTAGTTCTAGTGTGGGAAGTTATTGTCAGTTCCGCTTTTTGATATATTTTGAAAAGTTTGGAGACGAAGACAACGGTTTTGAGACGAAAAACGTGAAAGGACAAGTAATAAAAACACCAGCGATGAAATTTAGACGCAATTGATTTGGAATGCAGTTTTGTTTAACACTGTTTTAGCAAAAAATTGATCAATTAATTTTAATGAAAGAAGTTGGCAGTTCCGTTTCTTGATTAATTTCGAATAAACTATCTCTAATTTGGACACGAAGACAACAGTCATAAAAAGACCTCGTTTAAACTTAAACGCAATTTATAAGGAATGCAGCTTTGACACAAGAAATTACCAAAAGTACAAAATGATCATGAAAAGCAACTAAAAAGACAGTTTTGAATTAATAAAAAAATGAGTTAATAAAAAGTTTACAACAGGCATGAACATTTAGTTCAATTCTGTTTTACTTTTAAATGGTAACATTAAACTTTGTTAGAGAGAGGTGTACACAAAATCCATAAAATTCAAAATTTTCTAAACATTCTAACATAAATAAAACTACAGGGTGTATCAGAAAAACGTGTGTTAATTTTAACACGTAATAAAACTCATCACATACAACAACTTTTTTATATAACGTTTTGCAAAATTCTTATTTATAATTTTCATTGTTTTCTTATTTTGTGCAAACGGGCCGGTCAGTGTTTAATAATTAGATTGTTTTCATAGCAACAATTTGTATTCTTCTTTTAAATTGTTTAAATTGTCTGTTTCTATCACAACGAAAACAGTTCAGCCTTTTTATTTTTGTACCCATAGTTGGGTACACGTTTCACGTTATCTCTTTCCCAGTTTTAAGTAAATTTGCAAATTTTTGATTGAAAAATTACAAATAGAAAAAATGTTTTATTTGTTAAGCTCTGTTATCTGTTAAAATTAAGACACATATTTCTTATACACCCTGTATAATTTTCTAATGAAATGAAATGAAAATAAAACGTGTTGCTTTTCTAATAAACATCTTCGAAAAAACTGTGTGATATTTTGTTTGTCTTATTGACTATTCAAAAACAACGGCCTTGCAATTATCTCAGGTAAATTTTGGATTTTTGGAGGCAAAACAAGCACTCAAACCCAACAATGCGTGACATTCCAACAAAATTATTTCCAAATTAATCATTAGGAAATGAGGCGTAAATGGGCGCACTTGTGTATATTTGCAATTAGTTTGGACGAGTGGAAGAATGCCAAAAAAATCAACAATGCCATAAAAGATCATTAATTCCAAAGTTATCATTACCTCCAAGACTTTTAATATCATTCGAGGCATTGCACAAAAAATGGTCTCTGAAATTATATATTTGAGGCACAGGTGCTCGTTTTTACGACCATAAAAAATGCCAAATTATAATTTATACGGCCGAGAAATGTCTTTTAAGCCTCCTCATCCATCATCATTATAGTAAAAGAGTAAGATGTCATGAATTACGCCCGACTTAATCCCAATATAGGCCGTGATAGCTCACTGTAAAAAGCGTTTTCGGGGATGAATAACGCGTGCAACGATAAAATCAAACGGTGTGAAATCTCGATTGTTGTGGTTGTCGTCACGGATAAATTTATATCACCACCATAATGAAATCATCCATTTTCTATAGTTCTTGTTGGGCTAACAAGGCAAAACGTCGGCCGGCGAAACGCTCCCTCCACTTATCCTCGAATAAAGAGGCCGGTGGTGAGTTGTTATTAGAGATGTGAAATGGCATAACTTGGTCGTAATCTGCGGGTGGCAAATAACCGTGACAGCGGTGATTTCGTCCTGGGAGGCACAGCATCCGGAGCGGCTCGGGCCGTGTTATTACTTGGACTCGTTAAAGAGCACACTCAACTCCCTAATTGGTCTAGTAGACCTTGTCAGACGTTTGGTTTCAACCGCTCTATGGTGATGATGCAGCCAAAATCACAGACCTGAGTTTACACTCCTCATCGCACGTTCAAGTCTCCTCCTCAGAGGCGGAAAACACAAAGCAAACGCCAAACATCAAACAACGCGCCAAATGACTCAAACACAAAAACACCATTTTTTATCGAGAGACGCTAACTAGGAAAAACCTTTTCCCTTAATCTTCCGCAGCTCATTATGCTCTAAATCATCCTTAATAGGCCGACAAGACTTTTACAATTCTCAAAGTTAAATACAATCAGTAAGACACACATGTAGTGTGCGCCTGCTGGCCTGCCGTTACAGTCTTTCGCGTTCGCACTAAAATGACAGAAACAAGGGAGTTGGAATTTGAGCCACTTTAGGGATAATTGTTGTCGAAATGACCATTTAAGTAGCCACTTGTCGACGTTTATGGCGTTTTAAATAGTCGGCTAACGGCTAATAGCAGTTTGATTTCGACGTAACAGAAACAACGTAATGTTTTCTCTTATTTTAAGAAGTGAATCAATTGTTGAATTCACGAGTACTTGGTACAATTCCGATGTCCGATGAGATTTATGTCGAGCGATGGAAATGTACAGCGCGCGCAACAAAAATATCGAAAAAGAAGAGAAATAATAAATTGCTTGAAAGTGATGTATGTAACTTGTTTTCTCTAACTCAATTAATGACTTTTTATGGACTATATGATATCGAATTATTTATTTTTTGTTTGGGAATTTACTGTACACATCATAACTCTGAAATGAGGACCTCACGCATTAAGACAATTTATATGGTGAAGATGATATGTGGGAATGCGTTCCGTTACTCGTTTTCTAACAAATAGCACCATGAGATTAACGGACGGTAATAACTAAATACTAGCAGAAACATCGATAATATATCAATATTAGTCTCAGGCAGGAATTTTACGCAGCTCTATAAATCAGCGCCTTTAAAAAATCACAGAGTAAGTTGTTTTTCCATTTCCTTGCATCATCGTTTGGTAATTATTATCAGATCACATACAGTGTATTCCACCTAACCTTTTCAAGAGAATGTTAGTGAAAAATCGCCAGATTCTAAAATTGCTGAAAGTGAATAATTAGTTTCGAAGAGTGTGGTTATAAATTAAAGCTAAAACTTGGTCTACATAAACACTTTATAATTTCTTTTATGTAGATACTTTATAATTTCTCTATTTCTATTTCTTATTGCTTTATTTAAATTTAAATTTAAAATTCTTCACATTTTGGTTTCTGAGTAAAGACATCATCAACATGTTTCTAAATAGAAACCCGTTTATTATTTTTGGTCATAGCGATAGACTTTTTAATTAATTATCAAAATGACAAAACCAACATAACAACGTAACAACATAAATTTTACCAGTATGAGTGTACTTACAAAAAACAAACATATACATAATTTTCTCTTATAGGTACTAATAATGTTGTTGCTTATTCAATGAATACGAGTAGAGGTAGTACATCTTTATTCTACAAGTGGTTACTATTATGGTACATTATTTGATTTAGTTATTTTTTTATCTTACCCGATAGAATAAAGTAGCCATTTGGTAATATTTTATTCTATCGGTGAAAAAATTTAACAATGATTTTTCAATGTACCTATAAGAGAAAACGTATTATAATACGTAAAGAAAAGTTAGCATTATCTGCTCAAGATTCCTTTCTGAAACTAGTGCTCCGCACTCACAGATAATGAACAATTTTTCTTGACTTGTATAATAAACTATACTATTGTTATTTTGTCAGAAAAGCAGAGAAGTAAATTTCAAACAAAATCTTATTAACGTTTATTGCTAAAAGGCTAAAAGTATGTTTGACCAGAACCCAGTTTTTTCATTTTTTTTGATAAACAACCAAATTTAAAAGATTTAAAAAATATTAATCCAGAAGTTGTTCATACTGTACAATATAATTATAAGCAACTTTAGGACTGTACCACAAAAATTGATCTACAAAGTTGGTGGATGTGTACTTTTCAAAATGCTAAGAATTGACTTGTTTTTTTTTTGGTAATATGTATTAGAATTTTCTTTATTTTTTATTGATACTGAAATTTACACCTTATATTTTTTTGTAGTGTTTTTTTTTATTGTTTCATAACATCTAAGTATTTGGTATGGCCATTTCGGCAATTAAAGCATCTATCTATTTTTAGTTTTAACAGAATTTTGCCACTCACTGTATTTATCTTGTTTTAAGTGTATTCAAAGGATCAAGGATAATAATTAAAATAAAGTACAGTCCTATGAAATAAAAACCTGTTTGCTACTTTAGTTCCAATCTGAAACAAGACAAAAATTTCTTTATGTTTTGAACAATTCTTTTTTTAATTTTTACGTAAAAATACGTTAAACAAATATTTTTATAATAATCTTGTATTCAGTGTTCAAATTAATCAAAACACAGCAAGCGATACTTAAATGTTGTTTTTCTGGTAAAATATGTCACCAGCAATAGAAAATAATTAATTACTTACGTAAAAATTAAAAATTCAAATGATCGAAATTTTGGGATTACCAATAATTTTATGTAGAATCAATTAATAGTATTTTAATTTTTTAATTGTATTTGAGGTGACTAACTTAAACAAATTCAGAATCAGGACATTGAATAATACTTAACAATAATGCAGAGTGTAAAATCTTGGTATGAAAGACGAAAAAAAAGGTGATTGGATTTGTTGGTATTTTTGTTTGGTCTTTTTGTGACCCTCACATATCTACTTAATGAATCTCTGCATAACATATTCTATTGTTTTATTTGTAAATTTTTTGAAAATCTATTTAAATTGTATCAAAAATTTATTTATTTGTTGTGAGTTGTGTTGAATTGACTTTTTTAAGGGATGAAAAGATTTTTGAACTCTTATGAAAATTATGAAACGTGTCAAGAAATTGGCGGAAAATGAAAGGTTTTTCACGGTACCTGGAAACTTTAGATTTTTTTTTGTTTTAGCAATTTATCAAAAATATGAAAATTTTCGGTAATTTTTATTTGAAAAAAAAAGCATATTATCTAATGAAACAAAAATAAAATAAAGTCGATAAATCAGAAATTCTAATAACCTATATACATATTCTGTTTTTGTGGCAATTTAAAAATCCTAAAGCCGGGACATTTGGGCCTGACTGTATTAAAATCTGGATCAATCAGGACACCAACGTAAAACAGGACACAACTGTAAAAACCTAGAGCTCTAGAGCTCTGGTTAAATCAGGACCGTTGGTCACCTTAATTTTATTAGGTTTTCTGGTATAGAAAAGGTATTTGGCGTTTTTAAACGAATCACTGAAAATACAATTTTTCAGCAACGTTTCGATTTCTTTATTCAATCTTCATCAGGCCGTTAATTGGTTTATAAAAGAGTAGTGTGATGTTTAATTTTAGTGATTAATGATGAAAAGGAAATTAAATGAGAGAATAAAATTAAATTTAAATATTTATTAGGTAGAAGAAATTGTAGAAAAATTGAAAATACTGCTTTCTGTGCGAGTACCAACTAGTTTTTGAGAAATTGTCATTTCTATGAAGTTTGTTTACTTCGAAAGTGTTTGCCAATTAATAAATTATAATTTATTACAATTCAATAAATTAGTGGACTTAGATCTTGATCAGTGCAAGAATTAAGAGTGAGTACATAAGTAACTTTTTTTTTCTTCTAAAAAAACATTTTAAAATTAACTCAACGAGAGCTACAAGCAATACAAAGTTTGAATTAAAAAAAAAACAGATAAGAACATATAAAAAATACTGCTTGCTTCCAATTTGTTACTAACTATACACTTCTTACACCAGAATCTTCATCGCTATAAAGAAAAATTAAGAACATACAAAAAACATAAAACATAAATAGATGAATTACAAAATGACAAAAAAATTGAAGCTTTGAGTAAGGAAATATCTAAGACATGAGTGTCCACTTAGCCTTATCTTATTTATATTGCAGATTTGGAAAAGAATAATGGTTTACGTTACCCACGTTGCCATATTTTATACAAAACAGTGTGTGAAAAAAAATCGGTCGTAAAAAACACAAAACAATAGAAATACCTAAAGCTGAAACTGAAGAATGTGTTCGTTTTCAAAGCTTGAGAATAAAATAAATTTAATTGTAAAAAAGGTATTAAGCTTATCTTGAAGTGAAAATTGATAATGGCCGTGGCTAATTATTATCAGTCACCCTCTTCGGCGTTCCAGGTACACCTCCCAACAACTTTAATGACACTGCCTCGGAGCGTGAGATAAGGAGTTGTCGATTTCCATTGTCAGGCTATCATCTCCGCTACCTGTCAGCTCTCGAGAAATGATTTGCCTATGAATTCGGTTGTAGTCCTTGAAGGACTTAATTGCCTGATGCAAAGCAGGAGAGGAGGCGGTCCAGTTGGGGCGTAGTCGCGGTTTCGGCGGCCGAGTACGAATTCGGGAATGTGAAACTATTGTCTTCTCAAGTTGAAACTGATTGATTTGTAGAGTCTGTCCCATTAGAGGCAGCGGGGCCGCCCACGGCGGAGTGGCAAAGCCGACCGCGGCCACCCCGAAGTCCGATAACCAGCTAGGAATGCGCGCTCCCTTCACTTATCATCTCAGAACAAAGAACCGACCAACACACACTCATCACGGCGTCATTAACAAACACAGGAAAAACAAACTCAAGTCATGGCACACCTGGGTGGTTCATTCCGACCAGAATCAGCGGCCTCTGCACCCCTCCGCCCGTTCGATAGCCAAATAAAACAAATCGGAGGAGATGATTCGGACGGAATGCGAGGCCTCAGACCCGGTGTCTGCGAGGATTCTCCTCCAGCAGGAGGCCGGGCCCGGACTCAAACCAACGCTTTCCCGCTTCAAGAACTTTATAATGATAGAGATTTTGGATGGGTTCGCTTTTCAGTAACTTACGAGGGTCGATTCGAAATTAATTATGATGTTCTCTCAATAAATTCAAACGACCTGAAAACTCTGTTATTTAAACCTGCATGGAAACGTCTTAATAAACTACAACACAATAACACGGTGGAATGCAAAGTAAACACATTTTTAATAAGTAAAACGAAATAAATAAACACTTGGTCACAAGGGAATCAACTGAGAAAATTGGAACCGAGCATGAATGTAAAATAATTTATTCTTGAAAATACATCCTATATGTGAGATTATTATTACATTCTCTAAAGTGCAACATTTATTAAAAGAATCCATTTTTTTAAAGAATAACAAATTCTACGTTAAGAACGCTTAATAAAAATAAATTTATTAAATTGTTTAATCATTTACAAAAGACAAACTTCCAGTGTTGCAGTGAAAAGTGTCACAAAAAGTAATGCCAACATAGTTAGGGTAGTTTATATCCTACTCACCCTTGAGTAAAAATTCTTACATTTGATCCTCGAATTCGACTATGTGTGTAACAACTACCAAATTTTAATTTTATCTGTAATGGTTTTTAAAATATTGAAATACTAAAAGTATTTATCGACACATGTTTATAGAAAACTTTTGTCTTAAAATTGAACGTTTTATCACCTGTTTAAATTTGTAACAATAAAATCGGAACAGCCCTGTATAAATAAATAAATAAATTAAAAAAATTCAACTTGAGGGTTGTCTGCGATTTTGTATTAATTTTTTTAAACCAGGGAAAATCAATTTTTTGAAACCAAAGTAGAAAACAAAGAAATAAGCTGAAATCAACTTAGCAGTTATTATTATTATAATAAAAATAATCTTTGCTCCTATTTCTTAAAACGAGGTGTGTGAAACTTTTATTATTTTTATTATTAATATAAAACTTCTTTGTTTCTAAAACAGTAAATCGTGAATTTTTATAATCGTTCTTTAAAAAAAAGTATCTTGAAATATCTTGCCTAAAATAAAGTTCTACTATTAGGCGTCTGAGGTTTGGTAACTTCTCCTCATAATAGACGAAGGTATACTTACTGTATAATATACAATGTGTTTAAAAATGATTGGTCATCAAGTCGCACCTATGCAATTTATACGTAATGTGTCGATTAATTTAAATTTTCAATACCGTCAAAGTAACAGATCGGTCAAAATAATGCAAAAGGATTTCAGTTCTAAAAAAGGAGAAAGTACATAACAAAAATCACGAAAATATAAAACACAAATCAAAATACACCCCACACTTGAGGCAACTTGAATGAAAAAATGAAAATGAAGCTAATATAAAGATTTGACAGAGATGACAGTACTAAACAATTACAAAAGTCATTTTGAAAAAAGCAGCACATTGAATTTGAATTTTGTAGTCAACTTGATGAACAAACATTTTTGAACACATTTGACTTATACTTACTGAACTACAGATGTATTGTTTTTTTTTCAATAACCTGTTATTTTTAGTAAATATAAGTAAAATTTTTTAGTTTGAATTAAAGTTCTTAATGTCATTTTTTTCAGTTAAATTCTATAAATTAAAAAAAAAACAAATCAATTGGTTCAATTTGGTGAAGTGATCACTGATCACTGATCAGTTAATCATGGTTTTAATTGTGGATTAAAATAAAGATCCTTCTATAAACTGATTAATAAACATATTAATTTATAAATTGTTGCTAGCACCAAATTTACGTTTATTTGAATTTTTAACTTTTACTTAATTAATAGCTGTTTCAAAACTATAAAAATGCCAACGTCGCATTTTTTCTCAAAATTAGCTGTTATAAATTCTTCATGCACTTCAAGAAAATAATAGCTAATGTAATTAATACTTTCAATGAGAGATCTATTCATTAATAATAATTTGGTAAAATGCGACGTTGGCGTTTTTATAGTTTTGAAACAGCAAATATGTAATTATATTTGGGGCTACTGGCTTTTTAATAATTTTTGCAGCTAGTACTTCATACTAATTTTAATTATAATAAACTGTAGAAATATTTAGAAAAAATCACAAGCACAGAAAAAAATCGAGTCTTTAATTACAACCGCTGAATTTTTAATACTGTGCGATTATTGGTTTTTAGATATACTTTATTAGAGAAACGCGCCCCTTCTCAATCTCCTTAACATCGAATTTTTAAAATGTCACTCACTACGTTTGCGTGGTACATTTTATTTGTGTATTTGTACATGAAAAATGTAACTCCACATTTGTTTGCAATAGATTATTAGTCAAAATGTAGATTTATTTCAAAACTATGTAAACACCAACGTCGCATTTTACTAAACTTTGTTTTAAATAAGATTGATAAAACTGTAAAATTCTTATTAATGGTTAGATCTCTCATCAAAACTATAAATTACTTTAGCTATTAATTTTTTGAGGTGCATGAGTAATTTATAACAACAAATTTTGAGAGAAAATGCGAAGTTGGTGTTTTCATAGTTTTGAAACAGCTAATAGATAATGATTTAATGAAAGATACAATTTCCAAATTTACATAACATAAAACTTTTCGTAAAACTGCTTAAAATGATATGTAGGTATGTACGTACACAACATGATCTAATTTTATAAAGATTTTTCAGTGAATGATTTCAATAACATGCTTATTTTTTACGTGATATACCCTTAAAAATCACCATCGTTTTCTGATAGCTTACAGTGATTTTTTGGAAAATCTTGGGTTACAAAGTTTTAGTTAAAAAGGAGCCTAAATAATAGTTCAAAAATTTACAGAAAAGTCGCTTTCTTGTACAATTTTGAAAAATAATAAGAAACAAATAAATATGTTGGAACTTATAGTAGGTAATAGAATTAGATACTACTTCACATTTTTCTTTTCTTTATGTATGAATAAATATTAGTATGAACACGTTTATGGTTCGGCTTATTTTGATGAGATAGTGGCCCGTCAATCGGCGCGCTTTCTTCATTGTTGAAGCTGTCATGTAGTCGTAAGATTGTAACCATTTTTCGGCAAAAGCCACCCCTCGGTGCGACATTCCAAGCGATGCAGTGATCTAGTGCAAAGGTATTGTATTACCTGCAATAAACTTAAGTGCAAAATCATGCTCAGTCCTCACGAGGAATGACTTTACGGGACCGGCTTCCGGTCTCTTAATTCACCAACACTGTCAAGGAGAGATGCCGTAGATAATAAAACTACCCATCATCGTTTTACATTCCTTCATGCGACTAGGACATTCCTTCATTTAATCAAGTGTGAAAACACTCACCGAAAAAGGGAACAATTTTCAGAATTTCGAGACGGAACAAAAATGATGAATGAGAGCCGAAAACGGCCTTCGAAATATTTCGAATTCCGGACTTCTTGGGCGGTTAGAAAAAAGAATTTCGACAACTAGAAGCAACATTGACGTAGTAGATTCTTATCGCAGTAATCTGCATTTATGTCGGCAATTCCGGAAGGCCACAAGATCAAAGGTGCGGCAATTTGCAAAAACGTTTCGAGAAAACGAGTTGTTGACTAAGAATTTTCCTAATAAATTCGAATTGTGCGATTCGCTGCGTTATAAATACCCATGATGATGAACATCTGGCCGATAAATGTCCGAAAATAAAAAATAAGCACCATATTAATTTGCATTTTTCCCGACTCCTCGAAATTCCCAACCAATTATAACAAACTGCTTCATTATAATTACGAGATAACGACGCTCTTTCTTTTAAAATGAATAGTAAATAATGTTATAGCTACTAAAACAATTGTAATAAAACGACAAATTTTATTATGGAATAAAATTTTATCAAGCGCATTTCAAGCAACGTAATAAACAATGTCATGGGTGGTAAAAGAACTTCGTCCAGCCTGAAAATACTACATACTGGGTGTTAATAGGCTGGTCCAACAGCCCTGACGGATGTAACATACCAGTCACTTCTAAAAAAACTTCACTCGTTTTGCGCCAATCACAAGTTTGATTCACAAAATTGCAACAACATAAAACAGACCGCATTTCATAATTTTCAAAATAATGGTTTGAGTCTTTCATTAATTGAAATAGTGGGGTGTTTTTTGGTTTTAATGTTGGATTTTTGCGCCCTCCTGGTAGTTTTCTCTCGTTTAGTTGAGATGTTCCTCGAACCCGTACACTTTAACACGATTCTCGTATTATTGGAGATAAAAAAATGGCATTCCTCTGGTCCTATCAGCGGTCCCATCTCGAATATTCCGACCTTTCCCGGACCACTAATACCTCCCTGATAAACACATCGATACAATTGAGTGCGCCACCGGTATAAAAGACAACCAAGACAAATTAGTAATGACAAGGAATCTTCGGTAATAATTCACACAGCTGTAGGAGAGTCAAGTCAATTCAGGAAAAGCTCTTGTTTGATGCAGATTAGTAAACATTTTAGAAGCATCCAAAGTACACATCGAAGTTGTTAGTTTGTTTATCCGGTAGTAACTGTGGTTAATAGGGTAAACCGCTACAGTGACTACACCTGTATGCTTAGTTAAAAGGTACTTTTGAAAAGCCGCCGGAATCTCTCTCTTCTCACACACTTTTAGACCAAAATATTACACACACACAACGAGTGTTTACAAATACTAAACGAAGTGCTCACAACACCACCTCGACGTTGTGGAGAGCTTTTTTATCTTTATTTTTAGGGTTTCGGATACAAATTGGAATGGAATACCTGTAATAAGATACACATATCTACTGAAGTAGCTTGAGAGTTTATCGACGGACGTGATCTCGAAGGAATCTGAATAAAAGACCACGAACCAAGATACATAGAAAATATAATGCAGAGGGAAGGACCCCTGACAGGCTGTAACAAGCACGAGCGGTAAAAACAAAGATGTGAGGGCCTCAGGTGGTACAAAATACGATCCTTCATCATTTTTGACACTTGCTGCCAATAATTCATTACATTGAACAAACACGGCGAGGTTCGGTCAAATCAGAGAGCAGATTGCAATTTTGGTGGTCACAACCACAAACTTTTTGAGTTGTGAAAGTGAGTTTTATTGCAATTTGCAATCCACTACCATTAAATAATTACACAATAATAATAATAGAGCTTTATTGAAAAAATAAAATAAAATAATTATACAAACTCTGTGAAGCCAAGACTAGCAGAAGGCTCAACTCCGAAATTATAATAAAAAAAATTAAACAATAGGAAAAATAAACATACAATTGCTGAGAAGTACAAAAAATAAGTAGAACAACTTTATATAATAGTTAGAAAACTTAGAACTAAGAGGATGCAAAAATAATGAATATGAAAGTGGAAACGAAAATGTAGCTTGCAATCATGAAATCCATAATTAACAGTTAACCCTGTGAGAACAAGAAATCTGTGTAACGTGTACGAAATTTATTCATGGAAACATATTCAATTGAAAAAGTATACCGTGGAGTTCAAAATTTTAACACCACGAGTGTTAGAAGATGGATGTACTAAAGTGGGGCAAAGAGATTTGGGTGTCATGACCAATATTGACATTATGAAAGTTTTTTCTAAATTTAATTTTTTTCTAAGATAGGATGAAGACGAAGTTGCCATATGTTTAAACATAAATGTACCCAATTGATGTTGATACATATTTTCAACTTTTAACCAAGGTAGTTCGAGTATTTTGAGCGAGACATGATCGTATTTGTTTAATTATATTTTTTTTTAGATTTTAAGGCAACGAGTTTAAACAATACATTTAAAAATAATAGTTATTGTCTACGAGTCTTACAATGTAAAACCCGTATGCAATACAACGTTTTATCCACAACTAGACAATATACACTAAATTGTAATTATTTTTCAAAATTTTTATTTGAGGTTTTGAAGTAACATTTGTCAATTTAATTTTTAAAATAGAAATACTGTATTAGTTTCAAGTTTCAAAAACGCGCGTTTTTTAAAGTGCCCATGGCAACATCAATAACCCAAGAAACATGATTGGTATCTTGTTAATGATTTTTTATTACAATGACCATCAGTTCCATGACAACGAAAGATATAGTGATCACATAACAATAATATCAGTATTTATGATTTGAAAGTGTACCAATAAAAAAATAACGTAAAGTATTCGTGAATAACTGGTCATTAAAACACTTGCTCTATTTAGAGCACTTGAGCTACGCTGTCGTGCTCGAAAAATCGCGCGAGTTTTAAGGACCACAATATCCACCTAAAATTTATATAATATTTTTATCTTATAGTTATTTTTTACTGGTAAAAAAATTTAGCCAAAATTTATTATTGTATCCATAAGAGAAAACGTTATATTTATTATTAATTATTATTATTAACGTAACACGTAAAGAAAAATTGACACAATTTGATCGTGATTTCTGACATCACTCAGACATAATGAACAAGTTTACTTGTATAATAAACTACTGTTACTTTGTTTTTTTAGCTCAATTTTCATTATAATAATGAATTTCTCATTAAGAAATGCTCTAAATCCATTTAGACCCGGTTCCTGGTAAGATTAAACCTAAGTTTTTAATTTCTCCGTTAGTTGCTAAGGTAATCCGTATTTGATTGGCGATGTTATGTTTTAATTAGAGTTTAAATTTATGTTTCCAAAAACTTGGTCTTAAATAATCACACATAATAAATTTACTTTTGAAATTTTCTTCTAATTTGTAAGTTTTTCACAGAAAAACCTTCCCAAATTCACAAAAAATAATACACTTTTCCGGATACATACCTATTCATAGTTTGACGATTTTGTACTACATTTTGGCATTATCGATTAAATTTAACGAGTTTCTTATTAAAAAAAACTATTATAAAATCTGTCAAAACATGTTTCTACAAAATTTTTCAAATTTAGTAAATTTCTGTCCAAAAAAACACCAAAACAAGCGCAAAAAAATGCATTTCCGCCTTTATTGTGCTATTTTCTACATTTGTGCAACATATTTCTTATTTAAAAAAGAAGTGTCTTTCATTTAGAAATGTTCCTGCATTCACAAGATGTAATACAAATAACAAATACATTTCAGACTATTTTAGTAGAATTCGGTGTTAAGTTCATACAAAATTTACTTATAAACTAAAACAGATAATCTAAAACAATGTTAATTCCAAATAATAATTACTTTATTTAAAATTTAAAAGCTCTTTGTTTTGTTTAGTTGTTGCTGGTCAAGTGACCCAGTTAGGACATTTCGCTAATCTTTGCTGATATTATGGAAATGCTCGCATGAGTTATTCAACCGTTGTGACAACTTTTAGGAAAAATTCTCAATTTAAAAAAAAAAACCTGTTTAACCCCATCGTTAAACACAGACTTAAGGCCGATTTATAGAAAGATTTATTAAATTTTATTCCTTGCTAAAAGTTAACAACGCGAATCGACCAATCAAATTGGTTCAGCATGGTCACGTGATCAGTTAATCACGCATTTAATTGCAGGTTAAATTAATGACGCATCTTTATAGAATATAGAATAGACCGGTTTATACGGGTTGATAATACGGTGTGTTCAAAAAGTCTTTAGATCAACTCTTGCTGAGAAATTTTGAACGTATGTTGATTTCTTACAAAATTGTAAGTAGCACGTTTGACACTTCAACAGAATAAAACTATAGTCTATCAAAGACAATAAAAATCTTTCAATCTAAATTCCACAGCAAGAGTTGATCTAAAGACTTTTTGAGCGCACTGTATAATTATACACTTTGTTTTGATTCAAATTTATCCTAAAATTTTAGACAATAACATGTTTTAGACTTAATTTAACGATTTTTTACTTTTGCTTAATAAATCTTCCAAATTTATTGAATTCTCGTCAAAAAACGCTTTAGATTTAACAAAATATGCTCAAAAACACGTTTTGGACTTAATTTTACAATTTTCTGTTTTTTCGTTAAATATTTCGATACTAATGTGCAGTCCACGAATCATCCCCTAAGGTTTTTAAAACAAAAGCTTTTGTGTCGAGCTTTGAAAATCTTTAGATGTAAACCGCTTCCAAAATTTTCTATGATATCTTCTGATTTTATCTCAAGATTTTTTCTAATTGTTTTAAATAATTTCCCGTGTTTTTTTTCAGATTTTCTGATTTTCTCAATTTTGTACTCCGATTTCGTCTGTGGTTTATTCCTCGGATAATATTTCGAATTTAGATAGACGTAAGACAATGAATTTAAATTAAAAAAATTAAATATGGAAGTTATTTATCGTTGTATTACCAAGATTTTCGTAATTACGTTCAGAAAATCTGCGCCTGAGTTTTGTGAGAACTCAAATTAATTAAAACATGAGTTAATTTAAGATAAATGTTTTTTTGCAAATTCGGTGAAACGTAGCTAGGAGGAGAAATAAATTAAAATAATCGATTAGCATAAATATAGTCGTGACGTTGTGCCTGGGAATAATTTCAGGTATGTATATCGTATTTTCATGTTTATCATGATTATTCAGTAGCGACAAGGAATAGTCAATGGACGTCCCTTGGAGCATCTCATTAATGCACCAATAAATAACCGAGAGCGAATATGGGCTGGTTCTAGACGTCGTAATATCCGCAATATATCATAGTAAAGTCGGGAGAATTCGCAGGCCAAATAGCTGTCGTCTTATTTCATCAACCGATTTAAATATAAAACCAATAAAGGTAAATCATCGTCTTGAAATCTACTAATGATCTTGTCTGCAAAGCGTCTGACCGCTGACTCTATATTGGGTGCGACTGACTGATGTATTTCCTTTTCTGGTAACCCCTTAACACCTGTTCGATCCATACCGTTTCAGATGTCTACTATTTTTATCGATCACGTAATCTAAGAACTCGTATCCACTTTCCTCACGACGAACATCTGGACCACAACCACCCGAAAAATCCTCATATCGTTGCCAACAATCACCCAAGAAGCGAATCATTTTAATTTGATGGAGTCTAAACAATGCAATGCAGGCCTGACTGTTACAAATCCTTTTCAATAAGTCGATTCGATTTGCTCTCCGCGAGGTAAACGATCAGATAACAAGCACCCAACAAATTGAGAGAATCACAAATGTCATCGCACAACGTAATACCTTATTGGGCCCACTTGGACTATTAAAGAAATGAAAATTTATCGACAATTTAACAGCAATTAATAACCGACAACGTTTCAGGCAAAAAATTGTTAACCATTTCACTAAAAATAAATTCGGTTTCAAATGCCGCCAAAGTAATTGCAATACGAAAATGTTATTTATAAGAAGCGGAATTATCTTAACGATTTTACGATTCTTTGATTTATGGACTTGGCCGAGCAAATAATTAATTATAAATTTATGGATCTGTTTTATGATTTTATAAATTCCGGTTCTGTGGACTTTTTTCCATTTTCTCGGTGCACCGCTTACCCCAAATAAAAGAGGTTTTCTGTTTGTTCGACAAAAATGAAACGTTTAAAATTATCACCTATTCCTTGTTTCAAAAGACAATATAGTTTACAACAATACAAAAGAATACGTTTTAGTATCATGTGGAAATATTGTAAATTGCTGTCAGAATAATTAGTATGTATACCTACTAATCAGTTGCAATCGAAACAGATTTTCTGGATCACTTGGTATATTAAAGAATGATGCTAATTATTTAGTGATTCGAATTCGACATCTTTTACAATTGCAGTTCAGAATGTATCAAATGTATTTCAGAAAATATTACTATTTGATAATCAGAAAAGTAGAGAGTAGAAGAAGAGTAAAATTAATTTCAGAAAAGATGGTTTGTTAATAAAACAAAGATTTTTTTCTGAAATACCGAGTACAATAATTGGAAATGTTAGAGTTCAAAACTGTGAAATAATTTTAGAAAAGATTAACTGCACAGCCGCTGACTTTTAAAATTTTCATTGGAATCACATAGAAAAAACAAAGTTAGAAAAATAACCAAGATATTATAAAAAACCATTTTTTTACAGATTTTTATCACTTTTGTGCTTGAATAAAACACAAAATAAAGTCAAAAAAACAATTTCTTCTTTTTATTTTTGCAAATGTTATTATTTTGCAGATGTTTACCAATTGAATACAATTTAGATTAGTCTGCCGTCCACTGGAGTTTTAGTTTCAAATTTATGAGAAAACGAGACTTTATTTTGATAAGTTAAAGGCACAAATCACACTTCACACACATACACACACGTCTCTGTAAAAAATCTCGCTCATTCTAGGAGTAAATATTTTATTAAATCGGTGAAGAACATCGCAACAGCAGGTTTTAAGATTTGCATTTCTTGGTTGCTTTTGTTCGATTTAGCTTGCGACAAAAATTGTACTTTTATAAAAAAAATAAGTTATGCAAAAACTGTATATTATTAATTAATAGGTTTAGGGCGGGTTTACAAAACGTTTCAATCGCAATTAAAATTTAATTCGCCATTAACTTGTCATTTGTCTATGCATTTTAAATGACAACTTAATTTGAATTAGTTTAATTCTGAATTAAATTTTAATTTTGCTTTCTGCAAACCGACTCATAGTATTTTAATTAAGCGTTCCAAAAATCTATATTCGGTACTTTTTTGAAGAGATGAGTGTTGGTATGTGGTTTTGTAAAAGTGCATATACGTAGAAACAAAAAGGAATATTTTTTTAGTTTTTGTTAAATTCTGCTGGTATTACTACAATACAGCTAATATTCATTCAACATTTGAAAATCATTTCAGACTTAAAAGTAATCATAATCAAATACAGTGGTAGGTATATGTAAATAATACCATGAGATTGAAAATATACCGAATTGAAGTGTTACTTTAACCACATCTTATGCTGTGTAAAACCAGCATAAGACAAAGTAACCTCAGAAGTGCCGTCGTCAATAAACGACTAAAATGTGGCTAAAGTTCCATAGGCACAGCTTGCTCTAATGGAGAACATTTTAGATCTCATGGTACATGATATCACACTCAAAATATTAATTTTTTCAGTTACCATGTTATATATTCAAACCCTTCAATTAGTTCAATCAATCTCTTTCTATTAAATTAGTGCCAAATATTACCAAATAAACCAATTTATCAGAGAAAAATTATCTCATTTCAAAAATTTTTGTTTATACAGAAATTACAAAACAAAACAAGTTCTAAGATTGTTATACTTACTTACTTTTTAGTAATAGTTCAACCTATCTTGAGTATTTTTAAAAAGGACTGCTGCTTTTAATAAAGAAAAATGTTTTTTTTTCAATTTTTTTACTGCAGCTGGGTGCCAGAAACTACAAAAGTGGCAAAATTTTACTTATTTTGTATATCTTTAAAGCAAAAAAAATTGCATTTGGAACAGTCAAATTAGTAAATATTGATAATTTTCAAGCAAAAAAATAATCATACTATCTGCAAGATAGAGACGTGTCAGGTAAAAAATCTATTATGCACCACTGGTGTAGGGAATATAATTTTTCATATGGTGCACAATCAAAAAATTAAATTCCTTAAAAAAAATTGTCTTGAGAGACAAATACTATTGGAAAAGGTGTATCTCGTTATTATACCACTTATTCTAAAAAATAGAACTATAAGTTTGTTAAAAACAACGCTAGATTAAGCACTATTATTATTATTTCTATATATGTCAATTGTTACGATAAAAAAATTGCTTCCAAACCTTTTTTGTAAAAATAAAATTATGAAATGCCGTTTCAGTTTTTTATGTTTCAGTGTTAACAGTTTCTACGTTTTCTGATTGAATATTGCATCCGAAATATAATTTCACGAGTTATTTAAAAAAATGCGTTGGTTTCTTTGAAGTAAATGGAATTCGAGAGTGTCTCGTTAAAATTTATTAATAAGGAGTGTGTCATAAAGTAGAGTTGAGGCACACCTGGCACGGCGTGCACCGGGCCCCCATCATATTAAAGCTAGTGTTTACAGAGAACTCGTCTTGTGATGGACACAGTATAAATTGTGTAATTTATGTGAATGAGAATACAAATAATTCAGCTGAATAATAATATAATTGATTTAGGTGCAAGGAAGGAGCGAGGGGAGGTGGTAGCGTGGATTGCGAAGATGAGCAAACAGCGCGTGTTTGGTTCGGAATGCGAGCCCCGGGGCTGTGCACCTGGCGATCGAGGCCCCCCTCCCAGAGAGAGGTCCTCCTCGTTCCGATCTCCTGCAAACACACATAGGTGGATACACATAATAATGCAACCCTGGTCCGGGACGGACCCCTGTTTTTATTGCCACCTCGGCGAAACGGCCACAATCCAGCGATATCTTTGTTCTAAGACATCATCGCTGATGGCAAGTCTTCAGGAATGTTAATTGCAGGCCGGCCGGTCTGGTAGAGCAGTGACTGCAGTGTCCCACTGCAGCAGCAGCAGCAACCGTTCGTTCCCACAATATCTACGATGAGGAGAGGATGTGTCGGCTCGCCATTCACAACATGCACTCACAAAGAACAGAGAGACTTCATCCTTTGTCCTCCTGTCAATTGCATCAAGACAAACAATGCTCCCACGATCCCTCCGAAATGATTTATTTACTTATCTACTCATAATATTATGTAGATGACCACCAAACACAAAAAACAACACACACGGGGCTGATATTATCAACGGTGCCTAAGACACTCGACAGCTTTGACTTCTTACTTATTGGAACAAAAAACTGAAATGGGCGACCACCAAACACCTGGACGCTCATATTTTAAACAAAATTTACCCAATTTACAGTTTATACACGTAACGAAACACTCTGAGAAATGTCACGAATTTCTCCAATTTCTGGATGCAAGAATTTTAAGTGAATGAACATCAAGGCAAGAAAAAACACAAACTGGTCCAAAAAAGCAGCTTATACTCACCATTTTAAACAATCGAAAGTTAATCGAGACTTTTAAATCAAAGATTATACGACTCGCATGTTTTTTAAAATATGGATGTAACTTTAAAATTAGGGCACTATTTTTATTTTATAGCGTTTCTAATTTTTTTCTAACAATTCAAAATACAGCAAAAAAATTATTGCAGCGTACAGCATTTTTTAAAACTCAAAACAGAAAGAACAACTTACAAATTTTTGAAACCAGGATTGGCTTGTTTTTATTACCTATAATTTCTCCCAAAAACGTAATCACAAATGGAGTTCAAAAGTAATTAATAGTAAAAAGAGGAGAGACTTAATTAGATAAGGTATCTCAGCAATTAAAAAAAATCGTTATTGATGTTTAAATGTTAGAAAATTATCTTATTTTCACCAAAGCCGTGGATTCATTATTTTCATTTCTACAGGATGTTTCCAATATTAGCTTCAATACAAACTTACATTTTTTTTTAAATTGAACACCATATATTTTTTTGCATTTCTGGATGTAGCTTTTAACTTTAATGTTTTTGGGCTAAATGTTGTCACCTTGCTCTTGCGTAGTATTTGAAATAATTTAATTTTTTAACAAAAACACGCTATTTTTAATTGATACATAAAACAAAGAAGTCCAAAAAAGTAGGACTTGCCCCACCTTAAAAAAAGTTCAAACTTCTTAACAATATATTTTCTTTAAATCAAGAAGATTAAAAAATGAAGAAGTTTGTTGCGATTGGAATAACTTAAAATTTTTAAAGAGAATACCCTTATTTATATTTTCGCATACAAAAGACTTTTAAATTGTCTCTCCAAAAACATTAAGAGTTAAGTGTCTCTTCTAATAACTCAAATATTTAACTTTAAAATAAAAAAAAATTGTTTCAGTAGTTGAAAAGTGAAATTCTCAGCTAACAATTTTAATGTTATCCTTAGGCCATTATTCGTCATTTATTAGAGTAAAATAACTAAAATTTTAATATTTATAGCGCATCTTTAAATACCCGTATAAACTCCAACAAATGTTCCGTGGTAGAACTACTATACAGAGTGTCCCACGAACGAATGCAAATATTTTAACCATAAATTAACCATTAAAATTAATTAATTAAGAAAACGTTTATTTTTATATCGTAAATAATATTCCAACAATTTTTATAAAATTTAGTTTGCAAACATTATTTTTATTTGCCATGTGAAAGCGCAATTTGTATTTATATAGGGTGTCCTCTTGGAATAAATTATAACATTTTAGCACAAATTACGTTGGCTTTGCCATTATCACAATCTGAAAGCCCATTCAATTTAAAAACCTTTTTGTTTCTTGCAGTTTTTCTAAAAATTAATGCAAAAGTGTAAACGATGCAGTATTAAAGCAGGCTAATATCCTGGTTTCAAAAACTCGTAAATTTTTGAATTTTGCGCTGTCTTGTACAGCTTAATTCAGGGTTTTTAGATCAAAACAAAGACAAAAAAATAGATTTGACCTTTACTTAATGTTTGCATTTGCATTTTTGGCAAAATAATTGCCATCGTGACATCGAAGAATTTTGGTTTCAATTGTGTCGAGCCAACGCAGAATTTTTGCAAGTGATTAAAATTAGAAATTTGTCGGGTGTGATTGCTTAAATCAAGGCGTGCAGGCTATAAATAAAGAAATAAAAAATTCTTTTCAGCTGAGTCATTGCGAATATGTATAAATATAGCAATAAAATATGCAAAAAAATGCGAATTTTTTGATGAAAATTGCGCAATGTCTTGTTTCCGTTGTGGTGTTTGAAAGTGAAAAATGGTCTATTCACACATAGAGAAATTGCGAAATGCGTGTTATTTGCCAATGTTAAATATAATATTTATCAACAAGATGTTTGGCCTTCTCTGAGCGATCGCATAAAAATGATATCTACATTCCAGGAAATTAAGACTATTATTTTATTACAATGACATTAAAATACAATGTAGATTTTTTGATAAAGTGCGGCAAAAGGACCGGTTCGTTTCATCGATAACAAATAATTAAAATAAATAACCTGACATCAATAATGGATTTAATTACATGGATATTTCATTTCTGATTTATTTATTGACGAACAATTATAAAACTATTGAAGCTTTAAGTCCCATAACTTGCCAGGTGGCCAGGTGGAAATACTTGAACATTATTTATTTAATTTTCAATTTATTTGTTTGTGTTTTATCGAGGCTCATTGAAAACGAAACAAATCGATTACCATGCAGGTAAGAGCCATTTTCAGAGTCTTTTCATATTACAGCTACAATCTTTCCCAATGCAACAACATTAAGCTATTGAAATTAAGTCAGTCTTGGGAAATAAAATCAACAATTTTTAAGGACTCTGGTGACATAGAAAATTCCACAATAAAAACATTGTAGGATCGAGTTTAAATTGAATTTCTACAGTTTTAGAAGAAACTAAGTGGATTTGTATCTACCAATTGTCGTAAAGACGTTTCAAATATGGTTTTTTAAACGTAAGTAAAAACTACTATTTGACTTCCTGTCTCTATAATAGTGATTGAGTACTTTTGTCACACAAAAAATATTTTTTTGTTAAGCCTTCTTTTTTAAATCTAAATTCTGATTATAATAGTAATTTATTTTTATTGTTCTCGCGTTTTCGCGTTTAAACATTTGCGCAGATAAAACACATTGACCCCGTATTCAGTACGTTTTAACCACAGCCAGACAATATAGAATAAATCCGAGATTAAATCAATATTTTCAAATTATTTTAGAAAAATTTCATTTGACATTTTAAAATGGCGTTTGTGAAATTAATTTTTAAAATAAAAATACTGCATTAGTTCCGGCTTCGTTTACAGTAAATCTGGCATTCACATCGAATAAAGAAAAAACCGACCATGTTTTCTCTTTTAATATAAAGGTAAATGTAGAAAAAGCACTTTAATTCTGTTATGAGTCTTATTGTTATGGTGTTTTCATAAGACCTATAGGTTTTATTGATATCATTAGACATCTCCTAGTAGCAATATTATGACCTAATAGTAGATCAACACTATTTTAAGACACGCTCCCCATATCAACTTCCAGCAAAAAAAAAATTATAAACACTCATACGAAAACGCTTAAAGTTTCCGGGTGTCTAGGTATGCAACTCGCATACGCTCGCTGCATAACAATAGCTCTCGAACTTTACGCTTTTGTCAAACTCGGTAAATAAATAACTAATATCACTAATATGAAAAACTAAAATAACACAAAATGAACCGTAGAATTGTCTGAAACAAATAATTTTTTTTTCTAGAACTTCTAGTTTCCGAGATATAAATTTATTTCTGAAACATAAAAAATATTTCTGTAGCCAAAACGGTTCCGGGTTTTTACCAGCACGTAGATAATTTAGTAAAAATTTGGATGCTTTTTTAGTTTTAAGTCTTTTATTTAAAAAAAAAACAACGAATATGTTGACATTTTCACTTTTTTGGCTTTTTTGGTGTCGATTACGGCAAAAGTGTTGGAGCAATAGTAAAAAAAATCAGGTACCATTAGAATTTACAAAACGGCAAGTTCAAGGCAATATCTCGAAAAAAATATCAAAAGTCGTCTACGGTAAAACTAAAAGAGCTATGAAAACTATAAAATGTTTCATCACACGAAACTGTAACTGGGTTTTCAGGAATAATTAATTTAATTAATTTTAACATACTATCTCTTTGTTTAATTTCGTTTATTAGGAATAATTGGTGTGGCTTTTAAATTGATTGGCTCGAAATCGAAATAAATACTTGCGTGACACCTGGTGGCTGCCACCGCAAGTTGGCTCTCTCAAATGTCAAAAGAAATGACACTTGACATTTGTCAAAGTGGTTGTGATGATTGGAAATTTTTAAATTCATTGTGCAATAAATTCTTGAATAAGCCGGTGTATTGTCACACAACCAAGCGATGAATAGTCAAGAACAGACGGTGCGGTTTTACTATAACAATCAAAAATCATGAGGATATCCAAGGGCACAATCATTATTTTAGTCTCGATGCTACTCATCTCAATTTTTCTTGCAAATGTTGTAAATTTGTTAAGCACTGATGGGACGAAAGTTAACTTATCAATGAAGGATGAATATCTGAAAGTGGCGGACAGTAGCGATCACCTAATTTGGTTTTTACAAGTAATGGAGTGTTGTGTAAGGCTTTGTTTATTTGATTTACGTGTTTCTTTTTTAGATTTCTGACATACACATTAGTGTTTTTCAAGACCCGTTTCGCGTAACGGATTTGAAGGATTTTTGCTTTCGAACTGTTGACGTAATTAAGCCTCCTGTGGTGTTGGCTTCTGGTGATTTAACCGATGCCAAAACAGCCGACCACATTGGCTCGCAACAATTGGAAAAAGAGTGGCAATATTACAGAAATGTACTCAACGAATGCCGAGTCAGAGAAAAAACTGTTTGGCTTGATATTAGAGGAAATCACGGTATTATAGTGGAGTAGGCTGTGGCGAAATCTAACCTCACTTATGAAATTCCAGATAATTTTAACGTAGCAGAAGCTGACTCTAAACAAAACTACTATTTAAATTACTCAATTCAAGGGCGCCAGCACCCTCGCTCCTACATTTACCAACTTTCAAAGGGCTCCGATTTATACTCCTTTATAGGGATCGACGCCTGCTTGGACCCAGGCCCTAGACGCCCTTTCAACTTCATCGGAAAACTCGACCAAACCGAAATCGACCACATCAACAAACTGATCGAAAGAACGAAAATTTCGGGCAGTAATTACACGATTTGGTTTGGTCATTTTCCGACTTCTTGCATTTTGAGTACAGGGAGCGAGGGTGTTCGAAATTTAATCCGGAAAGACCCGAAAGGTTTGGTTTATGTTTGTGGACATTTGCACAAACTTGGGGGTCTGGTGCCTAAAATGTACACTTTGCAAAAGTCGGGCTTTTTGGAGTTGGAACTTGGGGACTGGAAAGACAACCGAGTGTAGGGAGTGGGGTCCAAGTTTTGTTTTTTTTTTAATTGGGGGTTTGTAGGTTTCGTTTGTTGGCTATTGATCACGGAATGTTGTCTTTCGTGGACGTCGCGCATGGAGAGTGGCCTGTGGGGCTTATAACTAACCCCAAACATGCACAGTTTATCAACTCGGCGAAAGAGAATCTTGACAATATTAGAAAGTCCACTCATATCAGGTTTGTTTTACTAGAAAAAATGCTTTGGCGTCATTTGGCCTTGCGTTTACATTTGTTTGATCGGTAAAATCCTTTTGATAAAAAATAAGTAGCTACTTAAATAACTACGTTTTATTGATAATTGTTATTTTTGCTTTCAACCATATGATTTTCCTTTGCAATATTTAACTTATACATTCGGTATCTCCGATTTTTGTAAGAGAATTGAGACTTGAAACAAAAAACAAAAATTAATTACTTTCATTTCTTATAATTTTCTATATAATATAGTAAAAACGAGGCTTTTCTAATTTCTTCTTATTTTACTAATCTAGTGACAAAGATTTTTTTTTAATATACTGAGAAATATTTTTAACGCTATCTCAAAGACTTTTTCTCTGCACGTGAATTTTTTTCAGATTTTTCTACAATTCCTTATAATTAAAGTTAATTAATATTAAATGACTACAAAAAATTATTTCCTGTATCATTTTCATTTGAGAACAAGCGATCTTAAATGTTTTTTGTGTAAAAATCCGTAGCTCTAAAGATTAATTAGAAAGAATAAAAAATTCTAATAAACGTAATTTCGGTGTTTGTGGTAGCAATAATTTTATTAAGAATTTTTTAATCAAAACATCGTTTAATAACTATTGTTTTAGAGTTACACTAGAAATCAGAATATTTCGATTAATTAATGTTTCAAATTTTTAATTCCAATTATAGGGCAGGGTAGAAGAATTATAAAAAAATATTATTGCATAAAGAAAAGAATAAAGAATTTAAAAGGAAACATTGATTTCTGTGCACATTACCAAATTGACTTGACAATAATTTTATTTTGTCTTTTATTTCAAGTAGTTAAGAACGTTTTGGAACTTAAAACACATTACACAGCGAATTTGAAAAATTACCAAATTAGATCTAAATACATTTTTCAAAGGCATTGATATATTTTGAGCTAAAAACTTAATTTTTTACAAAAATAGATTAGAATTGGTGTTTTCTTTGGGCGCTTCAGCATGTTTTCAGTGTGAAATATCGATTAAACAAGCCAATATGATGAAAAATAATGTTGTTTGTCCTTTTTCAAGCGTTTACCCAGGTTTTTTTTAAGACGATTTTGGTAAAACCATTCAAAAAATTCCCATATTAGATCAAAATTTATCTTATTTTCGTTTTTTTCGGTAGATTTACCTTGTTTTTGATATAAATTGTTTCTACAGCAAAATGTAACCAAATTATAGTGATATATTCATAATATTGTATCTCAAAAATAAATTGTCTTACCAAAGTTTTTGAAAATAATTTTTATATTATTTAAATAAATAATATTAACACGTAACTGGTCGAAAAAACATTAAATTTGGCCTAAAATAATGTATTTTTGAAATAAAACTTTCTTTTTTTATGAAATTTTGCTAAAATTTTCTGAAGCATAACTGAATTACTTTAAATTAAGAACGTTCTTATGTATTGTCTGAAGTTTTGCTTCTAACAGCTAAAAAATCAATTTTTTTACGAGACTAAATCACTAATTTAAATACGTATCTAATGTAACATTTTTGTATTTTTACAGAGTTTTAACATTTGAATAGGAACTTGTGTTATCTTGGCTTTTTAGAGCACCTTGATTATGAGAGTTTGCAACAAAATTGAAAAAAAGAATCAGTAATTTACGTAGAATAATCAAATTGACAAAAAATTCTATACTTTTATCGCAAATTCTGTTTTTTTTTACAATTCTCGATAGTTTAAGCAGGTTTTTGAGCTAAAAACATGTTTTTGTCATGAAATTTGGCTAAAATTCTTTCAAAAATATCAAATTGAATCGAAAGTGGCCGTTTTCAAGACTTACTTATAACACGTTTCTCAACCTTTCAACCAAAACCGTACTTATTAGTTAAAATTTTAACTATCAGAACAAACGGACTGAGTTATACATAAAATGGGAAAACCTGAGATACCAACAATTAGCAAAAAGGTGTATTTTATAACTTAAAACTATGTATTATGATATAAAATTATTTGTTTCGTGTTTTACACTGAATATATTTTTTCGTTTTTACAACGTCTTATCATTTCATCAACTAGGTAGACAGAAATTGATGTTTTTTTTTCGAGCTTTTTTTCCACCAGATGTTGCTAAAATTGACCAAAAATCGCGAAATTAAATCAATATTGATGTTATTTCAGTTTGTTTCAATTTGCCTCGTTTTAAACGAGATCTCTACAAAACAAGTGAAAAAATCATAATTTTCATTATGTCGCAAACAAATTGAAAATTATTTAAAAAATAAATAACTTTTTAGTTATTTGAGAATTTAGAAATATTTCTGGAATTAATAATAATTACTTTCAGAGTGTTAGCGTTTTCGTTAGGAGAGATAACGTCTGTAAAAATACGTATAAACGATGGTAAATGGATGGACCTGTACCGTGTAGAGGGTCCTCTATACGTACTGAAGTGGAACCCCAAGAAATACCTTTCAGGGCTCCACACCATGGAATTATTAATTAAAGACTCTCACGGAAGGGAAAAGTTTTACTCACAACCCTTCGCACTGGACGATACTCGTCTATCATTTAGTCTTTTGTCTCGAATAGCTTTAATGACTGATGCTAGCACCATCGTACGTAATTTCCCAAATAATAATAATTTAAAAAAATAATAATTTTTAGTTTCGATTGATGTTCGTTGTGACGTTAATTACGTGCATATTACCCTTAATCGTATTTCGACTTCTCCACAGAATGGCGGAAGGTAATTATGTTTAATTATTTCGCTTTTTACTAATTGCTAATTTAAGACAAAAAATTAACTCCTCCGCGCCTCAGAGGCTCTTTTTGTCGGATGTGGTTGCGTAAATTCTGGGTGCTCTCAACCGTTGATCGGATTTTTTGGCCTATATTTTTATACCCTCTTTACCTGTCCTTCGGACCATGGTCGGTGGGATACTTGGTGGAGGACCATGTGGGGGTGATTTTTGCATGGGGTATTTTCGTCAATGGCTCCTACTTACCCGGTTCTTTCACTTACGCTTATGGATTTATCCAGGTAATTGGTCCCGCAAACTTCTCCAAACCCGATTTTTCTATTCTGTTTAGTGTTGGGCGGATTTTTTTTTGAGAATAGAATTAAAAAAAAAGTAGATGATAGAAAACACTTGTAGCAGCTAGCTTTACCAACTGACGCAAAAGTACATACATTCTTCTTTAAAAACAGCAAAAAAAGCGCAAAGTAGAAGAAATAGTATAAAAAATTGGTTGTAATGTAAACTCGGGAAAGGGTGAACATGGAGTAAGTGTAAAACTGTTACTATCTATCGAACAAACTGGATTAGTTTAATATTAATTTGAAACTTCTGAAAGTTAGGTTGTGCTATAGTTAAAAATGTATTAACGTCAAAATTTTCACTCATGCGAATACTTTTAAAATGCAGATTACTATATTAAAATACCAATATCCCTATTTTTTTTTCAATCAATATATTACTAAATACAGACTGATCCAGAAATACTGAGTCTGTTGGCAACACTGGACTTAAATTTTTAAGGATACCAATGGAGTACTCTTCCAGTTAACAACAATTTAACATTCTTGTGGGGTTATACGTTAAATAATTGTCAAGAGAAATCGTATTCGGTTACAGTGTTGCAAATTACGAGCACAAATACTTTCAAATGTGTTGCCAACAGACTCAGTATTTCTGGATCAGTCTGTAGTTTAATACATTAACAATGACCGTTTTTGCTTCAACTTTTTAGAAGTTTATAGGTAAAGTGTTATCCAATCGCGTGTGAACTTACTTGTTTCTTAGATAGTACGTAATTACAAACGAAGAACTAATAGAGCAAATTATGATAAGGATGTTTTCTATATTAAGCAATTTCGCTAGTTAAAGCTGAAATTATGACTTTATAATATGAAGCACATAAAATATTTAAGATTACAAAAACTACTTTGTTTTCCGATTTAACTGGAAAAAGAGGCATTAAAACTCTAGGAAGGACAACACTCCTACCAATAAAAGAAGAAAAAAAGTAGGAAGATAAAAAATCTTAATTTCTTAGTATAAAAACGCAGTCAGTTGAATATGTTTTTAAGTAATATTAATGTTTCCTTATTTTAATACACAAGTTCATAACTTTTTTTTTATTTATTTTATTGGTTTGTAGCAAACACAGTAAAACATAAAATAAAATGAATTTTCACACTTGCCCCATTAACGTTATATTGTAATATGTTTGTATTTATTTATCACACTTGTCCCAGGATGGTCACTTTCAAAAAATCTGTACAAATTTTTTTCTGATTTAGAATTTATAAGGGTGTCTCAGCGGGTAGGTAAAGTCCATTATTCATCTTTAAATGTTAGAAAAGATGTTTTTTTTTCTAAGCCGTAGTTACTAACCCCCTGGCTTACATACAATTATTTTCAAATATACAGGATGTTTTCGAGATTAAGACATTTCAATTAAAAAAACCATAAATTTGTATTGTAATTCATTTCTGAAAGTAAAGTATTTTTTCCAACTCGCTAGGTTATTCTGTATTTAAAATACTAACTATGGGTTGCACTTGTCCTCGTTTACCCTAGATTTTATTGAGTAGTAATAAAGCGATCAGTAATCAGTTTGATTTTAAGCAGCAGAAAATGATGAATGATGCTGTTTAACAAATTTTTCCACCGTAAAAAATTTTATTAAGTAAAGCCTGCAGAGTGTTTTATTAAAATTTGTTCAGTATAAAGTATCTCAATAAAAAAATCATATATTCACTGTAGCAAATTTCAATTTGCACTGTAAAAATAATAAATGTTCAGTATTCAGTGCGCAATAGCAACACGCCACTTGACATTACATTTTAAAGTAAGTGTAACTGGCGATAAGGAGATGAAACCTTATAATATATTAATTATACGAGTTTTATAAGACGTTCTATTGTGGCACGAATAGTTTTGGAGCACGACGAAGGGGTGCTCTAATAGAATGAGTGCCACAAGTAAGTGTTATAAAACGAGTGTAATATACTATTTTTTCTACTTTCTATTTTTGTTGTTTGTTTTTGTTTAGTTTAACTTAATTAATTCTTAATTTTGTTAATTATTCGGGCTTTATCAATAAATGACTTTACGATATTGACACTAGATTACACAGATGACTAATGATGACACCCAGCCCAGTACTGCCAATACAACTCCTAAAAATGTACTAAAAGGAGTTGCACAAAAGTACTCTTTGTGAAACTACTTTCAGTTTCACAATATCTTTGTTTGCGGACGATTTTTGGAACTAATTCTGAACTAGTCCATGTAAAGCGCATGTGCGGTTCAGGATCAGCTACGGATTTTCGTCCACCGCGAACGATAATTTATCGTTAAGTGCACAGTAAATGTTTAAAAACTAATAAGCCATCCAAACTTATCCCCAAGTCAGAAATGAGTTATCCAAAAAACCTTGATATGAAAAGTTATAAATTGTAGAAAACAAACCATTTTCAAATTTATAAACGTCATTTTATGAGATGGTGAGATGCATCCAGTTACAGGGACAAGAAATAAAACAAAATTGCTTTGGTCGACTAGTTTCGTTCTAATTCGAACATCATCAGGACTTAAAGCAATATTAATTACATAATTTAAAAAGTTTAAAAATTGAAACGGACATGTCAATAATAGTGGTAGCAAAGCAAGACAATTTTGTTTTATTTCTTATTCCTGTAACTGAATACATCCCACCAGCATAAATTTCCCAAGAAATAACTTCGACAAAAATAATTTATTTTATAAATAAAAAAAAAGCTCTAAAGACACGACAGTAACAGACAAAACCGCTTTCGTCAACTGCGCAAGTCTAGAACTAAAAATCCTACGTCGAGTCCGAGGATGCTTTGGACTGGTTTTGAATTGATCCGGGACAAAAGATTTTCTACCGCGATCGCCGGACTGTTACTAAAAGTCCGGTATTTTTTTCACCGCGAACGCTATCAAATGAACTGCGCATGCGATTGATGCCTGAACTAGTTCAGGACCGCTAGCACGAACAAAGCTAATGAATATTTTGTGACACCAAAGTAAAAAAAATGTATTAATGTTCGCTTTTTATCTCTTGTAACTCGAATATATATAAATTAAATTGGCTTAAAATCGAAGATTACTAAAATTTTACATTTCAAAAATAATTCACCTCTAACTGAAAAACAAATATCCACATTTTAAAAATTGGTAGGTGAGATTATAAAATTTAATGTAAGGGTAGCTAGCGGTAAGGAGATGAAACCTAAAATGTAACGAATGCTAGTTTTAACTTTCCCATTTACTGACATTTACTTAAAATAAAATGTTATTTAGTTTGATCGGTTTTGTAATGAAATATTTACAGTACATTTATTATTTTTACTGTGCATTTGATTTGTACCGGATTTTGTGTTTGTTTGTTTGTCCACTCGCCGGTACGTAGCTTGTATCGTATTTTTTTCCAGTTGGTTACATTCCAAATACCTTTAACGTTTATTCTGGCCCATGGAGTGGATCACAGTATCCAATATAAAGTGATAAATGCACAAAAAAAGAAAACAATTTGTGGCCACATTGGGTTACATTTGCCCTTTTTGCTGATATTCGGGATTCAAGTACAGATGGCGTACTTGTTCTGGTTGGCTTATGGGACTTTGGCCTTTATTTTGGGGCCTTTGAGGACGTGGTCTTTGTTTTTGGCTGCAGTTCTATGGTACAATGCCATCTATCTACCAGAGGGGTGTACAAGGTAAGAAGTGTTTTTTTAATAATTTTTTTTTAATTTTTAATCACAGGAAAGCTGCAAACTTGTTGCAAATTGTACCAGCGAGAGATCACAGCGACAGCAATGTCCTCGATATCAAGCAGTAATTCGATGTGTCTTTTCCTAAATGTACTGATATTCAATGTTGAACAAATCATTTCCTCAGTTTAGGTTACGACAGGGCCATACAAGAAATTATACCAAATATATTTATCGATCTATTTGTGCTTTCAATAAATTACTGTGAGACTTTGCAATATTATTGTTAGACGTTAATACGGCTCATGTGATAGTTTTTGTTAGTATTATAATTGTAGTTAATTTTTTTCTTCCATTCCCACATTCTTAACAAGGTGAAACCTATTTTTATATATCTTTATCCCTCTAGTTTGTGTTATCGATCAAGAATTCTAAATGCAATATTGTACTTTCGACGTCAATCAATAAATAAATATTGCAGCAGTTACCATTGCGTTTTAAGCACCTTTCCCAATAAACAATCTGGCTATTGTTTAAAATTTTCTTTACTTATTTAAAGAACTTCGAAATATTTAGCATAACAATAGCACTGCAAACAACGAGTGTACGTCTGTTTCTTAATTAATTTGCATTATCGACAACAAACCGTTCTAGAATTGCTTCAAAATTTATAACGATTTTTAAATCAAAAAATTCTGTGTTTATGTAACACCTGCAATTAATACGTATTGTTTATGGTTTGGTTTCCTGGCACTACAATTATGGGCAATTAAATTAAATCACAAGAGATGGTTGAATCTAATTCAGGAAGCAAAAACTGTCATTTGGCGAATATCATCACTAAATTATCATTTTTTACTTAATTGGTCTCGACCTTCAACGAGAAAATATATAATTCTCGAGCCATCTTCACTTGCATCAAAATGAATTCGGTACTTTTTCTTCTAGTGTGTGCGCTTGTCGCCTGTAGCGGTGAAGTAAGTTTTAGCCAGGAAATAACTTGAGTTAATTAGAAATTTAGTTAGACAAGGAATTTTTAATGCAATTTTTGCAAAAAATCAAAAAAGTGAGTGAAGATTGCATTGCCGAGACCCAAGCAACTAAAGATGATATTAAAACATTGTTGGAACATAAAATTCCCGACTCGCATGAGGGCAAATGCATGATTTTTTGCTTCCACAAACATTTCCAAATCGTAAGTCTTGATTTTGTTTGGTTTAATTTAACCGAAATATTTAAGCAAAACGAGGATGGATCTTTGAATAAAGTGGCCGCGATTTCGTTATTAGAACCGATCAAGGACCACAGCCAGGATATTTACGACAAGGTTGTGAAAATCTTTAACACTTGTTTCGATTCAGCTGAACGTGATGACGATTCTTGCATTTATGCCTCCAATTTGGCTGAGTGTGCCATCCGTGAAAGCAAATCGGTGAGTGTTCAATAAAAATACGAAACAAAAATACGTTGTGTTGATTGTAGCTGGGTCTAGACGATTTGTTGGTGATCGAATAATAATGTTCGAAATAAACAAATAATCGACAAACAAGTTGTTCACTCTTCCTGTCCCCTTCCTTTATATAAATTCGTCCGAATTGAAATCGGTCATAACAAGCAATGAACGACAACGCGAAACTTTATTCAAGCGTCGGCCAGTTGCAAAAACAAGGCATCGCTGAAACTTTGCAAAAATACATAAAACTTGTTCGTTTCAAAGATAAAATAAAAGTGTTAGATGTTGGGTGTGCTGATGGTGGTCTCACTTCCGAAATTCTTGTGCCAAATTTGCCACCAGATTTTGACGAAATTATCGGAATGGACATCTCCCCAAAAATGGTAACTTACGCCAGAGAAAAGTTTAAAACAAATCCAAAATTTAGTTTCGTCCAATTCGATATCACTTCGGAACAAATTCCCGAGAAATTTTACGAATATTTCGACAACATTTTCTCGTTTTATTGCTTTAATTGGATTGCTGAACACAAGTGAGTACTATCCCTAGTAGCAAAATTTGACTGTGTTATATTGCGGTTATACAGATTGAACCAAAACTAACGCACAAAATTCATATCTTTGTTATTAGTCATTTTTTTAAATCTTCGAACGGGGGAACAGGTCGATTTTATTTTTTTAAATGCTATATTTTGACACCGTGGTGACATTTATGACGCCATTCGTTTTTGAGTAATGACGTCATTTTTAATTTTTTTAATGTCACGATATTTTTGATTACGTTTTATTAGCTGTTTCAAAACTTTAAAAACGCCAACGTCGCATTTTCTCTCAAAATTAGCTTTTAAAAATTATTCATGTACTTCGATAATAGCTTATGTAATTTATACTTTTAATGAGAGGTCTAACCATTGATAACTATTTTACTATTTTAATATTTTAAAAAATAATTTGGTAAAATACGAAGTTGGCGTTTTTACAGTTTTGAAACAGCTAACAGACAGTAAGTATACACATCGTTTCTTCTGGTTTGTACAAAAAAATTAAAAAAAAACAATGCAAAGAAAAATTAAAAAAAGAAGAAAAAACAAATAAGTAAAAAAAGTCATTGAAAGTTTTATACAAATAGACGCTGTATTTTGTAAGGGGTGATTGTTTTTTTAATTTTTTTTTGTGTTTAGGTTTCATATTCATGCTAATTATTTAAAAAACATATAAAAAAACAATTGCCTTTTATAAAATAACAAGAACAAAAAAATAAAGCCTGTTGTATTCAATTGTCGATATTTTTATAAACAACTTTTTTAATTTGAAATTTCATTTTTATTTATTTTTTTTTAATTATCAGAAGATAAAGATGTGTCTTAGTTGTTTCAAAACTATGTAATCGCCAATGTCGCATTTTCTCTTAAAATTATGTATGCACTTCAAAAAATTAATAGCTAATGTAATTTATAGTTTCCATAAGAGATCTAACCATTAATAAGTATTTTACATTTTTATCAACCTTATTTACAAAAATGATTCAAAATGCGCCTTTAGCTTTTACATAGTTTTGAAACAGCTAATAGTATTTAAAACAAAATAAATGTCGGCTGTCTTTAAAAAAAAATAAAAATTACGTTACAACTTAAAAAAATATCTTATTGTTTGTCATGTAAGTAGAGTACAAATTTGTTTATACTTATAATTGAAAACTAAAGAAACTTGTCTAAATGTATTTAAGTGTTGAACCTGAAGATAATGAAATCGTGAAAACCAAATTATATTATTACGAGCATAAATTTGTCTCACTTTCTAACTGTCAACGAGCTTTTAATCCTACAATGTTAAGATGGGTTCGGAGAATTTGTGTAAAAGTAAGAAGATAGGTTAAAATAAATTTTAGAAAGTATTGAAGCAGGTAAAGGAAAAAACTATTAAGTCCAATACAAACACAATTCAACTTTGCAAATGCATCTATAAGCTGTTTCAAAACTAAAAAACGCCAACGTCGTATTTTACCAAATTATTTTTTTTTAATAAGATTGATAAAATTGTAAAATAGTTATTAATGGTTAGATCTCTTATTGAAAGTGTAAATTACATTAGCTATTATTTTTTTTAAGTGCATGAATAATGTATAACAGCTAACTTTTAAAGGAAATGCGACGTTGGCGTTTTTATAATTTTGAAACAGCTAATACAATAAGAACTTTCACCGAACCGAAAACACATTCAACTCACAATGATATTCAGGTAACAGTGGCGACATTTAAATACTTTGTGCATTTAGAATCACATTTTTAAAATGAAGAAAACAGTGAACAGTCGTACGTTTTTAAATTTTTTTTTTACTTTAGTTTCATAAATTTTTCATTGTGAAACTGAAAATAGCTTCACAAAGAGAACTTTTGTAAATTTTTATAAATTGTATTCACAGTGCTGGGCTGGGTCTCATCAGTCATTACTCATTACTGTAATTTAATGTGTGATCTGTTAACAGGGTCAAGTCATTTATTGATAAAGCCCAAATAATTAACAAAATTAAGAGGAAATAGTTTGAACAGAGTTTGGCAAGTTAAGTTTAACTTGTTTAGTTAAACAAAAACAAAACCAAGATAGAAAGTAGAAAAAATAGTATATTACGCTCGTTCTATAAGACTTAATTGTAGCACGAATGGTTTTGGAGCACGGCGAAGGAGTGCCACAATAGAACGTGTTATAAAACTCGTATAATGGTATACTATAGTTTCTGATAACTGTAATTTGTCTACACTTTGAAATACCCAGCTAATTTTCTGCATGTTAATAAAAATGATAAATTTTGCAAAACAAGCGTTTTCTAAGCAAGAAACGGATTTGAATTTCAAGATCTATACAACAATCACGAACATTTAAAAGGTAGTTATTAGTTTGGGTTTTGTGGCTTTCTAGTATATTTTAATAATGTTTTTTCAAGAATCCATTAGTTTTGAGTTACTGACTTAAAAACAACAGCGCTTAAAGCAAAGGAATGTTATGACTTACGCTCCTTTGTCTCCAAATATGAAACTTACACTTCATTTCCAGTTAACAACACACCTATTTTTCATTAACACTTGTTAGTAACTTATAATTTTGATATTTTTAAAGTTTTTAATAATTAAAACCTGCCCGAATAATTTTGTTTTGAATTATTTTCATACATAAGATTTTTGTCCCGTCCGTTATAACCTTATTCGGTTTAAAAAATAATACGAACTATGTTTTTTTTTTAATAAATCTTAGGCAAAATTATACAAAAAATTATTTAAGAATAATATACACTGAGGTTTTTATTTTACTGAATATGGCGCAACACACATATAACACTATTACTCGTATGTTTGATTCTAAAAAATTCATATCAATGCATTACTAGACTTCTTAGATCTTCTATATTATGTGGTAAAGAGTTTATTTTGCTGAACATTACATAACACACATAAAACTATTAATTGTATTGGCTTACATTCAGTTTTAGAAAATCCACGTTAATGCATTGCAAACAGTTCCATAGAAACGCCAATCAGCAAAATAAAATTTTCACTGTATAAGCGCAATATAGAGGTTAGATCACGAAACATAACTGCTACATAGGGCAGTTATTTAACTGCAATATAACCACGCGCGTTTAATGGTTAGCTAAGGAAATATAACTGCAATTTAACCACGCGTAGAAAAAGGCTAAATAACGGTACATAACCGCGATATAAAAGCAGTTATATAACCGCGCGTAGATAACGGTTAGTTAAGGTGGTTATATAAGAGTTAGCTTAAAAAAGCGTCACATCTGGGAGCGTGCGGTTATATTGGAAAAATATATCTCGGTTATATAAGTGTGCAACTAGGGATTAAAACGTCGTTTACTTCATGTAGTACCTAATTGCAGACATCCTCAAGCACTCAAAAATTTGTACAAAATGCTAAAACCCGGCGGTTACATTTTTCTAGTGATTATTTCAACCAGCCAAGTTTTCGACGTTTATGAAACCATGTCCCAGTCTGAAAAGTGGGCCCCATTTGTGAAAAATGTGAGAGAAACGGTATCGCTCTATCACTTCATCGACCAACCACAACCGAAACTGAACAATTTCCTGAAAAGTGCAGGTTTTGATTGTCATTTATGCACGCTGGAAGAGAAATGTTACACATTTGAGAATTTAGCGCACTTTTGGGGTGTGTCAGTATTCAAATTTGGCCTAAATTACTTTATTATTTTGCAGAATGGGCGGTTTCTATTAATCCATTTTATAAAAAAATTCCGGAAAATAAACTGCAGTCGTACCAAGAAGACTATTTGAACGAATTTAGGAAACACAAAAATGTTTTTATCGAAGTCTCAAATCGGGAAGAAAAAATTCGGAAGCCATACACCACTCTTGTGGCTTGTGCCTCAAAGCCCGAGGAAGTGTAAACTGATTTGCATTTAGCGTAGTTGTTTAACTTTATTGAGTGAATAAAAATTTTGGCGTTATCGGTTTTGTTTCATTTGATTTAGCTTTGATTTTTTGAATTAAATGTTGCAGACAAGACAACGAATAAAAAGTCTCGAGATAACTTAAGTGTATGAGCAATAAAGTGATTTTTAAAACTAAAGGTGAATCAATAAGGCATAAACAAGTGTTGCTATTTAGCTGAATCATCCTGTTTCATGTTTCAATTAACTCACAATAAAAGATAATTTGGCTAGGAAAATTCTGAAAAAATCATGCATAAACTAAATTAGCTCTATTGTTTTCTTGACTTTTCCATTTTCGTGCGTTCATAAAAATGTGCATGAATATTAGCACGTGCGAATTATTAATAATCAATGTCTAAAAATGATTCACAATACAATATCAACCCGTGGATCTAATTAACCCATAAAATGAATTTAAAAGCAAGGCAAGCGTTTGTGCAAGATTTAGTTGTTAAAATGAACGACAACGCTGAACTTTACTCGGATTTCGGTGACTTGCAAAGACGCGACGCCGATTACATTTTGAAAAAATATTCAAACTACCTCAAATTTGGAAAAAATGCCAAAGTGCTGGACATTGGGACGGCTGATGGCACCCTCACATCACAAATTTTATTCCCAAAACTACCCCAAGATTTGGAAAAATTGATCGGGTTTGATATCGCCGAAAACATGGTAAATTACGCTAAGAAAAAATGCCAGGATCTACCGAAACTTGACTTTGTCCAAATGGACATCACTTGCGAAAAAATCCCCTTGAAATATTACCAATCCTTCGACAATATTTTCTCGTTTTATTGCCTCAATTGGGTCCCGGAGGAAAGGTAGTGATTGTGTTTGTTTAGCTTCAGTGTCTTATTTTTTTCAGCTTTCCCCAAACGATGAAAAATATTTACGACTTGCTAAAACCAGGAGGCCAAGCTTTTATTACTATTGTTGGAAATAGCCCACTTTTTGATTTTCTCAAAAGGACTTCTTTGAAGGAAAAATGGGCTCCAATTATGTCAAATGTTGATCAGTACTTGTCGATTTTTCACAAATTGGAGCATCCCGAAGTTAAATTAGAAAAATTCGTGACGGATGCTGGTTTTGAGAGCAAATTGTGCACCGTTGAGCATTTGAGTTACGTTTTTCCGAATTTTACATATTGGTGGGGTACGTATAAAATTGGTGTTTTACTTTTAGAATTATTTGAATTTGCAGATTGGGCAATGTCGATCAATCCATTTATCAAAAATCTCTCCGAAAATGAGATCGATTTGTACCGCGAAGACTACATGAAAGAGGTGAAGAGACACAAGTCGGTTACGATTCAAGACGGGGAGAAAATTGCAATTGTCTACACAATTCTTGTCGTTTGTGCTTCAAAACCATGATTTAATAAATAAATGAATCGTTACGCAATTATTTCAACCCATAGAATGAAAGTAATTCGCTGGAACAGACCGTTTTGGTCTTAGACAGAGTTTTCGAGTTAAGAATTTATTTAGGGAAAAATTAAAAATGACTGTGTAACTGGAGTCGGCTGAAAGGTTTTCACGAGGACATAGATACTTTTAAAGCGCATTCTGATGCTTTTTTATTTTTGCTTTAAGTCGTATAGTTTCCGAGAAAAACGCCAAAATACCTATGCATTTTTGAATTTCTTGAGACAGTTTCCACCGATTTTCCGTCTTCTTTGTGGGATTTTCTGGAAATATCAATTGTTAAATTGAAAAAGTACCTACGTGCGCATGTGCTTTGATTTTTAAACATTTTTTTGAGAATTCTTCAATTGAACTTTTTTTATTAATATAAAAGAGTTTTAATTCAATATTTCTTATTTGTTTCCTCTCATTACTCCATTTTTGGTATTTTTCATCTTGCAGATGGTCCAGCATTACTTAAAGAGGAGTAAAATTCAAAGAAAATTTGAAGATGTGAGATGCAACAAAAATAGACTCATTTTTTATGAACTAACGTAAATCACGTTATTAATGATTATTGTATAATTTGTAAGCATTTTGATTGGGCTGTTAGAGGTCGGCCATTAGAATTACGGAGAAAACCAATCATTTTAGATTTTTTGCTTCAATGAAAAACTATATTTTTGAATGTAATTTATGTATTTTGGACGCACTTTAAAGGCGTTACTATCGAATCTGTCGAAATCTTCAGGACATATTATATTACTAAATTAATAAAGAACTCATTTCTTACTAAAACGAGAGACTGCATGTATAAGAGCATTGCTATATAATACAGGGTGATTCAAAAGTGTCAGATAAACTCTCATATGGTGATAAAAACGTTCACTTAAGCATAAAAATGAAGTCAGTTTTTTTTTTTTTGAAAAAAAATTATCTTTTAATTTGTTTTCCTTAGCAGCGGTATCGATTGTTGCTCTTTTGTTTACTAGGATGTCGAATTTAATTTATTGTTGAATTTACAAGTTTTTTAATCATTAGATACTAATTGTTGTTTTTTTTAAGAGCAAGAGCTGTCGTTTCCGCTAACTAAAGTAAAAAAAATATGATATGAAGCATCAAAAAATTAACTTGAAAATAGAACCATGAAAAGTTATATCGCGTGAATAAAGGCTCAAACAATTTTTCATCATAGGAAGTTTTAATTCCTTTATCAGCACCCGAGAGATTGTACATTGCTTTCGAATCATGCTGTATACAAAAATTACCTTCTCGTATTAAAATAAAAGAATGCATTTATAGCGAAAAAAATAATTATTCGGTGAAGGATGCAACGGAGGTTTTAAAAAGTACCTAAATAAGAGCCCCAACATTTTTACTGCAAGGGGCCCCCAGTCAAGTTAAGCTGTTCTGACTATTGGGAACTATTCGAAAAATAAAACTACTATTAGAACCGGCTAAAAAATGGCTTATAAGCGTTAAGGCGACTTCTCGAAAAAAAATCTCAATTTTCAAACTCTGATTACGGCGAACTAAAAGAGTTATGTTCAGAAAATATTCAATTACCATGTAAAATGATCTGAGGAATCAATTGGCGTTGAGCAAATTGAAAAATTCATAACAGTTTTTAAGTTATGAACAAAGATAAATTTTATCTATTTAGCATTTATTAACAGTTTTGGTTTTCGTAAAAAAACTAGTAGAACACATATTATAAATAAATCTTAGAATTCTTTAGAAGAAATCGTACTTAATCGTTACTCTAAGACTTTTAGTCTATAATTTGTTGTATCTTCTTGTTTTAATTTCTTTTATTGAAAATGGCTTTATTTTTGCATTTGTCTAGCGCTTAAACACGTTTTGGAGGTAAACCCTTCAGATGTCGACTCAAACTGGTTTTTCTATCTGATTAAATTTTATAAATAGATATATGTATATATTTAGATGTAGATATAAACGAATACAATTTATAAAGCGTAAATACCAATAATTTATTTAATTATTTAATTCCTAATTAAACTAATGCTACATTAAGTTGCCATTTAAATGCATTGACAAAATATCATGTCAAGTTAATCCCAAATAAAAATTTTATTGCAATTAAAATGTTCTCTAAAGCGGTCTTGAAAATATTAGTTTAAACAGACTAATTTTTTTCCAAAATTACATTGTAGAACATTCGTAGTCTATAGATTAATCTTATTTGTGTTTACTTTTAAATAATAGTAAAATGTGTGAGTGATGTGTTTCTGAAACGACTGCCTGTTGGCAGTTGATGCCAAGTTTTCTTTACGTGTATAATACAACGTTTTCTCTTATAGGTACACTGAGAATGTTATTTTTTTTACCGATAGAATAAAAAAATCACCAAATGGCCACCTTATTCTATCGAGTAAGATAAAAAATAACTAAATCAAATAATGTACCATCGTAACCATATTTAACTCATATTTATGAAATAAGCAACAACACTAGTATTAACCATCAGCTGTCTCAAAAATATAAAAACGCCAACGTCGCATTTTCTCTCAAAATTTGCTGTTAGAAATTATTCATGCATTTTAAATAACAGGTAATGTAATTTATAGTTTCAATGAGAGACGTAATCATTAATAACTATTTTACAATTTTATCAATCGTATTTAAGAAAATAATTTGGTAAAATGCGACGTTAGCGTTTTTATAGTTTTGAAATAGCTAATATAAAAGAAAAATCCATTTTAAGTCAATAAAATAAACTTATTAGTTATAGGAAATACATACAGAAATTTTCAATTTTTTGCAGCGTTAATTTAAGGATGTAATACAATTCACATAATAAAAATTTGGACGTACTAATCTTCCAATTTTGAAATACCTATATTTTGTTTAAAGGCAAATTTTTTTTTCATCGTAAAAAGCTCACACTTCATTATTTGCAAATTGTTTAATCTCTAAAATTGGCCCTAAAACATTAAATTGCAATTTCCGAACACAGTTTCTAAGTTAAGCTTTCGATAAAATTCAGAGAATTTTATTAGTTTAAACTAACCAAACATTTTTTTTTTAATTTAAAAACTACAAATTTGGTTTAACAACTGCATTTTGGAACATTCGTATTCTGTAGGTAAATTTAAATTCGGAATTATTTTGTTTACTTTTTGACGAGATTTTTGTAAAAAAATTAGGAATTATTGTTTTCTTAAAGTCTTAGTTTGAGCAAACACAAAAATTCAAAAATTAGGTTTCCACAATAAAAACTGCGACTTTTAATCTTGAAGAAATTTTTTCTTTTCCATTTAAAAACCAACATCAAATTACTAAATTTTGCAAACTATAAAACCTCAAATTAATCAAATTCTGACATGATAAAACTAGCCTAAAAAACGCTATTTTTAGATATTTGGATACCTTTTAGCTCAGAAACTGTTCGTTCACAAAACTTAATTTACTCAAAAATTATGTCAAAAATGATGACATTTTGTAAAATTACGAGTATTTTTGAGCTTATCTTTAAAAAATGACAATTTTTTTAGAATCACATTTTTTACCTAAAAACGTCGGTAATTGGTAAATCTTCCACAAACTAGCCAAAAAATCAGAAAATTCAGTGGAAATGGGAAAGACATATGCTACAAAAGGATGACTTAATAAATAAACGTTTCATTATGTAATTCTTTTCGCTTTCGTTTCTAACGATAATAAATTTGACCCGACGGAATGAAAATAAAAGAGCAGCTTGTGACTGGCCCCGAATTGGGTTAAATTTGAAATTTATTTGTACTTTCTATTAAAATAGGGTCATGGTCTATCCTGGTCCACTATTGAAATAAACAAATCCAAAGCTACAGTCCCCATTTTCACCTACATTCAGTGACCAAAAGAGAAATTTTGAGAAAGGTCATTAACATTCTTTTCTATCGGAATTTCAGTCAGAGAGTAATGTTTTTAAGCGCATCTGTGTCCACATTTTACCGCATAAAGGACAATATTCGGCTCTTGTCTTGTCGCAAAACAACTTGGAAGCTTGAAGGTGACCGCGGGGTTGAAGAACTTATTGTAACTAACCTATCCTATTCTAATGCAGAGTGGTTCCGTCTTGATAGACACCCCTCACCCCACCTAGACAAAAACATCATCAACCCCTATGAAATAGAACTGGTTTTCGTCTCGGTTTTGACTATTTTTGCACGTGTTTTGATTTTGTTTGAGATAGGGAGAAGAATTTAAAACAGCCCTGACCAGACACAATTACTTTTTTTGTCGAAAATGCCCATTTTTTGTTTGTTTTTTAGCCGAGTTGGATGACCGGTTGGATTGAATTCGTGGGTCCTAAACTCTTATATGTTGTAGTGGTCAGTTCATTCACTTATTTATAAACACATTTTGGGTCCACCTAAGGCAAAAAAGCGGCTAAAAATAGCCGCCTTTTGTTAAAAACACTGAAAGATAGGTGAAAGGTGCAATTTTTAAATAACAAAAACTAATTGTGTTTTTTCTCTGACGTCGAGAACAGTGCTTGCAAATTTTTGGTGAAAATTTCGTGTGATTGAGTGATTCTGTGGTAATTCCCTGACGATCGATTTGCGAGGAACGTCCGAATTGTGTCTTGAAAATTACGAAAAAATCGTGTTGGATTTTTCTGGGAATGTTTCAGTGTCTGTTCTCGTCAGGCTTGTTTGAGATGCGCTGAAACTGAAAATTAAATTCTGGTTCGCCCCTCTCGAAGTTATAAAAGCTTCGGAGGACCAAAACCCAATTGTTAGTTGACACCAAACACTTGGTCTATTTTCTTTAAAAAATGAACAAAGCCTCACTGTACTCAAAATACAGCGGTTTGCAAAAAAACGATGCGTCTTTTGTAATCGACAATTACTTGAGACTCATCAAGTGGAAGCCCAACGCGAATATTTTAGACATCGGCTCGGGTGACGGTAATGTAATATTCGAGCTTTTACTCCCGAAAATCCCCAAACATTTCGCCAAATTCGTCGGAACGGACATCTCCGAAGAAATGGTCCTTTTTGCGAAAAATCAGTGCAACGATCCGAAAATCGATTTCCTACAAATGGATATTTCGGCAACAATTCCGCCCGAATTTCACGAATACTTCGACCATATTTTTTCGTTTTATTGCTTGCATTGGGTGGTGGAACAGAGGTGAGTATCGATTTGAATTTACTTATTGTCTAAAATCCGAATTAGGGTCGTCCTTCACTCATTCGCTTATCGGACGAAACACTTTTATCAAATATGATATCCACAGGAATGTATCGCGAATGAGTTGTCTAAAAAAGCATGTTCAAGACTATGATTAAGAGAGCTAAAAAGCGTCCAATTTCATTAATTTTCTTCAGCGATTTACAGCTGTAATAAGCAACAATTTTTAAATTTATTTAAAGAACACATTTTTTTACTCGGGCTTAAAATGTAACTATTGTTTTATTGATTTCAGAAACAAATTCCGAAAACTGAGTTTTACATCAGTTTTAGGTAACATTTTTTAAACTGATTTACAGGATACATTCTTTATTCCCAAGAGTGCATTACAGGGCCAAAAGTATTTTCTTTTCCCTTTAAAACTTATATTGTTAATGAGAAAGAATTTTCAAATAGTACCAGATTTTTATTAAATTTTTTCAGTTTTCAAATTTTTTTTGTGAATTAAATAAAGCAATGACCGAATCTTAAAAGACTTTCTCCCCCTACAGCCCAAGTAGAAGAATGTATCTTGTAAATCAGTTTCAAAAATGTTATTTAATACCGCCGTAAAACACTGAGGAAAATGATTAAAATTTCACCCAAGTAACAAACTTATTGGGCAAAAGCATGAAACCATACGTTTTGTGTTTTGTTTTGTAAGGTACACTATGTACCTTACGAAAAAACTAATTCGTACATCAAATAACTTTAAAAATGTGATTATTTCTTCAAGAACAATTTTTTTCGAGTTATTCAAAAAAAATTTTTTAAATGGCAGCATTTACGGAGATTTTTTTGGTAAAACATTATGCTTTAAAATGATTGACTTTTAATTCAATAATATTATTATAGAACCACTGTTCTGAAAAAATCACTCGAAAACTAAAAATAAATTTGGAAAAAATGTATTCTTGATAAATCACCATTATTAATTTTTTTTTTTTTTTGTAACCTACATACAGTCTTATACAGGGTCGTTGAAAAGTATGGATTTCAGAACGGTCTAACAGAGCACCTTGAAACTTGGAAAACAGTTAAAAGTATTTAAATTCTATCATCTGAGAACTGATTCAATTTTCCATCATTTACGTATATTGAAAATACCAGGCCAACTCTATTTTTTTTAAATGACACGAAGGGTCAAAATAATTCAATAATTTTTTAAAGAAATTTTTTTTCTGAATTTTGTAGTGTATAACGTCTACCCCTTTATTTTTATTAAAAAAAAATTAAAATCCAAAAATATAATTTTGGATTTTTTGGAAAGTAACTAAGTTAGCTTCGAAAATACTGTTATTAGCGATCTGTCACTTGTATATCACTCAAAAATTAAACTTGTGTTCAATAATTTGTTTTACAATGACATATTTTTTAATGTTCAAATTAAATTCAAATTAAAAAAAATACTAACTACTGTTGAATTTGCTCTCGGTTTAGCGAATTTTTTTTGTTGGTAACATTTTAAGCCTTCTTTTTAATATCTGAATCCTAGATTATAAACACTATTTTAAAACACGTTTCCGATAGCAACGTGTTTTCATTATTTTAAAACACGCTTCCCATCTCATAGCAACGTGTTTTAAATTAAAATGTTACAACAAAAAACTTTGAATAACATTTATGCGAAAACGCTTAAAGGTCTCGCATACGCTCGTTGCATAACGACAGCCCTCGTATTATTAATAACTATAATGTAATTGTAGGATCTAGAATCATCTAGACTTCTTAATTTTTTTTCCACAGCTGATTCAATAACTTCTAAAACTTTTACCAGTCTTCTTAATTTTGGACAAATTCTCAGAGCATTGTAGCATTAATATAATCGGCAGGAAGAAAGTAAGAAAAAAATGTTCTTGGAATAATTTGCTTTAGCTTTGACGAATTCATTACCTTTGTGAATTTCGTGTTATGAAATGTTGTAGCTTTAGTCCTAATTTGGGTAAAATGACAAATATGGAACTAGAAAACTACTTTTTTTAGGTATTAAAACTAATTTAATTGTTCTACTAGGTGATCAGATTAGTTAGACCACGGTAAATGATAGAATCTTATCTTACTCTCTGGATTTCTAAGTTTACTCTAATTAAAAATTTGTTAAAATTAATTAATAAATCCATGTAACTCCAATATAACCGTAATATTGTAATCATGCTTAGGTATAACTGATATATAAAATGAATCAAGCAAACGCTACATTACATGACAAACATGGCAGTTTTATAACTGTCATATAACCAAAGTTATATACGTACGCTAGATATAATCATAGTTATGTACGCCAAATATGACCATAGGCAGGCGTTATACATAAAAACTTAGTCTAAGATAACTAATGGTTAGGTTTGTGCATTGCGGTTATATAACGTTATATTATAACCGCAATATAACTCAGTCAATCTATGCCTCTAATTTAATCATAATTTAAAAAAAAAAATTAAGCAACCCTTTCCTTTGTATACAGGATGTTTGTAGATTGAGCTTACAAATTTTAACCACTAATAGACCTCGTCAAAAGTAACATTTTTTCGTGAATTTACTCGAAAGCGGGATTGCGACTGACTAACCGAACGTCTGCACAAACATCTGATAATTTTTTGGTGCACAAAGTTATCCCTTTTTTGTGTATAAAAACGTTCACGGTCAACGTTCAATGCAATTTATTTTCATTGATATTTTACTTGCACCTAACAAGGGGAGAGACACTGAACGCCTCGTGAAAATCGTGAGGGGTAAAATGGTAAAAATTATTTTTGGTACGGAATTTGTTTTGCCTTCAAATTGATTTTTCATAACGCATTCTTTTAGTGGTTAAAATTTGTGAGCGCAATGCTCAAACACCCTGTATTATGTTTGATAATAAAATTTATAAAAAAATATTTGATAATTTCAGGCAAGCCATGAAGAACATATTCGACATGCTGAAACCGGGGGGCGAAATGCTCCTGACTTTCCTTGCCAGCAACCCGATTTATGACATTTACGAACGAATGGCTAAATCCAACAAATGGGGGCCATACATGAACAATTTAAAAAAATACATCTCGCCCTATCACCATTCGGAGGATCCTGAAACCGAGCTGGAGAATTTGCTGAAAAAGGAAGGGTTTATTACGCATTTGTGTCGAGTGGAGAATCGCTCGTACACTTTTCCCAGTTTTTCAGTTTTGTCAAGTAACGAAATACTAGTTGCCGTTTCATAAATAATTTTCTTTTTTAGAATCGGTTTCAGCGGTGAATCCGTTCATTAAAAAACTGCCTGAAAACGAAATTGACACCTACATTGAGGATTACCTCAAAGAGGTCAGGAAACTGAAGACGATCACAATCGAAACGTGTAACAATAACGACAATGAAGAGAAAATACACGTGCCGTACAAACTCTTCGTTACATTTGCCTCGAAACCGGTCTGATTTCAGAAAGAATAGTTGCAGGAAGACGAGTACAAATTATTATATTTTTAAGAATTATTTTTTTATTTATTATTCTTAGTTTCAACGTACTGAACCTCAATAAGTACAAATTATCTTTAGATATCGTAGCTTTATAGTTATATATTTACTCTAAGGTAATTGGTTTATTTTTTATATATTTTTTTATTTACGTATATTCTATAAACAGAGTAGGGCCCGGTAAATCGCTTAAATTACATCGGTAACAAAAAATTTGGTTGTATTTTTTTACCCATGTATTTCAGAGATTTGCCAAATTATTAGGAATGGTTTACGGAATGATATTTTCTAAAATATTTTTATATAAAAAATTTAAATAAACAAATGTTTAGATAAAATGTCGTTTTATATTATTTATAGATGAAAAAATTCTAATTACTTTACTGTTTCTTATTACTGGAGGATGCATAAGATGCTTTGGTGAATAGTACCTATATGTTATGTTACGGCCAATGTGTAAAACTTGACTAGTTTGTAAACTATCCAAACTGTTGGCTACTTTAATAGAAAACACAATTTCAACTAAAATTGAAGCTAATTTACAAACTAGACAAGAATATTGGATAATTTACTTGAAATATAAAGTAGCTCTAGTTGAATAGTTTATAGATTATTCATTCAAAGCTTTCTGGGTAATATGAAAACCACCCACACTTCATCGTAACACAAAATATCCAATTCTAGTTGACAAACTAACCAATTCGCTGGCTAACTACTTGTCTCTGCTATTAGTAAATAAACTGAGGTTATGAGATCTTTTAATTTTTGATTTAGCAGGTCGGGTTTACAAACAAACAATGGCTGTTTTAGCTAGTTACTTACCAAACTTACGATAAGTTGGACTTACAGTCACTGAAATGCAAATATAAATTTCCATTTTATCTTTCAAGGAAATTAGTCAAAAATTTTGGTTTGTTTACAAAGTAGCCGCCATTGTAATAGAAACTGCGTTTTCTATTAAAGTAGCCAACGACTTAGCTAGTTTGTGAACTAGCCAAGTTTACCCATTGGTACTGAAAGTTCTAATAAAGATATTTATCTGCTCAGTCATGTCATAAGTCATAATCCGTTGAGTTCTGCTTAACAAAAATATTTTCAAGATGGCAGCACTTTCGGTTATACCGAAAGTCGTTATTAACTTTCTTATTTTAAATGTAAAGCTATCTTTTTCATTGAGTTTTTGTGTTATTTTAAGAGAGTTTTTAACAGCTTTCTCTATACCTAAGTTTCACTTTTTTTGAAATAATGGTCACTTCAAAAATCGGTAATTCACTTAGTTTTAGAGATTTCGAAATCATATTTAGAGTATTAAGAAAGATGGCCTATATCTGTTCACTGTTCTTCAGTGTGTTCAAAATTGAAAATGAAACTAATAACCCCAAAGTATAAGTTTGGACAATTTCAAGTACCCATAACTTAATTTTTTCAAATGGGACGTCCCAGTTTTTATTTTACTAGATGGAGGAGAATTTTGTTTTGCATCGATCTGTATTAGTATTCCCTATACCTATCTGAAATAGTTTTTAAGTTATGTTGTTTTTTTTGTCATTGTAGGAAATTTCTTATTAACCACAACTATTTTTGTATAGTTTGTCATAGAAATATTTCTGATTAAACTTAAACGATAAACTCTGTTCAAAATTGTGTTATCCATCCTCTAAAAATAAGATAAATATTGAATGTATTGGTTCTAAAAAACTTTAATTTCTCACATTTTTTTATTCGTTTCTATGGCAAATTGTGAGAGCAAACCTATGGCTAATGAATTTGTCAATTTCAACAAAAAGTTATTGTAACTTGAAAACTATTAAACATAAATTAGGGAATGTTAATACAGATCGATGGAGAATTAAATTTTCTTCCATTTAGTGAAATAAAACTTTTGGCATTTCATTTGAAAAAATGATTTATGGGTGCTTAAACTTCTGCAAACATAACTTTAAAAATTTGAAGTTTGTTATTCTTTTTTAGATATTTGAAAACACCAAAGGATAGATCTAGGCTTCCTCTTTCAAGTGAGCTGAAAAATATTTCCAATTTTTTTTAAAATGACAGGGTTATCGATTTTTGAACTGGAAGTTCCGAATCCAAAAAAATTTTGTAAACGGCTAAATTTAGGTATAGGGATAGCTTATGAGAACTACCTTAAAATAACTCCAGTAATTTAAAAACGAATTAAAAAATATAGGGACTTTCGATATAACTGGATGTGCTGCCATCTTGAAAATTTTCATTGAGCAAGACCTAAAAGATTATGGTTGTACACAAATTTTCAGATGACTATGATTATTAGAAATCTCAATACTTCCAATGTGGGGTTTATAAAGCCTGTATAAAACGGGCCATTTTCGCCCACATTCTTGTTTGTTTAGTGATATTTAAAAAAGAAGACTTTAAAAAGGACTTAAAACACTGTGAAGAAACAAATATAACATCATTCTTGGCTTAATTCAACGAAATGATTATTTCTAATTGCGACTAATTGCGAATAAAGTAAAAATTGATAAAAATAGTTTACTTTCCAAAAGAATTTAGTGATTTATCAAAATAACACCACTATTCTTGAACTAATTTATTTAAAGAAAAACGTTTGGAAAAAGCTTGGTCAATGTCATTTTTGATCCAATTTTTGATCAAATATTGCGTGTTTGAAAAAACGCTCACAAAAAAACAAGAATAAATAATGTAAACATTGTCTTAATTTGGTAATTTATTGTTTTTTTCTTATCAAGATCTTACATAAAAGGAAAATTCAACAATGTTTTTGAGTTAATTTGATTTATTTTCGGTATGTTTTTAGAGAAATTTTAGTAAAATAGTATTTGTTTCAAAATGAGACACAAGAAATAAAGTGAAAACAATGTAATTTCCAACAAAATTTAGTGATTTATTACTTTACACTCAAAAACTATCGAAAATAGCGAATTTATAGTGTCAATAGGTCATTACTCAATTTGATTTTTGGTCTAAAAGTCATCAAAAAGTCTCACAAAAAGCTGAAAATGTGAATTTAAGCTTTCTTGACAATTTTCTACACACAATTTTTTTTTATATTTAATGCGATTGTAAACTTACTAAAATCAAATGCTATACAGATATACAGAGTGTTTCAAGTTTTATGGCCGAGGAAAAAATTAATATTTCTAGTCGAGTAAAAAGTAAATTAATTGTCTAAACAACAGAGAATTATTTACGCTACACACAAAGCGTGCCATAAGTTACTGGAGGTTGTGGATCTTCGGTATTAAAACGTTATAATTACTCAAAGGCTATCGATTTTCGCATACGAATAATTCTATTTTAGCAATTACGGCTCTAAAATTTAAAAGAATTTTACTATAAGAAATATACGACAATATTTTGAATTTTTTTTCTAAAACTGGATTTTAAAGGCATTGGCAACTTATTTTACCTGTTTTATGTTTTAACGGAAATTGAAAATATCATTCGTTCTATACCAGTAGGTTTTTTCAAAATTTTCTACAGTGAGAAATAAGCGAGATAATCGCTTCTAAAAGAAGAAATCGTGACGTCACAACCGCCTCTCATCAGTCATTACAGAATCCTCTTATCACTGAACTCTCTCAATCACCAAAAACCTGACAGATATTTAAACATTTTTCACAGATTTTCCACAAAATCAAAAATTAACTACTTTCTAAACTTCTCTGTGTTCTAAATTTTGTCTTGAACTTCTCGAAAACGTTTTGTCAAGTTTTGATAAACTCTATCACTGTCACTTAAAAGTCAAATACCGTTTGATCTTAATATTGGACCAAATGCTCCATAGGCGGTTAAGACGTCATAATTTCAACTTTAAATAACTTGAGTTAGGGAGTAGATATAGAGAACGGTTTTTACTACTGTAATAAGCGTTTTCAGTACTCATCATTTAAAACAAAGTTGTTTTTTAAGTTGCCAATGCCTTTAATGTCTCACAGCAACACCTTAAAATTTTAAAGCAATATCAAGATATCAGAAGCGTACTTAATTCTCTACCGTTTACGACCGGTTTATAGAACCTTCGTTAATGTAATGCGCAATTAAATGCGTGATTAACTTATCACGTGACCAAATTGAACCAATTTTACTGTTCCATTCGCGTTGTTAACTTTTAACAACGAATTAAATTTTAATGAAGCTTTTTATAATCCGGCTCTAAGGGTTAGTTTATAGAAAGCTCAACTAAAGTTAATTGCGCTGCTAAAAGTTAATCAAAGTGCTTCAATTTGGTCATATGATCATGGTCATGGATTTATTTATCCACTAGTGGATAAAACTTAGTGTGGATAAAATTCGAATTATTATGTGATTGTGGATAAATAAATTAATAGTCTTAGGACCAGTTGATAGAAGCGTTATTAATTTAATCCGCAATTAAATCCATGACCATGATCATATGACCAAATTGAAGCAATTTGATTAACTTTTAGCAGCGCAATTAACTTTAGTTGAGCTTTCTATAAACTAACCCTTAGAGCCGGATTATAAAAAGCTTCATTAAAATTTAATTCGTTGTTAAAAGTTAACAAAGCGAATGGAACAGTAAAATTGGTTCAATTTAGTCACGTGATAAGTTAATCACGCATTTAATTGCGCATTACATTAACGAAGGTTCTATAAACCGGTCGTAAACGGTAGAGAATTAAGTACGCTTCTGATATCTTGATATTGCTTTAAAATTTTAAGGTGTTGCTGTGAGACATTAAAGGCATTGGCAACTTAAAAAACAACTTTGTTTTAAATGATGAGTACTGAGTAATGAGTACTGAAAACGCTTATTACAGTAGTGAAAACCGTTTCTCTATATCTACTTCCTAACTCAAGTTATTTAAAGTTGAAATTATGACGTCTTAACTGCCTATGGAGCATTTGGTCCAATATTAAGATCAAACGGTATTTGACTTTTAAGTGACAGTGATAGAGTTTATCAAAACTTGACAAAACGTTTTCGAGAAGTTCAAGACAAAATTTAGAACACAGAGAAGTTTAGAAAGTAGTTAATTTTTGATTTTGTGGAAAATCTGTGAAAAATGTTTAAATATCTGTCAGGTTTTTGGTGATTGAGAGAGTTCAGTGATAAGAGGATTCTGTAATGACTGATGAGAGGCAGTTGTGACGTCACGATTTCTTCTTTTAGAAGCGATTATCTCGCTTATTTCTCACTGTAGAAAGTTTTGAAAAAAACCTACTGATATAGAATGAACAATATTTTCAATTTTCGTTAAAACATAAAACAGGTAAAATAAGTTGCCAGTGCCTTTAAAATCCAGTTTTAGAAAAAAAATTCAAAATATTGCCGTATATTTCTTATGGTAAAATTCTTTTAAATTTTAGAGCCGTAATTGCTAAAATAGAACTATTCGTATGCGAAAATCGATAGCCTTTGAGTAATTACAACGTTTTAATACTGAAGATCCACAAACTCCAGTAACTTATGGCGCGCCTTGTGGTAACTGGTAATCAGGTCAGTATTTCTTGACAATAGAAAAAGGTTTGCTATGATGTTTACAATCTTTCCGGGTTAAAAGAGTCTATTGTCAAAAAATTTTAACCTCATCACCGAATACCACAAAGTCTCGCATAAATTATTCGAGCTTTTAGATCTCCAATATTATATTGTTAATTACTCAAAAGCTATCGACTTTTGCATGAATCTATTTTAGCAATTACGATTTTAAAATTAAAGGAATTTTACCATATAAAAATAAGTCAATAACTTACAAAAATTAGTTTTACAGCAATATCTTTTGAGAGATATCAAAGTATCAAATGGTAGCGTAAATTGTTAAATTGTAAATTGTCTATTGTTTAGACAATTAATTTACTTTTTACTCGACTAGAAATATTTATTTTTGCCTCGGCCATAAAACTTGAAACACTCTGTATATCTGTATATCATTTGATTTTAGTAAATTTATAATCGCATTGAATATAACATTTTTTTGTGTGTAGAAAGTTTAAATTCAAATTTTCAGCTTTTTGTGAGACTTTTTGATGACTTTTAGACCAAAAATCAAACTGAGTAATGACCTACTGACACTATGAATGCGCCATTTAAATTAATAACGCTTCTATCAACTGGTCCTAAGACTATTAATTTATTTATCCACAATCACATAATAATTCGAATTTTATCCACACTAAGTTTTATCCACTAGTGGATAATAGGGCACTTTATCCACTTTTGCCATAGCAACTAGTAATTATGACTACCAGATAAAGCCTGCGAATATTTTTAATTTAACTTCGATTATTTCCATTTTGTTAATGTGGTGATTGTAGATAAAACGTTGTATTGCATTTGTGTTTTTGCCGCATTTTATCCACTTAAGAATTTTAAACATTCGGGCTTACGCTTTCATAATTAAACATTCTTGCGTGGATAAAATGCTTTCTTAATAAAACACTTATGCAATAAATAACTATTTTTACTCGACTAGAAATATTTATTTTTGCCTCGGCAAAACTTGGAACACTTTATACAGTTCGATGTAGTTTGGTAATTTTTCTGTCAATTTCGGCAACACCTATTTTTTTTAAATAACTTTCTTAAGTAGGCAAAAGGCAAAAGTAACAACATATTCGCCTAATCCCCGGTTTTTTGAACGAGTTATCGTTAGATAAATTCTATCGGTTCCATAATTTCTAAAGAAACATCAATCAGATTATGGCTATCTTCGCAACTATCCAGCTGACAAAATTTATCTATCCATAAACCGTTTAAGAAACCGGGGGTGTAAGTCTGGTGAATTGAGCGCATGAAAGCTGCAGCGAAGGCAGAATTTTACCTGAACAACAGTATCATACATTATACAGTAGGTACCTGGAGATTATGACAATAAACGACCCTCATTAAGGAGAAATTTTCCAAACTCTAAGTATTCTATTTCCTATTTAAAACAGCATTTTAGATAGTCAAAACGTGTTACCAAATCTAATACGGTTGCTATCAAAATTTTAGTCGTGGTCGAATTGGTTCCCGTTAATCTCTATAAGTATAATTCTGTAAAAGGTGTTGATCGAATTAGTTCCCGGGTGAGGGTCGAATTGGCTCCTGCATGAGCAGGTAAATAGAAAGGACCAAGTGACAGATATGTTTATATTTTAGTTTTAAAGCTGGTAGAAATGTTCAAATAATTATTTTCTCCGCACGATATCCAACAAAAAATTTTATTTATTCGTGGCTAACTGGTTATTTAAAAAAAGGAGAATGTTATCTTGTAAGCCCAAAGTTCTCTGTAAATATCGTAAAAAGTTCTGCAAATAAGCTCATTTTGCTCTGACCGTTTTTAGTTTACTAATTTGCGATAGCCATTGCATTTCCTTTTTCTCGATTACGTTGGGCATTAAAGATTGAATTCTCACAAATAGGGTTATATGTGCTCCGTGAAAAAAGATTGTGAGAATTTAGATATGTGTCAAGCATCAAACAAAAATGTGGTTCTGGCTCTAGAGTTCTAGTTCGGTTTTACATAATTTACTCTAAATTATCCGTCAATTTTAAATTTTATGCACCCTTATACTATTAAAGCATCAAAATGGAGACAAATTACAAAAACAATTTTAACATTTTTCAACTTAGCGAAGAGATTCGGCTATGGATTTTACCTCAACATTCCGTTTTTGAACTTGAAAATTTATTCATACACTTAAAATGCGATTCCTGTTATCATAATACTTTAATCCGTTCATCTGCCCTACTGGACCGACGGGAACCAATTCGACTATAATTAGAGAGGATTACCGAATTTAGGAACCAATTCGACTCGTTCCAAAAATTTTCGATTCCTACTGCCCATTGTAAGAAAGACCGTAGGCTGTCTATAATCCCCTTAAAGATTTAGGGAGTTTCCGTAAATGAATGAATGAAAGGAAATAGAAATTTAAGTATATTTAGGTAGATTCTCCAGGAATTTAGGATAACATTGTATGAAAGCAATATACTTAAACGGATTTTAGGAATAGTAAATTCCCAAAAGTGAAACTGCTTTTGGTTTTTCAATATGCAAGCAAATTCTTTGATAATGTCGATAAATCAATCTGCTCACAAAATGAATTAACAGTACAAGTGAAAATGATTTTAAAATTGTTGATGACAATCATAGTTAATAGTTGTGCAAATACCTTGCTCAAAATAAGTTAAGAAACTATAATTTTAACCATTTTAACATCAAACAAATTCGATCACTTTTGTTGGTAAAGATTATTAATCAAATATGTTTTTACATAAATTAGCGTTAAAAAGCTTCATTTTTCATTTAAGTTCAGGTTTTCTCTTTTTTATATCAGAAGCTTGTGTTTTTTGATACGTTTTTCGCAGTTAAAAGTGTTTCTATATTTTTTTTAGAGTCACATTAATCGTTTTGTATTTATAACGCCTAGTATACGCTTAGAAGTATTTATTAATCGATAATACCATGCGATCATTTGAATTTATAATTAGAGTAGGCGGCTTTTTGTCTTTGTGTTTGATAAATTAGTGCAGAGTGAAAGAAAAAAAAAATTTCTAATTGAATATTATCGTTTGAAACTTTATTTGACTCTTCAGCTTGATTAATTATGATAATCAGCGTTTTCATACAAGTTCAAAAACTAATAAAACCTACTCTAATTATAAATTCAAATAATCACGTGGTGCGGATAAAAACGGTCGTGGTCGAATTGGTTCCCAATAATCTCTATAAGTATAATTCTGTAAAAGGTGATGGTCGAATTGGTTCCCGGGTGATGGTCGAATTGACTCCCGCATGAGCAGGTAGGTAAAAAGGATTAAGCCACATATATGTTAATATTTTAGATTTAAAGGTGGTAGAAATGTTCAAATAATTATTTTCTTAGCACAAAATCCAACAACAAATTTCATTTATTCATGGCTAACTGGTTATTTAAAAAAAGGAGAATGTAATTTTTTAAGCCCAATGCTCTTCTGTAAATTTCGTAAAATGTTTCGTCAAGTAATGACTATTAAGACATCTCACATGATGACGTTGCGTTCTTTAATATATCTATTAATACTATTAAAGCATCTAAATGGAGACAAATTACAAATATAATTTTAGCATTTTTCGACATAGTACCCATTATGTTCTATGCGCCTTCTCCATCGTTTTGGAAGTACAACTTGAATACTCGAAAAAATATTTATCCACAGCCTTTAAATTGTTAAAATACGATTTGTTTTTGAACGTTTTAGAACTTGTAAATTTGTTCATACACTTACAAACGCCATTTCTGTTATCATAATACTTTAATCTGTTTATCTGACCTACCTGACCGACGGGAACCAATTCGACCATCCTCGGGAACCAATTCGACTATAATTAGAGAGGATTACAGAATCTGGGAACCAATTCGACTCGTCCCATAAAAACAATGTCAAAGCCACATTCGACAATTTAGGGAATCGCTTAATGAGCCATAGAATTACGCTTAATCGACAAACAGCGAACCAAAAATGTGCAGTCGTACACAAGCAAATATGAATACAGAGCGTATATAAGTCGAAAAACTTATATCCTCACAAGACAATATTGATTCGTTAAATATCCTTTAAATGAGTCTCCGAATTCGCTCTGTGTACTTGTCTCAAAACACAGCCGGCTGCTCTACTCAATTTACTTAGGTTACCTAGACCCCAGATTTGGCCGTCGCTGCAACTTTCATAATCATGGTCATAATGACCATTGCTGCAATTTATAATCACCAGGTGAATTTTGATAAATAATACCATAAGATTAAAACATTCTATAAACCGGCCCTAAATTTATTTAATGTGAGAGATAAGCATATTTTTCCATTTGTTCTGAGTTTTTATATTTTAAATTTTAATAACAGTTGTGCCCACTTTAACTGAGTCGAAATTTTTGATTTTGAGCCACCCTTGCGCGCGCTCCTTAAAAATCAATACCCAAGTGAAACAACTTGGCACGCTACGCAAATATCTGCATTAAATCAATCATAAATAATTTACACCGGAGTGGTAAACAGTCGTCAGAACGCTTTGCAAAGTGTTTCCAAGTCCGGGCACTGCCCGAAGCGTGTGGGCTTTGCCCCAAACCTCCTGCAACATGGTCGCAGACACCGACCATCCTGCCACCACCGTCAACGACACCACCGAAGCCGACATCACCGAACCCTCGCACAAATCCATCTTCGACGTTGTCAAATCGGGGTAAGTCACCCCTAACCCACCACCAGTCAAAACCCTAAATTCTAGCGAACTCTCCGAAATCGAAGAACTCGTCGATAACCTCGGCACACAAATCCTGCGAGAGCGCGATGAATGGGGCTATACTCCGGCCCATTGGGCCGCTCTGGACGGCAGTGTGGAGATCATGCGGTATTTGGTGGACAGGGGGGCCCCCATTGACCTGCCATGTCTCGGGACGCAGGGCCCCAGGCCCATACATTGGGCCTGTCGCAAGGGGCATGCAGCCGTGGTCCAGGTTTTGCTGCAAGCAGGGGTTGGGGTGAATGCGGCTGATTTCAAAGGGTTGACTCCGTTGATGACGGCTTGCATGTTTGGGAGGACGGCAACAGCGGCGTTTTTACTGGGAATGGGGGCTTTGAATCATTTGGTTGATATCAACGGGGACACAGCAATGCATTGGGCGGCTTATAAAGGACATGCGGATTTGATCAGGCTGTTGGTTTACTCGGGGGCTAATTTGCAAAAACCGGATCATTTTGGGTCCACTCCTCTGCACTTGGCGTGTCTTTCGGGGAGTGTCACCTGTGTCAAACTTCTCTGCGAGAAGGTATACAATACCCTTTCTTGAAAATTTGACAAAAAATACAACGAAATAAATGAAAATTATTAAAATCTATTGAAAATTACATCTAAACAATCTCGAAAACAATTAAAGCTACGATATTTCTGAGTGAGTTTAGTTTCTTTCTGATCATAAACAGAAATTCACCTATTTCAAATAAACCGAAAAAGGTACAAAGAAAAATCAAATTATCAAAAACACATTTCTTTAACATTGTCGAACTAACGACCCAAATTTCTTTTTCATTGATGTATTACTGTCTTTATATTTGAAAATAATTCTTTTATAGATTTAGATCGTTACAAATTACAAAATTACAAAAAATTGCAGATTTTAATTACACAATTTAATCAATTTGAATCGATTTGGCTCTTAAATATACTAACTAAACAATATTTTTTTTATTATCAGATCAGATTAGGAGTTGTAGATAATAAAAACGTATGTAACATAGTAATCACCCAAAAAAGGCAAAAATTATGTAATTTTTGACCTAATTTGAACCAGAGATACTCACTTATTTAGAAATTTAAGACAATAATTGAGAAAATTGCACAATTTAATTAATTATAATCGACTAATTAGCACACTAATTTTTGACCAACAAAGGAAAACATAATTTTCGACCAAATTTTCTATTATTTTTCGATCTGTTTTGACGAAATTTGGCTCAGACAAGCTAAATCGAAAAAACTAACATTACCAGTGGCCATTTATTTTGTGATTTGCAAAATAAATCAGTCACGATCTAGAAAAGATAGGAAAACATCAATTTTGATCTTCAGTGATTTTTCATCCAATTTTAGGAATTTTTTTTAAGAAACTTGAGTATTTGCCTCAGCAAGGCTTGGACAAAATAACACTAATTTTAGTATAATTGGTTGACAAAATGACACTAAAATTTTAGTATAATTGGTTGACTGTTCGGTCTATTTTTAAATAACTTTCGTAATAAAATTGCGTCTCTACTGAATCATGTGTTAAAAAAGGCATAATTTTCGATTTTAAACTGGTGATTTTTTTGGATTCTTCTAGCGACATCTCGGGGAAACACTAAGATTTTTTAGCTCTAAGACATATTTATAATGAAAAAGCAGAAATAACTATTTTTGACCAAAATTTATTCTTCTTGTAAAAAATTCTTTCACTCTCTCTGGTTGAAATACTAACGTGTCTTGAAAATTATATGAAAACACTCTCAAAACAATAAAAGTTACGATATTTCTGAGCGAGTTTAACTCCTTTTTGAGTCTGAAACTAACTTATTTCAAGAAATTTTGTCGAAATAAAGCGGGAAAAGTAGAAACAAATATAAAAATATTAAAAATAAATATGAGTGTCGTCCAACTTGCAACGCACGAAGCGACTCAATTTTTCTTTTAGTGTATTACTTTGTTCGTAATTCAAAAGAGATCTTTTTTAGTTTTAGACTGTTTTTTGAGCTAGATATTTACTTATGACTATTTCAGAAGAATTTAGGGTAATAATTTCAAAGATTTTCAAAATTTAATTACACAATTCTAAGTGGCTTATCTCGTAAAAGATTTTTTTTATTATCTCATCACACCATCAGGTATCATTTTTTGGCTGCAGAAATGTTTACATCATATTAGACAAGGAGTGGCAATTTTTTTAACTAATTTGATGCTTTATTGGTTTAATTCAAAAACAGAATCTGATTTTCGACTAAATGTTACGATTTGTCAGCGGATTTTAATGAAATTTCGGTCATAGACGAGCTAAATCGAAGGAAATTAACATTATTTTTTATTTTCACATTGGGTTGTTTGCAAAATAAATCAGTCTCGATCTAAATACAGATAGGATAACATCAATTTTAGTTCTAGTTAGATGATCTTTTAAATAATTTTTTGAAAAACATAGTTTTTACACCAACAAGGCTCGAAGAAGGATAAAATAACATTTACTATTGTATAACTGGGTGACTTTTTAAGATTTAAATTTATGATTTTTCGGTGTCTTCTAACAATATCTAACTTTCTCGGTTTAATTTTTTTCTGATTCGGAAACTCACTTATTTTAAGAAATTTTGACGAAATCAGCTGAAAAAACTACAAAGAAATATATATATATATATATATACAGAGTGCTCAAAAACTGGCGCACCAACTCAGTGGTACGTTACTGAGAAGCAAGTGCAGATTACGGGAAAAATGTTGAAAAAATTCTTAAAGTCATATTTTAAAAAATCTGGAGCTACAAACTTATTGTGTTAACTTCTTTAGTTTTCATTATTTTTTTATGTTTTCATGTTTCATACTAGGTAATCGATCCGTAACAAAACGATGAATAATTATTTTTAAATTTACTATCAGATTTTAGCAGTTTTTTTAAATTAAAAAAATTAAAATTCATCAAAAAAATCACAATGTGTAGATGTGCCAACACTGGGAATTATTTCCTAGGATACCGTTTCAAAAATAATTTATTTTTATTGTTGCTCAAATTCTATTGCGATCATGACTGTTAGACAACGTTGCCACATATCATTTATCTAAAATCCGTTATTTATCAAAAACTTTAATACAAAGAATTTTTTTACTATTTTTACCTTTATATGTAACCAGTTCTCTACCACACACCATTGAGTTGGTGCGCCAGTTTTTGAGCACGCTGTATGTTAAAAAAATTGGAGTGTCGTCGAAACAACGGTTTACGAAACAATTCAATTCTTTTAATGTGTTACTTTATTCGTATTTTAAAAGATTTTTTTTTAGATTTAGATTGTTTTTTGAAACAGATCTCAATTATTAAGTAATTTAGGACAATACATCGCAAAATCGCACAATTTTGTCAATTTTAATCGACTCAGGGACGAGTCGAATTGGTTCCCAAATTCTGTAATCCTCTCTAATTATAGTCGAATTGGTTCCCGGGGATGGTCGAATTGGTTCCCATCGGTCAGGTAGGTCAGGTAAACAGATTAAAGTATTATGATAACAGAAATGGCGTTTGTAAGTGTATGAACAAATTTACAAGTTCCAAAACGTTCAAAAACAAATCGTATTTTAACAATTTAAAGGCTGTGGATAAATATTTCTTCGAGTATTCAAGTACTTCCAAAACGATGGAGAAGGCGCATAGAACATAATGGGTACTATGTCGAAAAATGTTAAAATTATATTTGTAAATTGTCTCCATTTAGATGCTTTAATAGTATTAATAGATATAATAAAGAACGCAACGTCATCATGTGAGATGTCTTAATAGTCATTACTTGACGAAACATTTTACGAAATTTACAGGAGAGCATTGGGCTTAAAAAATTACATTCTCCTTTTTTTAAATAACCAGTTAGCCATGAATAAATGAAATTTGTTGTTGGATTTTGTGTCAAGAAAATAATTATTTGAACATTTCTACAAGCTTTAAATCTAAAATATTAACATATATTTGGCTTAATCCTTTTTACCTACCTGCTCATGCGGGAGCCAATTCGACCATCACCCGGGAACCAATTCGACCATTACCTTTTACAGAATTATACTTATAGAGATTATTGGGAACCAATTCGACCACGACCGTTTATAAATGCGTCATTAATTTAATTCGCCATTAAATGCGTGATTAACTGATCACTTGACCAAATTGAAAAAATGTGATTGGTCCATTCACGTTGATAACTTTTAATAACGAATTAAATTTTAACAAAGGTTTCTATAAACCGGCCCTTAGCACGTAAATAATAAACTCTTTTTTTTATTGGTAATTTCCAAAATTCGAATTCGAATTAAGTTGCCATTTAAAATGCATTGACAAATGTCAAGTTAATCGCGATTAAAATTTAATTGCAATTAAAATGTTCTGTAAACTGGCTCTAAGGACCGGTTTATAGAAGCGTCATTAATTTAATTAGCAATTAAATGCGTGATGAACGAACCACGTGACGAAATTGAGCCAATTTGAATGGTCTATTCGCGTTATTAACTTTTAACATTAAAATTTGATGAAGCTTTCTGTAAATCGGGCCTAAGAGTTATAGGTACTAAACACTCAAGAAAGGCGAGAATTATGTAATATCTCTAAACTCTCTAATAATGTGATTTTTCAACAAGTTTTAACGAAATTTCATTCAAAAGCAAGCTACATTGAGAGAAACTATTATAAATTTCTATTTATTTTGGGATTTCGATCTCATTCGGTGTTTTTTTTTGTCCGATTTGGTGAAAATTTTCCGAAAAAATCTTAGTTTTTAATTCAAAAAGACTCGAAGAATACTAAAATAACACTCATAAATAAATGTATCTCTAGTTCAAATAATCTATTTTTAACGTTTTAGTGAAATTTTCCAAAAAAAATCCGTTTTTACCTTAAAAAAGTATTCACAAATGTATAGTGCTAGACTTAACTTAGTTAAACAGCTTTTATTTTCTTTAATTTTAGATTAAGACTTTTAAAAAGTGAAGTAAATACTCGTGCTCTAGAAATATTTTTTAAAGTAATCCGAATTTGGTGTTTTTAGAGTAATATTGACTTGGAACCTTTGGATAAGAACGACAAAACGCCCTTAATGTTAGCCCAAAGCCACCGCCACAGCGACATTGTCCAAGTCCTCGAATCGGAGAAGAAACGCCGTTCAAGCTGGTTTCCTCCAGTTAACGAAGTTTGGGGTCTTTTGTTCGGAAAAGCAGGGAATTCGAAAGCGCCACTAGTGTTCTTCATGTGTTCAGTCTTACTCTGGGGGTACCCGATGTACGTAATTCGGTGTATCCCCATCACTTGGAACATTCTACGAGGCTCTCACTATTGTTTCATCTATTGGAACATTGTCATGTGGATATGTTGGATAACCGCAAACCGGAAAAACCCAGGCTATATCCCGGTTAACACCGATTCCTACCATCGAGCAATCAAACAAATCCCTTACTACGACAAATGGAAGAAGAGATATGCGGTTTTGAACCGACTCTGTCACACTTGTCGGTGTTTGAGGCCTTTAAGAGCCAAACACTGTCGAATTTGCAACCGGTGTATTTCTTACTTTGATCATCATTGTCCCTTCATTTACAACTGTGTGGGTTTAAGGAATCGAACTTGGTTCTTCCTTTTCGTTATGAGTGTTGCTATTAATTGCTCCTTTACGATTTATTTCGCTACTTATTGCATAGCCATTGAAGGGTTCGGCATTTTGTACATTTTGGGACTTTTTGAAGCGTTCGTTTTCTCAGGATTAGGTTGGATTCTGACGTGTACTTCGGTGAGTAACCAAATTACTTAAAACTAGAAACTAATTGTGGTTTTACAGATTTTACACGCTTGCATGAACTTGACCACAAACGAAATGTTCAATTACAAACGTTATCCTTATTTGAGGGACAAGAGGGGGCGTTATTTTAATCCATTCTCAAGAGGACCTATCTTAAATCTAATCGAGTTCTTTTTTTGTACACCGGAAGAATATGACGACGATTACGGCTACGATTATATATGATATACAAGAAATAATAGTTGTAAGAAAAATGTCACCACAAAATAGCTATTTTCCACTGTATTATAGACATTATTTGCTGACTACACTTATTCAAGTGGCTTGGTTTTTGCAATGCAAAATCTTGTATTTATTATATGAAATAAATTTTATCAGAAAACCGATTTCTTATTTTTCAAAAATACGGAGAACTTAGGAGACGAAACGAGTTACAAAATCGCAGGATTTTTTGAACTTAAAAAAATAGTACAGCAGAGTAAAATGAGGGCGCGTCGAGAAATATACTATCCACTAATTACTTGGAAAAAATGCAAAAATGTTGAACTCCGCATTTTTGATAGACTGAGAAAAACTAACCACTAAAATTTTCATAAGAACATGAGAAAAAAATACGCTTAGAGATACAAGAAAAGTGTTTTGAAAAAAGTTGTAGAGAATTAAATTTTCTTTAAAAAAGTTTGCAAGACCATATCTTTATTTGCAACGGTTTAGGCCCTAAGGACGTTCAAAGACACTCAAGCGACGGATTTGTGTCATTTTACCTGTGGTCAGTGTTGGGCAAAATGTAATCTAATTAATAATTAATAATTATAATTAACCTGTAATTTGTAATTCGATACTTTGTAACATATTACTAAAGTAATGTGAGTAACTAATTACAAAGTAATCTAATTACAAAACAATCTAAATACAATGTAATCTGATTACTTTATTACATTACATTTATTACAATTACATTATACATAATAGTAATTACTTTTTTATTAAATATATTTTCAGAGATATGGTATTGGGACCTTTACTGAAAAATTAAAAAACACGTGTTTTATGGAGGAGGGTGGAATTTTTATACAATTTTTAACCTCTGTTTAACCCCTTAGGGGTGAAATTTGGAAAAACATTAATTACACGTTTCTTCATTTTTGAGAAAGCCTAGATACCAATTTTCATTGATTTAACTTAAAAAATGACGAATTTTTATTTTACTCCCCCTTAGCGGTGGAATTTCCAAAACGCCCAAACATGCGTTTTTTAGTTTTAACCGAAACCTCAAACACTAATTTTTATAAATATACCTAACTTAAAACAATTACTAATTTTTATACAATTTTTAACTTCTATTTAACAACGCTCCTTCCTTCAGGATCGTAAAATTTTTAAAAAACCTAAACACGTGTTTCTTAATTTTTCAGCAAAGAGCTCATTACCAATTTTATGGTATATGCATATTTGACAGATTCTTTGGAATTCAAACTTAAATACCTCATTTAACCATTTAATTAATCGATTACTTTTCAATTGAATTAATGTGTAATTTGTTACAGCTAATTAAAAAGTAATTGTAATTACAATGTAATTAAATACAAAGTGATCATATTACTTCGTAATTAGATTAATCTGCAATTGAGTTATTAATTTACTTACATTGTAATCTGATTACGATTAACTCTCCCTGTGGTCAAGTAACACAAAATTAATTTATACCTAAATCGTTGAAGATAGAGATATAGTGTTGTGGACCTTTTGTAGGAAATTTAATCGTCTACAATTTTCTTCGTTATTTTTTTAGTTTTAAAAAATATGGGACAAAGTACAAACAGGTAAAAGTTTGATTTTTTTTTAAATACATGTGGCTTACGGTAAAATTTTTGCATTGTGTTTATGTATTACTGTTGATAATTTAATGATCTATCTGCTTATATTTTTTTGTTTGTCTTGTGCTAACAAGACAACCATTGTTTTGTATAAATTCATTGCTCTGAAAACTTAGACGGTAATAGAACATTTGCGCTCTCTGGCGACATTAACGAAGCTATCGAGGACGGAAACGTTTTCTTTGTATACGTCGTTTCGTATCCCAAGTTTTAGATATCCGTAGCCCAAAATCGCATAAAAAATTATAAATTAATTTTAACACGATCAAAGGTAGGATTTAATACTGTTTTGCACTAGAAAACTGAAAAGAAATTACATAAATCTGTGAAAACCCAATATTTAAGAAATTTGGAGTTAGTACACTTTTATACTGGGCACAGTATTAAATTAATAAATTTTTGGCGCCTAATGCGGGCGCATGCGCACGAGAATTCCCAATTAATAAAGCTTTAAACCCCTTGATCATATTATCGCAGGTAAATGTGCTTTTATTGTTATTAACATTATCAACGACCACAATTCATTTTTGCTAATAACAATAAACCATTTTTTAAACAATAATTATGGAGATAAAAAAGCAGGTGCGCGCGCACCATTTAATTGTCAAGTCCAGCTGATAAAATGTCAAAAAATGTTGACATGTCAGTCTTATCACTCAAAACTGACTTAACGTTTAATTTTATCACAATGTAAAATAACAGAGAACAAACGTGCATTTGCCGAACAAGAATGGCACATTCCGTCAATACCACTCCACTTCTCCAAGAAGTTGACTCTTCGGACAATGAGAACGATATTTTAGAAAATGGGGTTGTTATACGGGATAATAAGCCATTGTTCAAGTCGGCTGAACCCAAAGACAAGTACTACATGGCGTATATCATATTTTACTTGCTGGGGATGGTGACATTGCTTCCCTGGAATTTTTTCATAACAGCTGATGATGTAAGTAACAAGTGGCAACCCTTTGGGAGTGTAGTAAGTGTTTTTTAGTACTGGTTGTACAAGTTTCGTAATGTTAGCAATAACGATACTTCAGTAAGTAAGCGAACCCCTTTACAAACGTGTTTCACATCATACATAAGTGTGGCTTCAGCAGTCCCAAATTTAGTGTTTTTGATTTTAAATACCGCACTGACCCATCGGTAAAATAGTATTTATTTTACAAACAATTTACTAATTCCCTTCTCTTATTAGAATCTCACTTCATAAACGCGTCATTGGATCATTAACTTTTATGTTAGGTTTGTTTATAATGACACTGGTTTTTGTCACTACTAACACAGATAAGTGGCAAGACACCTTTTTTATTGTCACAATCACAACAATTGTTTTGTTGAATGGTATAGTCAATATTTGTAACTACTAAATTATTTTTGTTCAGTTTGTAGTGCTGTGTTATCTGGCAGTATTTTCGGGGTGGTTGGACGGTTTTGCCCCATTTATATTACGGCCACTTTGGGCGGACAAGCCTTAGGTGGAATTTTTGCAGCCTTGGCTGAAATCGCCTCATTGTCAATTGGAGCGTCCTCAGTTCACAGCGCGTTCGTTTATTTCCTTATCGGCAATTTAACAATCCTCAGTTCAATTATCTGTTACATCATCTTAACAAAAACAGTATTTTTTAAATTCCATTTGTATGAAAGAAGAATTGCTCAAAATGAATTTGAAAACGAACTACTTAGACCACGCATTATTGATCATAAAATGATTGTGAAGAAAATATGGACCCATGGCTTGTCTATGTTTATGGTGTTTGCCATCACACTATCAGTTTATCCAAGCGTTACGGTTTTAGTGGAATCTGAAGGGAAAGGACAAGGGCGCAGATGGAACGGTTAGTGAAGAAATCTACTTTACTGACATTGAATATTTTTCAAGCTTGTTTTTTATTTCAGATGTTTATTTTGTGCCCACTATCGCATATCTCTTATTTAGTGTGGGGGATTACCTGGGCCGGATTTTGGCGGGAAGGATTCAAAAGGTTTGAGACGCGTGGTTTTATTAAGCAGTGAAATATTATTTTGTTTTTAGCCCAAGAAAGGTTACATTTTGCTCATTTTGAGTACAGCAAGATTTGTTTTTATCCCACTCTTGATGTTGTGTAACGCCCAGCCACGGTCACACTGGGCTGTTGTTTTTGACCATGATTACGAATACATTTCAATATTATTTCTCTGTGCTTTATCCAACGGTTATTTGGCTAATATTACAGCTATTTGTGCTCCAAGGCGAGTAAATTTCGCTTTGTTTTCAATTATTATTATTTATTTTTGTTTTAAATTTTTAGGGTTGTGGAATCACATGAAAAGGAAACTGCGTCTTCTATGATGACAGTTTTTATGGGCGTTGGACTTGCTCTAGGGTCTGGAATTAGTCTCTACATGGTGAAATTACTGTAATGGTACTTAACATTCTTTTTTATTCCTACTGCCATTAATTGTGATATTTATACGTGTGACCCAAATTAACTCATTAGGGGTAGAATTACCTTCCTAGACGTAAATAAACGATAGTTAAGAAAAATTTGTTTTACTTATTCCTTCTAATCATTAATTACATTTCAAACTACAATTAGGAAAAATGGCAACAACACATTTGCGTTTGCACAAATTTGGACTATACAGGGTGAACCTACTAAAAGTACCATGTGATCATTTGAATTTATAGAATAGAGTTTAAACAAAAACGCTTACTCTAATTGAAGGGCTTAGGGTGGATTTTTCAATCGTCAGATAAATCCCGTATACGTAATTTCCAGTATAATTACTATGGTTACAATTGTTACAACAATTTATTTTTCAAAGTTTATCTCCAAAATAAAGTTGTCCGAGGATTGTAAAATCCAACCTAAGTGTAAGAACATGATGAGCCACAAAGTTTCAAATGTGTATTTTATATCAATTTCATTCACTTTACCGCTTTAGTGCGGTAAGTGGATTTATTACTGTCATTACGACACTTAATCAGATAATAGTTATTTATTCGACGAGTTTGAGTGTAAATCGTGGTGTAAATTGGACGCTTTATTTCACGAGTGGATTTTTAAACATCGAGTGACAACGAGAAGTTTATTATCCACGAGGTGAAATAAATGAACCGATTTATACGAAAACGAAGTCAATACAACATTTTATTCTTCGAATTAGACTCAACAAGGCTTAAAATTACTTTAAATCTGTGAAAAATAATCTGACGTTTCGTATTGAGAAATGCCAAATAGTCGAAACTTTCTTACACAGGAGAAAAATCGTAAATTTTGACAGTGCCGAAGAATAAATTGTTCTAAACATTGATCTAATATTTTACCAGGCCCTGTGGCTTATTATGTTCTTACATTGAGCCCTTCAATTCTTGAATACTAATTAAATTAAAAAATTAAAATTAAATACTAATATTTCCAAACTAATATTCGTATGGAATTCAGAGTTTATTATTATTAGCTGCTTGAAAACTATAAAAACGCCAAAGTCGCATTTTCTCTAAAAATTAGCTTCCATTATTCATGAACTTCAAAAACTAAAAACTAATGTAATTTATACTTTCAATGAGACATCTAATCATTAGTAACTATTTTACAATTTTTCAACCTTACTTTAAAAAATTCTTTGGTAAAATGCGACGTTGGCGCTTTTATAATTTTGAAACAGCTAATAAATTACTTTTAATTATCTCTAAGCCTGTGATTTCTTTTAGAATTTTTCTACAATTCTTTATAATTAAAATTAATTAATTAATTAAAAATTAATTATATCCCATTTCAGTTCATAGCAGAATTGCAACAGCGCATTTTAATTTTTTAAAGTGAAAAATAAAACACAAATTGAGAGTTTCCGAATAAAAAAAGAATTCTTTATTAAACTAAATCCTAGCGACACACTTTGAGCTTTGAGAAAACCCACCAGAAACCCTCAATTTGTGCTTCATTTTTTATTTAAAAAAATGCAAATGCGCTGTTGCAAAATTCTACTATAAACTGAAATGAGATATACTATTAAAGTAGGTGCAAAAAATTGTAAATGTGTTCACTCCAAAAAAATGCAATTGTGTTGTTGTAAAGTTCTGAAATTCATGACAGTACCTATTATAGTTGTCAAACGATTAACAGTTTCATTAATAGTTATGAACTGCTTTATTTAAGAAACATTTATTATGTATTCTATCAAGAGACGATTGCATATGATCCTCCTAATCTGTCAATAATATCTTTTATCAGTTTATCACGAACTAATTAAACGTTGCAATTTTTTAAGGGGTGAACAAACTAGAGGGGGTTACCCAATTTTTCCCAATTTGTAATCGAGTCTGATTTGTAATATTAATATTATGTATTGTCTGTGGTATTGTTGATTATAAAACATTCTGTATATATCGCTAAAAATCTACCAGATACGAACATGACACAAATAAAGCTTACTTGGAGGACGTTCGACTTTTGTTAGTGCGAAAGCTAAAAATCGGAATGGAAAAATGTTACTCGAAATCGGCGCGATAATATTCAAATTTTGGTGAGAAAAAAGTTTTGAATTATTTGACAGTTGGCAAGCACGTTTATCTCCCTCTCTCTCGCTCTAATTTCCCACCACCCTATCATTTCCTTTCACTGAAACAGAAACAGTTGAAAAAAAGATTTCTAAGGTGCGGATTGGTGCCCAAAGGTGAGGTTAAGTGTCCTTGAATCCCCAATTTTCACAATTTCCGCATCCTTCAACCACGCGACGTTCTTTGTGTTAATTCACCAACCACATAAATATTCATATTCGAATGGAAATTTTCAAGTCCAAGTTCCCCACTGTTTGAAATCTCAGCCGTACCTAGTTTCGAAAAATGCGTTGGATTAGCCACCTGGACGGCGGCCCCAAGAGGGTGAACCACGCAGCTGTGGCCGTTGGTCACAAGATCTACTCCTTCGGGGGCTATTGCACTGGCGAGGACTCGAAGGCCTACACGTCCATGGACGTGCACGTCCTCAACACCACCACGTTCAGATGGACGAAGCACCCTGTCAGCGACCTGCCCTACTTCGAAAACGACGACATTTTGCCCTACAAACGCTACGGCCACAGTGCGGTGGTGTATGGTGATAAAGTGTATATTTGGGGAGGCCGCAATGACAGGGCTTCCGATGGGGTGCTGTTCTGTTTTGATACAACTTGGCATTGCTGGACGGCCCCCAAGACAACGGGCTGCATACCTCTGCCAAGGGATGGCCACACGGCCTGCATGTGGAAGCACTACATGATCATCTTTGGGGGCTATGAGGAGGAGACCGACTCTTTTGCAGAGTCGGTCTATGCCTTGGATTTGAAGAAAATGGATTGGTCGCATGTTAAGACCGAAGGTAATTCAATTTCCTCCCTTGGGTGTGAATGACAATTGATTATAAAATTGTGGCATTTGATATGATAATAATCAATGTTACCAAATTAAAAACATTCAGTGTTGTCTTTGGTTTTGCTAGTTTAATTAATCAGAAATTAATTCATTTATTCTGGGCAGTGCTAAGTAATTTTTTGCCAAATGATAATATTCTGGATAATATAGTTAATTTTATGTATTTTTTTTATTAAATTTTTATTTAGAGGAGTTTATTTAAATTATCACAGTCCTTGAACTCTGCGCTACGTGAATATTTTTTTGCATCCGATAACCGAAGGTTTGAAGGGCCTACCAGAATTTTCAAAATTGCCAACTGTCAAAATTCAAGGCTAGTATTAGCTGTTTTAAAGTTACAAAAATGCCAACGTCACTTTTTCTCTCAAAATTATTCATTCACTTCAGAAAAATAATAGCTAATGTAATTTATACTTTCGATGCGAGATCTAATCACTAATAATAATAACTAAAAATAATTCCGTAAAATGCGACGCTGGCGTTTGTATAGTTTTGAAACAGCTAATATGTGGTTATCAAAAAAACAGGTATAAATAATTTTTTCCAAATGGAATAACCCTATTTTCATAACGGTAATCAAAAGATCATCGGCATTTATGGTGACTTTTATCAACACGTCCTATACCTATCTCTTACAGTTTTTAAAATAATCACAAAAGCCGATTTTACTTTGTAATTTTCATCGTTAATAAAGTAGGCCTTCCAAACGGTAAACAATTGTCAAACTTTAAGATTTTATGTAGTTTTTAGCTGAATTATTATCGAATAAGAGTGAAACAATAAGATTTAATTATTATATATTCTAACCTAGCGAATTATGTAAGGTAAATCAGTCATGAAGTTTTGAACTTCTTGAATGAATCTGGTAGACAATTCGAACATTTTTTTAATTAATAGTACAGCTTTATCGTATTTTTGGAAAGTTCACTCGATTAAAAATAAAAGTAATGGGCTAAAATTCCTTTTTTTTCAATTATTTCAAAAACTGTAGGAAGTAGATATAGGTGTTGATAAGTTTTCATAAAAATCGATAGACTTTTAATTTCCAATGAAAAAACAGGGTCATTCTGTTTAAAACAACTGTGTTAAAACCATTTTTGATCATCATTTGTAAAACATTTTTACTTTTTTCACTTACTGTAAAAGGTTTAAGATCTGTGATATTTTAAATGAATCTCTGCAAATAAAAATTTGCATAAAAATTGACATTTTAGTCAGTATTGAAAGGTGAACTCAAAAATTAAACAAGAATTGGTGGTTACTATTAGTTGTTTCAAAACTATAAAAACGCCATCGTCGGATTTTACCGAATTATTTTTTTTAATAAGCTTGACAATATTGTTAAAAATAATTGGCAATTATTTTTTTGAAGTGTCTGAATAATTTATAAGAATTAATTTTGAGAGTAAATGCGACGTTGGCGTTTTTACAGTTTTGAAACAGCTAATACATATTTAAAATTTCAAAGTTGGTCCCAATTTCTCGTAGTTGTTCAGGCATTTTGAAAATAGATAATTTAGTTGAACTCAAAATGGTCAATGTGGATTGTATACAAAAATTTAGAACTCAAGCTATACCTGTTAGAAGTTGAAAATTTTCTGATGTAGGCTAGAAGAATCAGCGCCTGTATTTACAATTTGAGAAAACGTGGAAGTTTTAATAAGTACATAAATTTTAATAAGTATAAAGTACTTATTATGGAAAAGTTATAACATCACTCGATAATTTATCCAATACATATGATTTTTGTTTTAATGTCAAGGTGGTCACTTCGGATTAGTAAATAATATTTATTCGGATTACAAAAGCTTCGGACTGTTGAGGTATTACTGTAATTAAATATTGTAAATAACTACTATATTCTTTTATATTACAAATATGTGACTGTGGAATTCAAATGCTTTGAATCATCGATACTCTATTCTTTCCATGAAAATCATTACATATTTCTACCAATCCGATAAAACACATGAATAATATGCTTTGTTTTTGAACGAATGATAGCCTTGTATATCGAAAACAACTAACGGTTTCACATTTAAATTATTATCAGACGATATAAAATTTGAATATTTCTGCGTACTAGAAAAAATGTAACATTGTAATTATCTTGTATATTTTTAAATGAAACAATGAAGGCAAATTGAGACTGGGTGTTTTTCCTTAGGAGGAAGTCATTTTCATGCGTAATACAAAACAATACAAATTCGTTCATTGTCATTTTTTAAGTTGTTGCAAACAAGAACTTGACCTGCATTATACTATTGTTTTTTGCTTTAATTTTAAAGACATTGTTGGGATTTATTGAGTATTTTCATACTAAATTTTCTACTACAACTTGTCATTTGAATTATCAAAAAATCTAATTTAATTTAAAATCTGATCAAATTTTTAGATCAGAAGTTGGTGTTTCTATTTGACTGATTTTAATCTTCTGATTAAATAAATGTACTCATGTTAATGTGCATCACAGTTAATGTTGAAATGTAAACAGACTTGCGAAAATTCATCTTTACCTCAATCTTCCTTAAAAATTATTCTCTTAAATAAATAGCAAAAAAAATTATTAATTTATTAGGTAAACAATTTTAATTTTAATAGAGCGTATCAACCAAAAAATGTTTGTCATTATTTATGTCATTAAATTTGTTCTGAATGACGGTGCATTTAGACAATCTACTTGATGCACATTAATATGAAAAAGTGTATGATTTAAAGTGGTGCTGGTTTCACATTAATAAAACTATTCAATTTAACAATTTTATTATTATTTTTTTTTTATTTTATCAAAAACCAGACTGTGCCACCCTAAAACCTGTAATTTCAGAACAAATAAAGTTTTTTTTGTTAAAATGTCAAAAATTTCAACAGGCTTAAAGAAACTTTATTCCATAAGACAAGAATAAAAGATAATAATGAGACGGAAGAATACAACTAACCATTATACAGAATTTATTTATTCATTTTCTGTTGCCAATCTAATAATCATTAAATAACTAGTGTGTGCTAGTGGCTCATACCAGCAATTGCTTAAGAATAAACAGATAATAGTTAAAGTAGAGTATTTTTCGTATCCTTTTTGTTTGATGTTACTTTATATTTATATTATAATAGTTATATTATACCTAGTTATATAAATTAACATATAATAAACAATTAATCAGACAATTATGACATTATTAGGGAAAAATGGTTAATTCTAAAAAGTACTTTAAATCGCTGTTAAGAAGGGTAAAAATTGAAAACATTATTAAGAAGTTGCATTGTAAAAATAAATTTTAGAACAAGTGCAGGGAAAGTATGCTTAAAAAAATTGACAAGTACCCGGTGTTGACTTGACAAAAATTTGGTTTAATAAATAAAACACATATCTCATTTTTTGTCTTTTTTTATTATGAGTCCTTGTGATGGCAGTTGTGAATTTTCTTAAGCGCGTGATATAATAAACAAATCACTAATTGTAAATTATAAAATTTATACGTTGTAAACGGTGATAAAAAGTTGATTTATTTGTCATTGCAGTGTTGACATAAACTTTTAAATATGAAACAAGACTACACCGATCTCGTTATTAAACAATTTTTGAGAAATCGTAGCGTAACAACTTCTCATTTATACGCGTTTTAGAAGTAATTGTCTTTTTGCGAAATATTTCGCGGTGATTTTCTGTGACGCGATTGCCTCACAATCTTCCATTTTAGAAATGCAACAAAACATTTCAAAATTAAAAAAGTTTGAAAACGAATCTGGTCTCTAGAAATAACATTTTATTACGTCATGTTCTTTATTGTAATAAATTTATTAAGTCTCGACTGATTTTGGATAACTACGCGGCGCAAAAACAATGTTAGAAATAACTTTTTTGCGTCCTTGAGTTGTTTAAAAAACAGGGTTTGTGTGTCTGAGACTTGACCCATTTCTATTTCTGTTTCTAAAATAAAACTATATTTTTTCTAGGAGAAATCGAACCCACCCTACGTGACTTCCACACAGCTGTATGCTTAAATAATCGAATGTATTTGTTCGGGGGACGTGGGGGGCACACCCTATTTGGCGAAGAAGTCTACTCTAATATGCTATGGTACCTTGATTTAGAGACATTTAGATGGGTGCGCCCTCAAGTCTCTGGTGATATACCTACAGGACGTAGGAGCCACTCAGCTTGTAATTTTACCCATTTTTGTAATAATTTATCTCAAAATGGCTCGTTTTAGTCGTTTATAATAATAAAATGTACATTTTTGGTGGTTACAACTATTTAGAGGAGAAGCACTTTAACGATATGTACGAATATGATCCTCAAACTAGCAGATGGAGGATGGTTAACACAATCGGTCCTAAACCTTGCGAACGACGGAGACAGGCTTGTGTCATCGTGGGTGACAGGTTATTCCTTTTTGGGGGCACTAGGTAAAATTAATTTTTGTCTAATTTTTTACTGTTTTTTTTTTCCAGTCCACAGATACCATATTTACGTGAACCCCAAGAAGACAGGTTAATAGACCATTGTGATTTGTACATTTTAGATTTTAAGCCGACATTGAAGACCCTGTGTATACTTTCTGTGAGGAAATATAGACTCGACGAATCAATCCTGCCCTATAGTTTAAGGTACCGTCATAATTAAGTTGGTGACACTGGTGATGTAATGTTGTCAACTTAATTTCAAAGACATAGGCCACTTTGATCAACAATAATTTTTTCTAGGTTGGACGTCATGAATATGTTTACACCCAACAAAATTACCATCAGCCGACCGAATAAATCCGCTGGTTAGACTCACTAATTAATTTCATTTTTTTTCAGATTAATTTTCGTTACATGATCATTAAATTTGAGTATTTTAGTACGTAATTGTGATTCGTATTTGTTTTTGTAAAATAATGGAACAGGAAACAAAAATAGTGTTTTATTTTTGTTGGATTCGAGTAGGTGGTTGTCTTGACCCTCAACTATTTTAGTGACGTAAATGTAGCCAAAGCAACAGTGCTGCGATAAAAAGTTTCATTAGTTGTCATGATATTAAGTGAAAATATTTTTTTATTCTCACAGAATGTTGAAAAGTATTGTAAGGCAGAATGATAGTGTAAATATAGATGTATTTATTTTATTTGTATATACTCATATTTGAATTTAGATATTTTAATAAACCTTTGCTCCAATTTCCAATTTGGGTTTTTTGTCGTTGTGTATGTCGTGTTGGTAGTATTTGTTTGGTGTGTTATTTTTTAGTGTGACGTAGTTGGAAAATATCAGAGGTTATAATAACAAATTTAACACAAATATGTTATTATTTGCAAAATTATCGTAACTGGAGTGCTATGTAGTTATTTTTGGGTGTTACTTTATTGTTACGTTTATTCCGATTGAAGTGCAAAAAGTGAGGTTATCCCACCATGTCCCTGATCGAAGCTTTGGAAAACGAGTGTTATCTGAAACCAGACTTCTGTGATAATTTTAAAAACGAAGTAAAACTCAAAATCGAAGAGTTTTCCGATTGGTTTAATAGCATAGCACGTTTGTATCTTTTACGTTGTCAGCCGGAAGAAAGCGAACTTTTTGTATACCTGCTTCTTAATCTTAAGAAAAAGCTCAAATGTGCGATTTCGGAAATAAACAAGTCGGTCAGTCAACGCAAGCAATTATTCACTTGTAATGTCTGTGAGGAAGTTGTTGAAGTGGAGCCCTGGCAGAACGTGTGGAGAGTGTTACAAGACCACCCCCATTTTGAGGAAACGTACAACCAAGGTTTCGATTTAGTGAGTTCGTCAGAATCGTCGAGCGCTTCAATTGTCGACGACTTGAGTGAAGACCTCAACCAAGTGTTGGAGCCTGAACCGGTCAACGGTTTAAATAATTTTAAATTTAATTTCGTCATAAAATACGATTCGGTGGTCGAGGAAACCCTTTATCCTGAATCGTTTGTAAGCGCAGCTCGAAAACGAGATCATATTTCGGACCACACTGTTCAGAAAAGTGGGGCTGCGCGTGCAGTTTGTCTCCTCTGTCCGTGCAGTTTAATTTCCCGCGGTAGAGTTTACAAAGTGACGTCGTATGTGATCAAAAATCACACAGCGGGACAAAGGCACTTGAAATGCGCTTCAACGCCCGCAAATACGAGCGCTTTGAGACAGTATCACGAGTTTTGGCGAAGTCAAGAGCCTAATTTTCAAGCCCACCAAGTGCATTTCCTCCCTGAAATCACTGTACACAACATCGTCAAATGTCACTTGTGTCAGGAATTTGTAAAGTACACTTCGGTGATTGACCACATTAAAGACAAGGTGCATAAAAGTAAACTCCTGAAGATTTTTCTATCGCCTGAAGGCAAGTTGAACGAGTTTTACTTGCTTGAGATGCAAGTGGGGGTGTATGAGGATGTTGTGGTGAACAATGCAGCGCCTAAAAGGGATGTTAAACCCATCAAAGAAACGAAGGAGAAAAATCCCGGTAATTATAACTAAGCCTTTAAGCTTGATTTGATTGATTTATTGTAGGACAACCAAAATGTGCTTTTGTCAAGGTTATTTTTGAACCAAATAGCCTACATTTGCCCCCGAGATACAAAAATCATTCGAGTTTTTTTACGTTTTGTAATTCGGTGGTCAGTTGCAACGTTTGCAAAATTAATTTTAGTAATGCAGTCCTGACGATATGGAAACATATCTCGACTCCTCTGCATAAAAAATTGACAGGGCGTGAGTGCCCTAAATACAATTTTTTTTGCGAAATTTGTAATGTTTTAATCAAGGACGAAAACGCCTGGGATGACCATTTCACCAATGGGCCAAACAGGTAATTCTTAACTTGGTCACAGATTAATCTGTGACTTTGTCATTATTGTTCTCTGTGAATCCCCGTCGTTGTGATAAGATAGTGTTTCAAACATAACTACTTGATAGATTGATGATTCATCAATGTTTGTGTTACGAGTTTATCTTTTCTTATCTGCATTTTAGAATTTTAGAATGTTGTAATAATTAGTTGAATTAGTTTGAAAAGTACAGGGGAAAAATAAGGAATATTGTATCTGAATACTATTTAGCCAATTACTCTACTTTATAAATTTATTTCTATCCAAAGATGATTTACTGTGACTGTTTTCTATTTACTCTCTTATCACTAAGTAGATTAGATAGATTAAGTATTTAAAATAAACGGACCCTTATATTTTTCTAAATACGTTTTATTATGGAATTATGTATTAGCCTCCATGAGGAGGCCCTCCGTGACATTGTTTCACAACTTGGTAGTACAAATTAGTTTAGCTTTTCTGCTACTAGTGTTTAAAAGCCCATTTAATTTAAAAACTTTTTTTTGTCCTTTGCATTTTTTGAAATGTTTTTAAATAAAAAATATGGGTCAGTTTATTTTTAATGCCTAATTTATGGGTAAAATATGTGCGAGAAACCCTGTAAACATGTCGCATATAACGTTAAAATTTGTTTTTGGTACACGCTCTGTAAAATGGTTACTTCATTTCATTAAGAACTCGGCTTCTTCGCCGCTAAAACTGTATTTTGTGGACTACATAAATAACTATTAAAATACTCACACAAAGTTTTGAAGCAAGCAAGCTTGTTCTGGCATTTGTTACTGCTGTGGTAGACTAATTATTAAACATTTTATTAATATTAGGTAATATTTTTCGAAGTGCATAAATAATTTATAACTTCTAGTTTTGAGAAAAAATGCGACGTTGGGGTTTTTATAGTTTTGAGACAGGATATATTAGAAATACGTGTTTTAATTTTAACAGGTAACAGAGTTCAACAAATAAAACATTTTTTCTATTTGTAATTTTTCAATAAACAAACTTACAAATTTACTTAAAATGGGAAAAAGATAAGATACTGAAACATGTATTCGCCTATGGGTACAAAAATAAAAGAGCTGAACTATTTTTTTTTTGTAATAGAAACGGATAATTCAACAATTTAAAACAACAATGAAAACTGTTGCTATGGAGACAAACTAATTATTAAACACTGACCGGCTCGTTTGCACAAAAGAAACAAGAAAAATCCTGAAAATTATAAATAAGAATTTTGCAAAAAGTTATATAGAAAAGTTGTGGTATTTGATGAGTTTTATTACCTGTTAAAATTACCACACGTATTTCTGATCCACCCTGTATATGCTGTAAAGTGTTGTAAATGTAAATTAAGCTCAAGCAACTTTTGTTGATTGTGTTGAACTTTGCTAAGAAACTGTAATATAATAATTAAAACGAATAGTTTAGATAAAACTGAGAGGTAGTTCAACTTTAACAGACTAGCTCTAAATGTTGATAAAACGGTAACAATGCTACACGTTTTTTAGTAGTCCATATAGGCAATAATTTGAGCCGATGTAAATAAATCAAATAATTTATGTAAAAAGTAAAAACAGTCGACTACGCAATTAGAATAGTAAAGAAATATCTGAAACTAGACAGTTTAAAAATGATATATTACGCACATTTCCTATCTCTTATCCAGTACGAGATTGTTTTTTGGGGTCAGTCAAGTGAAATAAAAAAAATGTTGTTACAAGGAAATTTGCTCAGAACTACTAGATCTAAGATTCTGTTTAGGCGTTTTCAGACATTATACTTCCTATTAATAAAATATTTTATGTATTAATGGTCAGTTTCATAATCGAATTTAAGGAGCATTAATTAAATGTTGTTTATAATATGTGCTAACTACTATGGATTCGGCATGTGCTAACAAAAAAAAGTGCTGTGTTGGAAGAAACTCTATCAGAACTCTCACTGCTACGATAAATTCGTTATCGCAAACACTGTTCGAAATGAATAACGAGATTAATGATTTGGAAGAAAAAAACAAAAAACTGCGTAATGAAGTTAAAAATCGCAAGACCTAATTCTATAGCACAAACTGGCCCCTCCGATCTAATTGTTATGAAAAAATTTTCGATGAAATTGAAGAAAGACAATCGAAAAATTCTTAACGGATAGTGGAATTAATATTAAAATAACAAAATGTTTCCGAATTGGTAGTTCAAAAAATGCTACCTCGTCTTTTCGTCTAATCAAGATCAACCCATGATGTGCGCAATATGTTAAAATCTTACAAACCACGCAATGGTGTATTAGCTGTTTCAAAACTATAAAAACGCCAACGTCGCTTTGACCGAATTATTTTTTTAAATAAGATTGATAAAATTGTAAAATACTTATTAATGATTAGATCTCAATTTAAAAGTATCAAATTACATTAGCTGTTATTTGTTTTGAAGTGCATGAATATGAAATTTTTTAGAGAAAAATTGACATCTTTGACATTCGCTAATTAATTTAATTTAAATTGAGGAAAAATTAATAACAGCTAATTTTGAGAGAAAATGCGACCTTTGTGTTTTTATAGTTTTGAAACAGCTAATATATTCATTAACAAGGACTTAACAAGGATGCAGCAAAAAGTGCGTACGGAATAAGGCAGGAATAAGTCGTACAAGGGATGAGAACTTTATTTCGATTATGAAACTGGCTCTAAATCTTTTTATTAAAACAACAGTTTAATCAAAAAGTTGAATAAAATAAATCAAAAGATTGAATAAAAAATTTATAGCAACTCTTTAGTTGCAACACTATTGACAACACGAATAAAGTAAAAAATAAACTGTTTATTCATCCTCTAAAATATATTAAAATGAGCATAGGTATTAGAAATAACAATATTGTAAAGAAATTTTATTTTCCTGAATAGACAGCGTTAACAGATCTCAGTTTTTCCTACAACATGACGTTATTAACTTTTAGTGTAAATTTTTGAAAAAAAAACATTCCTTGTTTTGCCCCTGTAGTGTTCATTGCGTAACGCAGATATCCACTAAAGTTTGATAATAACTGCATTCAAGTGCTTGTTGTCAGGCATAAAATAATAATGATTGTTAAAAATGTACCTCCAGTTCAAAAGTTGAGGTCATTTGATGCAACACTACATCAGTCGATTTTTCAGACACGATAGCATGACTCCAGCCCGCAAACAAAAAGTATGTGAATACGAATGCAAAACTTGCCTCCTTGTAATTTTCGGCGATGAATTATCCCTCAGTCGCCACATTTCATCACGTGGTGGGAAAAACCGAGCTAAAGGTTGTCCCTTCTCTTTACAACCCTTAAAATAACCCACTTTTGTAGATGTTAAACTCCCTTTCTCTGTCAAAAGACTTTTCCGAACTAAAGCTTTCATCCAAGAAGAAGCCGAACGAATGCAAATCGAAGCAAACAAAGTCATTGAGAATCGAGATAAATTGAAAGAATGTTGTGACGATTTGGAACAGGCCTTGTGCGGGATTTACCCAACTTGCAAGGCTTATCCTTTCGGATCGAGAATATCAGGCTTGGGGAATAATGTTAGTTTTGGGTGCTTGTCCTGATTGTTAACTAATTAAATAATTTGTGTGTAGCAAAGTGATTTGGATGTGTTTATGGACACGGGTGATATGTATTTAGGTGAGAGGCAACAGGATGCACAAAGTCAGGAACAAATTGTTAAGAAAGCAAGTAAGGTGTTCAAGGCGTTTAAGGATCAGTTTCATTCTGTTGTGTCCATTCCAACGGCCAGAACGCCCATTGTCAAAGTTCATCACAATTTTACAGACTTGGATTGTGATGTTTCGTTCAGGCATGGCTTAGGCGTCGAAAACACCAAATTTCTGAGGTAGGTAAAGTCCAACATTAATCACAACAGTGATTAACAGGTCTAAATTTAACTCATTTTTTATTGAAACCAATATTATTTGTGAAATTTCCTAAAAAAGGCGAAGGTTTTAATTGCTTCAAAATCTTTCAAATGCCAAAGTATAGTTTTTTAAGGTAAAAACACTGCTCAATTTGGCCGAAACAGACCAGCGTCTTTCAACAAAAAAAACTCACCTATTATGTTGCATAAAATTACTAGAACATGTCCAACAAATTGTTACACCGGTTGTTGAAAATTTATAGTGTTTAAAAGGTTGCAAATTCTAGAATACTATAGACTCGTAAACATTATTTTCTATGAATTTATAAATCGAGGTTTCACTGTACTATTTGTAACTGAGTTCTATTGGGCTAAAAGAACTCATTAGTTTTAATGTTTTTGTAAAAAAAACTTAACAAACGATCAAATGACATGAACATCCATTTGTAATTGTTTATTAGTTTTCTTAAAAATTTTAGTTTCCATTTTGAGCCTTCTTAAGCTAAAATTTCTCCATTTTACAAAATATTTTGTGAAAACGCTGTTTTCTATGGTTTTGTATTCGTATCAGGCAAAATTGTATTTAAAACAACTAACCTTAATTTTCGTTTTCGATAGTGGCTGCCAGCATTTAGGGAATTTGATACCATTATGTCGTTGTTGATAAAATTTCAATTATTTTGGCACTAAACACTGTATTTATCACAAAAACTAAGGGACGTGACGTCAGGTCAACATCATTTCATTGGTTGCTTTGACACTTGAGTTCTTTGACACCAAAGGCGGGAAATTTGAATATGCCAATTATTTTTTAATTTTTGCCTGTTTATGGTGATTTAGCTCGTCACTGAATCAATTAATAAAATTTCAGGTTTTGTATGGAGTTGCAACCGATCACACAATCATTTATTTTGTTGCTGAAGCGGTGGTCGGATTATTGCCGACTTCACGAACACATAACCAACTATGGGTTGGCTCTAATGGCGGTTTTTTTCCTCCAAACTGGTGGATTTCTCTTGTCTGTTAAAACAGTAAGGGCTTACAATCCAACACAATCGTTAATTATTGATGGTTGTTTAATAAAACCAAGTGATTATTTTTACTCATTTCAAATCGTAGGTTGGGAGACTCTAAACTACACAGTTCCTATCGAAAAAATGAAAGAGTTCGTTAAACCCTACACTGGAGGAGTGACACAATTGTTGCGTGAATTTTTTTATTACTATTCGAAGTTTGACTACGCCAATCAAGTGTGTTTGTGTTTTTTGTTAATTGTTTGTGGTTTACTTGGTTCTTGTAGGTGGTTTGTCCATTGTTGGGTAATACTATTCCGAAATTGTGTTTCAACGAAAGACCCCAGGAATTATTACCAATTGAAATGAAGAGTTATGTTCAGAGAATACAAAGTGAAAACGGGGAGCAATTCCAATTCCGTGGTTTGACTCCGTTTTGTGTCCAAGATCCGTTCGATTTGAGTCACAATTTAACGAAAGCTTGCCAAAATGGCACAATCACCAGATTGAAAGCTTTGTGTACTTTGACGTACGAGTTATTGGACTCTATTGAATAATATTTTAAGTGCCTGTGAGTGGCAAAATGTGATGTTTGTTTGGTGTATAGTTTTTAATAATGACGAAGTAAAGGCAAACATAGAATATATTTTCTCTTCACCTAACGTAATAAAAACATAAAAATATGTACATCGATTTATACAAATTTTGGAATACTGATGTCACAGGAAAGGGGTGTGCTAACACCTCACCTAATAATACTTAAAATTATATATACAAAGAATTAAATTAAAATAAATACATTATTGTCACCATTATTATCATGAGATTTGGGGCCAAATTCACATTTCCGGCTGCAAAATATTCAACAGACTGACATACGACCCGATAATAAACCCGACAAAGCCGAACAAAACAATCGCCAAATCTTTCCACAAGATCCAGTTATTTTTGCCTAATTTGTCGGGCCAGAAAGTGATAATTTCGATCAAAGGCGGGAAAATTAAAGCTAAAGCTGAGCTACTGAAAGCCCCAACCAGCGAAATAACAGCACCCAAATTCGGAATCGCGATGGCTAACGCAAACGTTACAAAAACTAGAATTGTTCGCGTTGCATGTTCGGCCAATCGTTTCGATTTATCCGAATGAAAATAATCCTTGACCCAAGGCCACACAATGTTAAAAGGAACGTAAAACTGGAGACTGTAGGAGAGGAAAATCGCCACTGCCATCATCAACCGGACCGATTGTGCCAACCTAAAAAAATATGTAATAGTTATAGCACTTATTTTTTGGCAACTTACAATTCATTTGGTGGCAATAAGAGAGTAACGCTCCCCAAAACCGCTTGATCCCCATATTTCAAGTAACCGAAAAAACCCACAGCTGTGTACAGGGTTGCCACTATTACCATTCCGGTGTTTAAAACTCCGGTCCAACCGCCGAAATCTTGCGGCGATTTCATGTTGTTTTCCAACGGTAAAATCTTCAACAAAATTTTTAGTTAGTTGGTTCAATATAGAGTTGATAAGGAAGGTATTGGAGTTTACTCAAGCAAAACTACACCTTTTTCAAATGTATTTCAGAAAAGGTCAACTGACGTAGCTGATATGAACAATTCATTGTGAAACTGAAAGTAGTTTCACAAAGAGAACTTTTGTGCAACTCCTTTTAGTAAATTTTTAGGAGTTGTATTGGCAGTGCTGTGCTGAGTGTCATCACTGTAATCTAGTGTGTGATCTGTCAACAGCGTCAAGTCGTTTATTGATAAAGCCTGGATAATTAACAAAATCAAGAGGAAATAGTTTGAACAGATTCTGATAAGTTAAACTGAACAAAAACAAACAACAAAAATATTATATTACACTCGTTTTATAAGACTTAATTGTGGCACTCATTCTATTGGAGCACTTCTGCGTCGTGCTCCAAAACTACTCGTGTCACAAAAGAACGTCTTATAAAACTCGTATAATAATATACTACAGACTGATCCAGAAATACTGAGTCTGTTGGCAACACTGGACTTCAATTTTTAAGGATACCAATGGAGTTCGCTTCCAGTTAACAACAATTTAACATTCTTGTGGGGTTGTACGTCAAATAATTGTCAAGAAAAATCGAATTCAGTTGCAATGTTGCAAATTACGAGCACAAATACTTTCAAATGCGTTGCAAACAGACTCAGTATTTCTGGATCAGTCTGTATTTTGTAACTTGTATTTCATTTTCAACTGTAGTTAGATGTAATTCAAAGTAGTAAGGATTTAAGAAAACATTATGAGTTATTAAAATTAAATACATAAGTTTTTTTTGAATAATATTTCATATTTTTCAAAAATAAATTAAAATAAGGCTTTTACGTAAGCCAGCAAAGAAACGTAATGAGAATATTTAATCAAGAACATAGATTTGATTCTTTATGGTATTTTCCGATTTTAAGTTTAAAAATCCAAAATGTCCGAAATTTTATAACTGAATTAAAAATTACACATTCTACATCTTTTTCTACTGTATTTGCGAAAGGGTAAAGTATATTTAATAAAATATTACTTCTAAATCTTTTTCAAATGTAGGAAAATAAATATTTCCAGTAAAGTAAAAAAAGAAATTAATAGTCTAATTGATATCGTTCAAAATTTTTAAGGTTTGACTGACTGTGAGACACTAAGAATAAATTGAAAAAATATTGAAACTAATTATCACCCAGAATTTAGCGTTTGCAGTTGCATACTTTATATTTTTCTCTCTGTATGTGATGTGTTTAGAATTTGTCTACAATTCTTTATAATTAAAATTAATTTAATTAATATTAGATCTGCTGGAAAAAATATTTTTCTATAGCAGTTGTTAAATTATTTCTTGGTCAACTCTTTTGAGTTGAGAATGTGTGAAATTTATTTTATTCAATTAAATTTACAGAATTCAACGTTAATTTAAAAGGATTAACAATAACTTTTTTCTCTTAAACTTAAAGTTCTTCTATAGAAACAATGTTGTATTATACGCGATGATAAAGACTTCGTCACTCTTGAACTTAGTCTTTTCACTTGTATATAAACAATCTCTTTATTATCTCCTATAATAAATAAACTTCCTATATTATTTTAAAACAAAGCAATGCTTAGACATTGTTCTGCTGTACAAAAAATCTCTAAAAAGGAATCACAAAAAATAATTTAAGTAAAAATTAAAAATTCAAGTAAAGGTAATTTTGGTACTAGCAATAGTTTTATTAAGAATTTTTTGCTCAAAATATTATTTAAGCATCATGATTTTAGAATAACACTACTAAAAATCATAAAATTTCGGTTAATATTTTTATATCTTCTATTTTATTTTAATACATACTATTAATATTTTTAATTAATTTTACTTAGAAGGACTCGTAGAAATTTTTTGAAAACATTCATATGCATAGAGAAATTTATATAGTATTTAATAGCAAACGCTGATTTCCGTGCGACTATTAGTTCTTGAAATATATTAGCTGTTTCAAAACTATAAAACCCCAACGTCGCATTTTCGCTTAAAATTAGTTGTTATATTCATTATATGTTTATATCTTATTTAAAAAAATAATTCGGTGAAATGAGACGTTCGCGTTTTTACAGTTTTGAAACAGCTTATAGTTAGTAAAAAACTTTTAGCAGATCACACTGTATATGATAAAAATTCCTTTAATTAATTAATTAATTCAACTAGAAATGTTTATTTTCCTCGGGTCAAAAGACACCCTGTATATTTCAGAAATGTTAATTGTAATTCAGATTAGTAAACTATTTAATTTCAGATATAAAATCTTGCACATAATTGCATTTTTTTCAGATAAGAATTTTGATTTAGGTTTTAAATTTAAAATTACAAAATATGTATTACCGAAAATCAAAGTTATGTTCTTGACTACAATTCCGTTTCTTTGCTTAGCGGACATGTAAAGCTCTATATTAGTACAACTATTTTGATTTTACTTTACTCTGTACATGTGGTGTTTTAGTAAATCTTTTGATAATTAATTCATATGCAATTTGATTTTTTGACTTACGACAAATGTTTTTCTTAAATCAAATCTAAAATTATGCATTACAATTTTCTGAAGTAGATACTATTAACTGAATTACAGTTGACCTTTTCTGAGATAAATGTTGCTAATCTGAATTAGCCGGAATCTGCATCTTTAGAGACTTCTTTGTTTAAGTTTATTTAAGTCCTTTGTCCGCTGAATACATATAGCATTTCAATAATAGGACGAAAACTTTTAAAAAGGTTTGAAAATTAACAAATGTTTGTAAAAAAAATAAATAAACAATTGTTAAGCTTCTCCGGTTAACAAACAGTTTTGCTTTTGTAAAATTAATGGAACTTGTCTTCAACTTAATTAAAAGTGACTTACCACACCAATGCCCTCAAAAGCATAAATCGCAGTCCCGAAATAAAGCGGCAATTGTGACCAACTCGAAAACGCTTGCACTGTCGAAGTATCAGGTAGGTCTTGAAGCATGTAGAAAAAAGTTATAACCAAACCGCTACAAGTCAAGATTGATGCAAAAAGTGACGCCGGAGTCAAATATTTCAAACTTTTAACAAAGTTAAGTAGAACCATAGGAATCAGAAGTATCACCAGATACCAGTGCACACTAATATCGAAAAAATAGTGCTTGATAACATCGTGGAGATTCGCAGCCACGAAGACAAAATAAACGCAACAGAAGCCCAACTGGGTGATGCACAAGAAAAGATTAATCAAAGTCCTGCAATCGAAACATTATTTGTGTGTTTTGAAATTACGAAAAAAGTTACTTTGCAATTTGACTGAAACGTTGCAATGGTTGTGGGCCCGTTTTGAACGCATTTTCAACAACTTCGTCGAAACTGAGTGCGGGTTTTTGCGTTCGTCGGCACAGTTCATGGGCGCAAGCCACCAGCATGTGCATGCAATGTGTGCAAATGAAACCCATGAACATGGTCCCGAACAGACCCACCACCCAGCCAGCGTTGCGGAAAGCGTCGGGCATTGCCAAAATTCCCGTTCCAATGTTGCCTTTCAGTAAGTGTATCATCGTGTCAAAGTTCGAAGTTGGGTGTTCCAGTTTTCGGTTGAGCGTTGGGTCTTCGGAAAAGTCTTCGCCCGATGCCGAGTCCAGGTCCAGGGAGACGTCGGGGGCGTCGCTGTCGAGTAAACGTTGCTTCTCGTCTTTGTCATTTTTCGATGATTTGGTGAGGAGTAGTTTGGAGTCCTGCAGTGGAGAGGTAATTGATTTGTTATTGGTAAAACTGTGATTGGTTATACCTTGAGATTCATTTTTTAAACACTTGTGGTATTATTAAACATATGGTGTGAAGGTGCGATTACATGTTTGACGAAAGTGCTATCTATTTACGTACTTACGATATCAGTGGTGGACTAGATAATATTTTTTTTTGTTTATTTTACTATAACGAATCAATTGATTAACAAAATGGTTAAATAATAACACCGCTTGAACCTGTCCGTGAAAAGAGAAATGCCAGTGAAATTGAAAGCATAACGTAAGACAACTTTCTTATCCTAAGTTTGAGGTCGCGCTATCTTTTTAATTATTGTTGTTTAGATAGCAAATGCCGTCGAATAGTCTCTAAGTTTTGCAAAGGATACAAAGTGTTTAACGGTTGCATTGAATTATGTTCATAATTTTTTAATAAGCTTAAACTTTTCATTTTTATGTAAAAGTGGGTGAGTAATTTCTTAATATCCGGAGTGAGTTTAGTAACGCATATAATTCATATCTTGTTAATGTCACTTTACTCATTTTTCAAAAAAAAACAGTTCGATTTGATTTTTATAAATGCTAACATTTTGAGACCATAGCACGGTTTATGATGTTATTGGTTTGAGTAATGATGTCATTTTTTTAATGGCAATCGAAAATTTTGTGTACTGTTCCTGACAGTACAGTACTTTATCTTCCTAGTAATAACAATAAAAAATACATACAAAAATTATCGTTTTGTTCCTTATTTTATAAGGGGGCGACAGTTCTTCTTAATTTTTTTTAACAATATAATTAGCATGAAAACACTTACTAAGAAACCTAAACAAAAAGAAATAAATAAAAAAATCATTCTGCTAAAATAAAATTCGATCATTAAAAATAAGGCACCTTGTGTAAAACTATATATAACTTTTTTATTTTATACTTTTTTCAATTTTATTTTTTTGATTGTTTCTAACTTACCGGAAAGGATTGTACTATCAAAATCAGTAGAGAAAAAAATCGGTTGCCATAATTAAAAATTACGTAATTTTTCAAAAACTCAAAAAAAATTACGTCATAAATTTTGAAATAATATCAAAGTGTAGAATTTATTAAAATAAATTCGACTCGTTCGAGGATTTTTTTGGAAAAAGACCCATAATAAAGATATCAATTTACTTCAAACTCACTGTATATTTTCTACTTCCACGTTTTATACGTTCCAAAAAATATTTTTCTCATTAATTGAGCAAAACAAACTAATTGTAACAACATCGTAACAATAGTATATTAAGTATCAAGAACGCTAAGGAGAGTTTACCAATCGAAGATAATTTTATCGTTGTCTGAGATCGGCTATCCTTAACGTTAGTGATGCTTATAGCGTTTTTTGCACGACTCTTAATTTTTTTTAAAGATTTATTAAATAATGTCAAAATAATTGTCAAGACAGCAGGTTATGGTTACCGGTTGCTACGTCCAAGGCGTCGACAAAATTACTTACCGACGCCTAATTTACTTACCGACACCTTTCGACGTAGTAACTAGTAAACACCACGTACTGTCTTGGAAACAAGCACAGTAAACAATCAAATAGAGCTCAGTCGTGCAAAAAAATACATTGGCTAACAAAAGCAAACGATTTTACTATAATTTTTACTCTTTGTTTCACATAAAATATAAATTCTCTCTAACTTTTACTATAAAAGCATTTACTTAACTTTATTCATACGGCTCATTATTTCTATGAACAGTTAATTCCTGCTTTGAAATGCTATGATTATATCCGGTAGGCATTTTAATATTACGTCACCTTAATCACTTTAATGATTTATTTGTCTTATTTTTTGTGTTAACAATAATTAAATAAATGCATTTTGTTTTTGTTATAATTAGGATTAGAACAATTATTATTTTATTTTAAACAATTTAAACAAGTTTAATATTAAAAAAATGTTGTTTTTTCCAGCGATTCAATTAAGGGATTAATTATAAAAACAGTATGCTATGTACTCGTATTTAGGAGATAAACTCTGGATCCGGTGCTCGTAATGATAACAAAAACGGATATTAAATTTCTGATAAGCAGCAATAAAACCTAATTGTGTTTTTGTGGCCAATTAATCAATTTATGAAACTGGGAATTAGTTACAGAAATTAAAAAAAACTCTTTACCAAGTGCCATAAAGTTTCTTTTATTTAAGAATATTCAGTCTTTACTCGATATTTAACTTGAAAATGGCGAACACAGCTTTTGTAATGCATATTTTTTTTTCAAATTTTTTCTAGAATTCCATTTAATCAATAGTTATTTACATTAGATGTGAGGTAGGTATAATTTACAGCGTGAAACTTAACATAAATAACGCACCAAACTTTTTGGCCGAAGATCGTTTTACGATTAACTCAAATCTATGCGTTCCACGTGATGGCGTTGATCAGAATCTTGCCAAAAAATAAAATGAAAATGACTTTATTTTTGAATACTAAGTAGATAAGTAAGAACGGTATCTTCTTTCATCTTTAATGAACATTTATCGTAAAGTATCTTTTTCTTCGGTGTCTCTAAAAGCCTAACATTTTCGTACCGTACTCGTGTGTGATATCCTGATATTGCACAAATACCTTCTAAAAATCAGATACTGTAGACGATAGCTGTCAAAAATTTGTAAACATGTCAGTTACAGTTGTCGAGGTCAAAAAATTAATTATTGTAAGCAGACTCACCCTGTATAATGAAAAATTAATTTCAGGAGTGAACATGGAGTTACTTTATGAATTTATACTGTGTGCTTTACGACTTTATACTGAATGTTTTACCTATTGTTATCTACAAAAGTAGTAAATTTTTCTATAAAAAATTGTTATCGTATATTTTTGTCCCAATTACACTGCGTCTTTCTGAATAATTAAAACAAAGTAGTTTTTTTAATATTATTTTAAAAAAATGAACAAACAATTGTGGCGGTAGCACCTAGAGGCTGTGTTTTATCAACATCAAACTAAAATAAATAGGAAATTATCAGCTATTCACTTGTATCTAGTAATATCCACAATATTGTGGACACAATGCATTTCTTATTTTTTAAATAATATGCCACTGATAATCATGTTAATACTTACCACGAATAATACAGTTTTACACAGAATAGGGGGAACAAAGTTTTGTTTAATTATTCACATTGGTAAACACAATATTACGTCTGTTTGTGGAACTTTTTCCCAATATCTTATTTTTCGTTATTTGAAGTGATTATTCAAGATAGGAAAAAAACCGACAACCAGTTGATTCTACTGGGTCAGTTTTTGGTCAAAACGAATTCTTTAACTTATCGAGAGGTTATCAAAATTTTTGATTTTACCTCGACCTTTTATTTAACAATTCATCGCGTCTTTTGATGACTTATTTTTTTAATTCTGGTTGTTATTGGTGTTATTACCACGTCCAAGCAGATTGGACATGCGGGTATATCCTTATTTACTCAACAGCTTTAATCGTCCCTGATTTGGTTTTCACAAAAATTTTCCAATCGTTAATGACTTGTTATTGTTAAAGAAAGTTTCCCCTCAGACAGGATGAAATAAAGTGTAAAAGAAGCGCTCACAATCTTATTATGAACCAGACGATAAAAAACATTTATCGAAAAGTAAATTTCCTCTCATGTTCTATCATTCCCAATGAATGGTAAAACATTTCCGATAATCTTTGTACAGATGAATTTTAACTAACAATTAATGTTAGTGGCATGACAAGAATTCGATGAAGATTCGGGTTATCATATTTTACTGAGCAATTAGGTGAAAAAATGGCATAAACTAAATTGATTATCCAACGAAAAAAATTAAAACGAGCCGCACGTGAATTGTTCCACATCTGTGTAAATATTTATCGCTTCGTTTATCAAAATTGGTGGCTCTTGCATGTTGTGTGTCAAATTCTTTTGAACCAGCACAAACAATGATAGCCGGTGGAAAGTTTCCATGTGATTAATCAAACTGACAAAGAACCGAATTTTACGAATTACACTTTTTCAAAAAAAAAATAAATAAATAAAAATCGAAAAATACTTACGTAGTATTCGCACGAATTGATGGCACCGTATTCCTTCTTCATCTTTCGAAAATTTCAACCACTGGTGTTGAGATATTAAGGGTCAGAGTAGTGGAGGACTACTGATTAAGTTGCCTGCTCGTCTCTTTTAAAATTGCTATTATTCAGCTGACCCTCACCCCACCAATAAATCGTATTTGTTTATAAACTTTATCGTTGAATAAAAAATCATTATTTGACAAGAACCAAACACGTGTGCTTTTCAATATCAAATGCAATAAAAATTTGCGCAAATCAACAGCATTCCAAAAGACGAAATATGACTCACGCCTGAAAATACTCTTTAAACACAAGCATTGATTTATGGGGGCGTTCCTTTGGAAAACTTAGATTTCTAATACGGGTCAGGGGGCGATTTTTTAATTAAAAAAATGTGTTCATTGGTGAGAAAAATAGGTGTTGACACTTGACCTTTAACGATATATTATCACCCAAATATTTAATTGCAAAATCGTATCCTTAACCTGTTCAACTGGTACTGTGATAAGGCCTGTTAGTGACAGCCTGCAGCCACCAATACATGTGATAAGTGCTCAAATGGTTTAAAAAGTGCAAAAAATACATATTTACAGTTCTAGTTCTCATGCGACATCTACGTGCAGCAACCATTTAAAAGTACATCATATTTACAGTGAGGGGCTGTAGCGGAGTCGCCGTTGACATATTCATCTCGTTAATTCAAAAGGCCACTAAAACAGACAAATGCTAGGTTTAAGTCTGTGACCTAGTTTCCAAAAGGGGGCACTTTTTTTTAATTTTCATAATATACAAGTGTCTAAGAGAACTAGTTAATATCAAATAAGCAATTCCTTACTTACTTTTGTACAAATCGCCAATTTTGTTTATACACAACTATTTAAAATTTTCGACTGACATAATAAAATATGACAGTTGACACAGCACTACCGAACAATTGGACTACGTTTTTTAACCGAAAATTATCGATTAATCGATACGTCGAAGTAATTAGCCATTCGTGCTTGCAAATACTTTACTTTTATTATCAAGTCAAATTGTATTGATTTCTAGAGTGAAATTATGACCAAAATAAGTCACTATTTGCAATTCGGACGAACAAACAATCGTTCGCACCTTTAGTAGTTGTTCGGTGCATGACAGCTGTTTTTGACGTCTGTTCACGTCATTATTTTTATCAACATAAACAACAGTTAATCCACATCGAGCTTATGAATTTGGGGCTGTTTAATCGCATGAACTTGAAAGTATACGTCCCCACGTTTTTTATTTTTCACTGATAGTTGAGTCTTGAAGGAAAGCGGCGAGAATAAGGGGATGTATTCAGAATGGACGTCTTTAAGTCTCATGCTTCAGAAGAACGGCGACGAAAACCAAAGTGTTTTAGAAAAGTTTGGTTTAGGGACGAGCAAAGAAGTGACTCTTGGCGTAGTAAGACAATTGGCGAGTAATTTGGGTATTAGTCAACCAGCAGAACCTAGTCCTCTAGTGACTGATAAAGAGGTGCAATGGTGTATGGAAGTACTGTGCTTTGGGCTGTCTTTACCCCTATCAGAACATGAGGCAATCAAAGATTGTGTTAATGTTTACTGTGAGTGGCTGTCAGCGTTACTGAGCCCCAAAGTTTGCGTTCCTCAGCCAATTGTTGAAGATCCGAATGTGTACGCGCGGAAGATTATCGCCCACCTTCACTATTTATTTATTCCAAGGAAAGGAGAAGGTAAGTAAAAAATTCTTATTTTGTGATTAATTTTAAACGTAATGTTGCTTTTACAAGACTGGCCTTTTTTATATCAGGATTTGGGTAGGTCTTTGTGTACCAACTACGGAGGATTAAAACCATATTCAAAATCACTCAAAAAGCAAAATAAAAAAATATAATATGCACTCTGGTCCATATTCTTAAATACGGTTCAAGATACAAAAAGTCAAATTATAATTAATTGGTAAGCTATTAACTAGTCATACTTATATTTTGTTAAAAAGAAAAAAATTGCTCTTTGAATCTCAAAATTTTATGTTTTTAGTCACCGGTTTTTAGACCGGTTTATAGAAATCTCAATTAAAATTTAATGCGTTGTTTAAAGTTATCATTAGTTCGTGATTGAGAGAGAGCATTTGGTTGATTCAATTTGGGCTCGTTATTAACTTAGATGCTTTTATTTTTAACAATAGTTAGATTTTAATTGAATAAACCGGCCTTTATTCTCTATTTTAGTATAAGACAAAAATGTGTATTCGTTCGTCATTTATTTAAAAATTCATTATGTAAAATATGTATAGTCAATCAATAATATAGTAGACGAAATTAAAGCATTACAAAGAAGGGAAAGTGCCCCCTTATTAAAAATAATAATAAATGTTGCGTGCAAATAACGAAACTAAAGAAAAAGAAAAACGTTGCAGTTTTGTGGGTGTACAGTTAAAAATCTACTCTTAAATTGGTTTGCAAAATAATTGCTATTTTGACAAAATGTTACAGTTTCAAGGATCATTATTACTACACCTTTTCCAGCTGTTCAGAATGAAACAAATTAATTTCAGAAAGGGTTAATTGTGTTTCAGAAAATAATAATTGAATTATAAATGATTTCTGATCCAGAAATCCATTCCATTGTCTCATAAATTTAAGACCGTTATTTAAATAAACCTATAAATCTAAACGATCGCTTTGGAATCAAAAACGAATCACACTTAACACTTAACTTGGGGCGGGTATTTAATAAATAATAAAACTGTAAGTTTTATTTAATAATTTTATTCGAACTCCGTTCGGGATAACAATAAGTGACAAACTGATTAAATTCTGTTCGAACATCGATAAATCCCCATTAACCAAACATAATCAGTTTAGCTGAAGACAAAAAGATATTAACAAAAAACATTGAAACAAAATAATATTAAATGACATTGTAAAACTAAATTCCCCTGCTCTATTATTTACCTAATAAATAAAACAATTTTCGTTAAAGTCGTCTAAAAGTTCGTTTAATTCTATACTATATCCATTAGTTTACAATAATTACACTGGTCTGTAAAAAATAACTTTTTATTCCATTGTCATGGATAAAATCGTATTTTATCCACTGTTTACTTCATAGTAAAATGGATTTTTATCGTCTAGTAAAATAAAGTTCACAATCATTGTTGTTCTTCTTTTTTTGACGATTTTTAATTCTTGAATTTTTTGACGTTTATAATTATCAATCAAAGTAATACAGTAAGCTTTCAGTAAGCACAGTAATAATTCATAAGCTGTTTCAAAACTATAAAAACGCCAACGTCGCATTTTATCAAATTATTTTTTTAAATAAGATTAATAAAATTGTAAAATAGTTATAAATGATTAGTGCATTAGTGCATGAATAATTTATAACAGCTAAACTTAAGATAAAATGCGACGTTGGCGTTGTTAGAGTTTTGAAACAGTTAATATATACCGTTCACGATTGTTTCAAATTCGGACTATCTATGAAAATCTGACATTTTATTTGGCAGTACTGTGAGTTGTCGTAAGAAATTTATTTTGGGTTATAATTGATGACAACCAAAGACTGCTGTCAGTTCGCTCGTTTTTTTAATAAATAATTGAATACGTTTTTATTGTTATTCTACTCATTATCATTAGTTAAAAAAGTCCGGTCTGTCTTTCTTGTATTCTTCAAAGCATCTTTTATACACCTTTCTTATCAACAGAAATTACTTTCGGCATTATAAATTAATAAGCAGTAGAACTGACAACACAGCGAATTTTTGACAAGAAAACGTCATAAAGACAGCACCTGACAGGATCTAAGGCCAATCTAACAAAAATATATCTACGCCTGCTGAGAGTTTAAAACAATCGTGAACGGATAATATACAGTTACGACTTAAATGGATTAAGGTTACGTTAACGCAAAAACGAATCACAACTAATATTGAATTTTGAGAAATTAAAAAGTAATTAAAAAATAATTATTTATTATGCAAAACGATAAATTTTGATTTTATCTTTGAGAGCGGCCTACGCCTCGAAGCTAAAATACTTAAAAAGATAATGGTGAATTTTATCGTTGTGTACAATACAAAATTTTATTCCCTAATCCATTCTTTAGATTGAGTTACTGAATTATTTTGATTCAGTAATTCAACAATGAAGAAAACGTCAAAAACAGAAAAAGCAACAATGGTTGCTGTGAACTTTATTTCTCTAGAGGATAAAATGTCATTTTACCATGAAGTAAACAGTGGATAAAATACGATTTTACACTAGATAGAATAAATATTCGTACAAACGAATGATTGCAAAATACTGAAAACAGCCATGGGAAGCAGCTCTACAGTGAAGATTTTATTTTGCTGAACATTGGCATCTCTATGGAACTGTTTGCAATGTATTGACATAGAGTTTCTAAAACTGAACATAGGCTAATACAATTAATAGTGTTATTAGCTATTTTAAAATTATTAAAAATGCCAACGTCGCATTTTACAAAATTTATTTTTTAAATAAGGTTAATAAAAGTGTAAAATAGTTATTTATGATTTGGTCTCACATTGAAAGTATAAATTACAATAGCTATTATTTTTTTAAAGTGCAAGAATAATTTATAACAGCTAATTTTGAGAGAAAATGGGACGTTGTGTTTTTATAGTTTGTAACACTAATGTGTGTTGTGCTATGTTCATTAAACGTTTAATATAATGATAATTTTATTTAAAGAATGATTTCATTACAGAGCAGCATTATTGGATTTGAATCATCGTAGATCAGTATAAAAAACAGAATTGACTTTTTAGTAGCAAATTATTTTTTCTAACAAAAAAAAACAGTTTTTTATAATCTGACTTCGTTACTGTTGTAATGTAGTCCTAGCTAATAATATTTTAATCCTCCGTGTTGTGTACTAGCTAGTTTTAAATAAAAAAATAATCGCTTATCTCTCATTTAGGAATTGATACAATCAACAGGCAAGCCGTTTTGTGTCACAGGGTGTTGCGCACTCTCCAGCAAATCGCTCACGAGTCAAAATTGCTCGAACGCGAGACTTGGGAAGCACTTCTTTTATTTTTACTCGCAATAAATGACACGTTACTATCACCACCAACAGTAAAAGACGACGTAGCTGACCAACTTTGCGAAAGAGTTTTAAGTGTTTTATTTGAGGTCCGTTAAATATTTATTTGTTTGGATTGTTTCGTCACTTATTGTTTTTGAAGATATGGCTCATAGCGTGCGCTCAATGTTTCCCTTCACCACCTCTCTGGAAAACTTTGAGAGAGTGTTGTATGAATTGGCGTCATCGAGTCGCACTAATCGAGCAATGGAATCGAGTCAATTTAGTTTTAACATCCAAAGTTTTGGCGTTCATGTACGGACCGGGTTTCCCTGAACTAAAAATCGGTAATCAATTATTTAGAAAAAATCGTTTTATTTAAATAAATTTTAGGCGATGACGATTTGATAACTCATGGTATGTCAAATGAGTGTATAGCTCAGAGTTGGTACCGTTTTTTGAACACAATCGGAAATCCGATTAGTTTGACTAAACCTGAAGTTATTAGCCAAACTCAGAAGTTTCTTCAATTTGCGATAAGCACAGACAATGTAAACGACCCCTGCCAACATCCCTGTCTTCAGGCCCTCCCTTTGATTTTTCTCAAAGCAATCAAGGGAATAGCTGGTCAAGTGGACGCATTTCTCGGTTTGTAACAACCAAATTGTTTCGTTCTGCCTTGCTAACAGTCTTCATTTGATAATCGATCACTGTTTTACGTTGGTTCAGGTGTAGCACAAGCTGTTTGGTGGGAAAATATGATAACAGGGGGCAGCACTGATAAGAGTAAAGAAGCCGCACCAAATCAAACTTCTGCTACTTATTCACCTAGTCCTACTCCTCCTACTCAACGCAGATTGGCAAAAAGTTTTAGTGTGGCACCGTCCTCTGTCTCTAAGGGTTAGATCTAGTCTGTGTTTTTAACAAACTAAACTAGTGGAAGCGATGATTGTAAAATTTTGTTCAGAAGTATTTTTTTTAAATAATCACACAGAAACAGATACTTCACTCTTTTCTCTATGCTTATTACGGATTACTATAATTGAGGATACGAGACGTCATACAAATAAAACGTCCTCTGTTCTATTACGCTCTAATAACGAATTTACAAAAACGGTTGCATTTAAGTAACGGTTAGTACAAGGCAAACAAAAAAATACAAGCAGATGGAGCATTAAATTCTCAATAGGGTGACAAAAACATAATTCAAAAAATTTATCGTAAACTAGATTTACAAAAAATTTAAAATTTGGATTCTTTTTTAAATTTAGTTTTTTGTTAATAGTTTATTTAGAATTTTAAAATTTTTTAAATAAAATAAAATAAAAAAATACAGTCGAGGAAAAAAAAATTAATTCGTACTGTTTCATTTAGACTCTCTCCAAGGATTTCTTTTGTTGCAACTATATTTAAGGAAGATAATTTGTCAATAGGACGGTATTAAAAGCAACTGGTGGATACGTTAAACAACCATTTGACAAAAATGAGGATTTCCATTATTAGGGGTTGTTACGTCTTAAAGTATAGTCAAATGTTGTTCCAATGAGTAAAGTGAAATTAATGTACCTAATTGCTAATTTAATCAAAGATGGTTATTTGAGCACATAAAAAACAATTTTGAAAAAAATCCACTTATCTACAATCAGATGTATAAAAGAATACATATTAATTGGTAAATAAACATCTTATAATACAGTTAGACAAGTCTTTTAAAATCATTATTACAAAAAATATAAGAATAAAATATTTTATAATAGTTTAAAATTTTGTTTTGGAAGTAAAAAAATATTTGAAAGTGTATAGTTCTAAACGAAATATTATGGAGCTTAACTTATCAGAAATTATTAAATGACGATACTTTATTTTCATCTCCAACAATGGAAACGTAAGAGATTTAATTTAAAAACTAAGAGCCGGTTTATAGAAAGCTTTACGAAAATTTAACATAAAAAAGTATAATAAAAGTTAACAACGCGAATATACCAATCAAAATGCTTCAATTTGGTCACCTGATAATTTAATCACACATTTAATTGCTGATTAAATTAATGACGCTCCTATAAACCGGTCTTTAATACACAGTCAGAGATAAAGGTGGTACAAAATACTTTATTGAAAACAATATAAAAAAATTACTATTATTACTTATAAATTTGTGCATCGTCCCATTTTTATCAAAACGCGCTGCAAATACAGTTACACACAGGATGCTCAAAAGCTGGCGCACCAACTCAGTGGTACACTGTTGAGAAGCATGTGTAGATCACGGAAAAAATTTTGAAACGATTCCTAAAAACATATTTTAAAAAATATGGAGCTACAAACTTATTTTGTAAACTTCTTCAGTTTTCATTATTTTTTAATGGTTTTATGTTTCACACTAAGTAATCGTTCCCTAACACAACAATGAATAATTATTTTTAAATTTCCTATCAGACTTTAGCAGATTTTTTAATTAAAAAAAAAAATAAAATTCATCAAAAAAATCACAATTCGTAGATGTGTCAACATTGAGAATTATTTCCTAGGAAACCGTTTTAAAAATAATTTATTTTTATTGTTGATCAAGTTCTATTGCGATTACGACTGTTAGACAACGTTGCCACATATCTTTTAATTTAAATTCGTTATTTATCAATAACTTTAATACAAAGACTTTTTTTAGTATTTCTACCTTTATAGGTAAGCAATTCTCTACCACACTCCAATGAGTTGGTGCGCCAGTTTTTGAGCACCCGGTATAAAAAAGTGTAAGGAACAAAGTTCAGTGATTTAGGTGTAATAAATTAATTTCCCGATAGACATACGGTTGAAGACTTTTTTAAAGGACATATTAATTCTCTACAACTTTCTTTCTAACATTTTTCTTGAATAATAGGGTTTTTGCTGGAGACTTTTCGAAGCGAGATTTCTCGAAAAATCGAACTTTATTCTCGAGGAGAAAAAAGTTATACCAATGTTTTAAAGTTATAGTAGAGCTTAAAAAAACAACTTGCTTCACTGAATATTTATGATTTCTGAGGTATGGTTGGTTTTAGCGAATAAGTTTAAATTCAGAAAATTTAACAGTGTCAAATTTTACCATCAAAAATTGTAAATAAATATGAGTTTGCGGTTAGCTTCTCAAAACCTATTACGTTGCTTTAAAGCAATTGAATTAAAATCTAAAAAAATAGCCACAGAAAAAAAAGGAAAAAATTTTGAAAAACTTTTTTGTCTAAGATACAACCGGATATCATTTCCTCAAATGTCACCGAGTATTAGGTCTGTAATCAAACATAGAGAGTTCAAAACAATACATTGTTTGTATTTTTTTGTCAATTTTTCCGAAATGTAGCTTGCACACTCTATTCTAAGAAATATTTGAATCAAGCAAGTTGATTTTTGATTTCTCTCGATCGCTACTGCCTTTACTCATGTTTTTAATTTTAATTGTGTGCCGAACGATCAAATAATTTTGTTAGTTTTGGTTATGTTGTTAAAAAATATGATTTAAATTTTAATTTAAACAAAATGGAATGAATAACAATAGTGTTGCTTAATTAGCGTTATTTTATTTTGCATTTATTTGACTAACAATTTTGATTTTTTTTAGTTGTATAAATTTCTCGAAAATTTCCAGCCGAGAATTCTCACCGTATTTGCAGCGTTTTGAAAAATATGAAAATTTTACTTGTCAGTTTTTCTCAGCTTATTAAGAATGCATAGTTCAACATTTCGGAATGTTATTGTTTTACAAATAATTAGTGAATTGTTTGAATTTAATTTAATTTAAAACGATTTTGTGTTTCGTTTCGTCTCCTAATCTAGTCTTCTGTAACACAAGTACTTGTGAATTTTTCTCATTTTTTTACAATTCCTTGTAATAAATGTTAATTAATGAAATTCTGAAACAAGTAAATTTCACCAAGTGATGGAAGATTTTCAATCATCGTTTTCACGCGAGTGTGTTTATTTTGTGTGTGATTGATTTGGGGTTGTAGGTATTCCGAAATCGTCTCTGATCGGTTTGACGACAAGTCGGAGTTCGGTTGTTGCGACCGCTTCGGCCCCAAATTCGGGACCTTCGTCAGCTTCGAGCGCTTCTTGTATGTGATTTTTTTCAATTTGGTTTGCTTTTCTAGAGTTTTATTACAGCTTTAACGTCTTTTGGTGTTGAAACACGCAACCCCTTAGCGCCAGGAAGGCCCCGATGTAACAGTATTTTGCATTTATTTGGCGAGTGGTTATTTGAAGCTGCTTTTCTCGGTTGCGATTTACACAACCGTAAGAATTAAAATCGCAGTTATAAATCAATTATTTTTGTTTAAATTAGGACAAACACACGACCAAAATAAAAGACCCAGTTCGGTTTTGATGGAGAGTTATTCGCAACCGAGTTCAATCAGTGACATTCCTAGCTTGACCATAGATAAGTATGAAGGTGGCAAGGCTGAAGCTTTGGGTACGCTTTGTCGAATTATGTGTGCGAAAAAAACCGGCGAGGAAATACTTCCCGTGTATTTAGCTCGGTTTTATCTCGCTGTACAACAAGGGTTGAAAGCACCAAATCGCGAGTGTGGCGAAACCATGGTTGCAATATTAATGAACTCATCAGATTTATTCCGACTTGATTTAGACGGGATTCGAGTCCTTATCCCTGTTTTTATAACAGCGCTTGAGATTGTTTTACCAGACAAAGATTTGAAATTAAATTCGAATGTTTCAAAAATTGAATTAAGAAGAGCTTCCATCCATTTATTGTCATCAATGTTGGTTTTGCCGCTACATTTTCAGAACGTTGTGATTAAGGAATTGATAAGTTCAGGTAATTTTTTGGTAGTACCTCCGCTACCGGCAATGGCAAACAATGTTTTTTATTTTGCCAATTACAACAAAACTATTCGAAAATATGGAACTATTTTAACGTAAACCTGTGTAAAGTGATCCAGGGATTCGATAAGCGTTGAGAAAATCGTCAAGTTCGTTATAGTTTTCAAGTTATCAATACATACGAATTTTATCTATTTTTGTTTTTGTTAGCAATTTTTTTCGAAAACTATTAATCGTAGGACATAGAATAGATAATTAAAATAATTTTCCAAAAATAACAGTGAGTTTGCGCGTCACAAATCTTATAAACTTCGTTACATTATAAGCTTCTTACTCGATTTTTTACTGGCTAGATTAACACGTTGTTGAGAGAAAAACGTTGTAACATATGAATCATATGATATAAGTGCAGGGTTTTAGGGAATGGCTTAGCAATAATTCGTATGTGAATTTGTCAGAATCAGACAAATTAAAAACCCTTATATCATTTTTCCAAAAAGTGCGTACTTTCTTCAGTAATTTTTGTTAACCTATCGGTTGAGAGCCACTGTGTGGCTTATAATAGTTTATCAGCAGTTAATTGTTTTTATTAAACATAATTAAACGGAGCATGGCCGTTTTGAGAATTTTTCAAAATTGTGTCTAACATGATCATTTGTGTGGGGAGTTTGAATGATCATTTGTGTGGGGAGTTTGAATCCCAGTCCTGGCCAAAAAAATTGATTTTTTTTCGTAAAATTTAATAGCAAAACACAAATTGAAATAGAAGAATAGCACAGTGAACCAAGAAGTTAATTCACCTCTGCTGTTTTGTCAATAATATTTTTATAATTCTAGTTCAGAGGTTCTCAAAATTTGGAACTTTGGGAAAATTATGGGAAAATTTGGGAAAATTATGCATTTTTGATTTACATAAATTTTGCTTAATCGGTTTGTCTTGCCATTCTCTATTTGCCTTTAAATTTTTGCTAAACCATTCCCTAACACGCTGTATAAAAAAGTGTTGCACAAACTCACTAATAAACAAAAGATATTAAGTTGAATAGTTTCGGAGTTATTACCTGATAAATGTACCGGAAATCGACGACCAAAATCTCGACAATAATAGAACTGATTTTTTAAAATCGAACCTGTTGAGTATTTCTTGCACTTTTAGGAGTACCAGATGGTTCTAAAGGCATAGAAAAGTGCATAAAACTTTTGCTATAACAAGTTTTTAACACACAGGTTTTTAATTTGAATGTAAATCAAAATGACCGCCATAATTTAATTACATAGTAATCTGTTATGTTAATCATTTTCAAAAATTATAGGCGTTAAAACTGATGCAGCATTTGAGACATTTCGTGTTAGATTTTTCCCTTTTTTTTCCTTTCATACTTTGTAGATGTACTCGTAATCAGTTAATTACTAAAAAAGTATTTAATACTAAAATAGGTATACTGTTTTTAAGAACAGATTTACATTTAATTTCTTCATTGGCTTTACTGTTACATTTTGATTAGCTGCAATGATACTTTTTTAAACTTATTTATTAGCTGTTTAAAAACTGTAAAAGTGCCAACGTCGCATTTTACTGAATAATTTTTTTAAATAAGATTGTTTAAATTGTAAAATACTAGCTATTAATGATCTTTTTTTCAAAGTATAAATTACGTTAGCTAGTATTTTTTTTGAAGTACATGAGTAATTTATAACCGCTAATATTGAGAGAAAATGCGATGTTGCCGTTTTTATAGTTTCAAAACAGCTAATAGTAATTATTTATGGTAAAAAATTCAAATTTATTGTTTTATTCTTGTTATAAGTAAATAATTTGTTATATTCTTTACCTATAGCGTTACAATATTTACGAAATTTTTGAGTTTCATTTAGTTTACTCCGAGTTTACTCACTATATTTGCTGCTTCAAAACTATGAAAACGCAAACTTCATATTTTACCGAATATTTTTTTTTAAATAAGATCGATAAAATTGTAAAATACTTAGTTATTAATGAATAGATCTTATTTTTATTTTTTTTTTTTTGATGTGAATGAATAATTTACAACAGCTAATTTTAAGAGAAAATACGATGTTGACGTTTTTATAATTTTGAAGCAACTAATAGGTTCCTATAACACAGACCTATAATTACAATTACATGCTTTATTTAATTACAGTATAAACTGATTATTCTCAATTCTGCCTAGAATTTGCTGGAACAAATTCTAAATGTAAAATCACTTGTTGATTACTATGGTATAGGTTAAAATGCTCTTCGATGATTAGTTTTTATTAATAATTAATTTGCCCCATTGCTGGTAGCGAAGGCATTTCCCAATTTTTTCGAATAGTTTTTTCACAAAATCATTTAGGTTTCTCAGAGCGTCCTGTAACTTTCGCTCAACTCAAACCACGATTGATGAATCTCGTCATGAATGCACTTCAGATTGAGACCGACCCTCAAAATACTCATATGTTACTTGGAAGTCTGTTTTTATGTGTTCAAGATTCGTCGATTTATGAGAAAGTCGAACAAGTGACACAACCACCGACTGATACTTCCTCGAATTTGCTAAGTTCAGGTATTTGATAATAATAAGTGAAGCTTTGTGTTTGTCTATTATTTCCCCGTTTGTATTGTTTTTTTTTGCTTGTTTGTGCTTATGTAGCGTCCGACACTGCCAGTACCATGAGCATGGCTAGCAGTTATGACCGTTCCACTTCACCTGAACACTTTGGTCCTGTTGATTCGTATGATTTAATGCCGATAGGTATCACGTTTCACGAAATTTAAACAATCGGAAAATAATAAATTAAATTTTTGGTTGTAGATTCGGCACATGCCTTGTTTGTTAGGGCGACTTATTTGGTATGTCATCGATTGATCAGTTCGTGGAAAACAGATCTGAATGTTTCTCTGGCGGCACTTGAACTGCTCTCAGGACTCGCCAGAATACACATCAAAGAGTCGGGTAAGTAAACTATCGAAAAAAATTGCACAGCTTAAAAAATATTGTTTTTGAGCAGCTAGGAAGCTAACAGGTAATTCGTATTAATATTCCATTTAGTTCTGGAGCAAGGCTCTATTCTTATGTAAAATTATTATTTGTTTTTGATGTAAAAATGCTTCCACTAAGAAAAAAACTAAAACGAATATTGCAATAAGCGCTCGAACTGGAAATCGCGACATATTTCCATTAACTTCTTTGATTTGCAAACATTTTGAGGATCAAAAATTGTATATTTTTTTAAATAGGAATTATAGTTGGCTATCACATTTTCGAAAAGCTCATTTTTTTCTGAACTGAATACAATATAAACTCAGTTTGATATTTTTATATATTTTGATAATAATATATTTAAAATATTTGAAAGTAGTTGGCCATGGAAAATTCGTTTTAATAAAAGGTGTGAATAATCTAGAAATTTTGTGAACAGTTATTAAAATAAAAAAATGTGACATTATCAAAATAAGCTATGTTGAAGTTATTTTTAATTGAACAAGTATACGATCGTCGCAAATTTTAATTTCATTAAAAATGTGTAGAAAATTGAAAACGATGTGCCACTACCATTTGATAACATATTTTATGATTTAGTGAAATGCAATGGAAATGACGTTGGGATTTGATTTTGGTGTTTGGATTGACATTTTTTGTAAAATAAAATTTTATTGACAGGAAATCATACAATTAATAAGATTTTGTTTGCCGACATTTCATGTTTAAGTAGAAAATAAAATGACAACGTAAGCATGCCATTTTAAAACTAAAAACTTATAATTTTTATTAATCGCAAAACTTACAACTAATAATAACTTATTATGCTGTTTTTGAATGAATTAGTGTATAGGAAATCATCAAATTATAAATACTTGTTGGGCAATATGTTTTTCATGGTTTTAATTGATAATTCAAAATTTTTTCATGGCCTACTATAAAAAAGGCGAAATGTTAATTTTTTTTAATATTTAAAAATACTGTATTACAAAAATAGACATTAAATGAAAAAAATAAGATTTTCAAAAATATCACAGCCGCCAATGATTCCTATTGTAAAAAATAAAACTTTATGTTATTACAGCTAAATTGCTGATAGTATTATTAAATTCTCTGTAAAAAAGTGTACACAGGGTGGTCCAACTCAGCTCCCGTCTTCTGTAGCTCAGTTATTAGTAAAGTTGGTCTTTTGATATTTTGTAGAAATGTAGAACGTACTTCAAGAATAGATTTCTTATTATACAAAGCGTCCCAAAAAATTAAGTCGTCATAATGATATTTTTAATGGCATGCTATTATTTTTTAGTGCTCATTAGGATGCTTCTCTAGCTTCTTATATGTCCCTAAAGGTTTTTTTAAATCGGTTTAGGGATTACTGTTGAAAACACCTTTAGTTTTAAAAATTAATAAAAAAATATTATAAGGTACGTAACGAACAAGATCTAACAGACTTAAGTCTGATTGATTTGATTTGCTACAGGGTGTTTACAGTTTACTTTCAATTTTTTTAAACTTTAGAGCTTTTTATTTTGTTTATTTCAAATGGCAACCCCTGTTTACTTTTATCCCATTCGATGGGGAATTGGAAAATTAACGTTTTTTCTTATAACAACTCTAACGTAAATCTTAACAAATTCCGGGTTATTTGATCAAAACCTGTTTTGTCAAGTATTTAATTGAATACATATCAACACATGTTTTTGTTATCACAACCCTGTTGCAAATCTTAACACATTGTGAGTTATTTGCTAAAAGCTCATTCTGTCAATGAAAAATGACATTAATAATTAAAAGTCGAACATGGTTAAGGTTTTTAGCAAATAACTCCGAATGTGTTAGGATTTACGTTAGGGTTGTAATAAGAAAAAATGTTCATTTTTAATTTTGCATGAAACGATATAAAAATAAACAGGGGTTACCATTTCAAATAAGCAAAATAAAAAGCTCTAAAGTTTAAAAATAAATTGTAAACACCCTATAGTAATTCAGATCAGTCAAACTTAATTATTTATTAAGTCTGTTAGACCGTGTTCAAGGTGTACGTACTAATAATGTCATCAAGAAAGCACCGTCTCTATTTTTTATTACTTTTTAAAACTAAAAGTATATATCCTATTTTTCTGGTTTTTATTTTTTTCAACAGTAATCTCTAAACCGATTAAAAAAAACTTTAAGGTCATGTAAGAAACTAGAAAGGTATTAATGAGCACTAAAAAATAATAACAAGCCATTACAAAAATTTATTACTATAAAGTCATACTTATTTGGGACACTCTGTATAATCACAAATATTTTCCTGAAATACGTCCTAAAGTAACGTCTACAAAATGTCAAAAGTCCAACTTTACTAATACCTGAGCTACAGAAGAAGGGAGCTAAGCTGGGCCACACTGTATTTGTTCAAGTGTATATCTTTTATAACAAGGAAGATTTGAATTTTTTAACGATAGCGGGATGCGGTTTTGTTCAAAAAAATTTTTTTTAAACGTACCCGGGAATGTGTCACTTGTTTTTCTCTAAACCTCTTACTTTCGGAGATCCCCTATCCGGACATTTGAAATGCAGCACCTTGTATTTTAATGAGCCATAAACGACTCCTCCTCATAGGCGTTAATAAACGTATTATAAACGATTATAAACGCAAAGTATAAAAATCAATTAATGTTGGTTAAAATATATCAATACACAATAAAATACATAAATCGCTTGAAATTGGTAAAAGTTACATAAAAAATTCTAGTGAGTTTTTACTACTCCTTTGTCGCAAAATACATTAAATTAAACCGAATCGTGTATTTTGTAGGAAGCATTACTAAAATTATTTTGAAAATTTTGCTGTCAGGTTGCATTATTCTTGGAATGACTGTAAAATAGGCACAAAAAGCTACAAAATTTTTACATTTTACTTGTAAAAACTTTTGTCAGAAATAAAGCTAGTTGTGTATGCTTACGTACATTCATTAAAAATTAGTTTCCTAAAACAACTTTTTCATAAATTTTACGTGATAATCAGTTTTCAGGAGGTATACCTGCTCCCCTGACCAGATAATAATTATTAAAACTGATCAAAAAAAATTAGAGATACTATTGAATTTTAAAGAAAATCTACAGAAGCAGTAAACATAATACCATTAGTGTTTTTCTATTAAACTTATTTTTTATCGTTTAGACTTATAATGGTTTAACATCCTCCAGTAAAAATTATCACTCTTATTAAAATCATGCAGATGAATGTATTAAAATACCTATACCCTAACTTTTTTCGTAGTTTATTTGTCTAGTTTTGGAAATTAGTTCAATAAATAATTTCTAGACGCGATGGAGTGCAAAAGGGCCGTAAAGTGGCTTTGCGACTACATCGTTTCGCAATGTTCTCGCCCTCCACCAGCCCACTCCAAAGACCTGCACTCCACCATCGTGGCCGCCTTCCAATGTTGTTCCGTCTGGCTCCTGGAACACCCTTATTTACTCCGCGACAAAGACTGTCTTACCACAGTCCTTGAAGTGGCAGAATTGGGCGTTTCAGGCACTAAATCAATCGGAAAACCTGGCGAAAACATAAAAATGAAAGAACAAAAAGAACTCAAACCGGCTTCGATGCGTGTGCGAGACGCTGCGGAAAATCTCCTCACTTGTATTTTAGAACAAGTTGGGTATTTCCCCAATGAATGCGGCCCAGAATCAATTTCATCGCTTCTTGACGAACTTGCTTTGTTGCAACATTGCAATTCGTGGCCCACCAATTGCACGGATCAAGCTGTTGCTGTTGAACGTTTTAGGTATGTATTTAAAAATGACTTGTAAAAGTATAAAGTTGCAAGCGACGATGACATTTCAAGCCAAAAACGCGCACTTTTAAAACTGAAAACGAAAGTTCTTATAAATTTTTTTCACTTGAATTAAAAATAAAAATAATGAGCTAAAATTCTATTTTTGCAATTATTTCAAAAACTATAAGAGATAGACATAGAAGATGTTAATAAAAGTCTACATAAAAAATGATGTTCTTTTTATTGCCGCTTAAAAAACAGGGTTATTCCATTTGAAAAAACTGTTTTATATGAACCCTTGCAAGTAAAAATTTGTAAAAAAAAGACATACGTCACAAACTATGACGGATAAGTAAATACAATGTGTTTTTAAATTATTTTCATCTAGTTAACTTTGACAATGGTGACAATTCTCTGTCAATAAATGTCAAAACGGTCAGTTGTGAAATTCACAAATTGTCAATTAATTAATTTTAAAAATTTCGATAAAATGCAACTAAATTGTTATACCTCATTCTTTTTTTAAATCAATTGTCAGTGTCAAACATTTTGAAATAATGTTGGCACCCTGGGACATTGCAATAGGAACAAAGCCTGGACGACTGATTAATTTTAAATGGAGTTGCCAACGTTAAAACAATTCGACGATTGATTTTAATTATGGATGGACTTTACATTGTGCAAGTTTACAGCAACACAACACAACGAAGTTTATTTCCGAATTGGAGACTAAATAAATAGAGAAGGTAATATTCGGTGTCTAAATGCCTGTCATTAATTGTATAAAGCGGCATTTCTGATTTTACATGGAAAATTTACAGACGACTAGATGAGAATCATTTAGAAACACATTGTATATTAACAACTATATCCCATTTCAGTTCATAGAAGAATTTTGGAGCAGCGCATTTGAATTTTTTGGAGTGAAATGAAGCACAAATTAAAAGTTTCTGATGGATTTTCTTGACTCAAAACGTGTCGCTGGGATTTAGTTTAACACAAAATTCTTTTCTTTTACAGAAACTCACAGTTTATGCTATATTTTTCACTCCGAAAAATTCAAATGCGCTGTTTCAATTCTACTATGAACTGAAATGGGATATAGGGTACATTTTACTCAGTTTCAAGAGGCGAATTCAAAAATGCAATAAAAATAGGTGGTTACTATTTAAAATTTGAAAGTTGGCGCTAATTTCTCGTAGTTCGGAAAGCCATTTTGAAAATAATTTTGTTGGGAGTTAAAATGGTCGATTTGGATAGTATTCAAAATCTTAAAGCTCTAACTATATTAGAAGTTTCTAATGTAGGCCCTAAAAGAATCAGCCTGTATAATGCTGATGATTTTGACATAACGTTTTAATTTTTTTTGTTGATAACAAACTAAACAGTCAATTTTTTTTAATTTATCTATTTACTTATTTTTATTTATGAGTAGTATAAAGTTACGCAATATCTTGATAATTAAAAAACTTTTTCTAGATTTTTTCACTATTCGTTACTATTTGGCAAAAGTTATCATTCCCCAAGTTTATTTGTATAAGTTAAGGCTCACACTGTATTGCATTTAAAAAAATAAAGTTAATATTAAAAAAGATATTTGTCCAAGGAGCAGTACGTAGAAGGCAAATTAAAATGAAATTAACTCGACATTAAGTTGCCATTTAGTAATCATAGTAACTTCACCATGAAACATTTGTTGTTGGGTTTTATAGAGGAGATTTAAACATCGGCTACGAATATTAAACTTTTAGAGTTTTGTTATTCATGCCATGAAGTAAAGGACTAGGCACATTTATGGGAATTTAAGAGCCACATCCAAATTGAATAATTTTTATATCAAAAATACCTTTCACTTGAGGTATCATAAAGGAGTTGTTTGTACTACAAAGGGGTTGGACACTAAAAGGTGTTCCCCTGAAAATAAAAATGGACCTTTCTCAGGATTTTCTAATTTTCTAGATATTTATTAGGGTGCCTCGTTTTAAAAAAATCACCCTGTATAATAGGACCTGTTAAGAAAGAATTGTTTTTTTTTCGTTTCGTTTTGTTTCATCGAGAACATATTATGATGCCGTACTCTGCACATACGTATACTACAGGGCGTTCCATCTAGACCCCACATTAAGTATTGGTAGGTTGGTAGATCTAATAAAGACAGTCATCTGATAATTTGTATACAACCATAATCTCTTAGGTCTTGCTCTATAAAAATATTTTCAAGATGGTGACACTTTCGGTTATACAGGAAGTCGCTATCAACTTTCTTATTTTAAATGGAAACATATTTTTTTCACTGCGTGTTAGGATAAGTTGAGTTATTTTAAGGCAGTTTTTATCAGCTTTTTCTATACCTACGTTTAACCGTTTTCGAGATATTTAAAATTTTTGGAAATTTTTGGATTTGCACCTGTTACTTAAAAAATCAATAACCTCTTAGTTTTAGAGATTCCGAAATCATATTTAAAGAATGAAAAAGAAAGCTCATATCTGTTCTCCAGTGTGTTCAAAACTTTGAACAGAAGTTAATAATCCTAAAAATTTTAAGATAAAGTTTGAACAATTTCAAGTACCCATAACTTAATTTTTTGAAATGGGATGTCCTAATTTTTATTTAACTAGATGGAGGAGAATTTTTTCTGCATCGTTTCTTAATCACAACAAGATGTTATTGAAACGCGAAAACTATTAAACGTAAGTATAGGGAATGTTAATACAGATCGATACAGAATTAAATTCTCTACGATTTAATGAAATAAAACTTGCGGCATTTCATTTGAAAAAATTGAGTAATAGGTTCTTAATAGGGGTTTGTTATTCTTTTTAGAAATTTGAAAACACCAAAGGAAAGATCTAGGCTTCCTCTTCCGAATGAGCTAAAAAATATTTCCAAATTTTTAAAAATGGCAGAGTTATCGATATTTGAACTGGAAGGTGCAAATAAAAAAAAATTTAAAAACCCTACATATTCCCTAAACGGCGAAATTTGGGTATAGGGGAAGCTTATGAAAACTACTTTAAAATAACTCTAGTATTCAAAAAACGCATTAAAAAATATAGCTTTCCATTTAAAATAAGGAAGTTGATAGCGACTTCCGGTGTAACTGAAAGTGTCACCATGTTGAAAATATTTTCATTCATTCATTCATTTTCATTCATATTTTCATTCATAACTACCAATACTTCTAATGTGGGGTTTAGATGGAAAACCCTGTATAATATCAAACACCATGTGACCAAAATCTATATTGCCGTATTAGAATAAATTGGGTAAAAGTGAAATAAACACAAATTTTGCGTTTTTCAGTATTTCGATAGCATGGTATTACTAAGTGTGGCTACAGGTAAATAAAGCTGCACTTCGATTTTTATCAACTCGGTACATTCCTGTTTTATCATTTCAGTTTGCAAGATCTTGCGCGTTTACACAGAAGCAACTTTATGGGAATTTAGTTTATTTTAGTCTAGTCGATTTCGTTTTTATTTATTAATTTAATTCCTTAGGTATTTTGTGACTGAGGGCTCGGTCATGTTGGCTCTACTCGAAGAACCGTTGGGGAATGACCAAGACCCGCAACCGACAGTCACGATTTTAATACGAGGGCCATTCGGACGTCATGCCTGGACCATGCAATTGAGGCATTTGCCGAGGCATAGAGCAGGCATGAAATCACATGCCTCAAACACTGGACGTCCTGTTGTCATGCACGAAACACCCGTTTGTCCGCAAGTCAAACAAAAGTATTTCCCCGACAGTGTTGAGAGAGTCACGCAGTGCAAAGTGTAGGGGAACCCCCAATTTTTTTTAATTAAGTAAATTAATTAAATTTGTTAAAGTGATCAGTCAATTCCGCCGCTTGATTCGGTCATAGCCCAAGACGAGGAAACAAACAAACTGGTCCAATTAATCGAGCGACAGACGACAGTTGAGGCAAATCTAGCCGCCTCACAATCGAATTGTGTGCCACAAGAGTGTACACCGCCTCCTGTTTGTCACGATTTTCAGACTTCTAGGTTGTTTTTGTCGCATTTCGGGTTATTGTCCCTCGGTGATGAGGAAAAAGCGGATGGGGCCCCGACTTTGACGGCTTTGGATAGCAGTTCGGTTGATTTTTGTAAGGATTTGTCTGTTTTGGATCATTTGAGTCCGAGGACTTGTGATACCGTTCATATTTTCTACGTCAAGTCGCAACAAGTTGACGCAAATGATATTGTGAATAATGTGAGGGAGCAAAGTGGGATTTCGGCCTACTTTTTTGAGTTTATTCACACTTTGGGATGGCCTGTTGAGGTGAACAAACACCCAGGTAAGAATTTAGCTCATTTTTTCCATTAAGCTGGTGACATTAATGATAGGGTAATACAGAATTATGTAGAATATTATTTGTTTTCGGGCCGGTTGTTGCGCTTTTTGAAACCGGGTGTATCAGAAATACGTCTGTTAATTTTACCCCGCAATAAAACTCATCAAGTACAACAACTTTTCTATATAACATTTTTCAATATTCTTATTTATAATTATTAGGGTTTTCCTAGGCTCCTGTTAGAGCCAGTTAGTAATAATAGGAATTCTAGTAATAATAAGTTTGTATTCATAGCGACAATTTTCATTGTCGTTTTAAATTGTTCAAATTGTCCGTTTCTATCACAACGAAAATAGTTCGATACTTTTATTTTTGTACCCACAGGCTACCCGCCACGTTTCAATGTGTTAACTTTTCCAAATTTTAAGTAAGTTGTCGAAATTTTTATTGAAAAATCACAAACAAAAAAAAAGGTTTTATTTAATGAACTCTGTTACGTGTTAACACACGTATTTTTGATACACCCTGTATTGTGTAAAGTTTTACACTCAGGCACTTCACCTTTTAGGAGAGAAAAAAAAAAGAAATAAATATAATATTGCACTGACAAAAAATCGTCGTTAAATAATGGTTAAACTAAGCAAAAGTAAAAAAACACACCAAACAAGTAAACATTTTACAAATTGGTCAAAATTTACAAAGAGGTGAAAAGTGCAAAACATGAAGAACATCTTGTGGAAGCTTGTTAGTTTTGGATTTTTTTACCAGAATTACTAAAAAGTTAACAACATAAAAAAAATAACTCATTTTAAAGCATATTTTTGCTGAGTTAATAAAAATCTTTGAAATAAGATATTGTCATTATAATGTAACAGGAAACTGCGAATTATTAGTAAACCAAATTGTTGGCAGAAACTATTTTTTTAATAAGACCACTTATATTTTAATTAATTTTAAATTTTAAATCAAATTTACGATGTATTTTTTTCCACTTGATCCATCGCTTAAAGCAAGGAGAGTTAATTTTACTGTAGTTTTGGAATTTTTAGTATTCATCTAACGAAAAAAAAAACCAACGAAACAAGCCAAAATATCGTAACTTAATTTTTGCATAAACTATTTTTTTTTCAATATTGGCGAATTTTTAAAAATAAGTAGTGAAATGAAACTTATTATGATTATCCGTACTGCCAAGTAATGAACACCTAGATATTAACAAAATTTCATAATATCCGCACTAATTTAGTAGAAGGCAGTTTACAATGCAGAAACTATGCTTTGAAATGAGAACGATTTTCATAGAAAAATATGTTAAATCCAACAAAATAAGCTTCTGCTATTTATTGAATAGAAAGAATATAAACAGTTCTTTAGAAAAAGCAGATTTAACGAAACAAGTCAAAATACTAGCTCCTTTGAAAACATATGAACCTCTGAACAACGTGGATGGTCATTGGAATCTACGGTTATTTTGTAGTTTTTTTTATATTTATTTTCTTTTTATATTTTCTCTTTTATTTATTTGATGTATTTTTCTTCATTTTTGTAAAGTTTGAGTGGAAGAGCAAAGAGCAGCAGCTGTGCTGTTCATCTGAACTATGCCCTTTTGTTCGTACAATTGTATTAGCTGTTTCAAAACAATAAAAACGCCATCGTCGCATTTTACCGAATTATTTTTTTAAATAGGGTTGATAAAAAGGTAAAATAGTTATTAATGATCTCTCACTGAAACTATAAATTACATTAGCTATCAATTTTTTGAAGTGCATAAATAATTTATAACAACTCATTTTGAGAGAAAATGCGACGTTGGCGTTGAAACAGCTTATAGTTAATAATAAGGCTCGGAAAATATGTATTAAAAAACCCCAAAAAAAATGCATGCAAATATGCACCAAAAACTCTCAAAATATGCACAAAAACATGCTATTATATTTTTTATTTTGCATAAATGCTCTTATAAAATAATAACAAAATAGTAAGTCTTTCTTAGATTATACATCGTTTTTAATAACAAAAACCATAAAAATAATAAGAACAAAATTTCAGTAAGTTTACTTACAACAGACTAAGTATATCTCATTTTTTGATATTGCAAACTTTTTTTGACACATATTTCTGTTAAATTAATTTGAATTATTGCAAATTCAAATGTATTTACAGAATAGGGTCTATTATTTTTGTCGCTGAACTTGTTAATTTGGGTTAGAAATTCAAATTGTAATTAAGTAATTGTACATTTTCAAAAAGTAGAAAAAATGAGATGTATTATAAGAAAATGTTTTTTTTGCTGCAGACTACACAAAAAATATAGTTGTCGTTTTGTGAGACACCACCAAGGAATTTGTTTCATATTGAAAAATCAAAGGTAATTTTAAGGTTAGGAATTTACTTCCTGATTCGTAAAATCCGTTTAATTACAGGTAATTCATAATCACAAACTTTCATTGAAAATCTCACAGATTATCGCTTAGCAGAAGGTACAGGTTCCTTTCTACCTGTTTACACATAGATTATTTGTACATTTACAGTAATTTCTGGGTATTCCTGATAAAAAACATTGAAAATATGCACATTTTATAAATGCATATACATTTATTTAAAACACGTTAATATGGGAAACGTGTTTTAAAATAGTGTTTATAATCTAGGATTCAGATACTAAAAAGAAGGCTTAAAATGTTACCAACAAAAAAAGTTATTACTATTACCATATTCTCCTTCAGTTTTTATTAGAAAGTAACGAAATATACCGAAAAATATTGATAACTTGAAAACTTGTTTTGTTAGTTATCTATCGACAAAAAAATCAATAAATCTTAAATAAGACTAGCTGATATTTTTAGCAATTCGGTTGATACAATTAGTTTTATAAAAAACGTGACAACCTTATAATAGTGCAATGTTGACTAATGATTATAATGAATAAAAAAACTGTGAATGAATTTTTGATACTGTTCCTCGAATACAAACGAATTTATAATTCGTAATAAACAAAAAAAAGCCAACATTTATTAGGACTACTAAAAGTGCCATTCTGAACGAACTCAATTAAAAAAAATATTCAGCCATTTCTTGCATAAACTCTTTTTAATAAGATTGATCTTTGTTGAAGTTAGCTAAATCGAACAGAATCAGCCAAAAAAAGGTAAAATTTACTCTTGTGATGTTTTCTACCGATTTAATCCTCTTACAAATGATAAAATAGCAACAAATTACAATAAGTAAAAACAAAGAAAGCCAGATTTTAAATCAAATTTAAGAAGTTTAAAACCGTTAGTCTTTTTTTGGCGTAATTTTATGTTATGTGTTTGTTTTTATTTAACACTTCAGTCATTTTTCTAACTTTGTTAGAAAATTGCAATAGTACGATGTAATTTATCAACATAAAGTGTTGCCAACTTAACTTCAAAATCACAGGGCTCACAGGCTAGTTCTTTAATTTAAGGGTGGACTGGCCACGTTTCGACGAGTTGGAAAATTTCCCCTCAGGAAAACTCCGTTTCCGCGCGCAACTCCAGCTATGACGGCACCACCCATGTCTTGTATTGGGCCGACGCCTGCTCTGAAATAGCTTTTGTGGTCCCCTCTGTCATAAAACCACCAGAACCATCTGAACAATCTTACAGCGCCTCATGTAAGCCCCACAACCGTTCAAAACCACCCTTAACCCAAAATTTCAGTCTGGTACGAACGAAGCTTGTCTGAGACAAGCAAAGACAAGAGGGCCCTAAGTCTCGAACTGGACAAACAACCGGTGCCTCCTCGACGCTCGGGGCCCCGGTCAAACCTCCACCCGCACACTAATACGAAAATAATGGTGGTATGGTTGGAGAGTTTCGAGGATCACTTAAATCTTCCGATTGGTGAGATTTTTATGAAAAAAAAAAAACAGTCCAGTGATTTATTTTTTTCTAGATGATTTACTGAATTGTATGCACACCGGTTTAGAGCGAGGCTCCGTCACAAAAAGCAGCGAAGTGTTGGTCATTTACTTACATTTGATGGCTTCGGGGCTGTTGAGGGTACATCTGCAAGGGCCTCCAGGGCGTGTGGGGCTCGCGTCGCCCCTTATCGACGGAATGGTGGTCAGTCGGCGCGCCTTGGGCCCCCTTGTGAGGCACACGGCCCTAAATATGGCTCGTAGGAGAAGGCTTGACTCCGATAGTTATCAGCCCCCTCATGTCAGACGCAGGCTTAAAATCCAGGAAATGGTTCAGAAATATAAACGCGAAATGACTAAACCTGAATTATTAACTTATTTATTTAGTTCTACTTAAATAAAATTAAATTGAATTGATTATTTTTCGGCGTCTCATGTTTTGTAACCATTCCTCGAGTTGTTGTTGGGGCTCTTTGGGGGGCTGGTAGTAGTGTTTAGGGGGCTTGCCCTCTTCAAGACGAACGAAGTAATGGCAGTGCATGTATTTAATTAATCCAGCTCTGCCTCTCGCATGTCTTCTTACCCCTTTGATAACTTGGCCTTTACCCACAAATGATTCGGCTGGAAATGATTAATTTACATAGAAATTGTCGTTTGGGGAGAGGTAAACCCCTGATGGATTTATGTGTACACTTTGAATTTCATTAAAAGTTAAAAAAATATTAAAAAATAATTATTTGTTTTTTAATGCATAATTTTCTTTAAGAAATGGTTTGTTAAATTTTTCATTAAAATAACTGAACATTTTCATCTGATTAACTTGACCCTTATCAATGCGAAATAAGTGGCAAATTCATTCAACTTAGTTTAATTCTGAATTCAATTTTCATTTTGCTTTCTGAAATTCGATAATTTATAGTCCTGTCTGCTTGCGTTGGAAGGGTCGGCATCCACAGCAGGAATTGGCTTATTGAGGCGTCATTTTCACTTTGTTCGAAATTACGTAGATGTACAGTCAGACAATTTAAAAATGACGTCTCAAAAACGAATCCCAATATCCTAATAACATTCAGACAATCATAAATGATCGGATTGTAATGTTAACGTGGCTTTAAAATAAATTCCTTTAAATGTCTTATAATAGTTTTATAACTTGTCACTGAAAACGAATCAAAATATTAAACAAAATTTATTGTTCGACACTGTCAAAATTTCCTGTTTTTCTCCTGTGTAACACAGTTTTGACAACATTTTGGCATTTCTCAATACGAAACGTCAGATTATTTTTAACGGATTTATAGCAATTTTAAGCCTTGTTGACTCAAGTCGAGGAATAAAACGTTGTATTCAACTCGTTTTCGTATTAATCGGTACATTTATTTCACCTCGTGGTTGATAAAGCACTCGTTTTCACTCATGGTTTGATAATCACAGGTGAAACAAAATGTCCGATTTACACGAAAACTCGTTGAAATAACTATTAGTTCTGTTCCAGATCTATTTTTTGGTAATTATTGTAAAATTAAAATTAAAAAGTAACATAATTTTTGTACGAAATAGGTTTCCTAAACTTTATTTTATATTTGTACTACTACAATAGTACATACACAGATTTTTATTTTACACTATTACTCCAACGTTTAATGTTAAAAAATTCATATCAATACCTTACTAGAATACTTAGATCTTCTGTGTTATATGGTAAAGAGTTTATTTCGTTGAACATTACATAACCCATATAATACTATTATTGCGTAAACAACTTCAGCATTGCTTTATTCTGTCAATATGCCAAAAATGTTCACCGAAGAACAAACAAAAATAATGTCGGAATCTTATTTCCGTAATAGACATCGGGTTAACGTAACTCATGGATAGCTAGATCAAAATTTTAGAAAATCGCACGGTATTAATTGTCTTATCCTCAGTTTAGTTCTAACAAGTCTATGTCAATGCACTGTAAACAGTTCCATAGAAACGACTATGTTCAGCAAAGTAAAATCTTGACTGTATTCGGAAATAAAATTAACTAGACGCCCTCTGGTGATGACTTTTGAACTATGTCGAAAACAGTAAAGAAATTTTCGTAATGCCACATTTAACTGACATTTAATGAATTGTTCAACAATTTTGCGTGTATAGTGTTAATTACTTACAATAGAAAGAATTACTTTAAAAGTACGTGGTGGTAAATACTAGCGTTGACTTTGGTTCTGTAGTTTTTCGTGGTATAAAGTGTTTATTGTTGGAACTTGAAAGTGGATAAAAAGTGAAAAATATTTAAATTTTGATTACAAAGTGTTATCAAACAGTTGTCTAATTAAAGATTATAAGTAATGGATCACAGCGAACACAAAGTTTGGCTCAAGAAACCAATAAATTAGTGAAGTGTTATGAATTTTAGGTTAGAATTTTCCACTGAAAAAAATCATGAAATGCTGCGGTAAATCTACAAAACTACAATAAAGATTAACAACTGCTGATACATTTAAACGTAAATTATGCCAAAAGGTAGGCGTTTCAATGTCTTTGTAATAATTTTCCAATAAAGAAAGTGAACCAAACAGTCATTCGTTATTCGTGTTTTCCTCGTCATCTCTAATTTATCAACATTTGTTTCTTCCATCAAAGATGCAATAATCATTCCGCATAGGCAATGCAATAATTGTGAAGTCCCAAAATTCGTACAACGCTCAAAATATCCGAATAAACATTTTCCCGCCATTTATGGTTACTGTTTTCGACCTAGCTCAGTGGCGCCCCCAACGGTAATTTTACTTCCGAATACCGGCTGATTTAAAAGTGTCGGACAAACTCTCGTATGGTGATGAAAGACAAAAATGAAGTCAGATTTTTTTAAGCAACTTGTTTTATATATTTTTTAATACGTTGTCCTTAGCAACGCTATCGATTTTTGCTGTTTTGTTTCCTACGATGACGAATTTAATTTGTTGTGGAATTTACAAAAAAATTTGATCTGAAGTATCAAAAAATTTATTTAAAAATTTAACTTTGAAGAGCTATATCTCGTGAAAAAAGTGTCAAAAGTTTGTCATTTTGCTCGCGAAACAGACGTCTTCCACGAATGATTTTTTTCTGACAGCATTTTTCACTGACGATATTTTTTTAAAAGGCTTAACATTTTAAAAAGCATGTAAAAATTACGTTTTTAAGACTTGAGTTGTTGCATTAATTGGATTTCAATCTTTACCTTCTAAAACATCTGCATTTTAAATTTCATAAAAATCTGTTGACAAATATCTGAGATATCAGGCTCGAAAGTCTTAGCTGAGACACCCTTTTTTAATTTGCTGTTTTGTTTACTACGATCACGAATTTAATTTGTTGTCGAATTTACACAAAAAAATTGATCTGAAGTATCAAAAAATTTATTTAAAAATTTAACTTTGAAGAGCTATATCTCGTGAAAAAAGTCTCAAACAATTTTTTGTCACAGGAACTTTTAATTCAGTTTGCTGTCCTTTATCAGCACCCGAGAAATTGTACGGTACTTTTGTATCACCTTGTATATTAAATGATTTATAAAAAAGAATTAACTATTTTCATTTTCTGAACCTGCAATTACTTACAATAATTGTTATTTAATAGCTCTGTCTTATTTAGAATCCTTGAAAAATACTTATAACTTTAATGTGCTTTAGTTTTACTATCGAACAAGTTAGATTTGAATAAGTTTATACTATTTGAAATTAAGCTATAGTATTAATTAATATTTCTTATTTAAAAAATAATAACTGAAAATTCATAATTAATTAATTAATTTGAAAAAAGTTAACTACGGTCGTATTAAGAAACAAAATCCAACAAACGATAATATTCTTAAAAGAACTGACTACGGAGGATTATAAATCGGAGGATTTCTGAAACCCCAAAAAATAGTACGGTAGAGTAAAAATGAGGGCGCTTTGAGTAATATACTAATTACTTGGAAAAAATGCAAAAACGTTGAGCTTTGTACTCTTAATAGACTTTTTATAAAAAACGAGATAAAAATTTAAAAAAAATTGCGCTTCGTCCCGTACTTTTCAATACGCTGCAAATACGGTTAAAAATACAAGAAAAAAGTTAGAAAGAAAGTTGTAGAGAACTAAATTTCCTTTAAAAAAGTCCGCGAGTCCATATTTTTCTCTTCAACGATTTAGGCCCCAAAGACGTTCAAAGACGCTCAAGCGACAGATTCGTTTCATTTTACCGGTGGTCCAGTGACGAAAAACTTAATTGGTACCCAAACCGTTAAAGATAGAAATATAGAGTCGCAGACTTTTTTATAAAAAAATTAATTCTCTGCAACTTTGTTCCCCACACTTTTGTTGCATCTTGAACCGTATTCACAGCGTTTTGATAAATATGCGACGGTGCGCAAAAGCTATCGCTTAGAATTATCAATTTCATGTTGCTTATCCGTTGCTACGTCCACATAGCATACTGTCTTGACAATTGTCTTGACGTTATTTAATAGATATTTTAAAAAATGAAAGGATCGTGCAAAAAATGTCATAAGCATCACGAACGTTAAGGATTACCGATCTCAGACAATTGTCTTCGATCGATAAAATCTCCTTACTGTTCTTGATACTTAATATACTATCTGCTTCTCTTTTGCTTAAATTAAATAAATATTTGAAATAAAGTTTACAATCGGCTCATTTATGACTGCCTGGTTAATGTTAGAAAAGTCAACATTGTCTCTTGAGGTGTCATTTTCAAATTGTTTGACTGTACATATATTTACGTAGTTGTATTGGATTTATTTGGATTTATAAACAAAATATAGGTACATTTGCTTGTAAAAAAACGCAAAAACAACTTTTGTAAACACGATGTAAATTTATGTAAAAATTGTTTGACAATTTCCGTTTTTTTGGACTCAAGTGTTTGTATGAGTACACTTTATGATCAGAGGCTTACCCCTTGCTTGGGGCCATTTGGGATACGTACCAACCCACAAATTACTAGCAAACTCTACGTTGTGTTCTTTCACTGCCAGATCTCGGGCCTCCTCAATTGTCTCCCGAACGTCTTTAGCCCCCTTTTTCATAACAAATTTTAATTGCTTGATTGCCTCATCGACTGTCATGCCGCGGACAAGACATGCCACGTACCACATTTTGAAGGGGCTGTATTTAATGTTGCACCGTTGGTGGCACACATACTGACAATTTTCCATTAATTTTATAACACAGTTGAGATATTTACTTACGGCAGGTCGAGGGGTCTCATCGGGGGACTGTGGCGGGTAAATTTTCTTGTTATATTCGAGGAAATGACTCGGCTCCTTGGAATCACTACTTGAAGCATTGAGGACACACGAATTGTGAATTTTCCTAGCCGCAACTGACACAACAGGTAGTTCCGATAATAAATTGAGTCTGAATAAAGCGCCAGGTTTAATTAACGCCATACTTAATGAAAAAATTACAAAAATTACACACAACTTTTGTAGGTTAGATCGACATAACCCAACTTTTTACCCGCTCTCGCTCTGTCTGTCAAAAACCTAACCTGCAAATAAGTGCGTCCAAAATGTTGAAAATTATCCAAACAGCTACAAGACGGGGGTTTTTGAAGACAATCAACTCGCAGAGAAGTTACCTGCGAACGTTTCTATCTCAAGCTTATTACTGTAACGAAGTTTGGGACTCCCGGCTAAACAGCCCCCTTTTACAAAAAGTGAACCTCGATGGTCTTTACTATGAACTGGACCAAGGTTTTCAAAAGACGCGTCGAATTAGCCCTGTTGATGTCGATATTTTCGCAAATGCGCTAAAAGACGATGTTTTCATTGACGAATTGTTAGATTTGGTCCACAAATTGAGGTTAAGTCCGGACACTGGTAACACTTTAAATTCGACTTCGCACGCTGTGGTTCGGACCCTTTTGCGAAATGACAAGGTTAAAGAGTTGCTCCAAGTTTTGGACGATCGGTTGAATTACGGAGTGTTTTTGGATGATTACACTGCGAATATTTTAATGGATAAGTTCTGGAAAAGTAAGGATTTTGCGGCTGGGTGTCTCGTCGCCAGTCAGATGATGCTCCAGGAGGATTTAAAGCACCCAGTGACCGTAAATTTGGCGCTTTTACATTGCTATAATTATTTGTTGAAACCTGGGGATTGGCTCGAGATGCCCCAACCGGAAGAACCTGAAGAGGAAGTCAAAATTCGGGTCAATTATATACGGAATCCGTTCAATGACGAACATTTCGACTTGAGGGAACCTCAGAAAATTGTGGGAAAAACACTTGCCGCAGCTACTAGAGACAGAAATGATTCGTTACACAACTCACTCAGAATTATCGGTCTTGCATTATTTGGTAAAGAAGAACTAGTGAAAAAAGAAATGGAGGCGAGAAAAAACACTAAATTAATTAAGCAAGTTGTTCAGCTTCTCCCTGATGATAACCCCTTCAAGGCTGATTTAACCCAACTAGAATTGGTGTCTGAAGACGTGCAAACAATTTTAGAGAAACAACTAACCGAAAGTATTGCCGTGACGTCAGAAAAGGACATAGCCAATCAGTGCAGTTTGTTCAAACAGTGGGAAAACGAAAGACTCCAAGCCTTAGAAGAGCAAAAGAAACGTCTCCACACCCTTGAGCGACTCGCCGAAGTTGAACGAATGAAGAAAGAACTCAGCGAAAAAGAAGAAAAATTATGGTTCTTTGAAAACGAAGAAAAGATCGAGCTCGAAATCGAAGAAGGCACAGCCGCGATACCAACCCGACAAACCAAAGAAAAGAAAACCGACGAAGACTACGTCCCGCCTGAGATAATAAAAACGCACAATTAGTTTTTTATATTGTAATAATAACAACAAATATAAATAGTAAAAACATTTTGGTGTCTTAACAAATTGCACAATTTCACCGCTGTTTCAACAACTGTTCTGTCTCTTTCCGCATTTCTTGCAAGTCTTTGTTCACCCTTTCCAACTTGACGGCGCTTTCTTTGCCCGTTTCGGAATCAATTTGTTCCTGAAGATTTCGACATTCGCGCTCGACAGCCCCCAGATCGGTCACAGCTTTGATTATACTCGAACAATCGTCGCGCAGTTGAGCCAACAATTTGTACGCTCGTCTCGCCGTTTCGTCTTGCTTTGCATCCTGTACAAAAAGTAATAAGGAACAGTAACTATTTGTAAACAAAAACATTTAATTATACAGGTGTTTCGTCTAAACACTACATTAGAAGTAGGTGGATGTCTCATTTCGGATCTTAAGAAAAAATCTTTTTTTGGAGTAAAATAAGTACAAATTAGAAGTTTCTGTATAAAAAAAAATTTCTGTGTTAAACTGAATCCGACAAGTTTAGAACCAAAAAAATCTACCAATTCGAAGAAAAACCAAAGTTTACGAAATACATATTTCTATTAAATTTTTTGTATTGCACCTTTTTCATTTAAAAATCAATAGCTTTACAATTTTTAAATATTTTCAAATCGTATTTAGTTATTAGCAGTGATTATGGCATAGATCATTATTTTGATTGTTCAAAATTTCGAAAAAAAGTTAACCAACTCAATTTGTATTCTAACACACCAAGAGTTATTTGTTAAAAACTCATTCTGTCAATGATAGATGATTAAAAATGAAACAAGGTTAACAAAGGGAGTTCTTGGCAAGTAAACCCCAATGTGTTAAGATTTGCAATGGTTGTGATAACATAAAACATTTGTTAAAATAAGAAAAATAAAAAGCTCTAAAATTAACAACGTCTGAAATAAATTTTGCACACCCTACTGTAATAATTCTGTATGAATTATTTTAATAAATTTTTAAATTATAAAAGAAAAATATTTTTTTTATTTTTTACAGTAATCACTGAACCAATTTGACAGAAGTTTTAGTGTCATCTAAGTAACTCAAAAGGCATTCTAAGCGGCCCAAAAATAAAAAAGCATGCCATTAAAAAATTGCATTATAGCGTCACACTTTTTAGGTCAATGGGCCGTGTGAATAAACTGAAGTAAATGCTTTTACTTGTAGTAGTAAAAGATAGGCTTAATTTATAGAGAAAGAGATAAAACTATAGTAAAAGCTTTTGTTACATTTTCCCATTCTGTATAATCAAAAATAACGTCTACCAAAAATGTGCAAATACCAAAAGTTCAACTCGAGTAATGACTGAGCTACAGAAAACGGGAGTTGGGCTGAATCACCCTGTATGTTAACGTTCTTATACTCATGTAATCATGTTTAATTGATTTTAACTTTTTATTGAAATTGGGAAATTCATTAGTTATTATAACTCTTTTCGCATGTGTTGTAATGGAAACAAGAAGTAAAATAAAAAATTTAGGTTTTTTTAACATTAATTTATGTCTGTATTTATTTTGGACAGCACTAGTCGTTTATTCTATGAGAAATACATATTTGTTTATGCGAAAACGATTATGGTGAGAATATCCCATTTCAGTTTAAAGTAGAATTGGAACAGCGCATTTGAATTTTTCGGAGTGAAAAATAAAGCACAAACTGAGAGTTTTTGTAAAAGAAAAGAATTCTGTGTTAAACTAAATTCCAGACACATGTTTTGAGCTAAGAAAACCTACCAGAAATTCTCAATTTGTGCTCCATTTTACTAAAATTCAAATGCGCTGTTGCAAAATTCTACTACGAACTGAAATGGAATATATTACATTTTTCGCAATGTCAAAAAAACAAAATGAAAAATATCAATGCAGAATTAAATTTTCCTTCATCTTGCAAAGAAATAAATGAGGTATGTGTACCTATCTGAAGTTTTACAATTGTAACCTTTAAAACTTATTGTTAGTGAAATTTTTTTTAAATTTTTATGAATCCAAAGACAACACCTAAGCTTTCTCTATTAAATGCCTAAAAACACGATTTCAAAATATATAAAATAAGGAACATTACCGATTTTTGAAGAGAAAAGTGCAATTTCGTAAAAAATTAAAAAGTGTAACCATTTCGAAAACTATTCAACTTAGATATAGGGAAATCTGTTGAAAATTTCCTAAAAATAACTCAAGTAATCAAAAAAGACAATCAAGAACATAGTTTTCCATTTAAGACAAGAAAGTTGATAACGACATCAGAGTATAACCATTGATAATATTACATTAACATTAATAAGTATAATAAGTTAATCAGTGGTATAACCAAAAGTGCCGCCATCTTGAAAATATATTTACTGAACTGGACTTAGCGGTGTATTGTAATTTACAAATTTTCAATTAAATATCATTATTAGAAGTCACATAGCCTCTAATGTAGGTTTAGATGGAACATCCTCTTCTACAGGGTGTGTTAAAATGATTATCATCTAGTCGCCTGTGAATTTCCCATGTAAAATTAGAAATGCCGCATTATAAAACTAATAAAAGTAATTCAGACTATTGCAATTATCCATTTATTAAAATCCCCAAATTCGGAGAAGTGTTTCCTTGTACACTGAAATATTTTAGTTATTTTGTAATGAAACTTAAATATAATTAATTATGAATTTGTGAATTTTTCAGTTGACAGATTTGACATGTATTGACAGCGAATTCATTAAAGCAGAGCGTCACAAAATTTACTTATAAACCAATTACAAAATGAAATAGATGAAAATCATTTTAACACACCTTGTATTATTGTCGTAAAAGAGCACCTAAGAGCAGAGCAGAATCCATTTAATAAAAACTAAACTTTAAAAGTTCTAATTTAATTTTATAAAGGCAGTTTTTCGGGCGATTTTTGTAATTCATTTCTATTTTTTTTAATCTAATGGTCAATTGAAACTCAAGTTTCAACTCAATTGCATCCCTGTAAAAGGATTTGTGATTCAAACCACTGTGGCCAAAGTAAATGAGAATTTAAAATAAACATCTTTTGAAAAACATTTAACATTTAGGCGTTTCGGCTTTAATTTTAACAACTATTTTTGTGTGGACTACTTAGGACAGAAGTATAAAGAATAATATTAAATCAAACGATTAGAGAAATTAAATTATTTAAAATTAATTCGCGCCGCTATGCGGCTCAAGAGCGGCCTCTGATTGGTGGTTACCATGCAACAGTGCCTCGCCAAATTCAAAAACAAACTCACCCTGAAAATAAGCTCGTCGGCGAGAGTAAAGGACCTGTCGACTTGCCCCGTCAAATTGCTAATTTCCCTCTGTACCATTTTCGTATCATTGAGTATTTTCTGTATTTCGTCGTCTTGTTTCTTAATGTTGCCAATTATTTCCAAAATTCGTCTCGTGTACCCTGACCTGTTGTGTGTTTTGTTGATTTGCTGCAATTTCTTCCTCAATTCTTCCTCCAGTTGTGTTTTTTCGTTCAAATCAATTTTGAGCGTCTTTTGTGTCTCTTCCAATTTTCGTAATTTTTCTTGTTCCTGTTGTCGCTTCAAATCTTTGTGACTGATTGCGTTTTGTAGCGATTTGTACTCTTCTAGAAGTGGTGTTTGGATTTGGTTCCACTGCTCGGTCAAGTTGAGCAATTTGTTTTTACTGGCTTCAATCATGTGCTTCAGTTTTTGGAGATTTTCTTCTTTGCTTATAACAGTGAGTGTTTTTGATTTTAAACTGACTTGGGCGAGAGTATTTTGAAGGATCTCTTCGTCTTCCGTTTTCGTTTTGATGGCTAGCTTCAGCTGCGTTTCGCAACTTTTTACAGCATCTTCAAGCTCCAGGCATTTGTTTTTCCTCAAGTTTAATTCTTCCAATAATGACTTTAACTTGTTTTCAGTTTCTGACTCTGTCATTTCTGTGATTTTCACACTTTCAGCCTTTGTAGTTGCTTGGACTAGCTCTGATGATTGGAGTAATAAATCTGTAGGTCTTGAAGCAATTTTTAAACACTTTCTTAAACTAATATCTTCGCTACTAATAAAACTGTCTTCGAATAAAAGTGATGGTAGTAATTCTTTAGAAGAGCATTGTTTCGTGACGGCAGGAACATTATGAACCCAATATTGTTTCAAGGTTTCGTTATTATAAACCTTTGAACTAGACGGAACTTTAAGTTTTTTCGTACACAAAGGTCTACTATTCCCTAAACTGTTAAAAATGTAAATGTTGTCGCTCTTGCGACAACCGTTGTGTAAGACACTTGAAGGCACCCAAAACTGCTGTAATGACTTTTTCACCGTATGTTCAATGTCTTTAACTAGAGTCGGAATGTAACCGGTTTGTTCAACATGAGTAGTTTTGCTACTCTCTCGTGGCAATTTCTCAATGAGAAACATAAAAATTCGGCGAATTTCGGCTTCATTACAGTACAAAATCGTTTGATAACCTATATCATCCCGATACCCCAAATCTTTAATTTGCGCAGCTAGACTAGAAGTAATTTTCAGTTTGTTACTCATTGAGGGTGGCAATTTTTTCGGAAAATTTGTGTCTGGAATTATAGTTTCTAAACAGCGTGAAATTGCAGTCACAATCATATCGGCATCAAATTGTTTTAATGAGGTGATGTCTTCATCGAAATCGCTGCAAGTTATTGTGTTGAAATCAAACATTTTGCTATTTTCAACCTACCAGTGAAGATTTTTTAAAGAATCGATGATAATTCCATCTATTTCTTCCATTTTTTCAAAAAATTATTAAAAGTGTCAAAACAAACGTCAATGACACCGATGACAGAAAACTGTACTACCAACCAAAGTACCGCCAACCGATAGTGATGTTTGCCCACTTGGCCCTAATTAGATTTGAATGTGTTTGAAGTCCGTAATTTGATTTGAATCAACTGAAGTTAAAAAATGAATAATAAAAATAATCCTTTAACTTGAATGGCTTGTAATATCTTTATGTTTATTTCTGAAGTTGTAATTGCTTTTATTAGGTAACAGAAATTAAAATAAGTTAAAAATAGCTGTGCAGTAAGTTTCTGGATGATATTTACGAAAGGTCATATCTACTAATATCTAATAAAACGTTTCCGTCCTCGATTGTATTGTTAATGTCGCCAGAGAGCGCACATGTTCCATTCCCTTACTATCTAAATTTGTGAATTTGAAACAAATGGTTGTATTGGTATAACGGTTAACATATAGCAAACAAAAAACTATATGCAGATGGAGCATTAAATTTTCAATAGTAAGACATAAACATAATGCAAAAATTTTATTATAAACTTTATTTAAAAAAATTTCAAACCTTTCCCATTTTACACTCAGCCCCATATTTTTCAAAATGCTGCAAATATGATTTTAGATACAAGAAAAATGTTATGAAAAAAAGTGTTTAGAATCAATTTTCCTACAAAAAGTCCCTGAGGCTATATCCCTATCTTCAACCATTTAGGCCCCAAACTCGTTCAAGCGACGGATTTGCTTCATTTTGCCGGTGGTCAAGTAATGGAAAGTTAATTTATACCTAATCCGTTGAAATATAAATATGGTGTCGTCTACTTTTTTGTAGAAAATTTAATTTTACACAACTTGCTCCTTACATTTGTTTTGCATCTTTAACCGTAAAAAAAATCATTTTTCTTCAAAAAAAAATTTCAACAAATCTAGGACATCATATGCATATTCTATCATCTACAGTTTAGGTTTACTAATAAAAATAATAATAATAAAAAAAATGGTTATTATAAATGGTAAATATTATCTGTTTATTCAGATCTGTTTATTCTTACACGACAAAACATTACCATCAAAACATTAAGTTGACTAACCTTTTCTCCAGTATTGATCTTCGTCAATTTCCTAAATATGAAATTTTTTAAATAATGTTTGACTAACAGTAAAAACAGTGATGCATGGAATTATTAAAATTTAGAAGTTATACAGGTTTGAATTTGAAAATACGTTTAGCAACATTTGAAATTTCTTTATTGTAACAACGTTTGCCGAACTTGGACAAATATTTAGCGAGCAAGTAAAAATAGTGAACTGAAATTTTTGTTAATTACCATACATACTTTTAGAATAATCCGCTTTTTTAGCATTTGATGGATTGTCCTTGGGATCTATGGAATATCAAAAACAGAAAAATATTTTTGATGTTTATGGCAAATTTAATAAAACCAAAAACATTTTCCTGGAGAGGTATTTATTACATTTGATTACAGCTTTTCTCTTTCTGTAAGTAGGTATAAAAAAGTGATTACAAGGGTATTAATTATTTCGTTGTTTAGATCCTCAAAAAGTTTTTTCTTATGCCTTGGTTTTATTTAAACTGAGAGGCAAAACCATTAGCCATTAACATAAACGGTAATAAATTGTTTTTACTTAGTTTTTGTATTTTATTTATTCAAAGAGTTCCTCTGAATTCTCATTATTTTTTGTGATTTCTCTAGTTTTTACACCGATTTATTCTTAATTGTCTTTATCTGATTTGTTTAAAATTTTTTGCTGTGAAAAAAATGTGGTGCCCAATATCGCTCAATTTTATTAATTAATTAATTAACATTGTAAAACAGGTACAGGTAAGTTTCCAACCATCAAAACATAGGCGTTAGGATAGTTATGTAAAAATACACTATCGGACAAAAGTAAGGCAACATTTTGAAAAATATAGAAATCAATGTCTATCTAATGTAAATAAATTATGATCGGGCAAACTATGGTATTATTAAAAGAATCAAAGGAAGCTACTGTCATTAATGTCAAGTAATTATTTATTAAGGTTGAAAAAAACCGCTTTGTTGACTTGTAGTGTAAAAAAGGATTATTTTAAGACGACAAAAGTAAGGCAACATTTTGATTTTTTCAAAAAATGTTGTTGTAATGAAAAATTTGTTAGGCCACTATTAACAGTTCGTCTTGTGCAACAAGAGCCATGCCAACGGGTACACCAATTGGTAAAGAGTTGAAAGAAAGAGTGATAGATGCTTTCTTAAACAATGAAAAACAAGCGGATATTGCAAGAAGATTTCAACTGCCTAGATACAGCGTGTCTAAAATAATTATTCGCTACAACGAAAGAGGACATTTAAACAATAATCCAAAATCGGGAAGACCACGAAAAACCACTATAAACATGGACAGACGCATTAAAAGAATTTCGGAAAACGATCCATGGAAATCTGCATCTAAAATTATAGCGGAAATACCGGAAGTAGGAGTTAGTACACGAACAATTCAAAAAAGACTGGTTGCAGCAAAGCTTTTTAGTAGACGTCCTGCTAAAAAACCTTTGATTTCCGAAAGAAATAGACGCGCCAGACTTCAATTTGCAAGAGAACATTTGAATTGGACAGTGCAAGATTGGAGGAAAGTTCTGTTTAGTGACGAAACTCGATACAAATTATTTAATTCGGATGGAATGAAACGTGTGAGACGGCCAATCAATACACGATTCAACCCCAAGTATGTTACACCCACTGTTAAACATGGTCATGGTAGCGTTTTTCTGTGGGGGTGTTTTTCATGGAATGGTGTGGGTCCGTTGAGCTTTATTGAGGGTAATATGGATCGGTTCATCTATAGGGACATACTCCAAGATGTAATGCTGCCGTATGCAGAATGGGAAATGCCTCTTCGTTTTATCTTTCAGCAAGATAACGACCCCAAACACACTTCTGCATTGGTTAGTGAGTGGTTCCAAAATAACAATATTCATGTTTTGCAATGGCCTGCCCAATCACCAGACCTCAACCCAATTGAGAACTTATGGGAAGAGGTAGAGCGACGAATCCGGATACAAAGATTTCCCAACAAGCAATCTTTGATAGATAAAATCAAGGAAGTGTGGTCAAATCTGGATGAAAATGTTATTCAAAAATTAATTTTTTCAATGCCCAGACGGTGCCAAAAAATTATACTTAATAACGGCTATGCCATAAATTATTGAATTTTTCGTTCTATTTATTTAAACTTTGGTGTTGGGTAGTGTTATGTAAATGTTGAATCAAATAAAATTTGAGTTGAAAATATTTTCTGACAATGTTGCCTTACTTTTGTCGCATTAATATCGGGCTTTTTTATATTTCAAGCTAGTAGTATGTCATAATAATTACCCATAGGCTATCCATTTTCAACACGAATAAGAATATCTTTAAACATTTATTATAAAATTAAATTGAAGGTAAATACCAACTCTTAAAATTTAAAATACCAATATTTGTATATTTTTCAACATGTTGCCTTACTTTTGTCCGATAGTGTATATATGTAATTTTCTTAATAATGTTTGACGAACAGTAAAGACGCAATGACATTTGGGATGGTCGAGGAGGAATAATTTTATAATACATTTATTGGCCTTTAACTACAAAAACTACAAAAGTTTTTTGTAAGTAAATCAACTTTAATGTGCTAATAAAAGTTGATTATACCTACCGTTTTCAAGATCAATAAAGAATACATCAATAACTAGATATGCATCTGGTTTCTGTAGACTAACTAGTTTATTCCTTCATACATACTCTTCAGTGTTAAAAAAAATGAGTGATAACACAAAAAAGGCTACTACCAAGTCATTAGACTTGACGAACCCTTACTCTAGTTTAAAAAAAGTTTTTATCAATTTTGCTTACAGTAAAATAATGATTGTCTACACCAGCGCAACTTTAATTTTCCATATATTGTCACTTATCCTAGAAATTTATTACTTAGCCACCAATTTTAGTGTTGAACTTATTTGTCGGTATGGATGCATGATGTGTCTTATGACCTACGTAATAAAGACAAATAGTTTGATACGTTTTGTAAGTTTTGTTTCCAGATGGTTACTGCAAAATTTTTCGGAATGTTATTTTCCAATCAATTTAAATTATTGGAAGAACAATGTTTGTTGGATTTTTGGAAAGCTTTTAACTCTGGTCCAACAACGCAAAGATTAATTTTAAAAGAGTCTTCAAAAATGAATAGAAAAATACATTTGGCCCTAACTTTCTATGTCATATTGGCCATAATTATGCTTCCGATTTGGGAAGATGTGAACGATTTTTTTATGTTCAGTCAAGTATATGAAAATTATTTTGCAAATTGGGCCCCAGTTTTATATTATTTTTACATTTCTACCTTTGTTTGGTGTAGTTATTACTCGTTTCACTTCGCAGGGGTGATAATGTATCTTACGTTACTTCTCGATTTACAATTCAGATTAATCAATGATAAAATCACAGAAATTGATCAAAATTCCACTCAAAATGAAATATGCGGTACTCTACGTTTGTGCATTTCACATCATATTGCGTTGAAAAGGTGAGTGGATACAAAAACAAGACTTATTTCCTTAAAATCATTTTCAGATGGATGAATAAACTTGCCAACTCGGTGGACACAGCAATGCCTGTTTTTATTTTATTAGGAGCACTTAGTACAATAGCAGTTTCATTTTTTGTTCTCAACGTAAAATTTATTATTTGTGGATTCAAACAAAATTACTTATCATATTTTAGACATTGCAAAATACAAGTGTGATTTTAAAAATACGTTTAGCAACTATTACGGTTTGTAATCTCATTGTTGTAGCAACTTTTGCAGAACTTGGGCAAATATTTAGCGATCAAGTAAAAATAATGAACTCAAGCTTTTGCTCACTTACATACATTCTTTTAGAACAATTCACTTTTAGAGCATTTGATGGATTCTCCTTGGTATCTTTGGGATGTTGAAAATAGAAAAACACTTTTGATGTTTATGGCAAATTGTATGAAACCGAAAACATTTTCGTGGGGAGGTATTACACTTGATTATAGTTTTGCTCTTTCGGTAAGTAGAAAAATATTATAAAAATTATAATAAATTATTTGTTGCTTAGATCTTTAAAACATCATTTTCTTATGCTCTGGTTTTGTATCAATTAAGGGGTAATACCTTTTAATATTAAGCACAAAAAGCAATAGATTATACTTATTTAAAGTTTTGTCTTTTATTTATTAAGAATTCCTCTGACTTCTAACTCACGGTATTACGGCTACCCTTCGATTTTTTCTTATTTTACTAGTTTTATCACTTTTATGTATAACTTTTATCTTATTGCAAAAAACATTAACTCATTAGCGCTCAATCAGTTCTTCCAACGTATATTTAATTCAGCAGTATCTAATTTAATATTTTTATTCCACAAATTGCACTAAAATTATGTTTCAAAGGTTTAGAAGTAGCCTTCTTATGTGCCCAACAGAAATAAAAACGATTTAGTTGAGTAGAGTATTATCTGCCATTTTTTAACACTAATTTATTGAAAAAAATAAAAAAAATAAAAAATAGTTAGCATTAATGAGTTAATTAAAAATGTGAAACAATACAGTAAAACCTCACAACAATGAACAGCGATGGAGAATCTTGAATTGTCCGATGTGGAAACGTTTCCACTAATGGAAGGTGGAAGAATATAACATAAAATAAATGTTATATTTTTAATGAACAAATGGGTGTAATTCTGACATTGGAATGTGACAAAGTAACCACATAAAGTATATATGATCTGCTAAACTCTCAACATAATACCGATAAAGAAAGTTATTTATAGGGCTACGAAAGCATCATTCAATAAACTGTCCACCAAACATATTAAATATTAAATTAAATTAAACATATTAAAACATATTAAATGTTTGACTTGACTCTTGGAATTACTTCCAGGTTTTTTATACATAATGGTTGTGACATCAAAAAAGAACAAGGAAAAGAGTTTTTGTCAATCATTTTTGTTTAATACGCTAATGAAAGATGATTATACCGTTTTTGAGATCAATACCTACAAAGTATATGAGCTAGTCATGCACTTTAGATTAACTCTTAGTCAAAATTGAGTGTTACGACAATGAGTGGTAAAACAAAAAGAACTACTACCACCAGAAAAATAAACTTGGCAAACCCTTACTCTAGTTTAAAAAAAGTTTTTATCGATTTTGCTTATAGTAAAATAATGATGTTCTACACAAAAGCAACTTTAGCTTTCCATGTTTTGTCACTTCTTTTAGAACTTTATTATGTGGCCACCAATTTCAGTGTCGACCTTATTTGTCGTTATGGATGCATGATATGTCTCATGACTTATGTAATTAAAACCAAATAATTATTTTTTATGATTTTTTTCCAGGTAGTTACTGCAAAAGTAGTCGGGATTATGTTTTCCAAACCATTTAAATTGTTGGAAAAACAATGTTTATTTGTTTTTTGGAAAACTTATAACTCTGGTCCAACAACCCAACGATTAATCTTAGATGACTCTTTAAAAATGAATCGAAAATTATATTTGGCTCTAATGTTCTATCTTTTATTGGCCATAGTTTTGCTTCCGGTTTGGGGTGATTTAAACGAAATTTTTATCTTTAATCAAGTGTATGAAACGTATTTTAAATTTTGGGCCCCAGTTTTGTATTATTTTTACATCTCTACGTTCTTGTGGTGTTGTTATTATTCCTTCCACTTACCAGGGAGTATATTTTATCTTACGCTCCATCTCGATTTGCAAATTAGATTAATCAATGACAAAATCACCGAAATTGACCAAAATTTTTGTCAGAATGAAATTTCCGAAACTCTACGTATGTGTATTTCGCATCATATCGCATTAAAAAGGTAGATAAGCAAGTTCAAATTTATATTCTTACAATTTTTTTTCAGTTGGATGTCTAAACTGGCTAAACTGGTGGATGCAGTAATGCCAGTTTTTGTTTTGTTAGGAGCACTAAGTACTGTAGCTGTTTCATTTTTTGTTCTTAACGTAAAATTAACTATTAATTTATTCAAACAAAATTGATTGTTTCGTTTTAGACTTTGGAAAATACAAGTTTGATTTTAAAAATACGCTTAACAACTCTTACGGTTTGTAATGTCTTTATTGTATCAACGTTTGCAGAGCTTGGACAAATATTTAGCAATCACGTAATAATAATGAATTAAAAGTTCGCTAAGTAACACGAGCACTTTTAGAATAACACGGTTTTTGAGCATTTGATGAATTGTCCTTGGTATCTTTGGAATATTACAAACAGAAAAACACTTTTGATGTTTATGTTAAATTGCATGAAACCGAAAACATTTTCATGGGGAGGCATTACACTTGATTACAGATTTGCTCTTACTGTAAGTACAAAAAAGTGATTTCAAGAATATGATTATTTTGTTGCTTAGATCCTCAAAACGTCTTTCTCTTATGCCTTGGTTTTATATCAGCTAAGAGGCGAAACCAATTAACCATTACAATAAACCATTGACATCTTACTATGGCTGCGCTTGGCCAATGCTTACGCATATAAAAGCTGCTGTCAACATGGTTAAGCAACCATCAATTCGCATTAGTGGCAAAAAGCATTGGAACTTGTATGAAAGACAGTGGGAAAATTAGTTTTAATAGGCAATAGGGTATCCACAATAGTTCAGTTGGTTTACATTTAATACAATCATACATTACCTTGATTGTAATGTAGTATTTTCATTAATATAAACAAGAATACCCTTATTTCATGATACTAGTACCATGCGATCATTTAAATTTATAATTAGAGGAGGCGGTTTTGTGTCTTTGTGATTGATAAGCTAATACGAACCAAGGGAAAAATGTATTATACTTTAATAATACCTTTCAAAAGATATTATTTGGCTTTTAGTTTGATTAAATATCACATTCGGCATTTTCATCTAAATTAATTAGTTGCATAGGTCAGCTGATTTCATAGATTATAATTAATCTATGAAGTTAAGCAGCTCTGACCCCGGTCATTCCTTGGATGGGTGACCGGATAATGTAATGCCAAAAAACATCGCAACTAACTCGTCTTTCGGAGGAGAAATTGAATGCCGAAATCATATACTACGAAATTTTTGTACTAAAATTAGAGACATCGCTAAAACTCCTCGTTCTGACATAAATATAAAAACTTTTTTGCGCAACAATTATTTGAAATTTAGAACCGCAATTGAAAGAAAAAACGAAAACTGTACTTTCGATCAAAAAGCAGAAAATATGAATGCCATGTTACCAGAAATAATTGATTCAAGACATAGTCGCAATTTACCATTACGCAGCATAATAAAAAAGGATTTGTAAATAATATTTCAAGTTTAGTTTTAGAGATTTTTACATAAATACATAATGTGATGATAAGCATTTTAATAATAATTATAATTTTTAATTTGAACAATAAAAGTAAAAAAAAACTTCCTCAGTGGGTTGACACCTTGTCGTGGTGAGGGAGCTCAGTAGTTCTATCACAAAACCTGTGCAGAACGAAGCTAAGTACAACCAAAGTTTTAATCATCTTTTTTTATATTTTTTTTAAAACAGGAATAATTTTATTGTTAAAAGTATTCAAAAAAATAGAGAGCGTGATTACTCGTATTTCAAAATCTCATAAGATACGTTGATAGCAGTGTCTACAAAAAAAACGTAATGCAAATCTATAGGTACCTAATTATTTTGTTAAAAAAATTAGTTCCGAAATCATGTGCTTTAATTTTATACCACTATTAGAGAAATCGCTAAAATTCCTATTTGTGCCGATACATTTCTCTGTCTTGAACAAATGCAATAAAATTATTATCTTGTGGGTCACCCCAATGGTGGTTACCTCCAGCGGTGCGTCCTAAACCCGTCATAAATCTTCTTCCAGCTAGCTACGCATTCGAAGAAGGATGCATTAAAAGTTGCCTACTTACAATTTAATTTTTGCTTTATATCTAACAATTAAGAACAGTTAACAAAAATCTAAAATATCTCAAGTCTGTATTTTTAAATTTCCTATAAAATGGTTTTTTTAAATTCTCAATACAATGCACCGTTATCAAAAATTCGTATCAACTTCATTAACAGACATTTTATTTAATAAAAAAATATCTAGGCATTTATTTCAATCAAAAATGAATCTTCGACCTACATTTACTTATAAAGAAACACTGCAAATGTCAAGAAACTCTTCAAGTCTAAATTTGCGGCTAAAAACAGTAAAAACAGTTTACACGTAAAACGTATGCGCCAGCTCCCAGAGGGTCTAGAGCCTTAAGCGCTGTTGTTTTTAAGTCAGTAACTCAAAACTAATGGATTCTTGAAAAAACATTATTAAAATATACTAGAAAGCCACAAAACCCAAACTAATAACTACCTTTTAAATGTTCCGTCGGTCCCGGTCACTACTAGTGGTCGTTAGGTCAGGTGATGCGACCTGAAAACTCTGGCACTTGGGTGATGGCATTACCACCATACGCATATTTATATTTATTTTTATTTTTATCTAAATTAAAAACCTGACAAAGTCTACTCTAATTATAAATCAAATGATCACACGGTATAAAAAACAGCTCATTCTAAATAATTGATAAATACTGATTTACCTATGATTATTGTTGAAAATTGTCACTTTTATACTATCCATCGATACTGTAAATATGTAGTTACCAAACTGTGCAATTAGTTAGTTAGTAGTAATTAGTCGTGTAACTAGTTTACGGTTGTGCGATTATTTGGGGGTTTTACGTAATTTTATTTTTAGACACTGTCAAAATTTACAGTTTGTTTGCTGTCTAAGAAAGTTTTGACAACTGTTTGGCATATTTCGAAACTGATAAACGCTGATACTACCTTAGACTATGAATTATCTCCTGATGGAGCAAAAGATGTGGTGTTGATTAAATTTTTAGGTAAGAATGCAAGGTAAATATTTGTTGTTTTTAACAACATTATTAAATACAACACTACAGATATGGAGATTAGCAAATCCAAAAAACCCGTTTTTCTCTAGCTAAAAATTTCGTTTTGCCACCATTGAGTTTGATGTGTTGCCTACCTGTGTTGACAACAAAATTTTTGCTCAAGCGCAGTCTATCATTGTAGGAGATTAATGCAATAAACAGAGAAATGAATTGTTATTAAAGTTTGTATTTATTATTCAAAAAATTCTTCTAATTTCTACCCGATTTGAACACATTGTTTATAAATTTTAGATGTTGCAAAATACACGTTTGATTTAAAAAAAAAGTATAGCAACTGCTACGATTTGTAGTCTTATTCTTGTACCAATTTTTGCAGAGTTTGGACAAATATTTAACAATCAAGTAACAATAGTGAAGTTAAACTTTTGCTTATTTACTTAAATACTTTTAAGACAAATCACTTTTTGAACAGATGATAGATTTTCCTTGGAAACTTTGAAATGTTAAAAACATAAAATCATATTTATGGGAAATGGTATGAAACCTAAAGAATTTTTGTGGAGAGGTATGAAATTTAATTAGTTGATTAAAGTTTTGCTATTTTGGTAAGTAGTGAAACTTGTTAATATTAAAATCCAATCTACTGCTTTTGTGTTTACAGCTAAAAGATTTCGCCTCTGAATTGGTACAAAACCAGAGCATAAGAAAAAGCAAAAGCAAGTTAAATAAAAATTTAAAAAAATCATAAAAAATAATTATTTGGTTTTAATTACATAAGTCATGAGACACATCATGCATCCATAACGACCAATAAGTTCGACACTGAAATTGGTGGTCACAATAAAGTTCTAAAAGAAGTGACAAAACATGGAAAGCTAAAGTTGCTTTTGTGTAGAACATCATTATTTTGCTGTAAGCAAAACCGATAAAAACTTTTTTTAAACTGGAGTAAGAGTTTGCCAAGTTTATTATTTTGGTGGTAGTAGTTCTTTTTGTTTTACACTCATTCTTGTAACACTCAAACTTGAGTAAGAGTTAATCTAAAGTGCATGACTAGCTTTTATACTACTTTGGAGGTACTGATCTCAAAAACGGTATAATCATCTTTCATTAACCCATTAAGCAAAAATTATTTACAAGAACTCTTTTTCTTGTTCTTTTTTTTGTTGTATTAACTATTATTTACAAAAAAACCTTGGAAGTAATTCCAAGAATCAAGTCAAACATTTAAAAAATTACAAATACTTACATATTTGTAACCATCCTGAAGCTGTTTATTGTTAAAGTTTAGTGTTGAAATGAAAAACTGTCTTGTATTAACATTTTTAATTGATGTTTATCTCAATAAAATAAAAATTATATAAAAAATTGTTAAAACCAGTAAAACGAGTAAAAATCGAGAGGTAAATAAGTGTACAAAACTGAGGAAATTACAAGACATCACAAGAACTCTGAATAAATAAAATACAAAGCTTTAAATAAGCACAGCTGAAAGGTTTTACCTCTTATTTGAAACCAGACTACTTATAAGAAGAAAACATGTTCAGAAAACTAATTAACTTTAAAACCTCACACAAATCCTTTTGATTTCACACGTTTTGCAGTAAACATCAAAAGTGTTTTTCTATTTTTAGGGCATAAGAAAAGGAGGATCTAGACAACGAAATAATTGTTTTAGAATCACTATTTTTCTACTTACAGAAAGAGCAAATCTGTAATCAAATGTAATACCCCCCATGAAAATGTTTTCAGTTTCATGCAATTTGCCATAAACATCAAAAGAGCTTTTTTCCAGTGATACCAAGGACAATGCAACAAATGCTCAAATGAGGGTTATTCTAAAAGTGGTTATTTTAATTAGCAACAATTTAAATTCACGATTTTTCTTGATTGCTAAATATTTGAACAAGTTCTGCAAACGTTGATACACTAAAGACATTACAAATCGTAAGAGTTGCTAAACGTATTTTTTAAATCAAACTTGTGTTTTCCAACGTCTAAAATGTAACAATTAATTGTGTTTGAATATTCTAGTAGTAAATTTTGCATTAAGAACAAAAAATGAAACAGTTACAGTACTTAATTTCTTATAATTTCTTCCGTTTCTTTTACGGTTACCCTTCGATTTTTTCTCGCTTAACTCGTTTTTTGTGTATAACTAACATCGTAATTGGAAGAACATGAATTATAAATGTGAAATACTACAAGACAGTTTTTCAACATCTTAATAAAACATCTTTACAATAAACAGTTCTACGGTGGTTATAAATATGTAAGTACTTGAAATTTATTAATTGTTTGACTTGATTCTTGGAATTGCTTCAAAGGATTTTTTTATAAATAATGGTCGTTAGGCATCAAAAAAACAAGAAAGAAAAGAGTTTTTGTAAATCAATTTTGTTTAATGCGCTAATAAAAGATGATTATACCGTTTTTGAGATCAATACTTACTAAGTGTATGAGCTAGACATCCACTTTACTACTTTAGATTAACTCTTACACAAGTTTCAGTGTTACGAAAATGAGTGGTAAAACAAAAAGAATTACCACTAAAACTATACATTTGTCAAACCCTTACTCCAGTTTCAAAAAAGTTTTTAGCGATTTTGCTTACAGTAAAATAATGATATTCTACACCATAACAACTTTAGCTTTCCATATGTTGTCACTTTTTTTACAAATTTATTATGTGGCCACCAATTACAGTGTCGAACTTATTTGTCGTTATGGACCCATGATGTGCCTGGCGATTTATGTAATTAAAACCAAACAATTGTGTTTTATTACTTTTTTTCCAGGTAGTTACTGCAAAAGTAGTCGGGGTCTTTTATTATAAAACATTTACAATGTTGGAAAATCAATGTTTATTCGTTTTTTGGAAAACTTGTAACTCTGGTCCAACAACCCAACGATTAATTTTAAACAAGTCTTTAAAAATGAATCAAAAATTACATTTGGCTTTAATGTCGTATCTTTTGTTGGCCATAGTTATGCTTCCAACTTGGGGCGATTTAAACGAATTGTTTATTTTTAGCCAAGTCTATGAGAGATATTTCAAGTTTTGGGCGCCCGTTCTGTATTATTTTTATATTTCTACGTTCTTATGGTGTTCTTATTATTCTTTCCACTTACCAGGGTGTATATTATATCTATCGCTACTTCTCGATGTACAAATCAAATTAATCAATGACAAAATCACCGAAATTGGCCAAAATTTCAGTCAAAATGAAATATCCGAAACTCTACGTTTGTGTATTTCACATCACATCGCATTAAAACGGTATACAAGCAAGTTAAAATTTATTTTCTTAAAATTGATTTCAGTTGGATGTCAACACTGGCTAAAATGGTGAACTCTGTAATGCCAATTTTTGTTTTGTTAGGAGCACTAAGTACTGTAGCAGTTTCATTTTTTGTTCTTAACGTAAAATCTACTATTAAGTAGTGTATTCAAAATTAGTTATTACGTTTTAGACGTTGCAAAATACAACTATGATTTTAAAAATACGTCTAGCAATTCTTACAGTTTGTAATTTTGTTATTGTGTCAACGTTTGCAGAGCTTGGACAAATATTTAGCGATCAAGTAAAAATCGTGAACTGAAATTTTTATTAATTAACATGAACATTTTTAGAATAACTCACTTTTTGAGCATTTGATAGATTGTCCTTGGTACCTCTGGAATGTCAAAAACAGAAAAACACTTTTGATGTTTATGGCAAATTGTATGAAACCGAAAACATTTTCATGGGGAGGTATTACACTTGATTACAGTTTTGCTATTTCTGTAAGTAAAAAAGTGATTAGATTAGTATTAATTAATTTGTTGTTTAGATCCTCAAAACGTCTTTTTCTTATGCTCTGATTTTATTTAAATTAAGAGGTGAAACCATTAGAAATTAGCATAAACATTAAAAAATTGTCTCTACTTAGGTTTTGTATTTTCCGCTGATATTTTTTGTAATTGTTCTAATTTTGTCCACCGATTTACTCGTCGATTGTTTTTATCAAATTTTGTGTATAATTTTTTTCTTATGTATGTTTTATGCTGTTAAAAATAAATTTGAAAATATTTTTTTTAATATTGTTTTTAACTAAAAAACAGAAATGCTTTATTTTCTTGTAGATATTAAAAAGTTTCTCCATAGGTCAAAAGCTTTTACAAAAAATACAGAATGTTTTAAATAATTGAGGACATGGATATTAAGGACAGTGTTAATTCTTAGTCTTTAGCGGTTTCAAAGGATATTTTTTTTCTAATTTATGGTCGTTAACTTCAAGAAAAGATAAAAGAACAGTTTTTTGTAAATGAACTTTGTTTAATGTGGTAATAACAGTTAATTACACCGGGTTTAAGATCAATAGAAAACCGAAGGATTCTTCTTACACAAATTAGCTTGCAACTAAGTATAGTGGTGCAAAATGCGCGGTAAAACAATAGAATCTACTACCAACCCTTACTCTAGTTTAAAAAAAGTTTTTATCGATTTTGCTTACAGTAAATTAATGATAAGCTACACCAAAGCAAGTTTAATTTTTCATGTGCTATCACTTATTTTGGAAGTTTACTATCTGGTTACCAATTTCAGTATTGAACTTATTTGTCGTTATGGATGCATGATGTGCCTTATGACTTATGTAAGTTAAAAGCATATAATTTGCTTATTGAATTTTTTGTTTCAAGGTGGTTGCTACAAAATTAGTCGGAACCATGTATTCGAAAAAATTGAAATTGTTAGAGAAACCATGTTTGTTAGATTTTTGGAAAGTTTATAACTCTAGTACAGCAACGCAACGATTAATATCAGAGGAATCGTCAAAAACAAATCGCAGATTATACTGTGCTTTAACGTGCTGTTTTTTCTTGGTCATAATTTTGTTTCCGATATGGGGCGATCTAAATGAGTTTTTCATATTCAGTCAAGTCTATGAGAAGTATTTTACATCTTGGGCCCCAGCTTTTTGTTATTTTTACGTTTCTACGTTATTGTGGTGTTGTTTTTACTGTTTCCACTTACCAGGAATTATAATGTATCTTACGCTACATCTCGATTTGCAATTCAAATTAATCAAGGATAAAATCACAGAAATTGACAAAAATTGCAGTCAAAAGGAAATATACCAGATTCTACGCTTATGTATTTCACATCATGTTGCATTAAAAAAGTACCTACATTTGGTGAAATTTAAGTTTTTCTCATAACTGTTTTCAGATGGATGGATAAACTTGCCGATTTGCTGGTAACCATAATGCCCTTTTTTTTCTTATTCGGAGCACTTAATTCTATAGCAACTTCGTTTTTTGTTCTTTACGTAAACTTCATTATTAGTGTAATCAATTCAAAAATAATTGTTTTAGACATTGCAAAATACAACCATGATTTTAAAAATACGTCTAGGAACCCTTACACTTTGTAATTTTATTATTGTATCAACGTTCGCCGAAGTTGGACAAATATTTAGCGGTCAAGTAAAAATAATAGACTGAAATGTTGCTAATGAACAAGAGCACTTTTAGAACAACTCGCTTTTTGAGCATTTGATGGATTGTCCTTGGTATCTTTGGAATATCAAAAATAGAAAAACACTTCTAATGTTTATGCTCAATTGCATGAAACCGAAAACATTTTCATGGGGAGGTATTACACTTGATTACAGTTTTGTTCTTTTTGTAAGTAGAAAAGAGTAATTACAAAAGTATTAATTATTTTGTTGTTTAGATTCTCAAAACGTCTTTGTCTTATGCCTCCGTTTTATTTAAATTGAGAGGCGAAACGTTTTAGCCATTAACATAAACAATAATAAATTGTCTTTTTTTGAGTCTTGTTTTTTATTTATCAAAGCATTCTTTCGATTTCTAGTTTTGCATACCGGTACAAGTGGGTATTTCTAGATTGTGTTTTTGTATTTAAATTTGAGTAAAAACACAGAAGGAAAATAGCATCGAAATAGTTAATTTCATTCCCATAGCTTCCCATAGCAACGTGTTTTAAATTTAATTTAATATATAATATAATATTAATTTAAAACACGTTTTTGATTCGAAAAAAATTGAATAACACTCATGCAAAAACACTTAAAGTTTTCGGGTGTCTAACTTTGGGCTTATGTTTTCGCTCTTGTAGTATTAATAACTAAAATTAGAATGGTTATATAATAAAATATTTTTTTAAATAATGCTTGGCGAATAGTAAAGATTCATTATGCTTTGGAACGTTTAAAAATGACTTTTTAATATTTAATGGTCGTTAGACATCAAGAAAAGAACAAGGAAAATAATTTTTGTAATTCAATTTTGTTTAATGCGCTCATAAAAGATGATTACTCCGTTTTTAAGATTAATACCTACTATTTAGTATTTACAGAGTGATTCTTAAACAGATCTGCAAAATTATCCCTGTGGTAGTATTAAATGAGTAGATGCTGCAAGAAATACTAAAAAAATACTTTGTATAACCGTTTCTGAAATAAAAATTTGTAATGTTATGGAAGAGATTCATCCTACGTCAATGATATGTTAGTAAGTGGTATTAGCACAGTTAGAGGAAAGCATGATCATCATTTAATGATTTCTAAGAATGTTTTTGATCAATGATTATTGTGCTTTACCGATATTCGTAATGAAAACCATCACATTTTTTTACAATACAACTAATTTAAATTCATGAGGGTCGTAAGTGTTATGGATTATTCCTACGAAATAAAAACGTAAATATGGTATAGATCCTCGCCACTTATCCTGGGAAAGTTGTGATTAGTTTTCGGTGTATTTAAGAATTACCCTGTATAAATATAAGCTAGAAATGACCTTAGATTAATTCTTACACACGTTTTAGTGTTACGAAAATGAATGGTTAACAAAAAGGACTACAGTCATACCTTGTTAATCCGATGTCAATAAAGCCAAGTTGATTCGGACTATGAAACAATTCTGATAACTGAGTGTACTTGTAGAATGTAAAATTTCTGTGCATTTTTAGGCTTTATCTATGTAATACGCATAAACAAGTAACAACAATAGTTATTATAATTACAATGTGAAGAGACGTGGAGTTTTTAATAAATACATCATAAGTATAAAATACATATTATTGAAAAGTTTTAACACTCTTAAAATAATTGTGGTTTAAATTAGATTAATCCAAATTACAGGGACAGGATAGTTGCCTGCCCAACTCTATTTAAGTTTGCTAAGACACTGCCGTTTATAACACTCGATAATTTAACTACTATTTCTGGTTTTTGTTTTATTGTCAAAGTGCTGTGTTTCCTCATTGGAGCCATTGTAACAACTAATAAGTCTAATAAGAATGCAAACTGATAATAATTATTCGGATTACAAAAGCTTCGGACTATCGAAATCGATTATAACGAACTCCGAAAATGCATCAAAATCAATTTGTTACATCCGAAGTTCGGAATAAGCGGTAAATTAAAAATTAATAAATAAGTATCTTTTGTGAAAAAAACATGAATTTTTTGGGAAACAGTAATATGTACACTGTGTGAATTTTATAGATGTGCAAATATTGTAAAAGGTGATAATAGAGCTCAAAGAAAGTGAAAATAAATTTGCATTATCCAAATGTTCATAGTTTCTGAGATATAGAGCGTTTTAGTCGGCGAATAAATTTGGAACCAATAAAAATTTTAAATCAGTCATGATCTCTGAGCTTAGTTCTTCAAAATATATTACACTGTGGTTAAAATTAGCAAATACAGCCATAGAACAAACAACAAGTTCTCCCATAACAAAATTATAAAAATGTAAAAATTTTGCACTGAATTTCATTTTCTCAAATGTCACCGCCTATTATTAGTCATGTCAACTTTGAAAAAAAGTACTCAAAAGTATATTTTTTTAAAACTATTTTTAGATGGATGGCCAACTTATCGATTTGCTGGAAGCAGTAATGTCTTTTTTTTTCTTGTTTTTTTTATTAATTCTGTTGCAACTTCGTTTCTTTTTTGTTTCTTTACGTAAACTTCATTACTAGTGTAATCAATTTACCAAAATTAATTATAGACTTTGCAAAATATTTAATGATTTAAAGATTTTTAAATTTCTCTTTTCTTTTCTAGGATATCTGTTAAAAATTACTGCAGGTATTTAAGAAGTTTTTGTTTTAGAAAAAATATTGCCATTATTACATTTTCTTCTATAACATGTACTTGTGTTGCTGTGTATTTTTGACGAAGTTACTTTTTTGGGTCTAGTTACAGAGATAGGAATTAAAAACAAAATTGGTTTATTTGACTAGTTTCGTACTAAATCTGCTTTTGTTTTTTCTTTTTGTTTTTTATTACTTTGTAGAAAAGCTTGTTTTCTTGACTAGCTTTTACTTTGTTCTCGAAATTTTTCTTTAATTTGTTTTTGGTCGTATCATTGTTTTTTTTTGTTTCTGTGATAACTAGTATTTTTCCAGTTTTTTCTTATTTCTATTTGTTTATCCATTTTTACTAAATCTTTATTCAATGTTTAATTTTATTTTTTGTTATTTAAAATACTGAGCCTTTTTGGTAAAAGAAGTGCATCTATCTACTGTAAAAATTTCACGTCTTTACTCGAATTTTTATAAATATTTATTAATAATTGATCTGATGTGATGGACTGTATGTCATAAAATTTTAACGTTTTTAGGGCATTAGGTATTAAACCATTAAAATATTAATGTAAATAATTTTGCACAAAATTTATGGATACAAACTCTGTGTATCACCTATATACATGCTGACGTTTTGCAGCTTTTTTTGGTAGAGCTTGTTCAGTTTTTTTTTTTTGAAAAAGCAAATTTATTTTAAAATTCTCTTCATTAAATTCAAAAATAAAAAAAATCAAATAGGGTCAGCTTGAAAAAAGAACGCTTGCAGTTGCATTCGAAAAGTTAAAATATGAATTATTCTCTTAATAAAACTTGTATATTTTTTCAATCTATAAAAAATAAAAACATTAACAGTAGAGTATTTCTTACTGATTAGTGATTAATGATTTGGTACTCAAATTGCAAAAGGCTAAATGACTATTACCTACAACTTGAACTTTGGTTCTTAAAATGGTTAAAACCTTATTTTTCTAGTATTCTCAGTTTTTGTGTAATACATTTTTATAAAGAAGTAGAAACCTAGTATTAGAAACGACAAATAAAAGTTTCTGAAGATGTTTTATTAAAAAATACTTTAGTTTTGTATTGTAACTTTTTTTAGAAACTGAAAAAATTTATTAATTTTCGAGCCTTGGAATCTGATAAAAACAAATCAGTAAATATGTGTCTGCTTTTAATTTCATTCTTTTTATCAATTTTCTCTAAAATTTTAAACTATTCTTTGTTTTTATTTAGTTTATTTGTATGAAATACAACCCAATTTTGCAAATTTAATGATTTAAAAAAAACGTTTAGCAACTTACTTTTGTAATTTCATTATTGTATCAACGTTTGTTGAACTTGAACGATTATTTAGTGATCAAGTAAAAATAATGAACTGAAAGTTCGCTAATTAACACGAACACTTTTAAAACACTCGTTTTTTGAGCATTTGAGGGATTGTCCCTGGCAACTTTGAATTATCAACTAGTTAAAAATAGTATTAATTATTTTGTTGTTTAGATCCTCAAACCATTTTTTAAGGCCCTGGTTTTATTTAAATTAAGAGGTGAATTTTAATAGGTTATAAGTATAAACATAACAAGCTCAAAGAAAAATAAATTCTGTTTGAAGTTTTGTAATTTTCTTATTAGTTCCTTTTAGTGGAAATTCAATATGCGATATATTCTCTCATAGTAATTTCATTAATATGCACAAAATAGAGAGACAGAAAAGTTAACTAGAAGAGGATTTCTAGAACCTCTACAATCGAAGAAGATTATTTGATTTTTTGATTATTACCGTAATTTGATTTAGAATGGATTTTTTTCAAAAATTTATTGTACATCAAAAGTAGAACAATTACTCGTTGTTAATTTTTCAAATGTAGAATATTTAGGGCTGATTTACAGTACGTTTTAATCGTAATTAAATTTTAATTTCGCTTTCTGTATACCGACCCTTAATGTTTGAACATTATTTATTAGACATCAAAATTTTATTACATGATATTTTTCCGATAACAGTTTAATGACAACATGGAAAGTTCTTCGTAATATAATTTGTGATGATTGTATGTTATACCATAATTAATTCTCAGCAAACTAATTGACTTTTTATTCAGTCTTTGTTCACTATCTTAACCCACAACCCTTGTCTTTAGTGGCTTGGAAATAATTGTGTACCCATCTGTACTAAGGGGGTGTACATCGAACAAGACGTCTGACCTATATTTGCATAATTTTGTGTGATATTTTGGACTCTTCATGTAAACACTATTCCTATAAAAGCGAGAGTTTTGTCCGAAAATGATAGTTCGCAAACTACTTCCAGCAACTAATAAAGTAAGTTACTTGTTCCAAAACCCCAATAAAATACGTGTTTCAACAGATGGACAAACGAGTTCTGCTCTTCTTCTTCCTCATTAACATTATTTACGTCTGGTCTTCACCGCACATGGTCCACTTGATGAACAAACGCGAAATTTTCTGCGGCACAAAACTGGCCGAGACTTTAGCAATGCTCTGCAAAGGGAACTACTACTCTCCGAATCCAAACCCAACCAAAAAGTCGAGTAAGAATCGATTTTTTGTTATGTTGCGAGTAATAACACTTTTCCAGCCAATGATATTTTCGCCTACAACGAATACGACGAGTATTTCCCCAACGAGAGCGACGACGAAAATCAACTCGATTTTCCGTTCCTTCAAAAAGAAGCGGTCAATTCGTTTCTTCCAATCAGATTTCGGAGGACCAGAGTTGGGATTGTGGACGAATGTTGCCGGAAACCCTGCTCTCTCAAACACTTGAGTTTGTACTGTGGACAATAACTTAATAATAGTGCTCGTAGTTACGCTAAAAAATTATGATATTTTTTGTAAAAGAATAAACGATGTTGCATACACTTTGTAGTTTTATTCTTTTCGTTTTGAGTGATTTTTTTCCCAAGGTTGTTCAAAAATAGCCGCAGCTTCGCTGTTGTATCAGACATAAAATACCAAACCATCATGCGTTTAAAAATAAATTCGTTGTGACAATGTCGGCTTCCTGCAGTTGCTTGAAGTTGTGTTCAGTTGTGGTTGCTTTATCGAACCTTGTGAGTGCATTTTTTGTTTGATTAACCCTGGAATCGACTTTTCAGACCTTGGGCTTGTACATATTGGCCGAAGGAATTTTGCTGTTAACGAAATATTTAAACAACGATGCCGACGTGACGGTAGGTTTCGTCGTGGTGGATTTCCAAATGGCCTCGTTTCTTATTTTCGTTGGTCTGTTATTATTAATAGGTATCATAAAGGTTGGTTCATTTTGCGCGCGTTTCAACGCTCATTTTTCGATTTTTTAGGGGAAAGAGAAACATATTTCCTTGTATCTCTTGTTGAGTTCGCTGATTTGGTTTATTATAACTATGTTGGCGGTTAGTTACATGATTTTTTACAATACAACAGGGATGACTGTTGAGATACAACACAGTGTGGAAAATAATTACACGACGGCTGAACCAAAACCCAAAGAAACGGTTCCGATGGAAAAAGCTGTGGGATTTTCGCTTGGCTTGATTGCGATTTGGTGCGGACAGTTGGGTGTTTATAAATTTCATGACCAAGTTATTGAGAAAAATATGATCAATGCGGGCCAGAGTTACGTCAGCTCTGCTATTCACAGCAGTTGAGGAAGCTTATTGGTTTATTTTCGTTTGGGAACTTATTAACCAAAGTTTAAGCTTTTTAATCTAAATGGAGATTAATCAGGCCACAAATGATAAGAAAACGAATTATGCTCGAATATTATGTTTCTTGTAATAAAATTCTCTCATATTTTATTTAGAAATATGGATCTGCTTGTCCTCATCATTGGAGAAATGCGGCGCCTCACAATTTTATTTTAATAAAGATCTGTTGAATTTATTGCCTTTTTCATTTATCCTGTAGTTTTTATGGGGAATACTTTTGAAACTACACGGTTTTTAAAGATTAAGACACTGAGTTAAAAAATATCAAAAAAGTCACGTCTTGTTTAATAAATACGCTATTAATACAAACACAAAAGTATAATTTCAAATCCGCCTAACAAATTAAAAATGAGTTATTTTACTTTACTTTTTACATCAGTCTATATTATATTTTTGCGAGAAATGCTTTAAATTTATTGAAACAATCGCATAAAGGTTTTTTCGTAGAAAAACACTACTAAAATCACAGGAAATCTCATAAATGTTGTAAATAAATGATCATAAATAAATTTGTTTAAAGAGGCAGATGTACCTAACATATTTTTTGCATTATTTCAAAACAGTTTTACTTATTAAGTAAATTTCTGGTTAAAGAACGGCGCCTTTAATTTTGAAATTTTTAATATTTTTGAAACTCATTTCTAATTTAGTTTTCTTTCAATTAAAAAAAACACATTTTAGATTTGGTTTTTAAAAGTAACGTCTGTAGACTTAATTTAGCGCTTTAACTTAATGTTATGCTTGTCTATTTTTTTTTGTCAAAATATTTTTGCTTTAGTGCAGTTTAGATTTTCACTAAAAATGTTCTTAAATTACCAAAAAATAAATAAAATAAATAAATCTACGCGAAGTTGAGGTGCAAGCATGTATTGTTCTTAAGAGTTTGAGCCTAAAACACCTTAGTAAAATGTTGATGAATAACAAACATACAACTTCTTTTTCTTTTATTTTGAAAGCCGACCTAGGCTATGAAAAAGTAATAATAGAAGTAACATTGGTATCCATAATGATGATGTAGATTAATTTGGAGCGCTCATCTCAAAACGGTAGTTAGACCGGACTTAAAATTTTAGAATACCTAAACACTATCTCGGTTATTAAAAACATTTTATTTAAAACGATTTAGGCTAAAACTCTTAAAAATAGTGCTTAGAATCTCGTGTTAAAAGGAACGCCTTAACTTTGCGAACATCCGGTTCTAATACTAATGATTTTCCACTTTATTTTGGCACATTGTCGCTGAAATCCTAAATTCGTGGAAGTAAATACATTTCTTTTTGTTTGGGAATTTTTTGATTTGTTTTTTTAGAATCTTTCGAATTTAGTGTAGTACTTTGTATCATCTTTGCCTGAATATGGTTCCGTAAGGTATCGAAACGTCTCAACGTTAATATTTTTCTTAACGTACTAAAAACATAAATTGTTAATTTCTCGTCCAAAAATGCTTCATCTTTATTAAAGCAATCACACAATGGATTTCATTTTTGAGTGTTTTTTAATTTAGTGGATTTTTTTATAGAAAAACGTTTTCTTTTCAGCAAATAATACAGCTTAATTTAGTTTAATTTTTTTTTATTGATTTTGAAAAAATCTTTCCAATTTCTAAGTTTATGTTTGAATTATCTATTTTCCTAAATATGTAGAACGTCATACTTACATTTCATAGTTTAACGATTTTACATTACATTTTTCATCACAAAATCCTTGGTGCCGGTCTTCGAAGAAAAAAACAAGATGGCAAGAAAATTATATCTCGTAACACAAAAGTGTGAATGAATACAATGTAAATAAACATAAAAGTAATAATCCGGTCAAACGTATGTAAACTAATCTTATAGTTTGAATTCAACGATAATTTTTATTTATCTTCATAATTTTTACTTTGTTTTTGTTTTGTTTTCACGTTTTACTTTTACTTATCGTTGAAACAATTATGTTGCTAACTATACAGATATTATTATTTATACATGAAGAGGCAAATATAAGAAATATATAAAATATAAGAAACTTTTTTATTTTTCTTGTAACTTATGTCTAATTTTTTTTTGATAAAAATTTTACATGAAATAAAACATTTGAGACCTTGATATACCAATTTTTAATAATATTTTTTGATATACCAACAGTAAAACCTCTCAATAACGAACACAGATGGGGAATTTTTAATTGTTTATTGTAGAGAGATGTCTATTAATGGGAGGTAGGAAATTTTAATATAGGTTGTGTTACGTTTCCACAAAAATGTCCGTTGTGAAGAGGTGTCCGTTATTCGGAGTTGTTCGTTAAGGAAAGTTTCACTGTACTTATTATAGCGCTTAAACATAATTGTATGCCTTACTGTCTTTTTTTTCAAAATATTTCTGTTTCTGGAAGTTAAACTTTCATTGAACAATGTTCACAAATTTATACAAAAATTTAAACATGTTTACCAACTACTTTCTACTTTATATTAGCACATTATTCTCTCAAATTTTTAAAGCTTTTGCTGAAAAATTAGATCTTAAAGTTTTTGTTAATTTAGGAATAGAACAGAATAGAAATGAATTTTGCTTTATTCGTGATAAAAACCATAAATGGCGTTGAACATGTCTACTTTCTGGTTTCGAATTTAGTTGTAATTTCTTGTTAAAAAACGCACTAAATCTATTAAAGCAATCACACAATCACAATTTTGGATTTATTTCTTGATTTAGTTTATCTCAAAAATACGCTATCATATTCAAATATTTAAATGTTGTAAGTTTATCGTTAAAATAATTATGTTTCTAAGTAGATATTCATACAATAAATTTTTTGAAGACAAGAATATATAGATTTTTTCTGCGTTTCGACACAATTTTACGAATTTTTAGTGCGTTTCCTAAGTAACAAGTGTCCATCTGACTAAAATCCTGCACTTTTAATTTTTTTTTCAACTTGTTTCTAACTTCTCTTCCATTTTTTACATTTACAATTTACAAAAACTAAGATATTTTCAATGTGATATAACGGTTTTACGCTTTGTTTTGATTCACAAGTTATAGCATTTTAAAAAGTAACGTGTTTAAGACGTAGTTTAGCGCTTTAATTCAATTTTATGCTTTTCTGTTTTTTTTGTCAAAATATTTTCGTTTTTGTGAGAGTCAGACATTTACTAAAAATGTTTCTAAATTATCAAAAAAATAACAAGCTGATGGACATCTACAGGGTTTACTTGAACTTAATGGAAATCGTCGTAGAATTTTTCCACCACTTTGTTAAGTTCTCAGCAAGTTTTATGAAAAAAAGGGGCAATCTTACATATCAAAAGATAATTCAATTATTTAATGTTTTAAAATGTATGATGGATGATTTTTCAGTTTACTTTGCCACATTTTTAAGGTGTATTTCGGTTATTTTATGACTTTTTTGTTTAGTTTTTGCAGAATATTTCAAAATTAATGGTAATTTTTTTTTCAAAAATGCTGTAATCAGTCACACAAGGGACTTAATTTTGGATTTATTTTGTAATTTTTTTACTGACATTTTTTTACTAAAAACGCCCTCTTTACTTCAAACTGTTCACTTCGATCAATTTTATTTTATATTAATTGTGGAAAATCTTTCAAATGTTCTAAGATTATCGTTGAAATAAATATTTGCACAAACAAGCTAGAAAGAAGGTAAGAAAATTATTTTTCGTAGCACAAAGTGTGAAATAGTAGAAGGTAAATAAACCTAAAATTAATAGTTTGATGAAACGAGACATTATTTGTAAACTAACGTTATTGTTTGAATCCAATGATCATGTTTATTTCCTCATATGATCACAGTGAATTATAAAATTTCACTTTCTGTTTAAACAACATCCGTTGCGTCGCCAGAAACGCGAAACGCACTGAATAAGCGCCAAGAAGTTTTACGAGCGATAATAAAATCTTTGCAAAAAATTTAGTTTAGTGTCGTTCTTCCTTAGACCTCCCTGAATAAAATGTCGAAGACTTGCCGTCAGAAATTCGTCCGAATTGTGGTCTATTTTATGATTTTCAGCAACATCGTGAGTTCTTTTGTTCTTGTGTGTTGCTATCACACGTGGAATATTTTAGGTGGGAGGATTGTGCAGTATAGTTACGAGGGGAATAGCTCCATTAAGTGGTTTATTTTTAATGCTTGGTTTATTGGCGATTGCTGGTGGACTTGTATTGTTAGCGGGAGTTATTAAGGTTGGCTAATATTTTTCCACATTTCAGGATTAAAGGAAAATTTTCAGGGCAACGATAGATTTATCCTTGTCTACCTTATACTTGCAATTATGGTAATTGCGTTCACAACGGTGCTTATCTCAGTTTTAATTATCCCAAAAGTGAAAGAAGTGAAAGGACATGTGTTTGTTATCGTCTATTTTCTCCTAATCATTTGGTGGCCAATCCTCTATTGTGTCTATTTATTTTACAAAGACCTCCTCAGTACTAAAACTATGGAAGTTCCAGCTGTTGAAATTCAAACAAGTGGTGAAAAATGTGACGTTGTTGTGCATGAAGAAACGTCAGAAGGAACATCGGTGTGATGATTATTTTTATTTTTGTAACATTTTTATACTCAAATTATAATAAAAATTATGGGTAAAAATAGACAACATCCTCATTCTTTGATATGCAAAAGGCTTGGCATTATTTCAAGCTGCGTTGTTCAGTCAAAAAATGTGCAAATATCTGAGGTGCAACTGCAGCAAAATTTGCGTTAATTTCGGCGGAATTGTCGATATTGTAAGTGATTTTGTAAAATTTTCAATCGGTTAACATTGTCTCAACTTTTGAGGTCACAGGGATCATAATTTTCTGTTTGAAGGACTTTATTATTCCATCGTTTTATTCGGAAATCCACAATTATGTTTTACTCGCAGTTGCTTGCTTTTTAACACTCAAAGGATTTTTCTTGTTGCTTGTGTTAAGTCTGGTCAGTCTATAACAAAGTTTTATTACAACTAATTGTGTTTTTTTCAGAGAAAAAATTTACAAGTTCTAGTCCTAATTTATCTGGTCGTTACCACAATATTTTTATTGTTGGCGAAATTTTACATTATTTATTGCGCTATTCAAAAATTTAATGAAGTTGACCAAAACTATTCACAATCACTCAAACTGCACCACAATTACATTCTCATCGTAACTTTTGCCTTAGTTTGTCCCACAATTTTGATGCTAATGTGGCACATCCAACTCTATTTGTATCTTTTTTATCGAACGTTAACTCGAAGCTAGTCAAATTAATTTGGCACATATTTTCTGTAGCGTCACACATAATCACGACAGATGTTCAAAATTTAAAAATAAGTCAGTGTGGCGCTGCTTACTTACGAGGACAACACAATGAATTGTTGTCACACCAAAGTTTGGGCTTTCATAGCTGCTGCTGTTAATCTAGTAAGTGGATAATCGTCAATTGCTTGTTTAAAAAAATTGCAAAATTTTAGCTAGTTGGAGGCTTGACTTTAGGCGGTTTTATTTATAAAGTAGTAGTTATCAAAAATGGGCGAATTGGGATCATTGTCATCATGTTTTTAATGAGCATTTTACTGATTTATAACGGAATTTTGCTAATTGTTGGGATAGTTATGGTGAGTTGTTTTTTTCCAATTTTTCGTCACAATCACTTGTTTCAGGTGAATCAAGTGTACGTTTTGTTATACCTAGTGCTAAACTGTATGAATTGGTTAGTGGTGACTTTTGTGATTATTAAAGAAATCTCCCACAACATAGCGTTCGCCGGATTTTTAATACTTGTGATTATTATGACTTGTTTAGAATTAGTTGTTTACAAATTTTATAAACAAATGTGCAAATTGGAAATTAGAGACACGGAAGCAGGTCGTGGCAAAAACATATTTCAAAAATGATTTTGTAAACTAGCCAATTTTTTGTAATTTTATTCCACATTTCATTAAATTAAAAATATGTTTTAGTGTAATTATTTGCTGTTTGTTGTAAATGTGTAGAAAATATGAATTAAATGTATTAAATGATTGTGTTCAGGAAACTGAAGTAACTATCAACCATGAAGTTTTAACTTCGATCACCTAACATCCGTCCTCAAAATTAATCTAGCATTTTTTATTCCAAATCAATAATCCAACAATAGTAATATATCATACGTGTTCCATTTAATGGTTTCGTTAAGATATCTGTAAGCATTTCTTCTAAAGGGCAATATTAAAAACTTTTTTCGTTATTTTTTCATAAATGAAATAAAATTTAGTATTAATGTGCTTGCCTCAGTTACTAAATTTTGCAATTTACTAAAATTTTAAACAGTTTTGATTATCTTTAAACATTATCAATTTAAACTTTTTATGCTAAAATCAGTAAAAGCCATCAGTAGCTTTCTTAACCACAAAGCTTCTTTTATGTAAGTTTTCAGCTTTTGTTGAAAACAAAGTAACAACTTCTTGTTTTCTACTCGATCAGCTGGTTATGCCACCAAAAAATTTTAACTAATAATTACAATCTCATTTTCTGTCTGTTTTGTCTCTACTTCAATCAGCATAAACAACTAATTAAATTTCAATATAAAACGTTTTGTCTTTATATTTTGTTAATTGTAAATATATAACAAAATAAAATAACATTTTATTTTACCCAAAGATTGATTTTCAGTTATTTTCTAATCTTGGTTTCTGTGGTTGAATTTTGTCGATACTTGCTGTTAAAATATCATCAACATAATTGAATAAATAAATCCAATTTAAAATTTCCCCTTTTAAATCCAATATTTTCAAACATTTCACTAATTTTTTTATACCAAGATCTTGCTTGAAACATAAATCCTTTTTTTTATTTACAAACCAATTTTTTTCCTAATACCACACATCTGTTTTTTTTCTTTTTTGCTATTACCAAAAAAGTAATTAATGTCGTTTGTCGAACTGCAGGCGCGGGTACTTTATAATAATCATAATCATATAATAATTTTGAAAGTTTCTTTGTGCAACATGTCTTGCTTTAAATTGCATCTTTCTTTGTTTTTTGGACTAATTTTTAATTAACTGCTTTTTTTCTACAGAAACTTGCTTTGTACCTTGCTTGTGGACCTATATTTTTTCGTCAAAAGATTCTTTTATTTTTAATTTTATTTGTTTAATTTCTTTCTTCTATGTGACGTTTTACAACTTTAATTCTTTCTTGATCTTATTCCTCTACATTTTTCTCTAGATTCTTGTAAATTGCATTATTTAACCATCTTTACTCTTCCGTGAAGAAATTATTTCTATTTCCACTTCCCTATTAACTTCTTCAATTCCTGAATTATGTAACAATGTTTTCTTTTTCATGTCATTATCTTCCACAATCTTGTAGGTCTATACGCTTTTGATCTATTTTTTCAACCAACAAAGATTAATTTTGTGGCGGGTTTTTGAGTTTTCAAATTTGTGTTTTTTTTTACTTTTGGTCAAGCGGTGCTCTGCCAACACTACAATTTATTTGTGCATAAGATCCTCAGACATAATTTGTGAGAAAAACCATTTTCTGGAGAGAAAGAATTTGCTGTCATAAAAACTCTAATCATTTCTAAACTAATTTAATATTTATTAAAATAAAATAAAAATTTGCAAACATGAATACGTTAAAAAAATATAAAAAAGATTATAAAATGAGTAAACTCTCTGAACTTATATGAATTACAAAATTTTTACATTTCACATCAAATTTTAGGATTTGATTGAATCTCAAAAGCATTTTATCATTTCTAACAAATTTCGGAAGCAGTACAGAAAAATTATCATTTTACTATTATAACTAACAATTAATAAAACCTAAAACTTATTCAGAGAGAGACTGAAGCATAGAGACATACATTTAGTATGTATACATTTATTGTGATTATTACTTTAAAACAAATCATCTTCAAGTTTTAAGTTTTACAATTCATAATTCAAGTTTATCCCGGTCGAGTATGGTTAAAGTTATAAATTCATCTTGCAATGAATCAAACTTACGTGATGATTATGTTTATTTTTTCTTCAAAATGTCTTTAACTTTGTCCATATTCATCTGAACTAATTATTTTTGGCTTTCTTTCAAACATATTCTTAACTTTTTCTACATAAATCATTTGCTACTTCTAACGGGTAAATTTTTGTTTATTGTCTAAAATCGTTAATAAAACTTCCTAAAGCTTTTATAAATTTTAAAATCTTAATTTGTAAGCAAAAATATTCTCCTGTGTTAGAAAAACATAATTTTTTACTTTTTAATGCATCTTTTAAATAAAAGCTTTTTTTTAAAAATACATTTTTAATTTTTTTATTTAACATTTTAAACATTATCTGTTGTAACCTGTAGTAAATTTGTAGATAATACGAAATAAAACTATTAAACCACTTATTCAAAAACTGGAAATAACTATCTACAATAAAAATAGTATGTTATGTTAACTTCGATCTTCTGAAACTTTTTAGTCTTTTAATTATTTTATCATTTTTAAATGCGCCAAAAGGTGTACACAGAGCGCCTGTCTGGCGCCACATGAACTCTTCCTTTTTCAGCATATTTTCAGTAATGATCAACACTAAAGCCGCAATTTCGCGTTTAAGAGTGTGTGCTTTTATTTTGGTATTCATAACACCGGTAAGCAAGTTAAATAATTATTTATTAATGTTTGTTTAGATTGCAGGAGCTTTACTACTTATGGTTGCATTAATACAGATTTTATCACACTTGAAGGATGGATTACTTTTTCTAGACATTTATCAACTCACTGTTCCTGTAACTATCGGAGTAATACTCATAATTAGTGGATTGTTATTACTTTTCGGTTTAGTCCAGGTATTTAGTGACGATTATTTTTCAATTTAATTTTTCCATTTCAGGAAAAAGCAACGTGGATTTTTATTTATTTGACTGCAAGTAGTCCGAGTTTGGTCTATTTAATGTGTGAGGCCGTTTCAATGCAATTTTTAGACACACATTTTAAAATTCCAATGGTCATAGTTGTGGCTTTTTTACTGTGTGACCAGTTCTGTGTGATTATATTTTTCGTGTTTATGATTAGGAAAAAAAGGACTGAAAGCGTGGAAAACTTAGTGATTTTTTACAAATATGGGTACTTAAATAGCACGTTTTCTAGTAGTTTTTCTTTGAGTGATGTTACAAGTGTTTGAAAAATAATAATAAAAATTGGTGGATGCGCCGGGTGATTTTTTTATTTTGAAAATCGATCCATTTCCAAGGCGCCAAGAAGTCTGGCGTCTCGTCCCACCCAATCAAATCTCTCAGTTTGACTCGTCTCCTGTACCAAAATGCCGAAACATTTTTGTGTTTGTATTAGTTTGAAAAGTGGGGCGATTATTATGTCTTTTTTGAACCTTGTGAGTACATAAAATGTTAAATACAGAAAACAAAGTAAAAATTTTAGCTAGAAGGGGCCGTGTTGGCTGTGTCGGCTATAATCGAACTTTCGGATCTAGATGCCAAAGAACGTTTAAATTCCATGACTAGGAAAGTAAATATTCTTGAAAATATTTGTAACAAAACTGAAATTTGTAATTCCACGACCATACATCATTATAAATATGGAGATGAAGTGTCGGGGCTTGAGGGACATGTTACTCTATTTTCAGTGTGTCTTGCAGTAGGGCTTTTGTCCATGTTCAATGGAATTTTGCTTTTAGTCGGGATTATCAAGGTTTGTTACCAAGTGTTTAAATACATTTTTTAATATTCGATTGCAGGCGAAGGAAAAATACGTTTTGCTGTACTTATTGTTAGGTTCCACAACGTTGTTCATCGTAATTATTTATAGTGGAATTTATATGTTTAAAAATGGGGTTCTTTTCCTCTTGTTTTGTTTTTCAGGTAATTAAAATGAAAATGACGCGTCTATTGCGGAACTTTCTTTCAAAGGTTTTAGCACATTTTCTAGCCAGAAATTTAACTATTTCGCAAAATTTCATTACAAATAAGCCGTAAAAAATTGAAAAATGGGCCGAAAAATGGTAATATTGTCTTTTTTTTTAAGTTTAAGTTCATTTTTTAGGTCAAAACGAAACGTTTTTGATTAATTTTGCTAATACGTATTCATATCATTTTAGTATAACATTCTGACCTTAATTTTGCAAGATCATGCTATTAAAGCTTTATGTCATTTGTTTTAATCGATTTAGATTTAGTTTGTTTTTGAACGAAATTTCTTCAAAAATAAACTGAAAAACCATGAAGGATATGTTATTTTTATATTTTTTAAGCAAGTAAACACATGTTTAAAGTTACATTCTCAAGTTTTTGTGAGAAACAAATACACTAAATTTAGTCGATTAAAACATCATTTTACTTTTATTGAATGTTTTGACACTGTTTATATCTAGTACAAGAAAAACAAATTAGACGGAACTTTGCGTAAATTTAGCATTTTTCAACTTTTATTTTTTTTTAATTCCCCTAAAAATGCGTGAAAATTAGATTGTTTCAAACAGCTTTCAATAAAAGATGCAAGAACATTTTACAGCAATAAATTATGGTCAAAAGTAATTGTTATTTCTGCCTATCTTGAGGATTTAAGCAGGTTTTATTAAAGCTAAAATCTTATTTTTTTTATTCAAAATTTGCTCAGAGAGACGGAAAAAAACATCAATTCCAATCTAAAGTTAAATTGTTTTTACTTTTGTTGAGCACGTTTTTTTATCCAGAAACGCAATTTTTACAAAATTTTTGTTGAAAACATTTGCAAGAACTTCTCAAAACACATCTAAAAATTACAAAGTAAACGGAAATTAATGTTAGTTTTTCTCGATTTCACTCGTTTGGTCCACCATTTTGTCAAAATAAGCCGAAAAACAACACCATTTACTTACTTAAAAATGATGATTTGTTTTTGAGTTAAACTTTTAGGCTTAGAGATGTAATTAAAACGAACCGAAAAATTACTAAATTAAGTCTAAAGTAGGTACATAATTTTTGTCTGTTTTAAGTGTCACATTTTTCAGCCAAAAACGGAAATACACGGTGTTTCACATTATTTTACAAGGCCTGCGCCTGTAAAGTGCCACCAACAATACATATTCCGAAACGAACTTAATTAGAAATTTAAAAAAACTGGATAGTCATCTTTATTTTGTTCACACTTTCAAAAAATCACAATGTTTTTAGTTAGTTAGTGATTAAGATAAATATATTAGAATAATATTCGTGCCGTCTCTTGATAGAACACATTATAATTGTTTGTGAAAAACAGAAAATTATGACTAATAATGAAACAATCATTATTCTGACAACTACTGTAATGGGTTTCTAAAAATTTAATAATTTTTTTGGGTGCATACATTAGGCGCAGGTCTCCTAAAGTTATGTGGAACAACCTGTAATTCACAATATTTTATTCAATCTAAACTGATGTTTTTATAATATTAGGCCGAATTGAATTAGGATGTTTGGTTTTTTTGAGTGATTAACACAGTTTTCCCTCTAGAATTATTCAGCTAAAATTGACATATTTTGAATACTTTGCTAAAATCACTAAAGATCGAAATCCATATTAATTTTATCTTGTTTCATATAATTTAGTTCGTTTTTAAACCTAAAACTTATGCATTTTTAAGATTTTGTCAAAACACATTTTAAAATTAAAAAATAAAATAAAACTTATTTTATTTTGCCTGTTTCACTTAATTTGTTTTTTTGTTTTGAGCAAAATTTCATCAAGAATAAGCTAAAAATGACAAAATTAGTCTTTTAGTTAAACTATTAAGTTTAGAAATGTAGTTAAACAAATCGAAAAATTTACCAAATTAGGTCTAAAATAGAAAATAGGTATTTAAGTGTTGCTTTTTTTGTTTAGCATATTTTTCAGCCAAAAACGGAAATATTTCAGAAATTCATAAAATTTGGCCGAAATGAATTAGAATTGTGTTTTTTTTCGAGTTTTCTCTCTCTCTTTCGCTAAAGTTGACCATAGGTTGCAAAGATTGAAATCGATATTACTTTTATCCTGTTTTACTCAATTTAGTTCGTTTTTGAAGCTGACACTCATTCATTTTGTAAGATTTTGTCACATCACACTTCAAAATCAAAAAACAAAATAAGACTGATGTTACTTTGTTTGTTTCACTAGATTTTGTATCTTTGTGAGCCATATTACGTTAAGAATCAGCGAAAAAATTGTAAACTTTGGTCGAAAAAGAGTTACTTCTACTTTTTTAAAGCTTTTAAACACGTTTACACGTTTTTGCGTTCCATACCTGAATAGACCTAACTGAAAAATCACCTAATTGAGTCAAAATTCAAAAATAGCATTTTTCAGTTTCTTCTATTTATTAGCACGTTTTTGATTCAGAAACGTAACCGTTTTGTAAAAAATTAAAAATTTGTTGAAGAATTTAATTTGAATGGTATTCTAAAAAAATTAAATAAGAATCTATGTTTGTTTGTTATTCGACAAATTATAATTTCACCTTAATTTTTTTTTTCATCAAACAAAAACAATTTATTTTTGAAAACAAGCAAATTTATTTGTTGGCCTTTTATTATAGGCGAAAAATTTGAAAATTTATGGACGCGTCATTTGCAATTTTGTGTTTGTATACAATATACAGGGTGAGTCATTGATATGGGCGTGCCCGATTACACCTACACTGTCAAAGATATCTAAAGAAATCAAATGGCACTGCAATTGGGAACTCAAAGTGCACGTACTAAATTTATTTTGTTCTATACAGGGTTTCAGTTTTAGAGTGCAGATTTTAACATAGTTTTTTTAAATGGCACTCCTGTATATTTGAACATATTCAAATTTACACTTTATTAAGATTTATAAATTAGTTTAGTTTTTGCAATTTATTTTAACCGTTCAAAAACTATTTAATTTGCGTCTGCAGGCACATTGTTAAAAAATCACAGAGCGCTTGGTTTTTGGGATATCAAGTTAGGACTTTGTTCGTGGGTAAACAAATGTCTGGGGTATCCTACGGCGACAAAATCATACATTTACATTTTACATCACCTTGCTCGGACAAATTCATTTTGGTAAACTTTGAAGAACTATAACTTAATTTTTTAATGTAGCGTGCTATGAAAAACAACACATTCTGCCACATTAATGTGGAAATGGCATTTATAGTGTCATGTTTTAATTTTATTGTGAAAATGAATTTTTCGCGTAAAATGCATACCTATAAATTTTATCGAGACATGAAGTTTAATAAAATTTTGACAATAATTTATTTAAAAAGAATGATACAAATTTATAATTGAGAAATAAGAAAATAAAAAACTGAGGTATCACAAATCAACAGCGAAACATATTACTTGCAATTACAAAACTGTTTAAAATGACGACTTTTTTAAGCAACAAAGTAATACATTGGTCAATTCTTTTTAAAAATTTACCGCTTCTAGTGTGGTATGATTAATTCTACGAAAAGCTTTTATAATCTTTTCTTACATGTTTTCTCTGGTAGTGCCGTGTTTTTTTTCATTTTTATTTAATTCAATAATTTATTATCAAAATTAAAGTTTATATCTCGATGGGATTTGTATGTATTATACATGAAAAATTCATTTTCACGACAAAATCAAAATATGACGCTCAGTCTGATGTTGTTATGTCAGAATTTATTGTTTTTCATGGCATCCAATGGCATCCATCTTGGTATCCAAGAGATTTTATTTGCATTTTTCAGAAAAATCGAGTTATCTCTTAAACATCAACTTTTGGAAAAAAGTTAGGAGGTAAAAAAAGATGTAAAATGAGACGCTGAATAATAATTAGTAATAAAATACAGAGGGTGCTATTTAAAATAATAAAGTTATGGTCCTCCAAAGTTTACCAAAATGAATGTGTTACAGCATGGTAATGCTATTATAATAATACAATTGATAGTCTTGTCACCGAAAGATACCCCCGAAAGTTCTTTATACACAGACAAAATTTCAACTCACTATCTCAAAAACCAAACGCACTGTGATTTTTAAATGTGCCTGCAGACGCACAAAATTGTAGAAAAAATTAAATAACTTCTGTACGGTTCATGCACATTGCAAAAACTAAACTAATTTATAAAGTCTAAAGAAGCGCACATTTAAATATGTACTTATATACAAGGGGTGTCATTTAAAAAAAACTATGTTGAAGGTTGTACAGTAAAATGGATCACTTTGCAATTTGCAAATGCACTTTGACTTCCTATTTACAGTGCCGTGCCATTTGATTCATTTCGGTATCTTTGACAGTGTAGGTGCAATCGAGCACGCCCATATCACTGACTCACCCTGTATTTACCAGTACTTTCATTAATTCAAGTCTTATTTTAGTCTTCATGTGTTATGGACAAGTATTTATGTTCTATTTCTACGAAGAAGTCGCCGAATACAACACTGTTAAATCGGGAGTTATCGAAATATCGTACAATGGTGACCCGAAAAGTTACGACAATTCTGCCGTTGCTGCAGATGGGATAATTGATAACACAGCAGTTTAATCACATTTATTGCTTTTGCAATTTAAAGATTTTGCTTCAGAATTTGTAGAATAGTTCAAATTGTTGAATGCCACAATAATTAAAACATTGAAAAAACAAAGTGTTTTATTACATTATTATCCATCGAATTGCAAGACAATCACTACATAATTAATAATATCTGAGATAATGTCAAAAAAGGCTCTTCTGTCTACTGGTGACCCTTGCGGAAGGCGAATTGTGGGCGCTAAATGATCGACTTGTTTCAAAAATTGTTTCATAATTTTCGTTTTCTTTAGATTGCGACACAGTTGTGGCGTTTTTTTCGGCTTCTTGGTTGGCTCTATCACACGAAAAAACAAGCACAACGCAACCAACAATCAAAAATTTGTTCCACAGAAGGTAGCAAATGGCTTCGGCTACATGAAAATTTAATCCTGACGACTTCAGTAAGTGGATAAAGTAAAGACCTCCTACTATATACAAGGCTAACATTTTGTACATTAATAATATTTGCCAGCCGTAAATTGTGCTAATATTTTCCATCAGTTTGCTCAAAACATAATGAGTTTTCATACAGTTTGTAATTTGGTCCACGTCGCAAGTTTGTGCCATTTCACGATGTAAAATATTAAATCTCCTTTCGATTTTTGTGGCCAAATTGTGGATTTGTAATGCGAATAATTGAAACTTGTAGAGAAAAAATAAAGGCACTAAATTGTATTTGTAAGCAGCCCATCCCAAACTTCTGTTTCGTGAAAAAATGTCCCAGCTGAAGGTTAAACAGACAACACAGTGGACTGAAACGTGTAATAATTTAGATCGGTTTGTTTGAATGTCGATTTTTTTCACTGAAGCGTTAATTGAAAGCTGTTGTTTTCTGTTTAAAATGTTTGCAGAGAGTGTGTTTATTACAGAAATTCCGACAACTAATGCGTCACCCATTGCATCCATAATGCCACTGGTTAATTCCAGTTTTGGGTATGTTTCGTTTATTTTTCCCACAATGTCCCATAAATACAAGGCCAGCATTGCTAGAATTGTGGAAACTGAAGAGATTTTGTGACAAATGGGCGAGGATTGATTTATTTTTAAAAAAGCCAACGTTTTGTTAGACATTCTGAACGTGAAATAATCTAAAAACTCAATTAATAAATTGTACTTTAAGTTAATAGCTATTAAGCGGATTACTCGAATTAATTCATAATTATTACAACTGGTTAAATATTGACTAGGCAACACAATATTGACCTGTGTAGGTTTAATTCAATACCTGACGACACTCGCTGAAAAGCGTCGAATTTTAAGCATTTGTTGAAACGTTTTGATCAAAAGTGTTATTAAAGTCAGTTTTTTTGCGAAATTTCGTTAAAGAGGTTTATTAAAGCACCAAATAAAGTCTAGCGATACATATTTTGTTCGAGTGTTCTAGTTTATATTTTAGGCAGACACCTAATATATCCCATTTCAGTTCATAGTAGAATTCTAACAGCACATTTGATTTTTTTGGAGTGAAAAATAAAGCACAAAATAGGAGTTTCTGTATACACTTTGAGCTAATAAAAACCATCCAAAAATTTTCAATTTGTGCTCCATTTCATTCAAAAGAAATGCCAAATGTTGCAAAATTCTACTGTAAACTGAAATGAAATATACCGGTACAGGGCTGTTCCGTTTTTATTGTTACAAATTTAAACAGGTGATAGAACATTCAATTTTAAGATAAAAGTTTCTTATAAACATGTATCGAAAAATTCTTAAGGGAGCTACACCCTCTGAAAGGGGTGCTTTTTTAGTGACTTTTCTCAATATTTCAGAAACCATTACAGATAAAATTACAAAATTTGCTACACTTAGTAATTTTTATACGCCTAATCGAATTCAAGAATCAAATGTAAAAAAAATAATCAGTGGCGTTACAAACTGGGGGGAGAGTGTGGAGTAAAAACTACCCAAACTATTTTGGCTTTAGTTTTTTGACATTTTCAGTGTAATAAACTCTATGGTTTTTATTTACACAAAAGTGATCTTTTGTGTTGTTTTGATAAAAAAAATAATCAGTGGCGTTACAAACTGGGGGGAGAGTGTGGAGTAAAAACTACCCAAACTATTTTGGCTTTAGTTTTTTGACATTTTCAGTGACAAAATAATAAACTCTATGGTTTTTATTTACACAAAAGTGATCTTTTGTGTTGTTTCGATATAACTTACTGTTTTTAAGTAAAATTAATTTAAACTTTGTCTAACAGCATGAAAATCAGAGATGAACAGAGACTTTTGCGGTCATAACCTGTCCTGAAGATGCTCCTTACAAGAACTGGCAAAACGGCGACATTTTCTTACAAATTGATGCGGTCTAACTCCAAAAGACTCAGATTTTATTTTTGTTCAGGTCATCCTTCTTGATTTTCATGCGGTTTATAGCCTGTAACATAAATTTTAAATTGACTTTACTCAAAAACGGTGAGTTGTATTGAAACAACACAAGAGATCATTTTTGTGTAAAAAACTATGGAATTTACGATTTTTTTGCCGAAAGTGTCAAAAAACTAAACTAAAGCCAAAATTGTTAGAGTATTTTTTTACCCTACTCCTCTCCAGTTTGGGACGCCCTTGAATATTTTTTTTTACATTTAATCCTCGAATTCGATTAGGCGTATGAAGGTTACTAACTGTACCAAATTTAGCAAATTTATCTGCAATGGTTTCTAAAATATTGAAAAAAAAAACCTCACTAAAAGAAGCACCCCTTTCAGGGGGTGTAGCTCTCTTACAGAGCGTTTTTTTAATACATGTCTATAACAAAACTTTTGTTTTAAAATTAAATGTTCTATCACTTGTTTAAATTTGTAACAATATAAACGGAACATCCAGTTTTTCACAAAAAAATGTAAATTTTAATTACTCTTTGCCCCAAATAACCAACAAATCTTTTCCGGCTAACAAGTACAATTAAATTGTTTAGGACTGGTTTACAGAACGTTTTATTCGTAATTGAAATTTAATTCGAGATTAACTTGACTTTTGTCAATGCATTTCAATTGGCACTTATTCGAATTAGTTTAATCTTGAATTAAAAACTGATCTTTTATTTACTATTTTAATGCATTAAACATTAATTTACCCCTTGGACGTAATTTATTTTAGTTTTTTGTACAATGAAAAAAAAACTTTATACAGGGTGTGCCGTCTAAACCCCACATTAGATGTATTGGTAGTTCTAATAATGATAGTCAACTAAAAATTTGTGTACAACCATAATCTTTTAGGTCCTGTTCAATAAAAATATTTTCAAGATGGTGATATTTCGGTTATACCAGAAGTCGCTATCAATTTAATGGAATTCAATTTAAATGGAATGCTATATTTTTTAAAGCGTTTTTGGATTACTAGAGTTATTTTAAGGAAGTTTTCATAAGTTTTTTCTATACTTAAATTTAACCGTTTACGAAATATTTAAGGTTTTATGAAAATTTTTGGATTTGCATTTGTCACTTAAAAAAGCGAACTGAGCAATAAACATCTTAACCAGAGGAAACTCTATTTTGCATTTTACTGCAGGCTAATTATCTGTCCCCAACAGCATTATCCAGTGATTTATTATTATAGTCAATTTTCACTAATTCTGTTGGAAGACTGTACAAATTGTTATAACTGGATTTTTTTAAAAGTAACACCCTATATTTTATTACACCATTGCATGGCACTTTTTATGAGCTTTTTGTCGATATAAGGTTTTTGGGTCTATTTTGTAAAATAAAAAGTATTGATGATTTTTTCGTAAAACTTAACACTCCCATACCATTTCAACAAACGGTAAATTGTAATAGAAACAGGAATACATTTCAAAGGAAACAATTATAGTCAAATTAAAATATTTTTAGAATGTGTCTATCGTTTAAAAAAATCAAAGCGATAGCTTGCATGATTTTTTTTATAGAGCATGCACGCATCTCTGGGTCACCTTGTTTTATTTGAAATAATTTAAAATGGCTGTGATTTTTAGTCAATTGCTTAAATTGGACTTAGATGCAATTTCTCGATAAAATGTCTAATCAGTACAAACCGGAATTTGTTTTTCTGCCAAGTGGAGCAATTTCGGCCAATTCATGTAAATAGGAAGACTTTCAACGTAAATAACTAATTAATCTCTTACTTCTTATTAATTAGAATCAATAATCTATAAATTGTTTGTTACAGTGATTAATCAACTAGCAAATAAGCAATTAGTCTGAACTAATTGAAACTATTTTCACTTTTTGTTTGTGGAAAAAACGCCGAATCATTTGTGTTGTTTATCAATGAAATAAGTAAAAAATAAGTCAGAAATTTTGTTTGCGTGGGAATCGGCGCAATTAATAATTTAATCAATGAAAGTATGTTGTAAATAATTGATAAGTCTTAAATTTTGATTTACAAAGTTGCTTGCAGGAATTTTTGTTCCAAAAAATGTCCACCTACGTATTCACAACTGACGACAGTTTATTTACAATGCATTTGTAAAACTCAAGGTTAATAACTTCTTGATATTCAAATCAAGAATTTTTATTCGCCTTATCAACAAAAACAAATTAATTGCACTTTTAACACATTTTATTTTATCGTCTAAAATATTCGCGTTGAAAACATTGAAATGTTTCAAATACAATTTGGCAATCGCGTATTTTCGGTACGAATTCCAAATGTCGATGTCCACTTTTATCAAATGATAAAATTTAAATCACCGATCGGTGCCACAAGAGTTTTTGTGTTTTTTTATAATAAAAAAAATTGTTGTGACATGTTATCAGCACACTTGTTTAAATTTTAATCACTTTATGTCATTATTTGGCAATACGTTTAAGGCAAAAATGGTGGATGCGCCGGGTTTACCTGTTATTACCACAAATATTTGCTCTATAAATAAATTGACACAGTTTTGGTACAACTCGACAAATTTATGTATTACGTAAACTAAAAATCTTCCATTAATCCACTCTTCTAATCAAATTGAGCGCATTATTTAGTAAACAAAATTATTTCATTTTATTTTTCTGCCACATAGTAACAAACCATGCCATGTCTACCACACACTAAAAGCCATTTTTTCTTCGGATTTGTAGTGATTTCAAGTGTGGTTGTTTTGACAATAGTCCAAATGTTTGGAAAATTAAATTACGTTTATCCCTTGTTGAAGACCTCAATTTGTGCACTTGACGGAAGCGTTGCATTGTTGATTGCTTCGTTCGAAATTGTTGACACTGTCAACAGAAATTTCATTAACGTAAAGACAATCTACCGGTTTTATGCTCATTTGAAGAAAATTGATGAATTCCTGAACTTGCCACCAGTTGACAATTATTTCATTCGAGGCATTTTTACTTACAAAAGTCTCATAATAATTGTGCACCTTGTAACCATTGCTACATTTATCAACGACGTTAATTCTAATTACGATTTTTATGGATGGAAAGGCCACAAATACAATTGCATCAGTTTTATTCTAATTTATAAAATGACCTGGTTCGTGGTCCACTTATATGTGATCGTGAGCGAAATTCGGCGACGTTTCGAGCTTCTCAACACCAAGTTTGAGTACATCATCAGAACCACAAGCTCGGAAGCTGCAGCAATCAACTGTCTCAAATGCCACGATTTATTGTGTGGCTTAATAACCAAAGTTAATAAAACCTTCGGCTTTCAAATCATGATAGTGGACAAACTCATCGCTTTGCGAGTTGTCGAAACGAGCTATTTGTGTTTGTTGTTTGCCATTGAAGAGCGTACAAAGTTTAGTGTGCTCACATTTGTGAACAATTTTATCTGGAGCATTGATTTCATTGTAAGTCTGTTGTCCCTCAAACCAAATTCTTGAAGATTATTTCAGATTTGTGGCGCTCTGATTAGTTTTTCGTGCGGGAAAACCAATAAACAGGCGCAGTTTTCGCTAATTCTCTGCCAAAATTTGCAAAATGAAGTGGGAAATGATCCTCTCAAAGGAGAAATTTTGACGCAGTTTGCAAAGCAAGTGGTTGCTGCTAGACCCGAGTTTAACTGTTTGGGGTTTCTTCCAGTGAATTATGGTTCTTTTCTGAAAATATTGGGCAGTATTTTTAACTATATCGTGATTGTTTTACAATTTGATCACTAGAAGTTTGAAGAGTTAACCCGTTTTTTCTTTGAGAGCAATAAAGGCCCTTTATTTCTTTGATTGCTAAAGTTAACATTTTAATTAAATTTTAACATTGTTATAGTTATAATATTAAAAATTCTAGAATTCCGAATTTACAATTTCCAAATACAAATAAATAAAAATTTTCACATTTAAATTTTTTATTAAGACGTTCTTCATTTTGGGATTTGGTAACCTTGGATAAATTTTGTGTGATATCGAGCCGACTATTAATAGATCTAATTATTTAATACGTTTCATGGAATGACCCATATTTGATAATCAAAGTGTTTTGCTAATATAACTCGTCAAATAATTTTTATCGCGGCTATTTCTATTTTTACGTCTACTCGAAATAGCCAAATCTAGGCGACTGAATCAAATTGCTAATTGTTTATATTTTTGTAAATCATTCTTTAAACAAGCGACTGATTCCCTGTGTAATGTTTAGTCTACGTTTTTTATGTTTAAATTTTCACGCCTAGATAATTTTATTAATTTTTGTTGTTGTTACCAATTCAAAAGAATAAAAAACCAACAATCAGATTAAAATTTTAATTATTTTTAAGTATCAGTACATAACAAGTCGCTCACTCACAAAAACACATTTTTGGTTAGTAAACATTTTACATTTTGGTCTTACATTATCTCCTCTGTTATTAATAATTGTTATTTTGCAATTTCACATTTTTCGATTAAAACCATTTTTAATGTTTTATTTAATTAGTGCGTGGGCTCATAGATTAGTTGTGACATACACTAGTCGACAGATAAATTGACCAATTGTGATCAGTTAATAAAACATAATACAAAATGAAATCTACAGAATGGGCATGTCAAACTTGTGAAACAAATTTTTAAATGTTTAAAGGTATAGCCCTTAATTTGAATGATTTTAAATTAAACTTAAGCGTTTTAAGATCATTTTTAACATCCAAATAGACTTTATCAACTAACTGCGCTTCGCTGGATAACAATATATTGTTTTAAGTTTATTTATTTGTTGTCAAACAACTCCAGAAACGAATACCACATATTTGGAAATTCTGTTGAAAAGAAAAACTTGTCAATAATAAAAGATTTTAACTTTAGAATCGTGGATTATTACCAAATTTTAAGTTTATGTTAATAAATATTACGAAAACTTTTATATGGATTCTTAAACTGTATTTATCTTTCTTTTACAATGGAAAGCTTTATTTAGTTTTTTTTTGATTTAAAATACAATTAAGTTGTAGTAAGAAAAGAGTGCTTTAATTAATTTTATGTTAAACTTTTCTTGATTATCAAAACAATTAAACATTAATAAGTTTTTTAACGCAGAATTGTCCAAAGATTCCAAATCTCTTTTTATTTCTTAACTACAACCATTAGTTCTTTAGATATCGGTCAAAGTTTGGTTTTTCAAGAAACCGATTATTTAGAATATAACTTTTGAGACAGTACATCGAGAATTTTTTTTTGTAATTTTATATACGATAGAATAAAAAAATGGCTACTTTATTCCATGGAATTTTTGTTGTATGGTTTTAATTGAACAAATTTTTATAACTAAGTGTATTGTTTACTCCAAACCCGGGTACGTAATGTAAATCTAATTTCTCAATTTCCCCTTTTAAGGCGATATGAACTACTTTTAAACCCGATTTTGCCACTAACAATTGTTAATAAAAAATACAGATAATAACTAAATGAAATAATGTACCTAGTAACCACTTGTATACAATCTCTTTTAAAATCTCAGAATTTAGAGAAGTTGTCAATGTTTAAAATTTAGAATTTTAGAACTAAAATTCACAAATTTGAAATTTCTGTTAACGCAATATACGGAAAATTGTTTTAGGATTCCGAAACTGTTTTTCGTAGAGTAAAGGTTTTTTGAAATATCGTTTGATTTGATTTCTTGGGATACATTTTAATAAGACATGAGCGTTTTATTATTTTTTAATAATTCAAACGCTGCAATTATTATTTCAGTAAGGAATTGAATTTATCTTTATTTTTTGTTTGCAAGCAATATTTTTGATATCGGTCAAAGTTTAAGACAAATTTCAAACTTTTGAGCAACATATTTTTTTAGCCAATGTGAAGTGTCAAAGCAATAAAAAAATTGTTTTTCTCACATGGAATTGTCCGAGGATTTCAAAACAATTTTTTATTTTTTATCGACAATGAAGAGTTTTTTTTTAGATATCCCTTAAAGTTTGTTTTTAAAAAAATACAGACTATTTAGTATAAAAAGTAAATGCTTTTTAATTATTTCAAAAATTGAAATTCGTTTAATTGTTTTATTTACGAGCCTAAGTAAATTGTAAGCCTAAGTTCGAGATTTTGGTTAACATTTAATTTGGTAAAACCACGTCAAAAAGAAAAGATTAAACGGCTCTAAACCAATGAAACGAAATTTTGAAATATAATTGTCAGTGTTTAAAAAGACAAAAAAATGAAATTCTGAAATTGTTTCTAGCAGAGTAAAAATTTTTAAGATATCGTTTGATTTGTTTTTTTATGTAGTTTTGTATTGTATTCAGTTATTTTATAGATTTGGATGGGTGACCGGATAATGTAATGCCAAAACATCGCAACTAACTCGTCTTTCGGAGGAGACGTTAAGCCGTCGGTCCCGGTCACTACTAGTGGTCGTTAGGTCAGGTCAGAGGCTGTAGATGCGACCTGAAAACTCTGGCACTTGGGTGATGGCATTACCACCATACGCATATTCATATTATAGATTTGTATCTGCCTTTATTTTTTGTTTTTTATATGTTTTTTTTGTTAGCAAGCAGTAGTTTCTGATCCCAGTCAAAATTTGAGACACTAATTGTCAAAAGAAATGGTTTAGTTATTTAAAGGAGCAGTAAATTAAATGTTGTTGTAAAAATTTATTTGGAGTGTGAAATGTGTGTTAATAAATCTCTAGAACCAGCACATTATAAACAAAATTTAATTAGTTTTCTTTTAACTTCGATTATGATACTTGCTCTAAGTTTGAATAACTTGATGTTTTAATTTATTCTTTAAATAAAGTTTTTCAGTCATTTAACACATACCTTCTTGTACATTGTTTCAAACTTAGTCGAAACCAGTACAGAACGTGTGATTTCGGTTTTTGTTGCATTTTATCCAAGATTTTACTTTTTAGCAACAAACAACCAAACAGAGCAACAATGCTTTTATAAAAATTGTCAATACCTACTGCTAAAAGTTGGCAAAATTTTTGTTTTTGCTAGAAATTTATTGAAGCTATGATTTTAGTAAGAAGTCAAACTACTTATCTATCATTAAAGCCCTTCTCTTGGTATAAAATAACTATTACGAGTTTTAATTTGCCTTTATTTTTTGTTCACAACAAATATTCTGATATCAGTCAAAGTTTGAAATATTATTTGTCAAAAAAATGTTTAGTAAAGTAATACCTAGGTTTGAATAACTTGATGTGTAATGTTTTAATGTTATTAATGTTCTTTTACATAAAATTATCTGAGGATTTTAAATCAGACTTTTTTTGAGATTTGTTTAACAAAAAAAATGATTTTTTTACGTGTGTGTGTCTGAAGATTCTGAATCTGTGTTTATTTTCTAATCGTATCTACAATCAACAGGTTTTTTTAGATATGAGTCAAAGTTAGTGTGTTAATAAGAAGTGAATGTTCTTTTTTTTGTTAAAGTCAGACAGTTCAAACAACTAAATTAGCTTTTCTTATTAGTTATTACAGAAAATGGTTCAAGAATTTTAAATCTGGTTTTATTTTTATCAATCAATCATTGTTTTTAAAATGTAAGTCCAAGTTTGAGACATTATTGGTTGACTTAATTTGGTAAAATCGCTAACATCGTAACCCTTTATCACAATTTTTTGTGGTGAAGGTAAAATCTAAACGTCTTAATTTTTAAGTTTCCTTGGGTCAAATTCCCCGAGGATTTTAAACTAGACTTTGTTTCACATCTATGAGATATCGATTAACATTTATCATACTTTTATTTTCGCCTCTATGGATTAATAAAATTTTGAAATTCTATTTTAAGCGGATGAACGAGAGGTCACTTGTGTGTGTGACCCCTCCAATGCATTATGTAAATTTTGCTTGGCTCAATTACGAAAACCTCGTCGATTACATAACTGGAGCCAGTGGAGGGTCCCGTGTCAATTTCAATAACCGCAAACCAGACGTGAAGATTGGATAAATGTAGGAATTTGCCGTCATTAAAATGGCAATGGATCAATCAGGCCAATAAAAAAATGAGCAACCTGCCGTTGATTCGGGCAAAATTTTGAATTAATTTTGCCATTAACAATGCATTTGAAGACGAACAATTTACCACTCACCCACATGCAGCTAGATTGGCGCCATTAATAAATCACGTTGACACGTGAACCCTTTAAATAGATTGCTCCAACACGTGAAATAATGATTTAAGACGGGAGCAAGCAACAATAATAACCCCCTGTCTGAAATGTGCGTAGATAAAATTATTTATAACAATTGTAATAATAAGTCGTCTGGCGCTATGGCTGGTCATTTTTTCTCGTTCTATAAATAACATAAATGTTGAGAAAACAATGACCCTCTGTGCTCATTATAAATGTTTATAATAACTTTGTGGTATGCGTAAGTAGGTACACAATTGTTATCTAGGTACACTATCTGGCGTGTGGACAAACAACGGGGGGCTCTGGTGCATTTTTGCTATTTCCGTGTTTATTCTTTCTCCAATGTTTGGTTTTTTTCCATGCGGATGTAATATTAATCGCTTTCTATAAATAGGAAATTCAAAATATTCTAATCTTTGGATGCTACAGTCAAATAACGACCAGTAAAAATGTGTTTAATTTGATAAGCTATCAGCTACAAATATTTACTAGTTTTTTCTAAATGCCATGAACTGTACCTATTATGATAACCTTAGGTATTTTGATATTGTAGGGATAACACTTCGTAACAATGTTGACCACACGTGTCCGTTCCGTGCCGCCTCAATAAAACTCCCCAGTTAAGAAAAATTCAATAATTTATTACACGCTTTAGCTAGGTAAATAAAATTATGCAACAATAAATCCGTAGATACAGTATCACAAGGTCATATCATTACTAAATAAATACCGCAACGACAATTTTTCTTCTTCTCCTTCAATACACGTAATACAACAAGAGTTTGTGTGCCATCTACAAAATTTAAGTGCACGTTGGCAGAAGCGAAACGAAGCGCACCTATAGCTACATTATATCACAAATTTTTGCCGACTAATCACAATTTAATCACAAGTTCACTTTTTAAGTCACAATTTTATCGACTAGGGCCGCCGCAATATTGGGACAGTTCTTCCAGTGAACAGGGTTTTTCACAGCACTCGTTAAAAACACCACGACGCTTCCTTCGACGAAAACCGGACATATGATGAGACGCTGCATTCGCCTTACTTTGGTACGGGTAGTCTAAACTATGCTGGGACAACGATGGGTAGCCGGGACGTCGCGACGCACCCATCTCGTGAACTGCAAACAAAAATGAGAAATCAATTTGGTTGCTTAAGAAAATAGATCATTAATTAAATTGTCGCAATTAATTGTTGTAATGTTTTGAGCCAAAATAAAAATTAATAAGGCGATATAATTTATCTTAAAATGTGTTGTTTTGTTATTGAAAATTTAAACATTACCACTGCTAGTTGGTTGTCTCGGTTATGAAGAAAACGGTATGTCATGCTACGAACATTTTTAATGGTGGCTACGAAAACTACAGCACGAGCTGTAGGCGAGTGTCGTACAAGTATGAATTCATTAAATGCAAGCTGTATTTACAATTTTTTCTAGAAAAAACAATAAACAAATTACATTTTTTTAATGACAAACTAAAGTTGTGCTTTTAAGCGGTCAAAAATTTCTAGTCTTTTGACTGGTCAATTGATATATTATTTGACAATATTTAAAAAGATTGTTCTTTTTCAATTTTCGTCATTGTGTTTTTAATAACAATCAACAATTTAATAAATAATCATGTTTAATGGTAATAATGATCTAATTGTGAATACAGTTTAAGTTGAGAGAAATATGCAGGTTGCTTCTTATAGTATTTTGGGAATATGCGGTCCAGTTGCTGAAAAAAATTGGATTTTTTTAGGATAAACTTATCTATTATAGGATGTTTTGGCTTTAAGTTGCTATTTATGTGATTTACATTGATTTCAAAAATTCATCTCCGTTAAAAATTGAATTGACTCATGAACATTTTTGAGCGATATTTTTTCCAGTTTTCGGCGTGGATTATTTCAACAGTGCATTGATAAACTTGATGTAAATTTTGGCAATAAACTGTATATTGGTGCTGAATTTAATTCAAGAGTTCAACTTCATTGAAAATATTTTGAAATTTTTTAAAGCGGTACACCAGAACTAATTTTTGATACTGTACTCAATTTCAAAAACACAATGTGTTTTTAAATGATTCGCATGTAGTCGTCTGTAAATTTCTCATGTAAAATCAGAAAGTTATTATTCTCTATTTATTAAGTCTCGAATTCGGAAATAAGCTTCAATAATAAGAGTGTTTTCTTGCACAATATAATAATTTAGTTGCATTTTAAAGAAATTTTTTATAGAAATTAATGGAATTTCACAACTGACAGATTTATTGACAGAGAAGTCAATTGAGTAGAGCGGCACAACTTTTTTACTTGTAAACCAATTTCAAACTTAACTAGATGGAAATTATTTAAAACCACATTGTATAAAAAACACGCCATTATCACGTATCTTGATATCTTGCTCGTTTTATTTCTATCAATGGAATATTGGTAAATGGGCTGAACTATCAGAAAATGAATATTTTTTGGGATACCAGTTCTATATTTTAAACCAAAATTGAAATCCTGGTCACTTTTTTCCGAAACAAAGTTTTTGTCCAGTAGATCGAACAAACGACTTTGAGGGTAACCAGACCGGTGAGTTGACTGCGGCACACTCTATGCCAGACTAATGTCAAACGTTTAAGGCAGTCTTATAATAAATTGCTATCATGTTATATTGCCATTGGTTACAAGTTGTCCCGTGGTTGTCATAACGCATTCTGATTGATCTTAAATTTATATTATCTTAATGACAAATATGTATTGTGAATGAAGCAATTAAAGCATTGGAGGAGAAAAAATATACATATTATGACTAATTATAAGCCAGTCGTGACATGGCAGCCGATCAAGGGTTAAAAAAATTAAAGGTTCTAACAAAAATCAAACTAAAAAGAATAGATAATAAGTATAAAAATGTTAATATAATTGCTTGTATCTTTAAAAAAACTGAAATCAAAAGGTTTATTTATAATAAAATAATATTTATAATTAAATTAAATGGGCGTTATTGACTATTTGTACACGTGCAAATTAACGAGTAAACAAAATAGTCATTGTAATTCTAACATCAGTTTTTAAAATTGTTAACAACATTCTGTTTTGTGGTTAAGTTAATATTACTTGGACATTAAAAAATTGCGTAAAAAAAGATGTTCCGAATTGCTTTTCTAAGAAATCTAAAATTGTTTTATTTAAAATTATTGCAGAACTAACTGACTTAACTTTAAATGCTTGAAATAAAAAAAAATACGTAATACCTACTCTTCATCGTGAATTATCATTTATTCTATCGCAAACAATAAAATGGTATTTTATTCACTGTTTACTTCATGGTAAAATGAAATTTTACCTTCTAAAGAAATATGGCTTACAATCAATGCTGAATTTTTTAACCTTTATAATTGTCAAGCAAAATAACTTAGTAGTTCAATCGATAAAATAAAGGATGAAATACAATTTTGTATCGTATATGACGATAAAATTCACCATTATCTTCTCAACCTCTCTCAAAGATAAAATCAAATTTTATCGTCTTGTATAATAAATAACTATCATTATTAAATCACTCAAAATGTTTTGAAAGATTAGCAACCTGCTGATTAATCAAAAGATTACAAGAAATAAAAAGGAAATCAAATAGTAGGACTATCAAAAACATTATTTATTTAATCATTTGGTTATGATTACTAAAAAATTGGATATACAAAAAGAAAGTAAAAAAAGCATAAAAAACACAATTAGTTAAGAATTGAATGAGTCTAAAACAAATGGTAGATATTTATGACTTCAATTTATTGTTTGAGTTTAAAAAAAAACACTACAAGACTTTTAAATTATTTGTTGAATGCATTTTTTAAAGATTAACAATATGGTTTTTGTTCAAAAAACAAGTAAGAAAATTTGTCTTAAATATTTTTAAAATAATTTAAGGAATTTGTTGGTCCTGAACAAGTGTTCTTAATTTAATACACTAAAAGTCGTTCGAAATTGTTGAAGAAGTCGACGGTAAGCGTTAAGAAAATGAGAACGAAAGAAATTTTGGCGTGTTGTGTGTGCGAAAAAGCGTACTTACTGTCTGACTTCTTGTTGAGCGTGTTGTAATTGCCTTTGCATACCGTGGACAGCGTCTCTGAGAGTCTTCTTCCGCAGTAGACCGCTTTGGACTTGGTTCCTCTAAAGTTGGCCATCTCGTCTGTCCTACAAGTGTGTATTCCGGCCAAGACCGTCGCCACCACCACCAAAACGTACTGGAGATCCATCTGTAAAATGAGCACTTATTTCCATCATCCTCTCTCCCATGCACCTACTTATAATAAACAATAAAGCCATTAAACTTGTAATGGCAAGCGCGACCAGCGATAATTTTGTTGTTATTTTTTATTACATTACTGAGAGGCTTATTAATTTATTGAGCCGCACGCTCGATTGGGATTAATGGTCTCTGGACCACAATTACCTTGAGTGCTTCCCCGAAACTCCTACATTCGCACAGATGATGAGTGGTTGGGGTTCATGCATTCGGCACTTTATCAGCGACATCACAGACTGAACGCGAACTGGGACCACAAGACATCACAACTGTGTATCATCGACCGCTAACTGTAATCAACTGGACGGAGAACCGATGGACACACTTATAAAACACATCACAAATCACATGCTGGAGAGAAGCGATCGAATGGTGGACGATGCTTGAGGAATGATGAGGAGGAAAAGGTTTGGAGGGACTTTTGGGCACGTGTCGGGGGGGCTTCGCTGGACTTTGCTTCGCTTGATTGCAAAGGTGGAAGGTTGAGTGTTTACTTCTCGCTGATTCGATCCATGCCAGACTATCTGGCAATTAGGGTAATTGCAAGACTGCTTATTTCTTCATCTTCTCCTAATCCCCCATTCGAAAGCTTCCAGACTCTTCCAAGATATTTCGTGCTAACCATTTTGTTTGTTTATCACTTGTTTACTCGAAATTAATAGACTTTTTTCATTTATATTTTAAAATCTACTCTAATCTTAATTTTTCTACCTTACTAATTCAATAATTATCTTTTTGACTTTATTGTTGTTTCTTTTGCTTGCTTGGAGCCAGTGAGATAGGCTAACTCTTTTTGTTACATTTTTTGTATGGTTCTACCATTTTATTTCAAAATGCCTACTTCATTTTATTAGCATCAAAGTGGTTTGCATTTATATTACTGCTTTGTATTAATAAATCTTCTTGAATTGAGATTTTATACTTTTCAGAAGAGATGTAGAGCGTCGCTAGACAATTTATTGCATAAACGAGTTCTAATTTTCACAAATTAAATAATTTGACAACAAAGGCTGAATAAGTATGTAATTTCATTTACGTTTTGTTAATAAAATTACTAGAATTAAATTTTATTAAAGCAAACAATAATTTTGTGACACATTTTTATTTAGTTCATAATTTTTCAAAAACAATTTGTCAGATTCTAAAAGTGAATTATTTTTTTTGTGTTTGAGTAAAAAAACTTTCAAATAAATTAAACTCTGTTAAACATCTTGTTCAACAATTTATAGAAAACGTTGAAATCTTAACCAAAAGTTACTACAAAACAAGATAAAAAAAATAAAATGTAGAGTAAAAAAGAAAAGGGTGAGTTAAGACCCTTAAACCTGGGAAATATAACATTTGGTAATAATAACTAGCGATCGGATTTTGAAAAAGTAAAAGCTTTAATTAGATGTCAAAAATGGTTGTAAAAAATGGGTATAGTAAATTCTGGTAATTGAGGATAAACTTTTATTAGTAGGAAAAACAGAAAAAATAAAAATCAACGGGTAAATCTCATTCTAAATTTTGTACACCAGACTTTCTCAGAGATTTCCTTTCATTTAATATTGATTTTCTTTGATCTCTTTAATTTTCTTAAAATTATCCTTAGACACATATTTCTAAATACCAAAATATTTGTTCATTCAGTCAAAATTTTTATTTTTATTTAGGATTTTTGCGTATTTTTGTTTATTTTTTACTAGGGATGTTTCCTCAACTCCTGGAATATTTTTTTGGAATTTTTTTTAACTTTAACCTTCCAGTAAAATAGCTTCAATAAGAAGCAAGCATTTTCTTATCTTGTTATTACTAAATTTTCAAAGTGAGTTCTCATATAAAGTTTCTAAGGCATTTTGCAATTTGGTTTGATTAAATAGATTTTTGCTTTTGCTGAGGCTTGAGAATCTTCAGAATTAAAAAAAACAGTACAAATTTGCAAATAAATTTAACAATAACAATTAAATATTTATGAATATTTAAAACATTTTTTGAGTCTGTCATAATAGTGAGCTGCATAAAAATAAGAGCATGTTTTCCAACTTGTGACAATATAGGTTCTTATGATAATAGAACGCCAGAAAATGCTTCCAATTAAAAAAAATTCCTGAACACAATGTTTTTTTTTTAATTAAGAAGATTCAACAGAGTTGTAAGATGTTTAGAACATAGAATCCAGGATACAACAAATCAATTTAAAGGTTTTTAGGAAAAATAAAAATATTGTCAAAAACAAAACAAAACTATTTTTGCACTTGCTTCGTTAAAACAAGTTTTCTTTATCTAAAATTACCTCAAACCACTTTTAGTTATGGGGTATAGTTCATTTAACTCAAGATTATATTCTTGATACCCAAAATTCTGAACAAAGGTAATAATAAAACCTCAAGTAAGTTACCCGCTATTTTCTCTTATTTTTCATTATTTATTATTTGGGGGATAACAGAGTTCATTATTAGCTTTATCAGTATGTAACATATTTCCGCATATCTTCTATTGAAAAATGTTCAGTTTGGCTAATTTCGCGGATGAAGATCCGTCCTTGCACAATAATTTCGGTATCGTTTGTTGGTTGCATTTTGTTCACGTGAACGCAAACCTCCAAATTTTCCACTCTGTTTACACTGCTTTTTTTTTCTATCACCGATTCGTTTGGACCGATAACTTCGTTACGAAATAGGAATTCTATTATCAACACGGATTTTGAAGGAGTTGTTTATTTATTTCAAGAATAGAAATCATGTCGTAAACAAGAGTTTTATTTTTAAAAAACATTTATTTTTAAGTACAAATCAAATGGTCATTGTTTCGCATTGTAGTAGCAATAGAAAAACCAAACTTGCAGTTCTGGTCCATTTTAGACAAAACTAAGGGGTCGTTCGGGGTCAAGGAGAACAAAATAGAATGATAATTCTAATGTAAACATCACTGACCTCTATGCCGGGCAAACTAGAGGACCTTTTCTAGCACCAAAATTAGAAGATCCAACTGCATTGTCTCAAAAACGACCAGAACTCAAAATAGAAGACGGGTTCAAGGACGGGTTTTACTCGTGGGATCATGGGGCAAGAGCAACATATCCACGTGGGCTAGGGCGTGGTGGGGGGTTTATCGTTATCAGCATTATCACCAGTACCCGGAATTAACGATAGCTTCCAAAATTTGCATGTTATCAAGCACAAAAATGTTGTGCCCTAACAGAAACAAAGTATCTTAGTCGGTGATGCAACTCGATTTTAATTAGAACGAAAAACAGAGATAAAACAAATTAACATAAATAGAACGTGCAATTTCGTTCCGGTTCACGAATTTTTTTACGTAATTTGCGCTTTTTTCGGCAATTGTCAAAGCTGAGCCGACTTCCTATCCACAAATAAAACTTTATCAGCCTCCAAGTAATCTCAATTGGTGCCAAATCCGCCTTCTTCAGAGACTTTCGCCGCATTCGTTGTTAAGTTCTTTGAGATTCGCTGAGTACTTGTAGCCTTTGAACGGTGAGTATTTGAAGGAGTTCTTCAAAACGATGTAATACTTGAACACCAAGTACCACGACGACCAAAATATCACTGAAATGTTTTGATAGTAATAGGCAAAATATTTACTCACAACAAACCAATAAATGCATAGTTAATGATACTTTGCACACTATCACCGGTCGCTATGTATAAAGTTGCGTAAGCCGTAGCCATACAGAAGGTGGGTGCTGTGAAACACAACCAAGGAAGAAGAAATACGTGCTGCTTCTAAAAAAGAGAAATCAAAAAAATCCTTTTTTGTTTTCAAACAAAAATTATTATGTGTTAGTTACCTTTGTCGCTCCAACAAATAGACTTATGATTATGCCTAGCTGAAGCAAAGTAATTAGAGTCACATACGTTAATTGGTTAACTTCAGCAAGTTCTTCTAGAAAATACAGATCCATGGCGATTTCATATATTCGAAAAATGAGGAATATCTAAGAAAATAATTAGCCATGATTCTACTGGCGTCAAACACTTACCAAGTGAAATATTCCGATTAGGATGGTGGGATATTTCAGGTCGATTTTGATGATAAATCGTTTGTACATTGCAAAAACGTTTTCTTTTTTACTGAACTAAACTGTTACTCATCCAGATGATTCGATCGCTTTTTATCTTATCTGCCGATAGTACTAATTTATTTACTACTAAATGGGTTATTAGAATTCAGACAAAAGCGTGAAAACTGTACTCAGAATCAGTCGATTGTCACACTAATGTGTCGTTACTTGAAACCAAGACGTAGATAATAATTAAATGTTCACCTACATCTTAATATTGATTTTTATGAAGATTTGGTAAAACTTGGTTTGTTTGCAAAATCTGCTCACTTATGACTAAGTGTTTAATAAACGGTGTTGTCTTACACGCAAATTGTTTACCTTTTATATTGCCATAAACTTTAATTAGGCATCGATTGGGTTGAGATTTTTGTGGAAAATTAAAAAATTAGTTTTGTACAAATAAATGTGTGTAGACTTTTTCGAGGAAATGTGTTGGTAATGTAGAGCACAGGTCGATAAGATACACCTTCAAAGCAAATGTTTGTTTTGTTGTTCCTCGAATAACACTAAAAGTGTTTAAAAGGTTTGGTTACCTATTCTTATTTACTTTACGAAATCGTAATTTCTGCGCACAATTCCAAGAGCAAAATCTTCTCTTTAGTGAAATATTTGAATTTTTTTAGACAGTTTGTCACAACTGAAATGTCACTCTTATTACAAAGTTCATCTTTATTTATCTCAAGTCAGTCATCGATATGATATTTGATAAGTTCAACAAATCCGACCCCTTTCGACGACTCATCTATTGAAACTTGCTTGCCTCCTTTCTTCTGCTTCTGAGTGGGCGTCGTCATTGCGAACTCAGCCGGTTTTGGCACTCCTGGCATTATGGATTGTTTCCTTGAAGCCATTGCTTTCTTATCATCGTCGTCATCAGTGATCCTGATTCCAGGCATAACAGACATGCGTCTGGCAGCTGGCATTGCAGACATCATCCTGAAAAGATGAGCAGCTTCGTCTTTCATCTTATCACCAGCCATCATCTCGACAATCTTTTGCTCTCGCTGCATCAATACTTTCGGGCCTAGTTTCTCGTCAAAGGCAACTTTTTCGATAACTTGCTTGCACTAAAACAAATTTTTAAGTCCAAGCCCAAATAATGCTAGTTCAGAAAAAATTACGTAACGGTTTACGTCCGTATCTTTTAGTAGTAATTTTTGCGTTAATTCGTAAAAATAAAGGATTGTATTGAAGAAAACTATTTATTATTGTTCATCTGCGACGTTTTACGATAATTATAACTGTTTTTTTCAATACAGTACAACAATTAGATCAGTTTTTGTTATACAGGGTAATACAAAAGTGTTGGACAAACTTCCGAATAGTGATAATGATAAAAGACGTTTACTTAAGCACAAAGATAAAGCCAATTTTTCAAGTATCAAGCAATTTAATTTAGTTTAAAAGTTTTTTAAATGTTTGATCCATCTCTAAGACATTAATTGATGATTTATTTAGGTATCTGTTTAGTGTAGCAAGAGCAGGCGTTTCCGCTAACTAAAGCCAAAAAATATTTTCGGAACCCCAGATATTTACCTTAAAAATTTAATTTCGATGAGCTATATCTCGTAAAAGAAGGCTTTTGTCACAGGTGCTTTTAATTTACTTTGATGTTCTTTATCAGTTTTATCACCTCCCTAGGAATTATCTGATACATTTAAATAATTCTAACTATCACATGGATTTCTTTTTGTTTTTTTTTTCTAATTTTGTAACTTTTAAATTTTGGAAGATTATAAATTATAATTGAAATACTTCTGTTTCTAAATTAAGGTAAACAATTATTCAAAACCAAAACCAGGACTTATATTAATTAATTAATAGTTATGTATTTTAAAAAATTGGCTGAAATAAAATACCTAAAATACTTATATCAGTTTTAAAGAATAATAATTTGCAATACCTATATAAGAAAAAAAAAACATTCATTTAAAGTAAACACAAAAATACTTTAATAAAAAATGTAATTAAAATTGTTAAACTGGGGGTAGTTTCTTAGGTTTAGCTTTTCTTTTTTTTTCTTCTAAATTATCTGTATTTTCTATACTCTGTTCAGTGATGTATGCTATATTCTCTCCGGAATCGGTTAGTTATTTTCAAGTATATTTTTCTATTTCTTATCAAATATTTTATTTTCCATTTACTATTCTTATTTAAATCCTACTTATAAACTTCTCTTGCCTTCTATCCTTTTTCAGTTGTCTACGCCTTCTGATCGATACTGTTAGTTTTCTCTGCTCTCTCATCCAAAGAAAATCCGAAAGCATTTCCGAACATGGGTCTATAGAAACTTTTTTTAACCTAAGAATTTATGATTTAACAAACCACTTTTCAAAATGTTTCAACTTTATTTATTGTTCAAAGGTATATTTTTTATTTTTTGTCTCTTATAACGTATTTCTACTCTCTCTCTGTTTTCTGTCTTCTTCCAGTTTAGTTTTTCTCCTCTCTGGTGTACATTATTTGTATTTTCTGTTTTTTTTTCTGTAGTGTAGGCTTTATTCTCTATCTAATACCGGATAGGTATTAGCAAGTATCATGCGATCATTTGAATTTATAGAGTAGGCGTTTTTTTTTCTTTGTAATTGATATAAACTTGCGCAAACTGAGGAAAAATGTATTTTAATTTGAAACTTTATTATTTCACTCTTTATCTTGATTAATTTTCTATTTCTTGTTTATATCTTCTATTCTCAAATGGAAAGTTTTTTATCCTCTGTCTTTTAGTTTCTGCCTTTTTTCCCTCATGTTTTTGGTTTTCAAATTGCGATCTTTTATTTTATATTCTTTCTTCTTTATTCTCTGTTTTTTTCTTTTTGTTCAATATTTTAGTCAATCATTTACTACACTTTTCTATTTTTAATTTTTTCTTTCTCCCTCTTTTCGTTGTCTGTGCTTTCTCATCGCTTCTGTCTGTTTTGTTTTGTTTTTCTCTGTTTTTTTTTAGTCGAAGTAAATCAGAAAGCATTTCTTTAGAAACATTTTTTTACCTTATCAGTTTATGACTCAAGAAATCTCTTCCCAAAATGTTTCAACGTTTCATTGTTCTGTTGTTTAAAATTTTACTTCTTTGAAAAATGAATTACTTTTAAGATATCTCTATTTTTTAGGACCCCAAAAAATTTCGTACATGTGTATATTTTAAAACTTAAGAAAACGTCAAGAAATAATAATTTTTTTCTGGTCTTTTTTGATCAGAACAGAATTTACCAAAAATAATACTATCCTGGATAAAATAGTACTGTTTGACACCTTATTCTATATGAATGTTCGTGATTTAGCATCTACATTTTTGACAAAATCGTTTGAATTTATAAGTTTCTTATAAAAAATGCTATAATAAATTTCCGTCAGTAGAAGCAAATATAACGAGTTTTTTCTGCATTGTTTTAACAGAATCTTTCGCATTTAGTAAACGCCAGTACAAGTTCAAAAACGCGTTTTCGAATTAATCAGCAATTTTTTACATTTTTGTGATATACCTATTCCTAATTTTGTAAAGTAGGTTTTCATTTAAAAACGTTTCTACATTTTCGGAAAATAACTCATTTTGATCACAAGCTTGTGTAAAGCTTTTTTCTAGAAAAATCCAGTGACGTGATAGAAAAATTTCAATAATAATTTAAATAAATGAAACAAGTTTATTCTTACTTTGTTTAAGAAAGCTATTAGGTTCTTATCACCCATTTGCGTCGCCAGTTCTATAGCAGCTTGCGCATCCGATTTGGCATCATTTTTGCTATGTTGAGCTATGTTAATCCTCATGATAAGTAGCAAAGCATTGATGACCCATTTATTATTTTCGGTACGTTTGCCCTCGTTCATACATTTCCTGGCATAGACACGGGCTAATTCATATTGCTTCAACTCGGTGTGGAATCGGCTCAGTTCATGGTACAGCCAACACATTTCTTTGGGTGTTGTTGCTTTACGTAACCGATCACCATATACAGTAATCTGCTTCTTCCAATCGATAAAAACTCCCTTAAACTGAGTGATAACCGAATCGGTTGATGGTTCCCGACTTAAATGGAGCCCCAACATTTTATAAATTCTCTTCTCTTGATCCCACTCGAGCTGGTTCTTGTTGATACGCTTCAAATCGTAATGTGCTTGACACACCGTATCGTACAACACTTCCAAATAAGTGTCACGATCAGGAAGGATTTTGCGAGATTTGAGGTCGCAGAAAGTTTTCAATTTCTCGGCCGTTTCAAGCACTGACTTCCAACCCTTCTCTTCAAGAGCATCCTTCATTTTGGAGACTATCGAATCTGCTTCTTTCTTTGCTGCGTCTCTTAATTTGTTCAGTTGTTGCTCTTGTCGCACCTTGAGGGCACCAGAAGACGTAGCTTCTTGGTACTTGATGAAATAAAAAGGTCGTCTGGCTCGTAACAACTCTTGTTTGTATTTAACCGTTTTGTAGCCGGTCTTAGCCAGTAGTAGAATTTTCTTCGTCCCGGCTTCATTGGGGCAAGAAATTCCAGGTTCTGTTGGGAGATTTTTGAGAAAAAGTTTGTCCTTGTAAAGTGTGTCGAGGTATTTTTCGGCCATATAGTTTTCAATGTTGCTGGTGTATCGCTGAAGGGGTCTGTAAGGGAATTTAATGGGGGGTGGAAGAATGTTGCGTTCTGATTTTAACGAGTAGATGCTGTCAACAATGCTTTCGCGATCGGTTGGAGGTTCATCAACTTGGGTTAGAGTATTCTCAGAGGTTAAAGATTGTTGATTTAAGTTTCGTGATGATTTTAGGGGAATAATAGGATCGCCTTTACTGGTCACTTTATCGGGAAGAACGATTTTCTTCTTCTTTTTCTTCTTGTAACGTGATTTGGGCTGGAAGCGTTTCTGTTCTTCAAAATTTTTTTTCCAAGCTAATCGCCGAATTATTAAGTAGTGGTCACGTAACGGCCTTCCGGCTCGTTCACCCAAACAGTTTTCAATAGCATCAGCACACTAACAAATCATTAAACTTACTTCAAATTTATCGATGCTAATTAGGTCGTATGAATAAAGTGAAAGCATGCGTATAAAGTAAAAGCAAATACTTGAAATGAAAAATAAAAGCATTTGATCAGTATGAAGAAACTTTTGCTTTTACGTTAAAGCATTTTTTTGGAAAATCTAATCTAAAAATAAATGAACTTAATAGACTGTTGATTAGGAGAGTTGGGACAATGAACGTCAAACTGAGCCAATTTTGTATTATGTAGGTAAGGTGGTGACCAGAAATAAGTTCACACGAAAAATGTGAGGAAAAAAGAGGAAAAAAGGTCACAAACATAAATGCCCACAAGGGAAGAAACGCACAGTAAAAAAACCCACAACAAAAGAAACTTACACCGAAAAAAGCTCACACCGATAAAAAGTCACATTGTGAAAGCTCACACAGAAAAATATCTCTTTACCAAAAAACACACATACAAAAAACCCACAGATAGAGAAACTCAGTATAAGTTGTATTGATGTACATGGGTAGTATTACGTTTCCCCTCTATTTTCTATTCACCAGTAAACTGTTTTTTTGTCTTCCTTTATTTTAAAGATAAGATTTACTGTCAATTTACAATTTACTAAAATCAACACGAGGGTAGCATAACCCTCAGTTAGCTCTTCTTTTAACTTTTACGCCAGTTTTTAAATTTAAAATGTTTAATTATTAATTTATGATGTAGGTAACTTTTTAACCATTTTATCATCTATTGCTAGGTATGGTTTAATATTAAACCGAAGCTAGTCTACATTTTAATTTTTCACTTTTATCCGTGGTTATTAATTCCCATGTTATAAATAAAATTACGTTAACATTTTTGAACCAAATCAAAAATTTTCTGAATATTTAACAAATCGGGGGTAGCGACTCGGAGGTGACAAGTGATAAGAATTAAAAAAAAATACAGAAGTTTGGAGTCTATCAATTTTCTTATTTTAATTTTTGGTCGACTTATAAATTCGTCCACAACAGCAAAGACTGATTTTTCTCTGTGAATTTTTTTCCGTGGACTTTTTGACGGTTGGGCTTTTTTTATAGTGGGTTTTTTTCTAGGTGGGCATTTTTCTCTGTAGGTTTACTTCTGCGTGGGTATTTTACTATGTGGGGTGGTTTCAATGTGAGATTTTTTCTCAGTGCGTTTTTTTTGTGGGCTGATTTATGTGTGGGATTTTTTTTGTGTGAGTTTTTTTCGGTGTGGGCTTTTTTCTTGTGCACATTTTTCGTGTGGGTTTCATTTCATGGATAAGGTATATATTTCTATTCTTTTTATTAAAATTTTTGTTAGCATCTTATGTCAGGTCAGGTTCATGTTTAAAATAATTTCAAGGCTGTAATGCACCATTTTTTTCAGTTTAAGAATTTTTTTATGAATTCGATAAAACACTAACGACATTTTAAAAGACTTTCTCATCTACAGCCCGAATAGAAAAATGCATGTATTCTTTAAATAAGTTTCCAAAATGTTACTTAAAACGGCTGTAAAACGCTGAAGAAAATGACACAATAACTAATAAGTTTCATCCGGTAAGCAGATGGGTGAAGGACGACCCTAATTCGGATCTTAAACTATAACTAATTAAACAAAGTTTTTAATGTTATAATTTCTTCAATGGATCCTTCATTTTCTATTACATTTTTTTTTTACAATTACATTGTATTACAAAAATTGTTGAATAATATGTGCGATGTCTTGTCGTCATTATCGTCTCCGTCGAAATCTTAAGCAACATTATGTAGAACAAAGCAGCAAGTATTTATTTCAGGAATTTTCTTCAGAGTAGTTTTACATAGGTATGTATTAAATAATTGAAAATCTTCTTTTAACTTATCCAAAATACCGCTCGATTATGACTCTTTTTGATAATCTATAACAAACGTGTTCCTGAAGATTTTCTGATCTGCGGAAAGGAGTCATTAGCCAAGGTTCTAAACCATATCCACTATTTCCTAACAAATTGGAGTTACAGTTATTCCTACTAAAAAGTTCTCATATTTAAAAGTTTTTACATAATCATGAACTGAACCTGACCAAGAAGCACCAGTACTTAGTAAACGTTTCCTTGACATCACATGTTAACTGTACATTTGACCTATTTTTTTTTCTTATTTATTTATACATCCCCAGGAAAAGGTTTTAAAATTCGAACGTGTGTATCTACCAATCTCATATGCTGGTGGGCATGACAATGACGATTTGAAGCACACTGTAAATCAACTTAAAAACACCGCAAAAAATAGTTTAACGCAAATGGTTTAAAATTGAATTCAACTAAAACCCAGAATATAACTTTTTCCTCAAAACATCGCATAAATACTGGTGTCACAGTAAATTTACTTGGTATTACGTTAGACCATTCACTAACTTGGTGTGCACTTGTATCTACCGGGTGACTATTAATGATTGTAATTTTTGTGGTCATATTTTCATATTTTTTATTTATAATAGTGTAGGTACCTAAGACCCGTACCAATTTTCAGCATTATGCAAATTTTTGCAAGGTTGCCACTATATTTTTGTCTATTTTGACCAGCTGTTCGTTAAGTTGAGGCGTTCCTTTTAACACGAGATACTGTGCATCATTCTTAAGAACTTTAGCGTAAATCGTCTTAATAAAATGTTTTTAGTAACGGAGATATTATTATTTTTACCACTACTATTATTTTTTTTATACTCTCAAAATTAAATGCAGCTGCATTCTGATAACAATTGCAATAAATCTGTTATTTTAGATTTTTATCATTGTAATACTGAGCTTCTCCAATTAGTCAGATGACAATTGTAACATTTTTGTTAATTACGCCAATGGTCCTTTGATTTTTTTTATCTGAACAGGGTCGGCTTCCAAAATAAAAAAAGAGGTATTGTATTTCCGTTATCACCAACATTTTACTAAGGTGTTTTAGGTTAACACTCTTAAGATCAATTTCTAGCACCTCTTAATAAGAAAGCCTTAACTTCACGAACACGTTGTATTAAATTCGTTAAAAATAATGATGAAATTTTTTATTAGATTTTTTAGAGGTTTCCTGAAATGTTTCCTATAATGTACCAGAGGGCATAGAGAGCGTTGGGCAAAAGTATGGAACCAAGCGTTTTTTGCCTAAACTATGTAGTTTACCAAAAAAACTAATTAGTTCATTATCAACTACTTTAAAAATGTCATCATTTTTAAAGAATACATTTTTTCGAAATTTCTTTTAGTTTTCAAGTTATTCAAAAAAAATGTTAATGGTATCCTACTATGGCAGTTTTTTTTTGGTAAAAAATTATGCTCTAAAAATGAAGTAGTGTTTTTTTTAATAAATTATTAAATTTGTGTTCTAAGCCCATTACGACGATTTTCTCAATTTAGCGGAAGAGGTTGTATCCATAAATGTTTTTATTCGAGTAATTTGATCGTTAAATTTTTCGTAAATACACCATCCACGGATACAACCACTTCGACTAAGTTCGAAAAACCTTCGTAATATTTATTTTCTAAAAATAATCACATTTTTAAAGTAGTTGATAATGTACTAATTAGTTTTTTCCTAAGGTACATAGTATAGGTGTCGTAGGCTAATAATAAAACCAGACGTATAAAAAACGCCTAATAAATTATGGTCTTATTGTAAAATAGTTTTATGTACCTACTCATAGCGTTTAAATAGCTATTTCCCACAGCCCACAGCCTGAATTTTGATAATATTTATTTTCGAAGGGGGCAGATTATAAGACACGATGTTTCAAATGTATTTAGTAGCAATTGTAATTGAAAGAAATTACATTCTTTTTGAAAACTGTGATACTGATACTAAAAACTAAAGAATTTGCTCCAATGTAAAAGCAAGTGCTTCTTCATACTAATCAAATGCATTTACTTTTTTCTTCAAGTATTATTTGCTTGTACTTTATACTTACGCTTTAAATAAGTAATTCAACTTTATTCATACAGAAAAATCTTACATGCATTGCGCCCATTTGGAAGTAATCTGGTTTTTTACGTATCGGCAGAAGCCGAGTGTTTTGCACTAACCCATCTTCAAATTCACAATTTAGATAAGTGTTGAGGGCCTTATGTGCCAACATGACAAGGTCATCGGGATCCAAATTAAGGGCCGTTCTGATGTCATCAAGGGCCCCCTCGTATTTACAAGCCTTAGACCGGGCCCAAGCGCGCCCCATTAGAGCTCTTCGGTCATTTGGTGTTTTGGCAATAGCTTCATCGAAAAATTTCAAAGCTTGGGCAAAAAATTAGTGTTTTGTAAGTTCTTCAAAACTGGTACCTCTCTCATATTGCTCCAGTCGAGATATGTAGTAGCCAAGCTCGCGGTAGAGGGTTTTAAACCCATAAACTTCTTCTTTTTTAAAGGGTGAGGCCATAATTTAGTGGACAAAAACTTTGACAAATTGTCAAAAATGAAAGTTTCAAGCTTTTATTAAACAATTTCAGCACACGCATAATAAAAAAATGTTAGTTAGTATTAAGCACTAATCTAAAGACTAAGCTCCAAAAACAGTTCAACAGTAAATAATTACGTCTTGTTACAGCTACTGGAACTGCACAAATTGTTGGGAGAGAAGTTGTATAAAATTTATGGTTATTTGATTCAACAACAAATTTACAATTATCTTGTGATTTTCTACATCATGGTGTAATGACCTTGTGTGTAAAAAATTCGAAATTGAAAAAAAATTCTTACAAACTAATCTTACAATCTAATTTTTCGGGTAGATGTGGCGGATATATTTGTTCTTTAATGTTAGACTTAACAGATTAATGAGTTAAAAAATAGTTTAGTGAAGTCGTTATATTTACATTTCTAGTGAATGTAGCATAAGTATTATAAAAATACCCACTTTTACACATTAAACACACACTAATCTAATCTAAGGCAATGACAATGAAACTAACATGTTCGAAGGCCTCTTGTAAATATTCTTCAATAAAATTTATCCTAAAAGAGTTCTAATGATTCTATCTTACAGTAAGACTAGATTTAGGAAAATTCGAAACGATGTGAATGGCAGTAAAACATCAGAATTAAAAAAAAAATCACTGTTAACTAAATCTGATATTCATTTCCTCAACACCCTGTGAAATTACCTTAATAACCATAAATGGTCCGTTATGGCTACGATTTATTTTTAAACAGGCTGTCATAAGCAGGGACGGGTTCTGACTTAAAAAGAATATTACATAAATTCAGTGAAATTTTGTCAAAAATATTATAAAAATAAAGAACGATTTTACGGTACAAACTCAGCACTTTTTCAAAAAAACTATACAGGGTGCGTATGCTAAAAGTATCTTTCACTACATCTCATAATACTATTAGTAGCATCGAATTTAGCGTTTACTAGTAAATACTTGGTGTTTTTAGTTAATAATATAAATATTCCTACCGACTTTTTAACGGTTTATTACCAAAAAACAAGATTAAAACATCGCTTTTTTTCAGATGACACAATAACAATTTTTTTAGCCACCTAAGTCCGTTATTTCAAAGTCGAGTTAATTTCGAGTTAATTAAACATAAACTTCAGGTTAAATAAGTCAAAATAACTTCGAAATAACCTGACTTTTGAGTTAACTTAAACTTTTTGTAGCTCAGACTTAAGATAGTAGGTAATTGAAAGAGTTGTCATTATTTAACTATAAGTTCATTATGTTTAGGTTGAGTTATTTCACTCTTAAGTTAACTCACTATTAAAGTAACCGGCAAACTTTTAGTAAATAATAATTCATTAATTAGTTTTAATTGGAAGCAATTGAAATACAGTAAAAACATACCTTTAGTAGGCTCACCCTGTATATTACCTCTGACCAAAAATATATCAGACATTTGAAATTGTTTTGAAAATTAATACGTCGTCAGTTTAATTTATTGTTAATTAATTTAATAATGTAATAAGATAATTACGAAATTAAAGTAAGTCATAAAATTCGTATCTTTATTGTTAGCCGTAATTTTTCACAAAATATATAAACAATAATACAGAATTAAAAAGTTATCTATAATTGTAATTACACAGAAAGCGCTTTATCTTTATGTAGTCTTTTTTTATTGACAACCTAAATTTTTTCTTTCTGTTTCTGAAAGTGCATTCATCAAGGTATAATCTTCTTAGCAAATGTAGAAAGAGCAGAAAAAAATAAAGTAAACATTTAAAAATAAAAGAAGATTAAAAAGTTACCTATTTCATTAATTACACACAAAGTGTATTTTTTAAGAGGAAGACGATCTGTTCTAAGATACTTAATTTATTATTATTTTTTATATTTATTATTATCTTTAATAGTACTTATTAGCAGTTTCAACACTATAGGAATGCCAACGTCGCATTTTCTCTTAAAATTAGTTGTTATAATTATTCATAGACTTCAAAAAATTAAAAACTAAGTTTCAATGAGAGATCATTAATAACTGTTTTACAATTTTATCAACTTCATTTAATAAAATAATTCGGTCAAATGCGACGTTGGTGTTTTTATAATTTGTAGCGTATATTTTGAGAGAAATAAATTCCAAATTTATTCCAAATGTATTTGAAACATAATTTCGGACAGAGGAAGCATCATAAAAAAACTGTGATTACGTGTATTACTTTTTCTAAATTTGGCGCCTTTTTTCCAAAGTTAAAGAAATGGCGATTGGCATGACCCGTCCCTGGTTACACCCTGTATAATAAATAATTATCACATATTTTTCAACTAACAAATTAAATGCATTTGGTGTGTGATCCCTAGAGTCAATGATTTTCTCCTAATTTTTAAACCGTCCCTCAATCAATTCTACTAGTTTTAGAATGTCACGCCCCGTAAAAAACGCAACTAAAATTCGTTGTTAATTTGAAAAACCATTGACTCGGCTTGAACTAACTACAACCATCCGGTTGGCCCATTGTGTCCACTCAAGGGAATAACTCCTGGTAGTTTGGGTAAAGACTGCGAATTGTGGTGACTTCTGAACTCTTCTTCGGGAGTTTGAGAAGAACCAGTGGCTTGGTTACTCGAAGACGAATAGCAAAGGAGGGGCTCTCTTGAAGTACCCGAGTTTTGCCCCACTGCTGTCACACTCTCCTCAGTGGTGGAAGGTGTGAGGGTTGGAGGAGCGGAAGTAGGAATTTCGACCGAGTCTTGGGGGTTGTCGTGGCGGGAGGCCATTTGAATCACTTCTGGTACGCGAGTAGGAACGCTAGAGGCCCTCTTCAACACTTGAGGGATCTGAAATATTTTATAAAGTATTTTTTATTATTTTTTTAATACTAGTAGAAGACGAAACGATAAACAAAATCGCTCGATTTTTGTACTCAAAAAATACAGGTTCGCTCTGCTAGAATAAATCGCGTACAAATTAGCGACTGCTATTTTATGGGTCGGTTTATACAGGTTGTTCCGTCTAAATCCCACATTAGAAATATTGAAAGTTCTAATAAATATATTTATTTAAAAGTTGGTTCATAGCCATAATCCGTTGAGTTCTACTGAATGAAAAGATTTTTAATATGGCGGCACTTCTGGTTATACCAGAAGTCGTTATCAACTTTTTTACATTAAATGGAAAGCTATGTTTTTCACTGCGTTTTTAAATTAGATGAGTTATTTTAAGGCCGTTTTTGTTAACTTTTCCTATGCCTAAGTTTAATTGTTTTCGAGATATTTAAGTTTTTTTTTAAATTTTTGGATTTGCACCTATCACTGTAAAACTCAGTAACTGTTTTAGTTTTAGAGATTTCGAAATCATATTTGGAAAATTAAAAAAGAAAGCCTATATCTGTTCTCCAATGCGTCAATATTGAAAAAGAACTTAATCAACCCAAAAGTTTTAAGGTTAAGTTTAAACAACTTCAAGTACCCATAACTTAATTTTTTCAAATGTAATGTCCCATTTTTTATTTCACTAAATAGAGGAGAATTTTTTTCTGCATCTTCTATATTAGCATTCCCTATACCTCTCTGTGATAATTTTCAAATTATGTTGTTTTTTTTTATATTGTAGAAAATTTCTTATTAACCACAGCTATTGTGTGGACAAATTGTGTTGTCCGTCCTGTGAAAACAAAATAAATTCATTGAATGTTGATTTAAAAAACTTAAATTTCTCACATTTTTTTCTAGTTTCTATGGCAATCTATGAGAAAAGACCTATGGCTAATGAATTTCTAAATGCCAATAAAAAGTTATTGTAACTTGAAAACTATTAAATATAATACATATCGATGCAGAATGAAATTCTTTACGATTTAATGACTTATGGCATTTCATTTGAAAAAATTGAGTTATGGGTGCTCAAAGTTCTAAACTTTAAACATTTAGGTGTTGTTATTCGTTTTTAGAAATTTGAAAAGACCAAAGAAAAGATCTAGGTTTCCTCTTTCAAATGAGCTAAACAATATTTCCAAATTTTTAGAAAATAGCGGAGTTATCGATTTTTGAACTGGAAGGTGCAAATTTAAAAAAAATTAAAAACCCTTCATATTTTATAAACGGCTAAATTGAGGTGTAGGAACGGCTTACGAAAATAACCTTAAAATAACTATAAACTGCTAAAAACTGCAAAACATTGGTTTTGCACCTTTAGGATCGGTTTATAGAAGCATAATTAATTTAACCGGCAATTAAATAATGGAGGGTGGTTCACTGTCAAAAAATTAAAAGTAAAAACCAAATTGTATAAAATATTTAAGTCCAAAATATGTTTTCAACAAAATTTTCACGTGATAAATACAAAAAAAATCAAAGATAATTTTGTGTAAAACGTTCATTGCTAAAATTTGTAGAATCAAAATAAAATAGAGGCAAAAGTGGGTGACTAACTGATCACGTGACCAAATTGAACCAATTTTAGTAGTCTATTTGCGTTGTTAACTTTTAACAACAAATTAAAATGTAACGATCGAAGCTTTCTATAAACCGGTCCTTAGATTTAAAAATTAATAAAAAATACAAATAGTGTCCTTTTGGCAACATTATTATTAGACGCGTGTTAAACAAAGTCTAGCAAACTTATTAGTGTTTGCAATTTACTACTAAGTGAAACAAGTTCAGTTAAGCATGAAAATTATTTCACGTTTTTGGTTCAAGCCAATTTTTTTATTTTTGTTGCTATTTTCCTTCTCATGTTGTCAGATTTTATTTATTGTCGAGTTTGCTAGTTTGGTAAATCTTTAATAGGTACTTACACAACAAGAAATACAATATAGTGATTTGATTTTTTCAATAGGTAATGATGTAATAATATAGTAAGGTTTGTCATTTCAGCTAATTAAATTCAAGAAAATATAATCAGAAAAGCTCAAAACTCAACATAACAATCTAACATTGAAGTGCTGTCTTGTGAAAAAAGTCATTTTTGTTATAGAAACTTTTAAGGTTAATTCTTTATTTTACATTTTGTTTTACTTTTTAGGTTAATGTCACATATCAGTATCGAAGTCCGCGACTTTTGAATTACCCTGCATAGTTATTTATATGTGGAAAAATACAACTTTTTCTAATTCAGTTAGGAAAATTTGCAGTTTTCCTCAGCCAAGTATAGTACTCCAAGCGAAATAGTGAAGATTGACTAAAGTAATATTGCATGCCAACAATACAATGGGGATAAAAAATGATTAGTCTACAGTAAAATGCAAATTAGGGATTCTTTGGGTAAAGATGTTTATTGCTCACTTCGTCACACATTTCAAAACAGATGTTGCCATGAGCAGATATGGAGCCTAAGCCGACCCAAACTCGAAGAAGCCCTAATTTGCATTTTACTGCAGACTAATCATTTTCTGTCCCCAACTGCTTTGTTATCATAAATTATTACTTTAGTCAATCTTCACTCTTTCGCTTGGAGTACTGTAAATATTGAATTTGTGAAATTGAAAGTCTGCACTTTTTTACACTCAAATAAATAGTGAAAAGTTAGAGAATTCCTCAGCGAATTTTAGAATTTTATTTTGTAGGGAATTTAAATATCTACAACTTTGTTTTTTATTGTTTCATATCTTCAATCGTATTTGAAGTAACAAAGAAAATATGAGGTGGTGCGCGAATTAGTAGAATAGTAAAGAATTAAATTTTTTGTGATAAAATTTTTGACTGATTTTACATTTAACATAAAATTACATTATTGATTTAAAAATACAAAAATTGGATATGCAAGCATAAAAAATTTTCAAAGTAGTTGAAGACCATAATTCAGCTAGTGAGGATTACCCAAAACATTTGATAGTATGAACTGTTGAACTAAATGCTTTCAGTTTATTGTCAGTCATATTCAAAACATTTATATTAAATCATTGATTGATTAATATTGTACTGAACAAGACTGTAATTCAGTTTTCAATGTTTGAGATGAAGACGAAAATGCAGCATCTAAAGACGACTCTAAAGATTTTAGTGACCCCCTTTCGCCTATAAAAAAGTTTTGGACTCAATAAATTTAATTCATTGTCAGTTTTTCAAATCACATGACATTCTCTTTTAAAGCATACTTTTTTAATTGATTATTTCTTTCATAATCCCACAAAAAATGCTTATAACTTTATGTATGAAATTTTATCAGCTTTAATTTTGGTAAGATGTTCAAAACTGATAGAAGTGATTGTTTTCGAGATACAAAGCAAAATACCATAAAAATATCATCTTCAACCCCCTCCCCCTCTTCGACCTCACCCCCTACCTCTGGAAACTTTTGAGATTTGTTTACTCAAGTCTAATGAAAGTGTTAAGCAAAAGCTTATTTCTGCAAATATTATAGTTTTTGAAAATAGATCCTATTATGTTTTGTGCAAAAAAATTGTCGCTTGCGATAAAGAAAATATTAAAAATTATTATGCTGTTCAGATTTAATAGTAACAATATAACTAATAAATTTTTAAATTCATGACTAATGTGAGTGTTGCGAAGTAAATAGCAACTAAATAGAAACTAATAAACAAACTTTTTTTAAGCCAGGAAGTATTTTTTTATTTAATTTTTGCAAAAACAACGTTAACTAATCAATTTAAAGGATCTGTAAATAAATTTTAAAAAAAATGACATACATGCCGATAGAAATAAAGTATGTAACATCAACGAACACTGCTTTATAATCAATTTTTTAAATATAGTATACTCTTATTTAAGCGTTCCAGAAATGTACTCGTAAGTAGGTACTTAAGCATGATTCACTAAAAGTCGTTAAAAAATAAAAATGGATTGTTATTATCTTTTCTAGACTTTTGAAATAGAGTTTGCGTACTTTTTTGGGTGGTTTTTTGACACTGGCCACTTCTCGAACTGGCGCCACAATCGGACTGGTGTTTCTCGAGGCCGAAAACTTTTTCCGCTTCTTCTTCAGCAGAGCTAACCCGTGGGCCAACCCATGTGGTTCCGGCTGGTCTGGAACGTCCAGACTTGGGTTCGAGTCCGTTGACCTGGACCTAACGGAGCCATTATCATCCGAGGCTGGACTATTGCTATGGCTGTGGGAGTGGTTGTGCCCGTTTTCTCTGCAGTTGTTGCAGACTGAGTCTTCGGAACGGGAACGTCCTATCAAGCGGGAAACTTTTCCAGTTTTTGCTGCCTCGATCAATGTTCCCCAGCGACGTTTGTGCGAGTGTGTGCGTTTCAAATGAAACCTACAACCGTCACTATAATTACCCGAAAAACACTTTTTCCAGTGCACTTACATTCAAAGCGTCTAGCATAGCCATGCTGAAGTGAGCAAATCAAAGAGAAACATAAGCTTTGCCTAAACTAGTCACTAGAAAAGCGATGGTTACCTGCCGATTCCTCTAGAGTTGTGGTTGTGCGAACCTTCGTTGATGCTCCCTTGGGAGGAAGAAACCGTACTGCTGTGCTGGTGCAGTTTACGAGAGGTTGAATTGAAAATACCGGAGAGGGTGCTTCCGAAAAAATCGTGGTGGTGGGCCTCCTGTTGGTGCTGGAGGGAGGCGATGAATTCGGCTACAGGGGGCAGAGGACCACTGGTTGTGGAAGTTTGGGGCCCAATGTTGAACCCCTTCATCAGTCTTCGCTCTTTTTGGCGGTTTTTCTTGCCCCCAGTACCTGGAGTAAAATTAATTATTTAATTTCGATCCATGTTTATCTTGTCAATACAAAACATAAAAGGCGAAATTGCAGCAATTTCAGACGGACGAAAGCTAATTAAAATTCACCACACATGAAAATACTAAATAATTCATTCCTTTATAACTGAAAGCTTTCGTGTGCTTGAGTTAATTCTTGATAAAAGTTGCAGTTTTATTCAAGCGAAGTGGAAAGCAGCCGTGGAACAAATTAATTTTTCCTCTTTTGCTAATCTGAGGAATGATAACAATAGAATAATAATCTTTGTTCATGTTAATATAAGTGTTTTAAACAATAATAATTAATAGCATCTCGCGGGCGGTTTAGTCCTAAGGATTCATGGTGGAGTAAGTCTTTATGGTGAGTATAATGTTCGTGATCCGGAATTAAAAATTCAAAAAAGTTATCTTTTACAAAATCTAACCAACAAAAAAGTGTCATGACCTTCGAATCTGCGAAACTCTTGCGGCAACATTCTCTATAATTTAAATTAAAGTATTAATAACACGAGTACTTTTACATTGGAGAGTAAAGAGCTTTTTGGTATGACAAGACAAGTAGATCGTTAATTGACTTTGTATGTAGGCAAAATACGCCGTTATTGTAATTGCTTTTTTTTGATGAAACTTTTAGGGGTATCTTTGGAAGTTAATTTTTTGTAATATTTTATTTGCAATATACCGTGAAGATTTTATTTAGCTGAACATTGGCGTTTCTATGGAACTGTTTAAACTTACTGACAGTATTTTGTGTTATGCTATATTCAGTAAAATAAAAACCTCAGTGTATGTTACATGATTTTTCCAAGTAAGTTTATTATCAACATAAAGATCTAATAATTGAATAACTTTTGAAGTTTCATCCATGTTCCGTAACAAAAATGTAATTAATTGTGTTTTGTCTTCATTAAGAGAAACCATATTTTGATCTTTGTTCGAGGATAAAGCAATATTATGTAATAATGTAGCACCACTATTGTGACTGTCTACAATTGTGGTATCGTCTGTGAATGTTAGATATGTTACGACATGTGGCTTTGGAAAGATCATTAATATAAATTAAAAATAGTAAGGGTCCCAATACAGATCCTTGAGGAACACCAAATTTATTTTAGGGGCAGATGGAAACGTTGTCTTTATATTGAACAAATTGTGTCCAGTATTGTGACTGTTTACAATTGTGGTATCGTCTGTGAATGTTAGATATGTTAAAACATGTCGCTTTGAAAAGAACATTAATATAAATTAAAAATAGTAAGGGTCCCAATACAGATTTTCGAGGAACAACAAATTTATTTTAGGGGCAGCTGGAAACGTTGTCTTTATATTGAATAAATTGTTTGATAGAGAAATACTATCAGAAGAAAAACCATAATACTGCAGTATATTTAAAAGAATGCTATGCGTCATACAATCAAAAGTCTTACTTAAATCGTAACAAACAGCAAAAGCCTGATTTTTATTTTCAACTGCATCAATGATCAGTTGTGACAGGAGTTGTAAAGCAGAAGTAGTCAATATATTACATCTACTTGGCTGACAAATAAATAAACTGGTCAGAAGATAAAATATTTTTTTGTAATTTTCCACCATTTTGATGCTCTAATGGACATTTTAAAGCACGCAACGTCATCAAGTGCGATGTCATATTAGTCATTATTTGACGGAACATGTTACGAAAATTTTTAGTTTGGCAGGAAACAAATTCGCGACCGTATTTTTGTCAATTTCAAAAAACTGAGATATCACCAATCGTCAAAAATTCCTAAATCGATTAAAATAACAATTTTTATTTAAAAACGGCAAAAAGGGGGCAAATTACAAAAAAATAGTATAAATAATAAAAAATATAGTATAAAATAAAAGTGGCTAACGCCACTCATTCTTGAAACTTGAATTCGCACTCTAACAATGGTTTTATGAAACTTGTTTTTTAATATACCATTGCTTTTTCAAATGATTTATTATGTTCTTATCCAGAAAGACAAACAATTATTTCGCAAAATTATTGAAGAAGCGAATAAATTTTTTATCATTTGTAAAATTTTGGGCTTCTTAAATTAGTTTTTGAGCAAAAAAAGTAGTTAAGATTAATAATATTTTGGTGTTTTGCCACGTATTTCGTCCAACAATGCAGCAAATATCTTGGGAGATTTCGTTAAAAAAATCACTAAAATACTCGCATTAGAAAAATGCAAACCAAACTGCACCCCAAATTTTCTACACCAGATTTTCTCTAATTTACACCAATTTCCTTCGATTTTACTTGATTTCCAGAAGATTGTTCCGAACTTTTTAAAATATGTACTCAAGATTTCGCCTATAATTTTTGTCCTCTTCAAGCGTTTAAGCAAGTTTTTGTTGCATGAGATTTCGTTAAAGTGAACCGAAAAATCGCTAAGCGGAGCGGAAAATAACATTATGTTGCGGTTTTCGGAAATTTTAGCACTTTTTCCATCGTCTAATGGAATTATGTATTATGTATCTTATATAATCTTTTAGATTTTTTAAGGGTTTTAAGATGTAAGTCAAAAATTCAATTTTGATGTAAAATTTTACTAAACCTCAATCGAAACTCACTAAAATGGGTCAAAAATAACAATATTTTGCCGTCTTAGCAACGCATGCAATTATTTCACAATTTTTTCTATATGTGGGCATTTAAGCAAGTTTGTTAAAAAGCAATTAGAAAAAATGTAGAATTTGGTCGAAAATTATGTTATCTTTGTTTTTTCGAGCACTAAATCACGTTTTTTAAAGTAAAAAATTTGGGTTTTAATCAAAATCTAGTTAATCTTTGTTTTATAATTATAAATCACAAAATTAAGTCAAAAATCTATTTTTTACTCTCTACTTATGTTTAAAATTAGGTTTCTTCTGGAAATGCATTTTTTTGAGCTTAACATTTATTGGTTGAACCTGTTTATTATAGTTTTTAATATTGTAATTTATTTTCAAGACTTAAAGAAAGGAAAAAAATTGTTAATAGATAACTATCAGTACGCTTTGACATAATTTACAGGGCTTTTTTCTATTTTTACCTTAGCCCACTTAATTTTACGTTTAATTTTGTTTACGTTAAAAATAATAAAGGATTTTTTCTGATACGTTCCTTATAAATTACAAGTATAACATCCATGACATTTCTGTTTCTACAAAAAACACAGAAAATAAAAAACTAACTTCGTGTTTAATCAAGAAATAAAAAATGCAAGTAAATCAATTATAAATTACCCATTCCGCTGTGCGCTGTGGACGTGTTCATTCCCGAATTTTTGAGTATTTCGATAAGTTCAAAGCGAAAAGCTGATATGTCCTGTTTGATTTCATTCACGTCATCCTCGGTGACTCCCTGATTTTCCGCCTTTCTTTGTTCGACTGTCACGTATCGGCGCACCAAGTTTCTCATAATACTCTATAGAAAAGTGAACAATGTAACCAAATGTATAATAATAATGCACTTAATTATCTCACCTGGTATCGAAAATCCCTCTCGCTCGCTTGTTTGACTTTCCTCTGCAACAAAATTTATTACCATAATTTGATTTATTCAACAGTTACCAATTCGGACGCTTGTCCGAGTTTAATCACCGACGATAAATCGCCCGGATTTGCATTACACGACGTTCGAATTCGGGTAATAACAAAAATCAAACGGCAAGATAATCCACTCACCCTTATCGTCCGCATGTGTTCCTTTTTGGCAGCTCGGGAATGGCCGCAGAATTTCCGCCGGATCCACTGAATCACGTACCAGATACTTTTAGGGGTTGGAATGATGTTAAATGGCGGGGGTGCAGTGCCCCCTTCTTCGAAATAACTAATCCACAGTTTGCTACGCGCAAATTTCCACTCGGTGTCGGCTCGTTCCTGAAAAAATTCATTTTTTCAAGTTTCAAAATCGCTCATTGTCGATACTCCCCCGAGGTTCGACAACCTCGCATGCAACTTTTCCCTTAATTATAGTACGAGTCACGCAATAGTGCACCTAACTTATGCAATAAATCATTGTTGGACAGGATTTTACTTTTCGCGAATTCGGAAATGTGTTATTTAAGGAATAGGAAGTAAAAAAACGATTAAGTTTTCTACTCCCACGCGAATTGCATAGTAAGAAGGCAATTCAGTTCCAACAAGGCTGTTATTAGTTTCGCGGTTTAATTTAACTTCAAAAGATCAATCTTGCAACGGGAAAGTAACCATTTGTGATCTCGATTTTTAGATGTAATTCGTTGGTGAATTCCAAACAAATTTATTATCGATGCAAAAATTAAGTAAATTGAGTCTAGAAGTATATTTTAAGCGAAGTGTTTGTGAAATTAAGAAAGGGAGTAAAACAATAGGTATTTATGTAATCAGTTATGAAAAGACCGATTTTGTTTAATGAGCATAATGTTTACCAAAACTAGTGAGCGTAATGACCAAGTTTTGCATAATACGCGACTTAAACAATAATAGGCTTTTCATAATGTATTACGCACAACTTTTTTCAATTAAAAATTTATTTCTGCCATATATTTTTTTAATAGTAAACAAATCTATTGGCTTCGACCAAAAAGGAGTTACGTAGAAATTTATTACGTAACTGCTTTTATTACACCCCTAGTTATAAAATAAGTCATAGTTACGTCAAAATCTGATATTTGGTAACGAGATAAGGAAAAAGAAAATTTACAAATTAAACCGTGTTTAAATACCATTAAATACTGAATATTCTAATGAAAATTTGGAAATACAGACTTCAATCTCTGTTTGTTTATGGCACAGAAGATTATTTGGTTACAAAAATTTCTATGCCAAATTGTTTCATTTGTGAATCGCCATTAATAATATGTGAGACGTTTGTCAAAGGAAACATAAGAAAATATTATTTTTGAAGAAGTCATCGATAAAAACAGATAAAACACTTGAGTTGATTTACAATGATCTCAATGGACTAACGCAAATTACTGCAGAGATTAAAGTTACAATATAACTTTAATTAACAATTATAATCGATATAAAAAAAGAAGTTCATAAAATATTACATCGAAAATATTAAGAATATCTTTGAAAGAAAGTCAAAAGTAATTCGTTTAGATGGATGTGGAAAACAAATAATAAATTATGAGGTTGAAGACATTTTGAAGCAAGAACAGCTTGCATACAGGCTGTCCCAACGATTTGAAAAAGCTCTATAACTTGTTTATTACAAAAGATATTGACTTTTTCTTTTTTTTAAATTATAGCTGTGTTTTTGCTGCAAATAAAATATTGCGGTATATATACAGGTTGTTCTAGTATTAAAAAAAACTAAAGTTATGTTTTTCAAATAAAACACCCTAATTTTTATTGCATTTTTCGACGTAGCTTTTAATACTGATGATTTTAATCTAAACTTCATGAGCATTGTTGTTACCATAGTTAACCATAATATAACTACAGCAACTCCACCTCAAACCATTTATTTGTTGGAGTTTATACGGAAATTTAAAAATTCAACCTAAATATTAAAACTTTAGTTATTTAATTGTAATAAATGACAAATAATGGCCTAAAGGTAACATTTATTAATGCAATAAAATTTAGGATGTTTCATTAAAAAAACATAACTTTAGTGTTTTTTCAATATTAGAACATCCTGTATATATACTGCAAATATTTTAAAAACATGCAGCAGAAACTAGCTATAATCTAGAGAAAGAAAAATTCAATATCTTTAATAATAAACAAGTTATGGAGCTTTTCGGATCGTTGGAATATCTGTATATGTGGATTCAATAAGAAAAAAGACAAAAATTAAATCAAAGAGCACTGAAATTAGTGTTTGTTGGTTATGAAGATTGACTTTAACCTAGCAACATATTCAAGAATTTATTTCAGTGCAAATTTTAAAATTATAGGAGATGCTGAAATGAAACAAGAAAAAATTTCCTCTAATTCACGAATTGAAGAACTTAGTGGGTATGTAGAAATAGAAATAATTTCTTCATATTATAAAGCGAATCAAACAAGGCAATTTGAAGAAATCGAGAAGAAGGGAGAAGAACGAAATCAAGGAAGAAATGAAATTGTAGAACGATAAAATCAAAAAAGGAATCAAAGTAATAAAATTGAAAAAAAAAAGAAGCAAGGCAAAAAAAACATAAAGTAGTGCACTTTAAACCAAGGATATTTTCAAAAATATGAAGAACATTATAATCAAGTATTTGCTCGTGTTTTTCGACAAACGATACTAAGAACTTTTTTGGTAACAGCAGGAATAAATGAATGTAAGGCATTATGACATAAATGCTGCAAGTGGAGAATTAGAAGAAAAGCTCTATATGAAGAAACCAGAAGGTTTTACTAACGAAAAGAAGACAAACTTGGTTGTAAACTAAAGAAAATAATTTAGTTCTAGAAAAAAATTGAAAAATGGATATATTTATTTATTTATTGATTTATAATATTTTAAAGCAAGAAATTAACAATTATTATAAAGCACTGTAACCAAGATTAGAAAAGTACTAGAAGTAAAATCTTTGAGCAAAATAAAGTATTATTTGGGTTTAAATAACAAGACATAAAAATGTTTTATATTAATTAAGAAAGATACATTGACAAGGTTCTAAAGGAATTTAAAATGGAAAATGCAAAGCCTTCTAGAATGCCTATGTTATTGTAATTAAAGGATTCGGAGTAAGTAAACAATAATGAGGGAGCTAAAAAAACAACTGAAGGTTTATTATACATAGCTGTCAATACTAGACCAAATATTGCAGTAAACGTTATGCAAATTGAAGTGAAGACAAAACAGACAAAAAATTCAAGAATGTGTATTGTTTAATTTTTCGGAGGCACCATCAGCTCGTCATGGAGAAGTTGTTCCTTTATCTTTAAAAGAATCTAAATACGAGTACTTTCGTTAATGAAGCATTGTGGTGAAGAAAGCTGCTGATGGATTTTAGCATAAAAAAGTTTGAATTGATAATGTTTAAAGATAATCAGAGATGTTTAAAATTTTAGGAAATTTCAAAATCTTGTAACAGAGGCAAATATATTGATACTCAATTTCATTTCATAGAAGATTTTGATTTTAATATAATTTTAAATATTGAGCCAGTCTCAATAACTTTTGAAATTGAGTAAATCTATTTTCAAGCAAAAAGAAGTCGATTAGAATTGCGAGGGCGAAGTTCAATACCAACATTAGTTACATTTTAGGTTTCATCTCCTAATCGCTAGCCACCCCTATTCTAAAATTTTAAATGGCGATTTTTTGGCAATTTTTTTAGATGAGGATGGTTTTATTTTTGAAATTTTTAATCTTAGTAGGCTTTGATTTGAAGCCAATTTAATTTAAAAAAAAATTTGACGATTAAAAATGCGTTGAGGGAGTTTAAAACCAGCATCAGCTACATTTTAGGTTTCATCCCCTAATCGCTAGTCACCTCACCCCTACTTTAAAATTTTTTGATGGCACCTTCTACTTTTTGAAACATTTTTGTCTATTAGAGATGCAATGAAAGAGTTCAAAGCTAAGAAAGGTAGGTACGTTTTAGATTTCATCCCCCAGCCCTTACTTTTAAATTTAAATTTTAATAGCACCCCTAAATTTTTAAATATTTTTTGAAAGGGGGTAGAGAGCCTATCTAACCGTAAATGCAGCAACTAAAAAGCACATCAGAATTTTTTTAACAATTATTACATACGCTAATTTTTACATTTCCAAAAATGTTTAAAAAGTAAAAAGTGCCATTTAAAATTTTTAAATAGGGGTGGCTAGCGACCAAGGGATAAAACTGAAAATGTAACTAATGGTGGTTTTAAACTCTCTCATCGCATCTCTAATTTAATTTTTTTTATTTAGCTTAAAATGGCTTTAAAACAAGGGCTACTAAAATTAAAAATTTGAAAAATAAAACCACCCTTAATTAAAAAACAAATCGCCAAAAAAATTTTTCTTGGACAGTTAGATACGCTATGTTTTCCCTTTCGGGAAAAGTAAGGAGTGCCATTTAAAATTTTAAAGTAGAAGTGGCTAGCGATTAAGGGATAAAACCTAAAATGTAACCAAAATATTGGTTTTAAACTTCCCCCTTGCGGTTCTAATCGACCTGTTTTTGTTTGAAAACAGATTCGCTCAATGTCAAACGTTATTGAGACTGGCTCTTTTTGAAATAAAAGCCCTGTATATACTCTTGCAGAAGAAATGGTTGCAAATTATTAGCTTCAATCGGTATGAAATGTATTGTTGGTGTAATTGGTTTGGAATGAATGTAAATGATAGGTAAACTTTGAGAAAGGATGTAAGATGATTGAAATTATTTATTTGTATTCATATTTTCATTGTTGATAGTTTTTACTTCAATTTTCTGAATAGTCACAGTTTCGTATTATTTTTCATTTTGCAGATTCACTATTTCAAATTACAAATCTGAACTGAATCAGTAACTAGATTAACTTACCGAAATTAGTTGATATGAATGATTCATCATAGCAATGAGTAAGTTGAGCAGAACGACGATGTTAATAACCGAGTACGTCCCAAACATAAGCATCCCCCAAAACCTCGTGAATATTTTAATTTCGTTCAATTCGAAGCTCTCCAAGTCGACCAATCCGAAAACGGCCCAAAAGAGCGTCTGACTGGTCTCGAATAAGCTGCAACATAATTGAATATGACACGATTACGTTCTCGGTGAATTGCAAATTTATTCGAAGCCTTTGAAGTGAGTGATCAAGAGACTTAACACACGCAAAATATTAATTACTCACTTTGAAAACCTTCTCCATATTATACAGGCGTTTGTGTCGTTATTTTCCGTTTGATTTAAGGAATGAGGGTTCTCTTCTGGACACTTTCTTTTCTCAGCTTTGGCGTAATATGAAAGTAGCTGATTCAGACCTGTAATAATTTGTGCAAGCTGACACCACGTGGAAATGGGACTTACCACAAGAAAACGCAAACAGGACTAGAACGTACAAGAAGAAGAATTTCATGATGTCCATCACCATTCGTGATAGCGACACTTGAAGTGGTCCCAAGTGAGGGTTCACCGAAAATATGTACACTAACTTCAATGAACTAAAACAAGAAAAATGAGATGAGAAATGTGTGTTCTCACTTAAGCGACTTGTCTTAATTAACGTGTTCCCGTCTTATCTCAAAATGTTTAACAGGAAAATAACCACAGACTGTTAAAGAAGCTAATACTTGGGGAACCACTAATCCCGAAAGCGTTAAGTTGAGATCGATGTCTGGAAGTTGCTCGAAACTTTTGAAAGATTTGTGGCAACGTGGTCACAGTCGAGCAAAAAATTTAAAGTACATTTTTTATAACAAACTGTTGGTTAACAGCTTGTTAATTTCCAAACCCAAGTTTTATTTAGCTCGCTCTCATTTAAACGGTCGTAATTTCCCGAAAATAAAAGTTATGGAATATTTTAATAGGCAGGGCAGGGCAGTTTAATCTGCTTATGGATTCGCTCGTTCGTAATGAATTAAAGAGCCGTCTAACACACGTCAAGCGACAATTCATCTCATCAGTCATTCGCGTATCTAGTCTCGATTTCGTGCTATTATTAAATCGCGATTTAACACATCCTGAAATACTCCAATCCTCGTTTAATGGCAAGGGTACAATACACGTTCTCGTGTAAATCACACGCTGGGGTTGAATACTAATAGCGAGGATTTCGGACTGAAAAATTAAATTGGAAGAATTTCCAATATATCTGGGCAATTGGATTTTACGTAACGCACAGAAATTCCACCACAAATGCTCTAATTACCAATCGATACGCTTATCTGGGAAGCTCATCACCACGTTCTTATTTATTTATGACTAGATTTGTATATATTTGTGTTTAATTGCAAAATGTTTAGAATTTAATGATTTGCCCGGCGCATCCACCATTTTTGAATGCCTTTTTTTTTCGTCAATCTGTCTTTATTTTAATTATAATAATGCTAGTTAATATTACCTATTCATTCTGTTAAAAAGAGATGTAGTTTTAGGGCGACTGTGATAAAAAGAAACCATCAAGTCGGATCAAATTACTCAAATTTATTCTAAACACGTGTCTGAATAAAAATTTGTTCGAACTATGCAGAATCCTGGAGTGTAGAGTGCAACCCGATATAAAATGTAAGTTCATTTTGCTTTCACAAAATAAGAGTAACTTTCTGTGGTAAAATCAACCTGACAGCGATGGACGTTTTCATATTCATGTAATAGTTAATGGAAATTATGTAAAACTAGTCGCAAGAGCAAGAAAATGTCAAATCTATTTATTTTTATATGAGCTCACGCCTAGAAACTGGATTTTCACGAATTTTTTTAACAAAAATTAGATAATTAAATCTGGAAATCTTTTATTAATTCCAACAGTACGAAAAAAAAACAGTGGTACTTACCATCAACAAACAAAACAATAACAATGAAACAAAATAAGTGTTGTACAAAAACAACGTACAAATAAAACGTGCTCGCACTCGATAGTTTCGCTAATGTCGCCAGAGAGCGCAGTTGTTCTATTACCGACAAAATTTTCAGAGCAATAAATTTAAAACAATTTTGTATTAGTATAACAGTTAGCACAAAGCAAATATATTAAAAAGAATTCGAACATATATCAATGTGCATTCTGTTCCATATTTTTCAAAACGCTAGGGTTACAGATACAAGTAAACTTTTAGGAAGAAAGTTGTAGAGAATGAAATTTCTTACGGAAAAGTTTGCAAGACCAAAGTTCCAAAGACGCTCAAGCGGCGGATTTGTTTCATTTTACTGGTGGTCCAGTACCGGAAAGTGATTTTATAGCTAAACTATTGAAGATTTTTGTTTGTTACTTACACTGATTTGTATCTTTATCCGTATTCCCAGCGTTCACAAAAATATTTAGTGGAACTCGAACTGATAATTTTAAGCGATAGTTTTTTGGAAATACGGTTGACGATACAAAAAGCGTAAGGAGCAAAGTTGTGGAGACTTAAATTGCCACCACAATACATCATATTTCTATCTTCTACAGTTTAGGTATAAATATGGTTACTCGACCACCGGTAAAATGCAATAAATTCGTCGTTTCAGTGAATTTGAATGTCTTTGAGACCTAAAAAGTTGACGATAGAAATCTGGTTTTGCAAAATTTAAAAAAAAAAATTTTCCATAAATTCTTTCTTAACATTTTTTTGTATCTTTAACCGTATGCGCAGCGTCTTGAAAAATAATCAGTTTCCCTCTGTTAAGAGTTCAAAGCTTAACATTTCTGCGTTTTTTCCAAATAATTAGTGAATTTGTTGAATTTAAATTCAAGCTCAAAGTGCCCTTATTTCTACTCTGCCATACAATTTTTTTGGGTTCAGAAAATGCTGCAATTTTATATTTGGTTTCGTCTCCGTAGTATAGTCCTCCGTAGTTTTTCTCTAAGAATTTACTTAATAGAAAAATGTTTTGCATCACAAAATCCCTGCGAATGACAATTTTGCAAAAAATGAATATGTGTCAAAAATACATATATCAAATGATTCCTAACAACTAAAATTTACTCAATTTGAAAAAGGAAATTAAAAAATGCCATAATAATGGTGGTTACGTTATAAAATTTTAAAGTTAGCGCCAGTTTGTCGTAGCTTCGGAAGTTCAGTCATTTTGAAAATAATTTAATTGAATTTAAAATGGTTGATTTGATTTGATACAATAGACATTAAAAAAAATAATATACTGGGTGACTTTTAATAAATGAAGCAAAAAAATCTATTGACAACATTGAGTTATTGGCCTCCCTGCTAGCTTGTTGTATGGAGATGTTTCATCTGACAGTCATGTCAGCCAAATTTAATTTTCAAATTTGTTATCAACTTGACCACAAAAATCACAATCGTTAATAGTCACCCGGTAGGTAATAAAACACCAGGAAGTAACTTCAATTTTCGAAAAACAAAATTTATTAGGTACATTAAAACTTAAGATAAAAGATAAATTTTTCATAATTAGGAAGATTAAGCACAATGTTAGGATGTTTAAAACCTATTTAGGATTCAACAAGTAAGTTAGGAATAAAAGAAATATAATAAGAATAGTGTCAAGTATTTGCATTTTTAACAAAGCAAATTTATTTCGTGTTTAAAGGAAATTACAGATTAGGGAAGTTTTCTAAGATCCGGTCTCTAGGCATACCTTTTCACACAAGCCAGGAAAAATTACCTGAAAATATTCGCTGCTGAAAAAAGCCCTTCTGAGATCAGCATTGGATCCCAGGCATCCCACTCTTTTCTCGGAACATTCAGAGCACTCGGATCTTTTTGTACCTGAAAGAAATAAGCGATTGCAGACATCTCGCTGTCGCTCAAAAACTGCAAACATTTTTCTCAGGAACTAAAGGGGAAGGAAACACTTTCCTACCTGATAAATCGAAACTGCCCTTAAAGCCACTGTCGCTACGTATAACGAGTTTGTAATGAAGTCAATGACGTTCCACATATCTCTCACATACTCCTCGAGACCCACGTCCCATAACTGCTTTATTTCACTCCATATTAATCCTGGAAAGGAAGTTTGTGTTAGCTTTGCTTGCACAGCCACTAACTTGTTAACCACACATTTCCGGACTTATCATCAACAAAATTAAAATGCCTCCACCCGAGAAACTAACCCTTCCATTATCATTACGCGGACGGTTCCATCTATTATTTTAATAAATATTTGCAACCGCACTTTAATCAAACGAAACTTTGACCTTATTCAGCTCATTTTTCCGCGGGGTTATGCACTGCTTACAAGACGCAATACAATAAAAAACAATACTCAAAAATACACGACATTACACTACTACTAGTACTAGAAAATACTTGACAATAGGCTAAAGAAAGCGTTTAAAAAAATCCAACTCTATAATTTTTTCCACCAATTGCATAATGTTTTGCCTAATTTGACTGGGCTAATGAAGTAACAACAAAGTCCCAAAAAAAGATCAATACGAAAGTAAAAGCGAGACATTAAACTTAAACTTATTTATTTATATGTTATGAAGATTGGATCAGTTTTCTGTAATTTGAACTGAAATGGGCTTGAAGTTACAGCAAGTTCTAAATTTTTCTTCCGACTTAGTTTAAAAATAAAATTGGCACTTTTTTATTCCTTCGTATCATCTAATTGTTTTCTGTCACATAATTATTTTACATTTTATTTACTTTCTTGTTAAAAATTGGAAGTTGCAGAGTTAATTAGTACTTTTTGTCTTTACATTTAAATCAAAAACTTTTTTCTTATACGGAATTTGACCATGTTTTGTGTTTTCGTATCTACATTTTCATCTAGGATTTTTTTGCCAACATTAATGACATATTCTATAAATAAATCAAACACTGGACCCAACTTTTTTTACTAAAATTCCTCCGAATGAATTGGCTATGGTGCCAACGTTAAAATTATATAACATGTCCAAAAGTATTTACTGTAATCTGTTCCTAATTTAAAAATAAAAAAATACAAAAATAGGTATTAAAGTATTCGTTTTTTAAAATTCATATTCATTAACATTCATTCAATTCAAAATGTGCAACAAAAAAAATCTCCTATCAAATTTTATTGTCTTTTTAAAGCTGTATAAGGGGTTCGACAATTTCTGTCGGATGTTAGAAGAGGTTCGCAAGGTGAAAAAAGTTGGGAACCACTGCTTTAATCCATTTAATTTGTATACAGATTGAGTTTAAAGTAACACATAAAATTCATATTTTTGTAAAAGATCTCCCCAGTTGGGTATTTTTTTAATAACTCGAAAACTAAAAGAAATTTTGAAAAAATTTATTCTTGAAAAATGATCACATTTTTTAAGTAGTTGATGATGTACTAATTAGTTTTTTCGTAAGGTACATAGTTTAGGCACAAAACGCTTGTTTTCATACCTTTGCCCAACGCAAAAAATCAACTTCAGTTGATAAAAAACAAGACAGAACTACCAGGAAATCATTCGAGAATTTTTTTCATTGGTGTGAAATATGCAACAAGTCCTTTCAAAAGTTCATGTTTTTATTCTTCCTTTTAGATTTTTTTAACGCAAATATTAGCGCAGTATTGATAAATATGAAGACAGGTGTCATCAAGATGTACATAGATGAGAGAAGATCGTCATATAGCAAATTTTAGTTGGTTGTAACTTCATTGGAAAGTGGGGAAAAAAATTACATAGAAATATGCTATTATTATGCAACTAGATAGATCTTTTTAATAATCTTTAGTATTTGTTGTTAATTATTGTCGCAATCATTAAACTTACTGTTATAGTTTTAAGTAAAATCAACGATTTATAATATTTATAAGATAAGAAAACTGTTTATGTGAAACAGTTTTTGTTATTATAGTTATATATTCAGAAGCATCAAATGTATAATAATCACTCATAATAATAATAATGAAGAAAAAAATTTTTTTGCAGACCAGTTTTATTAGTTTTGGAGATACATTAAAAATGTACTTTTAGCATACTCACCCTGTATTTATAAAATTTAGAAAGTTTTGAGACTGGCCAGTGATGAATAATATAAGGCATCACTTAACTGTACTGTTTACGCAATACTTGTGCCAATATTTGTACAAAAAAGAGGTAGTAAAAGACCTTTCGCATTTTCCTTAGTTTTTTGCGACTTAAAATCCGGAATTTCGTTATTAAAGCGGTTTTATTTCCTACCAAGTCAAGCATAATGCAGCGTCACACGTACGCTTCAAGCCCTTCAAGGGCACAATACTCCATCTAAACTTATTCCAAACTCATTTCCAATATAATTAAGCTCCAATTTGTGCCGAAAATCGCTGGAATAAATCTCAACCTCATTGTTATTCCATCAAAAATGCAAAAGCTGTTCCGTGCACGATATATCTCAGATTGTTAGATCTGTGTTAAGTTCGGTGTTAACATGCATATTTGACGTCTCCATCGCTTAGCTCGGACACGTAAACAATTACGAATAACAACACAAAACGGCAAAAAATTTCAATAGCAAATTGATTGTTTGCATGAAAAGCGAGGAACAAGTTTCTCGACTGTGGCAAGGTTTGCTTAAAAAGTTGGCGAATTGTGCTCACCACTAACGTAGGCGAGTATTATCCATTCGACAAGGGTGGGTTTGGCACCCCTCTGTGTGTACACGACGCCAGGATCGTCGAAGAAAACAGTCTGTGACAACAAAACTGGAAAGAAATCATTTTGAAACAATTCCAAATTAAGCTTCGCAACTTACACAAAAATGTGAAATAAGAGGCGGAATGGCAGATGAACTTGATGAAAGGCTTCCGCATCGTCTGGCCAATCACGGAATGTGGTGCAAGGATGTAAGCAATCGAGAAGAACGGGAAAAGGATGCCAATCCTCACAATTTCTAAGGCTTGCAGAACCATGTTTTTCCTGCGGAAACCCGGAAGACCTTCGTACCAAATCGAAGCTAGCAGTTGCTGGACGTTGGAATGAGCTACAAACTGAAAATCAATCAATCAGTGTTGCTTACACCGGATTAAAGTTGATCTAACGACTTCAATTCATTCAAAAAAATTTCACCGTGCGTGCGTTTTTTTTTTAATTAAATCAAGCACTAATATTCAGATTCGGAAGTTATGCAAATCATGTGTTAATTAAATTCTGTTGGTATTGGCGATGGAATGAAAAATCGATCGGATTGAGGGAATGTGGGGGAAAACAGTCAAAGGCGTTGCGGTATTGTAAATGTGAATAAAAAGGCTCGAAAGTGTTCTGAAGTTTAATTTAGCGAACTTAATGGAAAAATAGCTTTAACAATAGATAAAGAGGTTGGTGTTGTTGGCCGCGGCGTAAAGGCACTGTTATCACAAAGTTTAAATGTTTCACTGGAATGTGAAGTAGAACAGATAAGGGATGAAGCTTGCCCTTTGATAAAATATTACTTGTATAGTGCCTAATTCCTCGCCAAGATCTCTTTGATCGTGACTAATTACTAATGTGCTTTTTAAATTTTGTTTGTATTCAGATATAATTACTTTTTTGCAAATAAGTTTCTATTGTAGGAATTAATAAAAAATGTATCAGAAATTACGTACCACCAGATTTTAATTACTAATTTCCCTTTTTACAAACTTTTTTGCCACCTAATTAAAACTTTTTCCTTCCCAAAAGTTTGATCTCTAATTATTATTAACTAAAAAAAAGTACACGGTTGTATGTTTCTAAAAAGCTAAAAGCTCCTAAAAATTTCTTCCCAGCACAGTTAATTAAAATTCCCCTTTCATTTTGAAAAAAATAATTAGTTGCAATAATAATAATTATAATCATTTATGTAAGAAGTCCGCAAAATAGACTTTTAGCGGACGAATCGGATTAATGAAATCAGTTCACTAAAAAAACTATTTTGCGGAAGTGTTGCATACAAACTTTTTTTGTACCAGCTCTCTAAAACAACAAAACTGTAAAATTTTTTAAATTTGCAATTTCACCCTTCACAAGTGCATTCGACCGATAGTCATCGCAACGTCAAATTTATTGAAACAATAATTATTGTTTTGTCAAATAATAAATAAATTAGAGTCCGCAAAATGTTGCTATGGCGACTTTAAGTACTTGACATGTACTTGACATTTTGCGGAGTCAAAGCAGTTCCCACAATAACCATTTTAGGAAACGTGTATCAAAAAAATTATTAATCGGAACCGGATCTTAGAAAACTTCTCTAACTCGCAACTTTTAAGGGCTTTCCTTGAAACTCTAAATAAATCTGTTTGTGAAAAATGTAACCACTGATGAAGACCATTTTAGTTTTTCTTTAAAGAATTTTCTTAAATTGACTTGTATCCTAGATGTGTTCTAAACAACTTAGAATTGTGTTCCAAATATATATTCCATTTTTTTATTATTATAAAATCAAATTTTTCAGTTTTTTTTAAAGATTTTTTGTTTCTTATAGGTTTTTATACAGACTGATCCAGAAATACTGAGTCTGTTGGCAACAAATTTGAAAGTATTTGTGCTCGTAATTTGCAACATTGCAACCGAATTCGATTTTTCTTGACAACTATTTGACGTACAACCCCACAAGAATGTTAAATTGTTGTTAACTGGAAGCGTACTCCATTGGTATCCTTAAAAATTTAAGTCCAGTGTTGCCAACAGACTCAGTATTTCTGGATCAGTCTGTATTTTCACTTTCAAAATTTCCTATTGTTTCAGTTTTTAAGTTTTTCAGTATTCTAGCTTTTTAGTTTTTACAAACTTCATATTCATTTCCTAAATTTTTCAATTATTTGTCCTTTCATCATCTTATAATTTCAGTTTTTCAATTTCCTAGGCACAGTTAGGAAACATATTTAACCGAGAGATAAATTTAAAACTCAGTAAAACATAGCAACGCAATCAGATACGCACTACCTTAACAACTAATAATACAGATATAAAATTTAACTAAAATTTAATCGTACTAGAAATCGGGCCTTAATGTTTTTAATTTGCAGTTTCAAAGTTTTTTAATCTCTCTCTTTTCCAGTCACAGAATTTTATCACACTATTGTTTTTTTTTTGTATTTCAGTTTTTCAAATTTTTGGCTTTTCAGTCTCATAGTGTATTGACTTTTATTGAAAATGTATTGTTCAATTTATTAGTGTTTTTCTTTCTCAGTTCTATAATTTTTTCAGTTTCTCAGTTTTCATGTACTTTGTTCTTTAGAATTTCAATCTCACTATTTTTGTTTTTTTTGTGTTTCAGCTTTTTAGTTTTTCAGTGTTAAAGTTAGTTTCTTGAAGTGTCAGTTTTTGAACATTTTTTTTTCCACTTTACAGTTAGAAATACTCTAGTCATATATTAAATTAATTTTTAAGATTGCACTATGAATTTAATTATGAAGATTCATGAGCTCTTGCAAAAGCAAAGCATTATAAAGCCAGTTTGAAAAATGAATTACTTTTTTACCTTAAAATTTTACCAAATAGCATAACAAAACAAAACAGTAAATTTGTAATTTGTTGAAGCAATTGTACTCGTAAATGGAGTGTAATTTTTTTTATAAAAAATATTAAAAATTAGTTAGTGACAAATTAAAACATACAACACAAAAATTCTGCATACAAAAATATTGGAATTGCAGAAGTTTTAGTACTAGGTATTCTTACAGGTTAATGAACTAATTTAATCTTAAGGTTCAACGATTAGGTATTCCACTTCTTTTTAGCTTTTTTGTGCAGTTAAAGTATTTAAAATTTTTTACAAAACATATTTCGTCTTGTTTGTTTTTGTAACTGAATTTATTGCAATAAAAATTGTTTGTATTTTTATTTTTTTGCTGTAGAAATTAATAAAATATATATCCTAAATTACCAGTTATTTGTTTTTTACAACCTTTTTAAATAAAAATAACATTGCTCGCCTAAATGTGTGGGGAGAAAAACTTTAAATTCTAGTGTATAATAAACGTAAGCATCCACTAAGAAACAATTTTTAGAAATTAACCCCCTAAAGAGGTAAAATATGGTGTAAAAGTTATTATATTAAAGTTATATCCTTGAAATTCCTTCAGGAATTAGAAGAAATTAGCATTAATTATTTTTAGAAAATCCACCCTCAAAGAGAATTAAATATAAAATATAAATACATATAAATAGGTATAAATATAAAAAAAAATATAAAAAGTTATAAAACAAGTAAAAGTAACTTGAAGTAACTCGGGTTTGTATTGGGTCATGATATTTTAAAGTTCACAATGAAATTATGTGTTTCTACTTTTTGTTACTAAGTTTAGTTATGTTTTTCTGGGTTTCAAAATAGTTGAGAACATGCATTTGAAGCCGTAGACAACCGCTAGTAATTAAATAAATTTTTATAATCAATTATAATAATTGGTTACTTAAATATTTTTTACTCTAAAGCCAAGGCCGATAGGAAAATTTTATAATAAATATAAAAATTGTAAAAATTGAAGAACTTCTTTACACGGATAACGTATAACAAAAATATGACTTTATATGTGTAAAGTCGATAATAAGATAAACAACAAAATAGCGCCAAATCATGTAGTTTTGATAGCTTTTATAAAAATCGATTTTTTTAAAGAAATTATTAAAAGAAGATTATAATTTTTAAACTTTAGCGCCCTCTTCTCATCTTTCGTTACACCTTTCTTTTAATCAAAATTGTGTAGTACGAAGCTTGAATGGGGAGAAATCCCCGAGAAATTAGTCGAAAAATTCTATTATATCGGAGCGCTAAACGATCTAAAAGGCGTGATAAATCTCTCGACATCGTCTAACTCTGATTTAGTTTCAAGTCGGCTATCCAATCGTAAATTACAAAGACGGGGATATTATTCTTCTCCTTGTAATCCTATTGACATAGCAGTAAGGCTTGATACCAAAACCCACACGGATTTATTATTGTCCTCCTATTATTCCCCGTGATTGTGCTGAAACCCATTTTTCGTCAAATTTGATCGATGCTCGAACAAAAAGCTAATAAGGGGTAAACAACCTCGAACTGTGCCACCTTCAGGGATGCAATTATGAACCTTTGAAGGTGCACTTTAAGACACTATCAAAGCGCTTTTTTCCGCGTAATCGTATTTGGGTAGAGATGTGGAAAATTGAAAACGTGCAAAAGTGCGACCGACCATTAGTGCGTGACTGATAGACGTGTGACACTAATTTGAATTTATGAAAGGTGTGCTGTCTTCAATAAACTAAATTGGGCGCCCTGAAAAGTTACAGCAACACAAAAAAGTTGCTTCTGGTTGCAGTTGAAATGAAAAACGGGTCTACCGAGTATTATTTTATTAATCAAAAGTTAGGTTTGTTTCCCTTGCTCATACAGCTGTAGGAAATAATCGCATTGTGTGTTGTCTGCAAACTGTGCTTTGGCAATATCGCATAAATTCTCTTTGCGGCACGTCTCACTACATCCGGCGTTAATTCCATCATCTCCATTTCGAAATTTGAACCTACAACGAGTCAATTATTAACACCCAGCAAGTCTTGCTTTATTCTCTCCCACCTAAAATAGTCATCGAGCAAGGAATGATCTTGAGCCATCTTATAGAGGACTTTGTCAACTTCAATGGCTTGTAAATTATTCACGCCGTAAGCTTGAGCGAAGCTGTAAAGCTTGTACCATTCCGGTGTTTCACTAACTGGCTGCGAATTCGCCAAAGTGAGATTAAACGTCCATTCTTCATAATCTAAAAGCGACTAGACGGCCGTTTTTCTGGGACACAACGCGTTCCAATGTACTCACGTAAGTGCTTTGGTCAACACGATAAAGTTTATAACTGGGGTTGGAGCTGTCGTAAGGTGTTACAGAAGCCCCATTAAAAGCCACACCGATGGCTTCAGTTGGAGCCGAACTGTTGTAGTAAACATGGAATTCGTCGCGATGAGTGTGGCCGTTAAACTGGCCCGTTATGGTCGAAGAGAATCTAAAAGACAAATAGGAGGGGAAATGGAACAGTTTGATGTTACCTTTCGACTATGCGGTGGTATTCTCGACTCCAAACTTTCAGACATGAAATATCCCCTGTGGGGACGTGAGACAAAATATGGACGCTTTCGTTGGCAGCTTCGGCTTGTTCTAACGTGTCCGCCAGCCATTGCAATTGGTTAAAAGGGTCCACGTCGTCGTATATCAACCACCTTTGCGTTGGAAATTATTAGGTTTGGATGAGTGAACCGATAAAACTCAACACTCGAATACAATTTGATTTCAAATTAAGATAATGACGAAATAGATTAGAATCAAATTGTCACTTATCAGTTGAAGGAAGTACAAAATTTCAAGGACAGAAATCTTTAGATAAAATCACAAAATTTAAACAATTTTTTGCAAACAAAATCTTTTCATAATCTTATTGCCTTAAGAAACCTTGGATTAAGGATATTTTTGTTGAAAGAAAGGTCGAGTTAATTAAACCTTTTCTACTAAGGTGTTAAAAACTTTTAGAATTTATAAAAAAAGGAGTGAACACAAAGTTGAAGCCTACTGACTGCGCCATTTAACTTGGTTTTGATGGCGAATTTTTTTCTATTGTTTTCAAAATCTTTTGAAGTTGCAAATTTAAAATTGAAATTAAAATTAAAAAAGAATATTTTATAGGCAATTGATTAGTTGATTGAATCTTCTCCATTATTGTTGTGCCGTCTTTTTTTTTCTTGTGTTTCTTACACCAAAATTGCCTACATACAGGCTGATTCTTTTAGGGCCTAGTTTAAAAATTTTCTAACTTCTAATATAGTTAGAGCTTTAAATTCTTGAACACAGTCTAAATCAACTATTCTGACTTCAACTAAATTATTTTCAAAATGGCAGAATTTCCGGAACTACGAAAAATTGGCGCCAATTTTTAAATTTTAAATAGTAACCACCTATTTTTATTGCATTTTTAAATTCGCCTCTTGAAACTGAGTGAAATGCATCTAGTTGTTAGTACTAATCTGTCATAGACGTATGTCAATTTTTTGCAGGGGTTCATTTAAAATATCACAGCTTGTGAACCCTTCAAAATAAGTGAATAATTCTTTTTGTATTTGATAGCCACCGGTTCAGAGGGTCTTCTCAAGTCTTTAGGATTGTCAACTGTTAAATTGCAAGGCTACTATGATTTTTTGACAATGATGATAAATAGTGATTATAAAACATATTTTTCAAATGGAATGACCACGTTTTTTAAAGGCAATCAAAAGAACATCAATTTTTATGCAGACTTTTATTATTCTATATCTATCTCTTACAGTTTTTTAAATAATCGCAAAAACTGAATTTTTGCTCATTATTTTCATTTTTAATCAAGTAAACTTTAAAAAAATACGATAAAATTGTGCTATCAATTAAAGGAAATGTTAGATTTGTTCTCTATTTTATTTCAAGAAGTTTAAAATGCGATGCCAGACTGACTGAGTTACTTTACATAATTAACTATGTTATAAAAAAAACATAATTAAATTATTATTGTTTTACTGCTTATTCGATAATGAACCAGCTAAAAACTAAATAAAATATTGAAGTTTGACAATTGTTGGCCATTTTGCAAGGTCTATACTTTATTAACTTTGAAAATTACAAAGTAAAATCTGTTTTTTGTGATTTTTTTCAAAAACTGTAAGAGACAGGTATAGGACGTTTTAATAAAAGTCACCATAAATATTAATATTGTTTCCATTTTCGTTAAGAAAATAGGGTCGACCCATTTGAAAAAACTGAGTTATAGCAGTTTCTTGTAAACCATTTCGAAAAAATCCTACTAGCCATGAATTTTACCAATTGACAATTTGGAAAAATCTAGAAAACTCTTCAAACCTTCGGTTATCGAATGCAAAAAAAGTATCCTCTTATCGCACAGGATTCAATGGCTGTGATGTCTTAGATAAACCCATACAAATGAAAATTTTAACAAAAAAATTAACACATGTCAAAAAGTATGACAGATAAGTACCAACAACTTGGGTAAATTTTACTCAGCTTGAGAAGGTAAATTCAAATCTGCAATAATAATGTGTGATTACAATTTAAAATTTCAAAATTGACGCCAATTTTTTGTAGTTCCGAAAGCTCAGCCATTTTAAAAATAATTTTGTTGAACTCAAAATGATCGATTTAAACCGTATTCAAAATTTTAAAACTCTAGATATATTAGAAGTTAAAAAGTTTCAAATGTAAGCCCTAAAAAAAATCACCCAGTATACTTCAGTGGATATCACCTATTATCACTTAAAGGAAGTACAATACGAGTACAAAACTTGAAGGTCAGAATAAATAAAAGCTTGCAGAATTACAATACAATTTTCTACAAGCAAATTTATAATTTTTTCTGCTTCTACTTGGCATAAAGATTTGTTGTTATGTTCTCCTTTGTTAAAACGAAATAATGAAGTCAATAAAAAATTGAAACTCACTGTCTGCGCCGATTGACTTTGTGAAAAACAAGCTTTGGATTCAGTGGCAAACTTTTTTCTTGAAGTTGCAAATTTAACGTTAAACTCTGATCTTGAGAAATTTAGGGAAAACATGACACTAAAAAGTAGTTCCGCGAATCCTACTGACTGCGTCAAGTTTAAAATAAAACAAAACTGTTTTTTTTTATAGAAAAACGATATACTCGTGTGATCAATAGGAAATATGTAGTTGTTTTACCAACGTTAGTTGCCTGAATTTTCTACATAATTGTTATAACGTGTTTTATTGCTATAATGTCTTTTATTCTTATATTTTTTACACCAAGACTCCCCTGATTTCCTCTAGATTTCCCCTGGTGTTCTCAGTTTACCCCTCGGCTTACAGATTAAAACACAATTTTCTACAAGCACAAACTCCATCTCATTATTTGTCCTTTAGAAACCTTCACTTTTAGGTGGATGAAATGTATGTTCTGTTATTTGTTAAAAGAAAAGTCAACAAAAATTAAACGTTTTTTTGACACTGCAGACTGAATGTTAAAAAAACGACATAAGGGAGCAAACACACAATTGAAGCCTACTGACTGCGCCAATTAACTTTGTGAAAAACAAGACTTGGTTTCAGTGTCGATTTTTTTTCTACTGTCTTACTGTTGCGAATTAAATGTTAAGCTTACGAAAAAATACGATCACTGGATAAAAAAAAGCATAAATAGTGGTTGTATCCACAATTCTTTTAGATTTGCAAGCATGGAGCAACAGTCGTATATTAGGATTATTAGGTATTTACAGAAACACTGATTTCTGTGTGACTCGTCACTCGTAATTTGCAAAATTCAGCAAAAAATTATTTTTTGCACGATTGTGCTCTATTTAATTGTTTACTGCGTCTGTTTCCAAGACGTATGTGGTGTTTACTAGTTGCTACATCCAAAGGCGTCAGTAAGTAAATTAGGCGTCGGTAAGTAATTTTGTCGAAGTCTTGGATGTAGCAACCGGTAACCATAACCTGCTGTCTTGACAATTATTTTGATATTATTTGATAAATCTTTAAAGAAAATTAAGGATCGTGCAAAAAATGCCATAAGAATCACGAACGTTAAGGATTGCCGATCTCAGACAATTGTCTTCGATCGGTAAACTCTCCTTACCGTTTTTGATACTTAATATACTATTACCAGGCGTGCATACTTTAGTGCATGCCAATTAAAAAATCGTAGTTACATCAAATAAACTTCCTAGAAATAATAATAATTCTCAAGTATAATTTGACTTTTTCATTGCTGGCATAATTTTTTGCATTAATTTTGCAACATTTTCTCTAATCAATTATTTTTTAACTTAATTCTAGATTTTGTCCCATTTTTTGTTAAATAATTTTTTAATTAAGTATTTTTTAATGAATACTAATTTATTGCAACAATTTGAAGCATTTAGTATTGGACAATGGACATATCCTAAAATTTCGACAAAACATGTAATTTATCGAATTCATGTCACTATTATGATAATTCTCCTCACGCCCGGTGTTCGGCGACAAATTGCATTCGAGTTTAGCGCGACAGTGGACAATTTATCATTTCATGTGGCGGCCATTCCGCATTCAAAACAAACGACACTAATATTGTTAATCCAAAAATTATTACTTACCAATTATCCGTATAACACAAATTGCCATTAACGCCAATAATCCTAAACCCTGGCCTTGGACTGACACTATAATACCCCCCTTTTAACACCGTCTCACTAACATCTTGCCCAATCAATTTCGACCACTCATCCGCTGCTAATTTAAACAACCATTTAACCGAAAGTGTTTCATCTTTAAGGCGATCATCCGGCCAACTAAAACTGACTTAGGACAAAACCTCTTACAAAATCTTATCGACTCACACATTTAAAGGGTGAGGCTCGTGGTTGCCAAAAATCGGAAAAACCGGAACATCGTACGACTGTTTGAAGAAGGAGTACAACTTGGAGATGGTTTTTGTGTTGTTTTCAACAGTGGTTTGCCAAACCCTGTGACTTATTATATCACCTGTGTAGTAAACGTAGTCGAAGTCTTGTGTTTTGGTTTGTCTTATTGTTTCTTCGACCAAATGCCACGGCGTATCAGCGAAGCGATAATCCGACCAATAACCACAAGCATTTTCGGGTGAATCTGCTTCACCTTGGTCCTCCTGACAACAAACAGGTTCCCCACAATTGGCTTTGCCATTGATTTTGTAGTTAGGGTCGTAGTGAATGTCACTAAGTTGCAAAATATTGAAACTTGAACCAGATGTGTCTGGTTGCGGTCTTTTGGCTGCATTTCCCGGCGGGAGAATTATGGACCAGTCGAAATCATCACCGGTTGAACAACCGAAAGCTTGCAAAACGGAGCCACACAGTCTATTGGCTTTGATATCAGGGTAGTTTTCAACGATGTAGAAAACAATATCAGCGTTAATAGTGATCGAACCGTTGCAAACTCGATCATTTTCGATTCCTAACGTAACACAAATGTACTTGACAATGTCTAAGATCTTGTCTTTGGTCATTCCTTGCTTCCATTCGTCAATCACCAAATCAAAGAGTAGGTTACACAAAGTGCAGATTTCCTCATTGTTGTAGACTTTTTCCATGTGTTCTCTCAACACGTGTGGTAATTGGTACGATTTTGCAGTTTTAGCAAAATAGGGTTTGTTCCCAGTTTTGAAAAGTTGGGTAATGCCATGTTTAACCGACTCAAAATCATCTATTACATTCGGTTATTTAAGGAACTACTCTGTTAAAAAAGCGATACTTACCGTTATGTTTCGAATAAGTTGATGCAACTAATATTAAAACGAGAAAAGAAACAAAGCGAAATGTCATGGTGTTATCGTTAAGTACTGTCTGTTCGGTACAGTTTTGAAACTTTAAATACTTGATAATGACCTTGCGAAAGAATAACATCTAATCTATTTCTATTAAAAAATACTTCAAGAGTCTGTCAAGGAAAATAAAAAATGGAATTATAGCTGATGGACAATCTCAAGATAATATCAAACGTATTGTCGTAAACTGCGCTGCTTTAATTAAACGAAAACAAGAAAAATAATAAGTTCATAGGTCAAGTGTTTTTTTTTTATAAATTTATTAATTTTCAAAAAATGTTGTGATTTTTAGACAACAAACACTGATTTAATATTTGCATAATAATTACATTGTATTTTTTGGCATAAATTAAACAAATAGAATTATCTTTGAGTCCTCGAATAATTAATCGTTAAGTTTTAAGTTTTTATTTACTGTTGATTACTTGATTAGATTAGATTAAGAGCCTCTACGCATGTTTAGAAAAACAACACTTAAAACTTGATTTAATTTGATATAATGTGCCTATAATTTAATTATATAATTTAAGTTAATTAAAAATATGTAATAATTAATAATGTAATAGTATATTACATAACAAGTATGGAAAGTGAGTGCTATCCTGCATCTGAGAATCTTGAATCTGGAAAGCTCACAAGCAGATGATAGACACTTTCCATTGAATTTTGTACACTATTCTTCCCACGACCCCAAGTACACTATTTTTCCACGACGCCAATTACCGAAAAACATCAATTTTTATCAAATCGTTTATTTTTAAATGAACGACAGTTTAATAACAGCGCATTTGATTTTATCGTTGTGAAAAATAAAGCACATATTAAGAGTTTCTGTAAAAGAAAAGAATAAAAGAATTCTGTGTTAAACTAAATCCTAGTGACACGTTTTGAGCTAAGAAAACTCATCAGAAACTCTCAATTTGTGTACTCCATTTCACTCCAAAAAATTCAAAATCGCTGTTGCATTAAATTATTAATCAAAACTTATTGAAATTTGGTATATGCTTTAAAATATTTAAATTCTATTTTTATCTGCTCCGATGATACAAGGCTAACTTGATTTTTTTAATGGTGAAAAGGGTCAAATTTATTATTTTTAGAAAGAGCTTTTTTTCTGAGTTCTGTGATGTATGCATATCTTACTTTAGAAAAAAACTAATAAAATTTTGTTAGTTTTGAAAATGCTTTCTTTACCAAACCTTAGCTCTTTGTAGACTGAACTTTGATCAAAAAATAAGTAAAAAAATAAGTAAAAGTTAATAATAATTGTTAGAATAACACTTTTAACTAAAAAGACTACATTTTAATAAAAAAAAATATTTGGCTGTATCCATACTTATTCGCGACTCTGTATAACGAAAAGCATTATACAGGCTGTTCCGTTTTTATTGTTACAAATTTAAACAGGTGATAGAACAATCAATTCTAAGGCCAAAGTTTCCTATAAATATGTAGCAAAAAATATTTCCTAAGGGAGCTACACCCTTTTAAAGTGGAGCTCTTTGTAGTGAATTTTCCCAAATATTTCAGAAACCACGGTATATAAAATTACAAACTTTGGTAGAGTTAATAATCTTTGTATGCCTAATAGAATTCGAAGATCAAATGTAAAAAAAGGTGTTCCAAACTGGGGGAGGGGGAAGGTTTAGAGTAAAAAATACCACCACTATTTTGACTTCTGCTTTTTGACAATTTCAGCAACGAAATCTTAAATTCTATAGTATTTTGCATAAAAATAGTCTCTTGTGTTGTTCCGATACAACTCACCGTTTTTAAATAAAATCGATTTAAAAACTATGTTACAGACTACAAACAGCATCAAAATCAGTAAGGGCGACCAGAATCAAATTAAAATCATGGTCTTTTGAGGTCAGACCGCATGAATTTATAAGAAAATGTCGGCATTTTTCTCGTACATTTTCAGGACAAGTTCCGATCGCGAAAGTCTCTGTTCTTCCTGATCTTCATGCTGTTTATAGTTTGCAACATAACGTTTAAATTAAATTTTACTCAGAAACGGTGAGTTGCATCGAAACAACACAAGAAACCATTTTTGCGTAAAAAACTATGACATTAACGATTTTGTTGCTGAAAGCGTCAGAACACTAAAACCACAATAGCTAGGAAACTTTTTACCCTTCGCCCTTTCGCCCAGTTTAGGACGCTCCTGATTATAAATTTCTACATATGATCCCCGAATTCGATTATGTGTATAAAGGTTATCAACTGTACAAATTTTGTAATTTTACCTGTAATGGTTTCTGAAATATTGAGGAAAACCTACTAAAAGAAGTATCCTTTTGAAAGGGGTGTAGCTCCCTTACGAAATATTTTTCGATACATGTTTATAGAAAACTTTTGTCTTGAAATTGAATGTTCTATCACCTGTTTAAATTTGTAACAATAAAAACGGAACAGCCTGTAAAAAACAAACGTGTTTGTAAAGAAATAATGACATTTTTTGAAATTGTGGGGAAAATAATTGCAATATAAGGCAATAACAGAGAAATAAAGCCTTTTGTGTGCAGTTATCAAAAAACTTAAATTCTCTTATAGGTATTAATAGATCCGAGTAGAGGTAGTATACAAGCGGTTACTATGGAACATCATTGGTTTAATTTTTTTTATTCTTCGACACTGTCAAAATTTACGGTTTTTCTCCTGTGTAAGGAAGTTTTGACAACTGTTTGGCATTTCTCAGTACGAAACGTCAGATTATTTTTAACAAATTTAAAGCAATTTTAAGTCTTGCTGAGTCTATTTCGAAGAATAAAATGTATTCAACTCGTTTTTGTGTAAATCGGTTCATTTATTTCGCTTCGTGGATGATAAACCACTCGTTTTCACTCGTGGTTTAAAAATCCACTCGTGAAATAAAGCGTCCGATTTACACTCAAACTCATTAAATAAATAACTATTTTCTTACTCGATAGAATAAAGTAGCCATTTGATATTGGATGTACGTATAAGAAAAAACGTGGTATTATACACGTAAACAAAAGTTGGCATTATCTGCCACACATCACTCACAGATAATGAACAACTGTTCTTTATTTGCGTAATAAACTACTTTTTATTTAATTTTTTGAATATTAATTTAATTTTTGTAATATGACCAGAAAGATAAAAGAGTGTAATTTTTTAATATCAAAACCGTATTTTTAGAAAGGATGAAAAGTAAATGGTTCAAGCATTTTATTCAGGTACCAAGTTCATCAAATAAATTAAACATTATTGTCCTTTGTCATACAGATCAGTGAAACGATTACAGTGGACGTCCACTCCATACACAGTTGTTGCAATCTCACACAGATTATCTTTCTTGCACTTGTCATCACAGCCATCCTTAATTCCAGCATCACCATTTCGAAATTTGAACAAAAAGTAATCGTCAAGTAATGAGTGATTCTCTGCCATTTTATACAAAACTTTATCAACCTCAACTGGCGATAAATTATCAACTCCGAAAGCTTCAGTAAAAGAATACAATTTGTACCAATCGGGAGACTCATTCGAACTTTTAGAGTTGGCTAACGTGAGATTAAACGTCCATTCTTCATAGTCGAGCAAATCCTAAATATGAAATTTAAGTTTATTTGCTCAAATAATTTGAGTTGCTTTGCTCACAAAAGTGGTCGAATCAACGTCGTAAATTTTATAACTGGGGTTGGAGGCGGTGTAAGGTGTTACCGAAGCCCCGTTAAAAGCAGTGCCTATTGGTTGTGTTGGGTTTGAACTGTTATAATAAACGTGAAACTGGTCCCTGTGTGTGTGTCCATTGAACTGGCCAGTGATGGTATTTGCGAATCTGAATTCAATACGTTAAATAGTCAAGTCAAAATATTGAGGATAAGGATAAGTTACAGTGAAGAATATAAAACGTTTAGTCAAAGAACTTTTTGTCCCAACCTCCAAGAAGGGGTTGAAAAAACAAAAGTAGAGTGTTTTTTCAAAAATTAAAAAAAATTAGTAAAATTTTTTAATAAAAATTTGTTTTCTTGACTTTTTTTGATATTGTTTAAATTAACAGAATTATGGGTAGTTAAATGTAGAGAGATGATAAGTACAATTTTTATTTAATTTTTTTCCGTTTTTGTTTCAATCCCTTCTCTGGGCTTGGAAGAAAAAAATTTTTGAGCAAACGTTTTTATACAGTGGTAGGGAATGGTTTAGCAAATATTTAAAGAGATATAGATTAATCAAAATTTATGTAAATCAAAAATGCACAGTTTTCGCAAAAAATCGTTCTGAAGTAAAGTCCCAAATTTTGAGAACCGCTGAACTAGAATTATAAAAATTAGCGTAAATTTTAATATTACTGACAAAACAACAAAAGTAGATTAACTTTTTGGTCCACTACGTTATTCTTCTATTTCAATTTGTGTTTTGTTATGGTTTTGTTATTAAATTTTACGAAAAAAAACATTTTTTTGTCAGGACCGGGATTCGAACCTCACATACAAATAAATATGTTAGCCACAATTTTAAAAAATTCTCAAAACGTCCACGCGCCACCATCTCCATTTTGTTTAATAAAAAATTTAACTTCTAATAACTACCATAAACACACAGTGGCTCTCAACAGGTGAGGTAATAAAAATTTCTGAAGAAAGCACGGACTTTTTGGAAAAATGATTTGAGGGTTTTTAACTCGTCTGATCATGAAAAATTCACATACAAAGTATTGCTAAGCCTCTCCCTAACACCCATTCAAGTAACTTATCAAAAATTCAAGCTTATCACCAACATTTTGATTTAAAGCTTATTTGACTAGACGTTAGATGAAACTACAACCTTTCAATAATTCTGGAATATTCGCGCCCCCAGACTGATAAACTTTCAGACGTTCCTGACGGAACGTGCGATAAAATGTGGACGCTTTCGTTGTTTTTCTCGGCTTCAAGAAGCGTTTCAGTCAGCCATTGCAACTGTCCGTAAGGGTCGACATCGTTGAAAATGAGCCACCAGTTGTAGGTATAACAAAGATTGCCATTAATTGCGATAATTCGAAATCCGGGTTTTGGACTAACTGTATAGTAACCCCCTTTTAGAACAGTTTCGCTTATATCTTGGCCTACGAGTTCAGACCAAGGGCCTGAAACTAGCTCAAAGAGCCACTGGACTGAGAATTTCTCGTCTTTGACGCTTTCAGTGGGCCAGCTACAATTTTTGTTTAAATACTAGGTGCAGTGTGAAAAAAACTTGAATTAGTTACAGGTCAAGCGGATGTGGTTCGTGGTTTCCAAAAACTGGGAAAACTGGGACGTCGAAACTTTGTTTAAAGTAGGTGAAAAGATCGGAGATTGATTGCGAGTTATTCCGAATGCTGGTTTCCCAAACCCGGTGACTGATGATATCACCGGTGTAGTAAACGTACTCGAACTCCTGAACAAATTGTTATTTCCGATTAATTACCTATTTTACAAATAATAACCTGTTTCATATCAAATTATTATTTTTATGTTTATTTATGTACCTTATATCGAACAAACTGATAGTTAAAATATTTCCATCACGTCACAGAAAATAATGTTCTCGTTAAACTGCACGAATGCCTTCGATTTCAAATTTGCTGTTTTAACAGATATTGTACCAGAAAAAATGCTAAATGTGAAAAATTAGTCAATAGATTGTGTAAATTATCTAAAAACTGACAAATAAGACCTGAAGATCTAAAGTTTTTCAAGCGTGGAACAAAAATTTTTGCGAGGGGTAAACCGCATAAGAAATCGGGTAAAACTTTGAGGAAATCACTTTAAAAAATTAGAGGAAATCTTAGGAAAAAGCTAAGTAAATCATCAAAGAAAGAAAGTCTTGATTAAATTAGAGAAAATCAAAAGAAATCTGGTGTACAGGGATAGAGTTTATTTCTCTGGTTTTTGAGTTGAAATATAACAGGCGATAATTCTTGGAGACTGTTGACTCGCCAAAAATGTTTTGATAAAAAGACGAAAAACTATATAAAAATCTGAAATGTGTTTTTTGGGCTTATTTTGTCCGACAAGAAATCGATGTTTGTATTGTGTTTCTACTTTTAATTTCTACTCTAATTCATTCATTCTCTTGCTCTGTTTTCAGATATTTTGTAATAAAATGTGTAAATGTAAATGTATAAATGTGTTACAGACTATTTCAATTTTTTTACAATCAGTAATTATTTTGTTGTTCTCACCGCTTTTATGAAGTTTCCATGTTTTCTTTTCATTTTTTTTGTTTGTTTTATTTTGCAATTTTGACCACAAAAAATAATTCTTGCTCTCATTCAATAGTTTTCTAGTTTCTATAGTAACTAAATTAGACACATTTTCACAAAACAAAGCAAAAAATTGAATGCTTTATTTTTTGTTAATTAGGAACATTTTTCCGAGAAAGACTGGTATTAAAGCACAAATATTTTAACAAAATATAGCAAACCATAAAATTAAGTTTTGTGGTCTTATTCTAGACGATTAAGAGTATTTATTCTTCGACACTGTCAAAATTTACAGTTATTTCTCCTGTGTAAGGAAGTTTTGACATCTGTCTGACATTTCTCAATACGAAACATCAGACTATTTTTAACAGAATTAAAGCAATTTTAAGCCTCGTTGAGTCTAATTCAAAGAATAAAATGTAGTATTCAACTCGTAATTGTCCTATAATTACAAAGCAATCAGAAAGTCCTTCTTTCAAGTAAGCTTAGGAATTAAAGGTCGTATGTTTGCGGAACTTAAGCCTAATGTCAAAGAAAAAATGTTAAAAAATAAACAAATTAAATTATTGTTGGAATCTAGTTTTGCCCCTTAGACACCATTTACGGGTCATGTAGCGTTCGGGTGTTATTTGTGTCACGAATTCACGGCATCTAACAGTTTACGTTTGAAGTAATTTCAGTTTAAAATTTGACAGCAGGCTGAACTAATACACGACACCGGACACACATTTTCAAGTAAGATGCCTACTTGTTAGAAAGACTTTTTGATCGCTTTGTACTTGGAGTACCGGAAATTGATCAAAATCTCGACAAGAATCGGAAAAACTCACATCTATTTACGTTTTCTTGCACTCTTAAACATTGTTGAGGACTTTAAAAGTATAGAAGAATCTATAAAACTGCTACAGCGAGTTTTAGAAAAGTTAATAATTGTGTTGATTTTTTGAAAGCAAAAAATTTTTATTTAAAAAAATAGTCTAAGTAACATGTAAAATTTAACCGCGTGATTTGCTGGAATAAACCGTTTTGGAGTTTTAGAGTTATGAATATTTGTATCGAACCGTAGCCCAAGACGGCTTCGCATTGTGACGGTAAAATATAGATGTTTTAAAGCGCATTCTGATGCTTTTTTGTTTTTGCTCTGAGTCTTACAGATTACAAAAAAACACAAAAATTATGTTAAAAGTAAGTTAATTAATTAATTTACTTAAGTTCTGAATGTGTTATTTGATATTTTGTTCTTTATTTTTCAAATAAAGTACCGGGTGTATCAGAAATACGTGTGTTAATTTTAACAGGTAACAGAGCTCAATATATAAAACACTTTTTGTATTTGTAATTTTTCAATGAAAGTTTTGCAAATTTACTTAAAAATTGGAACAAATAACATACAGAAATGCCTACCCGCCTATGAAAGAAGGAAAACAGTGAAAATAATAAATAAGAATTTTGCAAAATGTTATATAGAAAAGTTGTACTTGATGAGTTCTCTTACGTGGTAAAATTACACATGTATTTCTGATACACTCTGTATACGGGTGGTCAAAAACGGGCGGACCGACTCAATGGTATGTGGTAGAGAATTACTTATATACAAAGGTAAAAATAGTAACAAAATTCTTTACCTTAAAATTATTGATAAATAACGAATTGTAAATTCGTAGATGTAAATTTTCTCCCAAAAATAGTTGTTATAGACCATTCATGCACTTCAAAAACATAATAGCTAATGTGATTTATACTTTCAATGAGAGATCTAATCATTCATAACTATTTTACAATTTTGTCAATGTTATTTAAAGAAATAATCTAGTAAACTGCGACGTTGGCGTTTTTATAGTTTTGAGACAGCTAATAATTGTGTATTTGATCAACAAAAAAAATATTTTTGAAACGGTTTCATCTACAAATTGTGATTTTTTATATTATTTTTTTTAATTAATGAAACTGCTAAAGTCTGAAAGTAGATTTAAAAATAATTATTCATCGTTTTGTTAGGGAACGATTACTTAGTGAAACATAACAACATTAAAAAATATTGAAAACTTAGAAGTTAACACAATAAGTTTGTATCTCTTAAAAAATTTTAATAATGTGACTAGGAATTTTTTCAAGATTTCTCCGTAATCTACACCTGCTTCTCAACAACGTACCACTGAGTTGGTGAGCACTCTGTATAAACCGTGGAAACTAGTGTAATTAACGGACAATTTCACCTGAGTTTTAGCCTGCCTGACTGTTTCTTCGATCAAATGCCATGGCACATCAGCCTCTCGGTAATCCGTCCAATACCCGCATGTATTTTCGGGTGAACTAGGCTCCCCTTGGTCAGTTTGACAACAGATAGGTTCACCACAATCAGCATTTCCATACGGTTTATAATTCGGGTCATAGTGAATATCAGACAATTGCAAAATTTTGAAACTATCCAGCGTATCGTTGTGTTTAGGTCTAACTGGCGAACTACCACTAGGGAGTTCAATTGACCATTCAAAATTATCCCCAGGTGAGCAACCCAAAGACTGAAGAACGGACCCACAAACTCGATGCGAGTCAAGATTTGGGTAATTGTCAACGATATAAAGAAAAACGTCCTAGTGGCAATAAAATTACAACTAATTTTTCAATTTTTATCAACTCACTATGTTCAGGTCAATTACTCCCGTGCAAACGCGCTCGCTCTCAATACCCAGATGGACACAAATAAACTCAATTTCTTTGGCTAGAACTTCACGACTTGCCCCCAACCGGCGCTCACCGATAGCCAAATCGACCAACAAATTGCAAAAGAAGCAAATCACAGGGTGTTCGTAGGTATTTTCCATGCCTTCGCGGAACAAGCGAGGCATTCGGAAATTTTCCAAATCTTTGGCAAGATTTTCGGGAGCCTGTCCAGTTTTGAATAATTCCTTGATTTCATTTGTGACCGATTCTAAGGTTTTTTCAGTTTAATATGTAACTAAAAATGAAAAAAGTACGCACCTGGAACTTCGGTTGGTGTTACTGTTAACAAAAGCGAACTCAAAATTAAAGCAGAAACTAACTGGGCGAACGCCATCGTAATGAATGGATGTAGGTAAGTCGGGTGTCAAGTACTTATAATCTTTTCCTCAAAATGACAATGAATTGTTATCAGAGTTTTGTAAGCGTTATTAAAGACCGCAAATTTGAATTTAATTGAGCAAAGTACATAGTTTAAGACCACCGGTGATAAAATTATTTTGCTGTAAATAGCAAGAATTGCAAAATTTTTAAGTAACTCACATTTACCCCAATCCATTTTTCAAGTTTGTAATTATCTATTTTGAGTGCATTTAAGTTGGTTCAAGTTGCTATCATATAATTGTGGCATTATTATTAGGAATTACAAAGAAAATCTTATCTAAAATGGAAAATAGCATATTTTCCTGCCAATTTGTGTACCGCATAAAAGGTACATGCGTCTATATTTATCCACAAAAGTAAATAAAGGTGTTACTTAAAGCATGATTTCGTAATTAGCTTTATTTTAATATTTTGAGGATGACTGCAAGATTTTAATCTCAGTAAGAAGGTTGTTTGTAAGATCTTTATCTTTCGTCAGTTGAATTGGTTTGATAACAATCAGATTTGTTAATAGTATATTAAAAAACAAGTTTCATAAGATCAGTCTTAAAGCACGTTAGCCACGAGTTTTTTTAAAGAATGAGTGCGTCAAGGGCTTTTGAAACGAATTTTTATACTATTTTTTGTAATTTACCTACCTTTTTTCCGTTTTTTGACAAAAATTTCATTTTAGTCGATTTAGGGATTTTTGTGATAGTTGGTTATTACCAACGCAATTTAGAAAGTAAAAAATTGATTTAAAATTTTTGTTTTATCAAAGTTTTGTCCAAAAACAAGAGTTTGGATGACAACGGAGGAAATCTTGCATGAACTCTCCCTGAAATTTGTGAAATTCGCAAAAATACGGTCCCGAATTTGCTTCTTGGCAACCAAAAAATGTTCGTAAAATGTTCCGTCAAATAATGACTATTAAAACATCGCACTTGATGACGTTAAGTGCTTTAAGATGCCTATTAAAGCATCAAAATGGCGGCAAATTACAAAAAATTATTAAAGTATTAGTTTATCTATTATTTAATCTTTCAGAAGCCACAATTTTCATGACATAACAAGCAAGTCTACAAATTTCCTCATTTGGATGTCAAGAATCAAAATTATTACCTGTCAAATTGTGGTAATACAACTAATAATGCAATGAATAAGATAAAGTGAAAATTAATATGTTCGAATATAGTATTTAGCTGGTGTAAGATTGTGTTTATAAATTATAAGATTAATAAGAAGCAAGCTAAGAGAAGCCTTCCTTGTCATTAAGCACTAACATTTTGCACTATCATCTCCAAAAACTGTAGCAAAATACATAATGATTCGTGTTATCTAGATATCTAGAAAAACTACGTTTTTTTTCAATATTAAGTCTTTTAAGCTCTAAGTCTTTTAAGTATATTTTTTTTTGATTTTTATACTATTCGTGTTATTGTGATCTTGTTTAATTCTCTCGTTCGATCTTGGAATATCCTAGTACTATTTGGCGTCCTTATTACTAGTCGCACACTATAAGATTAGAAAAAATTCAAAAGAAATTCGTTAAACATTTATGTTACAAATTTAATATTACTTATTCCCGTGTTTTAAGATTAAGAATTTAGCTTATTTTGCTCTATTTGAACAACTTCAGGTGTGTGTGTATTGCTTATTGACGACAAAATCTCTATCTTCTAACAACATTAGTATCAAAGCACAGTGAGATTTGACGACATTTGTAAAAATTATGGCACGATCAAACTATGACATTATTTTTACCCCTCCGTGTATATTTTTGAGGTCAAAATATAACATGGTTTAATTTCGCTTGCACTGTAAAATCGCAAAATTTTATCCAAAATTGTATTATTTAATCCTATTTCGCACAATTTAATGCGTTTGAACTTTATTTTGCAAGACCATGTCAAAGCTTTTTGTTTCATTCGATTTGTGCGAAATTTCTTTAAAAAAAAGAAAAAAAACAAATATTGATGAATTGAAATAGCTTTTGAGCTAAATTTTTAAGTTTATTAGTTAAAATGTTGCTAAAACAAACCAATCGCTATACTATAATTAAGTCGAAAATTACATAATTTTTGCCTTTTTTCAGTCTTTCACACTTTTTTTAACAGAAACCGCAAATATTCGCAAAATTTTATTCAGTCCGGGTTATTTATTCAAACCAAATGGAAGAATCACTAAAATTAAGCCGAATTAAACTGTAATTTTTGCGTTTTTGAATTAACTAAGAATATGTTTTCACGAAAATTTTTCCTAAAATCGGCTGAATAACCACCAAAATTGATAAAAATGCATATTTTTTTAACTGAAACTTTTTAATTTTGTACTATCTTGTCAAGACACGCCTCAAAATTGCAAAAATAAAATAACGAGTGTTACTTTTCCTGTTGCACTGGATTTCATTCATCATTCACAATTTGATCGAAAAAGGAATTATCTTTACTTTTTTCGATCTGTTAAACAGGTTTTTGAGTTTCTTACTTAATAAACAGCACCGAAAAATCACATAAAAATCACCTAATTGGTTCCAAAGTCAAGAAAAACAATTTTTGCAATACAAAAACGTATTTTTTTTCAGAAAAATTGTCCAAGAATAGGTAAACAAAAAATCGTCGAAAAATTTAATTAATAATCTTCAATTTTGCTCATTATTTCAAATGGTATTCTAAACAAACTAAAATAAAAGCAGTGTTTTGCTGTGTTTGCTTGATATGCGGTAAATTTTAATCGCACAACTTAGTTCGCAACAACCATGATTAATGAAATTCGCAAACAAACAAATTTCAAATTTATTTGATTCATTTGTCGTAACTAACTACTTTGAACAAAAAATCCTCAATCATTTCAAAGAACGTTAACGAAATATGTCACACTGCTTCCAAAACTAGTTTACAATGTTTCGTTTATGAACGTGTCATTTTCATTTTGGGTGACTGTACGTTCTTTAATTTGTAATAAGTGAACAATAAACTCACTTGCCTTATTGTTTTTAAAAGCGTCACAAAAATGTTACACAATTTTCAGTTATCGTATCATTGTAATTGTGTCTCTGGCAAAATGGTAGTTATTATGCAAATTTGTATTTATGAACAATTACTGCTTTTACGTCTATTCATCATTTTATCAAAACCAATTAAATAAAAAAATAGACAGGTTTTAATTTTTGATATTTTATAATAATGTTTATTGTCCTCGATCATAAAGTTCAGTAAATCGCCTGCATTGTGTGTCATCTCCAGTGATTGTGGTCGCAATTTTACACAAACTCTTTTTCTTGCAACTATCATCACAACCTTTCTCAACCCCAGGATCACCATTTCGATACCTATACCTACAAAAAAAAATGATTTAAACAATTCAACTACGTTTCACGCACTTGTAATAATCATCAAGCAATGCGTGATTTTCAGCCATTTTATACAAAAGTTTATCAACTTCAGTTGGCGATAAGTTATCAACGCCATAAGCTTCAGTAAATCGGTAAAGCTTGTACCATTCAAGTGGGGCAGAAGGTTGAGAGTTGGCTAAAGTAAGATTAAAGGTCCACTCTTCGTAGTCTAGAAGATTCTATTTTGTTTTTTTATTAATTAAAAATGTATGGGTTGTTTCCCAACGTACAAAACTCTTGGAGTCAACGTCAAAAATTTTGTAACTGGGGTTAGACTCAATCCATGGAGTTACAGCAGCGCCGTTAAAAGCAGCACCAACAGCTTGGGTATCATCGGAACAATTATAGTAAACATAAAACTCATCCTGGTGTGTGTGGCCAACAAATTGTCCAGCAATCGTATTTGCAAATCTAAATTCTATAAATAATAGCACGATAAAGACTCTCTTATTTATACCGTTCCACAATTTTGGAATATTCCCTCGCCCAAACTGATAAACATTCGGAAGTTCCTGACGGAACATGGGACAAAATATGAACTCTTTCGTCGTTCTTTTCCGCTTCAAGTAACGTATCAGCAAGCCATTGCAACTGTCCGTAAGGATCAACATCGTTTAAAACGAGCCACCAGTTGTAGGAATAACACGGATTGCTATTAATTGCGATAATTCTAAAACCTGTTCTGGGACTAACTGTGTAATAACCCCCTTTTAGGACCGTTTCACTTATATCTTCTCCGACAAGTGGTGACCAAAGCTTGGCCACTAACTCGAAAAGCCACCGGTTTGAAATTCTTTCGTCTTGGACATCGAGTGGAGGCCATCTAAAAATTTCAGTCACGTTTGAATTTTGATATTGCAGTATAATACTGATCAAGAGGATAAGGTTCGTGATTGCCAAGAACGGGAAAAACGGGCACGTTGAATTTTTTTTTCATGTAGGAATAAATTTTTGAGAGCGATTTCGTGTTACGTTTGATGCTCGTTTCCCAAACCCTATGACTGATAATATCACCGGTGTAATACAAATAATCGAATTGCTAAAAATCAGGATAAATTATGTGTTAGTCGACAATAAACACCAAACATGAGTGTTGATTTGTTTGACGGTTTCTTTAACCAATTTCCAGGACGTGTCAGCTTCTTTGTAACTACTCCAGTAACCACAAGTCGTTTCGGAGGAGTTGGGTTTGCCCTGATCACTCTGGCAACAAATCGGTTCACCACAATCTTCGTTACCACCCGGTGTATAATCGGGATCGAAATGAAAATCGGATAAATGCAAAATTTTAAAACTTTGTTTTTTGTCGTAAGATTTTGGCGTGAATGGTGAACCTCCACTTGGGAGTTGGATAGACCAATTGAAATTATTTCCAGAGGGACAACCGATGGATTGAAGAACTGAGCCACAAACCCTTGTCGAGTCAAGATCTGGGGTATTGTCAACGATGTAAAGAAGAATATCCTAACGGAAATGAAAAATTTATGGGAGAATACGTTACGTGAGATTACGGATTATTCTATAGCTTAGGATGCAAAACGACGTACTAATGAAACGTCCTTGTCCTCGGTAGTTCCGTTAAGGTCGCTAGAAAGCGCAGTTGTTCTATTACCGTCTGTTTCAAAACTATAAAAAAGCCAACGTCGCATTTTCTCTCAAAAGTAGCTGTTATAAATTATTCATGCACTTATAGGATCGGTTTATAAAAGCATCATTAATTTAATTCGCATTTAATTGCGTGATTGCGTGAGACCAAATTGAACAAATGTGATTGGTCCATTCGCGTTGTTAACTTTTAACAACGAATTAAATTTCAACAAAGCTTTCTATAAACCGGTCCTAAGTTTTGTCTCTAGAAATATTTTGCTAAAACTATTTTACAATTTTATCAAACTCATTTAAAAAAAATATTCGGTAAAATGAGACTCTCGCCATTTTCTTGAAAAAGCTAATGAGTTTTCAGAGCAACAAATTATTTAAATAACTAAGCACGAAACAAAGAAAAAATGCAAACGTATTGAGCATTAAATTATTAATAGTAAGAAATGAAAATAGTGAAAACTATATCGTAAACGATATTTTTAAAAGTTTCAAACTTTTACCAATTTGCACTCTATCTCACATTTTTCAAAAACGCTGCGAATATGGTTACAGATCTCAGAAAGATGTTAGGAAAAAGCTGTAGAGAATTAAATTGTCCACAAAAAAGTCCGAAGACCATATCTTTAGCCCTAAAGGCCCTAAAACCGTTCAAGCAACGGATTCATTTCAACTTACCGAATAATCCGGAAAAATAATTAAAACCTAAAACAGTGAAGATAGATAAATAGTGTAGCAAACTTTTTTGTAGAAAATTTAATTCTCTACAACTTTGTTACTTACACTTTTTTTGTACCTTCAAGCGTATTCTCTTCATTCTCAAAAATACAATGCGGAACGCAAATTAATAATTGCTTATAATTTTTTGCACTCGTACTCGTACCTACTCTTTTTAAAATTTGAATTAGGATTTATCTGTATTGATAGTCTTTTTTTGTAATTAATGAAATATACTGAATATACTTAAAAAAATACAAAAAGTTAATATGTAAAAACAATAAGTTACATTTTAAAGTTGTATCTTTTTCTTAAATACAAAATTTTGATTTCATTCTTATCATTCTTATTATCATACGACTTTTGTAAGACGTTCTATTGTGGCACGAATGGTTTTGGAGCTCGACGAAGGGGTGCTCCAATAGAATGAGTGCCAAAATTAAGTCTCATAAAACGAGTGTAATATACAATTTTTCCACTTTTTATTTTTGTTTAGTTTGACTTATCAAAACGTGTTCAAAGTATTTCCTCTTAATTTTGTTAATTATTTGGGTTTTATCAATAAACGACTTGACCCTGTTGACAGACCACACACTAAATTACAGTAATGTGTTAATGACTGATGACACCCAGCCCAGCAATGCCAAACAACTCCTAAAAATTTACTCAAAGGAGTTGCACAAAAGTTGCACAATTTGTGAAACCAAAGTAGAAAAACATTCTATTCTACAGTCAGACAAGTCTGTTAGTCACTAATACAAGAGAATATAATAAGTACTAACGTACTAAATATTTCATAATAATTAATAAATTAAAATCTGTGCAAGAAAAGTTACGTTTAGGATTTTTTTTTTTGTACGAGAGGTAGTATACCATGCATTCGAAAGATCGTATGACACTTATATCGCGCTACGGTCAAAAGTTTGCATTTGTATGAAGTTAATTTTTTTATTATATATTATACGAGAAAATAACTACAAGACGCCACTATAAATATGTGAGTGACAATTTTTGTTATACACTGAGATTTTTATGTTACTGAACATCGCATAACACACTTGAGACTATATCAATCCTATGTTCAGTTTTAAAAAATCCATGTCACTGCATGGCAAACAGTTCCACAGAAACTTCAATGTTCAGCAAAATAAATTCTTCACTGTATATTGTTCCAAAACAAGTCAAGCTCAAAATTGTTACTGAAATCAAATTTACCTTACTGCTACATGCCTAAAAAAATTGCAAATAAAAATGAATGATGTAGAAAAATCATTGGACATTGAAAACATTTGGTCAGTAGTTAAGATTTTCTGAACAGTAAAAAAGTGTATACCTTTAAGTTATATAGTATGTCCATTAGGATGCATTTTTACATTCTCAGTTGGACTTTTTTCAGCAAAATTTGGGTGCTGTAAGCAAAGAACGTGAGGAAAGTTTTCATCGGAATGGAAAAGCGTTATGAAGAGAAATGGAACGCGGCAATGATGGAAAACTAGTACGCATGTACCATGCTACGTATTTTGCTTTATAAAAAAAGAAAAATATCAAACGTTCATTTTTAGTTCACATCATTTTAATAGTAGGTGTTTTTCATGTTTCTTTATATGGCAAATCTTTTGCTTGACTCCATTTGTTATATTTTTGGGCCTACTTGATTTAATGTCATAGTCTCATCTAACGAAAAATACAATATAACTTAAGTTATACAAAAACAAAAATTATCTATCCAACTTAATTAATGGTTTTAATTTAGAAATTGTAAAAAAATTCCATAAACAAACAAAAGGTTAATATTTGTTGCATAGTGATAATGATAAATGATAATAATTCATAGTCATAGACAAAAATAGTGAAAACACTTTATCGAAAACAAGATAAAAAATACTATTAATGTAAGGAACAAAGTTGTAGAGAATTAAATTTCCTATAAAAAAATCTACAAAAAAAACATCTTTCCATCTTCAGAGATAAGAATAGTGAAAAAAATATGAAAAATTACTACCATTCAATCATTTGAATTTATAATTCAAATAGGCTTTATCAGATTTTTTAACTTGGGTGAAAAGGCCGATTGTGTTATTTACTCAAGCTGAAGGGACAAATAATAATGTCTTTAACGGTAATGTTCAATTAAAATACAATTTCCCTCAGTTTGCACTAGTTTTTCGATCACAAAGACACAACCACCTACTCTAATTATTATAAATGCAAATGATTGCATGGTAAGGAAAAGTTGTAGACAATTAAATTTTCTGTAAAAAAGTCCGCGACACCAAGATTTATATCTTAAACGGTTTATCTATAAATATTTTTTCGATACTTGACCAGTGGTTAAATGAAATAAATCCGTTAGAGGAGGTAGAGATAGAAAAATTTAATTCGATACAATTTTCTTTTTGACATTTTTCTTGTAAATTTAACCGTATTCACAACGTTTTGAATAATATAAGACGAAGCGCAAATTCTAAATTCTAAATAATTATATCCTCACGTACTCGTGAAAATTTTGATTGACAGTTTTGATTAGTCTGTTAAGAGTGTAAAGCTCGACAGTTTTACATTTTTTCCAAGTAGACAGTGTAATGCTCGAAGCGCCCTCAATAAGACTCTGCAGTACTATATTTCTTTGGCTACAGAACATAGTGCGATTTTGTATGTCGTTTCCTCTCCTAACCTACAGCCCTCCGTAAACGAAACTTACTATATGTCGCTCAATCGCCCCCTTACAAACCCTCTCATTTTCCACAGCTAAGTTAACGCACAAATAGCCACCTTCCGTAGCAAGAAGTTCCCGACTTGCGTTAAGTCTGCGTTGCTCAATCAGCAAATTCACAATTACGTGGCAGAAGAAACAAGTCTTGCTGTTGACATCTTCATTTTCCACAACATTATCGCGGAAAATGTTACGTAGTTGATTGTTTTGCAACGTCTCTCGTAAGTAATCAGGCTCACGACCTGTTGTAAAAAATTCGTTGAGTCCCTCAGCAACTAGCTCCAAACCCTCTAAAGACAAAGTAAGATTCGGGTTTAATTTTTTAACACAAACCTGGAGTTTCGATATCAATAGGTGAAGTAAAAGACACAAAAACCAAAAGGTAAATTAGGCTTAGCAGAGCCATGGTGTACTGAAACTACGTCTAGGAATTTAACTAAAGGAAGGTTGAAGCAATAAAAAAAATTTGAATATTGTTTGCAATTTAAATTTATTGGTCGTACAAGTCTAGGAAACGCTTGCATTGCGCGTCGTCACCAAACACAGTTGTTGCAATATCGCACAACAAATCTTTCTTACACCCATCATCGCACCCAGGACTAATCCCAGGATCACCATTTCGGAATTTGAATCTACAACAGGCCGATAAAGACTGGACCAATTTGGTTCAACAAATTACTTGAAATAGTCGTCAAGTAGCGAGTGGTCGTCGGTCATTTTGTACAACACTTTATCGACTTCAGAAGGGAGCAAATTATCGACGCCGTAAGCTTCCACAAAACTGTACAATTTGTACCATTCTGGCAACTTGGAGGAGCCGTAAGAGTTGGCAAGGGTTAAATTAAAGGCCCACTCTTCGTAATCTAGTAAATTCTTTTTTTAAATAAATAAAAATTGTTGTCGAACTTAAACTACTCACAAAAGTGGTTTCGTCAACGTGGTAATATTTGAAACTTGGATTAGAAAGATCGTATGGAGTTACAGAAGCTCCGTTAAATGCAGCTCCAATGGCTTGAGTCGGATTTGAACTGTTGTAGTAAACTAGAAACTCGTCTCTATGGGTGTGTCCATTAAAGTGCCCAGTTATGGTATTAGCAAATCTTTCAAGGATTTTTCTATATTCGCGATTCCAAACCTTTAAACTGTATGAGCAACCAGTTGGAACATGGGTCAGTATATGGACACTTTCGTTATTATCTTCGGCTTTTTTAAGAGTGTCACTTAACCATTGCAATTGCCCATATGGGTCAACATCATCGTACATCAACCACCAATTGTCGGTATAAGCAACGTTACTGTTCATCCCAATAATCCTGAATCCAGGACGTGGACTCACGGTATAATAACCACCTTTTAAAACCGTTTCGCTAACATCTTCACCTATTAATTCGGACCAGTGTTTGGCTGCGAGTTCAAACAACCATTTAATACTCAACTTATCGTCGAGTATTTTATCATTAGGCCACCTGAAACGAACCCGACATAATTTTATTTGAGTCTGTTTGATTAATTTACACGTTAAGAGGATGAGATTCGTGATTTCCAAAAATGGGATAAACTGGAACATCGTAACTATCCTTAAAGTATGAATACAGTTTAGTGATAGCTTCGGTATTGCTTTCAATGCTAGTTTCCCAAGTTCGGTGTACGATAATATCGCCAGTGTAGTAAACATAATCAACTTGCTACAAATTTGATTTAGAGGAGAAAAAAATCCTGGAGTCAAACCTGGGTTTTTGTTTGCCTAATTGTTTCCTCTATTAAATACCACGGACTATCTCCTAATCTATAATCGGTCCAGTATCCACAAGCATTTTCGGGACCTGAAGGCTCTCCTTGGTCCGGTTGGCAACAAACAGGTTCGCCACAAACAGCATTCCCATTTGGAGTGTAGTTAGGATCGTAGTGAATATCACTGAGTTGTAAAATAGTGAAACTATCTGTTCCACTGGGTTTTGGACGTTCGGGTGAATTACCAGACGGGATGTTAATAGTCCATTCAAAAGCGTCACCAGTGTCACAATTGTGGCCTTGGAGGAACCCACCACAAACTCGATTCGAAGTAAAGTTTGGGTAATTGTCAATTGTGTACAAGAAAATATCCTTTCAAGTGATTGAATTAGTTGGAATCGAACGTGCAAGACAATAACTTACAATATTGAGCTCCATTTGGCCTTTACAGACCCTCGCAGCTTCCATTTTTAATTCAGAACACAAGAAAGTAGCTTCATCGAGGATAGTTTCACGACTAACGCCTGCATTTTTTCGTTGATTGATCACAAAATCTACGACTAAACTACACATGTAGCAAACGGCCGCACTGTCGTAGAATTTTTCCATCCCATCGCGAAACAAGTAAGGAAATTCGTACGAATGTAAAGTTTTCAGAAACTCGTCTGTAGCTTGACCTGTTTGGAAGTATTCGCGAAGCCCGGTTTCAAGTGGCTCCAAATCCTCTTTGAGTAAATAATAAAAACATGGCAAGTTGATAAAGGTTTTACATACCAATGGTGACCTTTTTACACGTCGTTAAGGTAAAAATTGTAACGAAGAACAGTAAACTAAGGAAGGTAGATGGTGCCATGGTGGCAAAGTATAAAATCGATTTGTTTTTGGGTCATCAATTATATATTTTCCAAGTGAAGAGTTTTATCTCAAGTGATTTTGGTTTATCAGTGATATTTTGGAAAGGATAGACGAAAAAATAACACTGCAAACACGTTTCAATTTCAAAATCGAAAGGCTTTTGACCTCTTTTAAAAACAACTCAAAACTTTGCGTTTGGTTAAGTAACCAGCACCCACAAAAAATAATGATACCTAATAAAAATAATACTACCGATTATCGCGCAACAGATTTCTCCAACTGCAGAACAACAGACACAATGTTTCTGTAATATTATAGTAAACAATGTGTTTTTAAATTATTTTCATCTAGTCGACTGTGAGTTTCTCATGTAGAATCAGAAATTCCGCTTTATAGAATTAATGACAGGCTAGACACTCCACTTATTAAGTCTTATTAATTCAGAAATAAGCTTCGACAATAAAAATGTTTTCTTGCACAGTTTAACAATTTAGTTGCATTTTAACGGAATTTTTAAAATTAATTAACAATTTATTGACATTTATTGACAGAGAATTCACTTGAGCACAGCGGTACAATTTTTTTACATGTAGACTAATTTCAAAGCTAACTAGATGAAAATTAAAAACACATTGCATAACGAAAATTAATACATCAAAATTAAAGGAAGAAAAAGAGCTATAAGAACAACTATTATTTTGGAAAAAAGGAATGATAATTTCAAAAACTATTTAAAACATAATTATTAATTACAAAAATAAAATAGTAAAGTTGGGTACAGATACCAAATACAGGTGCCTAATCATGTTTTAGTTACTTTAGATAATTTATCTGCAAATAATAATTATGTCACATATTTCTCCCAAGCAATTGCACTTCTCATATTACATAAACCGGTGATTTGTGACTTTTGAGCGATACACTCTTACTATAAAATCGACTGCAAACCCTGAGTTATCAGTTATCATTGATAATATAGGCCCGTTATTTCAACATCTAATTAAACTGTCAAGTTAAATACTGTCTGTCTATAAATGAATGTAGGATCGTAGTGGGTATTAAAAGTTTGTCGCTTCTTTCCAGAAAAAACGAACAATGTTAGTATATGAAAAATTTGGTTTTACTGGTTGCTTGAGTAGATAAAAATTGCTACTTTTCAGAATTCTCATAGAAATAAAACAATTAAATGCGGCAAATTCAAATTCCATAACCGTCTGGGATCCTACACTCTTTTACAAACAGTCCGTATAAACCTTTTTTTAACTTTTTAACTTCGAAATTACTGACTCTTCAAATGAAGAATTTAATTAATACCTTAGGTCTGAGTTAAAAAAGTCTAAGTTAACTAACTTAGATTTTTTAACTCAGACCTAAGGTATTAATTAAAATAGCCGTCGTTATTTAACTATAGGCTAAGATTAATTCAGAATTATTTAACTCTTAAGTTAACTCATTATTGAAATAACGGGTCATAGGAGTCAGTCAAGGAAAGCAACTAGGCACAGTCAACAATAATTCATGCATCTAGATTATAGCAGATCAGCAGATTATGGTCGCAGCATGTTTACTTTATAAAAAAAAATTAGAAAACGTTTGTGTACCTACTTTTTCTAGCGCCATCAAACCAACACATTAAAAACTAACGAGCAATATTAAGTTTACTGCGTACTAGTGAAAAGTATAAACATTTAATAGAACTGATGTCATCGGAAGATTTAGTACTTATTTCTAAATAAAAAGCCTAAGTTCTGTAAATCGAATTTACACTAGAATTTATGTGGTCAAATCTTTAATAAACTCTTTTCTGGCAACTATTTCATTTTTTCATTGTTGTATTCATAGAATTGTTCTTTTCTTTTCAGTGTATGACATAACACTGCACTTGTTTGTATTCAATTTAAACCCATTTGTATTATACCAACTCAAAACAACATTTAAATCATATTGAAGTTTGGTGTAATCTGTCATTGTTAATAGACAGATAAAGTTTTAAGCCATCAGCACTTATGTAAACTAAAAAAGTAAAGAGCCCAAATTTAATCCTTGAGGCACTCCTGAGTTCTACACGAAAGGTGAAAAAAAACATTATTACAAACAAACGGCTGTCTATTGTTGATTAAACAAGAATTAAAACATTCGATCATGATATCTGAGAAACCAAAAAATTTTAATTTTTCAGCAATATTTTATAAATTACTTTATCAAATGCCTTAGCGAAATCTGTGTAAATAACATCGACTTTATCTTGATCCAATTCTTCAGATATAAATTGAGTAATTCAGTAATTAGATTAGTTAGGATAGATCTACCTGTCATAAATCCATGATGAAGTCTGAAATTTGTCTAGAAATAGTAGTTCGTTAAATAAGTTCATAAATAATGATCGCAAAAATTTTTGCAAAACTGGTTAAGATCGAAGCCTGCATTTTGTAATTTCACAATTAGTTTAGTCTAGTCCCAATGAGTTTATCACCGCAGCCTCTAATAGAGATTGGGTGCATCCTAATTTCCGATAGTGTACTAAACAGTTGTCACTTGTCAGTTATGAAAAGACCAATTTTGTTTAATGAGCACAATGTTTGCCAAAACGAGTGAGCGGAACAAATTATGAGAGTTAAACAATAATAAAATTAATAAATAATAAGCTTTTCATAACATTTACGTATATTTTTTTTCTAATTCCCTCATAAATTAAAAAATTATTTATTTTTATACTTTATTTTTAATACTTCTAAGTTCAATTGGGAATCCCTGAAGATAAATTAAATATGAAGGTAAAAAATGATTTACTTTTTCTTGACGCAGAAGTGAAACGGATTATTGGTAACATATTAGATATTTTGATAAATTTGTGCCTTGGAAGATTACTTTCGGAAATAATGGGCGCTGAAGCGTACCATCCCTCATTTATAAGAGATTGATTTTAAATTTAAATTTAGTCGTCAGATTCAGTTATCTCTTTTACACTTGAAACATTATTGCATAAAAGATTTATTTCTTGAATATTCAAATTCAATGAAAGGAGACAAGTGTACTTTAAAATTTAATTTTTACTATTTATTATTGGTCGTACAAATCCATGAAACGCTCACACTGCTCATTTTCACCATACACTGTTGTTACAATATTACAGAGCAAAGTTTTTTTACAGGTATCATCGCATCCATTTTTAATACCAGGGTCACCGTTACGATACTTAAACCTAAAATAAATCAATGTGGTTTTCATTCAGTTATAAGAAAAAAAAATACTTGAAATAATCATCAAGGATGGAATGGTCTTGGACCATTTTATACAAAACTTTATCAACCTCTGACGGTAGCAAACTATTGACACCATAAGCTTCAACAAAGTTGTACAGTTTGTACCATTCTGGTAACTTTGAGGAACCATAAGAGTTTGCAAGAGTTAAATTAAATGTCCACTCTTCGTAATTTAGCAAGTCCTAATAAATTATTATTTAGAAAGTATTGGACAAATCTGATACGCACAAAAGTAGTTTCGTCAACTTGGTAGTATTTGAAACTTGGATTTGCAAGGTAGTACGGAGTTACGGAAGCTCCGTTAAAAACAGCTCCAATTGCTTGAGTCGGGTTTGAACTGTTGTAATAGACAGCAAACTCGTCTCTGTGGGTGTGCCCATTAAAATGCCCAGTAATGGTATTAGCAAATCGTTCAAGGATTTTTGTATATTCGCGGTTCCAGACCTTTAAACTGTAATAAGTACCAGTCGGGACATGGGTCAGTATATGGACACTTTCGTTATTATGTTCCGCTTTTTTAAGAGTGTCACTTAACCATTGCAATTGCCCATACGGGTCAAAGTCATCGTACATCAACCACCAATTGTCGGTATAAGCAACGTTACTGTTAATACCAATAATCCTGAATCCAGGACGTGGACTCACGGTATAATAACCACCTTTTAAAACCGTTTCGCTAACATCTTCACCTATTAAGTCGGACCAGTGTTTAGCCGCAAGCTCAAACAACCATTTCATACTCAATTTATCATTAACATTATCATAAGGCCACCTAAAATGTATTAGGAGTTTTTGCAATTGTGTCAAAATCGGCAAAATTACACGTTATGAGGATGGGATTCATGATTACCAAAAATGGGATAAACCGGGACGTTGTAACTATCCTTAAAAAATGAATACAATTTGCTTATAGCATCCGTGTTGCTTTCAATGCTTGTTTCCCAAATTCGGTGGGCAATGATATCACCAGTGTAATAAACATAATCAATTTGCTAAAAATTTGATTCAAAGAAGGAAAAACATACTGGGGCCAAACCTGGGTTTTTGTTTGTCTAATTGTTTCCTCTACTAGATACCACGGACTATCACCTAATCTATAATCAGTCCAGTACCCACAAGCATTTTCGGGACTTGAAGGCTCTCCTTGGTCCGGTTGGCAACAAATAGGTTCGCCACACACAGCATTCCCATTAGGAGTATATTTAGGATCATAGTGAATATCACTAAGTTGTAAAATAGTGAAACTATCTGTTCCACTAGGTTTTGGACGTTCGGGTGAATTACCAGACGGGATGTTAATAGTCCATTCAAAAGCATCACCAGTGTCACAATTGTGGGCTTGGAGGAACCCACCACAAACTCGATTCGAAGTAAAGTTTGGGTAATTGTCAATTGTGTACAAGAAAATATCCTTCCAAGTGAGTGAATTAGTTGGAATCGAACGTGCAAGACAATAACTTACAATATTGAGCTCCATTTCACCCTTACAAACCCTCTCAGACTCCATTTTCAATTCAGTGCATAAAAAAGTAGCCTCATCGAGGATGGTTTCACGACTAACGCCTGCATTTTTTCGTTGATTGATCACAAAATCAACGACTAAACTACACATGTAGCAAACTGTGGCACTGTCGTAGACTTGTTCCATGCCATCGCGAAGCAAATAAGGAAATTCGTACGAATGTAAAGTTTCCAGAAACTCGTCAGTGGTTTGACCCGTTTGGAAATATTCACGAAGGCCGGTTTCAAGTGGCTCCAAATCCTCTGTGATGAGAATTTAAGTGACAACAAAAAAAGGTGTTACGTACCAATCGTGACTTTACAGTTTGTTGCAAAAATAATTGTAACAAAGAACAGGAAACTGAAAGTTGATGCCATGGTGGCAAAGTATAAAATAAACAAGTCTTTTGAGTCATCAAATATATACCGTTCCGGTGAGTCTTATCTCAAGTGACTATCCTAGTTTAAAAATGTAGGAAATGGATAGGCAAGATTTTCTAGACAATGTAGTCTGCATTTACAATTGTGTTAAGCTTGGCTACACATAAAAAACAATTTTTCTAAACCTTACACTTGACTTAAATGTGCTTCAAAGCTTTAGTTACTCAAGTGTTACGATGGTTTTTCATTTTCGTTTAGTAATTTCCGGTTAAGAAACACTCACAAATTTATTTAATCATTGTTTAGATTTTTTTATCCACTTGGATACAAATCTGCGTTCATTTGTTCATCACCTCAGACTACTAACAAAGATTAAGTGCTTTCAATATCTAAAGTACTATTTTAAGTACCTTTTTCACCCTTCATTACAGGAGGCTGGATTTTACGCAAGATACATATTTCTACTTTTTGCTTCCGTACTTTGTACTTATCCGTTTCACATTCTAATATTATCACTTAAATGTTTTTTAAAGTGCTAATAAAGCATATTTAAGTTTTTGGTCATAAATGCATATGATTGTTCATATTTGCTATTTATAAATTGACATATTTAAGCATTATTTCTACCAGTTGTTCTAATAGGCAAATATTTCAATAACACATTTCCTGGATAAGATCTCATGGAAAAGTGATGAAAACGACTGTGCTAATCAAAAATTCTATGGAGGAACGATTTACTTCTGCAGTGTTCATTCAGTAACTGCTACACAAATGTTAAATTGTTACACAATTTGGTTCTACAAATCATCTTGCCGTTGAAAAATATTACTGAATTTTTTTAGACCCTCCTATACAAAATTACAGTTCAAAAATCCAAAATTATTGTGAAATGATAGTGTCGAGGATAGTGTTAGCTTCATCAGCAACATTGAGAAAAAAATTTAAAAAACACTTGGGAACAAAATTAAAGATAAATTAGTAGACGTCTTAAGTAAAACGGGATTATTGTTTTAAAATCGACCAACAATGTTCTGAATGTCAATTTCATTTGTGTAAGAATGTGAATGTCATTTGTGTAAGTTCTTTTGTAGTACCTAGTTTTAGTTTAGTCACCTGGGACCGGTTTATAGAAGCGTCATTAACTTAATTCGCAATTTAATGCGTGATTAACTAATCACGTGACCAAATTGAACAAATGTGATTGGTGCATTTGCATTGTTAACTTTTAGCAACGAATTAAATTTTAACAAAGTCGTCTTTAAACCGGCCTGTGAATGTGTTTTGTTTTGTTAATAGTTATCGAACATTTTCAGTGCATATTAACTATTAGCTATTGTAAGCTATTACAAAAATTTATTATTACTACTATACGGATCAATCGAATTATTAAATATTTTGATAAATTTCTGCCGTGGAAGATTACTTCCCGAACTAATAGGCGCTGAAGAGAACCATCTCTCATTCATTCATTGATTTTAAATTTAAATTCTTCTTTATAAAATTGAGATTTATCTCTTGAATATTCATATTCAATCGGTGGCATATTTTTAAAAGAGCTAATAGTTAAGACGGATTGTAGGTTCTTAATTAATGAGTTTTAAGAAGTTTTTAGTAGTTTCAATTCAAATTATAAGAAAATTTACGATAAGAGAATAACAAAAAATGTCAACGCCAACGTAATATTTTAGAAAAAAACTGTAAATTGGCTACGTCTTGTGCAAAATAAGAAGAATAAGAATAAACACAGGATAATTTTTTAAAAGATATCTTAGAAAATAAAGGACACATTTAAAAACCAAGTTCATATTTGGTGATATTACAAAGAACTTTTGTGCATTTTTAAATAACTTGTGCTAGGACTGGGTTTGCTATTTCATTCAAATAAACTAATTGAAAAAAGTTTAATAATTTTAAAGATAATCAACTGTCAAAAGCATGAAGTTAAAAGCAGATACATATTTATTTATATATTCCAATTCTCGAAAATTGATAGAATTTGTTTGATGTTAGAATAATTAGACATCTTAACTGTTGTAAAGCGGTGTATATTAAATCACCAATATTTCTAACATTTTTCGATTAGTTTATGCAGTTCAGCAATTCGTTTGAGGTGCCACAAGAGGGGAGGTAGGTAGCATTTATAATTTTGGAGGGTGTTTTGTGTTACAAAAGGATTATAAGTGCTATAAATCCCCAAATTTCTCCCAATCAATAAAAATTGTCTATCTTTGTGGGTTGTAATTTTTTCCTTATTTTCAGAATAAAACAGTAAATGTAAATACGCCACTGAATACAATTAGAAAACAAGTGTATTTCAAAATTTATTTTTCACAGTTATTGATCGTACAAATCCATAAAACGTTCACATTGGTCATTTTCGCCATATACTGTTGTTACAATATTACAAAGTAAATTTTTCTTGCACGAATCACTGCAGCCATTTTTAATACCAGGATCACCGTTGCGATACTTAAACCTACAAAAATCATTGTTCCAACTGCTCATTAACTATCGAAGAAATTTTACTTGAAGTAATCATCAAGAAGAGAGTGGTCTTGGGTCATTTTATTCAAAAGTTTATCAACTTCGGAAGGCAACAAATTATCAACACCATAAGCTTCAACAAAGCTATACAATTTGTACCACTCGGGCGACTTTGAGGAGTCTTGAGAGTTGGCAAGAGTCAAATTAAAAGTCCACTCGTCATAATCTACCAAATTCTGAAAATTGATTCCAAACAAACGTTCACACAAAATAGATACTCACAAAAGTGCTTTCGTCCACGTAATAGTATTTGAAACTCGGGTTCGAATTAGAGAACGGAGTTACGGAAGCTCCGTTAAACACAACTCCGATTGCTTGAGTCGGATTTGAACTATTGTAATGAACATGAAATTCGTCTTTATGGGTGTGTCCATTAAAATGCCCAGTGATGGTATTTGCAAATCTAAATAGTTAGTAGTTAAATGGTTGACAAAAATTATGAAATACCTTTCAATAATTCTATTATATTCGCGATTCCAGACCTTAAGACTTGAGGAAGAACCAGTCGGAACATGGGTCAAAATGTGAACACTTTCATTATTATCTTCGGCTTTTTTAAGAGTCTGGACTAACCACTGCAATTGATCGTAAGGGTCAAAGTCGTCGTAAATCAACCACCAATTATCAGTATATCCAACATTGCTGTTAACACCAATGATCCTAAATCCGGGTCTAGGACTAACTGAATAGTAACCACCTTTTAAAACCGTTTCACTGATATCTTCACCTATTAAATCGGACCAGTGTTTGGCCGCAAGCTCAAACAGCCATTTAATATCAAAAGAATCGGCCACCTTATCAGTAGGCCACCTAAAAGGTTTGAAATGTTTTTTACTGTAAAAAAATTACGAAAAATTTACACATTAAGAGGGTGAGGTTCATGGTTTCCAAAAATCGGATAAACTGGAACACCCAAATTATCCTTGAAGTAGGAATACAGTTTAGTGATAGCTTCGGTATTATTTTCGACGCTTGTTTCCCAAATTCGATGACTGATAATATCGCCAGTGTAGTAAGCATAGTCAAATTTCTGTGTGTTTGGTGAAGAAAAACGAGTTAAAATTGTTAGACCATCCGGAGGTTGACCGCGCAACCATATTATAAATCATCAGAGATTGTAAACTACATAGTTTTGAGTTCGACATTTCGATGATATTATTTTAGCATCGATTCATTTTTGAATCAGTTATCTACCTATTAATTTATTTTACAAGATTTAGTCAAAAATCAAAATTGGTAGAATTTTAACTGCTTCGTCATTTTTCTACGAAATTGTGTCAAAAATAACCCCAAAAAAAAACAAAATTTTGTGTTTGAAACCTCATAGTTGAAAGATCACAAAATTAGATCAAGATTGATTTCATTTAGCTTATTTTCCTGGATTTAACTAGTTTTTGCTCGAAAAATTATTTGCAAAACAAATTTTGGTCAAAAGTATTGTAAAAACTATATTTTGTGAAAACTTGCTCGCACCTAACACCAAATAATTTTTGTATTTTTTTAATGTTTTAACAGTTTTAACTCAGTTTCCAGTCAAAAACCTAAATCGGCAAGAGTAAGTCGTATAACCACCAAATTAGACCGAAATGCTGTTTTTATTATTTTCGAAAGTTTGGACACATTTTTTAAGACTAAATCAAAACTTTTTCGATTAATTTCACTGGAAGGAAAATCGTAAAATTTAATGCAAATTTTATTGCGATTGAACTTTATTTAGCAAAATCATGCCAAAGCTTTATTATTTGACTTGTTTGACTCGATTTAGTTTGATTTTGAGCAAAATTTCTTCAGAAAAACTATAAAATTTGGTCTAAATATATATTTTTATAATCAGATTTCTAAGAAAAAAACTCTTTTCTAGGAAAATTTCGCTAAAAGTAAATGAAAATTAGATTACATGTTTCAACCAGATACAGATTTATTTATTTATTTATTTATTGTACAAGAACTTTTTACGGCAACCAATTTTGGTGAAAAGTAATGATACATATTTGTGCTTTTCGTAAGTTTTTAACGTTTTAAAAATCTGAGTTTTTCCCAAGATTTCACTAGATGAGATCGAAAACTCACGAGTTTAATTTCAATGTTGTATTAGTTGATTTTTTGAGCACTTACTTTTCAACCAGAAACCTAATATTTTCGCAAAATTTCATTAAAAACAAATCAAAAAGTCACCTCAGTATAGTAAATATAATGTTATTTTTATTTTCTTGTTAAAGTAAAAAATAGATAAATTTTTTTTAAACTTACCTAAAATAGGATAAAAAATAACCGAATTAGATAGATATTAATATTATCTTAACTTTTTAGGTAAACTGATTTTTGCAGGAACTGGTCGAATCACATCATCTAATAAATATCACAAAATAAATAGTTTGTGTAAGTTTCTCAAAAATAAGCCGAAAAAACAAAACATTTCATGCAAAATCGTATTCTGCATTTAGTTAAAATTTTAAATTTCGAGATAACACTAAAACAAACAAAAATATTGCCAAATTAAGACTAAAAATACATACATTTTTTAGTATTAACATGTTTTTCATTCAAAAAAGAAAATATTTGCAAAATTTTATTCAAATTAAACCAGGGCAAATTAAAATTAGACCGAATTAAATTGTAATTTTTTATTTTTTCAAGTGTTTAACACAAAACACACATTAACACAAATTTGATCGTACTTGATACTAATTGTACCTTGTTTCAGTCAATTTATTTTGTTTTTAAAAGCTTTTATTTCACTTGCTTTGTTGTCTGTCTGTCTGTTTCATATTTTTGGAGCCAAATTTGAAAAGCTTCCCGTTGTCCCAATGAATTGAAATTTTGCATACTTACTTAATCTGCGTGACAATGCAAATCAGCAAAATAATGGTGTTACAAACTAAACGAAGCTAAATCTCAGCGAAAAAGACGTTTAGAATAAGTAAAGACTAAAAAGTAATAAATAAATAAATTAAACAATAGTTTTTTTAGAAAAAAGCTTTTATTCAAAAGATGCACTAAAAAGTAGAAAATAATGTTCTTCTATCAGAGGAGAATATTTTTGCTTACAAATTAGGATTTTAAAATTCATAAAAGATTAGCGAACGGTCATAAGTCATAACTCATAACAATACGACATTACACAATTACTTTCTTAAATTGAGCACTGCTTTTATAAATTTTAAAATCCTAATTTGCATGCAAAAATATTCTTCTCTGATAGAAAAACATTATTTTTTACATTTTAGTGCATCTTTTAAATAAAAGCTTTTTTCTTAAAAAAACATTTTTTTATTTTTTTTATTGAACGTAAAACTGATTTATTGTGTAAAATCCTGTCAAAAAATATCTTAAAATTGGCCAAATAAAATGAAAACTAATGTTACTTTGTCACTCGATTTTGTTTGTTTTTGAGCCAAATTTCGTTAAAACTAAGCTGAAAAATAACAAAGTTTTGTCGAGCAAACAGTTTTATCAACAAGAAAAGCCAAAATATCGTCGAAAAATTTAATTAATTTTCAGTTTTGTTCTTTAATTCAGAAATGAAAATTTACAATCTCTTACAATTTATGGTAGGGCTTTTATCTATTTTGATTTTTACCTGGGTTTTAGCCTGTCTGACTGTTTCCTCAACTAAATGCCAAGGACTATCAGCATCTCTATAATCTGTCCAATACCCACAAGCGTTTTCAGGACTTGAAGGCTCACCTTGATCCGGTTGACAACAAATAGGTTCGCCACAATCGGCATTACCATTTGGGGTATAATTAGGATCGTAGTGAATATCACTTAGTTGTAATATAGTAAAAGTAGGGACGTCCGTATCGTTGGGTTTTGGACGTTCGGGTGAATTACCAGATGGTAAATCAATCGACCATTCGAAGGCATCACCAGTGGGACACCCTTGCGCTTGAAGAATCGAACCGCAAATTCGATTTGATGTAAAATTCGCGTAATTATCGATCGCGTAAAGAAAAACATCCTTGTGGTACAACAAATTATTGAGTGTTCGTAAAAACACAGCAACTTACAATATTAAGCTCAATTGCGCCTTTGCAAACCCTCTCGTTCTCAATTTTCAAATGGGTACACAAAAGAGTTGCTTCCTTGACTAGTGTTTCACGAGTTAAGCCCAAAAAACGCTCACCAATCACTAAATCAACCACTAAGTTACACATGTAGCATACAGTCGGGTTATCGTAAACATTTTCCATTCCATCACGGAACAAGTAAGGAAATTCGTAAGAATGCAATGTTTTGAGAAACTCATCTGTGGCTATGCCTGTTTGGAAATATTCGCGAAGCCCCATTTCAAGAGGACCTACATCGTCTTTAAAAAAATTTAGTGAAGACAGAATAAAAATTAATTAATTGTACATACCTATGGTGGTTTTGCAAGTTACAATTGTGACCAAAAATAGGAAATTAAAAAAAGTGAATGGTGCCATCGTGACGATGGATGAAGTAAAGGACAATACGATTTTTAATGATTAAATAAGAAGTTTTATCTCAAGTGATTTTTTTCATTTGGCTTATCAAATCAAAAACAAAATATTCGCCCAATGTAATTTTATTTAGTTTCGCCAGCATGTGCTGAACTGTTATTAAGAGATAAAGATTTTTACATTTTTATAAGATTTCTTATCAGTCTTTGAACTACTTGTAGTGTACTTCATAATCGACTAGTCACTGTGTGGTTCGTTTTCGATTTTTAAACACTTCGACCCATCTAGGAAATATAATAATATTGTTGCTTTTTTGGAGTCATTTTACTATTGGCATTATTAAAAATTGAAGCGACGTTTCAATATTTGTTACTAATATTCTTTCGGTAACAGATAAAGACTAGATCCTAGAAATCTTTATTAACTCGCAATTGTTAAGGGCTTTTATGAAACTGGAAATAAATCTGTTTTGTTCAAAATGTACTACTTTTATTGAAGTGGGGCGGCGAAAATGCTCGAACGAAGCCAGTGTCATGACTTCATGAGAATGTGATAGTTATTGTTAGATATTTCTAAATCTCTAAATTTATTTGTTGTGTCTTTACTATTACACAAACAAAAAGTTTTTTTTGTTATTTTTGGTTGTAGCTTTTACCTAACTTTTGTGTAATGACAAATGTGTTTTGCCACCAGAAACAAATATTGTAACAGGTTGGGAAACATGCTCTTCTCTTAATAAATAAATAAATTTTTGGTTCACTTACATAAAAACCATTGTGATGCAAATGACTAACTTGTAACCATGACAACTGACAACTCATATAAAACTTAATGCAAAGAGTACGTTATTTGCACCACAAGGGACACAAAGAAACCGAAGGTCTAATAGAAATACAGGCTGTAAATGATATAAGTACATTAATTTTAATTGGTAATAGATCTCGTCGAGACGAACAATTTTTCCTAATAACTTCGTTTTCAAAACGTTTTAGTTTTGGTGTTAATTTTTTTTAATCTTACACAATTTTCTTTCACGCCACTGTAACCAAAGTTACCTAGTCGACAAGATTACCGTATGAAACGGTTACCGTTGGCTGCGACTGTTATTTATTATTACTTTTCTTTGTGAGGGCATTTTCATAAGTTCTTCATAAGTTCTATAACTGGTTAAAATTAATGTACTTATTTCGTTTACACCCTGTATTTAATTGATATGCTATCTATTCTTCGACACTGTCAAAATGTACGCTTTTTCTTGTGTGTAAGGAAGTTTGGACATTGTCTAACATTTTTCAATACGAAATATCAGATTATTTTTAACCCATTTTAACAATGTTCATTATTTCAATATTTCACTCCTGAAATAAAACGTTTAATTTATTCACTCAAACTCGTTAAACAAATAAGTAATTAAGCTTATACTGCTCTTTGTTTTTACAGTTTTTTATTTTTAGATATTCGAGCTTAATAAGAGCTCAAAATTATTTCACTCAAACCACATAATAAAATACTTTCTCTTATAGGTATTAATAATGTTGTTGCTTATTCCATAAATAGGAGTAGAGGTAGTTTACCTTTATTCTACAAGTGGTACATTATTTCATTTAGTATTTCATTCAGTTATACTCTGTTTTTTTATAAACAATTGTCAGTGTCAAAATCGGATATAAAAGTAGTTCATTTCCCTTTAAAGGAAAAATTAGAGAAATTAGATTTACATTACGTACCCGGATTTAGGGTGAGCAATACACCTAGTTAAAAAATTTCTTCAATTAAAGCGATACAATAAAAATTCGATAGAATAAAATAGCCATTTGGTGATTTTTTATTCTACAAACAAAAATTTCTCGATGTACCTATATGAGAAAACGTTGCATTATACACATAAAGAAAAGTTGGCATTATCTGCTCGTAAATCCTTTCCGAAACTCGTGCACATCACATCACTCACAGATAATGAACAACTTTTCTTTACTTGTATACTAAACTACTATTTTCGTGTATTTTCTAGGTTGAAAGGAATTCTTACAGAAAAATAAACTAATTTTACAAATATTTAGTTTCATCTGAAAATTTGCAAAAGATTAATTAACTTGTTTATAGCTTTTCTATGTCGTGCAATAGAGAATTTGTAGTTTTTACAATATGTATTTTGTTTTATTTTGTTTGTTATTGTAATGTAATGAAATTTATTCCATCAGAAATAAATGTTTTTATTTTCCCCACTGTAGGAATTAATAAATAATGATTGCTGAGCTAATTTTTAGTTGATGCTGTACGAACATGATTTCGAAAAATGATGATGAAATCTCAGGTGCAGCTATCAGAGGCGAGATTTCCGCAAATTTGTTTTAAAGGTTTTATGAATTATTATGACAATTTCAAATTAAATCAAAAGCAGCTTTATTCCCAAGGATTCAATACAAAGCCAAAAATATTTTATTTTTTGTGATCAACACTGATTGTTGATGAAAAATAATGTTCAAAGAGCTCCAATTTTTTTCAGTTTATAGAATTTAAAAAAAAATTAATAAAGCACTGATTGCGTTTTAAAATACTCTCTCCCCTAAAGCCCGAGTAGGCGAATGTAACCTGTGCATAAGTTTTAAAAATAGTGACACATTTAAACATTTGAAATATTGAAAACATTTAAAAATATTGCTTAGATCGGCTGTAAAACAGTGAAAAATAGCTAAGATTCGAAAAATTTGAGTAGTATTTTGCACTATTCTCCCCTTTAAAATGTAACATTTTATTACATTTTTTAAGCTTTTTACTTTCCAAAACAATTCACAATAATTTAGTTAATTAAAAAAATTGACGCAATCCGTAAAAATCCAAGGAATTATTCATGCCAGATTATCATAATTAGGTTTATTTTAAAGTATTTATTTTTATCAGCTTGTAGAAATGCATATTGAAGTGCTAACAATCCACTTATCAGTCAAAATTTGGCACACAATTAGACGTAATATACGAGTATACATATTAGATAAAGAACTCGAATTTCGAACAAGAATAATTAAAAACAAACAACAGTTTCAAAGATTTACTTGTAATATCGTAAAAGGAAACACGTTGTGTTCGTAATAATTCAATACACAAGTAAATATTAGGGTAATTTTGATAACCGCAAATTTAAATTTTAAATTAAATTTACGATTTCCACCTTCTCCGAGGTCGCACTTATTTGTATTTATTTGTATCGTTGTTGCTACCGTCTTAAACTATCTTAATTTAGGAACACTTGGACAAACAACAGGTATATATCGACCGTATCGTTAGATCAACTTTAATTGATAAGATTAAATCTCGGGTGAGATTTGTTTTACAAAAATTAATTTTTCCGAAACCTTCCAAACAAATGTTCAGTCTGGAATATCTCATTTTTCATCATAATCTCGCAGAAGACATTGAAAAACGTACTAAACCCGTAACAAATTACAACAATAACGCACGCAAGAATTTAAATTGTGATAACATCCGACCATTAATTTTCCACATAAAGCCTTACCTTTTTTTGCCTAAGTTTGATGGCGAGCTTGAGCCTGTTCAAGTGCATCCTGTCTCCGTGTTCGAAAGCCGGCCCTGTTGGATCGTGATTTAGTAGCACCTCCAGTTCGTAAGAGCTCCTCGTGTGATCGAGCAGCGCTGTAGCGAAATCCTGACACTGTTTCCTTAGCTCTTGATACTCGCTCTTGAACTCGTGCTCCATCAGACTTAGCCTGGAAAGCTCCGGGTCAAACATCCATGTTAACAAGGTGATCGCTGAATTCTCACCGGCGCAATTCCCAAGACAGCTCGAAGGCGGTAAGGATGGGGTCTTTGGACGAAAGGGCGATCAGAGAAGGTGATGCTAGGGCCCGGTACGCGTTGATTCGGCTCCGGGAGTGCCGCAGGGAGTCCTCCTGGCGGGAGGTCACGCATTCGTCGCAGCCGCATCTTAAAAACGACAAAATTTAGCAATAACTCAAACCACTACCTCTTTTTTTGAACAAGTATTGTCATAATAATATTTAGGTAGATGAGAGAAACCTAAAATGA